>NC_139353.1:95460900-96660900 GCF_055883805.1 Amblyomma maculatum
CTGGATTTGTTCTTCACACCCAGCACGATTCTGCTCAATTACGCATCAAGCCTCTCACTTCACTCTCCAGATAGGCTAGTTTATTGCCGAAATTGCATGCCTGATTATAGCAAATGGCTATTGGTCCCTTCCCGCAACTTATTCTCTGTAATCTGAGCTTTTTTCCACATCGACCGTCAAGCTCCTGATGGTGGCCTTTTAACAACCCATACTTGACTTCACCATGTACCGCTTTTCACGGAAGTACGTCATGGTGGCGGAGGTCAGGAAAACTGCATCTAAACGCCATCTAGTGACAGCGACAGGGACAGTGACACATCATGTCGATAAATTAGAGCAGAGCTACAAATCTCTTGATCCCATATAGCGCCAGCTGCATTGCGTTGAAATGCAGTTTTGCCTAGGGGCGCCGAGGCTCACTAGTTTTCATACGCTGCGGCACCGTCTTTTCGTTGTACGTATGCCACTTTTGCGCCCGACTGTACATTCGCTGATGTCTTGGCTGGCAGCGGCACAATACTCCAACGAAGTGAATCTGGCTCTTTTCTCTGTCGTGCCCTGCCCGTACATTTCATCGTGTAGGCATTGACCATTACAGGACCTTGTCCAATTCTACTTCATATCAGCTCTGAGTTATCTTCGCCGTCGACCGCCTTACAAGCTATGTGAAAAAAGTGGATTTATTCATTCTTCAACAGCTCCTTCTCCGCTAAGGAGCCTCTCGCGAGCTACTGAGCAACGCGGCCGCGTGGTTTAAGCGATAGCATGAAGAGCTTGTTCTGTGCAAAGGACGTCAGCATCGTAGTGGTAGTAGGAGTAGAAATATAGTAGTTGTCGGCATGGTGTGTCAGAAATAATCGGGGCAGCGTAAAAAAATGTGTCACGGTAATAAGTGCTTCTAGTGATGGGTGATTAATTGGTGTGTGATGGACGATAACAATTCAATGAAAACAATAAAATTAGATGATTAACTGAAGAAATAAAGGAATGGAAAAATTTTAAAAAGATGGTTAAGAAATGTCAAGTTGATCAGAATGAAAAGGTAATGCTTGGTGAAGCTAATTATGAAAAGTTAGAGTGTGTAATTGAGCAAATAAAACTCAAATACTTGAAATGGAAAATTGAAAAAAAGGAATTCAAAGGTGTCAAAATGGCTACGATAAATAGTACATGCTTTATGATACTAAGTAAATTTAAAGTGCTTAATTGATCACCTAATTATTTTGTAATAATTGGTAAACTTGAAATTGGAAAAAGAAAAGTTCAGAAGTGTCAAAATTATCAGAATGAAAGGCAATGTTTGCTCATGCTAAGTATCGGTATGTAAAATATTAAAAATTAGAATTAAACAAGTGAAAGCCATCATTCGCGTGCTTGAAACACAATGCGTCGTACCCTTATCGGTGGGCCTAAGTGTCCCCGGCGTTGCATCGAGCAGACACAGCGTGTTCCTCGTAACACGCAATGGGAGGCATCGTTTCAAAAAGCGGTGACAGACCTTCACATTGACGTCATCGCCCGACAGGCTTTAATCGAACAATAATGCAAAATTAAGTGAGAAAACATTGGCCGTCCGTCCGTCCGTCCGTCCGCGCGCGCGCGCGCGCGCGCGCGCGCGTGTGTGTGTGTGTGTGTGTGTGTGTGTGTGTGTGTGTGTGTGTGTGTGTGTGTGTGTGTGTGTGTGTGTGTGTGTGTGTGTGTGTGTGTGTGTGTGTGTGTGTGTGTGTGTGTGTGTGTGTGTGTGTGTGTGTGTGTGTGTGTGTGTGTGTGTGTGTGTGTGTGTGTGTGTGTGTGTGTGTGTGTGTGTGTGTGTGTGTGTGTGTGTGTGTGTGTGTGTGTGTGTGTGTGTGTGTGTGTGTGTGTGTGTGTGTGTGTGTGTGTGTGTGTGTGTGTGTGTGTGTGTGTGTGTGTGTGTGTGTGTGTGTGTGTGTGTGTGTGTGTGTGTGTGTGTGTGTGTGTGTGTGTGTGTGTGTGTGTGTGTGTGTGTGTGTGTGTGTGTGTGTGTGTGTGTGTGTGTGTGTGTGTGTGTGTGTGTGTGTGTGTGTGTGTGTGTGTGTGTGTGTGTGTGTGTGTGTGTGTGTGTGTGTGTGTGTGTGTGTGTGTGTGTGTGTGTGTGTGTGTGTGTGTGTGTGTGTGTGTGTGTGTGTGTGTGTGTGTGTGTGTGTGTGTGTGTGTGTGTGTGTGTGTGTGTGTGTGTGTGTGTGTGTGTGTGTGTGTGTGTGTGTGTGTGTGTGTGTGTGTGTGTGTGTGTGTGTGTGTGTGTGTGTGTGTGTGTGTGTGTGTGTGTGTGTGTGTGTGTGTGTGTGTGTGTGTGTGTGTGTGTGTGTGTGTGTGTGTGTGTGTGTGTGTGTGTGTGTGTGACGCTACTGAGTCATGCCATGAAAGATTCCCCCTACATTTTTTCAGGCACCGTGAACAATGCCACCTTGTTTGTCGTATAATCCTCAGACAAGCGGGCTAAGCCAGTGGATCAACCCGACGCATAGCGACGTATTGACAATACAACAATGTCCGGATATTTCTAGCTGGGACATTCTCCTACCATTCGTCCCGTATGCATATAATACTGCCGGTCACTAAACACTAACAGAATTTTCTCCCTTTTTCTGTTTTACGGATGTGACCTTTCAAGCCAACTTAAGACGATCCTTCATCGTTAGTCTGATGGGTCTGCTGGCCTGTCTCCGAAACTGCGACGTATGCCGAAGAAGGCCGCCAACTCGCCAGCTCCTTAACGTGCACTGATCCGCAGCGACAGAAAATGCGCCGTGATGCACACGCACCTCATACAACTGTACCCTCCAGATAACTTGTTTGCCTGTGGATCCGCTTATGCACTACTGGCCTTTCCTCGAAATCTCTCGCCAAATATCACGACTCCTATCGTGTTGTTTCCCTAACTTCCACGGCGAATTATGTCGTCGAGCCCTTGAAACTCTCGTCTGATCTCCTCCAGGCGTGGCCGTGAAGCCACTCACGTCAGTCCACTCAACTCTTATCCAGGATGGCTCCTCTATTTACTGCGGTCCTTGTAACGAAATCGATATGCAAACGCAGCAGCACGCGCTGCTCTCTGCCCAGGAACAGCCATCGCTCTCCGTCAATGAAGCCTTGGAGGCCCAACCCTTGTGCGGCACTAAATCTACATTACAATATATATGCAGAGAACATTAAGGACTCTGTTATGAGATGCATAAGAAAGGACCCAAGAGCCACTGACAAAATTGAAAGCATCACATATTGTGCCGTTGACGAATGGAAAATAATTACTCGTGGGCGTAATTGGCTGGAGTAGAACACAAGTAAATGCCGCCAGTCAGATAAATTATATATATATATATATATATATATATATATATATATATATATATATATATATATATATATATATGTATATATACATATATTTATATATATATATATATGGGCGGGGGGAGAGATCCCCAAGAAGTGAACAAAACATAACGGCGGATTTATTTCAACGTTTCTGTCGGAGACACATCTTTCTCAACCATGATCACATATATATATGTCCCCTTTGTCCAGCTTTACTATTTCTGCAGTGCTGTCCGACCGTCACGCCGAAGTACCTGCACAACCTGTCCCGTCACATAGTCCGGAGGACCGCAACTCAGCGATGGTTGCCTCTGACCTGAGTCTCGAATATGCCAGCGCCCTTGCTGGCTTTTTGCGGTCATACAGCCACACTTTTCATTTCGGTCACGGATCCCTGGGCCAAACGTCTGTCGTAACACATCGCATCGAGACTGGAGAAGCCCGCCCTATTAACAGACGGCCTTGCAAAGTTGCTCTTTCCGAACGCCGGATCATTCAGGAAGAAGTGAAGAAAATGTTGGCCAGCAACATTTTCGAGCCGTCGAGCAGCCCCTGGGCGTCTCCGGTAGTACTCTTTAAAAAGAAAGAAAACAGCTGGAGGTTTTGCGTAGATTATCAACCCCTAAACAAGATAACAAAGACGTATACCCTCTTCCAAGGATCGATGACGGCCTCGACTGCCTGCATGGTGCCAACTACTTCTCCATCGATCTCCGTTCAGGATATTGGCAGATCTCTGTTGACGAAGGAGATCGTGAAAAGACGGCTTTTGTCACCCTGGATAGCCTCAACCAATTAACGGTGATGCTTTTCGGCTTACGTAATGCCCCTGCGACCTTCGAGCGCATGATGGACTCCTTACTACGCGGGTTCAAATGGACCACATGTCTGTGCTACCTCGATGACGTCATCGTATTTTCATCAAACTTTGAGGGCCACATCCATCATGTTTCGGCTATTCTTGACGACTTCCGATGAGCTGGCCTTCAGTTGAACTCCAAGAAGTGTAGCTTTGGTCGCCGGGAACTCAAGGTCCTAGGACACTTGGTCAACACCCATGGCATCCAGCCGGACTCCGACAAAATTCGTG
Organism: Amblyomma maculatum; assembly: GCF_055883805.1. NCBI lineage: Eukaryota > Metazoa > Arthropoda > Arachnida > Ixodida > Ixodidae > Amblyomma > Amblyomma maculatum. The sequence goes on from NC_139353.1 coordinate 95,465,327, forward strand.
CTGTATGTGATTTTCCTATACCCAAATCTAGCAGCGTCGTGCGTAGCTTCCTCGGACTTTGCTCATATTTCCGGCGATTTGTCCAAAACCTCGCGAAAATCGCCCATCCTCTCACACAGCTTCTAAAAAGGGGGTCTCCTTTTCCTGGGGCCACGAACAATCGGCCGCCTTCGCCGGTCTTATTGCCCACCTCACCGGTCCGCCAGTGTTGGCTCACTTCAATCCGTCAGCGCCCACAGTAGTACGCACCGACGCAAGTGGTCATAGAATTGGTGCCGTTCTTCCACAACGTCAGCTCGGTTCCCCTCGCGTCATCGTCTATGCCAGCCGACTCCTCTCTGCTGCCGAACAGAATTATTCCATCACTGAACATGAGTGCATAGCCCTAGTTTGGGCCATTACTAAGTTCTGCCCTTACTTGTATGGGCGGCCATTCACAGTAGCCACTGACCACCACGCATTGTGCTGGCTTTCCACACTCAAACACCCTACTGGCCGCCTTCGACGTTGGTTCTTGCGCCTTCAGGAGTACAATTTTTCAGTAGTTTATAGGTCTGGCCCGTTGCATCGAAACGCCGATTGCCTGTCTCGTCATCAAGTCGACCCGCCAAGCCAACTTGGATGTGACAATTACGCTTACATGCTCTCTATTTCTGACTTTTCCAACATTCGCCGGGAGCAACGCCAGGACCCTCAGCTTCGCGAAATCATCAATCGTCTCAGCGCCGATCGCCATGACCCTTCCCTTCGTTTGTTTGTGCTCCACGACGGCCCCTTATAACGGCACAATATGCAACCTGATGGCCCCGACCTTCTACTAGTAGTCCCTCACCACCTACGCACAGCCGTCCTTGAATAGCTTCAGGACGTTCCCATAGCGGATCATCTAGGATTCTCTCGCACATACGACAGTGTGCGCCGTCGGTTCTTTTGCCCAGGCCTATATCGCGCAGTCCGCCGCTAAGTGGCTGCTTGTGACCGCTGTCAACGCCAGAAAAAGACATCAGTTTTACCAGCTGGACTTCTGCAGCCGATCGGCCTCCCCATAGACCCATTTTCTCGAGTGGGTCTGGATCATCTAGGGCCTTTTCCACTGTCCGCATAGGGGAGCAAATGGATTGCGGTGGCCACTAATTACACCACACGCTACGCTACCACACGAGCAATACCAACCAGTTGTGCAACTGATGTCGCTGCTTTCCTCCTCAACGGCGTTATACTCGTTCATGGAGCTCCCCGCCAACTGCTCACCGACCGTGGTCGTTGCTTTTTGCGGGTATACTCGACGAGAGCATACGATTGTGCAACGTTCATTCTTTCACGACTGCCTACCATCCACAGACGAACGGGCTTACTGAACGCCTTAACCGGACATTAACTGACATGCTGTCTATGTATGTTTCTTATGACCACCGCGACTGGAACATAACTCTCTCATTTGTGACATTTGCATACAATTCGTCGCGTCAGGGCACTACCGGCTACTCCCCCTTCTATCTTGTATACGGCCGTGAACCTCTGCTTCCTTTTGACAGCCTGCTCCCTTCTGACGCCACTGCCGGCTCATGTGCTAGTAACGCCATAGCCCGAGCTGATGCTGCCCGCGTTGTTGCTCGCAACCGAATCGCAGCCTCCCAGCACTCCCAGAAACGTCGCTATAATTCCTGTCATCGCAACACCCAGTACTCTTGCGGCTCTCTCGTGCTACTTTCGACCCCAGCTCACCGTGTTGGCCTTTTGCAAAACTTTTGCCCCGTTATACAGGACCCTACCGCATTTTACGCCAAGTGACTCCAGTGACATACGAAATTGCGCCCTTGCACCCCGTAACGCATACCTCTACACCACGCACCGAGGAGGTCCATATTGCAGGCCTCAAGCCGTACTACACGGACTCTGGTTTGGACGCTATTACGCACCGGGACGGTGCTTTTCAGCCGGCGGGTTAGTGTTACATTAGGCGGTGCTGCACTGATATCTGCATAAGGACGGAAGAAGACGAATCTAGTGAGCTTTGGTGAAGACGACGTTCGAGCAGTGCCGGTTTGTTACCGATTGACGCTGTTGTGTTTCTGTGTGCTTTGTGCGGTGTCATCTCGGACTAATCTCTTGGCCTTACCTAGACGCGTATATATATATATAAAAGTGAAAAATTGCTCCATACTGTTTCCAAGTATATTTGTAGTCGACGTTTCGGCAGGAGCCCTGCCTTTCTCAAGACTCAGTCTTGAGACTCAAGTCTTAAGAAAGGCAGGGCGCCTGCCGAAACGTCGACTACAAATATACTTGGAAACAGTATGAAGCGATTTTTCACTTTTATATATATATATGTGTGTGTGTGTGAAGGAAAGAAGCCAGCAGTAGGCGAGGCCAAGGAAAGCATGGGGGATTATGTTTTATGTCTTTTTTTAATTTTTACTTGGATAATCACAGAAATGAGTAATGTAATCTGCTTAGGGGAAAGATAATTAAACACGAAGTAGAAGAAAAAACAGAAGAAAAACCAATGTGCCGATGGTGGGGACCGAACCCACGACCTCCGAATATCGCGTGTATATATATATATATATATATATATATATATATATGTATATATATATATATATATATATATGTATATATATATATATATATATATATATATATATATATATATATATATATGTGGTTCCTTACTTTCATTTCCGACCAGAAGCTGGCCTGATGAAAGCTGATGAAGGACAGCTTCTATCAAAACGTCGAAATAAAACTAATGAACCAGTATGTAGCATTTCTTCACTTAAATATTACCTCTAGTAACCAAGTACTTTTAACTCTGTGTTCCATATATTATATTCTATATTTTTGTGTGCAGAGAGGGCGCTATGTCCCCACCCTTTCTGCGGTAAGAAGGTTTTATTTTGCGTGCGATATATATATATATATATATATATATATATATATATATATATATATATATATATATATATATATAAGCAGGATGTCACACAACTTTCCCGATTATCTATTTTATTCCAACAGTTATCGGGAAAGTTCTGTGACATATCCTGTTTGAATTTAACTCTGGCCCATTAGTAACAAGCAAACCATGTCTATATATATATATATAGTTGCGCAGATAGGGCGCTTTGACCCCGCCCCTTTTTTGGCGACTCTGGTTATGCAGCATGTAGTTACACGCGTAATATAGCGATATATTGCAACCAATTACATATTCAAAGTGCAAAGGCTATGATGAGAAAACCGAATATTTTATACGAATTATTACAGGGAAAAAAGCTACCAGAAATTATCATTGGCTCCCATTGACTTGCTGGCGGCACATGTTCTTCTTTTGTTCCTGCTTTTGCGGGTAAACCCTCTACTGCACCGATGAAGTATCGAAGCCCAGCTATCATTGGCGCATAGAGCTCATCTATACCCTCAATACCGCTGTACCAAAGCAGGGCCCGAAGACTTATCATTTCACCTCAAAGCTATGCTCGAAGCAAAGTCGACAGAACTGACTAATCAAGTCAGTAGATGTCACCCCCCCCCCCCTCTTCTTTGCTACCGAGAGTTGGAACCTAGCTACTACACATATTCGTCCTTTCATTTTTTGGTTGATGAAGAATCTTACAATTAGTTTGGTGAGTCTTTCATGCGACAGATAAACTGCATTTTCGGATTTTCGTAGAACGCCTCACGAGGCTACGTTCTATCATCCCGAGAGCACGCTAAAGTGCAGTGACTCCTTCCGTTAAAACGCCTTATGTGTTTGGACTAAGGAAACGGAGGTTTTTCGTTTTTTTTTCAGCGTTTTTGCCCCTTGCTATCAAGCTACTGTAGTTACGAAAACCTGGGCGTTTGGCCTTACACCCTCCCTTAATTCCTTGCATTATAATTATTCTCTTTCGAAGTGGCCTGCCTGAATTCGTACCTAAATAAATAGGAGGTTCACTGAAATACTCGCTGCTATATGAAATTTTTGTGCAGTATTCAATATTTCAACCTAGAAAATTTCGAAGAATCTGTCCGGCTTGAGCTCATTTTATTTCGATATGAAGGACTTTTCTTGGTATCTTTCTGTATTCCTCTTATTCTGCCTCCTCACGCCTACGATTACGTATTTCACTCTGCAGAACACGTTAGCACTTTTCGCAGCAAGCACCATTTGCCCATTTTCAGAGATTTTAATGCTTCAGGTAAACCCTGCAATGCATTTACTTGTTGTAACAATAATAAGCACAGTATGCGAACAGTTTTATGCCTTTTAACTATTTGCAAGCACCCGCTTTCATTGAAAACTCTTCCGAGATTTCCTCACACTTATCTGAATCAAAAAGTGTTCTGTTTCCGAGCGCTAATAAATCACTGACTCACTGTAGTAAATTTAATCCTCTTGATTTAATTATGACTTCAGTGACTGCCCCACCTTTTACAAATTCATATCCTGCGGGGAAGTCGCCCAGTTTCGCCTATGCCCGTAGACTCTATGTCGATATGTTCAGTTTCCTTTCTTCTGCCGACTGGTCCCTTTAAGCGCAATTAGTAATGGTGACGAACAAGGCAGTTGCTTCACTGAAATAGTTCTGAATTGCACGCACCAGTGCAGTTTTTGTCAAGCGTATAGAGGCCAGTAGAACCCAAGGAATCTACTTCTGAGTTATTCGTGCGTTTTGTAAGGCGTTTTCGTTGGTCCAAATTTCGTGATAGCAAGATTTTTTTCCTAACCTCTCCAATGAGAAAGATCTCCATGGATGGATGAATGGATGGATGAATGGATGGATTAATGGATGGATGGAATATAGAAGCATCACCTTTGAAACGGGGTGATAGCAGTTGCTATCATGCATGTTTTTCTGCTATATTTTAATTATAGTTATAGATCGCTTAACTACAACATCAATCCATTTATTGAATTTATATTTCTACCTTCCTTACTTTATATTACTTTTCTGCTTTTAAGCACTAATCTTCCAATCGTTTTTTGCTAGCTCCCACAGCAGGTTAATTCACCCGGCCACTGGTATCTCAAAACACCAGGGCCTCAGGAACAGTGACTACGCCTACGCTGAAGAGTGACTCCACTAATGCTACATGAGCGCCACTACTAGGCTCAGAAGCACATTCTGGGAATTGTACTTTTTACAAAGGCTATAGATACCACTGCATATGCCTACTCGTTACATGTTAACAAGCGCGATGATGGCTACAACCTTGAGTCTAAAAAAGAGTGAATCGAATCGTGCGAGTTCTGGCGACACGTTAGCCAGCGTATTATTGAATCCGTTTCACGTATTAACTTAAGGCCCTCTTACGGGGCTGAAATGTAAGATGTTGTCTAAATATATTTGCAATTGCTACGTACGTGTGCCTACCTCAACATTGCAATTCCGAATGCCTTCGACATGGTGCATCGAAGTTCACCCAAAGTTGATAAGTGCGAGTCTTTTGCGTCTGAGACCATGCTTGTCCCCCGGACCTTATGTCAATCTGGCCCCCATATTTGTTTCTTGTTTACTATCTTCCTACCAACTTTAACCACATTTTTGTATAATTGTTTGAAGTTCTCTTGCTTTCCTCGCGTGTGGAAAGCGGCGCTTTTTTTTCATTTCTTCAAGTCAGGAAACAAATTTGATGTTTCAAATTGTCGACCCATTTAGCTTCTTTGTACAACCTCTAAACTCTGGAGCAGCCTTGAACAATACGCGTGTTTTGTATTTATAACATGCAATCGTACCCGATCAGCATGGTTTCATGTCGTGTCGTTCTACTACAACTATCCTACTCATGGTAACTGCCTATTCCTCTGCAGAACTCTTTCAAAGAGGTCATGTTGAAGTTATGTGCTGTGATTTGAGGAAATAATTTGACGTTGTTACTACTCATTAAGTTTCTAAAAGCTTCTCTCTGAAATCCAAGTCTCAATCATATCCTTCCTGCACAGATTTCTTTTTTATCGCTCCTGCATTGCACGTATTATTGAACAAACCTGACTATTTTGTACTACAGCCAGTGGAATTCATTATTGTTTTGTATTAGGCCGCTTTTCTTCTCTGCTTTCGTCAATGGCACTTCCTCTATGATTAAGAATTCCTCCTTTCTCCTTCATGCTTATGATATAAAATATTCAAGGTCATACATTCCTTTCAGGATTGCTTGTCCCGGCAGTCGGACATATCTGATCTACTTAGTTGGTACGCAAATGGGCTTACTCTCAGTTCTTCCAAAACTGAGGTTTCGTTTAAAACGTATCAACTTCTTTACCTTTATTTTGATAATTCTATGACGATGTCCAGGGTTGATGAAATTAATAACTTCGGTGTATGTTTCAACCATAGCCACAGCTTCTCTGCTCATAACAAATGCCTTGATCTGCAGGCTATGCACATACTGGGTTTCATCTGCAGGCTTCAGATAGAATCCTGTGCCCCAGTTTCTTAGTTAAGGCTGTACACTTGTTCATATGCTAGCCGCTTTTGGAGTATGCGTCTGTTGTTTGGAGCGGCTCTTGCAAATTGAACTCTGACAGTCCACACAGTACAGCAGAAGTTTTTACGCAGATTTAAATATAGTTTTCCTTCCCCCACTTCCAGCTTTCGCAGCACACAGAGTAACTCACCGCATTTTTCTTCTATTAACTCCCATCGTGACAGGATACTTCAGCAAACACCTTCATTGCCACATTCTTAGCGATGAATTCTGCGCATCCCCCTGTGTGTTCCGCGGAAGAACATAAGGAAATCCAAACCCCTTCAAATTTCTCTGCTTTGCATTTCCACTCCTATATTGGACAAAATGCTCTTCGCTTTCGACCGCTTACATCATCAGTGCTGTGGGGGTATGAGCACAAGAGAACACACTTATCAGATTTTACTTGGTCAGACGACGGCACCAAGGCAATAAACAGATTTCTCTCGCTTTTTCTGTTCAAGCTAGGCTTTATGTAGCTCAAAACGACAAGTTTTCGTCTCTATTTAGACATTCTATATCCTCCATTTTTTTCAGGGCAAGAAACAATGCCTCATTCACTGCGCAGGAATGTTAACCGCGGAGGCTGACTTTTTCCAATCCTGGACGGCGATTAAACAAATGCCATTTTATGCCTATGCGACACATGCGTCTGTCCTGTATTGAAAAAAAAAATAAACGCTAACGGGTCCACGCAGGGAAATCGTTCTCGTTCGTATGCTACGAAATCCGAACCCTCCTCAGAATTTTCTTTTTTTGAGAATTTTCAATCTATACTGAGCAAAAATTGGTTCGAACGTGCTGAGTCTGTTGGTTGGCTTGAGTGCGATTTCACACGGAACATCGACTTCGTTTTCAGATCTGCTGCTCCGAGGCGACTTATTGAAATGGCTAGCGCCTAGGGAGTCATTTTGGAAGCAACCAATTTGCGCTAATTAGACTATGCAAACCATCATTGTCGAATTCAGGGCACTTAGCTGACACGAGGCTCGTATGCTACAATTCCTCGTATTTCAAAATTATCGCTCTTAAAAGCGCCTATATATGAGGTGAAGGCAGCTTCCACACCACGGCTCTACCATGTTAGAGGAATAAAGAAAAATGTCTCCATGTAAAAAGACTGCATTTAGCAGAGTGCAGCAAAATATCAGTTTGTTGGTCTTGAGTATGTATTCATGCCCAACTCCATACCCCTATTTAATTGTGGCAGCGTTGCTAAAGTGGACACTTTAGTGCCATTTGGGGCTTCATCAGGGTGCTAAACAGCATAAATAACACCTATGGCACATCAGTTATAGATGTTACTTCAAATAAAGGGCTACATAGCTGATCACAAAAGACGCCCGAAATCCTAGAAAGTAAATGTTCAAGCAAAATGAAGGTTCTTGAAATGAATGCCTAGATGGCAGCTTGAAATGATACGTCAGTGTGCATTTTTACCGAAATTTTGTACCAAAGTGCTTCGTTCTATCGAAAGCTAAATATTTCAAGACAACAAGCCTTCAAACGAATTTCAAATGAAATGAAATGAAATACAGTTTCCCAGGGAAAATAATTGGTTGTATTCAATATTTTACTCATTGTCTAATAACCACATGCAAAAGTTTACTGAACAGGAAACCTCGGCGGTGAAACCTCGGCGGTGATGCAGGCATTGCGAAATCAGGGCGTAGACGAGCCGTACGTGAAAGTGCTGGAAGATATATATACAGTGGCTGCACAGCAACCATAGTTCTGCATAAAGAAAGCAACAAAATTCCCATAAAGAAAGGTGTTAGACAAGGAGACACAATCTCCCCAGTACTATTCACAGCTTGCTTAGAGGAGGTATTCAGAGACTTGGAATGGGAGCAGTTAGGGATAAGGGTAGATGGAGAATACCTCAGTAATCTGCGATTTGCTGATGACATTGCCTTGCTAAGCAACTCGGGAGATGAACTGCAAATAATGATTGATGACCTAGACAGGAAAAGTAGAAAGGTAGGCTTGAAAATCAATATGCAGAAGACTAAGGTAATGTTCAACAGCCTCGGGAAGGAACAGGAGTTTACATTAGGTAGCGAAATACTGGAAGTAGTAGGCGAATATATCTACTTAGGACAGGTAGTAACCGCAGATCCGGATCATGAAAAGGAAATAACAAGAAGAATAAGATTGGGATGGAGCGCATTTGGCAAGCACTCGCAGGTTATAACTAGCAGCTTACCGGTATCGCTCAAGAGGAAAGTATACAACAGTTGCATCTTGCCTGTACTCACCTATGGGGCTGAAACGTGGAGGCTAACCAAGAGAGTTCTACTTAAGTTGAGGACAACCCAGAGGGCTATGGAACGAAAAATGGTAGGGGTAACATTAAGAGATAGAAAGCGTGCAGAGTGGGTCAGAGAAATAACTCAAGTTAACGACATTCTAGTGGAAATTAAGAAGAAGAAATGGACATGGGCAGGACATGTAGTGCGAAGAGAGGATAACCGATGGTCGCTGAGGGTAACAAACTGGATTCCAAGGGAAGGAAAGCGTAGCAGGGGGCGGCAGAAAGTTAGGTGGGCGGATGAGATTAAGAAGTTCGCAGGGGTCAAGTGGATGCAGCTAGCACAGAACCAGGTTAAGTGGAGAGATATGGGAGAGGCCTTCGCCCTGCAGTGGGTATAATCAGGCTGATGATGATGATGATGATGATCACACAAGTTCATCGCGCATGATGTTTATATCCCGACTGGCAAAGAAAATTTTAAAGGTCCAAGATATTAAGTACAGCAGCAAGCATCTTCTATATAATATTTCTAGTTCTATCTGCTAAAATGCGCACAATATTTGTTCGAGTCTCGGCCGATAATTCTTTTAAAGTACGAGATATGGAAATTGGTCTGTTTAAATTCGAAGATTTATTCGTCATATAGCAAAACAAAAGTCAGCACATCCAAGGGCTCTGTCATCTAGACGTTCCCGCCTCATCCTGGGTTATTCCCGTCGGCACCTCACCGATGGAGGTGCCCACGCTGTTTCCCGTTTCCAAAGCCTGCATCCAAAGCCGGTACCGACAACAAGGTAATGCCTGGTAGCATGACGGACCCACTAACCCATTTTGACGTTTGCATAAACAAGCTTCTTAAGTATCGGCTGAGTCGAACACGTGAGCTTACTCCACAGCAGCATGAAGCACGTGTCGATAGGAACTGTAGCGGGCCGGATCACTGCAACCAGTAAGAGCATCCCGAAAAACTTGTTTTCGCGCTGAATTCCGAAGTTGCATCTTCAGTACAATTTAATCTTCTGTGCAGTTGACACAGAAGGTTGCGCACTTACGGGGGACAGTAAGACGGAGGGAAACAGTGATGGCAATGAACGGGAACCGATTAGTATTAAATCCTCCTTCTGCTCCTGCTTGGGCCAGCTTTTCGCCTGCAGTATATATAAATAAATGTCGTTTGCGTGCTGTTCCTGATGTCGGCTTGCATTAGAAGAAAGTTTTTTTTTGTCTTTTAAGAGGAGGCCTTCAGCTTTAGGGCCCTGTCTAGGACAGCCTAGTTCCGAGTATATAAGGTACGTTGTATAGGGCAGATCCTGTACCACTCTGGGTAATGTAAACATGACTACAGACCTTCGGGTAAACAATATTAGAGTACCGCTCGAGTCCTGCTTTTTGTGCGACTCCGATGAACGAGATCTCTTAGTGAAACATCGTGCAGCGGTAAGACGCCCGACTACTGTGCCGGAGTACCCGGGTTCGAACCCTACCGTGGCGGCTGCGTTTCGATGAAGGCGAAACAAAGAGGTGCCCGTGAGCTGTGCGATGTCAGCTCACGTTCAAGATCACCAGGCGGTCGAAATTACTCCGTAGCCCTCCACTATGGCTCCTCTTTATCTCTTTCCACTTTCATTCCCGCCTCCCTTTCCTTCCCGGTTCAGGTGTCCACGAAAACAAGTGTGACAAATACTACACCTTTCCCTTCCTGTGAACCAATTATTATTATTGTTATTATTATTATTATCATCATTATCATCATCATAATCATCATCATCATCATTGGAGTCCAAATCTCTTTGTGGACGCCGTGTTAGTGAGAAGAATTTCTGTAGCAGTCCTGTTTGAAGTGCTTAGAATGGGAGCGACATGGAGGATGTTCTCAAGAAAAGCGTGCGTTGCTTGGATTGAAGAGGGCAATGCTTAAGGGATGACACCAATGGTTTAGCGCATTTTGGAATAACCGAACGTGTTTTTTTTTCTTCATAGGCAGGAAAGACACGGATTTCTACCGTTGTGAGGCCCATTTAGGCAGTACGCGCCGTTCGCAGTCACTTGACACCGCTAGTAAAGGCACATTCATGCTTGCCTCCGCAGCCGACATATCAGTTCTTCTCACAGCGAGAATCATCCACCTATCAACACGATCACACTCCAGATCATGAGTGCACAGCAGACAACAAACTAGCCCGCAGGCGTTCTTTGTACACATTACACAGAAGCGATATAAACGTCAATGACGGCCGCCTGCGACATCGGCTATACTGGTCAACAGAAATCACTCTGACGCCCAGTATGTTATCACTCTAATGACTTGACCTAACCAATCAATCTCTGGAGGAGGCTCGGATGACGCCAGACCAACTGGTGCGAAAGGTAACTTGCTCTTTTTGTGCAAGTGCATTCTCAATTCGCAATAAAGCATCGAAATACAAAGGCGCCTAAGCCACAATAATGAGCATGAAAAATACATAACGGTGTTGCTCCTTTTTAGTTCTATTATTGTGATCTCGTCTGGGAGTTACTTATAGAGAGTTCTTTGCACGCGTCATTACAGTAGTTCTATACCTTATTCAGTGATTTTTATGGCCCGCAAGATAAAACGATAAAAAAAAACGTAGAAAATATGGTCTTGTTTTAGAGAATTTATTAGCACACTTACGTGCTTCAATATGAAGGGAAAGCTCTATACTTTTCGTTTTTGTTATAACAGAAAAAATACCGTGAACTATATTTTTTCAATTAGTCTTTCGGATTGCGTACATATGCGTCTATGAGAAGCAAAAATGCGCGGTCAAGCATGATATTAGAGCGAACGGTTTCCTGAGGGATCGAAAAAACGGCATTATCTGGCTATCTGTATGAAACCTTAAATGCCTAGTGGCGAGTGGTAGCACAAAACCGAGCAGATCTGGAAAGTTAGGCTTTTGTACTTTAGTAGGGAACTCACGTCGTGCAAATAAACAGTGTATAGGCGCTGCAACGTTCCAGTGAACTACGGCGTAGTTATTTTCGTTTCCCCAATTTCCACTTCACAACCTTAGTCAACAGTCTCGCTACGTCTCCTCAACCGCTTAAGGCGATATTTAACATCTTCATCTCTATATTTCAATGCTGCTGGAAGAAAGCCCACAAAGTTAATGCCACATTGCGTTAGAATAATGGAGCTAGGCCTATGAAATACGCACCTTAGCTCATTCGTAATTTACATCAACGACGAACTCTATGGAGGCGCTTCATCAGAAACATTTCTAGCTTTCCGAGCCGTTGCGAGCATCCGGCCAAAGAAAATGTGCCTGAGGAATAAAAAGAGACCAAAATTGCAGGCTTTTATATGGCCGAGTGTTGTGCGAAACAAGCGTTTAAAATTTATTCTATACTTCACCGCCAAACAGCGCCTAAATGCTCCACCTCGTGTTCAAGCCCCTTAGCTTACGCTCACGACACTGACGCCAATGTTTTCCAGTCAGGCTATGCCATAAAAAATGGACGTCTTTCGAGCGGCAAAAGTAGAGTACCTAGAAGCATCACCGAGCCGTAGCGCCTGAGCACCGTCACTCGTTGGCTAATATTTCTCTATGCATTGTCAAGCTAGCCGAGATTTCTGGCATTCTTCAAAGTGCTTCGAATAGTAACGAGAAGCTACGAAGGCGATACTCTGTGTGTAATCATGCCCGAGTGTTAAAGCCACTCGAACGGTTAACCGTAAAGCATTTTTATTCGTATCTTTTGAACTTTGCCTTTCTACCTTTGTCTTTGTATCTGTGCCTTTGTACTGCATTGCGGTCGGATTCTACTCCCGCAGAATTAGAGAACAATTCAGGGACTTTTCAGGGAAACGTCTGCGTATAATTCATTCGGGCTGCCTTGTGGCACTACTGGACGGCAGGGAAGTGCGGCATCTTTTTATCGACTTCGGCTCACATCCGTACCAGACCCATCGTAGCTGCCTTTCATGGAACTTCATTGCTGCTGTTTTGATGGCGTCCGGCATGGCGTTTTCCCGTCTCTGGCTAGTGGATCAATTATATAATAATTATCTTCACTGTGAATCGAACCGCATTCGTGTTGTCATTGCTGATTGCATGTCCTTATTGTACTCAGCTGAATACGTGTCATCCCCTCCCCCCCCTGAAGATGAAATAGGTTTGCAATAAGTGAATAATCACTCATTTCAGTCTATACAAGAGCAGTCATGTAGCTACAAAAGCAAGCTATACAGCTTTCTCAGAAAAATCGTACCTTAAGAAAAATTCGCCCTGCTCAAGAGACAGATCATCCGGTGATACAGGTGGGAAGATCACCAAGGATTTTGACATGAGCAAGAATGGTGAGGTTTATTAACAATTTTTGCCGCTATGGTGGAGCAATTAAGCAAGGCTAGTCCAACCTCTATGATGCTACCTCAACGTTTTTCTGTTACAATAAAAACAGTTGTTGACGCATCGAAATGCATTGGGTTTTAAAGGTGAAAATTTGAAAGGTGACAGCAATTACAGAGCAACTTCTTTCAGCCCAATTACTTTGATAGCAGTTACACTGCAAAGAGTTAGACTGAACAGGAAGAAAAGTGTGCATTCATCTGAAAATAGAAGATTATTTCTCGCCTACATTCACACGGAGTGGTGAGTAAGAGCAGATCGTAAAATTGTGTGGTATTGTTTTGTTGGCCATCTTGGCAACGTTACCCAGTAAGGCTCACAAAGGCTTCTACGCAGATTTCACCGGTGTATTAAGTGTATAGGCGCTACGCTGAAGCTCATCATCTGCGCATTCGCATTTATGTCCTCCCAAGCTCGTCGGTTATGCTTAGGGGCTACGTGCGCTCAGCTAAAGCTCTCTATTAGCTAGCGCAGTAAAATCGTTTAGCAGGTCACAACTTTTTCTGCGAATAGATCACGATCTCCATGACTATATTTGGACACAACTGAAGGCTCCACAAACCGTCACAAGCAAATTGCGCCCTGACAAAAGGTAGACTACGTTTAAACGTTTCGTTGTCTTAAATAAAAGCTAAGCATCCGACGAAATTAAAAGCTCGCGCCTTTTGATGCCCAAGACATGCTCGGTACAGTCGAATTTAAAATACTGCTCTCTTTTACTGTTCGGAGAGTAATGTCATACCGCGTACCAATGCCCGCAATTAAAACTGCTCTTTTTCTTTAGTTGCATCTTGCTATGCATATCAATTGACGGAACACAACAGAGCGTTGTTTTATATCAAACGTTTAGCGCTACTAGCCAAATGACGGGTAGAATTGAGAGGCATTACTGCAAAGAGTGCTTTCTGATCTTTTTCTAGACGGTGGGGGATAATTGTATTACCAGTGTTACGAGTACGAATGTTTCTTTTAAAATCAGAGCTAACCGCACCTTGAGTCATGCACAATCTTTGGCGTCACCAACTCTGTCGTTACCCGTATTTGTTAGAAAGACTGGTAGAGCTCAGTTCATGTCCATTTTTAAGAAAGTTGAGGAAACGTGCTAGGCTCAGCGGATAACAATTTTCGAAAATAAGTAGAGAGCTTATGTGTGCTCAAAATCGCATTGACGACTCACATTCGTCTCTAGCCTGATACCTTCCGTCGCTCAACATCATCTATAACGAGTATCAGGCGTACTACGGAGACAGCTCAATTGAGGAATATCACGTTGTTTATGTCAGCTCTGAAGACAGCATCTAATCACAATCCTGATCACTTCCCAACCTTCAGTAGTATTGTGCTTAGTTCCTTAATCAGCTTTCGAAGGCTCCTGATCCTGCCATTTGGAAAACTCCGCTTCGAAAAGGGACTAGCTTCAGCATGCATTTTTGGGGTGCTTATGAAGTGCGCCGCCATCTTGAAGCGACCAATAAAAGCTGTCTACTATTGCCGTATTGGCCTTGTGAAGTACGCTTTGTTTACTTTTTCTTTTCCCTTAGTCACCTCAACAACCCTTGTGCCTGTGAATTTCTACTATTGCACCTCTTCAGCTGATTTTATTTCTCAGGTGGATATGCGTTTGTCAACAATGTGAAAACTTATTACTTAGACAAAGCTAGTTTAACCATGGGCGCCGCGCCACTATCCGGGTACATTAAAATCTCCTTTTTTTATGCCTCGGCTCTATGTGAAGTTCCGCACTCGTAATAATAAAAGGCTCTGTTCGAATGTGGAACAGTTTCCCCTAAGACCGTAAAGTTTTTGTCTTAAGTGGGGGTAAAGTCCACATCAGATGCGAGTGGCCCGGATGTTCGACCCGTTCTTTTATTCTTCTTACACGCCTGTGATAAGGCACTGCTGATAAGAGAGTCCCACGTGCTTAGCCTCTTCGCTGGACAGCGGGTACCTGAAGAGGTGAGTTGGGAAACTGGGGCCAGTGACCTCTTTGAGGTGTTGGTGCTCTAAAAAAACATTTGCTTTGCGATATAGCCGCTTGCTTTCACGGTCAGCGAGGCTTCTGCCCTGTGCCTTGAGAGCACTCGCAAACGTCTATAGCCGAGAGGATGCCCACCAGTGAACCAACGTTCTACGCTGCGTTGTGTGAGTTTTATGTCCGACAATTCTGTAGGGGAACCGACGTATCACCGCATGTTGTTGAAGTCTGTCTTGCCTTTATATTCAGTTACTGCGTGGTTATGCATCTACCATTTCACCTCTAGAGGAACTACTCTTGCTTGTAGAGGCATTAAGTGGCGCTCATATCTCGTGTTCCTAAAAAACAACAGCTGATTTCTGAGATTAAAAACATGCGCAACCTTCTTTAGCAATACAATAGCCTATTATTATATCAAACAACATTTCTTCTCCGCATGCGAATGACTTGATTTAACGTAATCCCTGCAGCCATTTGTATGCAAGGTAGACGGAGAAAAGGAACTCGTGTTTTCATCTGTCCACCGCAGTCTGCGAAGTCTAATGACGCGAGAAAAGTTATTGAACTTTTCACAACATACCAGTAGAAAATAAAAATTGTCCAAATAATTCAACTCACAGGAAATAACATTTCTTTTTAGAAATACTTATAAGGCATTACAAGTTCATATAATTACTCTTCACACAATGCATCAATGCATAACACTCGCAAGCATGATGGGCATAGGCGGGGTTCTGAAAACCATCTAGAGAGAAAGCCGGTAACATTGGTTGCTTAAGTCTTTTCAAATTGTACTGTAGTGTCTCACTGTCATCAACCGACTCACCGATTTATGGTTAGATCAACTTTGGCCCAATGCCTTCGCTCCATAGGCGGACCGTACGAATCATATTCTAGATCTAGAGAAGCTTTTCTTCAGCAGTAAAGTGCTTGCTAAAGCTGTATAGTCTTTTCTCGTAGTCGGGAGGTTAACTTTGAGGTGCACGTTGATCATTTCGTGCGCCTTTATTACAAGTTTACTCCACACGCAGCCCCTAAGTTGTACGCATAGCTTCGTTCATATAGCTTCTACTGTCGAAAAAAAATTGAATTACGAACTAATTTCACATTCGAGCTCCTAACAGGCTCGCAAACCTTTATCAAATAATGAATATTTTCGGCTAAAACAAACAAGAAGCAACCTTGCTGTGCGTATAAGGTGCTTGGAATTTACCCGCTTATTATCAACTACAATGTTAATTTAAAATTCGCACGAAAGACATAGCCTACGTCGTTGCGTCCCTGTTGCAATAAAACTTTGCGAACTCCTGTTTTGCGCAAAACGAAATCATAGTGCTTCTGCCATTTACCATGTAGTATTCGACTACAACGCTTTTTTTTAGAAATGACACAGCATTTCGCCAAGTAATAAAATATCTCGCCGATGTTTTTTTTGCAATTCTGCTCTTTAGTTTGATACTTAATATCAACCTCACCCACAATGAGCTGATAGCTTTTTTTTTTACACTATGGAAAAATGTCTTCACAATATTGCCGGCCGAGGTGGCTCAGTGATGAAGACCCTCGGATGCCGAACTCAGATACATGAGTTCGCGGCGACCGCTCAATGCAGGCGAGACGCAAGGCCCGTATGGGTGCCGTGCGATTTCAGTGACCGTTAAAGATTCCCTGGTGGCCGTAATTATTCTGTGGCTGTCCAATATGGCATCCCTTTCTTTCACTCCTATCTTCCTCCCTTCACTTAAAGTACAATTAGGTGTCCATCAGTGAGAGTGACCAATACTGCGACTAAGACGGAAAAGCAATCGTTGCGCAGGCAAGGGCATTCCCATAATTCTCGCTTCTAAAGCGAGCGTCGTCTCGAAGACTAATCTGAAAAATTGCAACGTCTCTTAAAGGGTCATCCAATATATTATAGCTTTGTAGACTGGCAGATAATACTGGACCCTATTATTATATTTGTGAAATTTGAGAGCCCTAGACGCACTCCTTATTTCGAAGTGGCTGAAGTTGACACCGCGAACCTCCTCCCACCGACAGCGATCACCATCTTGAAAGCCTTATTGACGTCACCGAGCGGCATCGACCACCGCATCGTCTGCTGCTGCGCCGGCGCCGATAAGCTGCCGATACACTGTACTGTGTTCGTGTTTCCTAACATGACTCCCAATAGCGTGCTAAGCATGTTTCTGAAAGTAGAACACAAACTGTAGTGAAGCGCGATTTAGTTCTTTCCCAGGCATCCACCTTCGGCGCGACCGCCGCCAACGTCGAATGGCAGCACAGCCCCTTCCGCGCAAACCATCCGCACCAGCGATACGATGCATCCCTTACCCCAGTGTCTGAAAAGCATGCTAACATTTGGTTTTCTGATAATAATAATAGGTCCTCTAAAAAAGATTTAAAAAAATGATTTCTTGTGAAAGTTTGACCAATACGGTGGGCGTTTTTGCTCACAGCCGGTGCGGTGCCTGTTTTCTTGTACGCTAGCTTCGTTGCTAAGGCGTAGTCGAGAATAATTTCCTTTACTACGAAACAGTGGGGTTAAGAGTAATGTTTCATAATTTAGTGGTCACCTCACTAAAACCTCGCCGATATAATAAAAAGTGCTGTCCGCTGTGGCTTCAATGCGAAGTAATTTAGGCCTAGCGATAATTAGGGACAAGCAGAAAACCAGAGCACCGTCGTCTTTCGCACTCGCGGGCGACGCTGCTGCAAGCCTGCGGCATCCGGTGCTGTAAGCCTCATCACCTTATCGTCTACTTTCATGGTGCGGCTAGGGCCAGATTCGGGCCTGACAATGAGCATCGTGAACAATGCTCATTGATGCTTATACCATGCCGGGGTACTGATGCTAAAACGATGCTCAAACGATAACGTGTTATTGGGTGCCTCGGTGTAGTGCGCCGCGCCCTATATACATTACGCATGCTGCGCTGTGTAGTGGTACTCGCAGATTCTACAAAGGCGTCGGACGGCACTGCAACATTACGCGTTTTATGTATTGCTTTTCAGACGTTTTTCAGTGTACAATGTGCACGCTGTTCGAACGAATAAGCTTATGCGTCTTTCGTACTCGGGCGCCGACGTACACCTGAATCCAGCCCACAGATGCCGCTATTGCCTAGGTTAAACGGGCTAACAGAGGTCCACGAAAAGCTCATTTTGCTGTAGCCACGGTAAGCGGCATGCCTGCTGTTTGGCCGACATTACCCAGGCTTCACCTAACCGCGGTTGACGCTGATGGTGCGCAGAATATGGAGCAGAGACGCGAAGTCAGACTATGTCGTCACCGGCGGCGCCGGTTGCCAAATCAGCAAGCTCTTCACGAAGAGACGGAAATGCCAGCTTAAAAAATATCTGAAGCTCCGAAGCAGCCGAAACCTTGAGCTTTAGCTGCTTGGCAAGTCAGGAATACGATGCAATAAACTGTTTATGTTCCAAAATTAGTGTCATGGACTCATGGCCCGTTTATGATACCTCTTAATAGGTGAACGGCGGAAGTCTATAGTTAGCAGTAATAGTCATTAGCAGTCATTTAATAATTACTGCATATTACTAAGTATTTTAGTCATTCTTATTTAATTGTAGTCGCTAAAACATTTCGTTAGACACATTGGTCATTACAAATCATTAGTGGTCATTTATTCATTACTGCTCATAACTAAGCATTTTAATCTATACAATCAATGTAGTCGCTAAGTAGTCATTAGACATATTGGTCATCACAAGTGATTAGTATCCATTACAAGTCATTATAGTCATTTCAGTCATTACAACTCATTACTAAGTATTTTAGTCATTGCAATTTGTTGTAGTCGTTACAAGTTGTCATTATACATATTGGTCACTACAAGTAATTAGTAGTCATTACCAGTCCTTAGTAGTCACTTTAGTCATAGCTACTCATTACTTAGGCCACTTCTAATGAATTGCAGTCGTTACAAGTCGTCGTTGGACCTACTGGCCATTACAAGACATTAGTAGCCATTTTAATAATTACTACTCAATACTAAGCATTATCTGTCATTTCTAATCAAGTGTAGTCGTTACAAGTCGTCGTCATACATATTTGTCATTACAAGTTGCTAGTACTCAAAGCCAGATAGTATTGCTTATAAGTCATTAGCAGGTCATTTTAGTCATTACCACTCATTAGTGAGCATTTCAGTAATTTGTAATCAATTGTAGTTGTTACAAGTTGTCTTTGGGCACATTAGTTATTTTTTAAAGTCTTTGCAAGTATTAGCCATTACAAGTCATTAGTAGGTAAATTCAGTCATAAGCAATTTACTCCTTTCATATCAATTGTACTCACGGGTCATTACATGTCATTAGCAGTCATTATAAGTCATTACAAACTAAACCAATCTCTAATATAACCTATAATAATCACTATCACAATCAATCGTTTCTCCTTTTATCTGTCTTCATACGGCGTATATTTCCTGGTCACGTGCCCGGCGGTGACGTCCGGCAGTCACTTTCTGCCGACGAACCATGAGCCTAGAAAAGCATTCGACTTAATTAAAAGCCACCCCCGTGAGTCATCCCATGTATCAAGGTGCCAAAGACAATCTTGCTTAGGTGTCACAAAAAACTGCAACTCTTGTCATGCGCTGTATATAATTCGAATGATACTCTTGCAAGAAAGAGCATACATTTGTTATGATTATCCTAGCATCTCCGTGAAAGCTCTTGTAATTTCTAACTGCGCAGCGTGCTTACAAAGCACTCTCTTTAAAAATGCTATGATTAACCAATTAAGCACCGACTGCTCTTCAGCAACCATACAATCCCAGCGTTACGGTTAGAACAAAATGCTATATAGTTTTCACACTAGCTTCGTACTTAACCAAACATTAGTTATAATCTGGTGTTCTAACACCTATATTATGGTGAGGGAACAGCGCAGGGGACTGGACACAGTACACAAGGAAGCACAAACACTAACGCTATGTATTTGTGCTTCTTCGTGTCACTGTGTACCGTCTCTTGCGCTGTTCCCTCGCCCTGCAAAACCACTATCCCGCCAGCTCGCTCTTATAAAGCTATACTAGAAGACAAGCATATGAAATGGTGTCGCGAGAGCGAGTTGACCAATAAATCGAGTTAGGAGCAGAGTTCCAAATATGAAAGGGTTATGTTCTTTGAGCAATTTGTTTTTGTTATGTTATGAAAAGGCGAATGAAAATTGTCCCACTTAAAAAGCTTGATCTCTTACTGAAAATTTTCATTTAGTTCTAAGGTAGCTATGTGCTTTTGTCTACTCACTGCCATGTACCAGTTAAAACAAAGCATGCTTGTGCAGCTAAGGGTCATTAGAGTATGCGTAACAAGTCAATATCAAATGAATTTTATTATCTCTAATACTCCAGTATGTACACCTATTAAATAAAGTGTACCGGTGCAACTATCATTGAGCTAAGTTTATAAAGAGTTAGCCATCGGCAGCAGCCTCCGCCGCTGGTGCCGCTTTCATCATCGCTCGCTTCCGCGCTTGGTAATCTTCTTGGTAACAGGCTTTTCTTGCTGCTCGTTGTTCGATGGTCCCGGCAGCCTGTCTGACGTTCCTGCAGGTCTTTGAGTTTAACCACATGGCGCATATGTATGGCGTATTTACCTAGGTTGAAGGAAAGAGGGGAACAGTTGGAACTTCATGAAGACAAGGATCTTTGATGCACAGGGCTAGAGGGTGTTGAAGTTTTACACAAGGCGTGGTTGGCTTCAGCGACAGCATAGCACTGGCATTCCTGGGCGCAGCGATGAAGACGACGATGTTTGCTACACAGTGTCAGACGAAACAACATGCAATGTACTAGAGGTACTATATAGGCTATAAAGTAACTCTACGGTAAATGAGTACGTAGCGCCATCTGTCGAAGCATGTGGCAGGGGGATCAACATAACGCTAAATGCGCAAATAAAAGCAGTAAACGTAATGTCTTAAAGGCATTTTCCTAGATCGATGCCTCATCCAGCGCAATTTCATATGTGGTGCGTCGTTCAGTCCCTGATACCAGAATAAGTACATCCCCATTCATTGAAATATATCGAATAAAGCCCAGAGGTAGCTTTTTTCTCAATATAGTTACGTACGCTACTTTTATTGTTGATGCAAGAACAGAAAATACAAATGTGCACAGAACCAACGTGTTACGAAAAATATTGTGCTGAAAAAAACACGAATGAAAATTATAAATAGGTTCGATGAATTAACTCGGTGATTGCAGTGAAAACAGGGCCCGCTTGCACAAAACATTCTTAAGACTGTCTTAGCTAAGTCCAGACTTAACTGGAGTCTAAAGAATAGGCCACTAGCATGGACGCTTAAGACTGGAGTCAAGACTGGGCTTCAGTCGTGACTTGAATAAGTCGCTTGTATGATTACGACTCTAATGCTGTCATGGTTAAGACACAAGGACGCCAGGTGTCTAAGTAGAGAAATTAGGGAAATACAGGGATGCGCTGGCACTGTCCCTGCTGTAAGATGTACACATTCCGTCAATTTTGCGTTGTGCAAAATCCGTGCCATTGCTTTTTGCGGCTTAAGATTGTGTTACGAGGAAAAATTCCCCAAGTGGTTGCTGAGGCCGTTCTGGGAAGCCACTCTGGTGAACATGAACCCGAAGCGTTCGACGTTCGGAACACGAGCCGTCTTAAATAAGCTTGGTCTTTCTAAAGACACCATTTAAGTCTGGACTTAGCTCGGACTTTATCGTGCAAGCCGGTCCAGTTCTTCACTTTCACCTCATAAAAGCACAATGAAGCGAAACCGGTCTCGAGAAATCGAAGCGCAGTCCGATGGCTTGCACAAACATAATTGCTGGCCACGCCTTATTTTTACGCAATAGGAAATAGCAAATAGGTCTAACTTGCACCCCTCGCAAGCCACCCGAGGGCTTTAACAGAGTTTGTATTATTCCCATGCCCCCTTAATCTGATTTCTTACCACTGAAAGAGCAATCATGAAGGTTACTCAGTCTTCTCAGGGTACTTAACTGTTTACAACCCATTTCTACTTCCCAACATGCGTGTTGCATTCAGATAATTCACCAACTGTAACAGATGTATAATTGAGGACTAACTACTCTTGACCGTTATCCCAAAAGCAGCCGCACGAACCTAAGCATATGATACATCCCTCTCACCAGGAGCAGTATCATTGCACATTGCCGCTTCTTCTCTCGACTTTTGTCTCACTTCGCCTCGAAATCACTATAGCTGGTCATAGACCCACGCCTATTATGATTAACTATCCTGAAGAGTGTTGTAAAAGAATGTTGATATTTGTCGCAATTATATTGTAACAGTACAGAAGAAGATGAAGTTTAGAACACAAGTGAAGGAGAAAGACGTTGGAAAAAGACTCTCGTGCCGGACGCGCTGCCGTTGACCAACTGAGCTCCCTACCCTATCGTCTTGTTGTTCAGCGCTTCGACGTCTTACCCCCTTCGTAACAATATATTGTTACGAAGGGGGTAACAATATAACATTCGTATGTATACAATATATTGTTACATAGGGGGTAACAATATATTGTAACATTCGTAACAATATATTGTTACGAATGTGATGAGTTTATTCACAGATAAGGGGAGATTAACTCGAGGCAGAGCAGGTAGCCAGTCCAATGTTCTTCGCACTTCGTCAGCCTCCTCCTCTGAACCACACAGTCAGTTTCACTTCTTTTACATCAGTTCCCTCGTAGTGCATGACAATTTAATAAGTATAATATTGTAAGAGAATTTTAATACGATGAAAATTCTGAATAGGTTTCTAAAAGAAATCGATTTCCACCATGAATATATATTAGGTAATCCCCCTAACAAAATCACATAATCAACATCATCACAACATATAGTCGAATATTTTTGATTAAATAAGCGATCTTATCGGCGTAATGGCATTGTGTCACAAGGAATCCATCCTCGTACATAAAATTTAAAAAATGTTCTATTTTATTGTTGAAAAAACATTGACAAATTCCCCTGAACTATGGCAAATTTTTTTATTTATTGCATGGTATCGAGGGCATAATACACAAGCACTGATGGAAAGTTTGAATACTTCAACTAGCTCTGATCTACATGTGACCTCGAAAGTTTCAACCCAATTAGCTGTACATGAGTTGAAGTAATAGAACAACTAAACGTTTCCCTTAACCCACTATCCTCTGTTGTACCTCTAGCAGATGTTGTCTACGGGGTTGCGGTTAGGGCATTCAACTGCTGCACCCATCGATATGCTGCGAATCTCGTCTGGGATAGCCAGCTTCCATGCAAGCGAAGCTGAAAACGTGCTCTTCGATTTGAGTGCACTTCAGAAGCAAAAATATCCGGAGCCCTTCATTACAGTGTCCCACAAAGATGGCGTCACTTTGGTGTGTTAAGCCTCACAGACCTAACTGGCAGCTGGTGACACTTATTGGACAATTTATGTACTGCACATATCATATTCTTCAGTTAGCTTAGTTTAGTTTATGGGCTTTAACGTCACAACGCGGCTGTGGCTATGAGATACTCCGAAGACTCCGAAGTTTGACCATCATCTACAAATTGTGGGTGCGACGAGTCTATAGGCCATATTCTTTGTGGGTGCCCCATTTACAGTGAGGAAAGACAGTGACTATGCCGTGCGCTGGAGGATCTAGATGGACGCCCATTGAATGAAATTAAGATTCCTGGCCACGGCGATCGTTTGCGGTGAAGGCCTCCCAGGCACTGCTCCACTTTATGAAAAGCACAGGCTTCATCGAAAGACTATTATTTTGCTTTTATGTTACGTGATATGACTATGACGTGATGTGATGTGACATGTATGTATGTGACTGTACTAACTTCACCCATCCCTCTCTCACACCTTTTATATTCACTCACCCCTTTCGCCCAGTGCAGGGTAGCAAACCGGTTTCTTTTACGGGTTAACCTCCCTGCCTTTCCTCCTCATCTTCCTCCTCCTTCTGACCAACCCGGATTATTTAAACTGCCCTAAAGTTGTACAGCAGACGGGTGCCTTGCTTATCGCCGCCGTCAAAAAGCGGCCGGAATTCGGTCCCGCATCCTTGGGCATAGCTGTCGAACGCCGTAGCTACACCACCACCACGGCGAGGCTATCGTCTTTCCATATATTGCCATACGGTGTGCGAAATAACAGGTCGGGGCAGGGCCTTGAGGTGTTGCAAAAATATTCGGAATACACATCGTTATTATCTTATCTGCCACAAGCAAAGACCTTCATTGACACATTAATACGTCAATGAAGGGAGTATGAAACTCCAAAGATGCTGCGTGGAGGCTCCGCCGGTATGAACATCACACAAAGCGCCACTTGAATGCCCCTGCAGAGGATCTCGTCATACTGCACTTTAAATGTACAGTGCTATGTCCTCCATCTGGCACTGATAAACATTTCAAGATCTGCTATCAAATTTGGTGAATTCGCTAGATAGGTAATACCTGCCCAATAACTTTCTTGCATGGCTTCATGTCTGTGTACTAGCTTTCTACCAAGAAGATGCTTTAGCAGTAGGGCGAACCGACAGATGGAGATATGCAATTCTCATTCAGCCTTCTAGAGGAAATTGAACTAAAATACGAGAAGTGAGGAAGACGATTGTTTTAAAGTCAAAACAAAAACGTTCATAGACTTTGCTCTTCGTAGGCTACAGTTTCTTTCTCTAAAAGTATGCATCAATCCGCTCGCTCCAATATCTCCGTAACCCTCGCGCTCGCGTTGTTCTTATCTCCGCCTCTTTCGCACCACTCCTCTGTACGAACGCTAGAAGCTCCTCCATGCCGCCAAAAGCAGGACGCACACGTGTATCTTGAGTGCTTGATAGGCCAGCTGACGCATCCACGCGTTTTTCATTTGTTGTTTAGCCAGGTTATTTCTCCTGCGTCCACAACACTCGGGTGTTACTGCTTGCTTCGCATCAAGCGTCCATCACCTTCTGGGAGCGGCTGTTGCGTCCGTTCAAGAGGCACACTTTCAGAGACATCCCTGTATATTCGGAGCGCACTAAAACTCAGAAGCTACTGTCCGTTTAGGTGAGCCCGTGCTTAAATGTGTAGTTGTATTATTGCCTAGTCAGCTTCTGTTTTCCTGACGCACTTTGACTGCGTAGCTCTTTTTATTACGTTTCTTATCAGACGTGCTTGGAGGATGCTTGAAGGCATTACGTTTATCATGTTATCAAAAGAATAGCATTTCTGTGTTTATATACTGAGGTTGGTCGTAAATGTCCTTTCTGCAGCAGTAGTTTCGTCATATTTGTTTTTCTCTTGATACTTCGCTTAGTTAGGCACGTACTGTTTTTCTTAAAAACGTTCTTGGTAAACCAGGTGACGCTTTTATTTCCGCTCAACGCTGAGCCTAAGTATTACACTTTATAAATGCGAAAAGAATAATTTAATTAGTTATTGGCATAGAAAGGCACAAGGCGTTTGCATATAGAAATTCTTTAAGAGGCTCAGACGTGCAATAGATATATTCCGGAAAGGCCACTGCACACATTTGCCTTAACCTAAAGAATAAGTTCCATGATGCAATTCTCTCGTACCGGTTTTGTGATGCAAACAACTTATGTTATCGTAAAACTGTAATATAAAATGTATGACCAGATTATGACATTGTGCAACGTTCGGGCAGTATATTTTATAATGTTTATAATATAGTTCTGATATACCCTTTGTGGGGTATTGCGTTATAGGCCTTATTCAGTAGGACAGGTATGATGAACTACAGTCTCTGCCATGATTGCACTCCTTGGTATGACATATGGAAGTAGATTTTGAAAAGTAATTTTTACCCTCTTTCTCAATTTCTTCTAGCGAACTGCTCCACTTATATTTGTTGCTTTGCAAACAAAAATATCTTTCCTCCATTTCATTCAGATGCATCAATACCAACTGAACTGAACGAAAGGATGTCTCCGAAACAGCTCTCCGCCCGTCCGTGCTAGGAGGCTTGGAGTTTCACGACTAGGGTACAAAACACCGTAAAGGTGGGTGTGTAAATCAAAGGCACGCCAGCATGCACGTAGATGTGGATTCATCTTGAGCGATATTCAGCCTGCAGACGGCTCGAGCCATCGGCTAAAAAGCATCAGTGACCCAAACGATTTCATCATGAAGCCCGCCTCGTTCGCTGTTAAATTTTGCTGAAATTTCTTGATTAATCAGTTGCGGGTGGCCTTGCGGCATGGCGTAGATCGCGTACACAGTTTTGCATTCTGTTGGCCAGTGTGCTCCATATCCGTTCAGCGAGAAAACGACAGGCGGAATCATGTTTTGCTTATATGTACAAATGCCAGTTTTGGCGCCTTCGGGAACCTTGCTACAAAACACCCGGTGCGAATTCTAAATTGAGCTTTAACATCACTAAGGCGACACTTCGAAAGCAAGAAAAATTGGATGCACGTAAAAGATTATGCATAATTGGGATTGCGCAAAAAAATTTGAAGGGTAGCAGTTTGGGCCATTTTAAACTTTCTTAGATCTTAGAAAATTCTCAGATATTCAGTGTGCAGGTTAAGGATAAGCATGGCTACTTGGAAATAGTTAAAAATACACTTTCTCGGGCATTAAATATTGTTGATTTAAGTGTTATACAGGCTTGTTGGTGCACATGAGGGAAAGTGTTTTGGAGATTGCTTTGGAGCAAACCTAACGACCTGGATGCATTTGATTAATAGCAATTATATGTTCAGATCAAGAATGATTTTGTGTAAGGTCAACGCATAAGTATTTCTGCTGTGTAGAGACACCCAATATGGTAGTGTCTGTGTTGTAAGCAAAGTTCTCATCTGTTAAACTGCTTGCGAAAGGAACGATGCTGCATTTAAAGGCTTACGATCATTTGTCACATATTGTATCCATGAAAAAACCGATCAAGATCACAATGTAGTGAAACGTGTTCAGAAGCATTTTTTATGGTTTTGTAATTAAAATACTCATCAGCAAACATGCGTGTCCAAGGGGAGATGTTTATTGGCATATCATTAATGTAAATTAGGAAGAAAAATGGGGTAAGGACGATTCCTTGCAGCACGCCTGATGTCGCATCGTACAGCGGGGAGGAATAATTACCAACAACGGTGAACATTTGGCGAATTGAAAGATATTTACAGATCCATGAAAAAGTTAAAGAATCCAATTTGAGCGCGGAAAGCTTGGATCTCAGTCGGCAGTGTACTGCAGGAACAAATTATTTAGCAAAACAAAAGAATAAAGATGAAATTTGCTTGCAAGTCGCTGTTCTTGTTGTAATGCAGGTCAGTAGTGAACTCAAATAACTGCGACCCGCAGGAAAAGCGTTCCCTGAATTCATGCTGCTTAGAGAAAAAAGAAACGATTAGATTCACGGTGATTGTAGATGTGTGAAGCGAAGCTGTTCATGTGCATCTGGATAACCTATCTCAAGGTTCGGTAACACGCAATATTAAAACCCAAGAAAGTAGAAGGTTGGACAGCCGTCGATTTAGGGCAGTTGGTAAAAGCAACGGGCGCAATATTCAGAGGTCGTGGGTTAAGTTCTCACCGTCGGTGTGTTGTTTTTCCTTCTACTTTGCACTTTTAAAATTGCCTTTGCTCCTTAAAATAATTACAACTGTAAGTTTTCTGTACGAATTTTTCTTGGCCTCGCTGACGTTTCGCTAGGTACATATATATATATATATATATATATATATATATATATATATATATATAAGCAAGGAGGTGACGCACGGAAAAAACATTTCACTCCTTCCATTCCATTCCAAAACATGACATTCCTTGACAAAGGATGGACCCCGGCCGAAACGTCGGATTAAGGTTTACTGTGTTTCAACCGTGCGCCATCTCCTTTACGTTTATGCCCCATCGCACCCATTCGAGCTTCAACCCCCTCCCTACATATATATATATATATATATATATACATGAAGAAAAGAAACCAACAGTCAGCGAGGCCAAGGAAAGCATTGCGGATTGTACTTTGTCTTTTTGTCTTTTTTTATTTTTACTTCGATAATCACATAAATTACTAATGTCATCTGTTCAGAGAGAAGCTAAATAAACTGAGCTACATCGGCCGCTGTCCCCCCTGCTACGTTCTTGGGTATTAATGTTGTCTGTATACGAACACTCAGTTGGAAGAGCACCGAACGCGATATTCGAAGGTCGTGGGTTCGGTTCCCACCATCGGCAGGTTGTTTTTCTTCTACTTAGCGTTTAATTAACTTTCCCCTGAACAGATTACATCAGTAATTTGTGTGATTATCGAAGTAAAAATAAAAAAAAATACAAAGTACAATCCCCAATGCTTTCCTTGGCCTCGCCGACTGTTGGCTTCTTCTCATCATATATTATAACCAGCACCTTCATTTCCCCTGCATATATATATATATATGTGCGTGTGTGTGTTTGTGTGCTTGTGTGTACGTATATATATAACCTAACCTGACCTAGCCTAACCTAAACAGTAATTTTTCTGCATGAATTTCTCCTGGCCTCGCTGAGTTTTAGCTATATATATATATATATATATATATATATATATATATATATATATATATATATATATATATATATATATATATATTCCAACAGTAATATGCATTCTATTTAGCGGCGCTTCTGATTCTGTCGCCGAGTGTATCTGTGCTCCATCTCGCTGAATACTGGCTGATTTTCAATGCCCCTGTGTTCATGTTTCTTTTAACATCTCCCATGTTGAAACACAAATATGATACCACTTGCCGTTTGCCAGGTGGAAAAGAAAAAGAACAGGTGGTACCTGAGGATTTTAAAGCGGTCGTAGAGCCAATGAATGGCACACTTGCATC
Source organism: Amblyomma maculatum (assembly GCF_055883805.1). Classification (NCBI taxonomy): domain Eukaryota; kingdom Metazoa; phylum Arthropoda; class Arachnida; order Ixodida; family Ixodidae; genus Amblyomma; species Amblyomma maculatum. Next base: position 95,494,210 of record NC_139353.1, read on the forward strand.
TTGCATCCCCAGTGCTGTATACGTATGCATGCTTCTATTAGAGCTTATTCTTGCTTCCGAGAGAAAGCGCTGCATAATTAGGCACTTCCTAAAAAAAATCTTATTCGGCGAAGCTTTCCCAGATAGAGCACCGCGATATTGTAAACAACACAAGGTGCCATGTTGTGAGCCCTACAGCAAAAACAATTTGTTTAGCTTGTGCGTTTGTGTTGGGGGGCAGCGCGCCAAGCAACAAGGCTACTCGAGCCACAAGGTCAACAGGCAGAGACTGCGCTCCCTTGTGAAATGCGTTATTTTTCTTGTTAGTTTCCCGGAAAGACATCCCAGCGCGGTCAAGAGGTGAAGGTTCAGATTATCTATTTCCGTCTTATCTGTTTTAGCTCTCGTAGCACTCATAAAATCTAGTGCATGCATGGGCAACGAGTTTCGGAGATAAGTGTCTCGAGTACCTGACCTACGAATATGGGCTGGCGGGGAGAGACTGGCCTGAATCACCTGTCCTTGGTGGTCATTTGGAATTGGGTCGCTTTTATGTCAAGGTAAAGTCAAGTCGCAGAATGTGGATGCGATTTATAAGTGGTTTTTGTTTATATTGTTACTATCTGACACGTGTGAGCACATTACCTACTATCTAAAGTTGAGCAACATTAGTGTCATATCTCGGTCATGTACAAAACGGCTTCCTTCAATGCACTCTTTTTTCAAGCAGTTGTTAGGTGTAAACAGGTCTCATGCTGGTAAATAAAATACCACGCTTAACGACAGAATTGACAGTAATGCATACGTTCAGAAAAAAAAAAGCAAAAAATAAAAGATATGGGAGCACTTGTGCTCCACCTTTAAAGGTGTGGCGGGATAGTGTAGGCTATCATCCGACATATGAACACCTTCGATTTCATTTGCAACCACATTGACAGCTAAAAAAAAATTCCAGTTAACCGTGAAAGAATCGTTTCTAGGTCCGTCCAAAAGTATGGTGCCCAACTGAGTGATACAAAGTGTCCGCGAGACGCTTCACTCTAAAAACATAAGTGTAGTTTCTTGAACGTTGCAGCCTAGCTACTCCAAGTTGTTTTCAATCCGAGATCTGCCGCAGAAAAAGGTTAACGTCCGAAAACAAGCAGTTCGGCGGTGGATACCTTGAGCAAGCCTCAATGGATGAAGAAATAATGCGCGTGTAGATGCCGAAACACACAACCAAGACTATTAAATCAGCGATTTCCAAACGAACTTGTTCACCTTATTCCCTGTAACGGAGATCCTATAGACGCGTCAAAGCGCAGCAGCATGGCGCTGTCATATTTGACCACATGGTACCGTCGCTTTTGAGCGCCTCTACTTCTGGTGGCTGATGGCGCGCACGCGCCTTGCGACAAGGCGCTCTTCAAGTTTTCCGGGAGGTTAGAGCAGAAAGACAGGGACAATCGTATGAATGAAAAATGACACAACGCTACTGACGGAGCTTGATTTGCGAGCACCACTTGCCTAATACAGCGGTTTTTCCCAACAACAAAAGGAAATGCAACAGAATGCCTATCATAACGCCTGGTTACCACTTTTGCATTAGGCGAAACTGCCCTTTCCAGTGATACTGATTTGTGAGAAAATTGATTTTTTTGTCAGTGAAATGGAAGGAGTGCTAAGGCAGAAACCAACCAATCTTTTTTTTTTTTTTTTTCTGTATTGACCTGGTACTATTCACAAGTTCGAAATTAGCTCTGCTCACAACTGCGGTGCTTTCAAGCGCAGGACAGCAGCCCTCGCATTCTCGCATTTGATCGATCATATTGCCACCTCTCATATTTTCAACATCTGTGGTATTCTTCCTCAGTCACTCGTTATGGCGTCTTCCAGTTTGGTGTATGTACCTCGTGCCGCCAGCCAGCGGTATGGAAATATTAAAGCACACTGCAGAATCTGCATTGAAGTTACGCGAAAGCAGGGATGCTGCTGTTGGTTTCTTGTGGTTGCTTCTAGTTGCTTAATTAACTTCTTGTTCGCCCATTTTAGTATTTGGTACTTTCAAATTGCGCCCCAATTCCTTCATATTCCCTTTTTCGGCTCTACTTCCGGTTGCGTGACGTCACATCATCTACGTCGCATTATTCACTTCTTTTTCATTCATTTTAGTCCTTGGCACTTTCAAATAGTCCACCAATCTCTTCCTATGACCTTTTTCAGCTCTACTTCCGGTTGCGTAGCGTCACATCCTTGACGTCACATAATATCATTTCTTGTTTACCCATTATAGTCCTCGGTACTTTCAAATTGCGCGCAAATCCCTTCATACGCCTTTTTTCGGCTCTACTTCCGGTGGCGTGACGTCACATCCACGTCACATTAATTCACTTCTTGCCTATTCATTTTAGTCCTTGGTACTTTCAAATCGCGCGCCAATCCGTTCCTACGTCCTTTTTCGGCTCTACTTCCTGTTGCGAGACTTCCCGTCCTTTAAGTCACATTAATTAATCACTTCTTGTTTATTCATTTTAGTATTTAGTACTTTCAAATTGCGCGCCAATCATTTCCTATGTCCTTTTCCGACTCTACTTCCGGTTGCGGGATTTCGCATCCTCTGCGTCACATTAATTCACTCCTTGTTTATTCATTTTAGTCTTTGGTACTTTCAAATAGCCCGCAAATCCCTTCCTATGCCCTTTTTTTGGCTCGACTTCCGGTTGCGTGACGTCACATCCTTGACGTTACCTTAATTGACTGATTTAATTAACTATTTTAGTATTTGATACATATAAATGTGGTGACAAGCCATTCGCTAACGAGGCCATTTTCGCCTTTACTTTCTCATTTGTCTCTAATAACTTAAATAACTTATTGGCCTATTTTTTCGCACACATTATGTCATTCTCTATCGATTGACACCACTCATTCCCCTCTGCGACTTTTCAATTACTCAGAAATGCTGCGGACAATTTTCCCTGTTTTGCCCTTAATTAATTACCTGATAAGTTTATAGACCTAATTATTTTTTCAGACACAACATTAAATCACCCTCTATCTATGGACATCACTCATTAACCTCTACACCTTCTCAATCACTCACAGCATGGTGCGGACAACTTTTACATGTTCGGCCTTTATTAATTACCTAAATACTTTATTGGCTTTATTATCTTTCTGCAGCAACATTACGTCAGCTTCTATCGATTGGCACCACTCATTAACCTCTACCACTTCTGAATTACTCGCAACTACTGCGGACACGATTTTTCAGACGCGGCTTACAGACACAGTGTGCGGACAGAAATCTGTGAACATAGCGAAGTAACGTTTTCGCGTTAAGTCGCACTTTGGTTGCATGAAAAATATGTGGAAAGTATGAGATGCCACAATATGATTAATCAAATTAAGGAATACGAGGGCGGCAATCCTGTGTTCTGACCATTTTTGCTACTCTACGGACGCGAACCTTCCTCTCTACCAGAAGCGATCCTCTCTTATCAGCATGAGGCATCCGAAAGAAACACACTCTCTGAAGCTTGCAATCACGCTGAGGAATGCCGTCAGTTTGCTCGGTGTTTGACGCAGGAGAGCAGGGACGCCGAAAAGCTCGCTTCTACTCTACCCACCCTCCTGACATCTTCCGACCCGTTTTTCTCGTATGTCTCCGCGTTCCATCTATGACCGCTGGTCTCTCTAAACTTCCGCCAAAATATCATTGACCCTACCGAATCCACGAGTGCACTTCGTCAGTCAACGACATCGTGGAACCCGTGACGCCACCCGTTGACCTCCGCCCACGTAACCGACAAATTGTCCATGTGTGTCGCCTCCAGCCGTACTATGGCCCATGTTGTTATCGCCGTGAGCCGCAGAATGACTCGTCTTATCGCCGAGGATAATTGTAAAAAAGGACGATGAGTTCCGGCAGCAGGCGCACCGCGAGCGCACGGCGCGAGATTGGAGTTATGAATACGAAACACTAGGACTATCGCTGTGGTGAGGTCTCTCTCGGGTCCTCTACGCTACTAGAAACCCCGTTGCAGGCTTAATAAAACTTTCGTTTATAGCGCTCGGTCCTGCTGTCTTCATTCTCTCTGTTGTCCCTGTCTTCCTCCGCTTCCCCTTCCGGAATATTCATGCATCACCTAGTCTGCAAGGATTATCGCTCTTAGAGCTTACGGGTGCGGTACAAAAGCCTCCAATTAATGGCATCAAAGGCTTGCTTAAGCTGCTAACTTACTCACCTCCTTCTTACTAGCATTACGAAACGGAAGTGCGAGCACCCCTTCCACATACCGCCAACCGAGTCAAGAACATACATTCCACCCTTTTGAAAAAACAATTGACAATCTCCACCACATATAACTTTACATTATATAGCTTTCAGAGCATTAGGAAGAGCAAGGAGTTTGAAACAGTTGGACAATGCTGCTGCGACAAAGGCATAGTATGTCTGTGTTGCTGTTCTGTTTAGCGATTGCCTTTTTTTTAAGATCCTACGAGCGAGGAAATTACTCACCGGAAAAGATTGAACATTTTTATATTCTCTTACTGGCCCTATTGTTAATACATAAATACAGAAAACTACTCTTTAAAAACTAGTGTGAGCCACGAAAATCACCACATATGAGTTGCTTCGTCCACATTTTTGCCAATCCGACCACATTACCGTTTTCCGCAGCTTAATCATGCATTGCTTTAAGATTAAAGGCAGCTGTTCTGGTTAGTGGTAATGAGGAACATGATAACCCTGCTGCCTTACCAATGATGAGAAAACGACGTAGCACAAAGAAACTCACCAATGATCACATGTAAACTCAAACGCTACATACTTGAGTCGACAGGAAAATACATGCCTAGGTTTAATCACGAGTCAATCACACGATTAATTAAAGTCTTTGCCGTGTTTCTTGGGGCTTCATGGAGGCGTTCGGAGAACCTGAATGATAGGGCCCCTCGATTTTGGGTTCGCTACGGCACTGTACGCTAGATTTCTGTAACGTAGTGCTCTTGCGCATTTTTTTTAAACGGCGATAAGAGAATGAGAGGTTGAAGGCATTGCATTTATTTAGGTTATCACCTCTTTTTTTCTCTTCATTCCACGCCCCATGGTGCCTAGGGAGGCGACGCGACCCACCATTTGGTGGTGGTCGCAGCGCTAGAAAAGGACAACGAGATCGCCCGACGCTGGCATTAGCAACTATATGTTTAAAACGCCCTTGACACAAGACACAAGCAGAGCAGCAAAGGTTCGCTGCCAAGAGACTATAAATGGGTGGATATGGCGGCGGTTCTAGTGGCGCCATCTGATTTTCGCAGACCGAACTGCCGCTGTAAAGTGTTTATACCCCAACATTTTTATGATAAATGGCAGGTTCTAGTAGAAACAGCCCCCGAAAAAATGCCCTAGGTGTAAATGTATACGAATTAAAACTACCCCGGAATAGAAAACCCAGATTTTAGAAGTAGGAAAAACGTTCCAGTGTGGCCGCCCCCAAATAAAACCTACTGAAACATGAATCTTTCGCCTCGCATAGTGCCTGGCCTATGATAACCGAATTGCGTTTACTGCAGAAGTGAAAATGTTTGGGCGTGTGGGTGTATATATATGTAATGAAGAGGGGTGTATTGAGGGTTATTCGGACGACTGGAGACGACGACCAGTGACACACGACGATCGTAGAATAAGGCACCCTCTCGTCCGAACAAGTCAGTCCGAGCTTGAGTGCGCGCGCCAGCTGATCGGCCAGGAATCCACCCGTCTACATCGTCGTTTGCCTGGGCGCTGAATCATCGTCTTCCTTACAATTGCGCCGCCGGAAAAAGGGAGCCATCCTGGCGACTTAAGGCGAGGGGACGACAAGGGGATCGTAGTATGGTTTAAGTCGACTGACATGAACAACTTCTCGACCGCGGCGACGGTGGTCCGAAGAAGGCGTTGCCGGCTCCACACCGTAGTTAACTGGAGTTGTACGCTCTAATACACGATAAGGGTCATTATACTTTACAGACAATTTGGAATCAGCCGGAACAAAGACCAAAACGAGGGTGTTGATAGGAAAGTCAGAAGCGGGCTTGCCGTAATCGCTCTCATGTCAGCGAAGATCTTGAATGTCCAACGTGAATGAACGAGCCAGCTGACGGCACTGCTCAGCATTACCGACAACAGCAGAAAGAGAAGTGTACTCTGAATTGTCGGGGTGGTATTGAAGTATGGTGTCCAGTAGACAGGAATGCTCACGACCGGATAGAAAAAAGAATGGAGAAAATCCAGTCGTTGCCTGAGACGCTGTGTTATAAGCATAGGTGACGCGCGGAAGCACCTGATCCCAATTAGACGCGTCAGAAGAAACCTACATGGCGAGCATGTCACTAAGAGATCGGTTAAACCTTTCTGTGAAGCTATTGGTTTGAGGATGGTAAGCTATGGTGATTCGATGTATTATTTTGCAAGCTTCCAACACCTCGTGGATCACTTGTGATAGGAAGATGCGGCCGCGGTCACTGAGACGTCCACGAAGAGCCCCGTGACGTAGAAAAACGTGGTGTAGGATAAAGGAGGCGATGCCACGAGCACTAGCCGTAGGCAGGGCTGCAGTCTCCGCGTAGCGAGTGAGGTGATCCACGGCGACTATTATCCAGCGGTTGCCTGATGTCGAAGATGGAAGGCGGCCATAAAGGTCGATGGCGACACGATCGAAGGGTCGCGCTGGACAAGGCAATGGCTGTAAATGGCCGGCGGAGGGGCGCGGAGTAGACTTCCGCTGCTGACAAGCAGTACAGGAGCGAATATAGCGGCGGACAAAGTTGTACATCCCCCGCCAGTAGTACCGCTGGAAGGAGATGCTCGTATGTCTTCAAAAAGCCAGCATGTGCGCTTTGCGGGTCGGCATGGTGATGAGCACAAATTTCTGTGCGAAGATGGCGAGAAATGACCAAGAGCCATTTGCGACCATCCGGGCGATAGCTTTTGCGATACAGCAGACTGCCCCGGATCATAAAATGGGAAGCTGGGCGACGAGGGGCTCGCGGGAATGAAGACGTTGAGGACGCGGTGAGGACGTCTAGGAGTGAAGATATCCAGGAATCCCGGCGTTGTTCAAAAGGAAGATCGTCGGAAGTAAGGGCTGCAATGGAGGGTTCGGATATCGAGTCCGAGGGTGCAGGAGAAGGCAGAAGCGAGCGCGACAAGGCGTCAGTGTCGGAGTGTTTGCGTCCCGATCGATGACACCAAAATGTGTCTTACCTTGCGTAGTATTTTATGGTTTCAGCTTGAGCCTAATTTTTATTTATTTATTTATTTATTTATTTATTTATTTATTTATTTATTTATTTATTTATTTATTTATTTATTTATTTATTTAAAAATACTGCAAGCCATTTCGGTCCATGCAGGAGTGGTGCAACACACAAAAACTAGCTGCCAGCTTGATACACGATACACATTTAAAAAACGCGCAGAAACATAGAAAAATATATTGGAGAAAATCATGGTGAATGATACAAATACAGAATACACATTAGAAAAATTAAATGAGATAATATCGAGCTCCTAAATAAATAACTAAATAAATATATGTATGTTTCCCGACATGTTCTGTCTCACGAGCTGCATTTCTTCCTAGGTCGTGATCTCGGGTCATTAGGCGTAGAGTGCTCTTTTCCATTACATGGTGCAATGTATGCTTGAGCGCACTTAGACCGTTCGGCTTAGAAGTGGCCAAGGTGTGGGCGTTCATGATCGAGGTGTTATCTGGAGCTCCAACAATAGTATCGTCGACAGCAGCCTCGATTTTGCTTTGTTTGGGGGCCAAATTACGCTGACCACCGGCTTCGGTGGGCTGCACGCTGGAAGCAGTACTTCAAAGCGGCTATGGTCAACGACCACTCAAGTACAGTATCTCAGTCACGACAAGAAGTGAGATGACAATTACATCATCGTCGCTGCATTGTAAGGCCTCGTCAGCCGGAAGGTCCGTGATGGTGTTTCCGTAAAGGCTTCCGGTATGAGCAGCTCCGCATGACTGTCAGTGCTCCAAGCTGATCGTACCTTTCTTAATGACTAATGTTACCTAGTCGATCAAACCAGTCTTGATGGAAGATATTCTCCTGCTGGAGAGATGAGAACCTCCCACTGGATAGAAGTAGCCATTCGGCAGGCTGTAGCGGATTCTTTAAGCATGATTTTTCGTTATGCCTTTTCCGGTCCCAGTAAGCAAGTCAGGCAGGCCGAGGACCAAGGTCCCAAGTAATAGTTATATCTGTTGTCAAATTCAGGAGCGAATTGAAAGTGCGATTTTTACGAGGCGACGTCCGGATGATTTCATTCCTAGGGCAAATTGGGGACATTTGTCTTTTTTTCCTCTGGTAGCGCTTTTACCTTGGCCTTATCTTTTGGGGGGAGGAACCCTCAGCTGGAGTGAAGATTGCTGGAACCTTAGATATGCGGATGATACCACTTTAATGGCAGAAAGTGTTTTAGTGGAAACCTTCCGGGTGCTTTCTTCGTGAACTTTACTAAAGGCTGCTGACAAATTACTTTGTGACTTTGGAATCGTGAGTTGGAACACAAAACACAAGGTCAGGAAGGTAGCAACGAGCACATTTGGTGCCATTCTCCTCAAAACCACTTTCATTTTGCTCTTTATTCCACCATTATTTTATGAAACAGTTACAAACAGTATTATTTCCTCAGCACAAGCAATACGCAGTTTAATGCATTAGTACACTGTCGCCTTCTGACAATAGAAAACTCCGCTTTCATGACATTTTTTCTGCTGCCTTGTACTCCTTTCTTTAAAAACTTCAACAGGAGCAATAAAGCTCGTAGTCACATTGTTTCTCGTAAGAGAATGCTATCCAGAATGTCCCGTGACTTCCGCAGAGCTCCTGTTGACTTGAAGGTGTCTAACGTGTTCTGTAAAATATGCCTATGTGTTCAGGCGCACGTAAGTATAAGGGCAACGTAAAGGCAGTATAGACAATGCTTCATTAAAACCTTCAGTATATGTTTGCAAAGTCGACGTTGTGTACTTAAAACGTATGCTTCTCCAGCAATTTATGTTGAAGGGGTGCCTCAGAAAATGCAGTGTTTGTTTCCAGGAACAGTTGCTGCTGACTTACCTTATTTATATGTATTTTTAACCTGAATATCTCTAAGTATTACTGATTGAGTTATTAAAAGATTACTAACTTATTACTTCACTGAAGCAATCGTAGTAACGTTTTGCTAATTCATGTAAAATTAATAGTTTATTACTCGTACAATTACTAAATACAACTTACAATGTCGATATGACATTTAGAGGGCAGAGCAGTACTTTAGATAAGTTGGCGGGCCGTGTTGAGATGATACAACGCAAAGACATAAATACATCGAAAGGAAACGGTTGGAATGAGGGCAAATCTTTAGCAAATGATATAATGATGAAAAAAAAAAGATCCTAGCCAAAACACCGAACTTGTGCTTTGTAGTATCATTCATATTCATACTGCTCCTAAAACAATTTTTTTCGAATCAATAGAACGTTCCTGGCAAACCTAGCATGTTCAGTAGCGTTCAGAGTACCATGCATATGAAAACTGCTTTCTTGTGGCCGCGTCGATCCCCCTTTCTTGTGGCCCTTGACGCACATATGAACATAGGATAAGGAGGCTGTTTCTCACAGTAGGTCTGTTGCAAAAAACAATGTTTTGTCGATTCTAACGAGTCGGCATTATAAAAGAGATTCATTTTCATCTCTCGACTGGAGTGATGCTCATTTGGTAGAAAAGAGATGTGGTGCAGATGGAGCTTCTTCTCGGTCATCTCAGCCATATTTTTTTTTCTAATCACCGTCTAATCAATGCGGGTTATTTATACATTTGGTATGAATAGGGGGAGAGGCTGCCTTCAAAGACTTGTACGCCTATGCCATATTACATAATATAAATACAATGGACATTGTTATGCTGCTTGTGTACGAGTAATGACAGCTTGCGTGAAAGGCATCGGAACGGGTTACGCACATTCATTTTTTGTAAGTACGCGAAGCTTTATCTTAAGTATATACTATGTATTGACTTCGGATCAGTAGAAAGCAGGTTTTCGGAAACGGTACTCTACTATAGATCATATCCATACCATCAAACAGGTGATAGAAAAATGATCGGAATATAATCAGACTTTATACATACTAGCATTCATTTATTACGAGAAAGCATTTGACTCAGTAGAATCCGCGGCAGTGATGCAGACATTGGGAAATCAGGGGGTAGACGAGCCGTACGTGAAAGTGCTGGAGGATATATATAGTGGCTGCACACCAACCATTGGTTTGCATAAAGAAATTCCCATAATGAAAGGTGTTAGGCAAGGAGACACAATCTCCCCAGTACTATTCACAGCTTACTTATTCACTGCTTGCTTAGAGGAAATATTCAGAGACTTGGAATGGGAGCAGTTAAGGATAAGGGTAGATGGAGAATACCTCGGTAATTTGCGATTTGCTGATGACATTGCCTTGCTAGCAACTCGGGGAATTAACTGCAAATAATGATTGATGACCTAGACAGGAAAAGCAGAAAGGTAGGCTTGAAAATCAATACTCAGAACACTAAGGTACTGCTCAACAGCCTCAGGAAGGGATAACAGTTTACATTTGGTAGCGAAGTACTGGAAGTAGTAGGCGAATATGTCTACTTCTGACAGGTACTAACCGCTGATCGGGACCATGAAAAGGAAATAACAAGAAGAATAAGATTGGAATGGAGCGCATTTGGCAAGCACTCGCAGAATATGACTAGCAGCTTACCGGTATCACTCAAGGGGAAAGTATCCAGGTAGAACGAAAGGAAGAAGATTGTTTGCACGGTATGAAAAAAAAAAACTGAACAAGGGTAAATGGGGTACGCCTCAGTTCGCAGATGAGCCAACGTTTAGACAAGTGGACTTGTCTTCATCTGGGCATACAAGCATACAACAGTTGCATCTTACCTGTACGCACCTATGGGGCTGAAACGTGGAGGCTAACCAAGAGGGTTCTACTTAAGTTGAGGACAACCCAGAGGACGAAAGATGGTAGGTGTAACATTAAGAGATAGGAAGCGTGCAGAGTGGGTCAGAGAGATAACTCGAGTTACCGACATTCCAGTGGAAATTAAGAAGAAGAAATGGGCATGCATGGGCAGGACATGTATTGCGAAGAGAGGATAACCGGTGGGCGCTTAGGGTAACAAACTGGATTCCAAAAGAAGGAAAGTGTAGCAGAGGCGGCAGAAAGTTAGGTGGGCGGATGAGGTTAAGACTTTCGCAGGGGTCAAGTGGATGCAGCTAGCACAAACCGGGTTAATTGGATAAATATGAGCGAGAGCTAGGCCTTCGCCCTGCGGTGGGCATAGTCAGGCTGATGATGGTGATGATGTATACACTGGTATATGTATCTTCAGAAGGGCGCCAATGGGGTGCCTCTAGCCTGCACTGACAGGAGGTGTTCTTTATGTATAGTCAGGCTGATGATGGTGATGATGTATACACTGGTATATGTATCTTCAGAAGGGCGCCAATGGGGTGCCTCTAGCCTGCACTGACAGGAGGTGTTCTTTATGAACTTCCCCAGGACCTCACAGGTGGGAAGATGGCGCTTTCTGTGACTCGTCTCAAGGACGACCGTCAGTTCGGCGTAGACTCCCGCTGGAGCTGGGTGACAGCAGGCTTCTTGAGCTGGGTGATGTTCACGTCGACGATTTCGCAGCAGGCCATGGGCGTCTTTTTCTACGGCTTCGTCCATGACTACGGAGTCAGCAGGGGCCTGGCAGCGTGGCCTCTGGTGTTTCTTGGAACCGCCACATCTTTGGCAGGTAGGGGAGAATGTGTGATGCGTTCTGTGAGGCCAATGCTACCAAGAAGGCACCAGCTAGGATTTTTAATCACTTCTTACCTGCTCTATGACGGGTTGAAAGGACTGCTTCCAATTGACGAGGTGCGCTAGTACGCGTAGCCGCCAAGTGTTATTTCTGGAACCCCAGTTGGGGGGGTCGAAATTTTCTGAGTTCTCCACTACGGCGTCTCTCATAGCCTGAGTTGCTTTGGGACGTTAAACCCCACAAACCAAGCCCAACCAAACCTCAACTTCATCAATTTCGCGCTGTGTATTCGTCACGACATAGAACTCGCAGATACTTGTTATGCACGCATATTACCTGTTACCTGCGCTACATGAAAAACTAATTTTACAGCTCAATAAGAAAAGCCGCCGAATGAACGAGGCCGAAATGCTTGATTTTCAGATATTGTCGAACGGCTTCTCGTTCCATTAATGGTTAGTACCTGGGGTTCAACATACCGTAATGCTGCGGAATGTAGACCTTTCTACAACCGAATATGCTCCGAAGTAATTTAGACTACATATGGGACTGCAACGTGAGCTGACATCGCACACTGCACGGGCGTCATGGGTTTCACTTGAATGTATCTCAGGGGTTTCATAGGTTTGTGTTTCATGGGTTTCGCCTGCAGAACCCAATCTTCAGACAGAACTTGAGTGGCTCAGCCACTAAAAAACCGCGGCTTGGTCTCATTTTTGTTTTTTAACGAACATAAAAGTGAATTAGTTCGAGCGTATAGTTACAGAGTGCATAAAGATACAGACGGGGGTTTCATAGGCACAAGACTGCTCCGGGAACCCCGATAGATCTGTAAAACTAAAGAACAATAATATTATAGTTAGCGAATGGTTATAAAATGCAAAACATGGCAAATCAGTGCTAGTGCACAAAAAAGGCTATCGTAGCAGCAGCGCATGTAACAGACCTAGAAAAGTACAATAAATCAGCATTCCAAAGAACACATCTTCAAGTTATTCTTAAATACGGGCAAGGACATTGACGCTTTCAGTGTTAAAGACACTGAGTTCCATGGATGAAATGGCTGCAAAAGATGACGTCATTTTTTACATAATTAGTACGATCTTCTGGGAGTAGAATATTTTTATTTGCTGCAAAGCTGGTAGGCGTTTAGATCTAAACCAGTATAGGAATAACAAACTAGATGGAAAGCGTCGCCCCGCGCGGTGGGGCACTTGTTAGGGAGCTCTCGACTACTGTTCCTAAAGATGCAGGATCGAATCCCGGCAGCGGTAGCCGCTTTTCGATGGAGGCCAAAAGCAAGGCACCTGTATGCTATGCGATTTCATTTCAGAGCACGTTAAATAACCCAGAGTGGTCAAATTTTCCGGAGCCCTCCCCTCGGCGTCTCTCATAGCCTGAGTCGCTTTTAGACGCTAAACCCCATAAACCAAACCACCAACAAATCACCGACCCAACCTAATGGACAGATTCATTTATTAACTTTAAGAGCATGATTACAAGGTGATAGTGCAGAAGTTGGTGGAGTCATAAAATATTATTTTCATAAAACAAGGACCGAGCATTAGTATAAAAACGGCAGGAAGTGACAATACGGCTGGCTGGATGGCAGAACAGATGCCGGATAAATATAAATAAGTGTTAAAGATTGCATATACCTCCCGGGACTTCTGATTTCCTTTGTCAAAGTCCCAGTTTCACATTTTTTGCATGTTGAGTATTTATTCTAATGTCCTATTTGACACGGATCAGCGATGGTTGGTACATCGTGAAATCAATGAAAACCTGGAAAATTTTGTGGAAGTTAATAGGTTGCAAAATATTTACGTGCAGGTCCAGCGATGGGATATTTCTGCCGACGCTTCTCTTGTCAAGCCGTATTGCTCGCCTCTTCATTCTTCGCAGCAGTTTCCCTTGGTTCTTGCTGCCTCACCACTGACATCACGCTGCTCACATTTCTTTTTGGCTTTGTTCAAGGTAACGGCGGGTTTTATCCTAATCGTCAGAAGCGTTGTAGAAGATATATTCTGCAATCATTTATAAAGCCGGAGAACTACATGTTCGAAAAAGTGACCCAGCGCATTGTCTCGAACCTATGTCTATGGGAGCTGTAAGCTGGAAGTCTGCAAACGTGGTTTGAAGTAGAAGTTGGGTATGAAATAGTTCACTCCACTAACCCATTTGAGTGTTGCGGATGGAGAAAATAAAAAACAATTGGCTTTGTGATGCGGGATTCATATTCGAGATAAGAATGTTCTGGCGAAGATGAATTGGGATATAGTGCAGAGAGATGACGACGCTGAAGAGTGTGCGGTTAACTGGGCGGCCATACTATATTTCCCGCTGTGCTACATAAAGCACAATGGGAGAACTCGTCGGCCATAACAGGGCATAGCAGGAAAAGCAGAGTTGCTGGGATTGCACCGTAATAATATGTGTGTGCTTCCTTGGCCGTGCTTGCTTGCGCTCTTGCGCCTTTGCGTGTGTGCGTGTGTGTTTGTCCTGACACTACGGTGCTTCAATGAATTCCTAGTTGCTATAAGATCCAGCACCGTAGTTGTCATCTACACGAGCTGCTGGGCTGGGGATTCTCCCATGTCCTTCCAATTAACCCTGTAATGCGCCCTCACGTCCCTCCCCCCCCCCCCTCCCCCATGCTCCTGTTTCCACCGCCCTTTGCTACTCTCGCCTTCCCTTGTAATCCACTTGGTTGCTCTTGCAGATCTTCAATAACTTTCCGCTCGCATTGCTGGCTTTGTCAATGGCCATTTTTATTTCTTCCTGATAGACGATCCAAGCATCGCAGGGTGGTGCTGCGGATGGATGGAGGGATGGAATATAGGAGCATCCCCTTTCAAAGGGGTGGTAGCAGTAGCTATCATGCTCATTTTTCTCCCTATATTTTTAATTGTTGATTTAAATTGGTTAACTAAACCATCATTCTATTTCTTAACTTTTTTGTTTCTACATTACTAACATTACGTCACTTCTCTGCCTTTAAGCCACCAATCTTCCAGTCGTTTTTTGCTAGTTTCCACCGCCAGTTTATTCACCCGGCCACTGTTATCTCTAAACCCCAGAGCTTCAGGAACAGTGAGTGCTCCTGCATCAACTTCCGGGTGGATACCATTACATTCGAGTATAATATGGTCAATTGTTTCCCTGGAGTTACCACATACAGCACATGCGTCATCTTCATTGTGAAATTTCTTTTTGTAGCTGCGTCTTCTAAGGCACCCTGCTCTAGCTTCAAAAAGTAGGCAACTGCCTCTTGAGTTATCAAAGAAAGCTTCCTTCCTGATCTGCCTTTTCCACTTTCGGTATAATTCCACACTCTGTTTCTTCTCCATCGAATTTATCCAATTTTCACATTCTGTGTTTTTCACCTGTTGCTTAATGCTCTTTATTTCTCCGTCCTTGTTACTAGCATACTTACTAGTTAGTTTCCTAGTTCTTTTCCTCCACTGTGAGTCAACGCTTTTTAGGTACAGGTATTTAAATACCTTAGCTGCCCATCTGTTACTGTCCAATTTCCTCAGGCGTTCCTCATATAATATTTTAATCTGAGCTTCCCGTACTTCGAAAGATGCCCAGCCCATATCTCCCTGTACCGCCTCATTTGTAGTTTTGCCGTGGGCACCTAGTGCTAATCGTCCAACGAATCTCTGATTTGTTTCTAATGTCGACTGTACCTCTGATTTTAGGCACAAAACCGCATTTCCGAAAGTAAGTCCGGGCACCATAATTCCTTTCCAAATAACCCTCAATACCTCATACCTATTGTATCCCCACAATGCCTTATGCTTCATTATCCCGGCATTCCTTCGCCCTTTGGCCTTAAGTGATTGCTCATGCTTTCCATTGTATGCCAATCCTTCGTTTACCCATACCCCCAAATATTTATATTCTGCTACTCTAGGTATTTCAAGGCCTTGAATTTTAAGACCCTGATCAGTTGAGCCGTTGAAAATCATCAGACCCGACTTAACTGCGCTGAAACTGAAGCCTAGAGCGTCCCCTTCGTCTCCGCAATACTTAACTAGAGTTTGCAATTCTTCCAGACTCTCAGCTAGCAGCACAATATCGTCTGCATACATCAAACCGGGGAGGCGCTGCTCTACCGCCTTTCCACCTAATCTGTATGACCGGTTAAAACCTAGGTTACTGTCTTGTATCCTCCGTTCTAAGTTTATCATATAAAGCATGAACAGCACCGGTGATAGAGGACAGCCTTGTCTTAATCCTTTGCATACTTTGGCATCCTCCGTACTTCTTATCCCTTCCCACGTAATTTCTACTTTGTTATCCCGGTATATTTCCTGTAGGAACTCTATTATCTCATAACCGCTACCTTCTTCTTTTAATATGTTCCACAGGAGTTCCCTGCTTACGTTGTCGTACGCCCCGTTTATGTCCAGGAAGGCCAAATACAAAGGTCTATTTTCCACTCTAGATATTTCGATGCATTGGGTAAGCACGAACAGGCAATCATCTAAGCGCCTACCATTTCTAAAGCCGTTCTGAAGTTCTCCGAGTATCTTGTTACTTTCAACCCATGCTTGCACCTTTAATTTCACCGCCTGCATGGCTAACCTGTACATTACAGATGTTATGGTAATCGGCCTGTAGGATTTTATGTGCATCCTTTCTCATTTCCCTTTATAAATCAAATTCATTTTACTCTGCCGCCAGCTGTCCGGAATTTGCTTATTCGCTATGGCTGTTTCCAAAGCTTTTAACAACGTTTCCTTACTTTTTGGACCGAGTTCATTAATCAGCTTGATCGGAATTCCATCTATTCCTGTAGATGTGTTTTTAGGAATATTTTTTTCTGCCTTTTTCCAGTTTAGATTGTTCAGTTCTAAGGTGTTTTGTATTCTGCTACCTTGTGTTGCTTCCTGATTTGCGGAGATTACCCTATCGTCGTTCTTAAATGACTCGGCTATAACTGATGTAATGTAGTTCACTGCGTTGTCTCCCTTTAAACAATTTCCCTCGTTATCTTGAATCCGAAGCGGGCGGCAAGGAACAGCGCCCTCTATGAGCGGCTCCGAATAACCTATCAGGCAGGCCGACGCGCGCTCCTACTGACTTGCGTACGTCTGTTCCGTCTTTACGTGAAAGGAGCTAGTTTCGCGCACGCACGCGCACTTTCTCGCTTGTGCTATGAAGCTGCTGTGAAAGGTTTACATGGTGTACACTCCAGTGGTTAGAAAATTAGCGTTTCGCACCTACCTCTAAAGCCATTGTTTGTTTGTTTGTTTTTTTCGCGAGGGAATGATTCCCTGGTATATAAAGTGAAAATTAAAGGGCTACCCTAAACGAATCTGAGGCACGAATTCTTGCGTTTCCTTTTTTCGTTTCTTCATACCGTACTTGAACGGCTCCCGCTGAGCTTGTTTCCGCCGTGTTCTTTTCCTTGTTGCATTTCTGTGTTATAGTTGCTTTTTTTGTTTCAGCGGTGCTTTATTTACTTCGGCTCCAGGCTGCTGACCCAAACTTTCCTGATTGGCTGTTGGCGCTTTGTGTTGGGGGCAAAATACAAAAATGCCTCTTGTGATGTTGCGCTACACGTCAATGAACACAGGCGGCTGAAATTCGATAGTTACGCTTCTTTCTTTTGTCCATGTCAAGAAAGCGGTGGTGAGTTGGATGTTCACTGGCCTTGAAAATTTGACGTACGCGACCCCCTAAGTCCACGCTGTGTGAAAAGCTCGGGAGGCGGTGTCATAATTCGATGGCATCAGCAAAAACTTCCCAGTTATTCTCGGGACAGACGGACTGAAAACTTCGACTGCCTGCTATTTCTAGCTGCATTAAGTACCCAGGACTCGTCGGCATGGTGCCGCATGCGGATGAGCGTAAGAAAAAGTTTGTCCATTTTCGTTTTCTTGGAGTCGGCTGCACTAGCTAACTGACCGACGACTGGGCAAAGCTGTGTCTCTCGGACCGCACGCAATGGCATGTTCGCGACTTTAAAAGAGCATTTAACGTGGAAAACCGGGTTAATTCATGTGTAGATTCAACACACATAGCCTAGCGCATATCAAAATGATAAAGGGAGGGCACAGACACCACAAACGCTAGTGTGGTATCTGTTTTCTACCTTCGTCCCTGTCTTATGCGCTAGAACTATATCTGTTGAATTTGAAAGGGCCGCTTATCTTCTCCTCGGTATCATGGCGCAACAATTACGTCGCGTGGGCGATGCGATGTGACTGATCTTAAACAATAATCACACTTATTTACGAGCCCGTCATCACTGTTCCGGGGTCGGAATCTTGCCCGAAGAGGAATGCGCCGATGACGTATCTGCTGCATGTTTCGTTATAAGGCCGCGCGCATGACTAAACCGAAATAATAACTAATTAGGCGTAATATAGGAAGCAAATTCTCCCCCCAGGGACAGGAGCACCGGGAGCCCCTTAAGAATGGGCTGGATTGTTCTGCGTTTCAATGTTCATCATATATTTGTTAAGCGCTCGTTTAAGATTTCTAAGTACGCGAAACCAAGGACACTCCGGCATCATACGTTTGTTCTATTAACATGAAGCAGTTATATCGGCTTCCTTTAGGCACATTGACCGACTAGTATTCGTTACCCGAAAGCGTTGGCTGCAGACCCTGCACTACCTTCTGATTCTCCTTGTCAATTTGCCCAAATAATTTAAAAGTACCGTACCTATCTACCCTAAGTACACGCATTTTGTACCACTTTCAACGCTTTCGTTGCTCATCGCGAGTATGGTGAGTTATTTAGTTTGTTAGCTAGTTAGCTGTCAAGGTAATTAGCTAGTTACTTAGTTATTTAGCCAGTCAGTTTGTTAGTTAGGCTATCAGATGCAAAACACAACGCAAACATGGCACTTTATTTATAGCATATCCTTTCTTCAGGATCATATACGTTCGCGATTGTTCGACTATTACCTTTATTGAAGAGTATAGGCTAAGGTCTGAATTAATTTGCATTCTATAAAATACCGTGATTGCTCATTTCTTGGCTTCTACAGGCTTCTGATCTTTTGCTTTTATTGCGACCACTTCGCCACAGAGATGACAAAACGCTCTGCTATTATTTGTGCAATAATTTTGGTCTATCATGCGCATAATGTTTGTTTTCCTGAGATATCTATCTGCATATACCAGACCGAAATACGGACTGCATTACGCATGCATTAGGCCGATTTTTATGCAGGTTGACTCTACGAACCATCATGGCCTGTGGGCAGCCAATGTGCTGGGTCTAGAGCCTTAACACCTCTCAAATTACCACAGTTTGTTTTCTGCTCAAATATCTTTTTTTTCTTACAGGGACATCCTAGAGAAACACCGAGTGAATCAGAATATATTTAATCTCATTTTGATCTGTTAGGAAATTTCCGTTACGATTTTTCCAGAAGCCGCACCACTCTGCCTTTCTTTGTAATGGGCTACATAAACATTAAAATACGCCGCTACCCAAAAGCGAACTACCTCACTTATACTCAGTGTCTAGGCACCGTTATATTGATTTCATAACTATGAAAAACATACTACGAAAGTCGTCGAGTAGATGAGAATTGTAATACGCAGGATCCCTAGCCTGGTATACTCAGATGAGCTTCAACGTTCGCGTTGCTTACATTTCTGCCGACTGCAGCATATCGGCATAAAATTGAAGGCAGTGTGAAGCAATTGTTCAGTTCGGGTTAGGAGAGTTTAGCGAACCAAAGTATTGTAGGCTATAAGGAATGCTGTAGTAAAGGGGTCCCTAAAGTGGGACCACCTGGAGTTACTGCACTAACATTTCACCTCTCACGGTCACCCTGTGTTTCGCCTCAATCGAAAAGTAGCAGCTGCGGTCGGGATCAGAAGTCTGTGGTGCTAGACATCAAGCCCTCGCTACGAGGCAGATGTAATTTGCCGTATATATATTTTTCTTTTGATGGTGCAGAATTTGTGCTCCTAATCTGGCAGTTCAAAGCACAGCATTCTTTCTGTCTTGAACTTTTACTACTCTTCACAGAGAAAAGCGTTACTACGTGTGGAGGATGCGTTTAGTTATTGATATATAAGCCTTGCCGCTTAACATGTTTGCGGCTTTATCATCGATCATTCATTATCTAGAGTCACTGCATTCGAATTATTAAGCAAGAATTTTGTTTTCTTTGATTTTGGAGTTCTTCAACAAGGAACCTTTAACTCGCATCAAGCATTGAAGCTTAAAATAAGTACTGGGTATTATGATTAGGACTTCAATTTTACAGAGCACTTCTTTGTAACCTGCATTTCCTGTCAACAGTTTAGAGACCAATGGTTTGATTCGAGGCGCGCTGTGTGGCTTGTGGTGCACCAGCCGGATTCAAGACTATTGAAATTCATAGTAACTCGCGTTCTCAAATCTCCAAAACTGAAGTGTTCAACGTTGAGCACTTTGACAGCACAGCTTGGCACCACTTTTTAGAAAAACGCTTCACCTGCCGTCTATTACTCTTCGCAGGGGTCGCAATGTCGGGCGCCTTGGTGGCCATAAACGTCCTCGTTTCTCAGCACTTCGAGAAGCTTCGTGCGACTGCCTGCAGCGTCATCTTCTTCTTTTCTGGACTCAACATGTTCTTGGCTCCACCGCTGGCCGAACACTTCCGCTCTAATTATGGCACCCGCGACACGTTCCTGCTGCTGGGAGCGCTTACGCTGAACGCGTGCCCCGCAGTCATTGTCCTGCGAAGCCCAGACTGGATGAAAGAGCGACGCAACTCGTCGCACAAAGAAAAAAGTGTCATGCTGGATGACGTGAAAATTGCGCAGTCCAAGAGTGCTCTTTACAATGAAGGTTCAAACATGGAAATTTCTCTCCAGACTCCTGAACCGGCAGCACAGAAACTGCTATCAACACAAACTCCGGATCACACATTCATTCAACCTAACAAGCAAAGTGTTGGCCCATCGCGCTTGCTAACTTTGTGGTGGAAGCTGTTTGGACGGAACGGTGAAAGCCAACGCAACATGCCTCCTATAGTAGGACAGTTCTTAAGCTTTGCATTCGCCATCAACGCTTTAACGTGCATAGTTATATTGTTTGGACTGGCAACCTTCCTGCTGCTCTCAGTAGACATCGCGAAAGATCGAGGGGTGCAGTCTTCAACTGCGGTGTTCCTTATGACTGCGTTTGCCGTCGGCGATCTCGCCATGAGGGCCGTGACCGGTCTTGTAATTGACGCTCGATTCTTGAGCTTAGAATCGGTAATGTTTCTAGGAGCCTTGCTTCAGGCCATCGCTTTCGAACTGTTCGTTTGGTTGAGGACTTTCCCAATGATGATGGTCTGCTCAGCGCTCATAGGAGCCAGTATCGGCTCCAGGATTAGCTTGCAAGCACCAGCCCTCGTGAAGGACTTTGGTATTGAATCTCTGCCCTTGTTGCTTGGCGGAGTGTTCTTCTGCAATGGTCTGGCTCTGCTTTCAAGACCGTCGTTGGTTGGTATGTATTTAGTTTCATATCTCATTTCCGGGATTTGCACCAGCCGCCTTCAAAGCCCTCTTTTCTTGACGAATCGCGTAAAATAAAGCATGAAAGAGCTCTGAAAAAGGGTAGAGGGAGAGAAGCCTCAGTTCGCAGGTCGAACCAACGTTTTGACAAGTAGACTTGTCTTCGCCTAAGCAGAGCGATCACCACTGGCAGGTGTTTACATACACTTTTGCTTACGAAGAAGAAAATCTGGGGAGGGGGAAAGTGGGTGAGAAGAAAGTAGGTCAAGGAATGCGGAGGGGTAGGGTGGGTGAGAAAAAAGTTGGTCAAGGAGTGAAAAATAAATGTTTTCTTCAATATGCATTTCGCAGCCTGGAACAGGTGATACTGGGCTATGACAAAGAAATAAAATTCGCAGTACCAGGAAAAACCAAATAGGGGATGAAGGATTAGTCAAACAGGCATTCTGTTTCCTTTTCAAGAAAGGTGTGTCTCCACTGAGCCTGCTTTAGGTGCTGACTAATCATTCATCCCTTATTGTAGTTTTTCCTGGTACTGCCGCTTTTATTTCTTTTTCAGGACACAGGACCACTTGTGCCAGGCTGAGAGATACATACTGAAAAAAACGTTGTTTTTTTTTCACCCGACCTGCTTTCTTCACTCCACTCTCCCCTTCCCCAGCTTTTCATCTTGGGAAGCAAAACCGTAATTAAACCCTTGCCAGGGATTATCGCTGCTGCCCAAAGGAACACAAGTACACTTGTCGAAACGTTGGCTCGACCTGCTAACTAAGGCTTCCCCCCCCCCCCCTACCCTTGTTCAGTACTCTTTCATTACTGTGTAAGTCATCTTCTTCTTTTCGTTTAATCTGTATAAGGAAGCAGTTACTAGTGGCTACAGTGACCTTGGCTGACCTTTGTATAAGAGTGTTTATGTAACATAAGCCTGCTTTTGCGCATTCTTGACACAAGGGACCAGGAACGTGAAGGTGGTTTATTTTGGAAGCAATAATTGACCCATTGAAGTGGGAATAATATCATTTGGAGAATACTTATTATACTTTTCTCCAAATTTACAAATTTTGATCCCAGCTCCGCTGGCAAAATGTTTAGTTGGTTCAATTATGTGTTTTAACGTTTTAAACCGACTCAGGCTTTGAGATACGCTGTAGTGGAGGACCACTGAAAATTTCCACGACCCAGGATTTTTTTCCTTGCTTTTCGACATCCCTTTTCGCCTCCATTGAAAAGTGGCCGTCGCAGCAGGGATTCGATCCAGCATCCCTTAGGCGCAGTAGTCGAACTTCATAACGACTGCATCACCGCGACGAGTTTGGAAGCAAAATGTATAAAATGTATAAAATGTACCCACCGGTAAAAATGGGTACAAGCGTTCCCAGGCCTGGCGCTCGGCTTTTTCAGGGGTGTGCGTTTGGGAGAAGCTCCGTAAACCCCGCTGCGCGCCCCTCCTCCGCAGTGGGCCCATACCCAGTTCCGAACCTCGCAGCCTGCAAAGGTGGCTCTGTCTTGCAAAGGTACTTCCTTTGAGCCTCACCTGAAGTTCTCCCTTAGAGCCTCAGCTGCAGCAGTCCTTTGCTGCAACCATGGCCTTTGCAGGCCATGGTTGTTCGAAACTAAGCCCCCGAAGGAGCACAGGAGGGTTAGCAGAGCCTCTTCCAAACGCAAACCCCTGAAAGAGCCGGGCGCCGGGCCGGGGGACGCTTGTGCCCAATTTTGCCGGTGGGTGTCCGGCGGCGGGTTTCGAACTGACCACCTCCCGCAGCCGAGACGGGCGCCCAAACCACTCGTCTCCCAAAGTACCACGGCTCCGACTGCTGGGTCTCCACATTCAACAGGACACTAGAGGTACCTACACCATACACCTCCTGCAGCGCCAAATCAACCAGATAACACATCTCATTCGTCGCATTTCAAGCCGCAATCATGGCCTCAAGGAAAAAGACACTAAGACTCGTAGATGCCCTTATCGTCAGTCGACTAGCTTACCACCTCCCCTACCATCACATCACCAAAACCTAACTCAATAAACTTAACGTCCTACACCGCTCAGCCGTTAAAGCTGCCCTCCATTTACCTCGTCATACCAGTACGATTCGGCTCCTTCAATTAGGCATTCATAACAATGTTGAGGAGATCATAGAGGCGCACCTCTCCAGCCAACAACGTCGACTCCGCACAACATCTACAGGCACTCATCTCTTGCGCTCAATGGGCTACAGTACCCCTGATCCCTCACTTCATACTCATATACCCATCCCTCCGCATCTGCGGAGCCTCCTCGATCTCACACCCCTCCCACAAAATATGGATCCCGAACACCACAAAGGTCGTCGCGCAGCCCGTGCCTCATATTTCTCCAAACAGTACTCTACACGCCAAGACATCATCTACACAGATGCTTCACACAATCCGGACATTCCTCACATCTGCACTGCTGTATTCACGGACATTCGCCGCTCAGCATTCAATACCGCCTCCATCTACTGCACTAGCATCGCCGAGGCCGAATGCTTGGCCATTACACTCGCAATTGCACACATCAGTCAGTTGCAGACTCAGCACACCACAATATGCACAGACTCCCAAACAGCATATAGATATCTACTGCGAGGAACCCTCCCACAATCATCTGCTAAAATATTATCTACTCTACCTACCCCTCCCGATACCATCACCATCACATGGGTTCCTGGGCATGAGGACATCCTCGGAAATGAGCGCGCTCATGCGCTTGCCCGAGAACTAAGCTTCCGGGCGCCGGTGGATGTCCTCCCCAAACCTTCATTATACACCACCATCGAACCTCTTGACTACACTACAATTGTTCAGTACTATCGTCGCTGCCTTGCCACGTTCCCACCACCACATCCCACGCTTTCTCACATCGACAGCACACACTGGCGACAACTCCAAACACATTCGTTTCCATCTCCTCAATTAGCCCGCATATTTCACCCCACGGACTTCCCACCGTACTGCACCACATGCAATGCCACCCACCCACCCTCTACCACTACTTATGGAAATGCCCACATCCAATCCGCGTTCCTCCCGTCAAACACCCCACACCCTCCTCCAGGGAGGCTGCCCTTCTAGCCACGCAACCTGCAGATCAGTTACGGCTGGTCGAGCGGGCTCAGCTAGAAGGAACAGCCAGAGGGCTCCTGGACTAAGAGGTCGTCCTGGGAGTGTTTACATTTTTTTTTAAATAAAGTTTTTTCCTCCTCCTCCGCTGTGCTGTGCTATATAACGTTCGTCTAAACAACCACTGCTGATCTAGATTAGTCCACAGCTTTCCGCTAGATCTTATCTCATAGCCTGATAGTTTTCTACGTCTTCTTTCTACGAAGTCCTTATGTTTTTTTATTCTGGCAAATTTCCTTTTTATTATCTTATTTCAGCTGCAAAATTTATTTGCACCTTATTTGCAGTGCAGTCTCTCCGTTTACTTACTAACATTTTCTTTCTGACATGTAGCTAGTCTGCTGTTGTGCGCAGATGAACTTTCATTTGTGTTGTGAACAAAGTATTACTGTGTTTTTACAGGTTTTTGTCGGGACAGCCTCGGATCCTACGATATCCTCCTTCACCTGGTGGTGGTTTCGAGCATCGTGCTCTTCTTCGCGTGGCTCTTTAAGTACTTTTCCAGGAGGCGAGAACAGACGTAGGAGTTTAAAAAAATAAATGCGATTAAAGAAATAAAAGGTAAAGAAATTAGAGTCTGAGTTCATTTACACGGCCGTCCCAGCGCACTGTATATAAATATATGTGCGGCGTTTGATGACCAGATGTCTCTGTAGTATCCAACCAAATTTCACTTGAACACTTCGATATGTGCAGCAAATAGCGCTTATCGCTTGCGTCATTATTTTATTCCTGTACAAAGAAGAGCTAGCTAGATCCTTCGTCGAGCATGTAAAATTTTCTTGTTGCAGAACAAATTCCAATGAACACTATAGCCGAATACAGGTCAGGAAAAAAGCCGCGTCCATCTATCAAGGGACCCCCCTCCAACCAATAGCTGCCAAGCTATAACATGATGCCATGGCCAACCGTCTTGCACCTACGAGTAGCGCTTGGAACGTGGTTTCTTCGAGTGAGCCCGTGCTGGCAAATAGTTCCTAAATGCATCGTTAGTTCCAGCACAAATGCATACCTTTACTCCATTCCATCGATAGTCGTTTGCTCATCAGAGTACAACGGGTAAAACAGCGAATTCTGAAGGTGATTTTCAAGGAAGATAATTCTGTAAGGCTTTCAATACTCCTTCGAAAATCCACCTACATTAGTCATGAAAAGCATGAATGCCATAAATGTCGTTCCCCACAACCGGAACGAATACATAATAAAACTATGGACACTAGAGTTTTCTTTAATAGACAATTCGGCTAAGCTTGTTAGCATAGTATTGTTTACTTTGGTTTAACTTAACGTTCTCTTACCAGTGCTTAGCATAAATTAAAGCTGTACATGTATTTCGCCCATGAAATGTCAAACTCTAGAAACGGTAATCAATATTGCTGTGATATGACGAGTATGTTATGATTTTATTCATTTGTTATTGTAGCCTGCCAAGTTTTAATCATTGATTGTTTTAAATATTCCTCAGACTATAATGCAGTGAATAAAGTGGGATAAGAAGACAGAATTATACTCCGGCAACATTATGTCTCTTGAGACGAAATCCTTGAGTTTTTAAATAACGCCTATTACTGACGTAAGTTTGCATGATATATAATCAACATGTTCGAACTACACACCTTTTCTGAAAAAACAACCCCCACAGTTCTATATTCTGCGAAGATTTCTTTGTGGTTGTTTGGATAGGGGCCGGATCAGGTGCAACGGCTCCATTTAAAATGTAAGGTAACCGGTTTTGTTGTAGAGACTATAAAATTAACAAATATTTTGATCTGATTGTGCATATTGTTCTGATAAAAGAGGATTATCTACCTTAACGAGTTTCTCCCGGGTATCATAAATGAAAAAAAGATTGTTTGCGTCGCTGTTGATTAAGAATTTAGCCCTATCATCAACAGTAACAATGTTATACAAATATGTGTTGACTCAGGAAGGTCCAATAAAGCTGCCATGGGGCACTCAAAAATGTACCTGTGCCTTGTATCAAGATACGTCGTTCATATAGACGTTCTGAAAGTAAACATTTGATGCAATCTCTGATTTTTCACGAACGGTATAAGTTGTTGAATAACAAAATTATTTTGGCTCAGATGGTCCAATGTCTTAGAAAAAGCAAAGTTTTTGTGTCCACAGTTTTATTATATATTCGTTCCGGTTGTGGGGAGCGAAGTTTATGGCATTCATGGTTTGCAAGAGTAATGTAGGTGGATTTTCGAAGTATGATTGAAAGCCTAACAGAATTGTGTTCCTTTTAAAATTAGCAGCAAAATTAAACCGGTCATTTGTTCGTTTGTTTCTATAACATTTTTGTATATTAGTGTGATTATCGCTAACTTTACTTCACTAAAAAAAGTTCCAGTGCTGGGACATAGGTCGTAATTTCTGTTGCATGCATTGAGGTATAACATGTATAGAAGGCTCGTGCATGATGTGAAAGATCATTGTGCTAAATATTTCCAACGCTGTCTTCCATCGTTCCATGACTGTGTGTTATTCTGTTGTGTGATCCATTGTATATTTTATCGAGTCCATGTGCACACGCATTCCTTCGTTCGTGGCAGTATGTCCAAGCGTCTATATAATTTAAACTGGTTTTTAAACGCACTGTATTCGTTTTCAACTTGTCGATGTCGTAGGCAACCGCGCCTCCTGTCTTTAGTCCCGTTAGCTCTCCTATTGCAGGGTGTCATTCGGTTAGAATTCGATAAACATATTGAGTTCGGTGTTCCAAACTTTCGTAACCGTGCTGGTTGCTCTATATTTGAGAAGCAATTCAGCGTTTAGAACCGAAAATTGAGTGCTGGAGCTCTGTTGTACCGACCCACGTTGCACTGTACGTTTCCTTTCAAATTGTTGCATCAGTGTAATTGTCTAGTGCGTTCAGCCGGTCGTAGACGTTATGAGTTCTAAAAACTTGCCAGTGACTGCGTTTTGCCTTCCAATAGGTCGCTGTGGCCTTTGTGGTGTTACCGGCGCTTCCCATGGAGCTGATGTCTTGGTCCTCAAGTGCCCTCGGCGCACTTTGGTCGATTCGATTGTCCCTTGTCCTGATCTGCTTCCCTTGTGTTTTTCAGTAGGGACTGTATTCGTATTTTCGATTCGCTTTTCATGTCTAGTATGGATGCTATACCTAACATCTGCGACATAATAAAAGACAACTGTTATATGTAGCAACACCAATGCCGTTTTTTTATACATTTTTATACGATAGATAAGAGCTTACTCGACTGCAGGAGATGTTGGAGATTATACTAACGGCAAGCGTAGCGTACACTCAGCTTACACTTTATAAGTATTTTCTCGCCAGACGCGAAACACTCAAAACAACTCTGCTATGCAGCATTATTCGAACTCTGCCCTTGACCGAGTTTTATCGGAGTTTGCGCGACGGCAGTCGCTGAACTCAGTTAGCGTAGAAAGCGCACCGAGATAAAGCCACACCAGCGCACCCTGCGCAGGTCACTTTCACGTTTAAATCCCCCCCCCCCCCCCCCTATAGCATACTGAGCAATAAAAAAACGGCAGCGCCGCTCATTGCTATCAACGTAACATCAAATATCAAAATAATAAAACTCACATAATATTTCATTTCATATCTCTACACACTAGCTAGAGCACGCTCGCAATGCTCGTTTTGTGCAGGTCGTGGGCGTTTAATCTCCTTTCGGTCATCATCTGTCTATCCACTCTCGGGAGACAAACAGTGCACATGCATTGTAGTCTCGCGCCAAGACTTTCTTTTCCTGTCTTGCCAATACTTTAAAGGATAACGTAGACTATTACGAATATATTATCTTAGTACTTAAGTGTTTTTTTTTTTTTTGCTTTGAGTACAAAGCAAGATGTGATGAATAACGAAGCGTGAGGCGAATGCCAGACAGTTGGAGTGGCACCATGCAGTGTGGCCACAGTGAACCCCACTATATATAAGCGGCCTAGTACAACGTGTCATACACACAACAAATCTTGTAAGACGAGACGCCGCGGGATGCGCTGCTTCCTATTCTTGTTTGTAGCTTTCGCTCCAGGGGACAGTGGCTGTCTACTAAATGCTGATTTTGTTCTCTTATTTTTTTCTGTCGATGCGATAAACCAAGAAAGCAGCCAGCCCCCTTACCAAGGCGCATATATTCAGAACCAACAGCACACGAGAACAGATAAATGTTTTGGCGTATTATACATGCTGGATTGAAAAATCACTTCCGGAATATACCATGCTCACGGGATGAAACTAAGTACAAAGGAGGAAGGACTTGAGTCTCCAGAGATGTTTATGTATGCCTTCGCACTGGCCACATATTTGTCAAAAGTATTTACAATAAAGGAAAATTCCCCGTCTCAGTACGGACCAAATAATCTTTTTTCTTTTCCTTGGTAAAAATGACTTGTTCCAATCATTGGTGTTGCAGGACAGAGACGGCGACCGCAATGTTTTACCGTGCTCAGACTTACTACCTTTGTTAGAACCCCCAAGCACACTGACAGGTGTGTCATCTACATGCTAGAGAATTACCAGTGCTCTATAGCACCAATAAGTCGCCGACGTCCTGTGCGCATTGCGCCTTGGAAATGTAAGGCTTGACTTACGTACCGTTTTACGCTGTGTGCTACACTGTTACAATGCATGTTAACACGATCGGTGCCATTCTGTGGAAGTTTTACGGGGCTCGGGCTCTGCTCTCAGAGCCAAACGCCACACCCCTATCTCGGGCCACATTCGTGGCAAGGAAGAACGATGCACCCAGGTATAGATATCCAGCAGGCCAAGCTGTTTATTAGGAGTTCCTAATGCTCTTCGGTTCTTGGTTCCAGCATTCGCGTGCTCCAACGTCGCAGCGTCGTCTCCCTCACATGATGCAGACGCTGTCCGTCAAAAATTAGAGCGGAGGGGGAAGGAGTGGCCACCCGGCCAGAACTTGTCTAATGGCGGATTTCAGCGGGCGAGCAGGAACACTCAAGAGCACTCTAAAAGTGCTTTCAGAAGAGTGGGCGCTTTCCAATGGGAGAACAATAGTGGAAGCAGTTTCATTCAGTGGTAGAAGAGGGATAGTTTTGCAGCGCCGAGAGCAGCTCAAAGCAGTCCGCACTGCTCCGTCTTCAAACGCGAGGGTGAAGGAAGTCGCATTAAATGACTACGCTTGGTGACGTGTAGTACTGCTCTCAGAGCGCAGGGATCGTTCCAGTGGCGGAAGAAGTACTCCCTCAATAGGCGTGCTACTGAACTGCTCCTCCCTGGTCGATGCCTCTGCACCGGACACCAGTACCTCTCATCCCCTCCGTCTCCACAACAGTTCATTGAGAAAGAGGCCACGGGGGAAAGGATGAGAGCTCCCCATGAAAGGAGGGGAGAGGGCATTCGCAGCATCCTGAGGGAGAGGGTAGAGATGAATTCGTATAAGCGCTGTTATGCTATCGCAGCCAGAGATAACATACCA
The DNA here is from genome assembly GCF_055883805.1 of Amblyomma maculatum. NCBI lineage: Eukaryota > Metazoa > Arthropoda > Arachnida > Ixodida > Ixodidae > Amblyomma > Amblyomma maculatum. The sequence goes on from NC_139353.1 coordinate 95,524,056, forward strand.
GCTTCAGCAGATGCTTCATGGGTGCTCGATAATGGCTCTCAGGTGCTTTTGCGTTGGTGTTCATGGCGCCTTTTGAATTTCCAAGGGGAAATTTATTACATAAGGGAGCATGGCAATGCTGAAGCCCGAAAGTACGTCGAGTGTGACCCGGTGGTAGCAATTTCACACATAATAGTTACACGCTACACCCAAAGAGGGAGTTATAGTTCTGACTGACAGGAGAACGGCGAAACTCGTGAATTTTAAGAACTACAGAGTTCGATTCAGGGCTATCATGGCGGGAGCAGCAAAGAATGGACTAGTACTTCGAGTAACAACAAGCGCCGATGTTACTGACGTACAGTTCGAGCGTCACTTTCGCCTTTCTAAAATGCGGCCGGACTGCCTGTGCAACGAAGTATACGACGACTAAAGTGTGAGGGGATAATGTCACGGTCCTCATATGACCAGAGACGAAAAACAAGTTCTCTGCGTTCCCGGGTTCTATAGAACAGGTAGATTGTGATAAAGCGTGTACACATGCAGGTACATACATTCGACTCACACACCCCCCCTGTCATCTGTACAAGTGACGCCGCCGATGCGCTTATCGATACAGTTGGGCAGAAGCAATGGCTCGCCAAGTTTACAGGCTACCGGTCGAGCATGTTTGTATTCAATAAAATTTCCTTCTTTTCTGCACTACCATGGGCTTTGTAAAATGTACGAAAAACTAAGTCAATTAAGGGACGAGAGTACCAGTAGGAGCTTGGAAAACAGAATTTTAGAGGAAAAATATGCATTAAATAGCTTAGCTTTGCTCAAGACACACGGAAAAAGGCAACCATTGGCCGCTTCAACGTCACAGCCACAGTGGTGTATAACTGTTCCTACATGACTCAACCAACTAACGTTCGGAGTCATCGCTTCTTTCAAATCACGGGTGCATGCAGTCTGCCAGGCCATGTAGCAAGCGGCGCAGTGCATTTTTTGCGTCGGGCGCCAATATGATCCAGCGAGCGTAGCACTCCCTCGCGGACAAAAAGATATGTAATATATTACATTCCGTGAACAAGCGCACTCAGTGCACAACTTGCACGCAATAAAATGCCTGTAAAGTACCGTAAGGCGCTTAACAAAACCGCGCTAGAAATGTTCCGTTTACTTGCATAAGTGCTGCACTCGGTAAAGCGAAACACAAGTGAAAGAATCCACCAGCGGTGTGATCACGTGAGTAGTAATTTGCTGACTGCACACGAAGCCCATTAAACGGAGTTCATAATATCAAGCTGGCCTTGTGGTAGCATCCGCGTCGCATTCAGGAGGTACCAGGTTCAATCCCTGGTGCCGCCGGGTACCCACCGGTTTCCAATGGGTACAAGATTTCTCCCGACCTGGTGCTAGTCTCTTTGTGGCGAAATGCTTGGGACAGGGGTCAAACACCAAAAACGTTATTTCAAAAAAAAAGACCAGATAAGGGCTTCTGCCGCACAAGGCAGGCTTATGGTTGTCCGATGGCGGAACGAATCCCGGTCCATCGGCACAACATTTTCCGACAAACTGATAGACAAGTGAAACTGCAAGGCGCTTTGAGGATTGATGTTGATGCATTGATATCAATATTTTGTCAACTAAACGCGTCTTCAGAGCTCGCTGACTTCCCGAGAGAATGAATCTCGATTCATCCTGCTATTGCGCCTCAGACAAGAGGAAGCCACTACTGAGAACAATGTGCAGCAGAATTATAACACCTCATAAGGCGCCCCGCCGTAGTGCTGCAGTGGTGAGGGTGCTCAAAGTTTGTTCCCATGGATGCGGGATTGAACTCCGGACGCGGCGGCCACTTTTCGGTGGAAGCGAAAAGCTAGGCGCAGTGTACTGTGCCTCGCCACTGCACGATGACAATCCCAGTGAGGACTACTATTGCGACACTGATGCAAGGTAACAACCAAATACTGTGATTATTCGATGCCCCACCAGATGCAGGCAAAAAATTAGGTTTTGTATCAAGTGACTTAGCCAGCATGTTATACTTCCACTTGTGTACCGTGAGGATGATTGTGATGTCAATGACGCTGCAATGAGTAATAATGAAAACGATGGTAGTAGCGGTTATAATGGTGAAACATTCAGTTGATAATGATAATGAGAACAAACTTGATGCAGCCTGTGCAGCAGCAGCTCTCAGGGTTTAGCATTTCTGCAATGTAGGTTCAACAGAGCTCTCAGAATTTTTTCTTTGGTAGAGGTGTACATTTACAAAATTTGGCACTCACTTGTCGAGTATGTAAAAAAATGAACAGAATATATTCTTTCTCGCTCGTGGGCAGTGTGACGTCAGTACACGTTAAAGAACCTCAGGTGGTGCAACTTTCCAGAGGCCTCCTCTACGGCGTCCCTCGTAGCTTGAGTCGCTTAGAGACGTTAAACCCCAGAAAGCAAAACCAAACCTCACATGAGGTTTCACGCCTTTTCAGTGAATACAAACTATTAAGCGTAGTTCGCATGACATGTCCACACTAGCACACCATAAGAGCAAGCGCCCCCACAAAGTGATAGCGCCATGTTTCGAGTAGTGCATATGAGGTCGACTGGCAATGCGCAGGTTTCCAGGATGTGAAGAATCCAGAACCTACACGAATATCCCTCCTAATGCCCCAAACAACAGTCAAGATCGAGTTACCCCTTCTGATCCAATAAATGTTTTGTTCATTCACAACTATGGAAAAGGTGCACAGTTCTACGGCACAAAAAATATTAAAGATGGCTTCTCTGCTATGGCTTGATATAAGTAGCGAAAAGCAGTGACTACCTCGGGATCAGATGAAGTTAATTTCTCCAGCCTTCTGCTCCGTTCGCCAGCAGCTAAACTCTTCTTGGCTTCCATGTCGGGTGCGTCTAAGTTCACCTGCGTTCTCTAATTTGTTTACAGAAAAGGAAAGGCGCAGCATCTGTTACTCGCGGAAGGCAAGAAGCGCCGCCGAGGCGTTGGAGCTCACTCGTTCCCGCTTGGTCCTCATAGCTGACGGCAGATGGGTGACGTCACATCCTTGACGTCACCCTAATTGAGTGTCTTAACTGTTTTAGTCTTTGGTACTTTCAAGTTGCGCGCCAATCGCAGTATCTGCCACTCGCAGAATCCCGCTATCATCCTCACAACAGACAAGCGGAATTATGAAGAACGCTTCACGACCCGGGGCGTGGCACAGTGGTAAAGGGCTCGGCTGGGGATGGAAGGTATACAGGTTCGATTTATGTATAGAGAATAATTTTATTTTTTAATGAGGAGGAGTCGCGCACCTCTTAATCGTCGGCAGTACTTGGTTTTGGGGCTGCGCAGCTGGGCTTGGCTGTGACATCCCGGCATACGCGAAACTTGGCTCCGACTCTCGTAGTGAAGCTTTTCGTTTAAAAAGAAAACCACGTTGCTTAAATCTCTAATGAAGGCAAAACTAAAAACAGAGAACGAAGTCCAACAGTGCCCATGCTACTCTTGCTAAAGTAGAATTTAACCTAAAACAGAAACAGCCGTTTCCAGCAAAAGGACGCGGCCGCTTGGTGCTGTGTTATCTGCTAGCCATTCAAAACGGTGAACTATGTCAGCGCTTTCGCACTGCACATCACTCAATAAACGAGCGTAAGGCACTGTAATTGCCAAGGTTATAATTGTGCCATTAGATTTTATTCATATGATCAGGTTGAAAGAAACGACTTAGTGTTTCGTTCTCGCGCAGAAAATCATTGTGGGGATTATTAATGTAGGGGGAGCTTAACTGCAAGCCGAGCTTGTTTATGACCTTCCTGATCTGTGTCTACAGATGCTGAGCCTACGAGAAAAACAACTATATTGTAATTACAGCTATTATTTCTTCAGTTACTTAAAGTTCCTAAATTACAATTTGTTGTACTGCTGCGTGCTCCATGTAGAAGCTGCTAGATTGTTTAAACCTCAAAAGCGCTGTCAGTAGATATCACTTCGGCACAACTTATCAGGTTCTAGGAATACTGCCCGAGGCAAGAAGGATGCAAAGCTAGATTTTGAGCATCATACCACTGCAGTAAAATTCGATGTAAGATCCCCGATAAATATGATTGAAAAAATGCATTGCGCTAAAAAATACGACGTAGGTTTTTTTTTTTTTTTTTTTTTTTGACAACCTGGTGGTTCCGCGCAGGTACATCTGTTTGTTTTTCTATATATATATATATATATATATATATATATATATATATATATATATATATATATATGTATATATATCTCGTCTGTTTGTACGAATAAACTTTGTTGTGAGTCGGCGCTTGTCCAGTTCTTTAAGTGTTTAGTCGTCGACTTTTTTAGGCAAGTGCATTTTTTCAATCATGTGTAACTACCAACTCGCCCAACTTTCTACCTTACTCCCGATAAATATCGCATATAAAAAATATCATTGGCATGACGATGGGATTGGCTTTACGGCTGAAGTAGAAGACGAATACAACTGCTTGCCGATACGGGGATGTCCGACGGAGCTTGGCCCAGCCCGCTTTCAGGCCACAAGTTGCCCAAGACCCGATGGTGGAGGCCAAAGCACGCACCTCAAGGCGTGGACAGGGGTTATGTCTTCGAGTGTAATGGCGTCTTGGGTGGTGGGGTCTTAGTCATTAGGTTTACGTGGAGCGTGGAAATTTCATCATCATCATCATGATCATCATCAGCCTGATTATACCCACTGCAGGGCGAAGGCCTCTCCTATATTTCTCCACTTAACCCGGTTCTGTGCTAACTGCATCCACTTGACCCCGGCGAACTTCTTAATCTCATCCGCCCACCTAACTTTCTGCCGCCCCCTGCTACGCTCTCCTTCCCTTGGAATCCAGTTTGTTGCCCTCAGCGACCATCGGTGGAAATTTCAGCAAAGTTTAAGCGCTCCCAGCTGCCACTTGCGACCACCGATCGGTGCGACACATACCCTCGCGCACTTCGCGCAAAACGTCCCATGTGACGTCATGGGTTCGCTGGGTGCTCCCGCTCATTGGACGCACCCAAGTTACGCAGGGTGTTTCAGGAGCAGCCTCATTTTCAATCTCGCCCATATGATCAGTGCAAATGAAGGTAGCTTAAGTTTTTTTTTTTTTTCGTTCCGCTGACGATTGATGAGATGCCTAGTGCTCGTGCGCGTTCTCTAGTTACCTAAATAGTTTTTTATTGGCCCTTTTTATAGTTCACAGGGCTTAGCTCTTTGAAATCACGTCAACTACGAAGGAAACCGTAGTAGAGGGCCCTGGAAATTTCTATCTCGTTGTGTTCTTAAACATACTCTTAGATCGCACAGTACATGCACGCCTTGCTTTTAGCTTCGAAAATCCGCTGCCGGGATCGAACTCACTCCTTGGGAGGCGGGTTCGGAGAATAGTCGCCGTTGCCGTCAGTTTTCATAAGATTTCCTTTCACCGATCAAGAAAGGTAGCTGCGTGAGGCTCTTCATAGTTCGTAGGACTAAAGTAGAAAATATGAGGTGAGAAGTTACGCTAACGCCGTTAAGCAATTTTTTTTTATATAAACAAATTCCTAAAGGCCCCAGATAGGAGCTTATTACATAGCGGGTGGCAAAACACCAACATATGAAAATACAAGAGGGAGTGTCTAACAAGAGAAAGAGATCAATAAACAAATCAGAAAACCTCTATGAGTTAATAGGCAACAAGTATAAATATATAGCTGAATATCACCTCGCAGATGAGCATAATGAAAAAATTAATATAATGAAAACAATTAAAAGCATATATACACCGAAAACATGTATCCTTAGTCCGAGAAAAACATAAAATTCGTCAATAAATGGACATCACAGAGATATTTAAAGGAGCGGTTAATGAGATTTTGTGTTCGAGCCTGTGCTTCAGATGAGTTGTCGCTTAGCCTAAGGGTAGCAGCGGAGGCACCTCTAGCACTTTCAAAAACGCCGGAAAAACATTGGCCTTGCTTTCTGAATATAATTAGGTCTAAGCAAAACAGAGGGATTTATTTCATGCTCAGCTACTCATTCCATGACACTTGGAAAATAAGATTTCCGCATTACTTTATGCGATTGTCCAAAAGTTATTCGAGTGCTTGAATTACTTCTGTGACAGAGGTCTCGGAATATATTACTGTGATTATCATGGTTCCCCTGCCAGGTTTCCTGGGGTACTAAAAAGAGGTCAACAAACTGCACTGTTGACAAGTTCAGCTCACAACGGCGGCCAGATGCAAGAAGCGATATACCACAAACGGAGAAAGATAGGCGTCCCATTGCTTGTAGAAACATATTGATATGCTGTTGCAAACACGACACGTGTGACTTCCATTGCTACAGCGCAGCTGCCAACTCACTGTTATTCCTAATCGGGAGTGCTACTTGCTTTGAATTAAGGATTTGTGAGAAAACAGAATGGTATAAACTTATTTCTAGATTTGGCACTCATGAATGGCCAACCAGAACAGTTTCTTTATATGTAGGCATCGTTCAGAATATGGCTCAATAAAGTTCACTTCGGAACAGATGTAACGCGGTAGCTATCGGGAACCCTGAAAAAGTTGTGGCCGCTGTTTCACGAGCCCAGGAAGCAAGAAAAACCAGTGCGCAGGAAAAGGATTGCACGCTGGAAACTACTCAGAGTTGGTCTCACGGCTGCGCGTGTAGAACTTCGAGCTTCAGCAATGAGTTTTAATCTTTGAGCTGCAGTAACAGCCTGAGTCTCACTTCATGGCGAGAAGCTTCTTACAGATTCGCGCATGCGTGAGCAAGCGTGAGAACGTGAAGGAAAGAGGGGTTTGGCACTGCGTAGCGCGATTAAGACTGCGCCGTATTTACAGCCGTAGACCACAATTAAAAGCATTTATAGGCGGACAAGTGGTTGCCCTCCTCCTTGCGCAGAGTAAAATTGCATGGGGGGTCACTTTGATAAATGGGACGCCAGAAATGACTAGATGGTGGGCTCCCTAAATTTCGGCTTTCCACAAGCTATGCGTGTGTTTTCCGTATCTATATCGAATGGTCAGCCATGCCCCACATACAAAAACGAGGTGGCGTCAAGGCCCCTACACTGGAACACATTTGTACCACTCATCTACTGAGAGCAGAGAAGAGGGGCTGGGAAGCATAAACAATGCATTATGGAGACTCAGTTTAAGGCTGTAAAGACCGTTAATTGTGCACGCTTTCAGGCACCTGGGAAAACGCGTATATAGTTGGAACTCAAATGACTGTAAACAACCACTGTTACGTAGCCGTGAATACAAAGCGCTTTTCTGATAAGCACAAATATGCACAGTCGCATCATACCAACGGTTCATAAAATTCAAAGAGAGGGAACGAAAAAAATATGTGTGTGAAATAGTAGTAGTAGTAGTAGTAGTAGTAGTAGTAGTAGTAGTAGTAGTAGTAGTAGTAGTAGTAGTAGTGGTAGTTGCAGAAGCAGTAGTAGTAGTAGTAGTAGCAGTAGTAGTAGTAGTAGTAGTAGTAGTAGTAGTAGTAGTAGTAGTAGTAGTAGTAGTAGTAGTAGTAGTAGTAGTAGTAGTAGTGAAAGACTATTGAAGCGCAACACTTACGTGCCTAATACATTGATGGCGTGCTGGACGAGCAGGCGCTGTTCTTCCTCACCCTCAGCACCAAGCCAGTCCACCTGGGTCCAGATAGTATGAAAGGAAGTGGGAAAGAAACCCGATTGCAGTGCAACCGGGCATGAACATAGGCAGTGGGAAAGGTTGGCATAAGGGGAAGGGCAGTTTGGCATGATGGATCACGACGAAATTTGTACAGATATAGCCGTGCAGAGGTTATGAGCGTATTCAGCTGTATCTACTGAAGGACATGAACGTTCCGAAGGGAAATATTAGGATGAGGGTCGGGGCAGAGCTTGTGGTCTAAGGCAGCAGCATTGTTATTTTCGCTGATGATGGCACCGAATATTAACATCGATTGATACTTTCCCGGTATTTCGGCCATACTGCAATATAAAAGACAAATGACTTATTTATTGCCGCCGAGGCAGCAGTTCGCATACTCAGTACCGAGCATATATGCACACCTCTAGTGACGCTTATTCGGGTCGTCAAGAGAAAGCACTGCCTAATTAGGCAGTCCCTCTAAAAAAAATACTTATTCTGCAATGCTTTCCCAGATAGAACACCTCGATATTGTATAAAACGCAGCAAGGTGCTATGCTTTGAGCCCTCTAGCAAAAGCAATTTTTTTTAGCTTGCACGTTTTGCGTGGGGGGGGGGGGGGGGGGGGAGGGGGGGTGCGCAGAGCGTCACGGCGGCTCGAATGCACAAGGTCAATAGCCAGAAACTGCACTTTCTTGAGGAAGGCGTCATTCTTTTTTTTTTTAGTTTTCCGGAGAGACATCCTAGAATAGTCAAGAGGTGAAGGTTCAGTTTATCTGTTTCCGCCTTATCTGCTCTAGCTCTCGCGGCACTCGACAAACTCTAGTGCATTGGCAACGTGCTATCTAAACGGGAGCAAGAGGAGTGTCACATCTCTGTCGTGTATACGGAGATTATTTCGAGCATATGTTTCCATACACTCTGTTTTCATGCAGTCGTTTACTGTAAACAGCACCCAGCTGTTAAATAAAAAACCATGCTTAACGAGAGAATTGACAGCAATGCATATCATCAGTTCGACAAAATAAAATAAAAACATTAGAAGGGTTCAACTCTGCAGAACCGAATACGAAGCGAAAGCATTAGGTGCGGGTGACCGAGCGTTCATCTTCTTGTTTTTGTTCTTCGTCTTCTTTTTTCTTCTTCTTCTTCTTCGCCAGCCCACATATAAAGCCCCGCTTTAGCCAAGCCGTATGAACATGCCTTTGTGGCCTATAGGGGTAACATGAATGCCTGGGTCCTGGCAGGCTGACTCTGACATAACGGTCCCATGTGAAACAAGAGACCCAAGTTTGCAGCTCCTGCCAGACGACCACGGACACGGACTCGTACAAGGACACGGACAACACGGACACGGGCACGGTACACAGCGACGAACGGTTAGATCTGGAGTAGTATGGCTATCGCTATAAAATATCGGGGCATTTAAGCTGAGCCATTAAATATATGACACAATAGCACTCGATAAATAAATCCCTGGCTTTAACCGAGCAGTTCGAACGCGCCTGCTTTGCCTAGGGGTGATGTGCCTCACTCAGAATGCAAGGGTGCTGGCATGCTGATTCTAATATGGCACTACCGCATGCAATAGAGGCCTGATTTGCAAGTCTGGCCAAACGTAATGTAAGATTACCCTGAGTCCAATCGGTAGCGGCCATTTCAGCTGACAGCTACCGCCTGCCGGAGCCATAATCGGGGTTTTCCGCTGACAGCACAGACACCGGATTTTTGGTGAACGAAGCTTTTAATGCTATAGCGTAAAAACATGGCGCTGGCGATTTTGTTGGCTTTAACAGGTAGAATACCGCCAGTCAGCAATCGAGGAATATCTCTTCTATGTTCGCCCACACGCTTCACACTAAAAGGAGAAGTGCATTTTCTTGAACCTTGCAACCCTACTTCAAGGCATTATCAGTCCGACATCTGCTGCAGAAAAGGTTAACGTCCGAAAACAAGTTGTCGGGAAGCGGTTATCTTCTCTCAGAACCAAGTAGGAGAAGAGCTATTGCGGTCATAAGTGCCGCAGCTCACAATCAAGCCTACTGTTTTATCGATTTCTAATCGGCGTTCTTCACCATTGTCACTGTAACAAATATCCTATAGACGGTTTAGAGCGCGGGAAAATGGCGCTACATATTTGATCACATGATGCAGCTGCCATTGCTCGCCTCCGCTTCCGGAGGCAGCCGGTTCTCCCGTGCCTTGAGGCAAGCCGTTCTGCGATTTTGCCGGAATGTTAGCGCAGACAGACGGGGACAACCGAGTGAATGAAGAGAGAACACAGTGCTACAGAGTGAAATTTTGTTGCGAGAAACGCTCGTTTCAAAGCAGCGGCGTTTCCCAACAACAAAACGAAATGTAACATTAATGCCTATTGTATCACTGTTATGATGTTGATCGTGGCGAGTGCGCGGGTTGCTCGAGAAGAAGTGAAGTGCGGCAGCGTGTGGGGCGTGCCAGTGCGCGTGCGTTTGTTCGGTGCAAGAGGACGGGACGGAGGTTCCTGACCGTGGCTGGTGGTTCAGTTCGTCGTCCTGAGCCTGGCGTAAAAGGCCGGCTCGCCAACACCTGCTTGGCACCTGGTCCGGGGTCTGGTGCCACATAGCACGTCGCTGTCCCACGCACTACCCCCGGCGGCAGCTCGACTGCTCCATCGTGCCTGGCCGCCGCACTGGTGCCGTTGCAGTACCCGGCGTGACCCACCGCAGTACCTCGTACGAGCACTGGGACGTCGGGCGTGGCCTGCCGCGCGACTGGATACTCGGACGCCTGGGCGGGAACAGGGCCCGCGTCACGCCGCGGCTACCGGTCTCTCCTCAACCGGACTTCAATCATCGTAGGATTCCCTCAACCGGACTCCGGGCATCATCGTACTCGCCTGCTCCGGTGTCGAGTCCACGACCGGACTAAGCAAAAGTAGGACGTTTTTGGTGTGCACCGGTAGAACTTAGCTAGGCTGTAGAAGTGCGAAAGGAATTTTGTGTGGTCAAGAAATAGGTGCGTGTGTCCGTGAATCTGATATGGTACCTGCCCAGAGCTCCTGGACAGACCTGGGTCCATAACATAACATCACCATTTGGCGAAACAGCCAGGATTCCTAGAATTTATTCGATTCCAGGAATTATACCGTCAGAGAGAGGGCAGAGTATCGAGGACGGGTGCACGCGCATCGCTACGCTTGAGCGAAGATGGACCTTGAACGTCTAGCCGCGCTGGGCGCGCAGCTGGGTTTCTCCGGCGCCGAGTTGCGGGACTCGATAGATAAGGAACGCGAGGAGCAAAGGGCCGAACGCGCTGCTGAAAGAGAACAAAGTCGTCTAGCCGCAGTGAGAGAGAAATAAATCTTAGAATTGATACTCAGACTCCAAGAAGCAGCGAGGAGCAACGCGACAGAGGATAACGAGCCCGTAGGGTCAGCGCCACAAGTAAAGCTTCTAAACCCTCAAAAGCTGCTACCCCTATTCGATGAGCGACGGGATGACCTGCATGCCTATTTGCAACGGTTTGAGCATGTGGCAGTGGGACAGAATTGGCCTCAAGATAAATGGGCTATGGCCGTAAGCATGTGCCTAACTGGGAAAGCCTTGACCCTGATCGTCAGGATGTCATCCGCACATTCCTTAGACTACCAAAAGGTCAAAAAGGCTCTTCTGCCGCGTTTTAAATTCACGGCTCAAGGTAACCATGAAAAATTTCGAAAGGCTCGAGCAGAAGATGGCGAGATGGGACAGCAGTTAGCCGCCAGGCTTCCGGGTTACGTCGACCATTGGATCGAAATGGCGAGTGTTCCTACGACATTTGAAGACCCCTGCGTGATCATGTGATCGGTGAACAGTTCCTGCGGTGTTGCCACCCGAAACTCGTTGTGTTTTTGAAAGAACGAAACTGCAAAACACTCGACGTAACGGCAGACGCAACCGATCGATTCTTGGAAGCTCAGACATGTTCGAACATCGGTAAATATCCTGACGAAGAGAAACCTCATACCAAGAGTTCCGTCAACCTGCCGAGTAAACCCCAGTTGCGGTGTATGTTGTGTAACCGTCAAGGACATCGGGCTTTCTATTGTCGTACCTCTACCAGAGAGGCACCAAGAAGTATTTCTTGCAGCAAGAGCGGGCACAGGACGGAGGACTGTAGGAATCAGCAAACAGTGGAAGGACATAGTGCCGCTTGCTATGTAGGCCCTGTTCTTTACCTGCCGCGCCAACGGGCAACAGACTGCAAAAACCTGAAAAAGAAAATGGCCCCGCCTCCATGGTTCATGATCAAATATCAGGACATGCGCTTCAACCTAAAACAGGGACTGTGCCAATTACAGAAGGACTAGCGGCAGGAAAGCACATCCGTGTTCTTCGAGACACGGGTAGTAATGTGGTTATTATCCGTCGCAGTTTGGTCCCAAATAACTTCTTAACAGGGTGCACGGGGAGATTGTCTCTCCTCGATGGTACATCAATCCAGTTACCGGTGGCAAGAGTACAAGTAGACACGCCCTATTTCATAGGACGATGACCGCGCTTTGCATGAGGCGACCCTTGTATGATCTCGTGCTTGGGAATATACCAAGTGTCAGGGCTCCAGATAATCCCAATCCCGACTGGATGACCTCAAGGAGCTTAGAGCTTCATACCTCGCAAGATTTCCAGGAACAGGAGCGACCTGTGAATTTTAATCTGTGTTGCCGCCTTGACCTAGCCGACAAAAAAGAAAACGCCGCTGTGCGTGCAAACCATTCTTCTGTGTGACATGACGAAGGACCAGTTAGCGGAAGAGCAGCAGAAAGATGTAGCCTTAAAACGACTCTTCCATAAGATGAATAAGAAGTTCAGATCAAGTAAGGGTGATAAGTACTGCTTCCGTGAAGAAGAAAAAGTCCTTTACCGTGACTACTCCACGGCGACTGGAAGGATTGTCAAACCGGTTGTAGTGCCCCAGGTATTCCGGCATCAAATCTTGCAAATGGCGCATAAGTATACCATCCGGACGGGTTATTGGCCTAATATATGCGATGTCACAAGACTTGTTAGGGCATGTACTAAGTGCCAAAGAATGGCGCCAATGACACCAAGTCACGACCAGGTATCATGCAAAAGCAAAAGCAGGCAAAGTACTGCAGCAGCAAAGCTCCAGCTACACCTCGAGTATCAGCCGCAGCGGCATTTGCGCGTATCAGAGTGAGCCTGGAGACATTGGACGGTGACTCCACTAAACAGCTGCCTGCGAGTCTGCGTCGTAGGATTCCGTCAAGAGCTTCGAGGAAGGCCAAGTCACCACCAAATTGTCACCACAACCAGAAGGCAGCTGTGCACGTGTGGGTTTACTACCCACGGGAAGTACGTCGGTGCTAGTGCTGTGAGCTGTGAGCTGTGCGGAAAGTGTATGGCGGTGTGTTTCTGATGACGAAAAGGAGTCTCTTACAAGGAGTCGACGGCAGCAATATGAGCCCTCAAGTATAAAAATCGAAATTTCCATTTATGTGATGGTTTGTGAAGAGTTTTGTGTGCTTCTGATTTGTGGTTATTGTTTGTGCAGTTTGTTCATCACTCACCACGTCTTCGCCCTCCCCGGCGCCAGAACAGTTACAAGAAACTGTCTTGAAACGGGGGGAGGTTATGATGATGTTGATCGTGGCGAGTGCGCGGGTTGCTTGAGAAGAAGTGAAGTGCGGCCGCGTGCGGGGCGTGCCAGTGCGCGTGAGTTTGTTCGGGGCAAGAGGACGGGACGGACGTTCCTGAGCGTGGCTGGCGGTTCAGTTCATCTTCCTGGGCCGGGCTAAAAGGCCGGCTCGCCAGCACCTGCCAGGCACCTATTCTGGGGTCTGGTGCAGCACAGCCCGTCACTATCCCACGAACTACTCCCGGAGGTAGCTCGGCTGCTCCATCGTGCCTGGCCGCCGCACTGGTGACACCGCACTGGTGCCGTTGCAGTACCCGGTGTGATCCACCGCTGTACCTGGTACGAGCACTGGGACGTCGGGCGTGGCCTGCCGCGCGACCGTGTACTCGGACACCTGGGCGGTGTCGTGACGCTGGGACTAAGTCGACCTGGCCTTCACTTGGTAGCATGCAGAGACTCGGGGTTGTTGAAGGATTGAATCTTCGAAGTTGCTAAAATATATACAAGCAGGTTTAATGGCACTTTGAGAAAACTTATTTACATGAAAAAGGGTATATCAGCAAAATGGCAAGCGTTAAAGGAGCCGCGAAGCGCTTCGTAATATGATATCGGTTATGCTTCAGGTCAATTCTTTATGTCACAGGGATACTAGCTCAAAAAGAATTACAAGAATCGGTGCACAGGAACGGGAGTTATTCAATGAAGAAATTTAAAAATAGAAGCAAACAAAAAACTGCCCTCAACTCAAATTTTGCGGGGCTTCCCATTCCCATCTCGCTCTCCCATTGACGTCATTGGGTGCGACCAATCAAAAGACGCAAACCGATGACGTCGCGGAAGTTATCACTGCATGGTTGCCTGTTTGCTTTAACTCGTTCCTGCCAAGGATGGTAGCGTCGTTTCTATGGTTACAAGGAACACGTGGGCGTAAGTTGACAGCGTCGCTCCCATGTTGATAAACAGGTGGATGGTCAGCGACGCTTCACCATCCGATATCAGCACTGCTAGCACCTTAGGAGTGCATAAGAAGTCACCGTAAATGGACTTGCCAGACTAATCGGAACTCGAACGCGAGATATCGCGACGGAGCGACGATCTGCGCGTTATTCCGTGCGGGGATACGCCGAAAGGGGACGAACAGCAGCCGACCAGCGTCGTCGCGTCCACCGCGCGGTGTTGACGACGATCGCCCAGCAACGCTGCCAGACCACCACCAGGCTGACGATGCGCACTGGTAAATATGAACCGCAGCACTTTTTTTGCATCTTGGGACTGAAACGAATTCCTGTAGAATGCAGTGGCTCGATTAGATCGTTTCCGCCAAGTCGTTCTCGGTACGCAGGCACGCCTCGCGAACTTCGAAAAACAACATACGTGTATATTGACGAAATGTGCCTTGTCCATATCGCGATTAAAAACGTGGTGATAGAGCCACTGTGGTAACATTACGTTCAATTTTAACCCCGGAAGTCACGCGAGCGGAGAAAACACCACACTGATGACTTGAAACTGTTGCTGCGTCCAGGTGTACGGAGCCTCTGTGCTGCCGAGATGTTGAGCCATGTGGTTCCACATTAAGGACGTTTGAACCTTTCCAACATGTGTGCATGCTGTAAAAGCACAGTATTTCACTGGATTCACTAGTGCAGCTTACTCATTTATTATCATTGCATATGTGTAGAAAGCACTATCAGTAATGTAATGACTAATCTATAGCAGAACTTATTAGATCTATGTGCAACCTTTTCTTTTATATTTTTTTATTCCCTGAGGCGAGAAAACATTAAAAAAACACTCTACTTAGGGTATTTTGTCTCAAGGTATGGAGGTGATTTGTGGTGGTACTCTTTTTGCAGTAGACATTTGAGTCAAACCAATGTGGACTGGAGCTTTGTAAATCCCGAGATTGCTCTTTCACAGATGTCTCTCTTCTTTTCATTCTAGAAAATGTTATGTGGCCTACCACCAGTTTGCAAGATGGATTTGGGGGAGAGACTGAACTGGAGAACAAAGAGTGATCCCTTCAAGTGCGGTGACCATGATTAGGAAGATGTTTCCATCGGAACGCTACACAGGGTAAATTTCCCAACTGTGAGGGGTAAAAAAAAAAATAAACCAGTTTTCAGTTTTTTCAAGCTTCATTTGTTTATACAGTGCACAGCTTGCAGCACGGATTACAGCATGTGGTACTGTTAAGCCGAAAAGAAATTAGTATGCCAGGCAAAGACAGAAAAGGGCAACACAGATATACAACTTTTGAAACACTTTTTTTCAGGGCTCTTCATTTTTGGCCTTACACTTTCCGGAACCATGAGGCCAAACTACACCATATTGCAACACCGGGAAGAACCAAGAAAAGCAAATGCTTCCCCTGTGGTCATGTTAATGGCAATTTTTTAAATTCTCCTTAGCAAAACAGTGCACAGGGTGACGGAACAGAGTCATGAAGACACCAACACAGAACTCGCTAGCAACTGAATAAATATATTGCTTGCAGGCAAGAAATACTGCATGCTGCTCCACAAAGAGACATGCACCAACTGGCCAGGCTACTTTCAGTGATACATTTTGGAAAGGCTCTTGTGCCAATGGCACTTCGGATACACATATAGGTGTCTGTTCCAAGGCTCAGCCACAACAATACCTATATTCTGATAGTGAGGCAAAAGTTCTGGCATTGCATAACTTTGACCTGCAGCTATGTTGACGCATGGAGTATTGCAGTAAGGTATGAAGCAGATCATGTTGAGCTTCCAATGTCGAGAGTATACCAAAAAAGAAAAAGAGGTTCATATTCTTGATGTGCAAGATTCGACACCTACTCCTTGCTGCCAAGTATACTAACCCGGATAGCACTTTTGGAGCCACATAGATGATAGGCAGCACTAAATGCAAGCAATGGTCACTCCAAATGCAGCAAGGTGCCAGTGACCACTTACTTCACTTGGATGTTGGATGAATGCAGGGGCAGGTCTACAGCAGAGGCTGAAGGATAATAGGAAGCGTGGCTTCTATCACTGTCAACAATGTCTAGAAGTTTTCACAAATAGGAATCTGTGTTCTTATCACCCTGAGAGACGGATAGAAATTTAAATCAACATGTGATCTGAGGAGATGGGCACCAGTTACAAAGCTACAGTTAAAATTTTATGTGGAAGTACATACAAAGAAACAACAGAAAGAGCTTGTGAGCAGAGTTGTATCCTCACAGCTGCTACTTTAATGACGTCCAACCAAAGATTGGTGATGTTATCAAAACACACATGCGGAATTTTCTGGAGTATGTATAGCAGCGAGACTTATATCAGAAAAACAGTTTACGTGGCAGTTTTTATCGGTCATATATCTAGACAGAGATCTTCCTTTTAGCAAGCCAGTTTCAGAGAGGGCCACAATCTGGATCACAGGTTTTGTTCAAGAATATTTTCAGTTCAGGTTCGTCCCAGCGCAGCTGCACTGCATTACAACTGGCACATTTCACGTGTTTTGAGTTCTGAAAAGTTCAACAAGGTCATATACAACACAGCAAGCATTGCTTTCTAAGTGCTAAACATTAACTACAAGAAAAGCACAGCTGTAGGGAGTTGGTGAAGGTTCCAGGTAATAGCGCTGGACATATGAACACAGGGCTTCGAACAAAATATAAAGGAAGGAAGGACAGATCTTCATTTCTGAGCTCCGTAATTTCCACATCATAATCCCTCAAACCGTCGAAAAAAGATGCTGACTGGGACACACTGGACCACAGCAGATTGTTTGCATGCCACTTATGACGTCTTGCAGTGGCCTGGTCCCTCAAGAAGACGAACATTTTTGCTACAGCCGTTTGAACTTGTTTGCACTTAGGGGACAGTGGAGACTGGATCAAATGCAGTTGGTGAAAAACATGGACACACTTTGCAGATGCAGAAAAACATTCATCTTCAGCACACAGGTCATGCACAAGGTCGACACGGCACGGTTAGATTTTGGGACTGGCAACAAGGAACTTTCAATGGTGTAGTGGCAGCCAGTAGGAGCAGCTATCGAAACCAGCTGGATGATCACCACACCTGGCATAAAGTCCATTTTGCAAGTTTTGAAGTCATGGATGAAACCACACAACATGCAGCAATGATTCTTAGTACAAAACTTTGTCTAAGACATTTTGCATCTAAAGCAATGGGAAAGCATTTCAGCAAGCTCGATGGCTGCGTGCTCTTTGAACCCGCAGTCAAATTTTCTGTGGCATATGCTGTTATGGCAAATGTCAGGAAAACACAGTAGAACAGTGCACAAACACTTTGTAGCAGTCAGTGAGCAAGGTCATTCTTCATGTATCATGTCATAACACCTTGATAACACATCTCCTCTTATGCGGCTTGCAGAAACCAGGCTTTCACTGTGATGTTGGCAATACGGGATGAGAATGTGACTTGATCTTCTGTACGAACATTCATGTGCAAGCCCTTGCATTGAGAATCAGCTGCGAGTCTGTGCTGATCCCAGTACTAGTACTATGGGCTCATAAGAAACATGATGAAGCTTTGCCTTTTGAAAATGATGCCTTTCGTCGTTGGAGTAAGTGTCACCGAAAACCACGACATTCATTGCTTCAGACTCTTATTGTCCACATTGCTATACCAGTACCTATACTATCTTGTCACTTCTCGTGATCGTTGAGTGATGTGGCCGCGCTGAATTGTTGCTCATTCTCATGGTCTGGCAGCTCCATTAACCCACGGCCGATTCCTCAGCACTGGCCTGCTTTGGTTGTCACTGGCCTCTTAGAAATGCTCACGCTGGAGCAGCCATATCCTTCCCATAGGGACAGCACTGCCTTAAAGATGTGGCCATATTCCAAGTCTGCAAACACTACAATAAAATTGCAAATATTACCCCCCCCCTCTTGCGTTTACCCACAGCCACAGCCAGTGTGGCAAAGGAACTACAACTGGCAGCCAAAGTAGCAGATGCGCTCATAATGTGAGTGCATCGCGTGAGCGCACTTGAGAGCTCGAGCGGTGCTATGAGGAGGAATGGCAACGAAATTTTAAGGTCGAGCGCTGCGTACAACCTCTCGAATTATATAATATTGGTCAACTGTCGTCGCGTGGCTTGTCTGAGAGTTCGCGCAAGCTTGTTTTTTTTTTGTTTTTTTTTTTTTTTCAGAGCATGGCTTGCCGGAGCTCCGACCGCATTATCGAAAAAAAAGAGCAGGGGGGGGGGGGGGGGGGGGAGTAAAAACGCGTTTCATCTGCTTTGTTGCGTCAACAGACCTTGTGGCAAGGGAAAGGGGAACGCGCGTGCTAGGGATGTACTCCGTCCCCCCCCCCCCCCCTTTTTTTTCGATAATGCGGTCGGAGCGCCAGCAAGCCATGCTCTGAAAAAAAAAAATCAACAAGCTTGCGCAAACTCTCAGACAAGCCACGCGATCGACAGTTAATATTATATAATTCGAGAGGTTGTACGCAGCGCTCGATCTTAAAATTTCGTTGCCATTCCTCCTCATAGCACCGCTCGAGCTCTCAAGTGTGCTTACGCGCTCACGCGGCCCGATGTGTTGACAGTCGAGAGAACAGTGAGCAGCTGCCAAGTTCGTTACTCGAAACGATGACTCTCTGAGAAAGTATACAGCAGTTAAAACATTGAATCCTTGATCGTGTATGAACTTCGACAGACTCGCTGACCAAAAACGTGGTCATTGGCACAACATTCACTGCTCAGTCCGTCGCGATACTTCCGTCTTCGCTGTTTTTCGCAGAGCGCCTGGCATCGTTGGCACCGCGTTGCTGCGTAGCCGCCGTTGCTTGTAGCCTACGGATGCATAAGCTACCGTTGAACACTCGAAGGCGTCTGGAGTGAAGTGCGCCGAGCACACACGCCGATTCGATTCTTTCTCAATGCCCAGAGCTTCTAACCACATTCTTTTTCGTTCATTATGGGAAGGAAATCTGTGGTACGACGCTCCTCCAATGCCTTCGCTGCTCGAGCAGCCTGGGACTGCGCAGAATTTCTTCATGACAGCACGAAATATAACCAGGCTTCACCAGCGAAAACCGATCGGTCTAGGCAGGACAGCCTACTAGGATACGAAGAACCACCTACAACAAACCAAGAGGAATAAACAAACGGCAAACCACATGCAAAGTCTGGCAAGGTATACGCAAGTATACGCGAGGCAAACACAGGGCAAACAGGAGCTACATGAGCAACTATTTCTACTAGAGGGGCGCAAAATTCTTAGATTCGGGAAAATAGACAGAGCCTCTAGCGTTATTTTTTGTAACATTTTATTTGAAGTGCTTTAATCTAAAATAAATATGTCGGCTTTGTAAGTATATTAGAAAACGCAAGACCATTACAGAGCGTATCATTAATCATGAGTTCATTTAGCCGTGAATTTATTGTTCGTCCAATCATCAAATCGGACCCAATGTCGTCATATCCGCTGCCAAAAAATGGCCGCTATGTGCCGGCACCATCAGTGGTCCGAACTCGCTTTCACGAACAAATTAAAATATTAAATACTGGATAATACACAAAACAACCACCGTTAATAGTGTCACTATAACTCAATCTACGTAACCAAGAGGCAAAACAATGCGCTTAAAAATCGTTTCGGGGCTCCTTTAAGAGTTCATAGCGAGAAGCGTCTGGATGAGCCGTTTACCCAGGGCTCAGAGCATCATTTGGTGCTCTGCAACGTCCTTAAAACCCCCGATGTCCAGCCCCTCTCTGAAGATGCTGACCAACCAGTTCCAGGGCACGCCCCTCAGATATCGGCATCCAATCAAACACATCACTGCACTGATGGTCTGATGCACTGACTGGTCCGGTATTGTTTCGTCGGGCGTGGTCACTTGTTGGCGGGTAGAGCTTGGAAACGGTGAGAAGGTACATTTCTGCAAAGATGCGATATGGTGGTTCCGGCAAGTGGATTTCCTTCTCAGAAACCCAAGTGCACGAGCGCGCCATATACTGCTCCCAGCATTGTCCCTTTCCGGCAATTGCAAATCTTTCCTGCATTCCCGGGAATTCCTCTAATGGCCGTATTCGTCATGCTCCTTTCTTGCCCTGTACGTCAGCGGACGTGTCACTCTATCGTCTCCTTTGCACAATAGGCATTCCTCACTTGACAATAGCGCTTCTCGACGGGAAGGGTGAACAATTGAACAAAATCACATCCGGCTATTTCTCACAGGGCAACGTTTCTTTGTATTTTTCTTGACGTTCAATTGACAGGGCCAATTTAGCATTTGCAGGGTCTCGACAAAGCAAAGCAGGCTCACACAAAAAGATTCATGGAAACAGGCTCGCTTAGAGCCCTTGCACCAACAGCACATATCCATGCTCACAGGCGAACAATAGTGTGCGCAAGTGCGGACCATGCACGGTCATAACAGCGGGAACAGGGCCCGCGTCACACCCCGGCTACCGGTCTCTCCCTCAACGGACTTCAATCATCGTAGGACTCCCTCAACCGTACTCCGAGCATCATCGGACTCGCCTGCACCGGCGTCGAGTGCAGGCGAGTCTAAACCGGACTAAACGAAAGTAGGATGTTTTTTGGTGTGCGCCAGTAGAACTTAGCTAGGCTGTAGTCGTGTGAAAGTGTCTTTGTGTGGTCAGGGAATGCGCGCGTGTGTCCGTGAATCTGATATGGTACCTGCCCAGAGCTCCTGGACGGAGTTGGGCCCATAACATAACATCACAATCAGCTAATTACCTCCGCTGCCTAAGCTGAACCTGTCTTTTTAGTGGATACTGTTTTCTAAGAAACTTGATTTTATTTCTGTCAATGAATTGGAAGGATTGCTGACGAACAAATGACAAGATTTTTTAATTTCAATGCCGTCTACTAATTTCCTTCCAATTTCAGATTTAGCCCTACTCAAAACTGCAGTGGCTTGAAGCGCAGGACGGCGGCAGCCCTCACATTCCCGAATGTGATCAATAATATTGCGGTCTCTAAATCTTTCCACATCTCTGGCATGCTCCATCAGCCTCTTGCTTAGTAATCTTCAAGTTTAATGTATGTACCTTACGACAACCCAGGAATAAGGAATAAATCGCGCTTTGACTACATGCCAGAATGCGAAAAATATGATAGGCAGCTAAATGACTGATTACAGACAGGAATGCGAGGTCTGCCACTTAAACCACTGCAGTTTTGAGCAGGGGTAATTGCGAACTTCCAAAGTAGAGGCCATTGAAATTTTAAAAATTGGTAGTTCTTTTGTCAGCACTCCCTCCGTATCACTATCAGAAAAAAATTCAATAATCAGTATCACTATAAATTAGGACAGGTTCCCCTTAGGCAGTGCAAGCAACCAGGCGATATGATAGGCATTTTGTATACATTTCCTTCTGTTTTTTGGAAAAGCCGCTGTATTTAAGCAGGTGTTTCTCGTAATGAAAGTTCAATTGTTACTGGCACTGTGTCCTGTCTTCATTCTGTGGTGCCGCGCTAACCTTCACCAAGTGCCCTGTAAATTACGCTGCAGTAAACAGTTTATTTAAGAGATTTCATGTTTAGCTAGGAGATATTAAAATTATTATTGTAATACGTCTCTAATAGGTGAGGGATGTTCTAACATGGAGTTTGAATCGCGCAATTTCAATGATGAGGATAAATTTCCAACTTGGTATTAAGAGGCCATCGGGGAAGCCAGTTCCTCGCAAGTGCCATTCATATAGACTCTTCCGCCGGTATGCTTACTCCTCGTTTTCAAAAGGGAAGGAATTCTGCTCCCCAGGTTAATGCATCACATCAGGCTTGACACAGAAGTATTCTGCGCTGCACCCAACTTCTGCCCCCAAAACATGTTTGGCCGCCATGTGAAGGGGTTGATGCTGTGCAGAGAAGCTGACTTCCAGAGTTTTGCAAAGGGTCTATACTATACCAACAAACTTAGCAGAACTGTCAAATAAAGAAACCTCTAGCAATGACAGGCGACATTAACTGCAACACTGGTTGGTTGGTTTGTGGGGTTTAACGTCCCAAAGCAACTCAGGCTATGAGAGACGCCGTAGTGGAGGACTCCGGAAATTTCGACCACCTGGGGTTCTTTAACGTGCACTGACATCGCACAGCACACAGACGCCTTGCTTTTCGCCTCCACCGAAAAGATCCCGGCCTCGGCGGCAGCTTTTCGGTGGAGGCGAAAAGCAAGGCGTCCGTGTGCTGTGCGATGTCAGTGCACGTTAAAGAACCCCAGGTGGTCGAAATTTCCGGAGTCCTCCACTACGGCGTCTCTCATAGCCTGAGTTGCTTTGGGACGTTAAACCCCACAAACCAACCAACCAGTGTTGCAGTTAATGTCGCCTGTCATTGCTAGAGGTTTCTTTATTTGACAGTTCTGCTAAGTTTGTTGGTATAGTATAGACCCTTTGCAAAACTCTGGAAGTCAGCTTCTCTGCACAGCATCAACCCCTTCACATGGCGGCCAAACATGTTTTGGGGGCAGAAGTTGGGTGCAGCGCAGAATACTTCTGTGTCAAGCCTGATGTGATGCATTAACCTGGGGAGCAGAATTCCTTCCCTTTTGAAAACGAGGAGTAAGCATACCGGCGGAAGAGTCTATATGAATGGCACTTGCGAGGAACTGGCTTCCCCGATGGCCTCTTAATACCATAATTGCGGCAGCAACAACAGGCAGAGGGGGGCAGGAAATGGACGTGGCCATTATTGTCATAAATAGACATCTTCTGCACTGCACCCAACTTCGGCTCTCAAAACAGGTTTGGCCGCCATGGTGCAGGGGTTTTTGCTGTGCAGAGAAGTTGACTTCCAGAGTTTTGCAAAGGGTCTATTGTGTACTTTGCTGTCTCTTATCAGTTCTGAACATAAATTAAAGCTTTACATGTCTTTTACTTGTAAAAATGCTATATTTAGAAATGTTAAACAGTATTGCTATGATATGGCGAGTATGTCACGACTTTAATAATTTGCCGTTATAACCTGCCGAGTTTTTGTATATTGATTGTTGCAATCATTCCTCAAGCCATGAAGTAGTCAATAAAATGGATTAAGAAGTCAGAGTTTTACCCCAGCAACATTAAGTCTCTTAAGATAAAATCTCTGAATTTGTAAAGAACGCCTATTAGCGACGTAAGTTTGGATGATATGTAATCTACCATTCTTGTCCTAAACATAGTTCTATATCCCTTTAGGATTTTTATGCAGGTGCCGGATCTGGTGCAACGGCTTTCGTTTAGGACTGAATATAATCGCTTCAGTTGTAGAGTGTTTAAAATTGATGAACAGTATGGTCTGCCCATGCACCCACTTCAGACAAGAGTGAATATCCACACGGATGAGCTTTTCCCAGGTATCATGCATACAAAAAATTGTTTCCGACGCCATAGATTAAATGTTTAGCCCCATAAGTGATTTGGTTTGGGGGGTTTAAAGTCTCAAAATGACTCAGGCTATGAGAGACGCCGTATTGGAGGGCTCTGGAAATTTCGACCACCTGGGGTTCTTTAACGTTCACCTATCATATTTGACTGACAATGTCCTTCACGTACGTGTTGATTCAAAAAGGTCCAATAATAATGCACTGTAGTCCCCAAAGGTGTACACTCTTGGTCAAAAGCCCTAACGCCAAATTAAAAATTAAAAAGCCATAAAATGCCGAGAGATAATTTCTTGCTGTGGCAAGAAAACACTTCCTGAATTTCAAAGGCTCTTTAGCCTTTAATGATGTCTTGGCGGCTCCATTTTCCAGCTGAGAGGAAAATCTGTTTGCTTATGAACTTTTCACCATTATATCAAGAAACGCCGTTCACATCGACATACTCAAACAGTTGTGAAATTTAACATTTTGAGGAATCTAGCGATTTTTCACGAATAACGTAAGAAGTTGATTTAAAAAAAAAAAAAAGCTATATTTCTGCACAAATAGCCGAAGGTCTGGCAAAATCTTCAAAGTTCGTTTCAAAACTTTTATGAGATGCATTCATTCAAGTTCAAGGGAGCAATTTGTGGAGAAATATTTCTCGATGTGCATCAGTAATGTAGGCGTGATTTTCATAGTGGAATAGAAAGGCCATCAGAGGTATAATGCTTTTGAAGATACCATGGAATTTAAACTATGCGTTAGTTTTTTATTTGTAAATTGATGTGATTATCGCTAATTTAACTCCACTAGGAAACGTTCCACTGCGGATTTCTTGTGCATGCCTTAAAATATGCCATATAGAGAGGGCTTGTGTATGATCTAAAATAGCATGTAGACAATATTTTCCATTGCTGTCTGTCATCGCTCTATGATAGTGTATTATTGTGGTGTGTGGGGCATTGTAACTCTTATCGAGCCCTGTACTCTTACTGTACTCCCTTCGGCCTCTTCCCGATGTCTTTAGCAACCGCGCCTCCTGTCATTGGTGCAGTCAGCTCTCCGATCGCTAGGCTTGATTCGATTAGAATTCGATAACCATACCCTGTTCTCCGTTCCGAAATATCTCACGTGCTTGTAGCCTTCGTAACCGCACTAGTGGTTAACCATATGACAATCGATTCGGCGTGTAAAAGGAGAATTTAATGCTGGAGCTATGCGGCAAATACCCACGTTACATTTACCCTTTTATTTCAAATTGTAGCGCCACTGTAGATGTCTTTTGTGCTCAGCGGTATTGTGACAGCCGTTCTCTGCATTAAGACTTACCCGTCATCACGTTTTGCCTGCCAATAGGTGACTGTGGCCTTAGTTTTGTTACCGGCGCCGCCCACGGAGCTAATGTGTTTGTCCCCAAGTGACCTTGGTGCACTTCGTTTGATTCGATCGTCCCATCCTATGATCTACTTCTGTTGTTTCGTGTTTTGCAGTCGACATCGTACTTGTATTTTCGCTTGGTTTGTTTTTTCTAGTACCGATACTATGCTTTATGTATGCGATAAAATAAAATGCAAAGGTAGGCGTAGGTTATCTGGAACAATACCAATTACGGTGCTTTACACTGTTGTATACTACGGAAGCGCTTACTCGACCGCATCAGGTGTTTAAAAACATAATTATGACAAGCGTATCGTACACTCATACAAGTTATACGTATTTTATTTGCAGACACGAAACTCTCAAACGGCCACACTATGCAGGATGATCCAATCGACTTCTGCCCTTGCCCGACTGTTATCCGAGTCTGCGCGACGGCAGTCGGTGAACTGAAACGGTGTGGAAAGCGCGAACACAGCAGACAATATTATGCCGAGATAAAGCCACACCAGCGCATTATGCGCAGGACGACTTCGCTTTTAATTATAGCAGACTGAGAATTACATCGCGGCAGTGTTGCTTATTACTATCAATGTAACATCAAAAATCACATTATCAAGGCTCACCTAATATCTCACTACACAATCGCTGGAATGCTCTAGTGACTCCCGCTTCGGGCAGGTCGTGGCCGTTTCCTGTCCTTCGGTCACCACCTCTCTATCCACATTCGATGGCGCAGAGTGCACATGCAGTGTACTCTCACGCCAAGTCTTTCTTTCGTAATTAACATGAATATTGTATGTATGTAATTGTTTTTAGTTTTCAGTGCAAAGCAAAATTGTATGGATAACGCAGCGTGAGGCAAATGCTAGGAAGTTTGAGGGGCGCCGCGCAGTGGTTGCAGTGAACCCCACCATGTTTAACTGATAAGTCGAACGTACCATACACACGATGAATCTTGTAAGATGAGACGCCGCCGGATATGCTGTTTGCAGACTTCGATCTAGAGGTCCTTGGAGTCTGCTACATGCGGACTTTGTTTCCTTCTTTTTTTTTCTGTCGATGCGATAAACCGACAAAATACCACAGTCCCCTTTGCGAAGCAAAGATATTCAGAACCAACAGCGCACAAGAACAGCTAAAGGTCTAGACGTACGATAAAAGATCAATAAAAGAACGCTACCTCAATAAACCACGCTCTCATGCTGAGATTGCGCACAATGAAGCTGTCAGACACAAAAACCGTTTATGAACGTCTTAGTATTCATTAGATACTTATCAAAAGTCTTTACAATAAAACCGATTACCTCGTCAGCCCCGCCGTGGTGGCGCAGTGGTTAGAGTGCTCGATTGCACTGCCCGAGGATGTGGAATCGAATCCCGGCCACGGAGGCTCTTTCTCGATAGAGGCGAATAGCACGGCACCCGTGTGCTGTGTGATGTCAGTGCATGTTAAAGAATCCCAACTGGCCGATTTTACCGTAGCCCTCCACTACGGCGTCTGTCGCAGCCTGAGTTGCTTTAGGACGTTAAACTCCCTAAAACAAAACAAAAATGTCCTCGCATAATAAGGACGCCAAATAATTGGTTCCATTTCCTTGGTAATAAATCGCTAGTTCATTTCGTCGGTGTTGCAGTGGAGAGGCGGCGACTGCTAGGTTTTATTGTGCACCTTTCTTAAGACCACCACGAACACTGACCACAGCATTGATTCATCATCTTCGTCCATCATCAGGAGTGGCCTGCTGACTGTTCTACGCTGTGTGCTATATGGTTACAGTGTAGTCTACAGCGCTGTTACGCTATAGCAGTCCAAGATAACAATCAAGCTTCAGCAGGTGCTTCGCGAGTCTACAAAAAATTACTCAGGTGCTTTTGCGATAATGTCGCTAGAGTCCTTTTCATTTCCAGGAGCAGTACAGTGGACTATTGCTTCCAGTAACGGCAAGCGCCGATGTAACTGAGCAAAGTTCCAGCGTCATTTTCGTCTTTATAAGATACTGCCGAGTGGCTTGTGCAATGAGGTATACGACGGCTAAAGTCCACGAAGACTACGTCGTGGGCCGCATTTGCTCTGAATGAAAGAGCAATTCCCTGCTTTCCGGGGTCCTATAGAACAGGTAGATTGCCACGTAGTGTTTACACATGCAGGTTCATTGAACTCCACCAGCCTGCTATGATCCGTAGTATAAATCACGCCTGCGACGCGCTCATTGATGCGTTGGGCAGAAGCAATGGCTCGCCAAATTTACACGCTACCGGCCGACTACGCTTATGTTAAATAAAATTTCCTTCTTTTATGCGGCGTCACGGGCTTTGTGGGATGTGGGAAAGACTTACATGGTCAACGAAGGAACCAAAGTACCAGTATAAGCTTGGAAAAGAAATGAAAGAGGAGCAAGCATATACGTTCCCTCTCTTAGTTTACTCGGGACGCAAGAGAAGCAGGCAAGCATTGACCGCTTCTCCGCCACCGCCTCAATGAGGCTGAGCTGTTGCCGCATCAATCGGCCAAGCTAACTCTCAGAGCCATCACTTTATTCAAATCACGGGAGCAGTCTGCCAGGTCAAGTGGCGAGGGAAGGCTCCGTTTATCGAGTAATGTTTGCGTTAAATAATTCAGCCAAGGTGCTGCCGCGGCGCTCTCTCGTGGTCAAAACAAAATTAATAATTTACAGGTGATGTTCAAGCCCACTCAGTGTACATCTTGCACTCACTACAATGCCTGTAAAGTAATACAAAGCGCTTAACAAAAGCCCGCTAGAAATGCTTCGTTTACGGCTGGACTCGGTAGAACTTTGGACAAGTGAAACAATACATCAAACGTGTTATAGTGTGATTCGTACTTTCTCAACTGCCCACGAAGCGCTGGCAAAACAAAATGTAAAAAATTACAAGTCGTGTTCAAGCGCCCTAAGCGTACATCTTGTACACAGTAAAATACCTGTAAAGTACTGCTTATGTTTTGTCTATGTCTTCCTTGCGCATGTACTCCAATCGGCAATACGAAAAAGGAGTTAAAGAAAGCACCAGAAGGTGTGATAACGTCACTCGTACTTTCTCGACTGCCCACGAAGCCCATGAAGCGACGCTCAAGTGGAGACGATACCAAAGTTGCTTTAAATCAACTAAAGTAAATGGAAGACCTTCCAAAGGTTGCATTTCAGGTGTTGAAAGCAGTCGTTCGTCTACAGAAGACGTAACCAGAGCACGATGACATTACGAAGAAGCAAAACGCGTATCATCGTGCACAGCATCTCAGAACAGATGGACTCATTGCCTGTAACGGTGTACAGCAGTCCTACAGCATCTTATATGGCGTCATACAATTTCAGCGTATTCCGCGTGGCATGTCCACAATAGCACACTATGTGACGAAGCGCCGCAATACAGTGATTGCGGCATGATCCGAGTAGTGTGAGAGACTGACAGCACGCAGGTCTCCAGGATGTGATGGATCAAGAACAATCTACACGCCCATCGCTCATAATTCCCGAAACAACGGCCAAGATCGAGCCGTCCTTCTGTTACATTAAATGCTTTATTCATTCACAACTCTGATGACGCGCTCAGTTCTA
The DNA here is from genome assembly GCF_055883805.1 of Amblyomma maculatum. Lineage (NCBI taxonomy): Eukaryota > Metazoa > Arthropoda > Arachnida > Ixodida > Ixodidae > Amblyomma > Amblyomma maculatum. Next base: position 95,552,561 of record NC_139353.1, read on the forward strand.
CGGCAAAAAAAAGATGCTACTTTAATTTTTATTAATCGCAAAAATAAAAATAGAGTGCGAAGTCCAACAATACCCTTGCTATACCTGCTAAAGAAGAATGCATGCAGCATTCGATAGAAGAATGCAGGATTCATTCCAATCCCCGCGCTGCGTCAGTCTTGGGGCCCGGTTTCCCAGATATGGCGCCGCGGTTTTCCGCGTATATGCCCCGATATGTACCAATGCAAGAGAGATAGCTTTAAAGGGCCCCAAAAATGCTACTTGCGGCAGTATATTTATGCAAGAAATCCATAGCGCTAGTCCTATATGTACTGAGTCCAAGTGGTTGTTTTCCGCATAGCGTATTCTTTTACAAGTAATTTTTAAAATTTGGTCATAACGACCGCTCTCAAGTGGCCTGGCCGACAAATACCGGCGCGCACCGCGCACAAACGTCCCATGTGAAGTCTCATGGGCTTACCGGGCGCGTCCTCTCGTTGGACGCTTCCAAGTTGCACGGGCGGGACGGAGCGTCGCAGGGCCACTTCACGACTTTGCGCATGTTTTTATATTTGTTTTGCGTGCGGCCTAGGATGAGTTGAGGAGAGAGAGAGGAAGACCCTAGTGTACCTTTAATAACGCAGGAACAAAAATTGGCGTTGCTTTATAAATATAATTAGGTCTACGCAACGCAAGGTGGTGTGCTTCATACTCATCTGTCCATTCCATGACACACTAAAAATAACATCTTCCTTGTCACTTTATATGATTTTCCAAAGTTATGGCGACTACCGGAATCTTCTCTTACATATGTCACGGAACATATTACTGTGATATCATGGCTCCCACGCTGGGACTCCTAGGGTTGCAAACTTGGACAGCAACTTGTACTATCGATTACTTCAGTTCATAGCTGCGGACAGATGCAGGAAGTGAGATAACATAGACAGTGAAAGATTGGCGTCCCATTCCTTTTGGGAATATCCTGATATGCTGCTTCAAAGACGACACATGTGACATTCATTGCGGCTGTGATTTTCAGCTTGTGACGTACTGTTATTCCTAATCGTGAATGCCGCTAGCGCTGAATTAACGATTTCAGAGAAAAACAAAATTGTGCAAAATAATTTCTAGCTTTGACACTCATGAACTGCCAGCCAGAAAGCATTCTTTGTGTAGAACTATGGCTCAGAATAGGACACATGCTTCGGGACAGATGCAACGGGGAAGCTATTGAGAACCCTATAAAAATGGCATCCACTGTTTCACAAGCCCAGAAAGAAAGACCAATGCCCAGGAAAAAAACACGCTGGGAACTAGTCAGTGTTGGTGTCATATCTGCGCGTGTAGAGCTTCGAGCTTCAGTTTTGAACTTCAGATTTCGAGCTACAGTGCCTATCAGATACGTCTAATCTCGTAGCGCGGAGCTTGTTGCTCATTCGCGCATGGGTCAGCAAGTCTAACAAGATGAAGGAAGAAGTCGTTTAGTAGTGGGTCGCGCGATGGAGACTGAGCTCCAAATCGACAGCCAGAGATTGGGATTAAAAGCAGTTAGAGGTGGCCTAGCGCCAGCCATTCTCCTTGCTCCGAGGAAGACTGCCTAATGGATAACCTTTATTAATAGGAGGCCAGAAAATATTACTAGACTGGCTTCCTGAAGTTCGGTTTTCCACAAATCGTTTGCGCGTTTTGCCTCGTACCCATACTAAATGGTCAACAGCGCACGTGCACTAACGAAACGCGGTGACACCACCGTCCCTACACTGAGACACATTTTGTACCGATCATTTCTTGATATCGCAGGGTGGAGGAAAATCCCAAACATTGCATTATGGAGGCTCAATGCACGGCTCAAAAAGACAGCTGAATCTACATACTTTAGGCATCGTGAAAAATGCGTGTAAAAATTGGAACTCAACAGAAATCATCGGTATTAAACAGCGCGGATAAGACGCACTTTTATAATAGGGACAAGCGCCCCCCGTCGCATCATACCAAGGGTTCGTAAAGTTCCCAGTTGAAGAAACGCGAGAATATCAAAGGGCAAGGAGAAAAAGAATAATATGTGTGTGAGTAATATTAACATAATTTTATACTTGCCCGGTATTTTGGCCATACCGTGATATAGGAAGACTTATTTGTTGCAGCAGCGGTAATTCCATCTCTTCTTTTTTAATTGTGTGGTCAACTTCAAACATTCTCTTTTATTGTTTCTTTTTTGGATGGAGGACCTCCAGAACATGTCCTGGTAACGACAACAGCCAGAACTCTCTTACTGCCTCCGAGAAAGCGCCAGCCAGAGTAGAAGCTGTCTGGTTGAGAAACTCGCTGGTACCAGTCAAATGAAGGCTGACACCTGTCACTGCAGACGGTGCAACCACTCCTGCCGACCTCAGCTTGACGTTGCTTTCACCTTCGGAGCCCTCCACGAAGAACTCCATGCTCACCCTGGCATAACGAATGGCACTAAACAGTGTGCCATTGCGGCCGCTGCACATATTCCAGCCGACCGTTGCCGAGAGCGATGCACAGTGCAGCTCCACCTACGAAAGGGAATGCAGCAAAGCGGACGAAAATCACTGCAATGCTGGTGGAATGTCTGTGGAAGTAAGCACGCTTGCAAGTTGGCTGCAAACTTGAAATGAAAACTTTTAAGGCGAAAGCGTTTATTGGATCATCGTTGTCGTCAGCAAGTGTGACGCTTTTGCATCGGCTCTGATTGGTCGAGACGAGATCACGGTATGGAGGTATCGACCAATCACAGAGCACCACCAAGTATACGCGAATGCGTGCCTTATATGTCCATATGTCAATCAATGATCAATTATAATTAATATATAAATAATGTTACTAATTACTAAAATAATTGCTGCGTACTGATGACTAATCAGGTAAGTATTATTTACTAATTATTTATTACTCAGTGAATAATCAATCATTTCTACCAACTCAAATTTGTGAAATTAATTAAATAATAACTATGCCGCGCATGTAAAATCAACCACACAACAGTAAACGTAGAACAACTGCGAAGATACAAGGAGTACGATCTCGTCGCTGTCAAGCAGAATTCACTGAATAAATGCACCCACGGAATGTGAAAGACTAGCCGGTCCCTTTACTCGCAGCAGCATTCATCACTACATGCACAACTGTCGCGTAGCAGAATGCAGAACTCAGACTTTTGCCTTTCATCACTTTAGTCGCCAAAGTATCCTCGAATTTTTATCTACCGTTCTTATATTGCTAATGAAGAGGATGTTTTTTCTAACTGTTTACTGGTCTCTGGCTACCTGTAAATAGACACCCGCCTTATATGGATGCATGAGGGACCGGCGTAAAGCACGAATAACCACCACCTTCCCGCTCGCCATCACATATCACGACCGGTTACTGTAGATTGCTGCTACAGTAACTGCACAAGGCATTCCAGCCACAGATGTATACAGGTTTTTTCTTTTTTTTAAGTGTTCACAGATAGTTATTTTAATCCATGTTAGCGATGCGTTAGTGGGGTCTCTGTAGTTGTATTTTACTGCAAGGCGAGTATTATGTAAGAGATAGAGCTCAGTAATAAGCAATTAAATACTTTTCACTAATTATATTTTTATTAGTGGCCAAAGTTATAATAAAAAACTGAAGGCCGTCAACAAAACATATGAGCCCAGTTTTTAAATTCGCACTGTCGGTGATACAGTTCGAGATATTTAACGTCGAAAAAAACACATTTTTTTTTTAATCGTAACCTGGCTTTCTGCATTGCACATTTTTAAAATGGCGTCTTTATGTATATTGTATTCAGTAGTAGCAGTGAGCGTTATTTCCACAGTAATGCCACGTCTAGCAGCGCGCGGTTATAACAATGTGCATTGCGAAAAGCCAGGTTTACGGTCTAAACATTATTTATGTCATTAGATAGTTCGAGCTGCATCAACGATAGGCAGATAATAGAACCTGGGCTCAACTTTTCTGTTGACGGTCTTAGATGTCTTAATATTACGTTTGCGCCTAGAAATAAAAACAAAATGCTCATTAGTTTATAATATTTCATCAATTTCCTTACTTTATATCCACCTTGTACAATCCAGCTGCACAGACCACAGCGACATATCTGTGACATGGTTTAAAATAACGACATGTGAACAGTTAATGAAACAACACCCTGTGGACATTTGTTGTCGGAATGCCTTGTGCAGCTACTATTGCACTATTCATCGACAGTAGCCAGTCGTCCTATGTGGTGGGGAGGTGTAGGTTACACAGGCTTTCGCCGGTCCCCCATGCATCCATATCAAGCGGGCATCTTCTTAGAGGCAGCCAAAGAGTAAAAATGGTTGAGTAGAGATGGAAAAAAAAAGAGGAAGCCAAGAGTTGAGCAGTGAAGACGTCAATGACCACGGTGTAATGATATGATAGAAAGTTCAACACATAGATTTTCAGTTGCATAATGCGACTGAAGAGGACGTCGAGGGCATCAGGGTAAGCTCTTAATGGTGTGGCTGTTTTACTAGCAATGCGAGCTTTCGTAGTATACTATTAAGAAGATCTACTAACCGATAAAAAGTGGACTTTACAATTTTATCTTTTTCTCAAAAATTGACTTTTTCTTAGTGGCAGCCTTCTCGATTAAACTTTTTTTTTTTCATGCCTGAGTCGCTTTGGGACGCTAAATCCCAAAAGCCAACCATAAGGCTAAATCTTTTTCATGGTATGCTGCTGTTTATTTGCTCCTTCAAAATGTGCATTTGACTGCGTTACATACACTACCTTTAGACGGAGCACATTGCTGTGCAAAACGACGCATTGCCAGTCGCGGCTCAGAAATTTCAAATTAAGCAACCTTATTCATAGCGTGAGAGCATGGGCGTAAAAATGGCGCTGAAATGTTAAAAGAATCTAATCGGGTGAAAAGCAGGGTCATGGTGCAGTTCTGAAGCATTCTGCTTTTGTTTTTGTTTTTTTTTTGTTTTTTTACTGTGTGTTGAAAAATACCAACAGCGACGGTGACCTTTGCTGGCCTTATAAATTAGGTAAACTTCACTGATGCTAGGAAAATTACTGGCCTCAAAGGCAACGTATCCGCGGACCTAACCTCATCTTAGATGAAAGTCATTTGCCGATAGCCCGACCAAAACGAACAGCCTTCCACTCCACAAGCTTTGCTTTGCCCAGGAGACACTGAATTGCGTATCATCTGGGAGGCAAAGGGCGACATTACATCAATATAGGAAGCAATATGAAATGCATCCATTGCAACAGAATAAATGTTTCAGGTGGTGTTTGGAGCTAGTTCAGGTTGGGCTCTCTGTAAAAGCATCCGCTTTGGGATGAGTGGTGCTTGTTCCATTTTATACGAAGCTCAGAGGACTAGGATTCCATACCTGAGCCATTTGGTCGCCCTCTCTGCAGTATCCGAGGACGGGCCCGAGTATCTCGCACTCATGAAGCCCTGACAGCTTCGTTCCCATCAAAGTGACTCCAGGAAACCAGTCCGACTCCCGATTCAGGCTACTGTAGTGCTCCTGGGGAAACGTCTTCACCAGCGCCTTCGCAGCGTCATGAAGCTTGCCGCCACCGACGTCGCACACGGCCCCTTCGTAGAACCGAGACAAAGTTTAGCTTCGGACAGATAGGCAGCTTTCTTCCACCAACAGCTGTTAAGGGCATATTTCCTATTATGCGGCGTCATTGTAGTTATAAAACACCCCAGGCAATCCGTCACACTGAGAGGCTGCAATGGAGTAAGCGTCATACACCACAGCATTACAAGCCTGGTTGATTGGCCGGAGGCTAATGGCGTCAATCGCAGCAACTCGAATTGCCTCTATTCCTTTGTACTTTTCTGCTTCGTTACGTCTGTCACGCTGGATACCATCGTACTGCGAATATGGGTGTATCCACAAGCGGTTACGTGTAAGTATGCTTCATGCACACCAGCCCTACATGTTTGCCCTCCAAAAGCTACCCGAAATTCCAACATTTGCATCACGGGATAGGAGGAGGAGGAGAAAGGCTGGGTGATTAACAGGATTAAAAAACCGATTCGCTACACTTCACTTTGGGGAAGGGAGTGAGTGAATATAAAAGTGAAGGATAAAAGGGTGTTACAGGCGTATAAAGTCATTATAGTAGGGTCAGTAAATCAGTGAAGTCGGTATAGTCAGTAAATCCCAGCCTATCGATCAGGTCTGTGGTTCTCAAGAAGGGGAGCAGTGCCTGGCTTCACCGCCGGGGTTCGCCGCGGCCAGTGGCCCACAATCTTGATTTCTGTCAGCGGACGGGATTTTTGTCAGACGCTCATGCGCACGGCAGAGAAGCTGTCTTTCCGCATTATGGGCTTTCATACAGACTTTGGGCTGTAGTCTCGCTAAACTCGCATGTTGCACATGCAGGCCTATTAGCCATACTCATCACAGATGAATAATAGTTGGTGAACGCTACACCAAGCAGCAAAGCTGCTTCACGTCGGGGTAGGCCTGGCGGAAGCCGGAGCTTCAGGTCAGGGTCCAAGGTGAGAAGTTTCTGCACTGGCTAGTCATGCAAATTATATGTTGAATACCTCTACATAGGTACCTCTAACTAGCGTTACTAAGCGCACTAACTTGTACTTGTACATAGTGGCTCCGCCTGCTGCGGCCGTAATTTCCATTACCAAAGAGGTAACCATCCACTATTTTTGTCTTATTTGCTATCCTTCCTGATTAAGACTACGCATACATTCAGGTGTGAAGTTCATTGACTTACTCCTTGGAAGAGAAGTTCACAGATGTACATTTGGACAATCCGAAAGTAATTCACTTTGAGATGTCCAGATATTAAATTTCACAAGGTACTGGGCTAGACAAGAAAACATCTGGCTCCCCAGAATAATTACGTATTCCCACAATAAACAATACATGCGAGAAAAAGAAAAACAGCATTTTGTAAATCATATGTGTTGACTGTACGCACTGCCGGTCCATGTAAAAAATACGTGACGTGACTCACTTGATAGCCCTATTTATTTTCTAGAATTCCACACAGCAAGGCAAAATTCTAAAATAAATTAATTTCTGTGCCTTGATTTCCCTCAAGATTAATGCATGCATATGTTTCTATGCAAATGCAAGTTTGGCACTGCAGTCAAACATCATTCAGTACATGAGCGACGGTAGAGGAATATCCCTCCCTTTTTTGTCGAGGCATTTCGTTCACTGCCAATGAGAATGTAAATTCTATTCATATTGATCGGGAAAAATAACTTACTTGACTGGTTAATGCTGCACATGAAGGTGATGGCCGCGCAGAAGATCGCTAGAACTGAAGTCGACATAATGACTCCTACGATGAGGTTCTTGCAGAGTGCGGCAGGAACGTCCCTCCGAATCTCTCCTGAAATTTTGTTGAAACGCACAAAGCATCTGCATTCACAAGATGTGAAGTTAAATATCTTCCAAATTTCGGAGCTTCCTTGAAGGCACCTTGTCGTGGACCACCAGCATAGTATGCTTGACGATGAAAATAAGCTGTTGCCTTTATCACGCTTAAGATAGTAAATTTTAATTTTGAGAACCTCTATCTTATTGAAAATAGAAGAATATCGTAAGTCTTTTTTTTTTCCTTGCAGGGCAAAGAATTTAGGATTTTGTTTTTAACTGCGATGGCTTAGGCATTCAAAAAAAGGTTTTAAGAAGCAAGGTACGTTTCGAATATAGCATTTGGTAAAAGCTTAAACAATGATCTCGAACCGGATGATTAGTTGTAATGGAGATTTGAAAATAGAGGAAGATTTCAGCTAGTTTGCGGTCCACTATGGGCGTATCTTTGCAGCTTATCCTAATGGAGCATCTGCATTCCACGATTTTTCTGGTTATGTTATAACAACATGTCAGTGCTCATAGCCTGTGGAGTAATAGTGCCTTGCGGTACATGATTAGCGCCGAAAGGACGAAACCTCGATTTACCACAAAAAAACAATGTTTATTTGGGCTGCTACAAAGTGTCACATTTTGCTACGAAATCGAAGGGGGGCAAAAATACGTCGGAACGTAAGAGGCGTTCCTCAGGTGAAAGCTACGGGACAATGCTTGCCCCAACGAGGAAACAGTCATCTCCTTTATGGACTTCCAGTGATTGTCGAGCGCGTTTACGACGTAGAATTAAGAAGTACACTGGTGCTTTTTTTACACTTAAAAAAAGCCGTTATAGAACCTCTGCATATAGTGCGGAAGTATAATGCTTGTCCGCAAAAACGGCTTTTAGAACTCTACCAGAATGTTTGGCGTTGTAGCAATCACCTCATCATCGATTGACATCAAAGATAAACGTGTATCAACAGACTTTTTCGATTGAAAAGGAATCTGTTGCCCATCTTGCTGCAGCCAAACACAATTACCTAACTGATAATATATCAAGAAATACTCAATCTTAAAGATATCACTGCAAATTTGATATTTAATGGTAAAAGCACTGAAATAGCTCGCCCACGGCTGCCAGGACATTAGCCATTTACAAGCGTAACTTTGGACGGAATTGTGGAGAAGTGCTGTTTTCTTGTTTAAGACTGAATGCAGCGTGGTAACCTAATACTTCATCTTCTTGGACATAGCATTTGAGAATAAGCAAATTTATAATATGCGTTCTGATAGCACCTACGATACTAATAAACAAACCAAATTATCCGGTACATTAAAAACAAATAAAATGGTGCGTGCTCATATGCAGCCATGTCAAGTCTTACCAAAATTCGCCGCGTAGCTAGGTTCACCAGGTAGGCAGTTCTCCACAACTGCCTGTGTTCACAGTTGTCTCTTATATTCTTATGTCACGCTCTTTCTTACACTTTCAGAGCGGACGCCGCGAAAGTGGCCAGTGTGTGTCGCCTTCACCACTTCTTTCTTCCTACCAGCCTCGCATTGTCTTTACACGTGCCGTGACGATGCCAGCACACCACACGTGCGCGCCTTCGTTAACAAGGTCGTACGCATACGCTTTTGGTAGCGTATACTTGGGCGACAGAACAAAGAAAGCAGAATGTGTCTTGTACTCTGGTGTTTGCTCGTAGTGTCTCACCTAAGTAAACTGAGGGTCTCGGAGAAGAAAAACGGAGTCATCGTCAGTGTCCAAGGACGACTATTTAATGTCACGGGGGATACAATGCACACTTCAGGAGACTACGCTAAGCGCTGAGCACGAAGCCATCCGTTATTTTAGAAGAGGTGGGCATGCTCTTTCTCAATAGCGCTTGACGTTACAAATACAAGTAGTCCTAGTGATATCAAGCCCGTAAAATAAGGATTTATAAGACCCTATTCACGATCAAGTTTGGCAAGCGGAAAGTATTGCAACCCTGTATTCCGGCAGCCGCCATAATATTGAGCATTTCGAAACTAAAAGCCCCAAAACCTAATACTGCTGAATGGCCTGCAGTTATCTCTGATATTTCGCGCATAATTTTCAAATATAATAAATATGGCGGTTACTGTTACAAAAACAGCAACCCTCAGGGCTTTTATGTCGCCACAGATCGGCAACGACCGGCTGTGGTTTGCAGGATGTTTCCACGTAAGATCGAACAAAGGATAGTCGGTCGACCATTTATATTTATTTCAAAATTTTATACATTGTAGCCTGATTACTGCAAAGAGAAGAGCTGCAATTTGCTTTGCTGTCAAAATTTTTTTCGCAGCACAGGGCAATGATAACGATGAAGAGGTGGAGTGCCGAGCTTATCTTCTGTGCTTTTTTGGCCAACTTTAGTTATGAATTACACAAAATATGTTAATGTTAGGCCACTGAGAATTGTCTGACCTACTATATGCATGTTTTAATTTGTACTCAGTTAAGTTTCGCCTTTCTAGGTAGCGTAGATTGTTTCATAATATTTCTCAAATTCGGCCAAGAAAACGATATTTTACCTAATTTGTGGGGCATTATTTCAAAAACGGTTTAAGGCAGAGCAGGAATAATCCGATGCTATGTTCTCAGTGCAATTATCTATCAAACAGCTAAAACTCATATTTATATAATGTTTCAATAGAGAGAGACGATAGCGCTAATTTCAAGAAAACAGCCAGCAATGAAAATTTCCGACGACAAATAAAGAAAAACTTAATTTTATATTTCTTAAACTATCTCCATTTATTCTCCTCTCCATAAGCTTTAAAAATCAGTAAAAATATGTTGCATAATTTTGTTTCGCTAGTAATTGCGGCTACTTAAAAGAGGCCCTTGTGCAAAGCGTAGCGCACCACGCAGATCTGTAGATTATACGGCAATTTTGAATCGCCCACGATTTTTAAATTTTGGCGTTATATTTTTACAAAAAAAAAAATATATTTAAAAAGAGGATTAAACATATATACAATGAGATACAGCCAATGAGCCAGGCAAAGAGGGCCCAGCGTTCGATGCACTTCTCTTCACCTTCCACAAGCAAGCGCGCCACTTCGTTCTCATTGTTCTCTACCCGTAACAACATTGCATCTAGCCATTTTTTTGTCGACATTGCAAATCAGCTGTGACAGACACAGCAATGAATTATTCGGAATAAATTTTGTACGCATAGAGTTCTTGATGCGCTGTATCATCGGGCAGCACAAAAAGGGTTCGCGCAATTACCTTCACCATAACAATGAACCTTTCTGAAGAAAATAAAAAATATATATATATATATATATATATATATATATATATATATATATATATATATATATATATATATATATATATATATATATATACATATATATATATATATATATATATATATATATATATATATATATATATATATATATATATATATATATATATATATATATATATTTTTAATCTTTGTGTAGGTCTTCTCCTTCACGTCAGCTTTCTATATTATAGAAAACATATTGCATAATATTGATGCACTAGTAGTTACGGCCAGTTCAATAAGACCCTTACACAAGAATTTGCAATTGTTTTAGATCCGACTACTTGTCCGCTAAGCGTAGAAAATGCAAGCAAGATTGGATTCTAGGTTCTTAAAAAATGACCAATATTGCAGAAACGATATCGACAGAACTGAGGACGTTACTTTTGAGGTGATATGGTCACCTTAGCGCCATGGGTGCGGGGGTATGCTCGCCCAAGACATTCGTTTTAAGAGGCGGCGCAGTGAGAGCTCGTTTTCGCTTCTTCGGACCGACCGAGTTTGAAACAGTAGTACCTCTCGAGTAGCTGTTCAACGCATGTGCACTGGAACTTCACTATTCTTTTCCCCCTTGTTCACACCGCAACCAGACGCCGATAACACGGGATGAAGGAAGCGAGATGGGAGCACTATCTGGCAGCTTTGAGCGCCCGCTTCAGCACGGGCTACAGCCGCGCATGAGAAACTGCTGCGCTAGATGCTGCCGGCTGAAAGCATAAAAGTGGCACTCCAGTAGCAAAGCAAGGTATCGAATGCCAGAGAACAAAAAACTATTGGTAACCGGATGATCGCCCCTATCTTTGATGACGACATCCAGACGGCCTGAACTGGGTATTTTGCCGCGCGTTCGATCTGCTGTTCACACTTCATGTCGGCATGCATAGCCTGGACTATATGGAAGAAACTTGTGTGCAGGAATGAAAATAAAATGCGCTGTCGAATCATTCAAATAAACAAATGCAGCCCAGAAACGCTGTTTTAATGAAACAATCTTTCATGCCCTTCACAAATTTTCCATTTCCCTATAAATTATTTGGAATACGTTGCTTGCTCATTGACCTTTATCGTTTTTCTGTGGAATCCACCAAAGGTGATTGCCAAAACCATCTGTGGACTTCCCGATGCCGCAGGGCATCAGGAACCCTACGCGTACATAAATGATTCCGAATCACTCACTGCTGTGTCCGTCACAGCTAATTTGCAAAATCCAAAACAAAAAAGTGACTAGGTGCAATATTATTACGGGTTTAGATTGATGAGGACGAAGTGGCGCGCTCGTTTGTGGAAGGTGAAAGGAAGTGCTTCGAACGCTGGGTCCTCATTGCCTGGCTCTTTGTCTGTCTCTCATTGTACATATGTTTAATCCTTTTGCGTAAATATATTTTTTCCTGTGACAATATTATGCCAAAATTTAAAACTCGTGGCGATTCACAAATATCATAGAATCCGGATCTGCGTGGTGAGCATGCGCCTTTCACAAAGGCCTTATTGAAGAGGCCGTAATTACTAGCGCAACAAAATTGTGCAGCATGTTTTTAAAGATTTTGAAAGCTGAGGTAAAGGACAATAAATGAACAAAGCTTAAAAAAGTATGAAAAATAGGGATTTTCTTTAATTGTCCTCGGAAGGTTTCATTGTTCGCTGTTATCTTGAAATTAGCGCGATAGTATCTCTCTATTGAAACGTTATATAAATATAAGCTTTTGCTGTGTGATAGATAATCATGCTAAGAACATAGTGTGGAACTATTATTGCTCTCCCATAAACCTTTTATGAAATCAAGCCCTGCAAATTGAGTAAAATTTCATTTCCTGGACCGAACTTGAGAAATTTTATAACCACATCTAGGCTAACCAGAAAAAAAGAAACATTAACATTATACAGAGCGTGGTGCGAACATGAACGCCGGCGCGATGCTTCTCCGCAACTAACTCGTTTTAGCCCTAGTCCTAGCTCCCAAATGCAGGTCCTGAAGGCCATGCAGTTCAGTAAAGCTTGCTGATAATTTGTTACGTGATTATAAGTGATCAGTTCAGGGAAATTATTTTAGATAATTTAGCGCCCTAAACATTTTCTCTGACGCCGTTTGTTTGAAATTTTTTGCTTTGGTTTGTAGGCGTTAATGGCCCAAAGGAGATTCAGGCTATGAGAGCGCAGTAGTGGAGGGCTTCGGAAATTTCGACTACTGGGGTTATATATAGCGGTCACTGACATTGGACAGCACACGGGCGACTTGCTTTTCAGTTCTATGGAAAAAGAATTGCCGCAACCGGGATTCGATCCCACATCCTTGGGCACAGCAGTCGAGCACCCTAACCACTGCGCCATTATTTCGACCTGTATTACAATCCATAGATAAACTAGCAGCGCTGCTTCGTATATCTCGGTGAAAATGCGGGTCGCGCATTGACATGTTTTCTCTCCGATGATCGCGATTTTCCGGTTTCTTTATAAGGCACTCAAGCATCGATATTAGAAAGTGTGTGCAATGCTTGGCATCCGCCAACTACTCAAGGTAGAAAAGAGTGGGGCGGCAATTGTGCCTCTCATGGTTTGTTACCAGACGTTCAAAGATATGTCCAGTTAAACAAAACAAAAAATGCGTTTAGCCTTGGAGGTGCCAGATTATAGACGAAGAAAGCTTCGCTTCAAAGCAAAATAAATCAAATTAGGGGCGATTGAACTCACTTGTTGGTGCGGTTGGATTTGCTGATGGGGTTCAACGTTACGAAGAGGCTGAGACTATAAAGCAAGCCTGTACGCAGCTTCAGCTCCGTTCATGCATTAATGAGGAGCACATTAAGGACACAATTCGCTACGATATGATCTCAAAACCTAGTCGCAGAGACTGCTTTCAATGCGCATGCGTAGGGGACGGGATGCAGCTACCACATCGTGCAGACTCTCGTTTGAAGGCCGTTTACCGTTATTTTTAATGCATTTGCTCAGTTTGACATGAGCAGGCACTGCAGGACACTGGCCAGAAAAAAAAAGGCTACTATGAGATTTTATTGATAGGCTAAGCTGGGACGAGAAATGCAAACCGGAAAAACGGGTTTTTGCAGTTTCAACACCTGTCGAGCTACGCACTCTTCCCAGAAACTATATTTGGTCATTCTCCTTTGAAGCACTAACAAAACTGGCGATAAACGGCACGTTACGCCTATACTCAGGCATCTATATAGGTGTTGTGATCGAAAAATCACGCATTTATCTGGCAGGCAATAGGTGACAGCTGCCATGGCCGAGCACATATTCTGCGGATTAACTAGACGATATGATATCTGGAATTTGGGAGCAGCTGTTAGCTCGAGATGCTCATTGGATGTGGAAAAGTGAAAGCCTTTTTCAATGTCTATTCAAGCACGCTACTCCTGGACCACGCAGCCGTATTCATACGGCTTGATTAAAGCGGAGCTGTACATGTCACGTGGCCGCCTATACTATCGCGTCACACACTTAAAGGCAAAAGCTTATGTGTTCCGCATAATTTTACTGCGAAAGCAATACTACTCGCACTTTCAAGCCTTCCTGCGACTCGGCCGCAGTTACTTCGTACCCACGTGACGCTGTGACGTCACACCCCACATAATACACGGGCTGGCAGGAGCTACCAACTTGGGTCTCTCGTTTCACATGGGACGGTTATGTCAGAATCAGCCTGCTAGGACCCTGGCATCCGCGTTACCCCTATAGGCCACTAAGGCACGTTCATATGGGTTGGTTAAAGCGGGGCTTTATATGTGGGCTAAGAAAGAAGAAACAGAGAAGAAGAACGCTCGGTCACCCGCAGCTAATGCTTTCACTCAATATTTGGTTCAGCAGCGTTGAACCCTTGTAATGTTTTTGATCGCGTTATGCGTTCAAATGTATATACTTTAACCCGACGAATTCGGTCAATGAAGCAGGCACCTCGGGCATTCAGAAAACGGGATCATGGTGTTGCGCTTTTATATCCAGAGGAAAGAGGAGCAGCGCGTGCAGGGGAACAGCTTCTATTTACTAGTTCGGCTATTTTTTACCTGGCAATAACGCCAAAACTGAGCATTTTGGTGCACCTGCTGCACACTTTTGTTCTTCGTGTTCTAGGAAGCAGCGACTAAAGGAAAACAAAAGCCTCTTAAAGCAACCAGTATGCTTTAAGAGAATCTCCTCTGATCTGAAATCGTGTAGTGTACGGGGCTGAGATGGTCTTTATATTTAGCGTTTGTCAAGGCAAAAACTTCACACTTTCCTGGGCCATAGAGAACAGCAAACTAGGAAAGCAGCACTGGTGTAAAAACAGCATTAATTTTACAATAACTTTCAAACGGGGGAACATTACCTCCGCCCCGTATTGGCTGCTGCCATTTCCAGTACCATATCATGCAACAAGTAGAGGTTAATAGGTTGCTAGCTTTTTATTTCTGTAGTCCAATCGTGGCTGGCCATTAAGCTTGAATAACTCACGGCATTCACTGAGTTGTTGGTGTAGACGTGCAAACGGTTTGCATGGTGCTCATGGAATTATTCGAGAGTTACTTGATTTAGTTCTGTCGGCGATAGCTCGACCTTCTTTGTGTTGCCGGGTAATAAAAGAAGCACACGGGGTTGATGCAGGCTCTATAATGGAGAGAACGGTCTTGAGGCGAGTGTAAACTGGGACGGAAGAACAGCGCGATGTGCATCAACGGTCTCTGTAAACTCTGTACGCGGTCTGGTAATAGCAAGACTAGCCAAATTATGAGAGGAACCCCGAGAGATGTGTCGGAAATGTGCCCTCACAGCATCATCTGTTAGGTAAGTAGGGATGGGCTGCTCCTTGGCAAATAATATGGTAGCAGCCGTTGAGGTACATTTCAGCAATCCCAGGCAGGTTCGCAGAGCTTGAGCTTAAACGCTTTGTAGAATTCTTCAGTTGGTTTTTCTGATATTTTCAATTCACCGGACGTCTTTGACAGCCGCAGAGCTGACCACTCTCCACGCCGCAGTTAGGCATGTCAATCAATACAGCCCCTAGCAGTGGTCTATTTTCACAAATTCCAAAAACAGCCCTTCTAGCCTTACAAGCAGCTCTTCGCCGAGGAGCCCATGACCAAGTCGCCGCGGAAATACGAGAACTTCATCACTATGCCATAAATCAAGGACAAGGCATTGTCTACAAATGGCTTCCAGGACACAGCGGCATATCGGGCAGTCTCCGTGCGATCGCGCCAACCGCCCACCAAGACGGCAATTGTGTGTTGATCCTCGTTTCAAGGGCAGACGCAGCGGGCAGGCTTCGCACACTAGCGCGGGAGCACACGATCGCCTTGTGGAATTCTGGCCAGTTTGCGAACTGCTGCTTGAAATTCCTGGACCCTGACCTGAAGCTCCGGCTTCCACCCGGCCTGCCCCGAAGTGAAGAAACTATGCGGTGTCACCTGTGGGTTCGTGTAGCGTTCACAAATTCTTATTATCTGTGATAGGTATGGCAAATAGCCATGCATGTGCAACCTTCGGCTGCGGCGAGACGATGGGCCACATTCTTTGTGAGTGCCCCATATACAGTGCGGAAAGACAGTGTCTCTGCCGTGCGCTGGAACGTCTAGATGGACGTCCACTGACTGAAATTAAGATTCTAGGTCACTGGCCACGGCGATCGTCGGCGGTGAAGGCCTCTCAGGCACAGCTCTTCTTCATAAAAACAACGGGCCTGACCAATAGGCTGTGATTTTGCTGTTACGTGACGTGATATGACTGTGACGTGATATGGCTTTGATGTGACTATACTGACTTCACCCATGCCTCTCTCACCCATCACTTTTATATCCACTCACTCCCTTGCCCCAGTGCAGGTAGCAAATCGGTTTATTTTACTCTTCCTTCCTTCCTTTAATCTTCCTCCTCCTCCTATAGGTCGCTACCGAAGGATAGCTTCCTAAGTCACCATAAAATTTGAATGAGAGTTCACTGAACAGAGGTTTAGAGGGAGTCTCAGATCGCAAGTCGGGCCTAAGTGTTGAAACATGGGCTCGGCTTGCGCACTCAGCCCTCCCCCCCCCCCCCCCCGCCTTCCGTCAACTTTTGTTCAGTGCCTCTCTCATCCTGTATAGCCTTCTTCTTCCTTGTGTTCTAATCTGGATTATGACATCGGAAGCTTTATAACATGAACCTCAATCAGTGCTCTGTCTTATAACTATAGGCGGAACGAGGCCCGAAATTAAAGCAATTATAGACAAAGTTCCAACAAATTCGAACAAGCACTGAAATAATTAATTTTAAATTCGACAAAATAACTCTCGTCGTGCGAAGATGTTCGGACTTCCCAGTAAAACTCTCCATGATTACTCAAGGGAGTACATGACATCATCATCAAACTAACGTGACCTCACTAGCCCCCAAATAGCCAATCAAAGAGCTCCGTTACAGTCGAAGATGTTTAGAGCCCCCGCTAACGATAAAATGAAAGTGTACAAAGTTATCATTGAAAGGTAGAGGATTTCTGGCGCATCACTCTAGACCACTCCGTACAATTGTTTTGCACAGCTGCACAAGCATACTAATGACATCATAAAGGCCGCTTGATACCCAGGAATTCAATCAGAGGGAGGTGCAAAATTTGTAAACGCCATCCCGCCTCCCCAACCCATACAATGATAATGAATACAAGGTTCTCAATGAACGGGGCAACATCATCTGCGCAGCGCTTTCAACCATTACGTAGGAGTGTCTTGAGCAGCTGTTAGAACATCATGAGATAAAGAGCGAAGACGAGTGTTAATTTGGCCATTATACGCGCAGAGATTTTGAGACTAATGCTTCTGATGTAGCATAAGAACGGTCAAGTCATTATCTACAACTTAAACCCACAAATCGAGTTGAAATTTAGTTCCAATATGTTGAAAAGCCGCATGTCGATGCCTTTCTGAGGTACTTTTATTGTCGGTTTCCGTGCAAGACAGTTCTGGCCAAGAGCAAGTCTAAACCAGACTGTGAATATGGGTGTATATTCGAGATGAAATACGATGGATATAAATTATTTAAAACTGGAGAAACATAGGCTGCAGAGTAAAATAGAGTAAAATCAAGGTGTATCTAGTGTATGCTACATTCACCCATGATTCAGACCCGTTGGAATCATCGTGTGATCAAAGCGTGGGTTGGGACCGTAGCTGGATTACTGCTCAAACACACGAAGACAAAAACTGAAGAAAAAGCACTAATCAATCAGAGAAAATACATTAGATGCACAATGGACGTGCCTAAATCGACAGCTGGATACTCATCGAATTTTAAAGCGAAGACGTTTCTCCTGTCGTGAGTGGCGCATGCAGGAATTGTGTACAGAACTTATAGGCAGAGAAGGCGTAGAGCATTTGCACCCAAACTGGAAATTAAGAAAGAAAGAAAGAAAAGCACGTCCGAGACTGGCTTTCAAACCAGCGCCAGAACGAACAAATCATCTTCCTGGCACATGCACGAGAGCGTCACACTTTCAATTTTTTTTTCTTTATTACTATATGTACATAATTACAATATGTACAGCACATATATATTTATAAGTTTTCATAGATTGCAATATCGTTATATTTGGGGGGGGGGGGGGGGGTGCGTTTTACAGCGTACCATTAAGAAGAAGCCTCCTCTATCACCGCAATGAATAACGTTCTTGCCCATTCACGACCACTCAGTACCATATGATGCCATATTTGCCATATTCTTGTTGGGACTGCACTTTGTATGGTGCAGTGCTATAGATTATCGACATTGCGGCACTGGAGCGAGATCTGTCTATGAATACTTAATTGAGAGTATCTTAAAAATTCACAATGTTTTAAAAAATGAAGACTTTGGTGCTGAAACAGTTTGTATTTAGGAAGCCAGCCTAAATGAATCGACTCCATTTTTCACGGCCGGAAAATGGCCTAGCAAACTTGTCATACTATCCCCGTATTCGATCATGCATCGTTTAAATTGCAACACACTCTCAAGCTGTGCAGTAAACGCCGTCGTCTTCATCAAGTTCCAATTGCAACGCACACTCGCACTTCGCGCGCTGAACGTCACAATCTTCAGGCATTCCCTCAAGTAAGAAGATTCCATTTTTCGTTTTAAAGCAGACGCTGAACCTCTCCCTTGCTAGGACTGGAATATAGCTAACTGGCTCAGTTGCGTTGCGAATCACGTTCGGGCGAAATGATACACCTCGGCGCGCAGTAGGGAGCCCATAATCGCATTCGAAAGTTGGCTGGCTCTATCATTTCCCACTCTGCGACGCTACTACATACTAAGGTT
This sequence comes from Amblyomma maculatum, assembly GCF_055883805.1. Taxonomy (NCBI): domain Eukaryota; kingdom Metazoa; phylum Arthropoda; class Arachnida; order Ixodida; family Ixodidae; genus Amblyomma; species Amblyomma maculatum. Next base: position 95,571,462 of record NC_139353.1, read on the forward strand.
TTTGAATGGTTATTGGTCAGCCTCCTGCAGACGTCACGCATCTATAGTACCATTAACTTTGTGTTAATACAAGCGTAAATTATGCACGTGCAGTACACGAGAATGATTGTTAAATGTTTTGTTTTACGTATCCGGTCATGCACAGGCGGCCCGCGCGGCCTTCATCACTTTCACGTAAGATCGCTGTCGCCTTAGCTGGGGAAGCTTCGTCTCTAGTGTTTCTAGTGCAGCCTTCATTTATCCACATTTTTAATTGCTGTATTTGCAATGGGACAATGATTCAAATCCTCTTACGCGATTACAGGATTACAACTGCAGTGCCTCTGTGTTTTACGCTTACGTGCCGCGCTGTGCGGCACCATCGACATCGATAACACCAAGGCGATAACAAGTGCCGGTAAGTAATATCCACCTGACTGAACATACTGCTTGACGAAGGGATATTTTAGACGTGTAATGAATAACAGTAAGAGGTGCACGCACCCTTGCCATGCATGGTTACCTGCCCGCCTTTAGAGAATCCTCCGAACCCAGCCCCTCTCCCAGCTGTGAAATTGTGAACGAAGCTTTCGTTTTGTCTTGTCAAGCTTTTCCTAACTTTGGTCTCAAGATAAGTTGGAAAATAATAATAACCTGGTTCGGTCCCGCATAGTACGAACCCGGCATCGTATGCTCCGACATCGGCGCCTTTAAGTCCCTCGACATCAGCGCAGATTCCTGGCTTGTATTAAACGCTGTGAGAGAAGTTATGTATAAGGCTGTGTAACGTTCCACTATATAAATTCACCGCATAATGCAAGCTTCATGGGCAGGTTCACTGCAAATGACGTAGTAGTTCATGCGGGAAAAATATCAAAACCGCGGAAGTAAAACCGAAATGCAAAATGTACACATTTTGCTCACAATACGGCAGAATTGAGTGCGAAAATTCATTTCAGCTTAATGGGTGTTTCTGTTCTCATTTTTGATCATACAAGAACCATCTTCCCTTTATTGGTGCTTCGCATGAGACGAGACGATTAAACAGGTAAGCAGGTACGGCACCTTGTTTGTGTACTCGTCTCATCCTCTTCTTATTTATGGCACCGATAATGTTAAACCAGCATACACAAGCGTCCATCTTTTCAGCTACCTCCCTGTCATCTCTGCAAATGTGACCATTGCTGTTCAGTGCCCAACACGCTACAATGCCACACTGCTCTCATCTTCTTTAGCATGCACCACTCGTAAAACCAGCATAGATTTTCAGCTTGTAGATACTCATTTTCTAACATGTTGAAATTAATTATGCGTAGTTAGCGGTCTTGCTCTTGCCACTTGTACGTTTGTACATGATATCCGATGATATTGGAACAGTAGAGGAAAAGGGGAAGTAACACAACTTTATTTGAGGCCAATACAAGAGCATTCTTTTTCGTGGCGCACACAATGCTTCCAATACATTTTGGTATGAAAATTGTGACCAAGAATACAAGTGGTTTACAAGCACAATAAACACTATGTTCTTGCATATAAACTTACCTGCTGCCACTGTCAACTTGCAAATGGTGTAGTGTAATGGATGAGTAACATCATTTTTGTGAAAAGAGGGGTTTGGTGGTCACCTGTAAAGTGGCCTCACTTAAATTGCCTAATTATAATTTGGCATAATATTTGTAAGGAAATAATTCATTATAGCAGTGCCACAGCACTTCTAACCTTCTTTGGGGAGGGGGGGTGGTATCTGCTGCGAACTCCCTTGTGCGTACATCTGGCTTCACATCTTGGGTGCCTTACATGTGCGTTCATATTATGCACAGGCAAGTGGTATACTTCTGTCTATAAAGGATCATATTGATTATTGTGTGTAGGTCAGCTGTACCGAACATAACATCCTGAAACACTCTAATGAATTTCACACAAGATTTGCCATTTGGTTTTGACCCTGCTGGCTATAATTTCCCAGAGCTATTATGACTGCCTACATAAACAATCTTCCTACTAATAAGCGGTTGCTGACTGTTGTATTTTACACCGCATCATACAATTCTTTTTTTTTTTCAGGTATGCGCATAATTACATTGCTCAAGCCTTATTGCATGGCGCACAAACTACGCCATTCATTTCTTGTGCAACTGCTCCTGCAAAACCGTGAGACTGCACCGCTTTGATAAAGCTTAAACATCAGTGCCCTTGCTATGTGTAGGAATCTGCTTATACCCCTGTCACGCGGGCACTTGTAAGGCCTTGAAAATTACGTTTCTTTGCTGCAAAGGCGTTGGCGCGCGGCTACATGGCAGTCGAGCGCCTTTTGCGATAAAGGACCGTAGCGGGAAAGGCAGGCGTCAGCGGCCTTTAGCTGCGTAAAGAAGCAGCCCAAACCTGAGCGCCACCGAGCGGGCTTAAAAAAAACCACAACAAAGAAGCAAAAACGTTGACACAAATGTAATTTTAATATTATATTTAAGCCTACATGATTTTATTACCCGTTAATTTTGCATTTAAATGAACTTTAAAAATGTCGAGTGTTGATAGAAGACTTCGACCGATTTCAGCAGCCGCATCAGCATACCTGTCTCTTTGTTGTGATGTGCGTTTAGTGCGGTCTTCTTTCCTTTGTTTTTTGCTTGTGCCTGCATTTGTCGTTTTGCTGTTTGCTCGATTTTTACCATTTATTTCTTACTGCCGCTCTTTATTCAGTTGTTTTATATATTTATTCTTATTTTTTAAACGTACTGTATTTTAATTTTGGGCCAAATGTCTATGGAGACGGTTGGTGAGGCTTGTCAGGCAGGCACGCAAAAGTGCGCGTCGAGAAATGCGGCCAGAGGGCCACGTTCGCCTTGGCCAGAGTGCGAAATCTGTGCCCTTATCCGCCTCTGGGAGCACCACCTTTCAGCTCTCCCAGGTGCCAGGAGGAACGGCCCCGTGTACGAGGCCAATGCTCGTGCACTGGCCAACAATGCATTGTCAAAACAAAAGAGCAGGTTCATTCAAAGATTGAGAACCTCACGACGAAATATCGGTAAGTAGCTAGTGCTATTTTCTTAGATGAGTGATTGTATACGTACGACGTCGTATTCACCAAACTGAGGCCTGGAGCGCGACGAGCACCACTCCGCGCGCTTCTTGAGAAACACGCCTGAATTGTGCAGTAATGTGTTTTGTACGGGCGCATTTTGGCAGCTTCGCACACTCTCGGAACTTTTTCATATCAGAACAAGCTATGGCACGTAGCGGTGAATGTGAATCGGCTGGTATGACGAAGCTTCATGTTAAATTTTAGTTTGCAAACTTTAACTACTTATGCAAGTACTATCTTTTACAGATGGGCATGCTGCTGAATATTACCCGGCGCCTGTATTGAAATGTGGATAAAATTTAGCTTTTTTTTTTTCATCGAGTTGCGCGAAGTGACCTGTTTTTGTTGTTCTTGCAGGCTACGTCGTGCACATACAGTCTCATTTTCTTATATACCGCGGACTCACGGTAACGCATTAGGTTTCTCGACATTTCGCCCTACACTGCTGATCCCATTTCCCCACATGAAAAAAAGAGCTTGGTAGGCTTGGTAACTCAATCGCGGTAGCTAAAATGAGCAACGGATGAAGAAACTTTTTTATTTGTCCATTTGCTAGGAGCCTAGTGCTCATTAAACTCTGATTACTTGCAGGAGGTGGTGACGGAAGCACACCGGCCAAGGTGCAATACTTTGGATTTTTTTTTTGGGGGGGGGGGGGGGAAATAAACAGGTTCCTGGGCAGCTTGCCTGTGAACGACCATTTTTTGGTGGAGGAGAGCAACTGCAACCTTCTCCGCACAGTCGAAAAGCTACCATCCATGGAATAATATGCATCTCCATCTACATGGACGGCATTTCAACTTTTATTATCTCAACAAACATAAATGGCAGGCGAAATATACAAAGTAGAAAAGTGCTAATGGGAAAACTCACTACCCTTCATTCAAACCAGAAACACAACCAGGTTTCAGATCACATGGTTGGGATGAAATGGCATTTCTTCAAATCTGAAGCCCGACTGCTCAACAAATAACTTCTTGTAGCAAAGGCTTTGAATATCTATTTCAGATGACAACTCTGTAGATGTAATATGACAAAACTTTATTAAACGTAAGAATACAGGTTGCCAAGTCATGCTAAGGACCAAGTTAAAACATTAACAGGTGATCACAGCTGTTATATACTGAAGTGTAAGGCAGGCAGAAGATTATGTAAACTCTTGTGGTGGCTACGGAGATGTCTTGCTAATATACAACAAGTAGGCATGGTTTTCAAGCTGAACACTTTGAGGTCACTGAAAATAAAAAGAGGACTGCTTGTTGGTTGAACTGTTCAATTTCTTTGCCAGCCGTATCTATCTGGATGTGTTTATTGCTTAAAGTGCTATCGTGCTACATCTACAGTTTTGAATGCTGTTCACGTTTCATCTTGCTTCAAACTGTTTTCATGCAGATCACTGCCATGGAGACAGTCAGCGGAGACGACTGTTCCTTTCATCTTGACGATGAAGGTAGTGCATCTGCTGCTGCAGAAGTGCATGCAGCAGATTTTCAGACCAGCATGCCACAAGCTGGGATCGGCAGTAGCCAACAATCGCCACCTGCTGTTGTTGCCACTACACAACAGCAGCCAAAGCGGAAGCGGCCGCTGACTACAGAAGAGAATCAGCTGGCAATAATAGGAGAACAGCGCCTCCTGCGACAAGGCTCGGAGGAGTACAGGAGGCAAGAGTTTGTGCTTCGGGAGCACCAAGTGAAGGCCGAAGAGCTTGTTGATGTGATGAAGGAATATTTGAAGAAGAAGTAAAACGTGGAAAAGTTAGTTTGCGTTATTGGTATCCACATGCTACCATTGATCCACATGCGGCATGAAGGACTCAAGGCAGCTTTTTTTGCTGCAATGCTGGCAACTCAGCAAGGTATATAGCAGACAGCCGTCACGTCTAGTCTCCTTACAACTGCTGGTGATGAAAATGATGCACGAGTGCTACCCGAACATTAGCCACACTGTCAACTTCCATTTCTGTCGTGTGAGCAGGCTGCTCAAAAGCTGTGTCGTGTCGAGTAACTTCATCCAACCATTGTTGTTGTTGTCGGGAACCGAAATGCTCACAGATGTTGTTTAGTCTGCAGCAGGCTCTGATGATCATGGGAACATCCTTATGCTGCACTCCATTTTTTTCATAGTGTAGCGACATCGAGCTTTCAACCTCTCGAAAGGATTTTCTACAATCCTTCTTTTCTTCGACGGGTGATAGTTGAAAATTTTACTTTCTTCCCGCAAAGATTCATTAAACGGGAAGGGCTTTATGAGATTCGTCGTCAGGGGAAAAGCCTTGTCGCAAAGGATTAGAGGGGGCAAGGCAGTGCCATTTATGACTACTACTGGAGACTTAAACACTGCTCCCTCGACAGTTTTAGCCAGCTCAGGTTGAGCGTAGATGTGGGCATCGTGACATCGTCCTGGCTTGCCAGCTGACACATATCGAAACAGGTATTTATAGTCTACAAGGGCCAAGAGGATGATTCTGTACCTGCATGCACAAAAAAAAACGTAATTATGCGCAATGCTGATGACGCACAAGATTACTAAGTTGATATATTTAGTTTTAATTTAAGAGCAGCAGACTGGAGGGAGCCAAACGCTGTAAAGGGTCGTCTACTTCTAAAGTTAAAAGTGCTTCAGTACAGTGGAGATGTTTTTCCCATCACTGTGGATGTGCTAGTGACATGGGATTAGTGGCAGCTTCCTGCCGTGTTCATAATAGCTATTATTTTGCTACAGTTTACATCGCAATATTTCTTTATTTATTGAAAATACAAAAACATCAAAATAATGCTGCAACAATGTAAGTAGTCATGAGGTTATAATTATGACACTTTACACTTATTCTAAAAACTTGTTAAACATTACTGGTACATCTACTATGAAGTGTACAACGTGAGCAGGCTTGTCTTGAGCTGTGGTAGGCGGAGAAAAGGACGTCAAAATTTAATACATGTGGAAGCATTCACAGGCAATACTTGCACTCAAGCGCTGCCTCATGGCTACACGAATGGCAAAAGCACAAGTGCAGACTAACAGAGTAACTGTGACAAAATTCCACGTTATTTGCTCAGCAGCAAACAGCTCCAGCGTTCCAGACAGTGTGCTCACCTATGCACCGACAGAAAAACAAGAGAAAAAGACTGCATTCAGTTGCGATGGGGAAACCGGGAAATGGCAGCCATCCAGTGCCCCCACAGCTTGCGGGAATACTGCCATTGAGTAAAACTCGCGAATGTGCTCATCCATTTCATTCGATGCCATCATTCGGATCCATTCCGATTACAGCACATCTACCACCCGTCTCTACAAACTCCCTATAAATAGTGTTCACAGTCGACCGCCCAACATCAGACTATTGCGACCACCCGGTCTTCGGCAGCTGAGCACAGTTTGAAGAGGCCGATATCGACTCGCTTTTATACACTGATGACGTCCCGCATATTCGTGTCCTCTCGTTGCATCGTCGGCCGGCACCGGTTCACAAGGTGCCGGAAGGTTGCAGGCCCAACGCGGAATGCCTGCCGAAAATGCTGCTCTCCTAGTTTCGGCAGCGTATCTTCAAACCACCGCTCGTTAGGGGGATAGATCCACCTTCTGCGGTGCACAGTTCGCTGTGGGAACGCGACGGCGCACAAAGGGAGATGTTTGCTATGAGCTGCTCCTCGAGCGCGTCAGTGTGCGCCTTTGCCGCATCCGCAGCCGCGCGCAAAGATGCCACAGCGGCAATTCTCAAAACAATTTGAAACTTCGCTTCCACCTCCCGGTTCTCGTCGCTCTTGGTTGTGGCTGTAACACGCACTCGATCGAACATAATCTATTAAAAATAACTTTTGTGAAAATCGCATCAGCAAAGTATGCCTCACACGCAAGCACGCGGAACCAGGCGGAACGACGAGTGTGCGTCCAAGTGGTCTGAATGGAAAGGAAAACAGAAAAACTTTTGTTAGGTACTAAACGTCCGCTTCAAACCCTCAGAATACTTCTTTATTAATGAGATGGTTACTTTTAACAACCTAAATAAGGGTAGCCTTGCTCGCTTACACTTAAACTAAAATATATCTTCTACTTAAATTTTTGTTGCTGTTACTAGGGCCATTTCAAGCGCAGCGGTTGATAGCTGTATGATTGCCGCTCGACAGAGGGGGCTCACAAAAAATGCTTGAATTACCATCACCATTGTCATCTATCTCCTTTGCATTTGCCGTGTTGCTGCGCCACTTCTCTTTTTTAGGTTTACTCCTTTAATGCAATAAACCTCATTTGCAGTAAAGACCTTGGAGAGTGTGACTGGGGTATTAGATAACTTCCTGACATTCTCGAATCAGTGGAAAATCCCACCATTCGTTTTGTACTGTCAACCTGCTCGTACAGTGCAAACGTATCTGCATTGAATTGTCTCGAGCTACCTTATTTTTCTTTACACGTGCTTCTGTACATCCTTGTTTAGTTCAATCTGTCTGTCTTACCCTCTAATAAAGGGTAAGTTTTATCTTATGCCATAGCGCTGCCGCCCTGTTCTAGAAATTGTTTCAAAGTTGATGTTACGATTTTGAGACCTTTAGTTACATTTCTTTAGTTACCCATATCAAAAAAAAAATTAATATTATTTCAACCTCTTTTCCAGCAGTTTCTAACTGCATATGTACTAAACTGATAGCAGTTATAAACAATTTTATCGTTCCACTGCTCCTTTCAGTTACCTCGCTGGGTATTGAAAAAAAAATAAAAACACTTATCATCACCTCTTGCAATCTGTTTCCGGTTGCGGTGGTTACGTTTTGATGAAGTATGGAGACGGAATGCAAAAACGTTTGCGCCTCAGGTTGTCTAACACGCTAAAAAAATACTGTGGCTTAAATCAGTGAGAGGCTTTAATCCCCACAGAACCGCATAGATGATATGTAGCTTTGACAAGTACTCTCATATTCAATAGTTCTGCTGATGTGCAAAATTTTGCCTATGTTCGAAAATCAGTTATTTTTTGGAGGTCTTTCACAGGCATATGTCATGAAGCGATGTTCCTGTGGAGCTTTGCTTGCAAGTATCTCTGATGGTGACAAGTTTCCAGACCAATTCTCCACATCCTAGAGGAGGCTATGAACGTGAGCTAGGTGACATAGTAAACAACATTTCTCCGGTTCATTTATTTCCTCACGTAATCTTATCAGAGACCTCGTTTCTTACTTACGAAAAGTATGTTTCATTTTTACTCAAGCAACACTGTAATGTCGATTTCTGAATTTTGCCGTCTTCACTCTTCCGTGCTGCGTGTCTTGCCGAAGGTCGCAGTGATGGTGAAAACATTTAGTGAGGCAAAAAAGTTGCCGAAGGTGTATGGGGCCCTTAGTCCAGCGCTGAGCGCTGCTGCATTGACTCGATGGTTCCAATGGTTCAATTTCCTGTTAGCTGTTCGTCCCTGGGGGAAGGGACTGAATGGGTGAAATATTTTGATTGTTGGTGTTGAAAATGTTAATTCACCAAATTAAGTGTGAGCATCGTGGTTTCAGTCCGTGTTTCAGGATTCCATGATCAAAGCTGTTTCATCGGTTCTGTGCAAGGTCATCGTGCTAGCTTCGACCAAACGGCGGCTTCGAGAAGTAGAGCGGGAAAAATGAATGAGCATGCATATTGGTCACCCTGCTGTAGCGGGTGTAGTCTGCTTGGCGGTTCCGCTATTGTGGTCAGGCTCTAATTCCGCTTGTGCAATTAGCTTTTTGTAAGTAAAGACTGCAGCTGGTTCCTTGGGCTCGCTAGGTTGTTTTTCAATATGGGCTCCTGTCAATATCACCCGCACGATAGGCCACAGGTGAAAACAATCCTCTTTCACGAAATATGGAATCAAGAAAGAGGAGATAAATGGGAGCAGGGCATGTAACAGAAAGGCAAAAGAACTGATGGGCCGTTGGGGTAATGGAGTGCATTCCGAGAGAGGCAAGTGTAACAGGAGACAGCAGCAAGTCATTCTGACTTTCACTTATGCACCTGATTTTGTTTATACGTGCCATGACAAAGAAATTAACCTGTTGAACCAAAGATAGCGGGATGTGTTTTTGATGTTTTTGGTACTTATGGACAGTGTCTGTGTTCTAGGGATTTCCGGGTGCTCAAGTTTTTAAAGCTCTTGTGCTGCTTATGACTTTGAGGATACATTTTGAGTAAATTTTAAGTTGTGATTTAAGTGCTGCATCTTGTGCCTTGTGGTTTCACCTAGTTTATTCGTGCCGCTTCTAGTGTCTTGGTAGTAGTTGTAAGCAGGGAAAAGAGGGTAGTATTTCTTGTGGTTCTCTTTTTATCTTGAGAAATAGTATTTATCAGTGCAGCCAGCGTAAACATGTCAGTTTGAGCTCTCTTGCACCTGCTTAACCCTCTTGCAGATTATTTGTTGTTTTAGGGAAAATAGAATTCCGCCCTTGAAAGATAATTTGTTTCTCAGCACAACACAAATGCAGCGGTGCAGGAAGCACAAGTGCAGCGGTGGTGTAGTGGTAGAACATCCGCCTCGCATGCAAGAGGACCGGGGTTCAAATCCCGGTGCCGCGCAATTCTCCACCGGATGAAAAAAAAATAGAAAAAAAAAAATCTGCGTGTCGATGGAATTGCATACTCAGGTTTGGTGTGCGACCTGATGCCGGTGAACACCTCCGGCAACGCACTCCCGCACACTGGTGCAGTAATTGGCCGCAGCCTCCTATGATAAGCTCCATAAAACCCCGGCCCTCAGTCGCCAGCGGCTGCGGAACAACTGACCACGGCGGCGGTCAGACCTGTGACGCAGCAGGGGGTGCTAAGAAAGCCTGGCTCCGCTGGACAGGCCGCCACTGGAAACTGACCCTGGCAACGTTTAACGTTAGAACCTTAGCTAGTGAAGCTAGTTTAGCAGTGCTGTTAGAGGAACTAGAGGGCATGAAATGGGATGTCATTGGGTTTAGTGAGGTTAGGAGGCCGAATGAGGCATATACTGTACTGAAGGATGGGCATGTACTGTGTTATCGAGGTTTACCAGAGAGGCGACAACTAGGAGTATGTTTCCTTGTCACTAAGTATATAGCGGGTAATATAGATGAATTCTATAGTATTAATGAGAGGGTTGCAGGCATCGTAATTAGGCTTAATAAGCGGTATAAACGGAAGGTTGTACAGGCCTATGCACCTACATGTAGTTATGATGGCCAAGCAGTTCAACGCTTCTATGAAGATGTAGAATCCGCAATACGAAAACTAAAGATGCAGTATACTGTTCTAATGGGCGACTTCAATGCCAAGGTAGGGAATAAACAGGCAGGAGACAAGGCAGTAGGTGACTATGGCATTGGTTCTAGGAATAGCAGGGGGGAGTTACTAGTTGAGTTTGCAGAGCGCAATAACTTACGAATCATGAATACGTTCTTCAGCAAACGGAACAACCGGAAATCAACATGGAGAAGTCCTAACGGAGAGACTAAAATTGAAACCGACTTCATAATCTGTTCAACCCCCGCCATTATGCAAGATGTAGAGGTAATCGGGAAAGTGCGATGCAGTGACCACAGGATGGTAAGGTCCCGAATCAGCCTAAATCTGAAGAAGGAACGCAACAGATTAGTAAGAAAGCAACCTATCAACGAATTAGCGGTGAGGGGGATGGCAGAAGAGTTCAGGATCTCGCTACAAAATAGGTATTCAGCTCTAACTGAGAATGGCGACATTACCCTAGAGGCAAGGAACAATAATTTCAGAAATATCGTTACTAAGTGCGTGGTAAAGTAGGCGGTAGGATAGTTAGAGAGGATACCGGTAAGCTGTCTACGGAGACGAAAGATTTGATTAAGGAACACCGGAGTATGAAAGCTTCCAATCCAACAGACCAGATCGAATTGGCCGAGAAATCAAAGCTAATCAATAAGCGCAAGGTGGCCGATATAAGGAAGTATAACATGGAGAAAAATGAGTATGCTGTAAACAAGGGGGGAGCCTTAAAGCGGTAAAGAAGAAATTGGGCATCGACAAAAACCAGGTGTATGCGATAAGGGACAAGGCGGGCAACGTCATCACGAATATGGAAAAGATAGTCAAAGTAGCCGAGGAGTTCTATACAGATCTCTACAGTACCCAAATTAGTCAGGACCGTAATGAGATTGGCGGTAGGGAAAAACAGTCAGCTGTTCCACCAGTGACGAAGGACGAGGTCAAGAAAGCACTAGAAACTATGAAAAGGGGGAAATCAGCTGGAGAGGATCAGATGACTACAGATTCGCTGAAGGACGGGGGGGGGGGGGATATCGTGCTAGAAAAACTGGCCACCCTGTATACGCAGTGCCTGGTGTCATCGACGGTACCGGAACCATGGAAGAATGCAAACATTATCCTCATTCACAAGAAAGGGGACTCTAAGGGCATTAAAAATTAGACCAATCAGCTTACTGTCTGTTACGTATAAGGTATTTACTAAGGTAATCGCTAATAGAATCAGGACAACCTTAGACTGCAATCAAGCAAAGGATCAAGCAGGGTTTCGGAAACGGTACTCTACTATCGATCATATCCATACCATCAATCAGGTGATAGAAAAGTGCTCGGAATATAACCAGCCCTTATACATAGCATTCATTGATTACGACAAAGCATTTGACTCAGTTGAAACCTCGGCGGTGATGCAGGCATTGCGAAATCAGGGGGTAGACGAGCCGTACGTGAAAGTGCTGGAAGCTATATATAGCGGCTGCACAGCAACCATAGTTCTGCATAAAGAAAGTAACAAAATTCCCATAAAGAAAGGTGTTAGGCAAGGAGACACAATCTCCCCAGTACTATTCACAGCTTGTTTAGAGGAAGTATTCAGAGACTTGGAATGGAAGCAGTTAGGGATAAGGGTAGATGGAGAATACCTCAGTAATTTGCGATTTGCTGATGACATTGCCTTGCTAAGCAACTCGGGGGATGAACTGCAAATAATGATTGATGACCTAGACAGGAAAAGTAGAAAGGTAGGCTTGAAAATCAATATGCAGAACACTAAGGTAATGTTCAACAGCCTCGGGAAGGAACAGCAGTTTACATTAGGTAGCTAAATACTGGAAGTAGTAGGCGAATATGTGTACTTAGGACAGGTAGTAACCGCAGATCTGGACCATGAAAAGGAAATAACAAGAAGAATAAGATTGGGATGGAGCGCATTTGGCACGCACTCACCGATTATGACTAGCAGCTTAACGGTATCGCTCAAGAGGAAAGTATACAACAGTTGCATCTTGCCTGTACTCACCTATGGGGCTGAAACGTGGAGACTAACCAAGAGAGTTCTACTTAAGTTGAAGACAACCCAGCGGGCTATTGAGCGAAAAATGGTAGGACTAACATTAAAAGATAGAAAGCGTGCAGAGTGGGTCAGAGAAATAACTCAAGTTACCGACATTCTAGTGGAAATTAAGAAAAAGAAATGGACATGGGCAGGACATGTAGTGCGAAGAGAGGATAACCGATGGTCGATGAGGGTAACAAACTGGATTCCAAGGGAAGGAAAGCGTAGCAGGGGGCGGCAGAAAGTTAGGTGGGCGGATGAGATTAAGAAGTTCGCAGGGGTCAAGTGGATGCAGCCAGCACAGAACCATATTAAGTGGAGAAATATGGGAGAGGCCTTCGCCCTGCAGTGGGTATAATCAGGCTGATGATGATGATGATGACTCTCTAGCAGTTTTGTCCTTTCTTGACCTGTGCTTGAACCCTTGAAGCGTTTTCGGTGAAGTGGATGACAGCCAAATGGGACCTAGAAATGAGGGTGAACTGTAACTGGAACTCATTTAATAAAGCTCTGCTTGTTTCATAAGGTACGCTAAAGCAGCGAAAAATAAAACTATAATGCAGGAAGAAGACGGCTCACGTGCCTATATTGCAAACTATTTTTGTTATTACGCAAGCTCTCTATAAGGCATATTATAAAACCCCGTGTAAATTATTTTCCGTTAGGTACTGGAGAAGGCTCCTGCTCTTATCGTTGTCGGCGAGCCATTTGGAGAAGTACTCTTTCCTTGTTGCGGTTAGACCCACTTCGTGCAGAATCTTTATCCTTGATGTCCTTGTCCCTGCACAAGTCCACAGCAGGTGACGACCATCCAATTCTGCAGCTGGTGTGGAACACTTCGGGCGCGTGATGGGTCCGATGTCTTCTTCAGATTCCCATCGGCATGTTACCGACGGGGTAAGGGCCGCTCTTATCCTTCTAAGAGAAACCTCCTCCAATCTCGTTAAGGTGTGAGGGAGGGGGAAAGTACACGAGGGAATGAGAGCACGTGTACATTCCCTTAAAGAAAATGCTAAGATGGGAATAGCGGAGCGGGCATCAAAAGGCAGCCTGGTGGGGGTGCATTAGTGTTTGGGACTTCGTGTGTGAGGTGGTCAACTTTTTTCTGCTCAGCATTCTGAGAATCCGTCCACTGTATCTGGATGCGTATCTTCTTGAGTGCGTGGATTTCGTGGGTTAGACATACAGTCTTTGTCACTTTCTTCAGTTGTTTTACGGCGGCTAAGGACTCTGTATAGATGTGTACTTCTGGTATGGAATCTCTTTTATTCGGGTTCCTGTTACCTTCTTCCTAAGCCAATAATTAAAGGTTTCCTTTGTTCTTCTCAAGCCAATAAATACCATTAGAAAACAAAAAGAGCTACGAGAAATAAGATAAATCAATCCCTTCTTCAGGAGTTTAAATGAAGGTGAGGTAACGCAGGTCTGACTTCTCTTATTAATACCAAAAGCTTCACAGATTACTCTGGTCATCCTCTTGATATCATCTCCGCACGCGCGTCTGGTCCAGCAACTAGCCTCATTCCTTGCGTTGGCTACAATAGACTGGAAGATTGCCTCCTATGCATGCATTCAGTTCTTTTCTTGTTCACAGGGCCATTCACTTAGACACCGGTCTGTCTGACCCATATATGTGCTGCCGTACTTAAACTGAATCTCATCGCTTCTGTCTGGCAAGGAACAAATAGAGTTTCGAGCCCTATAGTGCATGGCAATCGTTCAGGTTTTTTGGAAATAAGTTTCCTGCAAAAACCGCGCAGTTTATTTAGAGCACAAAATAACCCGAATGCCAGCATGTTGTCCAGCGTTCTTTATTTGATACAAAAACAGAATTCATGTATGCAGTTATGACAGTTCTCAGTTTTGCACACTGTCTATAGCCGCGCTTCTTTTCGCTTCTACGTATTTCTGTCAGGAGCAACTCATGTCGAATAAAGGATACTAAGAACCGTTATGCACCACATCATACACATCACTAAATCATGGATTCGCAAATTGTAATTTAGCTTTTCTATGTCGTGCCTTTGTTGAAGGTCTGATGTAACAATCCTAGGAGGGATGCTGAGATCAAAGCATTTATGGTAGGTGACCTCCTATACGTTGTTGACAACTTATTTTCTTCCAGCCATATTTGGACATCTGATTACACTGCAGTTGACATACAAGGTGGTTTGCAGCCGCTAGGCAGTATTTTAGAACCAAGTACTTGTCAGTCATCCTGATTTATTTGCACTACATCAACAGGCCTTTTTCTGCATCGCTACTGTTGGCCAGCTAAGACCCAGTCATTCGGAACAGGGTCGTGGAGTGTTCCACCCAGGTCATCGTAAGCCATGGTTTGATGGTCATCTAGCTGGGAACAGTCCGCACGTGCTGTCTCACGAAATAAAGTTTTTCCATTCATCGATCCATCGGCAGTGCCCCAGCAAGGATAACGTAGCTATTTCTTGCTGCCCGCTATGACTGGCTTCCTACATGCGCCTGGAACTAACGACCATGCCTCTGTCGTCTACTTTCTGTTCAATGCCGAAAGTGTCCAAAGAAAGGAATCAACCTTTTTTATGTTTCAGCACCTAAAGTGCTTTAAATTTTGGATATTTTGGGGAAGTGCATTTTATTCTTTACGCTTGTAAGCGACATCAGCGTTATCATTTGGGTCACTATATTCGGTTTCTGTAAGCAATGTCTCACATTGCAAAGCCACAAAATCCTCACAGGATGGTTACGAGTATATAATGAGGCAGTTAGAACGTTAACTCTGCGGTTAAACCAAACAATATTTCAGAAACATGGCGTAGCCCAGCAAGCCAGCAATCAAGGAATGGAAGGCGGCTAAGCATCCGACTATGCTGGAATGAGACGGTGAGGAGGTCTAGTGAAAAAAGTGCGGCACACACACACCCGCGCGCAGGCAGGTTAGCACTGAAGTGCTGCAGAGGGCACTATGCGGCTGCAATGCGCTTGTATGTTTTTCAGGTGTCTCCACGTAGGGTGCAGGCGAGTGGGCGGCGCACCACACTATGTGCAAGATTGTCAGGTTAAAACCTATGTGCTGACGTGACGCACGTACAGCAGCGTTGCTGAGGTCGGCGAGTCCCGCTAACAGCAGTGCTGTGATGGAGCATGGTAAACTAAGTGCTTGAGACACGGAGCTCAAGCTAGAAGCAAAGGTGCTCGAAATGTCACTATGCACACTTAGGGTAGCGGTCGGATCAAAGACAATACTCATGCACAGAGTGGACCGCAAAACACTCCAAGAAAAAATACCTAAAATCAATAAACGAAAACGTCTGCAGTTGGCATTTTCATCTGCACACGCGTATTCACTCTTTCAGAATTCTATCTTCAGGAAAGCATGCTCTGGAGGAAGCTCACTGCTGCTAAAATGTATTTTTCTTGCTTAGTCACTAATTTTCAGCAAGCTGGTGAAAACAAAAAACATCTGCTCTCAGCCCATGTCATAGGTGAAGGAG
The DNA here is from genome assembly GCF_055883805.1 of Amblyomma maculatum. Taxonomy (NCBI): domain Eukaryota; kingdom Metazoa; phylum Arthropoda; class Arachnida; order Ixodida; family Ixodidae; genus Amblyomma; species Amblyomma maculatum. The sequence continues at coordinate 95,587,261 of NC_139353.1, forward strand.
AAACTGTGATGCCATTACATTCTTTTACCTATCCCCTCCAGAGCCTTAAAGGGATCTTCAGAGGTTAATACAACTAAACCTGGTATAATGTTCAAAAGCAATAGTTTCGATCAGTTTACTTAGGTATAGCTTCTGCACATAAATGATGTTCCTGACTTCTAACCATCACCTGCCAGAAGCACACTCGGGAGGAGGATTGTCATGTACACTGCCCAAGTTTCCAGGATCAGCATAGATACAAAGCTCCGCTTCAACGACGCTGTACGAACGAGCTTTCGTGACTAGAGGCAGCGTGTCTATATTCGCTTCCAAGGGGCCATGAAGGCTAGATTTTGATATCAACCTTCTATGTTAATAACGCACCCCAAGTATACACTGCGATGTCGGCTCAATCTGGCGACACACCGCATGAGTGGGGCGACACTCCTCGTAAAGCAGTGCTTCCGCACTAAAAGTAATCACACAGCCCAAGGCGCCGTTATACGTGTTGCAGAAGCGAAAATGGCCCCCGACTACAGTTGGGCAACATGCACGTGAGGGCTATACCATTACTTATATAGCAACCCACAGATGCAATTAGCAGGAAAAGAAGCTACTATGAAGTGTCATCCGGTTGGTCCTGAGTTGCACGATACCTCTCGAGTTGCATTGAGGCCACAAAAAAAGTCATATCTTTCCGTGCAGAGGTCCATCGAAGAAGATTCCAAACCAACTGATTTATGTTCAATCGTTTATAAGATTGCAGAAAGCCCTGGGTTAAACAAAACAGCAATCAATCATTCCTCATGTTCGCGATCACACCTCCTGGCGCTTCGTGCATAATTATCGCATCGTGAAGTTATTATGTGGTCTGTGAACAAGTGACAGCGTCGGCTAGAATGGCGTACGACATCGGCCAATATATATGAATAGCCCTTTTATTAATGGCCAAGAAACAAGGAGTAGCCCACACTGCTATGTAAGCAGCTACGTCGCTGAGACGCCTTTGTAGGCATAGTCGTATTCTTAAGGAAGTACCGTGTTGACGAAGCAACAGTTTACTTCGCCTTGTATTTCTACTGAGCGATTATTATTAAAGCTTTTGAAAGCCGATGCCGAAATAAAGAAGCAGGAGGCATCAAAGTGGACAGGTGCAGAAGGCATGAGAGCTCTTACAGGTTATTCTCAATCGAAACGCCTCTCAATTCTTGCCTCCAATACGCCATCGCCGTTGGCGCAATGTCGCAAGACGGAGATCCCTTGCTTAAAATCCCTGCTAGGGTGCAGCGTGTACCTAATACCTTAACGATGCAGTTACAAAGGTGTATTTGAAAATGAGCGATGTAAGTAATACTTGAACGACCATTTATTAGAAGAAGCCAAAGACAGTAGTGGAAGACCCTCATCGTAAATCCGTCTACGTTTAATTAAAATATGTTCCGACACAAGAAATTCAGCACACAAGCAATTTCAACTGAGAAAAAATTTGTGAAAAAACCAAAGCCCTACTTAAAGGCCAAAATAGACCCTATCTCTCTAACACTGCGCTGTTTGTTAAGGTTCGTGTCCTAGGCATTCAACTGTAAAACGCGGGGATGCCTTATCTTGCTTAGTGAAGTATGGCAACAAAGCTGCCTTGAAGCTTCGTCATTACCTGATGGTATTTTCTAGACCGATTGCCTCTCTCTTCACCCTGCTTTGAACCCAGGAAAAACCTTAGAAGCAGATGAAGTTCATTAAGAATGTAAAAAATAACGGTAGCAATGCTTTCATGGAAGCAGAAAGCCATCGTTCCCGGACATACATTCTCGCCAGGAAAGGCTTAAAACAACACACGTGAATTCAATCTACCCACAACGATTCTAGTGGGGCATATTATAGCCAAGAAGGTGATGCTGCATCTGATAAAAATTGTTAAGGAGTTAATACATAGCTAGAGCTTTAGCATTAAGAATACCAGCAGAATATTTTGTATTTGCTTGTATTCGCTTGAATGACATGTATGCAACCCATTTTCGTTTAGCAAAACATTCTGTTTTGAAGAATGCTTTCTGGATGTCCAGAGCAGTTAAAGATGCATTTCTATTTCCACAAAGTACCATCGGCGAGACACCTTCACTTAAGAACCGTCCTTAAAAAATATGTGTTCCTCAAACTCCTCACACCCATGAAAGGGCTTGGTCAAACTCTTTAAGGGATAAACGAGAACGTAGCCGAGAGACAGCTAACACAGTATCCTATGAAACACTGAGCAACTAAGACTACACGACTTTGTGAATACGAAGCCAGAGTGAGATGCAATGAGCTGACCTTGCGTTTCAGGGATTCAGACAAAGAAGAAAAGAGCAATCAATAGTAGAAGACAATTTTTGATTCAGATAACTGAGCGTTCTCTTTTGTACGTATAACAAAAATTTGTATAACACAGTGTCTGAGTCATCCCTTATTCTCTGGCGAAAATAACGCTGATATGGGCAAATTCTCCTTTATTAAAGCAACATTCTTTGTGGCACGGGCTTCATGCATGCATTAGCGAGAGTTTTTTTACAACAGCCAGAAAATCCGTAAATATAAGCACACTTTAGAAATGAAGCGACAATAGCACTAATGACAAAAGACGCTATGTGTCACTGTAGTTTAATTTCTTGTCGATGCAGGCGCTTTGTGGCCTAAAAACTGAAAGTTGAGCAACTCTTCACGAGCACTATCACTCTTTAGGCGGTTGATCAATTACTTTAACCCCGTAGTCTCGGAGGAGCCACTTCCAGAACTGCTCGGTGTATGGTGTAAGCACCATGCTGAGTTTCTCTACTTTGTCAGAGATCTTTTGGTTGGCTCCCAATATGAACACCTCCGGGTCCTCGAGACTATCAGGTTGGATTTTGGTCAGCCTTAGTCGCGTAGGATCCTCGCTCGTGGGGCGGGCAGTGAATATCAGACGCAGCTTATCGCTTGAAACCTTGAACAAAACAAACAGACAAAATTTCAATATTACGTTTTCCTGTTGGCAGTAACATGCGTAACTGAAAAATATAGCACTAATTAACGGCACCACTTAAATATACCAGTCGTGTACGCACACTTTGTAATTATACAATAGCGCTACACATTTTGTCAAAGGCAACAGCACTGACTCCGAAATTGTCGTAAAATGGCAGAACGGCACTGTTCAGATATTGTTAGGGGAGGTGCAAGCGTTCAAGCGTTTTCACTTATACCTAACCTCCTGATTGAAGGACCTTAACTGTGTTTAGCAGATTTTTCAAAAAACTTTGGATGCTGATGCTTACTGTTTATTCATTAAAATTAGTTAGGGTGAGTGTAATTTCACTAATTATTATACATAAACACTCAAAGGAAGAACTAAGTATCCCTATCAAGAAAATGGAGGGACAATGGCGTCATAAATATCTCCTAGCGCAGACATGTCGCAGGAAATTGTGTAAAGCATTACTTGTTCTTAAAAACATTACACGTATTTGAATACTAAGTACGGAGATGTTAAGGTACAGACAGTACTGGTGTTATTTAGAAGCTATATGTGCATTATCTTGATTCATGTGTCCCTTGGGTTCCTTTTCATTTAGATCTCGTAGTCTATATACACAGAACACCCTTTGATTGAGCTTATCAGCCCAGATCTGCCAGTGAAATTTGCAAAAAAATTCCAAGCTGAAAACCGCAATGTCTAGGTTATCATGAAAACTGTTAATATTAAGTTTGTGTTATTGAAACCTGCGGTGGCTCCGCACCATGGCGGTGACAGCCACTGTTCACTTAGAAGAGGAGATATTTTCAATCACTGAGTTCGCAGGCTTCTTGTAATAACAGCTGGTCTGCAAAATTGACTTTGAATAGAACGCTTATGTGTAATTCTAATGTGGGATCCAGTAGCGCAGAGGTTCGGAAGTCAGTGTGTAATTTTTATAATATAGCGGCACAATGTGGCTCCTGCCTACCAAAATGAAGTCATTAGAAGCTATGCTGCAAAACGATGAAGGCTGCACTTTATTGATACGCTGTGACAGCTTTAAACAGCCGACGCGGATTATTCTTTTTCTCGCTATCTTCCTTCCCGCTTTTTTAGTTGAGCTCTTTGTCTCACTACGCTACAAGTAAATCGCTCCTTAGGGACGCATTCTGCAACTCTTCCCTTTGCCACTCCTTAATATGTCCGTTATGTCAGTTGTACCGACGCAGAAAGGTCTACGGAAGCTAGCCGCCATTCGCAGCTTCCACCGTCATCATTCGGCCAGTTACTGTACATAAATTAAATCCAGTTCCCGACTGGCACAAAAACTCCGATTCAACAAATTCGGCGCATAACGTGGTAATCGTGCTCCGCCATACGTCGACGTTAGTCGGCCAGTGCAGCACCGGCTCGAAGTGCATTTTACAGCGTTCTTAGATAGCTGGAATTTTACAAATGGCATCATGGGCGTATTTCTGCTGCAGCCAGCATAACACCATCGCTCGTTGCCAAGGTAACTGCAACAGCGGACAATGGCAAAGAACCAAATAAAGCAAAAAAGGGATTAAATATAATAAAACGCTATCCCATTCTCATGAACATCCCAGCATTCTTTTTTAGAGCGCAGCTCTTTGGCGCCCATTCCTGGGTTTCGCGTCATCTTCGTCGTCGGCGTCGGCATCGACTGCATCGGCCTCGTAACCAAGTCCGCCCCCATGTCACCCCCCAGTTCGAGCCGGCGCTTCGGCAACCGGAGCCTCGCAGGAAGAGGGGAAGGGGGTACACTCAGCGGCGAACGATGGGGGCAGGAGCGCGCGCAGCAAACGGAGAACACGAGGAAAGGGGGGGGGGGGGGCACCTGAAGCAGCGCTAGCAGCTGATACCGCTGCCGCCGCTAGCGAGTCAAGACAACGTGACTGCGTAGAACACCGTCGCCTCCATGCAGAAAGAGGAGGAGGGGGTCCCCCCTCTTCCTGCGTGGTGACGAGGGTGCCCTCTGGTTGCCGAAACACCAGCTCGCTGTCAAGGGATCACGGTGCGTGCATTCCGTTCTCATTCGCTTCACTCGCTAGCGGCGTCAGCGTCATCAAGTCTGTTCGTCGCGCAACGTTCCTATGGGCCCACGCGCTACTTCCCGCAACCTTCCGATAACTCAATTGCTCTCGTCTTTTCTCCGACCACAAAGCTTCTGTCATGACAGCCAAGAACTGTTAGTGCAGTGTTTCTTGGTGAAATACGTGTGAAAAATAAAAAAGGGGTCTGTAATTGTACATACGTGTCTTGCTCTAAATCGTTGTCTCAATCTATCGAAAAAGTGAAACAGCTGATAAGCTGCGCTCAAATTTCGCATTCGGAAGTAACGTAATCGTGGACTTTTTTTTTATTCGGCATCCGAGCAGGGCCTTAACGTGCTTAAAAGATCTAACGCTTCTTCAGACTCTAAAACAAGTGTTTGGTACACCAAACACGTGCTTAGCAATCACCTGCCAATTTCGCTAGTGTATTTTCTGCGTCGACACCGTCTTCTGTAGCACTCAGCCCAGAAGGTACGCTCATTGCCAGCCATTTTAAAGCGGTGCTGAGCCGTCCTGTTTGGTAACTACGTTCTGATCAGATTATAAGCGACTGACCGACGATTTTAAATCCAATTCTTTCAGCAACAAATTCTCCTTTCCAACCGCCCAAATGTCTACATACCCATAGAGAGCAATACATAAATTTTATTGGCAGTATAGATGCGTAGACGATTCCAAAGCTCTCCATAAATCAGTAGAAGGATGCAAGCTGATATTATAGCGCGAGATAAGCACTTTTCGAGCTCCATCTTGTGATAAGCAGACAAACCTGGCAGGAGCGACGACGCTCGTTTCGGAGCTGAGACATCCTATCAACCGCTATCGCTGTGGAATGTTTGACAGAGTTATTGGCCGTTTCATGGCCCTCCATCTCCACACAATATTGCCCGTGCGCAAAGATAACCGCAGGTGCCCAGCAGCACCACACTGGCCATCCAAGTATCACGAACGTTGCTCCCTTCCCGGAAAGTATGCAGCGACAGCAGCTGCTGTAATACCTTCGACTCTGTCGCCGCAGTAGATGGTACGGCAGGCTCTCAGGTAGGTGTCACGCAGTAGCTCTCTAATGTACATGTTAGCATCGGCAACCAAAGTACGTTTTGGCGCTAGTTCAAACTCGGGTCCGCTTTGATTATCATGCGGTGGTATTTTTGCTGCGGCATTGTACGCAGCGGTGGAAGCGCTGCTCCGATTGCTCCATTCGGCTCCAAACTGCTTTCCCAGCTCCATCCTGCTCCGGAAAGCAATATTGCTCCGACACTGCTCCAAACTGACGCATCTTGCACTGGCCTTAATTAAATGAAATTTTTGTAACGGAAGGAAGCTTGAAGCATAACAAATATTTTTTGCAAGTAAATTTAGTATGAGCCCCAGGTGATTGGAGATAGTTAATTGCCAAAACAAATGCGCTATGCAAGTGATTATGCACCTCCTCCCAGCCCCTTGAATCGCCAGTGGAGAGAGTAGCAAACGAAGCAGATATCATCAACTACAGCGAGCCGTTAGGACTCTTGTCCGGCTGCAAATAACACACGTCTTTGTAAGGATTTTACTATGAAACAAGCCAGTACTGCAACATTGAGCCTCTTTGTCCCTGAGGAGCACGTTAGGCCTACGTCAGACAAAATCATACTTAAAGCGTTATGGGTTAGTACACCAAATCTGTCAATCACTACTCTCTTACTGCCTACTGCCAAGATATTAAAAATGAGCCCCAGCATTTCTCAAGCAAAACATGAGCTATTGGCATTAAGCAGTGAAGTAAAGCTGAACGATGGTATACCCTTCATTGCCATCTGTCTATATCCCAAAGCTACCCCAAAATGCTTGAGCCTGCTTCCACCCCTGTCTACGTGAACTGATTATCAGGTTCGGGAAATCGAAAAATAAGAAACTTACTGGCGTAACTCGAAACCGGTGAAGGCACATCACTTTCAGCATTAGCTCTTCTTTGCGCACTTTTTCTTCAGTTCTGTACTATTTGCAGTAACAGTTGGTCATTGGTTAGGCTTTTATACTTTTTCAGCTTAGTGTATGTACTTTGTGTAAATATAAAAAACAAAAACAAAGCGTAGACACATATATGGGAGATAGCTACAGATATTCCAACATCGTTTCTTACCTACTTCATTACCTTAAGAAACAAACATTGTAAATACATGCACCTTAAATGAACTTTCCTGTTAAACGTAATTCTAAATAAGTACCTTTATTCCCAGTGTTCCGGGTAGTCCATCGCAAGGAGTCCAGTCAACGCTAAGCACTAGAAGATCCTCAGCGAAGACAACAACTTCGACAAACGTTTTGTTTGCCAAGCAGAAGCTCCGATATGGTTGGTAGGCCCACATAGTTCCAAGGCCTGTCAGCTTGGGCCGTGAAATCTTCACACCCAATATAGTGTCACTTTCTAAAATTTTATGAAGAGTGATACTGTTTGATATATTGCGGAGTTCATTCTTGATGCTTTCCGTCCAGTCGACGTCTGGCAGGTTTGTGCATTCTCCTGCAAGTATTTAAAAGTCTGAACTCATCATGTGTCCCAAATAGATAAGACCTTATTACTAACACTAAACATTTTGCACCTTTTTGGGTGCCAAAAGGTTTTGGGCCAAAAGGGTGCCAAAAGGAAAAAAATCTAGAGACGGAGAAGGCAGCCACCTGAACGACCTCCACGCTTCCTCAATATCCGTCGTTATTGTTGTTGTCCAAATAACATATGGCACATACCCACAGAGGGGCATCGGCCAAGAATTATGCAGCAAATAAAATTTTTGAGTATGCTTACATGTAAAAATATGATTGCAGGTGTAGAGGAAAAGAAAAGACAATGGGAAATAATTGAAATAAAAATTAAAAGTGATAACGCACACGAGAGATTGACACTGAAATTTGAGGAGCAAGGGATGTTGAATCATTTAATAAGGCAAACGATTTGATTCCAGTAAAAATCGTTTTCATGACGGTAAGAACAGACCTGTACTATGTCCAAGGATGGTGGCGCCAAATTATAACAATATTGGGCTACTTAAACTGAGGCCAAGCTGTTGCAATGGCCTTTTCATCAATTATCTCTCAACGTAGTGAAACGGCGGCACAGCAAAAAAAAAAATTATCTAATGATTCCTGTTCACCGAAAAATGCGCAGGCTGGAGAAAGTGCCAAACCAGACCAGTGAAGATAGAAATGTAGAGGTGGGATACGGCATCGCAACGATAATATTACTAACGTAGTGCAAATGCATATATCATGCCGATGTATGTTTAAAAGCTTTCAACATCAAATTACTTTCTTACAAAATCAACTTCTATACAGCCTTCGTGTTCAGAAATACAGAAAAATGCGCAGGCTGGAGAAAGTGCCAAACCAGACCAGTGAAGATAGAAATGTAGAGGTGGGATACGGCATCGCAACGATAATATTACTAACGTAGTGCAAATGCATATATCATGCCGATGTATGTTTAAAAGCTTTCAACATCAAATTACTTTCTTACAAAATCAACTTCTATACAGCCTTCGTGTTCAGAAATACGTTTAGCTACGAGGCGCGGCTTTTGTCTCATCAGTGTGTTCTTGTTTTTGCCTCCAACTCTTCTTTTCTGTTTGTGATATGCAGGTAAATGTAGCTCACATATACCAAGCGTTTTATTTTTAGTATCCGATGCATCAATGCGTTCTATGCTATAGGTAGATTCTAAGGCATGAAGGGCCAATGTGTATGCGAGTAGTGGATAAATAAGGCAATTAATAATTTTCCTGTACTGCTATATTTATTCTTCATGGCTCGTTTATGTGTTTTAGGGGACATTTTTATACGACGCAAGAAGCAGCGATTAATATCGTAGTCGAAAGCAGCTGTTAAATTTTCGCTGCTTTAAATGTTCCGCAGCTTACTGCTCCAGCCCCCAAAATAAGTCTGTTCACGAATGCGCACACGATAATGTTGCTTGCTCGACCACACATAAGGAGTACAGTGATTCGATTCTCCAATAGAAGTTCAAGAAAGCTAGGCTCAAAACTGAAGGCAATACAATAGCTTTCTGTTTCATGCAAATATTTCTCTAATCCAGCAAACCTATAACAAGGCAGCATTAAACCCTAGACATGCTCGCATTTCCGGCGTTCTTACGTTCAGTGCCACTCAGCCCTTGCAACGCTGTCTTGGCAAGGCTAAAATAGTTACGGAAGCCCGCAAATATCGCGGGTGGGGTATATTCACATGCAAACATTTCCAGACGGGCCGACGACTTCCAGTTTTTCAACGGCTGGTCATCGGCCAATACAAATTATTTAGCTACAGTTATGTGCCCTTTAAGTTAGACATCGCGGTTTACGCAAAGAACCAGACCCAAAGGCAAATGCATTTGGAGCTGGTTCTACTGTAGTGTTCATTTGACCGAACCCCGCCGATCATATAGTGCAGACCAGCGGCTTCTTCCGTGTCAGATCCGAGGTAAGCAGCCCTACTCGGCGGCGATGGCGCGCGCTCGTTGCGGCTCTTGGTCCTCATAGCTAGCGGTAGATGGCGAGCACAACGCTCCCTTCTCAAGACAGTGGTGAAGGCGTCATTGTCGCGCCGCTGCGTTGCTGTGTAGGCGTCAGGAACGCTAGACAAGGAGAACTAAAGTGTGTTTCTCACGTGCCCGCCGTGGAGTAGTCGGTTAACACGCTCGGCTGATGATCAAAGGAGTAGGAGCTTGATTACCGATAGAGGATCAAGAAAGGTTAGACAGACCTACGGAATGTTGCGGACATATCTCGTGCACTTATCTCGCCCACGCGAGATTTTCACCTTGAGCCAAGCAAGGCTTTCGTCCTGAAAATTGTTATTGCATGTGCCCTAGAGTCCTCCTTAGGCGTGCCAGTTTGGCATTGCTGTTGCACCTGCTGGGATTTTTTTTCTTTTTTTGTGAAATTTCTCTATGCTCAACCTAAGTAGTTCCTTGCAGTACCAATAAATCTCAACTCAATGCAGAAGTGACCTTCGGACGCTCCGGAAAATAGCGATGGCATAAAGTGCATACACAACAATATTATACTATCCTTAAAAGTATGTATGCGCCACGCGCTATTTCATATCCAGCCTTAACTTCATTACCCGCTATTCCGCGAGTATAGCATAAGCTATAAAAAAGCGTTCACGACATCGTGGCGCCATTTTAAGCAGGAGATCTCACTTCTTAGTACATTTGCTGTTGTTACTGGGTCCTTCATCCCGCTCACTGGTCGCTAAGGAGGCATCTGGCCTTCGTTTCGTCTTATCTCACCTACTGCGCAATTCATTGACGATAAATTAGCTTCACTTTGCATATCGAGCGACAATTAAATGTGCCACTCCTGAGCGTTAAAAATACTGTCGGTTTGTTGCCGATGCTTTTCATTCTAAAAGCCAGATGAGGTTGATTTGCACTGCGTCCGCTATCAAGTGTCGGTTGAAAAAAATGCAAACTTCTAGTCTATAAAGGCCCAATTCTTACTTATTTTTCAAGCGTGGATACTACCCGTTTATTGTCTTCTCCAATCATATCTGCACATATGCCATAACGAAAAGACAAACAGGCGACGAGGTGCGGAGGGATAATTTTAGCACACCCTTGTGATTGGCTCAGGAGGTATCTAGCTTCCATATTGCTACAAGGAGCTTATGAGTTGCAGTAGACATATATCAACAAAAAACACAAGCAGTTGCGTTTCTCGTCATAAAACGGTTTGCTAGACTGCTCATTTGTATGCGCCGTATCCCTACTCCTTTCCACTGCGAGTGCACAGAAGGTGTTCGATAAACTGGCATGCGTTAACATAACATAACGAAGAACGCCACGAGCTAGAAGTGCGTATTTCGTAATTTAGAATGCGGCCACGATTTTTACGTTAAGTTTATAGAACCTCTTCGGCAGAAAAGACGTTGACGTTACCACTTCAGACGTCGCTGTAACCCAAAGTAGGTGAAAACGCGTGGTAAAAAAAATTGCGCATGAGGTTGGGTCGAGATGATGACGGAGATGTTTGTTGTGTAGCGTTCTTCTAGAATGATGTCATGTCATTTTGCTTACCTCTTTATATTCATGTGACAGTCAGGTTCGCGATAGGAATTCTACCCGACCACATATGTACCTTCAATTGTGTGCCGTTCATTGTGTGTGTAGGTACTCCGAGAAAAGAGACAGGTACCGCGCCTTCCTTTCCCCAAGTACTAATTCGACTTAAGAGGTTTAACGCTTTGCCAAGCGTATTGTCAAAATTCGCCAAATGACAAGGCGGTTGAAAATGCTGCATCGTTTACTAATTTTTTTCGTGATCGAAAGTCTGGCATCTTATAGTAGGGCCCCGCGAAAAAATATTTTGTCTGTTGAAGCGACCTGATATGTGCGCTTCCTTCAACTTTCGATATCTCGATCGATCCACTGTGCCCATTTAAAACCTTCATATTTTGGCTTGAGGCTTCTATACACCACGCGCGACCTATAGCGGTAAATTCACGTTGAAGTTTCAGAATTACTGCCAAGAGTCATATAATAAACAATCACCAATATAGGAAAAAATGTGCTACTGCGGAAAACAAAAAAAAACATTATCGTTGTCATGACATTTGAAATGCTTTCAGAACATTACGGGGATTTTTAGTGATAGGCTCAGGTGGCACGTTACGGAACGGCTGCGTGCGTTAACCTCAGGCATCGCAAAGTACATAGGAAAACAAGTATTTTCAGCAAACAGTCACTTCATAAAATGCCATGTACAAGGCACTTTTCACTGCAAGAAAGCAACATTTCTTAGTAAGTATCTGTTTAGCTGAAAAAATATTTAAGGGCTTTTCCTTTGGGATTAGGAAATCATGTCATATGTAGAATACCCATCCTCCACTACACTTTCCCACTTGTCGTTCACAAAATATGCCCATTGTCCAGGCCACATGAGTGACACTGGTCAGAGATAGCGCATTCTCGAGTTAAGTGTTATCCGTAGGCCGCCAGGAGAACACAGTCCTGTTACGTTGGGCCTTTGTTGAGCCTAGGGGACAGAAACGCCCCTTAACAACCAGGTCTCTCATGGAGCTCCATTTCCAAGCAAAGATGCCACTATTCAAAAAGAACAATTTATACTTCAATTGTCAAGGTCGCATACAATACAGCAACATAAGCTTTCTCCTCATAATCCTGCCAAGGTTTCTTCCATTTCTACGTTTTCTGAATCTTTTTTTGCTAAGCACATTTCCAGTGCTGAACTAAATCTAACATATTGGTACCACTTGTTCACGCCAAACGTTTTTGTCAGCAGACGCAATTCCAACACTTGGCTAAACTGCTAAAGAGGCGGACCGATGCATGGCACTTTGGGTTGCCGCAGTCGTTTACAGAGAAGCGCTGCTGTGCATGAACGGAAGAAGGGGCGTTTATATTTATCTCAAAAAACGTTGTACTACTCACCTTCTCTGACGACAAATGTCGGAGATACGACAGCGTGGGCGATTTGCACCACCATCATGACAGAAAGCAGAGCTTGCAATTTAGCCATGGTGGATGCTTTGCGCTTCAATATCTTTGCGCTTGCGCGGTCTGCAATAAAAGTATTAAAAACAATATAGGAACGTCTTTTGGTAGGATATGGTAGTCCGAAAACGAGGACATGCAACTGAACAGTAGGTTACACGGAAACGAAACTAAATAAATAAATTTAAATTGAACACCTACTTAGGTTTTAAATAGTTTATGTTAAACAGCACCTCGCTCTGCACTTAACACGTACTTCGAAAGAAAGAAAAATGGATACGTTCAAACCCTGCACGCCTACTGGGCAAGGGAATCGCCGCTGAGGGCTGTAGTTCGTAAATGCCACTTTCCACGACAAAGCAATAAGTTAATTCGCCCTTCGTAAGACCGCTATTCTGTAGTTCTCGTTCAAGTGTACTTCGCTATTTTTAGGTTTCTTACGGCCTAAAATAGTACGATAACATAATGCAAACATGCGAATATCTATGAAGAAACAGCTCACCTATAAGTTTGCTGCTCGTCTGGCAAGTGCAGCGGTGTCTATTTGAAGAACGAGATATCAACCTCGTGTTTTAGGGGCCAGACATTTCGTGGCGCCCCCTGCTTAACGAACAATGTCGCCACCACATACAGCGGGCGACTCTTTTATTCAGGAAAGGGAAGAAACACGTGTGTCTAAACCTAGCAGCAGCATCTTTTCGCATACTCGCCATAACTACGATGCACATTGTCCCCCACTCATTTCGTGCAGAGGTCGTCCCTGCTGGTTTTTTCCTTGTACTTACAAATGATCGAGGGCGCAGTGTTCGTGTCTTCCTTGACGGCTTTATACGCTTTTATGAGGAGTTAATTGGACGCACGACCTTGACGCTCGAGCACGAAAGCTGACGAGGCTAATGCATTACCGTTTTTAACTTTAGACGAGGGGAGGGCTGAACCGAGTCACTACTTGAGGCTTTATGCCTCAAACAAGACCACGGCCTGTCATCGTACCCGATATAGTACCGCGCCTGCAATAGCAAAGATGTATAAACGAAGAGATGGCTGAGGTAAGAATCATTTCTTTTTGAGTCCCCGGGAGGGCCAATTTCTTCTGGAATAAATTACGTAGTACCTTGCGTACTTCTAACAATAACAACCGTATTTTTCTCGACTCCTCCAAACAGAGGTAAACGTTCGCCCCATGCTTGGCCTACAGAATTATAAAAATCGCAACGCCACTGCCGTATGCAGCACAATGTAGCAACATTTGATAATTGCAAATTTGCTAAACATACATTCACCAGTTTCGTTACCCAAATTACTCAGTCATAACACAGGGCAGTGTCAAATACGGGACCCTGCGTCGAAAATACTACCTGGTGAGCACAAACTGCGTTGAAGGAAAATGCTTCATTTCCTGAAAGGTCAAACCTTTCCAGTATATCTAAAAAGAAAACAAAATATAAACTAAAAGGTTACAAAGAAGACACTAAAGATTTCTGACGGGATGTGAATAATAAATCAATAAAATATCGTGATTTCTGTTGCGGGGTCCACTGACCACGCGACATACTTAAAACAGCCTGTTGTTTTTTTAGCAATATACTCGAATGTATCGCGCATCCAGCCACTCGCTTGTCTAGCTGAAAGCAAGACACGCTAGTCATGGGTTCGAGCCTCAATATGTTCCCTAAATCAAATCAATCACCTAACAACGTTTAATCAATTGATACATAAGGTGTACTATAATTCCTATTCCGGACACTTCGTTTCCAAACACTTCCTCATGTAACGTCACGTTGACCGGAACTTTGGGGAGTATTCAATATTTCCGCACGAAGTCACGGAGCTGTGATGTCATCAGTTTCCTGAATAAAGGCTTTCGTACCCATTGAGCTATATAATGCTTACCCATCAATATCTAGCTGCTAACAAATGGTGAGGAAAAGCATGTAGTGTTGTGAAGTGAACAGAGCAAGAAAAATTCCCACGACAGTAGCATGTTGTAATCTGCTAGAGAGCTCCGCTGCAGTGTTTCGAAGGTTAGGGCACTCGGATACTGTGCGCAAGGACACGGAATCGAACCTCGGCTGCGGTGGCCGCTTTTCGATTGGAGCGAAAAGTAAGGCACCCGTGTGCTATGTGATATCAGTACATGCTAAAGAATCCCAGGTGGTCGAAATTTTCGGAGTCCTCCACTAGGGCGTCTCTCATAACCTGAGTTGCTTTTTAAACCTATAAACCAAACCAAAACTAATCTGGTAGTGGAGAACGGGCATAATTGACCTCTGCTACCACTTCCTTGGTTGTTAAGTTCACTTATGTATTTCATCGTAATGCTTCACAAACCGATAGGTAAGTGTACGGCATCTACCAAACTTCTTACTGTACCGTAGTGGACGAGTTAAAGAACTATAAGTTAGGACTATCAAAGTATAGTCGATTCCAGTATTTGCTTCTATTACGGCATAATTTAACAAATTTTATTTAAATAAGTCACCACTTATTTCAATATGGCTCATAGACCACTTGATTATTATAATTAATTTACCCTGCTCTAAAAAGGCGTGAACAACCTCTCAAATATTCGGTACACAGCTCTCTCTCTAGTTGCAGCGCGGTATTTTTTCCAACACCTTTTATTTAGTGGCCTTGACATTCTTCTCCACTGGCAGCTAAGGGTGGACATGACCGTGGTTTTTTCCCTCTTTCTCTTGTTCAGTGCATCTGCTTAAACTTTTATATAGAACGGATTTAAATTCATTCCGCAGAATGCTTATTCAAAGTTCCAAGCGGGTGTCCTTTATTTCGCTTGAGAAGCTGATATACGTTGTCGACGTATTGGTTCCTGATAAAGGGTTGCTTATTGCGCACCCTGCGTAGCTAGGCATGCGGAGTCAGTCATAAACTGTGGATGGCTGATTTAGTTTTGTTATATGCGCTGATAACATGTGGATTAATATTCGTGGCGAGGCACTCGTGAATTTGTCGTCGTTTCGACTGAATCATCATTTTGCAGGGCATTCCATATAGACAAGAATCGTCAAACTGAATGCGATGTATATTACTGGCGAGATGCGCAATGGGACTGAAACGCACGTACCCTTTAAGGTAGGGGCGTTAGTCCCGGACAGCACGACCAGCATACAAGCAGCGGGTGCTACGGTTGCAACTAATATGCCCCTACCACATCCAACAGACATGCGACTCGCGATATAAGCTTGCTTATGAATGATATCACAAACCTACAGTCATTATTGACGTTTAGGCTGTTTGCTGAATAGATTTAAACCTTCATAAGCATGCATCCTATTTATTTTATTTTTCAGTATTTCGAATTGTTCAATAAAAAAACGCGAAAACTAGCTTTTTTCAGGGCACTCAAAACGTCCGGAAATTTTTCAACTTTATCCTTACGCCGTAGCTGCTATTTTGGCGCAAGCAGGGATGAATAATGTCAGTGCCTTGAAGAAAATGTTTTAATGTTTTATCAAAAAACCTTGTCTAGAGAATACTAAATATAGATTATAAAATGCATAGTTACTACTGTACCGGACACGCACGTCTGGCGAAAATATATCTCACCGATTCATTTTACTCTTTTTTACTCTTAGTTGCTTATTGAGGTGGCCGAATTGTAACCGTACGATATACCTTGATCATCTAGATATCTCAATAATCCGCACTCCCATTGCCACTTCCTAGGTTTAAAAGTTGATTTCTAGCATGGTTTGATGCATTCAGGACAATAAGGGCGTCCGGTACCCAGCAGATACTCCCTTTATCTGGAATTCTTCCCGGTACTGTTGTCATTAAAATACCTCTCTCTCTCTCTAGCATGGTTTGATGTTGCTAACCAGTAGCCCCCATGCGCGACAGCCAAACTGAGGCCACCATTGTTGCGATGGAAGGAGGTCGCTGCGAGTCGCGAGATGTTACACAAGACTTGCGCGCAGAAGCCTAAAAAACAGAGCCATCCGCACAAATGTAGGTGAAATGAACACTAAAGCTTTAGATAATCGCAGCTTCTGAATTCAATTTGAGCAATTTCTCTGTAATATAATTTCGAAATTGATGAATCCTTGCTTAGTAGCTCATGGATATCATTAACAAGAAACCGTACTGTTACGCGGTGCTAGCTGGTCTGTGAATAATGGAAGTTGAATCGCAGCTTCTGAATTCAATTTGAGCAATTTCTCTGTAATATAATTTCGAAATTGATGAATCCTTACTTAGTAGCTCATGGATATCATTAACAACAAACCGTACAGTTACGCGGTGCTAGCTGGTCTGTGAATAATGGAAGTTGAATCGCAGCTTCTGAATTCAATTTGAGCAATTTCTCTGTAATATAATTTCGAAATTGATGAATCCTTACTTAGTAGCTCATGGATATCATTAACAAGAAACCGCACTGTTACGCGGTGCTAGCTGGTCTGTGAATAATGGAAGTTGGCTCCCCGCAGCACACATAAGCTTCTATTGTGACCAGCAACCAGGCTATTTTATATAATTATGACTACCGCCGAAGGACCTTGCAAAAAAAAATTGTTTAACGGGGAAGATGCGATCGGAGGCAACCTTCCTTATTTTTCGGCGTAGAGTGATGACAATTAGTACACGGACTCGAAATAGCATCAAACAGTCACCTTCGCAATGATATCTTCAGTATTTTTTATCATTCCTTATACGTTGTTCACATGTTGCCTGTTTGTGGAAAGCATAGCGCGACAACAGAATAGGCCATGGGTTTGCAAAAGTTTTAATATTTACTAAGAAGTGTGATCTAAATCAAAACATTCTTAATTTCTCTTTTTAATTTCTCTGCTATTTTTAAACGACATAGCATGAAGGGGGGGGGGGGGGCCTTCGCCGAATGCTTGTAATGCATCATGACCTCATTACTTGGTAATAAAACAAATCAGAGCCCACGCGGTAAATCTGAGACTGTCTCGATACAGGGCATGTGTCTGCAATTAGAACATAATAAACGTCATTCAAATCCGTGCATCGATTGCTGCACTATGCTTTCCACGATTAAGTTGATAAGCTCAAACCAAGATTTTGAGAAAACAAGCCTGAAATTTTTGAATTAGCACACATTGCCTATGTGCATTACACTGTCTCTGTATTTATTTGCAACACTTAGAATTAGTTTTTGGAGAAATATTTTAGTACAGCAACGAATGGGATTCGTAATGCTGAAAATCTGTTTCCTAAAATCAGCGGTATTTTGCAATTTCCGGGATTTGATCCCCACTTTCACCCTTCCATTCAGTTACTTGTAAATTGTTGAAATAGCGAGCTTCTCAGCCCCCTTGCCTGTCAGCACGCGTCGACCAGACACATAAAGTCCATAGCCCATTCTACCATACAAAAATGCGCTTCTTTTTTACCAGGAAGTGCGAGAGAATGCAAACTGCCCCCTCCATTTCCCGCGTCAAGGATCCCACGGTATTCAAGGATGCGATTAGAAGTTTTCTATCTGTGTAGCCCAGCCACTTTATTCTTGATAGTGTACTTTTTTTGTTTGTTTAAATCTTGAAAGATGCGCATCTGTGTTAGTTTTGCAAATGCACCGTTTGTTGATTCTATTTCTGTCTTCTTGCTATAATAAGTAATCTCATGTATCCATCCCTCTGTAACGCCAACAGGTCAGAGGAGAAATATATAAATAAATAAAAATAAATCAGGCGGCTAAGAAGCCTTCCCTGAGTGTGCGATCGCATCCACCGGCGCTTGTTGCGCATTACAACCACTACGCCCAATAAGTATATCTGCATAGTGCATACGTCATGGCTTGCGTTAGAAAGTAGTAGCATCACATTGGTCAATATAAAGTGCACACAAGTCATTTCTGGCGGAGGAAAAAGCTGTTGCTCGCTGTTTGCCATGAGCTAAGCAGCAGTAGCACTGAGGTGCATTATTGCATTCCTAGCGTAATTATCATTCAGGCGCCAGGCTGAATCTCCGAGTGTCACCTCTCGGGTGTCAATTAATTAGTGGATGAGCATCTTGCAAAAACAAAAGTTACAAGAAAACAAGTGCAACCGCCCCTGTAGACCGAACAGCCTTCTTTCTTCGGGCTGACTGTCACAAACGCAGGCGTTCGTATACCCTTCGCACCATCTGCGCCGCCGCCGAGTTTAGAACAATTAAGGCTGATTCAAGGACTCAGATTCGCCTAGTGTGACCGCGCCGTATGCGGGTACGGAGCTTACCGACTTCCTCATTCACGAATGCTAGAGAGTGCAGTGAAATACTACCTTAACAAGGTCACAAAAGAGAAGTTAAGAAACAGTAAGAAATTCCCCCCTCCACTATATTTCATTCAAATTCTGGGTCTCCAGTGAAACGAATTTCAGCACGCAGCCCTTTACAAATGAGTTGCAATTCCGGATAGCTTTAACGCCCTGCCGAAAAAAAGATTGCGACTAACATAATTGCAGTTTAGGTATACATAAAACTGCACTGCTTGCCACATCTCGCTGCTTCATACTTTTGACTGCAGAAGTGGTGGATGACTTTTCTCGTTTAAATAGGTAAGCCAAAAACGTCTGGTTCCAGCTTCGGCAGTATACCATGGTATTTTAGCATGGTTACCTATCTCTCAATGTCGGCACGAAAATGAAGGAGAACCTGCTTCAAAAAAGAATGAAATGTTGGAGTTTAAAACGTTAGGACAGTAATATTCGCATAGACTTTACAAGCGTTCACCATCCAGCAGAAATTCTTTCCAGAAGTCAAATGTAGCACATATGAATTCGTCCTATTTCAAGCAATATAGGCTGGGGATACAAACGTTAAACACAAAATAATGCACTTGAAGAACTTGCCAAGTGTGCAATAGGCACCGCAGTTAATAGCAAAATATGAAAAAGGAAGGTTTGAAGCTGACTTTTGCTTGTTAACATATCAGGCTCGTTTCGAGCCTTTATATCACAGCAAGACGTTCGCATGCACGAACAATTTCTAAAGGCTGGGTGAATTTCGTTTTATTTCCGTCTCCACAAAGCGTTTTAGGCAAGTTTGGGTACTCTAAATGGCGTTCTGGGTAACAATGTTAATCTGAAATCAAATGCCGAGGCTATGGCTTTGTCGAAAATCTTGTAGGACTAAACGAGAACAGTATTATATAATAACTGCCTCGTAAACAAAACAAATGCTTGTTAAAACTCCCTAAGAAGTTCTCAATTCCAAGACCGAGCACAAAGTAATTTGCTGGCAATTTTTGAAAAATATCCACCCCATATGCAAAAGAATGCAATGCTCAGCAAATAACCCTATAGATTGTCAATATCAAAACCTAGTAGACCATAAGGCACTGAGCCCTTACATCTCAAGAAAAGGTAGACACAGAAACCTCACAGGTGGCATCGAGACGAACACTTCCTAATGCAGCCCCTATGAAATATTCATTGCAACCAACCCCTGTTTTTGTATTTATTTTTCAAACAAACAGCTACAAGAGAAAGTATGAAAGTATGCCAACTACCGCTTCCGGTGGATAAAAAGAAACGTTGCAGTCGATCGAAATGACACAGCAGTGTATGTGTTTGAATAGGAGTGTGTCCACCGTTAGTGACTTCTGTACCCGTATCCACTTCTAAAACCTTTCTGCACCTTCCAGTTGAGTCACTCTTGGTTTGTTCCATCGGAAGGCTACTAAAGATGTCTGAGTGGGTGGTGGGCGGGGCCTGCTGGAGGTTGGGTGTAGGCGTGTGGAGGCCTTTGGAGAGAAGGCGTTGGGAATTGGGTTGTGTATGGATGACCGTAGGTGAAAAAATGCTTTTCATGGGCCAAGAGGGTGCGGCGGTAGGGACTTCACACGCTTGCGCCATGCACCTTTTGCCATTATTTGTATTCTAATTGAAATTCATGCAGTCAAAATATGAAGATGAATCGTTATTATGATGATGTGCTCAGGTCGTACTGGCTTCATACATGAAAACGCGAGCATATCTACAATTCTGTAATGTAGCCTGAAATTGCAAGCAAACAACTGGCATTTACAACATGGACGAAAGTGCTACCAAAGTTAGAAGCAATAAATACTTCTTTATCTACAACGCTTCACAAGACGCATCATATCTCAATGATAGAGGAGCCGCGCTAGAAAAATCCAGTCACTCTTTGGGCACATTATTGATTATTTCTGCCATGTTCACCCGTGGAAACCACCTACAGAACTGGCCGACGTGTGCTGTCAGCTTCTTGTTAAATTTAATTATATTCTCAGATACCTTTTTGCTGGCTTATGAGGCGTACACTTCCGGGTCCTCCAGAGCATCAGGATCAATTTTGTGCAGCTGTAGCCGCGTTGGATCCTCGTTCATGAGACAGGATACGAAGATTACACGCAGCATATATCCTGAAACCTTGACCGAGAAGCACAAAATATAAGCGTTGCGATGTCTCACTTTGCAGTAACACGTGTCGCGGACACATAAAAAGCTGTTGAGTAACACCAAAGCAAACTTCACGCCATGCAGAGCTTTTCTATAATACCGCAACAAATCAGTATTTCCCCTCCCTGTCATAGCAGCGTTAATAAAAATCTCGTATTACAACACTGAAGTGGAAGAGCTAAGAAAGTGCAATGTGATGTGCAAGCGCTTTTGTTCACAAGATTTAAAGTTGCTGTGGCACACTTAGTAGATTTAGTAAGAAAGCACAACTTAACGCGGTCAAACCCACCAAGTGTGATGTTACTCACTCTACCTGGGAGCCCTGATTTTAAATAATTTGTCGCCTACAAGAACTAATCTGGCCGGTGTTTTCGGTAAGTCTCTCACGAGCTCAGGGGAAAAACCCGTCGAAGTGGCATGGATTCAAATCAAGCAATTTCTTGTCGGAATCGTGTGCGGAACCTCATAACTATCGTTGCAGGCGAGCATCCTGCACTCTGAACTGCAACACATCTCGCCGTGCCTAGCATACCGTCGCCTTCATCAACATCCACTCGGGCGCAATGGATCGAAGCACTTTGTTATAGCATGGCTTCTTGAGGTGCTTTAGGTAGCCCCCAAATTTTATAGTGTTCTGGCCCTAAGTTTCCCAATCACAGGCTTCGGCGATCTTTGCCTGAAATCTTGCCTTGAAACTTTAGCCTGGAAACGAAAGCGAGACGTTACATATTTTGTTCGTACTTTTTATTTGGACAACTTGGCTGAGTTGGGTGCAATATTCTTAGACTATTCCTGAAAAATATTTTCCAATGCTGTCACACGCTATTTACGCATTGAATTTTAATATCGTCAGCATGCTCGCATAAGAATATGCAAAGGAAAACTAAAAATATATCTCTCAGCTAAGAAATAAGGCCGAAGATCCAGCACCTCCTGTAATGCGAGCGCGACGCTAACACCGAACTGATGTGGGGTGTTTGTGGAAAAGCTGTTACGTAATTAAATACCGAGAATGGCGTCTTTAACCGACAGGCAGATGCTACTAGGGTTGAAAGCAGTGTCTTGTGGAGCCCCTTATTTTATATAAGTACTTTATGTGGTTTTATGGATAAAGGGGCCCTGAACACATATTTATGGTGATATTCTTTTATTTGTATACAATTTGGAAGCTCTGCATGGACTCTGTAGTCTGCAGTTAATTTTTCTAAAGTCCTCCTGGCGACCGCTCTCAACCGATTACGGCGACACATCACAGCGAATTTGAAGTGCCGCCATCTTTTACTGTGACATCAACTGGAATTTCTGTGCGCGCCTTCTCATTAAACGCTTCCATATGACGCGGGCGGGACATGGTTTGGCAGAGTACCATCGCGACCGGATTCCCCTATTTGTTTTTCTTCAGCGCCAGTGTGGGCTGAGTTGAGGAGCAAACAGACCTTAATTTTTGATCGTCGATATCTTCCGCAATAGTGCGGCTAGCTAAAATGTGCTTGTACTACGGAAATGACTAATGTAATACCGATTTTACCATTTACGATTTTACCATTCAAGAAATGTTAAGAACTTTAAAGACAAGTACGCACATTTAGTTGCGCATATCAGTAATTGCTGTGGTTGCGTGGCCCGATTTAATGAGACGAAGATTCTCGGCAAGAGCATTGATAAGACAGCACTTCTCAGCTTGGAAGCCTTTCATATCACGAAATATGGCAACAGATGCATTAGCAAGCCTTCGATATCTCTCTTAGCTGAGGTCCGTTTTTTAGATGCGACTAATAAGTTCACCCCTTGAGCATCTTGCTTTTTTGGTTTTTTGTTTTTTTCCCAGTATCTCTTGCTCGCACGTGCGTTACTGAAACTTCTTATCTTATGTAAGCTGCTGTGTATATAAGTGTTGCCTTGCTCTAATAAAAATCAGTTGACAGTCGGCGCTTGTGTCTCGTCTCTTGTCCTTAGTGGTCGTGTGTTTGCGCTCTATCAAAGTTTTCCAAAAACAAACCAACTCGCCCAAAAAGAAGTGTTAATGAATGTAATACCGATTGTTCGTGCGAGATTGCTAGTTTTAATAGATACTTTTTCATGTTCCCATTGTTCAGATAATGCATACAAGCAGAACCTTATCAATACGCCCAACGAGCCGTCGGCAGTACACAACCTGCCAAGAAGCTCAACTTTAAAATACTCCGTGTTCAGTTAGGCTCTCGTGCCAAACTATCTCATAAACGAGACTTTTCCTTCAATTCTGTAATGGCTCCATTCAGAGTATAGTGCTTCGAATTACCGCGGCGTTTTGGTAACAAGCGAGAGGGGCACACAGAATGACGCCTCGTCCTGTCCGGTTCCCTAACTTTACTTTAGCCTGGTTTTATGAGGTACGCGTTTCGTAATGTGAAAGCGAAGTATTGTCACGCATAATCGCACGGCTAATCGTAACAAGCACGAGTGGAGAATTCAAATTAAGTCAGGTAGCCCGGACTTGGTCATTACAGAAGCAAAAAACGGCTGAGGCAATCATCGACGTTATGGAAAAAGGCGGCCTATTCTTGTCGTGATATTATGTTCCCACCTCATTCAACTCCAGTAACTTTACAAACTTGTGTGGAATATTATAGGGTCCGGATGGGTAATTCCTCCTTGCGTGGGCAGTCTTTTAAGACATCTGCTTATACGCGATTGTCATGCAAAGACAATATGTGAAGCCACCTTGCTTCGTTTTCTCTTATCTCTCTAATACATCTCCTGAACAATAAATATAATCTTTTAGGGTGTCTCCATGCCAGTACGTCCATTTTTGTCGGTGAAAGCCGTTAATCAGTTGAAAAACGCGATTTTTGCTTTCGCTAAGTTTGTAGACACGATGTAAGGGCTAACTGCCAGCCTATAATGAAAACAGTGAGCGCTGTAGTGGGACGCACCGACGAATTACAGTATTCAGGTAAAACAATATCAAGCCTGTGGTATAGAGCCGCGGTTTTCAATACCTGAAAGGGTGAACCCAAAAATTCAAGTTCACTTTTTCTGCTTAGTGACAGATTTTGCAGCCTGCGCGCTTCATGTTTTTCCTTTTCCTTTCCTTTTCCTTCGCTCTTCTTTTGCTCCTTATACCACTCTGGCGCAGTGAAAGAGGTTCCAATGGGCGTCTCGAATACTTTGCACTTTTAATACGGAAACACTAACCTGCAGCCTACTACCCCAAAGAAAAGCTTGTCTTGCTTATGGATTAATTTAGATTGGTTAAACAGGGCCTGTGCCGTCATCACCCAAGAGACATCAATAGCCAAATGGCACTAATTTTAAAACCAATCCTCGCGTATAGGTAACCCAAGGCGTTGGTTATGTCAATTGAAGCCAAACTAATATCCTAGTATAGCCATCGTGGATCCCAGAGGTTGCGCCGCCTTTCGTCAGCGTCACAAAATACTGACGGGGCTGCCGCCAGCCTCTTTACTCGCGCTACAACGCATTTGAACATTGCGGCATCTGAAAATCTCAATCATTCAGATATTTTGCTTCACGTAAGGCCTGCGAGAAATAGAAGTTTTGTGCACTGAGGTGTTCGAACAGCTATAAACGCTACGCTGGAAAGTCTTTTCAAGATTTCTGGCCGCTTTTGCGAACCGGAGCGACGACAAGTGGATTATCTCCATTCGGAGAAACATTGTAAGCTACTCACATACTGTCGATTTCTTCGTAATTACCACATCGCTTAATGTGCTGTTGTGTCATATTAATTAATAGCCAATGCATGTCTACCAGTCAAGCATAATCGGCGCATTTTGAGGGTTGATTTCATCGTTGTATGCGAAACGAAGTTGTATAGTTATTTTCCTCATCGCAGGTAAGAAGTGGACGTCTTAAGCGCAGGGCTTTGTGAAACATTAATGATATCGGGTTTCACAGCGTCTTTGGATAGTTTATGAACTCTTCGTGCACTTGCGTGTCGACATAGACAGCGCACGATTCATGAAGTGTTGCTAGTGTTGCTTATTGTATAATTTGGCTAGCAGGGTCTCCAGCTTTCAGTTACTTACAGAATATCATTCGTTACGCGCATTTGTGAAATGGGCATGGTGTAGCTCTCTTATTTGTGCAAATAAAATGACTGCTAGCACGTACGAAGTTGGAAAATGGGTACACGTCTAACAGCCTTGCGATGGTTTGGTTCCTACATGGAACATCTGTCCCTAGTGTGTTTTTTATTTAGGGTCATCTTACCTTACAGGTAATCGACAATCATTTGATTGGAATGTTACTTGACAGTTCTGATATTACATTCACCTGTATCCACTTCGTAACTAAATTTTTGCAGCTTGTTTGCCCACGCTTGCTTGCTTTGCTGTCGTACGTTTTTAAGGAGGACTTTCCTTGGAAAATAACGACAAACAGCGCACTCTGCTGCCATCATTTCGTTAATGGCGATGAAATGAAGGCAGCTGCCCAGCATACATTCCCACATTATTTCCAGTACTTCAGATATGATCTAAGCTGGAAGGATCTGGTTGGTTGGTTTTGGGAGTTTAACGTCCTAAAACAACTCAGTCTATGAGAGATGCCGTAGTGGAGGGCTTCGGAAATTTCGACCACTCAGGGTTCTTTAACGTGCGCTGACATCGCACAGCACACGGGCGCCTAGTTTTTTGCCTCCACTGAAAAGCAGCCGCCGAGGCTAAGATTCGATCGCGCAACCTTGTGCACAGCAGTCGAGCGCCGTAACCATTGCGCCACCCCGGTGGGGTACTGGAATGCTTTGAGAGACATGAAAGGTAAATTTAAAGTCAGGTGGATATAATTATTGTTTCTGTCCACATTCCGGCCTGAAAACGTCGACAAGGCATTTAAGGATAACTTGAGCTCCCTAACAATACATATATTTAGGTTTGTAATTGATTACTTGGTTTTTGTTGACGATGGTGACCTTCAGGGACAGTAAGGTGAGATCTTAAAGGTTTTTTAAGATTGCGGAGAAGGCTTAAACTTCACCTTTGAAACTCCGGACAACAATGAGCTGCAATTCCTGGACATAAGATTGGTATCACAGCATGATCACGTCTGTCGTTCTAAAGTAAGGAGAAAAGAAAATCACTGTCCTGCCCTATGATCACAAGCTGTCCCATCGTTTAAAGCAGGTAGGCCGCAGATATGGCGTAGAAGTACTCTTTTCTGCCCCTAATAACCTAGGCAAAATTTGTGCCATGGTGGATAGGATGGCCAAGAAAAAAAAAGAACGAAGGCAGAAAATATAAAAATATGAGAAAGAATGTCAGATAAATCCTGACATGAAGTCGTCGCTGTTTGCACAGAGATGAGATTCAACTTTGCAGATGTCAGTAGGGTGTTCGTGGGAAGCACATTTGGCGCACGTGAGTTAGCCGCGCAAACTGTGAGACCCGTGTCCGTATTTCTGGCAGTTATAGCAACTCCGTTGGTTTAGTATATGCGGCTTCAATGTGATCTTTGTATAGCCAACGTCAAAGAATTCAGGCAATTTTCTTGATGCAAAGGTAAGGACTAGACAATTTTAAGCAATACCTTTGTTGTTCCGTCTCATTTTAATACGGTAAACATTGGTCACATTCTAGTCTTTCCACCCATCCAGGAGTTCTTCCGTCAATATTTGAAATCATTGTCCGAATGGACTTCCCGTACTGCGTTCAGCGATCTGTGTTGAGTGATGGTTACAGGGACTTGCCCAAAATTTGTTATTCCTGAAAGCTTTTCAGACTTATGGCTGTAGAGCACTTCTAAAAAAAGGTCTCCATCAGCTAGTCTTTTTCTTTTTAGCTTTTAACCTTGAACATTTGGTTCCGCAAAAGCCTCCAACAAGGAAAGTGGAGATCAGGCATGCGGTTTTCTCTGCGTGTTCGCTGTGGGGTGCATGGAACCGAGGGAATTTCCTATTTTTTCATATTCTTTTCAAGAAGTTGGGTATTTAATCGATGCGCCTTCTTCTTGGAGGACGATTTGGGGCAAGAGAAGAAGTAGTCATAAAACTACGTCGCCGTTCTACCATAGTGCAGCCACCCATCATGGAGTCCAACAAGTGGCGATACAGGAACTTGTGCACAAGTCCTGCCCACGACAGCTGTACACCGCAACTATAACCCAATATGACAGAACTCAGAATGGTTGGCCAGATAAGGTTAACCCTCGCCACCAGGATGTAGGATGGAACCAAGAAGAGAAGAGAAGACAGAACAGTTGTTAGAAAGAAAACAGGAAAGTGAAAGATATAAATCGACTGCCGATTTCCCCCGGTCGGGTCAGGCCGGATGTGCCGTCTATAGGAAGCGCGGACCAAAGTGGTGAGTTACCTCCGCCGAAGGGCCTTAAAAGTCTAAACACTGACATCGGCTCAACCCCCAGGATTCCCTTTTCATGTATATACTCCTTATTAATACATTCATGTATATACTCCTTATTAATACATTCATGTATATACTCCTTATTAATACATTCATGTATATACTCCTTATTATTAAATTCATGTATATACTCCTTATTACGAATCGTATATTTTTTTTCCACAGATCGATATAACAAACCCCAAAGACATCTCGCTGGCCATTTCGCAGTGTACGAACTGATCGGCAGAGCCTGTTGACACTTCCGTAGCCATTTGATGCGGTAAACATTACAGCGCTTAACTCACTTTTTCTAATGACGCAGAAAAAAGCACGCAACTCTTCCTCTCCTGAGCGCGGCGGCCAGAAGCGTTTCTCCCCATAACTTGTCACCACGAAGGCACGACCATGTTTGTAAAATCTTGGTATATCTACCACTGAATAATATCCCAAGGCGCAATCCTACCGGGGAGGCCTGCAGCGCCTAGAAAGAGATCCCAAGATCGACTGCAGATCCTCATCTTCTGCCCCTTAGCTGCACGTGGCCCGCTTAGACATGTATGCATCTTGTGTTCCGTATGTAGCATTTTGCATCCGTATTGCCGCGGGGTTTGGTCGTTCGACCGTTTATTAGTTGCGTTTCACTGTATCGATGTGACACTCATTTGGAAGGCCAACAAGGGTAAGAGCGGTGCGGAACCAGAAGTGAAAATGGACGATTTTCGTTGAGGAAACGGCTGCCATGACAAGTCCGTGCAAATTAGTTTCCAGTAGCGAAGGACTTCGGAGTCGCTCTAGGCACGCTGTCTACGTTCAGCACTGATGGGTTTAGTGCTCTTAAGGAATTTAGCGTTGATATTGTCAAAGCCGGCCGAGGATGAAAGTTTCATTTTATCAATCAGCGATGCCATCAATTAGGCGTCGGCCCAGGAGTGAAATGATTCAAGGAGTTAACATTCCCTGCCTCCGAAGTGGTTGAGAAAACGCTCTTCAAATGATTTTAAGACACTATACATAGAAAGCGAAGAATCTGTCATTTAGTGGATTTGTACTTCAAGCCATATTCTTCGCATGTACCATGGGCTTCGATTGTTTTGTGGCTAGTGCTTGTCATCTAAACTGTTTTGAGGTGCGTCATGATATCATTAGGAACGTGCTCGGCAGAAAGTGAGATTCATCGGCCAGGGAGCTTTTACGAGGCGGATCAAATAACGCAGTGAGCCTTTGCTTTAAACGTACGGAGGGAAAAAAAGATTTAATGCCTACGAGACCACCCTGTACTACAGGACATTACCGGAGAAAAAATTACTTTTCAGAAGTGGTTTCTTATGTAAGAAAAAAAAAAGAAAAAAGTGCATTAGTGGTTTCGTGCTCTACCAAGGATGGCTTGCAGGAATGAGCCAGATATCAATTGCGGTGGTTGGCAAAAACATCTCTGCCCGCTGCTTAAAAGAAAACGTCGAGTTAGAAACTAATTACTTAAGCACAACGCCTGGATGACCCACAATATTTGTATTGTCCGGAATAAGCAATGGACCAAGGAAACAAAGGTAAGCCTTATTTCAAGCAATTGCACATCTCCCCTTGCAGGTCTCGTGCATAGAACATCGAAGTAAGCTTTTCACCGTCAGCGTGCACAGCAGCAATAAAACCTCTTGACCATGACCTTGTCACTTCATTCAAGACAAGCTAACGAAAGCAGATCATTGATTCATTTCCGCAAAACATTCAGCTAAAATAGAAGACAAATATTGACTTATATAGCGTGGTTGAGATTCCACAGACCAGAGGAATGAGCTCTACTGCGGAGACCACCGCAGACCGCTTTCGTCATTCGTTTTTAAGCCTGTCTATGTCTTTTCTTTTCAAGTGAACCTGGCAGAAATTTGTCATAACGACTGGTCATGACTGAAGAAATTATCGCGTTTAGCGAAGTCGCAATGCGGCGCAGAAAGCGCTCTGTGAGACCGCCATCATGCTTGACAAAGAATCGTTCTGCAATTATGTAAGTATTGATGAGAGCGCAGTAACCGCTTAGGAGTTGATGAAAATGACGCCACGCAGCCGAGGAGTGCGAACCGTCATACACCAGCGAATTCTACGCATAAACTTAGTCGCAGGCGCTGGCTATGGTGGACTTGTTGAGCCGGTGCCTTATGCGCATATTATGACGGTGACGACGATCTCAGAACGACAGCTGCAGCTCAGAAGGCAACATTTTATTACTTTTACCGATCTTGAACGCGATAGCACATATTTCAGCATACTTGACTAGCTACATTGGAAGATTTGCGTAACCTTTTTGCGAAACCTAAACTGAAAATAAAGCAATCCTTCACCTGCAGTGAAAATGAACCAATAAAGCAGGCAATTAGTGCCTTACTCCGCAATTTATGAGAGAGAGAGACATTTTGGACACCCAAAGATGAAGGAAGGAGAACTGGAACAGCACGATATCATCGCTCCATCACGAGCTAAAAGGCCGTAATCACATTACAGGGAGCAAGCGCTTCGGCTATTCTGTGTTTTGTTTTGTAGGCAGAAACACTGGGAATGCAGTCGCAAAGACGTTTCGCCTAGAAACATAAATAAAACAATGCTATAAAAAGAAGGAAGACGAAACTGTTACCATTAGAAAAATTATAGTGGTTGCTTCCTCACAAAGTCTAGAGAGCATCTATAATTCTCGGTTACGAAACAACGCAGCTTTTTTTAGTGACTGAGAAAGAAAGAAACGGTATGCTCGCCTAACAAATTAGATAGAATCACACTGACGTGTTCATGGAAGTACGAATTCGCGGGATTTCACGCATGGTTCATTAGTACTGTGTACGTGGTTCCGAATGCGATAGTGAAATTATGAGCGTTCAAGTGCACCGCAGCTTTTCAGTGCGTGCGCTGTGTGTGAACTATAATCTGAAGGTTCACAGCTAGCAAAATTGTCGAATATGGTTGCACGCCCACTTGCAGCACTTTCACACACAAATACAAGATAACTGCGGGAGCTGAGCGCTTCTGAACCCAGATATTTCAGGTTGGAAGTTAGCACAGAACTCGTGGTTAACGCCATAGTCGAACGCCCCGCCTTCAGAAGTACTCCACCACTACTGCAAAGCATCGTCGTCTTCCTGAACTTCCATCTTTGCGCAAAACCGTTCGCTGTATTGCTGCGTTTAACTACGTAAAAACGCGACAATGTTTACCTAAGCAAACTGCGAAACAGAATTATTTTGAGCTGGAACTCTTCATCAACAGAATCAAGCTTTAAAACTACCACCAAAAGCCATCTGTATAAGAGAAATACCCAAATACGAACTGATATCATCATGTTAAAGGGGCACAAAATTTTCACTGCTCTGACATTATTTGTGCATTCAGAACATTGCAGAGTTCTGTAACGGTACTCTAAGAAAAAGTAAATTGCATTAATACGGGCACCGCGATACTGTAAGCAAACACACCATTTTCATCGGACACTGAATGTTTAGAGAACTAGCAATCGATAGTTAACGATAATTCTAAGCAACAATGGATCTAAAGAAATTCGTGCATAACTTTACAAAAATACTGTGAATTCTTTGGCCCTCAGAAAGAGAAATAACATCAGCTGCGTCTCATTCGTCTGTCCCTTAGACCGTCCCAGCTGTCCTTGATTAAATATGCCTGAGCTTCGCGGCCCACAAGTCGTGGTTTTCAGCTGTACCCTATTCGTCATTGTCTCTACCACTTGCCGAACTCGGCTTCGTTCCTACGTCACCCACAGAAAGCTGCCATTTCAGTTTGCGGCTCGCTTGGTGCAAGAAAATATTTTCAGTTTCTCATATTCCCTCTTCCTTTAAATGTGTATTGGTGCTAGGCGTTTTTTATAGTACCGAGTTTTAGATCTAATCACTCTTTGTCGCATTTTCACGCTCAAATCATTTCCTTTTCAGAGCAAGTGGAGTACTAACAGGTAGCATTGTTCGCAGAGCAGGACCTGTTGACAGCTGCTCGATTATTGTCATTTTTGTAAAAATACTGCTCGTCCTAAGATAACAAAACATAACCATTATATCGATCTCGGCAAATATCTGTTATCACTTATCATGTTTAAAAATAAATGTCAGAGGTTCGGGAGCACGGACCGTTTCCATGCTCAACAAGACACAAAGTAAGGCGACCAGTGTGGCCATGACGAGTGCCTCGCTGCTTTATTCTAGGGACTTGCCGGCTTCAAAGGAACCAATGTAAAGAACAGATAAAGGTTTCATAGTCCTACAACAGCCAGGAAATTATTACATAAGGGTAGAGTGCAAAAATACGCCATAAAAAAAAACGAGTAGAGATAGATTGGGCAATTAGCAAAGACACAAAATAGTTCTGGTTATGCGACACCTCGTTCTGCATACACCGCATATTTTACATACATACAAAAAAAAACAATTACATGCGTCTTGAAGTGTGTATTCCACATGTCAATCGCCGCTTGGAGCTATCCTTTTAAACTGCCAATTTTTGCAGTTTTTTCCAGTTTTGCAGTATTGAGAAATTTTGCTGTATACAGAATTGAGCCGTGATTGTTTTTTTTTTTTTTATGCTACTGCGTAAACCAGATATGGGAGGCCAGAAATACATGTGCAGATGAATGAAAAAAAAATTACCTGCAAAGTTATTATCCAACCCTCTTATGCACCGGAAAGGAGTCCAAGATAGTGATGTTTTGTTCTGAATGATTTGCATTTAAAGGCCGCACCTTTCTGCGTGTCCTGCCAGGCACAAAGCGCCGCCACCAAAACCTGTGGGCTGTTGACAAAAACTGGGAGGGAGTAGAAACACGCGTCTCTAGAGCCCAACACAGCAACGTCTTTTCATAGTCACGATAGCTGCAATGCCCAAGGCCGCCAATTCTTTTGGTTTCCTGCGGGTGACCATGCCCTATGTTTTTTCCTTGAACGCTTTTGTAGTGGTCATTTTTCCTCAACACACTTACGCCCTTTTTGGGGCGCTTAATTGGGCGCATTACCTTGACTCCCAAGAATAGACGGGCGAGGCTAGTGAAGCGCTACTGAATTGCTCCACTTGGCCTTGTAGGGTGTAGTGGAAGCTCCTTGTGATATTTAACCCCGAACAAGGTCATTTCTGGAACCAGATGTAGAGCCTGACCATTAATAGCTATCGACGCATAAGTGCAGCACTTTTAAATAGACCAGCATCTGTTTTCGTCGGTCTCTGCGAACACCAAATTTACCTTCTGATTATACTTTTTCCTTTTGGCTTCTAATCGTCATAAGTGTGCTTTCACTACTACTTTAAACGAAGCTTAACACAGGTTGCGAGCTCTTGCGCGCCTTTTATTTGTTTAGGCAAATGTGAGATGTTATAAGGTCATGCTATGCAAATAATGAAGGGAACATTCTAAGCATCCGATGAGCAGAGGAACCAAATTTTTCAGTATTTCCCGCGCTCGAAATGTGTGGTTAAAGTTACCATATAAATATAATCGAAGTTTCGTTAGTTTACTGTTTAACGTTGTAAAACACTTACTACCAACACGTTGATATAAATTGTCTAAACTTTATATATCCAGCTAAATGGTTCTTCTGAAGTTTGTAATGCCCTGACAATAAGTAATTAAGGTTTTTCCAATCGAAATCGACCGGCTGTGTTTATAAGCACTTTGAGGCAAATGTGGAATATTGTATGGTACTTTACGAACAACGAAAATCATCTAAGCTTCCAATGCGTACTAAAATTTTAGTCTGAAGCGTTTTCTGCGCTCCCAACAAATAAATCAAACCACAATAAAATTCAATTCAATGCATTTCTTAATATTATTAGCAAAAAACCTAAGACCCCGCCGATCGAACATAATCGAATATAACGACTTGAATCATGATGTTTAACAATATACGAAAAACTCCTTTCTCAGAAAATGTCCGCAATTTCTCTGTATGCTTCAACGTCATTTGGTTACCGTATAAGGTCCTGAGTAGCTCAAGCATTAGTTCATACAACATTCATGCACTGGGTGCTGTTAGGACGCAATTGCCGGAATAGCAGTTGTTAATTCGGTTCCTGGAGCTACAGGTAGCTTCCGTAGGCTAGGTCAAATCGCACATTCATAAAAAGGTTTATTTCTTTTTTCGAGTTCTTTACCTACGCCTATTGCAAAGCCAAAATACCGGGATTATCACATTACCGATATCATACCCGTCGGTCAATTTTTTATTTTTTATTTTCTGTAAAGGCAGTATAAGGTGATTACTTCAAGAACTCACAAGAGTAGAGCTCGCGTCGTGTGCCTTGTCTCTTATGTCCTCTTGCTAACACTCTTGCATGGTCTGGTTGTTTTATAGCGATATCGTTAAAGTCTCCGTTCACCAGACGATACAACATTTTTGGTGTTTTTGTTGTTGTGTGAGAGTCACTTGCATGGTTCCGACATGCTGTAGCTGGCATCTGGCACGGGTGGCCACTGAGTGATCATAAGGTTTGGCAGCGCCATGCGAACCGGGACATTGATGATTTGACACGAGCTGCCAACTCGAGCTTTTCATTTAAGATGGGAGGCTGAAAGGAATCGAACCCTCCGGATTTCTTGCATCCCATGTCAGACCACGTAGGGATTACTTGTAAAGATTAGTTAAGTGTAACTATACATCTTTGTCGTGTCTTCTTACACATAATGCGCTATCGTGCCAAAGTTTGTATGACCGGACCAGTTGTGAAACTCAGCTTCCAAAAGTGACTATGTTTAGCATACATTTGAAGCATGATTATGAATTTTGGCGCCATCTAGAAGAGGCCAATAAAAAATATCTACTTACGCCGACGTTGCCTTCTGAAAAATATTTCTTTTTATTTTCCTTTTTCACTACCTCTAGGCTCTAACATTTATCATTTTTTGCAACTTCCTTCTTCAGTCGATTTTATTTGGCAAGTGGCTACGCATTTGTCCACAATCTTGAAGTTTGCAACTCAAACGCATATCCCTTTAATTGCAGCAGGCGCAACCACTACCCATAAACACACAAATTTTCATAAAAAAAGAGCCACCGTTTTTTTTTTTTTTTTTAACATGGGATTTATGAGACTTTTCGCGACTGGTAGCTATGATGAGCTTTGGTAGCGTACTACTGCATGCCAAAGAGTTTGTGTGATATATAGAGGCACAAATTAAGCGAATAGTGATTAAGTGATTTACAAAGAGCACGTACACATGAACTAGGATTTGCAATAAGAAGCGCCGGATGAGAATCGTTATTTATATCACGTCGTATTACCACAAGGGAGGAAGTTGAGTCTCCGCGTCTTTATTTTTTATTATGTTTCCATTTATAAATAACAATGTTGGCTTGAATTTCATTTATGCCCCCATCTTTCTGTTTCGCCTTCGTGTGTCGACGAACAAAACAAGGAAATAAAGAAGAAAGCAAAAATTCATGAATAAAGACCACTCTTGTTTAAAACTAGTTTTTTTGTATCAGCACCGACACGGTTCACTAAATAAAAATACCGATAGCATGGTGTTCTACTGGTGGTACTCAGCCTCATGGCTCGAGCCGGGAATTTCCCGTCGAAGAAAAAAAAATTCATAAACGTTTCAACACGTAATACTGCATAAAAAATCTCACGTCGCTCATTATCGTGGTAATAAAATAAAAACAAAAGCTTATTATCATGGTCAGGCCGGTTCTCCTTCCCGCCAAATAGATATATGCGTCTGCCAGAGCGTCGGCGTGGATATTGAAGAGCTACAAGTGACAGGAATTTTTCGCAATAAGAAAGATCTTGCATATGAACGGCAGCTTCTCGGCTGATGTCATGAGATTAAAAAAGAAGCGGCACCTGAATGAACCCGAGCGGATAAAATACGGTGACCCAATTACAATACATGGTTTTGTGCAAAACTAGAGTTGCATGGACTTAAAAGATGGGAGAGTTTATTACACCAAGTAATATACTTGTTTGTATCGTTGTCTTCAAACTTAATAATCTTTTTGTTTATAATCTGCTTTTATGGGCACGCATCATCCCCTCCATATATCTATTGTCATCCGTAACGGGAGGTGTTTCAATTGACGTCATGCTGTAACAATATATAACTCCTTTTTTTTTTATTTGAAAGCAGCCATTGTAACAAGAATAAGCATGTAAAAAGTGCAGCGTCGAGTAGCGTTTAAAAGTTGTTTTCTTCTTTGAATTACTAGCACTGATTGCTTGCTGTTGCAAGGTTGTGCGTTATCAACAATGCTCTTCTACCGCATTGCAAGCAAATATTTTATTTTTGAAGTAATTTTATGTGATGTGCATTTTATTATTTTTCTTTTTTTTTACAATACATAGGTCCGTTCATGTTCCAAAAGTCCAATTTGTCTGTGAAGGGTAGCACAATACACAAGACGAATGATTTGAATAGCAAAGTAAAGAAGTGTGTAATCCCGTCTGTATACGCACGCAGGTGCATAAATGTCAAAATTACAAAGCCATCATAGCTACCACTGAAAAAGGTGTGATCATACAGTCATCAAAGTCCGCATATCTAACTTCATCATCGTCCTTTCAGTTTTGCGACTTCTTGAACGCCGATCAAACTTTGTCACCTAACTTTTTCTGCCTCTTCTAGCTGGCCACAGTTCTGAGTAATGAATGCCACTGAAAAAACATGTGCCAGAGAGGGCTGCAGCTTACGATGTCACTGCATCCAGGATTAAGACGAACGACACGGCAGAGCCAGCTCCGGTTCCTGGCTCAGCCATCCTTACGAGGCAGATGAACGAAATGTTTGCTACAACAGGCCGTCAGCTCGAATCAGTGGCTGGCGTCAACCAGGCCGATGGAGACGCTGCTACGCTGTCCGCCAGCCCTCCAGTCGACGGTAGACTTCAAAGATCGCTTCCTCACTGAGTTCTTGCCACCACATTATGAGCGATTCATGCCTGTAGAGCTCGTGTTGCATACCCAACACACAAAGGGTGCAGCACGCTTCCCGTTCCGGCGGTTTCTGCATGTCGGAAGCCATGTGACATCTTCTAGGAGGGGCGAAATCTCGTGAAGTAAAAGTCACAGTGCCCAAATCCCATGCATGATTTTGTACAACGCTTGAAACAGGCGGGGATTATGACCTGCGGAGCTGGTAACACGAAAATGTCGGGAGTGGCTTTTAATGTAAAAAATAATAGCAATGACGATAATTGATTTACTGCAATGGAAACGCGCAGTTTTCTGTCACATTTCTGGGGACACCTGTACCGCGCCGTAAAAAAAGGAAGGAAGGCGGAAATGAAAGCGGAAAGAGAGACAGAGATGACGTAGTTGAGGGCTGCGGAGTAATTTCGTTCACTTGGGGATCTCTTAAGTTTTTCAGTGGATCCTGGTCCTACGGGGTTGGGACAGCATGGTACTCCACTGATGGGGCTGGGACAGGTGGGTCACCGCCGCTTGCGACGGGAGCTAGCCTGCCACAAAATTTTTATCTGTTGTAGGCCGTCATTGCACCCGCCACCATTTCGGTGGTGGACGACGGCTGTTGTTGAGGCGCACGTCTGTCTCTCCCTCTTCCTTTTCTTTCTTTATTTTCTCTTCCGTCTTCACGAGGCAGCAGAGGTGGCTCAGCTACAGAGCCAGTAGCAGGTCCGCGCATTTTCTTTTTCTTCTTCCTACAGCAACAACAACTTTTCAGTGCATGTTACTTGCTTTCATTGCAAAAGGACATATGGCTTTTTTCCTACTAGCTAATTATTTTTATGTTTATTAGCATTTGTGATATTCATTCCTCTATACTTAAACCTTTGTATCGTACTGAACTTCGAAGTACCTCTACTGCTGAACCTACCAAAGCTCTGATGGAAGGTCCGCTATTCATAGGCTCTCTTTCTCACGACCAGATAAAACAAACATGCGCAGTAAAACTT
Source organism: Amblyomma maculatum (assembly GCF_055883805.1). Classification (NCBI taxonomy): domain Eukaryota; kingdom Metazoa; phylum Arthropoda; class Arachnida; order Ixodida; family Ixodidae; genus Amblyomma; species Amblyomma maculatum. The sequence goes on from NC_139353.1 coordinate 95,624,399, forward strand.
CGAAACGCATAACCTAAAAGGTAATATTTTATGAATATTGATGTCTCAACTTGCTTTTTGCAGCTCTAAAAATATTTTTCGATCACCCTTGCAGCTGGTGAGCTTAGTAATAGCTTGGACCATCGTTTCCAGCTCTGATTCCTTTTCTAGTTGCACTTCGAAAATGCCGCATTGGAATGAGGATAAAAGCTGTATATGTCAGAATTACCACGCATTAAAAGTCCCAATTGCCCTTCTATCCAAACCCATTGTTTTAAATCATAAAAATTATTTGCTGCATGTAAATGGGCCCAAGCCGCATGATCGCATTAGATGCGAGTGATAGCTTGAAGAGGTCCATTTAAGAGCGTTAACTCTGCATGGATTTACAATGCTAAGGATCTCGACGATCGACTTTCCGAATCTTTGTCTATCATCGCTCTGGCCTTCAAAACTGATTCATCATTTCTCAATACACACTTCAGCTCTTTTCCCTTCTCGCTCTCTCGCTTTAGCTTCCTCTTTCCATTATATCCATAGTAGCAACCAGGTCACAGAAAAGTGCTGGGAATAAAACCCGCCCCTATGCATAGCATTCATTGTTACGAGAAAGCATTTGACTCAGTTGAACGCTCTGCAGTCATGCAGGCATCGCGAAATCAGGATGTAGATCAACCATATTTGAAAATGCTGAAATAACTTTATAATCACTACACAGCACCCATAGCACTGCCTAAAGAAATTAATAAAATACCAATAAAGAAAGGTGTTAGGCAAAAAGACAGAATCTCTGTTATTCACAACTTTCTTAGAGGAAGTGTTCACAGACACGAAAGGGAAGCAATTGGGAATCAGGGTCGATGCAGAATACCTCAGTAATCTGAGATTCAATGTGGACATTGCCTAAGTAGCTCAGGGGATGAACTGCAAATAATGATTGATGACCCAGATAGGAATAGCAGAAAGGTAGGCTTGGAAATCGATATGCAGAAAATTAAGGCAATGTTTCACAGCCCAGGGAAGGAAAAGCAGTTTGTAATAGGTATAGAAACACTGGAAGTAGTAGGCGTATATGTCTACTTAAGACAGGCAGTAACCGCAGATCCGGATCATGAAAGGGAAATACCTAAGAGAATAAGATCGGGATGGAGCGCATTTGGCCAATACTCGCAGATTATGCCTTGCAGCTTACCGGTATTGCTGAAGAAGAAAGTATATCAGTTGCATCTTACCTGTACTCATCTATGGGCTGAAATGACGAGGCGAGCGAAAAGGGTTCTACTTAAGCTGAGGGCAACGCAGAAGGCTACGGAACGCAGCATTTGTGGTGTAACGTTAAGAAAGGAAGGGAAGCGTGCAGAGTCGGCCAGCGAAATAACTCGATTACTTATCGTCGAAATCAAGAAGGCAAATGGCATGGGCAGAACAAGGAGAGAGGATAACCTATGGTCGCTAAAGGAAAGAAATTGTGCAAGCAACCCTGGATTATTGCGTAAACTTTAATTTAGCTTTTGCAAAATGAACCTTTCTATTGCCCTGTGAATAAGTGGAAAGACAAGAGTGACTGCACATCTGATTTCTGTTATTTGTGCGTTGAAATGTACAACACCTGTGCGAAACAAAACACGAATGCGGGTACTTTCAGGGCACAAAGCTTCCATGCAAGCCCATAGTGAGAAGCTTGCCAAGTAAAGATGAATATTGTCCCGTAGTGGTGACAAGGCCGTTGACACCAAAAGAAAGGACAGGCTTGATGGTACTGAAATTAACTCTTTATTGGGCTGACTTGCGCCCGCAAAAGAACTAAGCAACTCGGCGGCGGCGATCGCAAAAAACGTTCTCGTCGATCGTCGAACAAAGAATGCCCGTCACACTCGTCAACGCTCAATTTAAAGGCTACTCAGAACAATCTAGATAACGTCGCAACTGCTGCAAGCACATGCTGGAACATTGAAGAAAGACACACGAGTGGCCGGAATCATCGAGACAGATCTCGGTGCATCTTGGGCTACAACGAAACTGATAAAGGTGCGACTCGCGACATCGAGCATTAACAAACAAAGAATACAAAACTGATACGAGATCCAGAATCAGAGTGATAAGACCGCATGCCGGCGACTGTTAAAAAAAATAGAGTTTTGAAGGCTTCGAGGCAATATCTTGTAGTCATTGGCTGTAATTAAACTCAAGATCTCAATATGAGACACAGAGAAGCCAAACCACGACGGCGATGACTATAACTCACTTTCCTTCTCCACGCTAGGCGCTCACGTAGGATGTCACATCGCAAGAAAATCACAAATGTTCCCATGACACAGCAGCTAATGGAATGAATACACCCAGTTTCCAGCCACATCAGCCAAACATCATACACAACATTCAGTTTCTAAGCATGGTGGGCTTACAATGTAAGCCGAGCGTGCTCCTCTATACGATCGGTTTAATTAGGCTGCTGTTGTGAATGTAAGTATAACCACACTAGGCGCTGAGAACTGCCATGTGACTTCGCGATTTGCTTCCTACTGGGTTCCCTTGATCACGGAAGCGATCATAAGCTCATCTCACTGTTCTGTTAACGTAAAACCACCTCTTGAATAGGAAAATAAACAATCCTCAGCATACGTTGTCTATTTTTACCGCATTATCGCATAGAGGTTTCTTTACATAAAGAGAAAATTTTCCCTCCCTTGTACATTTGTCCGAACATTTTTCCAAGCTACCACTTCCAGACTTCATGTTCTTAAAATTGCTATACCTCACCTTTCCTGACCTCTCCACATATATACTTTTATTTATATATTTATTTTGATCTAACGCAGGCCAAAGTCTTCTACCAACAGGAGGGGCGCACACAGTAATCGTGTAAAAAATAACACAACGCAGGGAGATACACATGGGAAAAGATACAAGTCAATGGACATTATGACAAACATTAAGGGCAAATAATGGCAACAACGCATCTCGTGTATGTTAGGAATGCGAAATTTCGTGAATGATAAATTGTTTCGCAGTGAGGCAGAATGCACTAGGCACGCAAAATGTGTGACACTAGCACATTCAAAAAATTATTTCTTTTAAAAATGCTACACTGCAAAAAGTACCATTCTTTGATTGTGCGAGGAAAAACTATGCTAATATGTCTTACGGCGAGCAAAAATATTGACTTAAGATTGTTCTAGACTGTGCCGCGTTTTCCTTGTACTAGGTTGTTTAAAATATTGTACGATGGTTAACTTAATCTTTCCGGAAAGACATGGGGCACGATGACAGATTTGCCGCATATTTTCACTTTTATCCGCCCCATTCCGGCTCTTTAGTGTCTAATTCTTCGCCACTTCCACAGTGAAGAAGCTCCTAGTGGTCTCGTCCAAAGGATGCCTTCTATCCACAAATGACGCCAATAATCATCCACCGTTATTCGAGGCACTTTTTTATTGTTTGCTGCATTGTTCTCGCCTTTATCAATACCAAAAAACAAAACTTCTTGTATTCGTTTGCGTCAATGGCTGTAGGCCCCTACTAATGTGTGTCATAACAAAGCCCCTCATCTTCCCTGCATTTGTTTTCACCCATGCTGATTAGAAGCAGAAGCAGTTGATGCGAAAGAGTTATGTGAAAAACGTTGACGACCAAATAATTGAACTTGCTCTTAAAGTATTACCAATAATGCGTTGCACACAGCTAAAACTGCAACTACCTCTTCGTGTGAGCATAAACACATTGCTCCGTGCGTGCAGGTGCGGCAATGAAGTGAACGAGGTAGAGGATGCATCGTCGAAGCAAGAACGACAGAAGTGCGCATCCGGATAACACCGTTGAGTACGTGCGTGCTGCAGAGTTGGTCCACGGAAACTCAGCAGATTACCCTGCTGCAGTCAATACCACCCTTCACTGCGGCCGTTGAACTTCCCGCGGACTATCCTCTTGCCGTGTTTCTTCAGGTGAGTGCGATCACTTGAATCTCTCAATTTTCGTGAAAAAACTGGAAACATCCGCATGCCATGCCGTGAGAATATTTATCAGGAAAATAAGAATTCCGCACATATAAGGCGAAAATGCAAACATGATCCTCATTTTCCAAGAAAGCAAAAACTGGGCTAAAAGGTATATCTCGCGTTTTAGCGGCCGCCTCTAAATACAGCCAGTTAACTTCACACATACTCGAATTTGATGATATACCTCTAGTCTACTTTGACGTGCGGCAGAAAAACTTTAAAAATTGATGTATTCTAGGACAGTATTTTCTGTTCATCTCGACAGAAAGGTATGCTCGAAAGGCTCTCCATCATAGAGTGACACAGCACAGAGTGCAGTGAAAAATATGTTCTTTTCTTATTCACACCTGTTCAAGACAGTGCCATAGCGGTTCGTTTTTAGCAGCGTTAAGAAAGTGGTATCAAAATATGTGGCATTGAGTGACATTTCAAGCCGGGAACAGGTAGCTGTGCTCTAGGAAAAAGTTCTTGCTTCACTAGTTGAAACAAAGAACAATTCTCCTCAACGTGCAAAGCATAGCTCAGCATACGCAACTGTCGGATAAATCGATAACACAAGACTGAATGCAGGTGTTTTCAAGCTTCTCGTGATAGTATAGCACGCTTCGCTCTAGCAAGCATTCAAAACTTTTGACCAGAAAGGAAGTCAGAAGAATTCGTCGGAAGCAAAAATGAACAGGACACCAAAACTAGCCGCACTATTTCCTGATTCAAAACAAACATTTTTTCCTGTCTGTCGTGCCTAGTGTGTGTGTCGCCTAGTGGTTAGAGCGCCCGTCTCGGCTGCGGGAGGTGGTTAGTTCGAAACCCACCGCCGGACACCCACCGGTAAAAAATGGGTACAAGCGTCCCCCGGCCTGGCGCTCGGCTTTTCCAGGGGTGTGCGTTTGGGAGAAGCTCCGTAAACCCCGCTGCGCGCCCCTCCTCCGCAGTGGGCCCAAACCCAGTTTCGAACCTCGCAGCCTGCGAAGGTGGTTCTGTTTGTCTTGCAAAGGTACTTCCTTTGACCCTCACCTGAAGTGCTCCCTTAGAGCCTCAGCTGCAGCCATATTGTTAATATGAACGACTTAATCTGTACAGAATTAGCTGAAAATCTTTGCAGCGAAAATAGCGTTTTGTAAGAAATCATTTACTACCTGTTCGAAAGTAACAGAGACCAACTCTTCCTACAACCTAAAATACTAATAAATAGAAGACATTGTTATAGACTAAATGAGTGAAGAGGATGAGAAATTCGGTGTAGCAGGACGAAGAAGAGATGGGTGAGAGTTGAGGTGCCGTCTGTCTCGTGTCCACCGTTGTCTTGTCCTAGAAGGGTTTCCTTATGTGGCGACATCAAGAGTGTTACATTTTGCTGAAGACTGGTATCAATCCCCCGGCATCGCCTCATCATTGACGCGCCCCTGGAGCCTCGTCGTAGCCACCGCCTTGCTGCACTTCTGCTCCTACCATGCCGCCGCCGACTATGTCTAGCTCGGTGCTCCTCACCACTTCAAGTCAGGTGGCTTCCGGCCTTGATCCACCATGCCGAGAGCCCCGCCCTTTCGCTGGCGCAGCGGGAGGGGACGTTGACTACTACTCCGCCACTACCAACATGTGAGCCGCTACCACCGTTAGAACTTCGCCACTTAGCTCGACAACGTCGTATTTTTCTTTGCCGACACCACCCTTATTTGGTTTGAAAACCACGAGGACACGCTGACGTAATGGGAGCGCTTTGTCACTGAACTTAAACAGTGTTTCGGTGACTCGTCAGCGCGCAGGAAACGGGCCGAGCAGACCCTCGCCCATCGTGCCCAACTACCCCGCGAGACCTGATCTATCTATATCGAAGACGTACTCATGTTGTGCAAGACGATAGACTCTCACATGTCGGAGAGGACAAAGTCGGGCATCTTTTGAAGGGCAATGCAGATGATGTTTACAACTTTCTTATTACTAAAGATGATATCTCGGCTGTATCCGCTGTCCTTCGTCACATCCGCACATTCGAAGCACTGAAGACCCGTCGAATAACGTCCAAGTTTGGAAGGCTGGCCAATATGATTACCGTTGCAACCTAACTTCGACTTTCCGGCAAATGAATCGTGAAGAACTACTTCGGATCGATTCCCACGGTCGGCACACCTCACCAGTGTCCTGCCGCTCGTCTTTTTCGTGCGACCCCACCTACACGCTGCAATCACAGCCTGAATAGTCTTCCGTTCACACAGCACACCCTGCCTCTTTCAACTAATGGTCGTGCCAACAGTTCGCAAGCCCTGTTCTTTCGAGGCTTCCTGATCAGCGTAACCACCTTCGCTCACGAAGACCTAGGGACCCACCCAGGTTTACAAATCAATAAGGCCCTGGCTATTATCCCTATCCTGACATAAGATCGATCCTTTCAGGACCAACCCCTTCTCCGCCCTGCTCTTGTATGTTAACAGTGCGGCATCCCGAGTCATATCTAAAGATAATTCTGGCATCGTCTTCCATCGCAGTATTACCCACCCACGTACCCAGGCCCGAACAGTGATTGCTATCAAGTTGACTCCCCTCGGTACTGACCGCCTCCTCTCCACGGCCAGTTTCAGCTCGGTGGCGTATGCAATCACTCCCCGGCTACCAACCGGAGTCTGACTACACCACCCACATTTCGTGCCCCCTATCGCCGTCACCACGCCGTCGCTCCCAATCACCACCTCCGGAAAGCTAGGTGCCGCTGCCATTGGAGATGATGCCGCTGGAGAACGATCGCTGCTCGAAGAAATACCTCCTTCCGGGACAATGCTCAAAATACAATCCGTCTGTCTATTGACGGTATTTTCACAATGGTACTAGTGGACACGAGTGCAACTGTTTGATAATGAGCTTACCGTTTAAAAATTGCTGGGACCCAAAGTAATGTTTTTTTGGGACGGAAATGAAACTTTTCGTGCGTTAGTGGCGATTTGTTGTTGTACCCTATTGCAGTGTGTAGCGTCAAGGTGTGTCTTGGAGGAACTGTGTTTTCAACGGAATTTTTCATACTGCGCCACTCCATGCATGAATTTATTCTTGGTATTGATTTTCTGCGCATGTGTGGCGCAACCGTAGACTTCAACACGTGCGAAATCAGTTTTGAAGGCTGCCTTTTGCCGGAGTTCTTTGAGAAACCTCTTGTTTGTGATGACTTGCTTTGCGTGTGCTACGATACTACGCGGGCTGAAATCTCTACAACGTAGACATTTTTGGCCGGACCTTCCAAGAACACAACGACCGCCTAGTGCGTGCTACACAGCTTGCACCAAGCGGGCCTTGTCCTCAATTCAAAGAATTACTGTTTTGGTGAGCGACAGGCGCTAGTACTTGACCACCTCGTCAATTGTGGTGGCGGCCGGCCTGGTCATCAGAAGACCATAGCCGTTGCCACGTTTCAACAACCTGGGAATGTGAAGGAGCTCGGCAGTTTTTTGGGACTTTGCTCGTATTTCCTACGTTTCATCCTTCATTTCGTAGACGTCGCCCACCCACTCACATGCCTATATAATAAAGACGCTCCAGTCCAGTGGACATCACAATGCGGCTTATCTTTCCGACAAGTGAATTTCCACCTGACTTCGCATTCTATCATACGGCACTTCAACCCTTCAGCTCCTACGGAAGTGCATACGGACGCAAGTGGTATAGGCATCGGTACTGCGCTCGTACAGCGCTATGACGACCGTCGAATGTGATTGCTTATGCCAGTCGGGCTCTCAGCAAGACTGAGCGGAACTACACCATCACCGAGCAGGAATGCCTCGTGGTTGTTTTAGCCGTGCTGAAGTTTCAGTGCTACCTGTACGAACGGCATTTCGTAGAATAACCGATCACTATTCTCTATGCTGGTTGCTCAATCTCTGTGATCTGTCTGGTAGCCTGGCCCGCTGGGCACTTCGCTTACAAGAGTACGACTACACAATTTCATACAAGAGTGGCCGACGGCAGTGCGGACTACCTCTCCCGATTGCCACTTGTCACGACGCAAGGTGACGAGGACAACTTTACAACAAATCGCTGCTTTATCTAAAAGATTTCGTAATACTCGCACATTCCGAACAGAGCAACACAACGACCAGCATCTGGAGCCATTTTTGAAAGCTGCTCCGTGCCCATCCTCAAACAGCCAGTCTTTTTGTGTAATGGCTTGCTAAACAAGAAATCTTATTCAGATATGGGACGTCGGTTCCTGCTGGTAATGACGGAAAGCCTCCATCTTTCTATCTTGCGCGTCATGCACGACGATCCAGCTTCGGGACACCTGTGATCCGCGAGAACTTTGCACCGTACCCAGGAGCGATTCTTCTGGTCGCGGTTCTACTGGCAGCAGTATGTGGCCAGCTGTCCTCAGTACAAAAGCAACAAAAATCCTACTGGTGTTGCTGCCGGAATGCCCTAAAACCCCTTGATACTTTGAAAGTTACGCCAACGATTGAACTTTGCCGCCGCCGCGCTACCTCATCGCCTCCTCCTCGCCCCTTGCGCGCCCCTTCGCTGAAGGCCGGCTCTCCGCCCGATTTCCTGAGCGACGATTGGTCTCCCTGCCGTTGCCATTGGAAACCGACGCGCGTCCGGCGTTTTCCTTGTGTTTTCTTTTTCCTTCGCGCCATTTTTCCCCCAGTCTCTGCGAGCGAATATTGCGCGCTGTGCTTTTATTGCAGCGTGCAAGCTCTATGCCGTGCTGTTGCGCGTACAACTGCAGCAAGCGACCTGAAGATGGTTATGCGGTATTCATGATATCTCAAGGCAAGCGTGACGGCTTGCGCACGAGTCAATGGATTCACAAGATTAGTCGAAAGACGTTTATTCCTAGAAACAACAGAGTTGTTTACGACGTCGAGTGCCTTTCTCACTCCCCGTAATAACGCGTCACCTGACGCTGCGTTTTTTATTCCTGCTTGCTGCTCAATATTTTTGCGGCGGCAGCATGTTCATTGTATAAAAATAAGGTTGTCCTCTGCAGCATGCTGAATATTCTGCGAAGCTCCAAGGCTCCATCATTTAACACGCTTCGACTGCTGTACAGTGAGAAACAGGGCGCTATAATCTGCTTTTTGCTGTCAGAAATAACTGGAAAATTACAGTCTCTCGATTGCATTTGTCGCGATTATGCTAGGATCCCTGGCCTCCTTCACTAAAAATCAAAATTCGGGCTTGCAGAGGAGCTAGCCTTTCCAGCTTTTACTTGTAGTGTGCGTCGGTTACTCGGGAGCATTGAATGCTGGCCCTGAAAAACTCTTTGGCAAGTAAACCCGAGGTATTGCGGGTAATCTGCACTAGTTAGGTCGTATGGCATTTTTTTTTTTTTCAATTCTTGAATGTGTCTTGCCATGCTTCGACGCACGCGTGGGTTAAAAAATATGCGTTCGTTTTATCAGGGATACGGCCAATGTGCAGGAGGTGTTCATATGATCACACACGCTTCACTTTGACCATGACTACAAGGCGTTGGCAGGTTACCTTCGCTTTGAAAGCTGGAGCTCTAAAAGCGCGATTCCGCGTATTCATTTATTGCGAGAAAAGTTATCCCATCGATGTCAAATCAGCCAGAATCATTGCATCAATTTTCTGTATTTACGAAACTTAAACAATCAATGATGATTATAGTTATTATGTAAAAATAGGGGAACATTTTGCGAGCAACAATTCTTAACACTGTAACATATTACTCATTTCAATTGTATGCAAGATTTCTTTTTTCACCTAGCCTGAGTAATTATCTCATCGCTCTATGTTCTAGCTACATTTCACTGAAGACCAGTTTGAGCCGCCAATATTACACGAACTCGAAAAAAAAAAAACAGACCAAAACGCAGTTCCATCAATTTTCTCTCACCGAGCTGTCCTGAAGTAAAGGAAGCCTCCTCGACAGAGACATGAACCTCGCGCTGATAGTAGTCAGTTATTTCTGTGGCTTGCTCTTTTCTCACCTCCATTTATGAGAAAACAAGAAAGTATAAGAATTAAAAGTCAGTGTATAGTTGTCTCGTCAGATATTATGAGATAATAGAGATATGACTGACAACGTAAGTCAATGAAAATTGAAGTATATCAATGGGTCATGGGGCGGCATCAGATTAAATAGTGATGGTTATGAATAGTGATAGGTAATGATGGTGACTGTTACGGATAATAATAGTAAATTATAGTAATAGGCCCGGATAGTGAGGTGATAGTGTTCGTTGCGGATAGTGACAGTTACGATAGGTCTCTGGCATTAGTAGATATAGTGATAGATAGGATAGCGATAGTTAATGAATTGGCAGTTATATGCTTTCTCATTTCCGAACGTTGAAGACCTATGTGCACCTTGTAATTTTTTTTATTTGATTGCTGCGTTCAATGAAATCAAGCTCTTTTACACAGCGCATGAGACCACAGCATGCTTGCCCCAGAACTTCAGTGTATCGGCAATAGGGCCCACCACTTCTCCCAGTGTACCCTGCTGTCTTTTAACCACAAGCGAAGTCAGTGAGGGGCCACGTACTCATAAAATTATTTAATTCCTCCATCAGCATCATATCAAGACTGCCGTGGCAAAACTGTTCCTTGCCTCGAAGCAGCAAGGAACAGCTCAAAATTTGATTTTATACAAAATTAACTAATGAACGCAGATTATCGCGGATCGCTAACTAGCACAGTGCCATTACACTTGGCCTAAGCTTTCCAACGGTATACGGTTCGGTGTTGCAGCTAAAATTTAGATTTTAATTGCAATTTACTAACTATCAATTAGTTTGGCCCAGTAATTGATTGAAATACATGTACAATTAACCAATAATCCAATCTCATGGTTGATCACGTGTCATATACTATGCTTAGAGAGATAGCTTGACAGTAGCGAAATAGACTAAGTCCTGCTTTAACCTTCTCTAATCTTGAAGCTCAAAGCACCAGCCTGGATCGTTTTCTGAAGTTTTACCGCGGTGACAGATTTCACGCTCTAAAAAAAACAAACATAAAGTCAGAGGCAGTACTAGATTAAGTGCACAAAGTAAAACCTTATCATGAGACTTAAAAAGTGTCTGTAGCACAGAACTCGCCTGAAAGCTTTGTTTATCAGCATTCCCCATTCTTACAGTTCTAAGAAGAAAGCAATCAATTCATGAACTTTACTATAGGCATTCTCAATGCTTTTCTCGCAATTTTTCAAAAATTTTGTGCACTCCTGGAGCGCAGACCTGGCCCAAAAGCTCGCGCTTCACTCACTGCTGCGGCCGGCCGGCGGGCGTCAGGGGGAAAAAGCGTGTCGTGCGCAGCGCTCGCCGCCGCCGCGTGAGGAGAATCGAGGAGGAAAGCGCGGCGCGGAGGAGAGTGTCGCTACTGAATGCCCCATCCTGTGGCGCCGCCCAAGACGTCTTTCGAAAAAGTCAGAGTTAATCTTTTGGGCCCCTTCCCAAAGTCGTAAAAAGGTAATCATTCGAGTGTTGTATGTGGGAACCATCTTACTCATTACTGTGATACGGCCTCTCTTCCTCCCGCTACGGCGTACCAAGTTTCTCTTTTTATGCTGCATTCCGTCATCATGCGACATGATCCCCAGAGAGTTGTGATAAGTGATAGAGGCCACCATTTTACAGCCAATGTAATTGAAAAACTCCGTTAATGTGCACCTTATTTCAGACATTCGACACCTTACCCCCCTCGGACAAATGGTTTAGCAGAACGCACCAACAAAACTCTCACGAATTAGCTTACAGTGTACGTGGCGACGGACCATAAAAGCTTGGACTGTGTTCTTCCGTTCATCACATACGCCTTCAACACTGCCAGGCATGTGACCACAGGATACAGTCCGTTGGTCCTGCTGTATGCCCGCTCCCCTCGATACACCATCAACACCATCCTCCCATTTTCCTCTGACGACGACCCCTGCTTAGCGAAAACTCTGCTTTGCTGAACAAGCTAGGCGAATAGCCCGTAGCCCGTCTGGGAACTTTGGCATCACACGACCAATTAAAAGCTCTTTATGACTACCACCATCGCCTGATTATCTGCCTCCCCAATGACCTAGTCTGGCTTTGGAAACCTATGAGAAAGCGCGACTTACACAAGAAAATGCTGGCACGCTACACTGACCCATGTGTGATTATAGAGCAGCTCAGCGAACTGAACTACCGGATAGCGCGGCTTACGGCGAGCGGACGACATTCGGAGAAAACTGAGGTCACGCATGTCACCCACTTGAAGAAGTATCATTCTCGTGACATCTTGGTCGCCCGGAGGGTTTCGTTTGCGAAAAGGGGCAAATATTACAGACTAGATGGATGAAGAGGATGAGGACCTCGATGTAGCAGACTGAAGAAGAACAGGGTGGGAGTCGAGGTGCCGTCTGGCTCGGGTGCACCGTTGTCTTGTCCCGGTAACGTTGCTTTACGTGATGACATCATTAGTGTTACAATATGTTATTTCAGTGTCCTTGTTTACACTGCAGTCCGGTCAGCTTTGGCAGCTATGGAAAAGTAAAATAATTGAAGCAAAGTTCTGTTTCTTATTTAGAATAAACTTTTCACCAACAAATTAAGTTTTATGTGGCGGGTTCGACGCGCATTAAGTAAAGTTTCAAGCTGCTATAATGAAGCCTTCCAAGGAAATAAAGCAAAAGTTGAACGCTCCTTATATTCGATCCAGCGATCACCGCATAATATTTCTAAAATGAAAAATTTGCATTTTTGTACAAACTATTGTGATTAAAAGTACTATAGATTATGCCACTAATGCGAAACTTGATCGCAGCGTTTTACGTCGCAGAAAAAATTGGCCTCTTTGTCGTGAACGGCGGGGGCGAGAAGCGTGTATCCGTTTTGTCAATAGCACAGTTACACAGTGAGGGATTCCGGAAGAACACCCATGGTTATCGGCAAATCGGACATATTTTTTGAACATGAACTTGAGAGCCTTTAAAGGGCACCTCCGGCGGTTTTTTCATGCTCACAGATATAAAAAAAGTTGCATCAGTCGTTATTCTCAACTTCAAGATTACATGTTCCTAAAAGCACTGTTGTGGATGCTTTAGTTTTCCAGAAAAGAAATTTTAATTTTTAGGTGTAACATGGGAAGTACACAAGAAAACATAAGGGTAAATTAAAAAGTATAACAGCAGGAATTACTGTATAGAAGAAAACCTAACCTTCATACTTTGTCATCACGCAAATTAAGCGCCCGCGAATATTTGCATTTGATATTTGTGTGTGTGCGTGCGTGCGTGTGTGTGTGTTTGTGTTTGTGTTTGTGTTTGTGTTTGTGTGTGTGTGTGTGTGTGTGTGTGTGTGTGTGTGTGTGTGTGTGTGTGTGTGTGTGTGTGTGTGTGTGTGTGTGTGCGTGTGCGTGCGTGCGTGCGTGCGTACGTGCGTGCGTGCGTGCTTTGCGGCCCGCAGAGGGGTGGCGACGAAATACAGACACCCCTAACGTTGAGCAGCGGGGCTTGCAGGCCGCTCAGTACAGAAGTATAACGCCAGCTGCCTGCCGTCTGCTCCTGGGCAGCAATGACAGACGCTTGCAACCTTGCAACGACCTCTGGTTTCCGGGAAACAGCCGTGACTCTTGCATTCGGAAAAAAAAAGTAATTATCAAAAACAACGGAAGAAGGACGCTCAACATAAAAATAGCGAGGAGGACGGCGAGTGCAGAGAAAGACTTCAAAAAAAGCCTATCTACGTAGTAAAGCATCAGAGACAGAGCTCATCTGCCGAGTAGAACTCTCTCCTTCGACGACGAGGAACATTATTTCAAAACGTGTGCATACACGGAACAAATGCCGTGTATTCACAAATCGGTAGTGTCGTTCGGCTTCGCCCGGAGATCCAAGAGAGGCGTAGAAAAAGACCTGCTTGACTTCAGGGTCCACAACTTCTGTGCGTGTTCAAAGTATTTCATAAGCTCTCAAACAACTGTACTAAATTCCTTTGCTGTGAACACGTGGTCAGCATCGCATACAAACAATTTCAAAGGAAATATCGTTTAAATATATGCTCTGAATAATTGCTTTGAATGCTGCTGCGCTTGCTAATCTGTCAAGGATACCTTCAAAATATATAACATGCACCTATCGGTGTATTGCGTGTGTGCCAAACATTTAATTTCAATTGGACTATTGTGTTGCGATGTTTCCTCTTTCAATGTGGCATCAGTGGCCTTCAAGACAGCTTTCAGTTGTTTTTCTCAGTTTATAACCTAATTACTCATCACTGAAGTAAGGTAGGCTACACGGTCATCAGTGTTCTACATTCAAAACTGGTATTAAAAGTGTTACACTTCATATTTCGAGTGGTCTCGGACTGCTGACCACTTTAAGCTACACAATAATTAATGAAGAACAAATATAATCATTATATTTGATTATTTACTGGCTCAGCTTCAAAGGAACATTCGTTCTCGGGTTTGTTTTACCATATAAGGTTCTATTTCTATCGCTCCTCTTTTTTATTATTTTTGAACCCGAGTGTATATAACCAATGAGCTTTAGCTGTTGTCGCCTGCTTTATGAAATTTCGGAATTTATTAAAATTTTCGGACTACAAGCTCAAATACATCAAAAAATAGCTTAAAATATGACGAATTCCAAAATAGGAATAGAAGTTCCAGGTAACGGCAACGATGTTCTTGCATCCGACGAAGCTGTCTAGCTTGTCACATAAAATTGCCAGGGATGTCCACCTAGCAGCACAGAACCAGGTTAATTGGAGAAATATGGGAGAGGCCTTCGCCCTGCAGTGGATATTGTCAGGATGATGATGATGATTATGATGATGACACCGATCAAGATGCGCGAAAGCACTGTTTGACATTCTTTTTTCTTGAAGGTTTCTCATAGAAAGGCTGGCACTGAGTTTAGCAAAGTGTTTGGCATTTTTAGTTGGTTTAATTCTAGGAAAAGGAAAGGTGCGGTACTTGGCTCACTTCTCAATGGGCCCCTACACTTCCAATGAATAGCGTACAGTTGGTAGGTGCAGTCGTGAGCAATATGAGAAGGAGCAAACTTCGCACAAACTTCAGAATCGTCGGCTAAATTTTCTAATATATTTAAGAATGACTTTTGGATGTCATGAGGAAAAAACAAGCTCCTAAACAAGAAACTGCATTGCTCACAAAATTGATGATTAATAAATAAATCAACGCTCCAACTTTGTTCTGTTTCAAATTTCTCATTACTGTATATATTTTCTGAGTAAAGGATTTCCAACGCAAACTACCTCCAACGTGACCAGCAGATGGATATTAAGTGAGAAGCGAGATGCTATGCACCCAACCTGAACGCCTAACAATGAGCGGGTAATTGCGTCACAATTTTGTTACGGAATTGCGGGCGTTTTTTTTGTGATGCGGTTTTTTTTCTTTCATTTCTTGATTACGGCAACACCGACCCCTTTTTGACAAAACGAGGTGTACATATGAGTCAATAGTTTGATCGAGAATAATAAAAATGAGGGGAAAATTTTGTGGTAGCCTCGGCATATGCAATCGATCTCAGAGGCACCTTGAGAAGAGAGTAAGAGGAAATAAATATTAGCAGGGTTTCGACTTAATTCAAACCAAGTAGACGAGAAGAGCTATTGGTCTGTAGTTAGTTTTTTCTCTCAAAGTTTCCATTAGGTTACACTTTAAGATATTACACATTAGTCAACGTGTTCACGTTTACGGCGTGTTCTCTCCAGTTCCAACTGAACCCGTCGGACATGGCGTGCTTCTTCGGCCGGAAAAGCAGAAAGACCCGGCACACTCGCCATTCTGTCGAGGTCTGACGTGCCGCAGCAATTTCGTGGTGTGCTTATGCAGGCAACCATAGCGCGCAGCAAGTTGTTATTGCTTAAATACTGTAGCCTACTATGAATTCATAGCGACTGGTTATACCTGCCTCTGTTGTCGCCTAAGGTCAAGGGTGCATATCCAGGCCACGGCACCAGCATATCAATTGAGCCAAAATGCCAAAGCGCACGAGATATTTGAGATGTAAGGACGCGTTAAATAACTTTATGCAGTCAACATTATTTTAAGGCCAGTGGAATTTCTTATTTGGATATTTCATAGCTTTTAGCCAGCGGCCTGCTTTCAGCATGCGTCAATATCTTAGGATAAAATAATTCATATCCCCATTTATCAAAACTCAACTGAGAGGTTTTATATATCATGTGAAGCTTGGGATAATACCCGCACGCAGTACATTGTCATGTCGGAATTGTGGCCGTCTGGTACCTAGGAAGGCACCGAATAGAGGCCGCTTTTTTTTTTCGGCTCATTGTGCGCGCACAAAAAACTGCAGAGCTCATCGGTGGCGGTCCACGAACGTGCTAAAGCGTCGCTGAGCCTCACACTTCCTTCTGTCCTCGGCTGCGCTGAATTTGAGGCTGACAAGAAAAAACATACAGGTAAACCCGCAAGACAACTAGAACACTCTTGAGCAATGTAGTGGCTCTGATCATTCGAGATATATATCTGCATTTTGCACTACAAATTAAATCACAAAGCCGCGTTCCGAGGCACTGAGTGGGAACCGAGAGAACACAGCTTCACGACCATTTATAGCTATAAAAATTCTCATTCACGTAAATAACGATTTTAAACCTATAAGTTTAATATCATGCCGTACTTGTATGCATGCATAAGCTCTCTCCGCCGCGGTGGCGCAGCAGTTCAGGCACTCGACTGCTGATCCCGAGGATCCGGTATCGAGGCCGGTCGCGGTTGCAGCGTTCTGAGAGAGTCGAAGCACTTCACTGTATATTTCGCCCGAGTACTGTTCGATTTCAACGCACATTAATGAACCGCAGGTGGACACACCTATTCCGCAACGGTCCACCTCGCTGTTCGTCCCAGCCCACACATGTAGGTTTGCGGCAGTAATATTATTAACAAGTTAGCCTTAGAGGCCCTGTTCAGCAGAAAATGCGTCATTGTCAGCACTGAGAGCGAGAAATCACAGACATGGTCCTGTCAGGTGACATGGCGTGTATTGAAATTAGCCGACAGATTGGTGACCTCAGGAGACAATATTACTTGAAAAAAGATAACAAATAAAGTTTCTAGTTTGAGATGTATGGCTGAGATAGAAATCGAACATTCCAGGATACTTTGGCTCCGTTTAGGTCATAAAGGCCTGACTTCAGGCTTGGTAAAAACTAAATTGTAGATATCTATGTTGCGTGGCCTTTCATAAAATTTGGATAGCTATCCACTCGATGATGATGAGCACGCTTTAGATAACACAGACGCAGAATAAGGGATTGAGGGCTACACTCGTAGAAAAGCGTATCTGCAAAAACTTCAATTGATTTCTTGAATTTTACTTCTTAAATTTATTAGTGCAAGAAGAGGCGTACACAGGAACTATGGAAAACTTGACTTGCGCCATACCGTTCAAGGCGTAGTTTAAATGCCGATATCCGATTTTAACCACTACTACATAATGCACTATACTCTTCCAAACTTCTTTTTTTATTATTCGAAATGTTTGCCACAAGGCATAGGTTGAGAAAGGGGGAATGGGATGCAGGAGAAACTTTTTTCTTTCTTTCTTTCTGCTAACGAATGAAGTTCACATTACGTGAGCGGTATTATAAACGCACACTCAACAGTCAGGCCCACTTCTTATAACCTGACGCAGGAAGGCGGGGTTTAAGTTTTGACGCTGTTGCTTTAGCTTCGTCAACTTTGAACGGCGTGTACATTAGACAGCTTTAGCAGAGCGTATATGCACCTCCGCTCCGCTCAACCGGAGAGCTGTACTGCGCATGCGCCGAACGCTCAGGCGGGAGCGCGCAAGCGGGCTGGCACCTCCGTTTCACTTGTTTTCTTTTTCTTTATTGCCTGGCTTTGACACATTGTGTGTCAAAACAAAATCGACAAAACGCACATCAAAACGCTATTTACATACGACACCGTCGTGATCAGCCAGTATGAGACTGGCTTCATCACATTAAAATTCACTCACACACCAAAGGCTCTAGTATTGAGGGCCATTCGGAAAGTTTCACAGCAGCTTTCTCAATTGCCAAAAACATGTCTACGCTTTCCCGAAAATAAACTCGGGCAGGCCGTTAATCACAATGGAGGCCTGTGAGTATAACTGAATCAAAGGGTACCCATCCTCACTTTTAGGCATAGGTACCGGAGGCCACACGGTTCCAGCAAAAAATCATACATAGCGTTCTTTGAGATGCATCTGTAAAATAAACCCCTTCCCATCAGTGTTAAAAACGTGGTCTATTGTTTCTGGCTTCCTGAATATTAAGCACTGCAATCACAAGGGTATAAATAATCGAAGTGTCTAAAGGTACGTCCGACGTATCCATTCGATTCTCGTAAAGATACGGCGGACGTCGATATACAGGCTCATGGCTATATGCACGTCGAACGCGGCCACATTCCGCTTGCTACGCGTGAATGAATCTTATCCTCTATGATATCAGCTAGCCGCCACTCTCGATGAGGTGCTACGAAGAGTGCATCCGTTCTAACATAGATCACGGTCTTCACTCAGGATTGTGTACGGCAAGCATCGCTGTCATGCACATAGCTGCAGGCGATGCTACGTAACTGCACCAGCTCCACCAGCTGTCATCGAGATACGCACATTCACGAGCAGCTTTCGCTTCGCACTAAACTATCACCTCGATCTGCCCGTAATGCGAGCGAGCTATTCCTAGCATTTACGCTGTCTTAGGTCCTGCATCGACCTCTGAAGATCTAGCGCCGGCACAACACACACACACCTCGCCGTGAAGAACATTCGGCAGTCCAAAGTATGTATGTGAAATGGCATTATGCTCGTTCCTCACATGCAGACCGAGGAAACAGGTTGTTTCTAGCTAAATTCTTCGTTTAAATTCTACCTCAGAGCCGTGGCAGAAGACATGCCGAATCTACTAGAGGCCTGCGCTGCTACTGCGGCGAGCTGCACATCGACTCGTCGAGGCGAATACCTACTGCACCGCACCGCAAGAGTGCACAACCGAAAAGCCGGAAGCGCAAATGATTCGAATTCCCTGCGAACAGCAATGTTCTTTGGTATTTAGGGGAAGACTAGACTAAAGTGCTTAGCCTGCATCTTTTTCTTGTCGTTGAATTTTGCGTACATGTAGTTTAAACCACCGCATCCTCGAGGTTAGCGTGACCCGACTGAACGGCCGCGCAGCTTTGAAACGAGCGGGATCGATATGCATGCATCGCCGGACTTAGGTACGCGGTAGAAAATGTGCGCTGCACATTTAGTTGCAGAAGCTGACTCTTGGAATTTTGCAGAGTGTGCCATGCAAGTGATAGTTGCTACAACCACACATCCATGTTCCAACGGCTGGCCTACCCCGAGGCGCATAAATGTTCAACCGTGGACGTATCAATGATCGAAGAGAGGACAGATTTTCACAATATTGGGCGCGAAATCGATAGCTACCAGTGCTCAGTGTTAGAGAAATTCTGCTTTGATCATGCGCAATTCAGTGTTTCAGGTGTGGTCAGTAGCTATAAGTTTGAAAGTTCGCCTGTCAAGTCAGCGGTGCCAGCGATGGACCGGCGGAGCGATTTTTCACGCTACACCGCTGTCTTGCTAGAAAGCCTACCTAGGCGGCATTTGACATTCAGCTGCTTTTTGTGGGCCCCGTAATTGACAGCAACGCCTTCAGAAACGCGTTAAATGTTCAAAAATGTATTCTCTTCAACAGTTTCACTCCAGGCTGTCAAGGCAGGCGGACGTTGATAAAACATTTGAGCACTCCAGTCTTTAGAAATCTGTAAGAATCGCCTTCAGTTTGTAAAATTATTGGAATAGGTCACTTTCCGATCGCTGGGACATAGACCCTCATGACAGCGCTGTCATGAGGGTCTATGTCCCAGCGATCGGAAAGTGACCTATTTCAATAATTTTACTGTCACATGAATAAGGACCACACCAGACCGAAATCTTGTCTCATATAACATAGCTAACCAAGGTATACCTTACAGCATTGTGTTGATTTTTATGGTGCATAAGCGACTAATGCAGCCATGCACCAAGAACAAGGTTTAATGTATTTATTTTGTGTGTAATGACTAAAATGTTCTTTAGGATGTAGCTTGTTTAGAAACATTTTAGGAAACCAAAAATGCAGGAAATTTGCACGTCTCTCCTAGAATCATGCTGGGATGGAAAGGGATCTGTTGCAAAATTGTACAAAATGTTTCCTCTTATCTCGACTCTGGCGCACGTGTAAGATATAGTTTATTGTTAGTTCATCTCCACACTCCTTGCATATTGGTTTGTCCTCTTTCATAAGTATGAAGCTGTGTGTGAGGTGTGGGTATGTGTTTTGTGAAGATGACCTAAAATGGCCTCCATGTTGTGTTTCTGATTACTGCATGATTTTCATTCCTTAATGACAGGTTTGACAATTATAGTTCGTAGTTTATTTCAATGTTTCAAAAATCCTGCCATTTCACTCGCGTGGGAGCTTTGTGTCCTGAAAGTACCTGCATTCGTTTTACTTTCTTTATCTCAGATGTTTTGTATTTAAATGTGCAAATGCCAATAATCAGATGTGTAGCCACCCTCGTATTTACGCGCATTCACAGGACAATAACAAGGTTCAAAGGTCACGCAGTAACCCATTGTTGCTTAGATATTAAACACCCGATCCTACTATTCTCTAGCTGGTTGATTTTCAATTTAAACAGCGCGAACAAGAAGACAAAAGACAAGATAAAAGGAAGCCACAGTACAAGCGCTGACTCACAACTATGCCTAAGCCTTTATACTCCAAGACCCATTTGTTGGATGCAAGACTGGTGTTGTGTACAGGCTTCCACTCTCTTGTGGAGCCTGTTATATAGGACAAACAGGACGCTGTATTAGCAAGAGACTACTGGAACACCGGAACAACTTGGAAAGCGGCAAGGACAAAACATTTCTGGTCTCACATTGCCATTCATGTGAAACAATGAAGAAGGAGAAGAAGAAGTGCACTCCTATGTTTGACCAGTTTAGGATTTTGTATCGCCACAAAGAAAAGATGACGAGAGAGATAGTTGAATCATATTTTATTTCAAAGGACAATAAGTATGTCAGCAAGACTTCTCTTGCTCTTTCAAGCAAAAAGATGTCTTTTTTGAGTGACTTTTAGTGCAGCAGGTGAACCCGGGGGTTGTTTCACGTGATTGTTTCGTTTTCGTCATGTTTGTTTTTATCTGGGTCTTGCAGTAAAGGCTTAAGCATAGTTGTGAGTCAGCGCTTGTACTGTGGCTTCCTTTTATCTTGTCTTTTGTCTTCTTGTTCGCGCTGTTTAAATTGAAAATCAACCAGCTAGAGAATAGTAGGATCGGGTTTTTAATATCTAAGCAACAATGGGTTACTGCGTGACCTTTGAACCTTGTTATTGTCCTGTGAATGCGCGTAAATACGAGGGTGGCTACACATCTGATTATTGGCATTTGCACATTTAAATACAAAACATCTGAGATAAAGAAAGTAAAACGAATGCAGGTACTTTCAGGACACAAAGCTCCCACGCGAGTCGAATAGTGAGAAGACTGCCAAGTAAAGCTGAATGTCTTGTAGTCCTAGACTTATTAAAACCGAGTTCTCAATATAAGACACACAGAAGCCAAAACACTGACGTTCCTCTAGCCACGTTAGGCGCTCACGTACGGTGTAAAGCATTGCAAGAAAATGATGGTGAAGGAACAGCGCAAGGGAGCACAAACACAAGGCGCTGCTTCCTTGTGTCTCTGTGTCCCGCCCTTTGCGCTGTTCCTTCACCATGCAAAACCAACTAGCCCGCCAACTCGCTCTTATTAAGAAAATGACAACTCTTCCCGTATCGCGGCAGCTAACTGATTCAATGCATTATGTTTCCAGCCATGTCAGCAAAACATTATGCGCAATATTCAGTTTTCTAAGCATGGTGAGCTTAATATGCAAGCCGTACGTGCTCCTGTATACAATCGTTCTAATTAGGTTGCTGTTGTGAAGATGAGTATATATCCACACTATAGGCGATGAAAACTGTCATGTGACTTCGCAATTTGTTTTCTGCTTGGTTCCCTTGATCACCAAAGCGATAATTAGCTCATCTCACTATTCCGTCAACGTGACATTCAGCTCCTAATGCGAAAAGAAACAATCCGCAGCATACGTTCCCTTTTTTTTCGCAGCGTTTTCGCATAGATGTCTCTTCAATACAAATCGAACATTTTCCCTCCCTTCTATATTCGGCCGATCATTTTTTCAAGCTGCCACTTGCAGACTTAATGTTCTTAAAATTTATATACCTCACTTGGCGTGGAATCACCGCATGTATATTTTTATTTATTTATTTATTATTTTTTTTTATTTCGACATTGTGCAGACCAATGTCTTGGACCAAGCAGGAGGAGTGCACAAAATAATCGTGAAAAAAAAAAATACCACTGTGATGTTATATATGGGCCCAGGTCCGTTCAGGAGCTCTGGGCAGGTAGCAGAGCAGGTTCACAGACACACGGACGCTTTTCTTTTCTTGACCAATCAACGTAACTGGCAACAGACATGCATACAGCCTAGCTTATCCTAATAGGATATGTCCCAACACAAAACCGTCCTACTTCTGGTTTTCCGCTCGTGGACTAGATGCCGGTGCAGGCGAGTCCGCCGGTCCTCGGCGTCCGGTTGAGGCAAGACCAGCGGCCGGGGTGTGACGCGGGCTCCGTTCACGCCAGTCGCCCGAGGACTCGGTAGCGCGGCAGGCCACGCTCCGGCGTCTGTGTCCGGCGTCTGCTTCACAGTCCGGGGTACTGCGGTGTACCGCGGGGTACCGCGTCACGCCCGGGTACTGCAAAGTGCGGCACCAGTGCGGCAGCACAAGTGCGGCGGCCAGGCACGATGGAGCGGTCGAGCTGCCTCCGCAAGCTGTTCGCCGGATGGCGAAGCGCTGGGCAGTACCAGACCCCGGACCAGGTGCCCGGCAGGTGCTGGCGAGCCGGCCTTGTGCGCCAGGCCCAGGACGATGAACTCCGCCGCCAGCGACGCCCAGGAACGTCCGACCCGTTCGCTTGCCGGAACAAACTCACGCGCACTGGCACGCCCCGCACGCGGCCACACTTCACTTCCTTTCGAGCCACCCGCACGCTCGCCACAATCATCATCATCACAACCTCCCCCCGTTTCAAGACAGTTTCTTGCAACTGTTCTGGCGCCGGGGAGGGGGAAAACGTGGCGGGGAGAGAACAAACTACAACAATAATAAACCCAAATCAGAAGCACACAAAACTTCACAATGCAACACACGAGTTCGTTTTTTTAAATTTTTGTTCGGACACCAGAAACACACTCCCACACCTTTCACACGCTGCTCATGTAACATAGACACAGGACTTAAACACTAACACAAGAAATACAAGGCTGCAGAATGCAGGCTCAAGTTCACACACGGCTTACGTAGTCAGCGCCAACATTGTCAGTTTCCTTGACATACTCTTTCGCACTTCATATGGAAGCAAGTTCCCATTGTTTGCGACACCTAAGCATCAATGGTAGTCCTTGCGTGGCACAAACTTAATAGCGGGATACAGTCACTGTAGTCACATTTCTTGCGACAGATGGGATGTGTGTTTGACATGTTTCCTTCTACAGCGGCGACAGCCACGGTGGGGAAACTGGTACGCAGTTTCTCATATTTTTTCAGCATGTTGATGTGGAATTGTTCCTTTGCACCTCCCAAGTCAGTGAGGTAGTTAACCTCGTTTCTCACGCCCACAACTTCAAATGGACCTCGCCATTACATGAATAGTTTGTTTGAATAGGCCAGCAGGAAGATGAGCACTTTCTCTCCAGGCTGTAGCTTCCCCGGCCGACTCTTGCGGTCGTAGTATGTCTTGTTTTGTGCGAGCCCTTTCTAGGTGGTGGTGGTGTTTTGATGCCAAAAGGCATATATCGAAAGTGGTACAGTCCAGAAGTACTGGAAAAATCTGTTTTTTTTTTTCTGCTTCCAGCAACCATAGTGACCTTCCAATGACGTACCCTTCGTAAAATTGAACTTGGAGAAAACGTTTTCTGTCCTGCAAGGATGAAGACGGCATCAATGCGCGGAATGAACCCACAGTCAGACTTCAGGACGTTATTGAACTCCCGGAAGTTACTGTACAATCGTATGCGTGGTCTGACATCTTAACAAACACAATTGGCGCATGGTAGAGAGATTTCGACTTCTCGATAATTCTAAGACGCAACATCCTCCGTTATTTCACAAGCTGCTTTTTTCCGGCAGTGAGTACGATGCCACTGTTTTATGGCATGTGGTTTCATTTCCGTCCTTGGCTTAAACCGAATGTGCTTGCGGAAATGAGCTTTGCACGTCGAGGTTCTTCGCGCACTTCTGCACTTTCTCGCACAGCTTGCTTCTCGTAGGGGGTGTTCTTTCCGGCCACCAACATTCTTCTTGAGATGAACCATCACTGATTTTACGGCTTTGGGAACATGGAAGATCTGCGGCCAGTCTTTCGCCTCCGCCTGTTCTCCAGATAGTCTAGAAACATCAGAATATGTACTTTTCTTGGTATGCCTCGGTCGCCCACCTTTCCGGCGGCGATCCTCACCAGGCGTGTGAGTCGCTGCAGCTGTATCTAAAGTAAGATAGCCATCTCGACGTTCCGAAGAATTTCCAGTGCTGCTCAACAGTCCATTTGCGAGCTTCTCACGCTCAACATTTCGTAGCAGCCTTATATAACCTAGGCCAGCCACAGTCTTGACTCTTAAACTCTCGTTATGCATTTTTTCATCTTCACGCATGCTCACATTTCTGCTCACAACGACTTTATTCTCAACCTTCTCATGGATGCATAGTCCTTCCCTGTGATCCTTTATCAAGGTGCTTACGTTTTCAGTATTACTGTGACAGTCAGTAAGGCACCTTTCCATGCAGACATATGTCCTTATGGCGCTCTTAACCTCGTTAAGAACAGAGGTGAACATATTAGGACGGTGTCCAACTGTATCTATGTCAAAACAGAGCACATGTAGCGCTGAAGGCTTCGTAAGGTCTTTCACAGCTTTGTACTCATGCTCTAGATGTGATCTTACACTACTAGCAGGTGCTGCGGCCTGTAATGCCCCATGTGCTTCATTAAACAGTAGGGTCACTTTGTCAGGGCTGCTCTGATCCAACCCAGTAGCTCTATCTATGTAACGTCCAACACCATGAAACGAGGCGTTTTTCTCCTCCGCTGTCACGCGTTTTCGAAGCTCTAATAGTGTTTTTTCGGTCGCCTTCAACCACTGTTCTCTTTCACGGAGTTCTGTAACCTCATGCAAATGCTTGGGTTCGGCATTAGGCGTAAGCCGCCCATCCATTCGCGTTTCTGCCCAGTCCGCTTCTAATTCCTCTTTGTCAATGCTAAGCTGTTCTTCGTACCAGCCGAGGAATTCTTTAAGCGTCATACCTAGCTGCTCGCTCATCAGCACCAACGCCTCGAGCTCCATCTTTGCTCAAACGTCGCGATGCGTGTAAACCCGTCCTCGGCTCTCTGCCCTCTCTCTGAATGATTAGTTCCTTGAATCTACTAATTTCTAGGATCCTGGCAGGCTCGCCAAATTGTGATGTTATATATGGGCCCAGGTCCGTTCAGGAGCTCTGGGCAGGTAGCAGAGCAGGTTCACAGACACACGGACGCTTTTCTTTTCTTGACCAATTAACGTAACTGGCAACAGACATGCATACAGCCTAGCTTATCCTAATAGGATATGTCCCAACACAAAACCGTCCTACTTCTGGTTTTCCGCTCGTGGACTAGATGCCGGTGCAGGCGAGTCCGCCGGTCCTCGGCGTCCGGTTGAGGCAAGACCAGCGGCCGGGGTGTGACGCGGGCTCCGTTCACGCCAGTCGCCCGAGGACTCGGTAGCGCGGCAGGCCACGCTCCGGCGTCTGTGTCCGGCGTCTGCTTCACAGTCCGGGGTACTGCGGTGTACCGCGGGGTACCGCGTCACGCCCGGGTACTGCAAAGTGCGGCACCAGTGCGGCAGCACAAGTGCGGCGGCCAGGCACGATGGAGCGGTCGAGCTGCCTCCGCAAGCTGTTCGCCGGATGGCGAAGCGCTGGGCAGTACCAGACCCCGGACCAGGTGCCCGGCAGGTGCTGGCGAGCCGGCCTTGTGCGCCAGGCCCAGGACGATGAACTCCGCCGCCAGCGACGCCCAGGAACGTCCGACCCGTTCGCTTGCCGGAACAAACTCACGCGCACTGGCACGCCCCGCACGCGGCCACACTTCACTTCCTTTCGAGCCACCCGCACGCTCGCCACAATCACCATCATCACAACCACATCGCGGGAAGATACACACTTGAAACAACACACGTCAATGAACATTGTGACGAAAACTTGATGGCCATTATTGGCACAACGCAATTCGTGTATCAGGAATGTGAAATTCCATGAAAGACAAACCGTTTTAGCCGCGAGACAGAATGCACTAGGTATGCAAAATGTGGGACGCTAGCACAATCGCAAAATTATTGTTATTAAATATGTTACTTGTAAAAAAAAATCCATTCTTTGACTGCGCGAGCAAAAAAGACTATGCTATGATTTGTTACTGCAAGCAACAAATGGGGCTAAAGATTGTTAGTGACAGTGCCTCGTTTTGTGAGTAATATGTTGTTTAAGAGAGGATATAATGTTTAACTTAATTTTTGCGGAACATCATTCAACCCTATGTCAGATCTGACGCATATTTTCATTCGTAGCCTCCCCGTTCCGGCTCCTTAGTGTCTCAATCTTCTTCTCTCGCCCACAGAAGAACCTCCCAGCGGTCTCATCCAAACGATTACTTCTATCCACAGATGACATCAAAAATCATCAACCTTTATTCCAGGCACCTTTTAATTTTTCCAGCGGCTTGCTTTTATTTATCAACAACAACAACAACAACAACAACAACAAAGCAACTTATTTGTTTGCGCCAGTGACTGTAGGCCCTCTCCTATGGTACGTCGCAACAAAGCGCCTCATATGCCTTGCATTTGTTTCCAGCCATCCAGATTAGAAGCTGATGCGAGTAATGTGAAAGAGTGAAGTGAACAGCGCTGATGGCCAAATAATTGAACATGCTCTTAGCATATGGAAAATAATTATTTGCACACAATTCAAAAGGCAACTCCCTCTTCGTGGAGGCAGAAATGCATTACTCCGTGCTCGCAGGTGCGGCAATGAAGTGGATGAAGTAGAGAATGCATCGTTGAAGCAAAAATACAAAAGTGCGCATCCGGACTACATCGAGCAACACGTGCGTGCCGCAGAGTTGGCACAAGGAAACTACGCAAACAGCCGTTCTGCAGTGGATCCAGTATATTTTTGTGGCAGTTGAACATCGCGTCGGCCTTCCTCTTACCGCGTCCGTTCAGGTAAGTGCGATCATTTTCTTACCGCGGTTTGTACGAATAACTGAAGAAATCGGCATACCATTCTGTAAGAATATTTATCAGGAAAAGAAACCACTCAGCACATATAAGGCGAGATGAGTAGCATGATCGTTATTTTCGAAACAAAACAAAACAAATATAAATTTCTTTATTTCACAGTCACCTGTCATATTGTGTTGAATCTTGGGGCCATACCTATCCGACATATTTAGAACCGCTTTTCAAAATTCAAAAAAGAGCAATTCGGTTCATATCATATTCCAGCTGCCATGCCCATACGACGCCTCTCTTCAAATATTTAAAGATACTTCCTCTTCTTCTGGTAATTCAGCATAAAACTGCGATAATGGTGCTCCGTTCGATCACCAGAAACTATCCTTTACCCTCATCTCACTTTCTCTCTTCACAATACAGATCACGAAACGCAGCGAAAAACAATTTTCTCATCCCAATTAGCAAAAATGTGTATGGAAAAAGAACTCTTCTGTTTATAGGGACTACAATACGCAATGAAATCCCTTTGGAAATAAAGCAAAATGCCAACTTCTCTGCACTGCTAAAGTCGTACTATTACAATAGGTTGTGACTCTTTTACTCCTTCTGAAATTTTTCCCAATGTCTGTGCTGTCTACTAAATCATTTGTTTTGAACATTATGTGCATGGATCCCGACTAGCCTGCGAGCTAGGGATCCAGATGCTTGTTGCAATGTTCCTTGTGTTGGTTTTTTTGTGTTTGAAATAAATAAAAACAAATAAATAAAAATAAAAAAAACTTGAACTAAAAAGTATATTTCGCGTTTTAGCGGCCGTACCTCTAAATGTAGCCAGCTCAAAGTGCACATGCTTTGATTTGCTGATATATCTCTAGTCCAGGTTGGGATGTGGCGGAAAGACTTTGGAAACTTAAGTATTCTTGGACAGCGCTTTCTGTCCATCTCGGCCTAAGGTATGTTTGAAAGGCTCTCCAATCTAGAGTGACACAGCACAGACAGCAGTCAAAAATGTTTTTTTTTTCTCATTCAGACGTGTTTAACACAATGCTATAGCACTTTAATTTTAGTAGCTTGGTGGACGTAGTATCAAAATATGTCGGCACTTAGTGACATTTTATTCGCGGAACCGGTAATATTGCTTTAGGCTAACGTTTCTGCTTCGGTACTTGAGTCCAAGAACAATCTCATTCAACGTGCAAAACAAAGCTCATCATGTGCAACTGCAGTATAAATGGAGAACACAGTATTGAATGCGGGTATTTTCCTGAGGTCTCTCGTGATAATACAGCACGCTTCGCTCCGGAGAGCATTTAAAATTTTTCACCAAATGGGAGTTAGAGTCATCTGTCGGAAACATAAATTAACAGGACACAAATATTAGCCGCATTATTTCGTAGTTCGAAGCAAACATCCTTTGTTCCGGCCTATCATGCATTGTACGGCGACCATTTTATGAATTCTAACCACTTATACTGTGACCGTTTTAGCTGAAAAGTCCTACAGCATAAGTTATATATTATTCGAAATCGAATAACTATTCAAAAGTAACAGCGACCAACTCTAGTTACATCTCAAAACATTAGTCAATAGAAGATAAGTTATTTCAGTGTCATTGTTTACAATGACTGAACGGTCAACTATGGCCGTTACGGCGAAATAAACTCATTCAAGGTTTAATTGAAATAAATAATCACTGCCTTGTCGTGGCGGAGGGGCTTGCGAAACTCGATGAAGTCGTGAGCTCTGCTGTGTAGGGCCACCCAAGTTAGACAGGTCAAGGCAGAGAGTTCTGACAAAATGTGATTCACTGGAGAAGGTAATGGCAACTCACTCCAGTATTTCCTGCCAAGAAAACCCTATGGCCAGTCACAATACCATTATCGATATGGCGCCGGAAGATGAGCCCCCCAGGTTGGAAGGCGTCCCACATGTTACTGGGGATGAACAAAGGGCGATTCCTAGTAGCTCCAGGACGAATGAAGCGGCTGGGCTAAAGCCAAAAGGACGCTCAGCTGTGGATGTGTCGGGAAGCGACCGGAAAGTCCGATGTTGCAAGCAGATATATCACATAGCAACATGGAATGTAAGATCTATGACGCAAGGTAAACTGGATATCGTCAAGCGAGAAATGGAGAGATTGAACATTGATATCTTGGGTATCAGCGAGCTCAAGTGGACCGGAATGGGAGAATTTAACTCCGGCGACCATTACGTTTTTTATTGTGGGCACGAATCCAAGAGAGGGAATGGGGTCGCTCTCATAGTAAACAGAAGAATGGGCAAAGCAGTGCTAGGGTACAACCTCAAAAACGACCGAATGATTTCTCTTCGGATCCAAGGTCACCCTTTCAACATAACAGTTATTCAAGTCTATGCACCGACCACTGCTGCTGAAGAAGCTGACGTTGAGAGATTTTATGCGGACCTACAATGCCTTTTAGACCGCACCCCATCCTCAGACGTCGTTTTTCTCATAGGAGACTGGAATGCTAAGGTCGGGAGTGAAGAAATTCCGGAATTACAGGCAAGTTCGGTCTTGGTGAGCCAAATGAAGCTGGGCAGAGGCTAGTAGAGTTCTGTCAAGAAAACAACCTGACCATAGCGAATACTCATTTTCAACAGCACAAGAGGCGCCTGTACATATGGATTTCACCGGACGGTCTGTACAGGAATCAGATCGATTATATTATTTGCCGGCAGAGATGGAGAAGCGCTATACAAGCAGTAAAAACAAGGCCTGGGGCCGATTGTGGCACCGATCATCAGCTTCTTGTTGCCAAATTAAGCTTCGATTGAGGAAAACGCAGAAAACTAGAAGGCCTTTCAGGTATGATCTGGATCAGATTCCATTAGAATATGCTGTGGAAGTGAGGAATCGATTTCAAGAATTAGATCTAGAAGACAAAGAGCCCGAAGAGATGTGGACTGATGTTCGTGATATAATACAAGAAGTTGCTACTAAGATAGTTCCAAAGCAAAAGAAATGCAAAAAAGCAAACTGGTTATCTGAAGAGGCTTTGCAAATAGCTGAGGAAAGGAGGATGGCAAAAGGTATAGGGGAAAGAGAAAGATACAAGGTTCTCAATGCAGATTTTCAGAAAATAGCAAGGAGAGATAAGAATGCCTTCCTGAACATACAGTGTCAAGCAGTTGAGGACAACAGCCAATTAAGGAACACAAGAGCTCTGTATAAGACAATCAAAGATATCAAAGGAAGCTTCTGTGCTAAGCTGGCCGTGATAAAGGACAAACGAGGCAAGGAACTCACTGAAGCCTCAGAGATAAAGAGGTGGCAGGAATACACAGAAGAACTGTACAAGAAGGACCCGGATGTGCAAACCCAACATAGGACGGTTGTGATTACTGATCTCGAGCCGGGCATCCTGAAGAGTGAAGTTGAATGGGCCTTAGCCAGCCTTGCTAAGAACAAAGCTAGCGGAATTGATGGTATTCCAGCTGAGTTGCTTCAAAACCTCAACCACGACGCTGTTAACACACTGCATACAATATGTCAAAAGATTTGGACAACCCTGCAGTGGCCACAGGATTGGAGGAGGTCAGTTTACATCCCCACTCCAAAGAAAGGCAGTGCCAAAGATTGTTCCAACTACCGCACGATCGCGCTTATTTCGCATGCTAGCAAGGTGATGTTAAAACTCCTGCAAGGTAGGCTGCAGCAGTATGTGGATCGGGAGCTTCCGGACGTGCAAGCTGGGTTTCGCAAGGGCAGACGAAATAGAGACCAAATTGCCAACCTTCGCTGGATCATGGAAAAAGCAAGAGAGTTCCAGAAACCCATTTACTTCTGCTTTATTGATTATGCGAAAGCGTTTGACTGCGTAGATCACAGCAGATTGTGGCAAGCTCTCCAAGAGATGGGAGTTCCAATTCACCTCATCTGTCTCCTCAGGAACCTTTATGAAGGGCAAGAGGCCACAGTCAGAACTGGGCATGGTCTTACTGATTGGTTTCCGATTGAGAAAGAGGTGAGGCAAGGCTGCATACTGTCGCCCTGCCTATTTAACCTATATGCAGAGTGCATCATGAGGAAGGCCGGTCTGGACGAGTCTTCAGCTGGAGTGAAGATTGCTGGAAAACGTATCAACAACCTTGGATATGCGGATGATACCACTTTAATGGCAGAAAGTGAAGTGGAACTCAAGAGACTTCTGATGCGCGTACAAGAAGAGAGTGGGAAGTTTGGGCTTAAACTGAACATTAAAAAGACGAAGATCATGGCGTCTTGCCCTATCAAGTCCTGGAGCATCAATGGACAAGAAGTGGAAGCTGTGACAGATTTTCTGTTCTTGGGCGCCAAGATTACCTCGGAAGGAGACTGCAGCTATGAAATTAGGAGACGCCTGCTTCTGGGAAAGAGAACAATGGTTAGCCTTGACCGCCTAGTAAAGAGCAGAGACATTAGTCTGCCAACCAAGATCCGTATAACCCGTGCTATGGTCTTTCCAGTTGTGATGTATGGATGCGAGAGTTGGACTGTGAAAAAGGCTGACCGCCGAAGAATTGACGCGTTTGAATTGTGGTGCTGGCGAAGACTCTTAAGAGTTCCTTGGACTGCCAAATCAGTCGATATTGTCGACCATAAACCCTGACTGCTCATTGGAGGGTCAAATTCTAAAGTTAAAGCTCAGCTACTTTGGTCATCTGATGAGAAGAGAGGAGTCGCTGGAGAAAGATTTGATGTTGGGAAAGGTTGAGGGTCGCCGGAGAAGGGGTAGGCAGCGAACGCGATGGTTAGATGGCATTCTCGAGGCATTGCAAATGAAGCTATGTGATGTTAAGAAGATAGTGAGAGACCGGAAAGCGTGGCGTGACATGGTCCATAGGGTCACGAAGAGTCGGACACGACTGAACGCCTGAACTGAACTGAACTGTTTCCTCTCTGGAACAAAACTGCTTCTTTATCCACACATTAAGTTTCATGTGGAGGGCTTAACACACATACACGAAATGTTTCAAGACGCTATAATGCACTTTACCACGAGAAGAAAACAAAATTTGAAAGATTCCTATATTCGATTATCCGATCACCACATATTATTGTTGAAAATAAAAATGGTAACCAGCCATTATTGCACAAAAGAGGTAGAATATGGTGCCCAAAAATGCTAACAATTAGGATAGTTAGCAATGCGAAACTTGAGCGCAATTCTTTACATTGCCGAAATCTTTGCTTCTTCGTCGTCAGCAGCTTACGTGACAACCATACACCGGTTTGGTCAATAGCATAGTTACACTGTGTGCAATGATTCCAGCAGAGCAGCGATGGTTAGCGTCAAATGAGAGACAGTTTATGAAAATGAATTCAATCAGTTCAGTCGTTCAGTCGTGTCCGACTCTTCGTGACCCTATGGACCATGTCACGCCACGTTTTCCCGTCTCTCACTATCTTCCTAACATCCCATAACTTCATCTGCAGCGCCTCGAGGACGCCATATAACCATCGCGTTCGCTACCTACCCCTTCTCCGGCGACCTCGTCTTTCTTAACATCATATCTTTCTCCAGCGACTCCTCTCTTCTCATCAGATGACCAATGTAGCTGAGCTTTAACTTTAGAATTTGACCCTCCAATGAGCAGTCAGGGTTTGTGGTCGACATTATCGACTGATTTGATCTTCTGGCAGTCCAAGGAACTCTCAAGAGTCTCCGCCAGCACCACAATTCAAACGCACCAATTCTTCGGCGGTCAGCCTTCTTCACAATCCAAGTCTCGCATCCATACATCACAACTGGAAAGACCATAGCATGAGTTATACGGATCTTGGTTGGCAGACTAATGTCTCTGCTCTTTACTAGGCGGTCAAGGCTAACCATGGCGCTCTTTCCCAGAAGCAGGCGTCTCCTAATTTTATGGCTGCAGTCTCCTTCCGGGGTAATCTTAGAGCCCAAGAAGAGAAAATCTGTCACAGCTTCCACTTCTTGTCCCTTGATGCTCCAGGACTTGATAGGGCAAGACGCCATGATCTTTGTCTTTTTAATGTTCAATTTAAGCCCAAACTTCTCACTCTCTTCTTGTACGCGCATCAGAAGTCTCTTGAGTTCCACTTCACTTTCTGCCATTAAAGTGGTATCATCCGCATATCCAAGGTTGTTGATACGTTTTCCAGCAATCTTCACTCCAGCTGAAGACTCGTCCAGACCGGCCTTCCTCATGATGCACTCTGCATATAGGTTAAATAGGCAGGGCGACAGTATGCAGCCTTGCCTCACTCCTTTCTCAATCGGAAACACCATGCCCATTTCTGACTGTGGCCTCTTGCCCTTCATACAGGTTCCTGAGGAGATAGATGAGGTGAATTGGAACTCCCATCTCTTGGAGAGCTTGCCAGAATCTGCTGTGATCTACGCAGTAAACGCTTTCGCATAATCAATAAAGCAGAAGTAAATGGGTTACTGGAACTCTCTTACTTTTTCAATGATCCAACGAAGGTTGGCAATATGGTCTCTAGTTCTTCTGCCCTTGCGAAACCCAGTTTGCACTTCCGGAAACTGCCGATCCACATATTGCTGCAGCCTACCTTGGAGGATTTTCAACATCATCTTGCTAGCATGCGAAATAAGCGTTCCCGTGCGGTAGTTGGAACAATCTTTGGCACTGCCTTTCTTTGGAATGGGGATGTAAACCGACCTCCTCCAATCCTGTGGCCACTGCAGGGTTGTCCAAATCTTCTGCATAATGTATGCAGAATGTTAACAGTGTCATGGTTGAGGTTTTGAAGCAACTCAGCTGGAATGCCATCAATTCCGCTAGCTTTGTTCTTAGCAAGGTTGGCTAAGGCCCATTCAACTTCACTCTTCAGGATACCCGGCTCGAGATCAGTAATCACAACCGTCTTATGTTGGGTTTGCACATCCGGGTCCTTCTTGTACAGTTCTTCTGTGCATTCCTGCCACCTCTTCTTTATCTCTGAGACTTCAGTGAGGTCCTTGCCTCGTTTGTCCTTTATCACGCCCAGCTTAGCACAGAAGCTTCCTTTGATATCTTTGAGTGTCTTATACGGAGCTCTTGTGTTCCTTAATTGGCTGTTGTCTTCAACTGCTTGGCAC
The DNA here is from genome assembly GCF_055883805.1 of Amblyomma maculatum. Taxonomy (NCBI): domain Eukaryota; kingdom Metazoa; phylum Arthropoda; class Arachnida; order Ixodida; family Ixodidae; genus Amblyomma; species Amblyomma maculatum. The sequence continues at coordinate 95,658,793 of NC_139353.1, forward strand.
TGTTTGTTTAGGAAGGCATTCTTATCTCTCCTTTCTATTTTCTCAAAATCCGCATTGAGAGCCTTCGATCTTTCTCTTTCCCCCATAACGTTTGCCATCCTCCTTTCCTCAGCTATTTGCAAAGCCTCTTCAGATAACCAGTTTGCTTTCTTCCATTTATTTTGCTTTGGAACTACCTTAGTAGCAACTTCTTGTTTTATATCACGAACATCAGTCCGCATCTCTTCAGGCTCTCTGTCTTCTGGATATAATTCTTGAAATCGATTCCTCACTTCCACAGCATATTCTGATGGATTTTAGGAAACGTAGCGCAAAGAAGACCAGGACAAAAAAGAAGGATACACACACAAGCGCTTACTCACAACTGATTTTTTATTAGAAAAGCTAACAGAATATATAGGGTACAAAAAATTACAAATACATGAAATAAAGGAGGTGAATTGACAAAAATGTGGAAAAAAGGCAATTCTCCAAAGATACAAAAAAAACACGTGAAAAAACTACTTGACCACTGATTCAAGGTATGTAATCTATACCTTTGTTAAGTTAATGGATGCTTCGCTAACACACTTATCCCCTCCTTTCATGATATGATATGCCTCTATAATTTCTCTTGTACGTTAATTGCGCGATGTGCCAAGAACGATAGTTTTATCGAAAATTGGGCGGCATTTACATTTCGTGCAATGTTCAGGCAAATTGTCTTGTGATGTTGGGGTTAAAGAATTTCTATGTTCGAAGAGCCGGACATTTAAACAACGGCCAGTCTGCCCTATGTAGTATTTTTCACAAGAAAGAGGAATTTTGTAAATTACCTGCGTTCTGCACTGTACATGCCTAGATTTTTGGTTAACATAGCAGCGATGCTCACTTTTTAACGCGTCTGCTTTTCTTCTTATCAAAGCACACACACCTGACAATTTCGTGGGGGCTGACATTACTGTGCCTACATCATACCGATTGGCGACATTCCGCAACCCATGTGAAAAACGGTGCACGTACGGCAGAACCACTGGTTTCCTTTTATTGCTGCAATACTTAGACTTTTTCGTTTCCTTTCCCTTCACCCAAAGCAGGAGTTTATCACATCTGCTACTGATTAACGGAAGCGTATAACCAGAATTACTCAATCTATTGACTTGATCTAGAAAACTTTTACAAATTCTATGCTCGCAAGATTTAATTAAAGCAGAGCGCAAACAAGACGAGACAATTGCATTTTTCACCACTTTGGAATGTGCGGAGCGAAAATGTAGTAAAGGCTCAGATGATCTAGGGTGATAACCCCAACACACATGCTTATTCCCAAAATGAAGAGATAAGTCAAGAAATTGTAGAATATCATCATTGGGCAATTCAAAAGTAAAGTTCAAACCATGACCACTTTGTTTCAAAACCTTTAAAATATTAACAACAGAATGATTGAACCGATTGGAAGGGAGAAGGACTAAATAATCATCAATGTACCGAAAAATACTCAATGAAAGGCCATCTAGATTCTTTTGAATAGCTTTGGCTATTTGGCCAAGAAAAATGTCTGAAAGAACTGGCGCTACACGCGAACCGATGCAAACGCCAGATTTTTGTAAGTATAAAGAACCCTTCCACCCAACAAAATTTGACTTAAGGTAAAAAGAAACTAATTCTAAAAAAGATTCTACAGGAATGCCACAATGATTTATGAACCGTGCTTCATCATTAAAGTCAGAAATGCACGCCCTCACACTTTGCATAATGGCTTTGTGGGGGATGTCATAATACAGATTTTCTACGTCTATGCTGAAAGCCCGCAGCCGCTCCGTGTCGGATATCTGTAGATGCTCGACAATTTTTTCTGAATTGGGAATTAGGAAAGGGTCATCGATTGCTAAAGCTGAAAGGCACCTGAGCAGGAAACCTGAAATGACATGTTGCCACGAACCAGCTTCGGGCACAATCGCGCGGAAGGGTGAATCAGGCTTATGTGCTTTTACAGAGAAAAAAATGTCTAAGTGTAAAGCCTTAGTTTCCTTAACTGCAGTCGAAAGATGATCTAGTTTCATTTCTTCGGGAAGGGATATCGCTCTTTGCTTGACCTTGGCTGTTTTTACAGAAACCTGGTGGAAATTGTTATGTACGGCAACGCGGGCCTTTGTCAAAAACATGTGATCAGGGAGTACGACAAAGAAGCCCTCCTGATCCGAAATAAGCACTCTCATTTTCGAAGAAGCCATGAAATGCACCAAATCCCGAATTAAGGACTTACATCTGTCAAGGTTGCATGTCTCAAAAACGACATAAACACACTCCTCGACACAACGAGCACGCACATCATCCCGGGTCCGAGCCGATATTGACTTTGCCAAAGCCAGCTTGTCAAAGGGGGTCAAAGCAGGTTGAAAGGCGTACTTCGGTCCAAGCTGTAGTGTCTCGAGGTGCTCCTCTGGTAATTGTTGATCCCCTAGTACGATTACTTTTTCTTCCGGGGGACGTGTTTTCTTCTTGGAAGGAAGCCGAAGCCTCACCGAAGACCACAGGTATTCCGTAGCTTGACCCGCGAACCGGCACCAGTCACGGTAGGAATGGCTGAAGTTGGAACTGTTGTTTTTACACGCCAAACGAAGCCAGTTCTTGTAGTGTCTTACCTGTCTCCACAACTCAGAACTGACAATACGACTAACACGGCGGAAGTGTCCTGCAGATGGCCTCAATGTCCCACACATGGTATAGAATTCCGGGAGAGCCAGGCCTTGTTTTGAGTACCATGATGCAGTCCTTGCCTTAACCACACAAATGGCCATTAATGAAGCCAAAGAGGCTGGATTCGAAAAATGTGGATTAGAACGTGGAAAAGAGCCCGCTGTACAAGAAAGGAACTGCACAAGAATGCTGAATTGGGCGAGTTGGTGCATTCGCATTTTAGGAAACGTAGCGCAAACTTAGCGTCAATTCACCTCCTTTATTTCATGTATTTGATTTTTTTTGTACCCTATATATTCTGTTAGCTTTTCTAATAAAAGTTCAGTTGTGAATAAGCGCTCGTGTGTGCTTCTTTTTTTCTCCTTGTCTTCTTTGCGCTACGTTTCCTAAAATGTGAAATCACCAACTCGCCCAATTCCGCATTCTTGTGCAGTTCCTCGCAAAGTCTGTGCAATTTGGTTTCGACACTTCTCGCAGGTTGACCTTGTTTATTTTCTCTGTGCTGTCATTGACATCAACCGCGTAGTGCCTTAGAGTAACAGGTCCAAAAATTTATCCTTTTCAGACGGCAGTCTTGGAGCACGTGGTTTAACTCGCACCGTGCCTCCTTTGCGTAGTGCGAAGAGATCCCGTGACATCCTGTCGTATTACATTTTCATTCGCCTTGTCTTAATCCACTGTGCTCGCTGGTTCAATGTGCTTTCGTGGCTTCATTTGTTCATTTGTTTTTTGATGTGCCGTACGAGTCCTCCTACCCATAATTAGTTTAGCTGGACTTGCCTCCTTGCTTTGGCATGGCGTGTTGCGATTATCTAGAAACGACAAGTTTGGAGTGTGGCCTGTTTTTAGTTCCTTCTTTAGCGGGTACTTTGCTCTCTTGACTGCTGATTCAACCATTCCGTTTTAAAGGACATACCCTGGACTTGACTTGTCAAGAAGTAACTGCTACTTAGCAGTTAACTCGAAGAATTCACCGCAAGAAAATTGAGAACCATTGTGACTCACAAGTACAGCTGGAATCCCATAGTGTGCAATATGGTTTGAGTTTTTTTTTTATAGCTAAAGCAGTGGAAGAAATAAGTTTATCTACTTCCCCTACCCATAATTAGTTTAGCTGGACTTGCCTCCTTGCTTTGGCATGGCGTGTTGCGATTATCTAGAAACGACAAGTTTGGAGTGTGGCCTGTTTTTAGTTCCTTCTTTAGCGGGTACTTTGCTCTCTTGACTGCTGATTCAACCATTCCGTTTGAATGGACATACCCTGGACTTGACGTGTCAAGAAGTAACTGCTACTTAGCAGTTAACTCGAACAATTCACCGCAAGAAAATTGAGAACCATTGTGACTCACAAGTACAGCTGGAATCCCATAGTGTGCAATATGGTTTGAGTTTTTTTTTTATAGCTAAAGCAGTGGAAGAAATAAGTTTATCTACTTCCCAAAAGTTGCTGTAGTAGTCAACATCTACTAAGAAACTCCGATCTTTGTACTCCATTAAGTATTTGCCGACTCTATTCCATGGGTACTTTTAATATGGATTTGGTACGAGATTCTCATTCTCTTCTGCGTGGCCTACTCCTGACATGCTTCACACGACTAGATGAAGTCTTTGATCACAGAGTTCATTCCGGGCCGGAAAATACACTCTCTTGCCGTCCGCAAACAGTTTTTAATTCCTAGATGGGATACACGAAGAGCCTGCTTCATGTCTGCTCTCTGTTCTTCGCTATCACAACTTGTTGCCGTTGTAGATTACGCTTTTACCAATTATCAGTTCATCAGGGAAGTTGAAGTGTGTATGTGTTCCTTCTGAGAAATTTGATGTCTTTCGGCAATCCTTTCTGAATCAATCTCATCAGGTTGCACGTCACAATTTTGGTCTGTGTGTTTTCCTTGATTCTGTGAATAGGTATGCGCTTGATGCGTTGTCGACAGACAGCAATGAATTCCTCTGCCGGTGGTCAACAGCCCGTGTCCTTTAGGTATGCTCTAGACATTGCATCATCTAGACATTGGTCATCTGATTAGAAGAGAGGAGTCGCTGGAGAAAGATTTGATGTTGGGAAAGGTTGAGGGTCGCCGGAGAAGGGGTAGGCAGCGAACGCGATGGTTAGATGGCATTCTCGAGGCATTGCAGATGAAGCTATGTGATGTTAAGAAGATAGTGGGAGACCGGAAAGCGTGGCGTGACATGGTCCATAGGGTCACGAAGAGTCGGACACGACTGAACGCCTGAACTGAACTGAGACATTGCATCAGCAACAGTGAGTGGTCTTTCTCGGCAGTACTCGACTCTGTAGCAACTTGCTCTGCGGTCGTTTGGGTACGTTGTCAAGAACTTTCTTCGTGATGCTCTGCAGTGGTTTGTGGTCAGATATAACTGTTGTGTGCCTGCAAAAGGCGTATTGGTAAAACTTGCACAGGGCAAAGCAGATAGCTAACATCTCTTTCTCTATCTGGGCATACCTCTTCTCGGTTGCTGTCAGAGCTCTGCTAGCATTTAGTGTGTCAGAGCTTTGTTGAGTGCTTGCGGATCAATGCACATACGCAACTCATCATCTTTCTTGGTGGCGACGACCATGTGACTGGCCCATTGCGTATACTACTCCCCTTTGCGATGACCTGCTTGGTTGTCAGATCCTTAAGCAGGTTTTTACCTTCAGTATAATCCTCCTAATTAAGAAGAAGAAATGGACATGGGCAGGACATGTAGTGCGAAGAGAGGATAACCGATGGTCGCTGAGGGTAACAAACTGGATTCCAAGGGAAGGAAAGCGTAGCAGGGGGCGGCAGAAAGTTATGTGGGCGGATGAGATTAAGAAGTTCGCAGGGGTCAAGTGGATGCAGCTAGCACAGAACCGGGTTAAGTGGAGAAATATGGGAGAGGACTTCGCCCTGCAGTGGGTATAATCAGGCTGATGATGATGATGATGATGATGATGATGATGATGATGATGATGATGATGATAATCCACACGGGCACTCTGCACGCTGCTCACGTCTGAGGTTAGCATAGCGCTCTAGTACCTTTTAGTTGTGTTTTCCCTGCAAAGAATCCATTTTAATTGCTGAAGACGTCTGGGTACCTTGCTAGTACGGCATCTTGGGGCACTGCTGTATTCTCAACTGTCGATATAAGGTCATATTTGACACTGATTAGCTGCATCTGCTATAAGGTTTTTCTGCCCAGGAGTGGCGTAAGGTTGCGTGAAACAACAACTCAAATGAGTACTTATTCTTTGTAGCACCGTTGGCCAGGTGTAGTCTACATTTTCCGTTTGCCTCGAGAACTGTGCTCTTGTACATCTGAAGTTGTAGGAGCATCTTGCAGTGTCTCTTTCCGAGCATAGCGTTCTAGTATTGTATTCACTGACGCACAGCTTGCAGGTTGAAACTTGATAACATCATCGTTTCTTCTGTTTTTCATGGTGAAGAAGATTTTCTTTTTGTGCTCACGTACAGTCAAAATCTCTTCCGAATTAGAGCCATCACTGACCGAGTCAACAGAATTATTTTACTTGCACTGCTTTGCAAAGGGATTGCCTCGGCCACACTTCAAACATATTTTGCCCTAGGCAGGGCAAAGTGACTTTTTGAAAATGAGCACGTTTCCGCAATACCGGCAGCTTCTGTTTGTCTTGGGCGCATGCTTCTTGTTCTCTTTGGTGATGACATTGATAGCGTCGCTGTCCGTGTGCGCGGTGCCTTCTTGTTGGAATGCCTTCATCTGCTGTGCCGAGGTTTCATGCACGCGGCATACTTTAACAACCGTATCATCAGTAGGCTCTTCTAACATTAGTAGTTTCATGCGCAATTCCTCACTGGCTGCGCCAAAAACTAAATGGTCGCGGATCACCTTGTCAGGTTGGTCCGGAAAGTTGTATTCTTTCGCTTTTCGCATGAGATCTTGAAAACGCCAGACGGTTCGCCTGCTTGCTGTTTTCTACAGCGAAAACCATAGCGCGCATACAACTCGTTGCGCGTCGGCGCAAAATATTTTTGAGCTTCTGAAGCACTATTGCGACGTCTTTGTACGGCGCTGGCACTTCTTCAGTTGGGCTCCCAGAGTTTAACATGTTATATATCCCTATAACGGCTGTCCCGGCAATCGTTAGCAGTAGTACAACTTTCTGTTCTTAGGACTTGGCGTCTTGGCCGGTGGCGATGAGGTAGAGGTCATAGCACTGCTTGAAAGGTATATCAATTCGCTTGCAATACACTTGTCAGGCACATGCGTTCTTGCGCTTCAATAGGAGCTGCCTACTTCGCGGTGCGGTTTGCTTGTCACGTTGGCGTGCCCAACTTAAGCTCGCCATTGTCACTTGCCTTCGCGCTGTATTAATGCTGGTTGCAGTCTTAGTGTCCTGACGCGTTGCTTTCTGCTTCCGGCACTTCTGACCCCACGTTTCCATGTCTGTAGTGCCTGTCTTGCTTTACGGGAGAGGTGTGAGGACGCACACCGGCTTCAAAGCAACGCCATCTTTATTACTGCTGCGCTTGGTGCCAATAACACTTGCACCGGGCTTGAGAATCTCAAACCCGAAACATACTGCAACAAGAATTAATACTTCGTACGGCAATATATTAGCCGCATACAGGATCGCTCTTTCGTCCTGCCCTCAATGGTCATGCATTCAAAATATCAAGGCGAGAGCCTTTAATGCCTCATCGTTGTCACCAGTAGCTGTCTGCAGAGGGTGTCACACTTTCGATGGAGATTGTTAAAAATAAATAAATAAACCTTGTCTCTACCGGGACATCACACCTTCATTCCTTGGATCCCCAGCTGAGCGCTTTACCAACTGCCCCACGCCTCGGATCGTGAAACGTTTATCATAATTCCCCTTGTTTACCCTGAGGATAGCGGGATTCCGCGAGCAACAGATACTGCACCTTTATTTCCTGTAAACGAATTATAGAACGGCGGTGAACTTTGATGCGTTCAATAAAATGCTGGCTCTGTTCGATAAGGGGCGGGCCATGTACCGTCACGACTCGTCATGACGTCACCAGTCGATTCATGCATGGACGAAGCTGACTCCACCGGGCGTCCGTGCGGCGCGCCTTTCATTTGCCTCTTCCTCGAACGCCGCACCACATAGCAAGCAGAAGCAGACCCAGATGTGTAGGAGGCGTTAGTGCAGCACACATCAGCGGCATTTCACATATATTTACAGGATAGAAAAGCCTGTGTTGCAATCACGTAAGGCAATATTCTGAGGGCCCCACGCCGAAGTTTCAATTTCGATTCAAGATTTTTCTTTATTATTATTACTTGCGCATTGTAAAAAATGTAATCGCGCACTGTGATGACCTAGCCTTCAGCAATGTAAATAAATGATTATCTCAGTATGGTCGAAAATTCACCGGTGTCGCCCTTTAAACGCGCTATTTCTCGATAGTTCATTGGCGCAATATATGACCGCTGCACTTTTGAAAGAGAAAACCGTTAGTTGGAATTCATTTGTTCGGTGCTCAGAATCCACTTGCAAGGTTCTTTTTTTACGCGATAACGTGTAAAGCTAGTTCGGTCGAAATCACGTCGTCGTTGCCAGCGCCATAACCTAGAAGTGAGAAAAAACGTGTCGGAAATAAACACAGACGTGATTTAAAAAACGCGGTCGTTCATGCAGTGCTCTGGAATGTCATATGATTTCGCTTCTCATTTAGCTTCCAGCTACTACAATTGAAGGTAAGTTTGCAAGAGGGGTTAGAACCGATGACATAAGTACATCGTACAGTATGCTGTTAATTGTAATTAAAGGCGTCCACCGAGAAGTCAGACAATTACTGTATCATAGCGGAAGTGGCGCCAACTTTTAGGCGGCCTCTTACCGCCTCGCAAGATTTTATTTTTTTATTTTACGTAACCTGGTGCGCCTATTTTGGGAGTAAATAAAAAGCATATTATCATCATAATCCAGGTGTTATTTTTTCTGAACATGCAACAAACATTGGCGGGACACTTAAGCTTTGCTTTTAAAGGTAATACGCGATAGTTTTAAGGGTGCATCAGTATCCTGAGGCTGCCGGTCGCCAAATAGTCCGAGATGCCAGTGTTCCAGGTGAGCATGTTGCGTTGTAGGAGGCCGAGCAAATTCTTACGCCTCAGGTTGGACAGTGCCACTTGCAGTAAGTTGCACGGGCAGGGACACTTTCCAGGTACAGTTAAGTTTTGACTTCAGGTTCAGAACGCGACAACGTTAAGATGTCGCTCAGGGTCCCAATGCTTCTATTTACCAGACTGTCCCGAAGTGTTTGTCCCTGATGACCATGACTAGCTCTGGAAGGTCGAGTAGGATCTTGCACGCCAATTAAGTTGGCATTAAGACGCAGTAGGCATCCGCTTTGCAGCTGGGCACCTGGCCCCACCTGCTGTCCCAGTGCGAGCTGCCACGCGTCAGGAGCGATCAGTCATTCGCACAAGCAGCTGGAGGGCTCCCTGTACTTAGTTAACGCAAACGGTGACTCGGTATGCTGAAGTTGATTGATGGCTCGGGTCCAAGATTATATTAAATTTACTCACACGCTCGCGGTCAACCTCGCGTGTGACTTCGCTTCTTGCTTAGTCATCAATTTTTCATTTTGTTCGCTCATTTATCACGTGCCCACGTGCCTTCTTTATGAGGTCGTAATTAGTAGTTTCATTGCAGTGTCGTAGTTTCCAGTGTGTTTGTGCCAGAGATACCATCGTGAACGATAGTTGGCGTTCGGCGTCATAAAATTGCATACAAGCAAGAGCCGTCTGCTACCACGACTGGTGGTCAGGTGTTAATCAGGTAATATTTTCATACCAATTGTAGGAAAGACGAAGAAAAAGGCAAAGCTGCCTCGTGCAAATAATGTGATCGTGGATTTGATTGTGACTCAGAATTACTGAAAACGAGAAAGCAGAAGAGAAAATTACTTAACATTTCATGCAAAAATCAAATGACTATGCATGGCTCAGCAAACAGCAAAATGACAAATCATCATTCAGCAAAAAAAAATGTTGATCGATAATGACACAAGCAAAAACTGAAGTGGCTAAACTTACTCATCATTCCACAAAGAAAAAATTAGAAGAATTCAACGCTGCTGAACCGAATATTGAGCGAACGCAATAGCTGCGGGTGACCGCGAGCATTCTTCTAATTTTTCTTCTTCTTCTTCCCCAGCCCACACATAAATCCCCGATTAAACCAAGCCGTATGAATGTGCCTTAGTGGCCTAGAGGGGTAACGAAATGCCAAGGTTCTGCCAGGCTGATTCTAAAATAAGTGTCCCATGTGAAACGAGAGACCCAAGTTGGCAGCTCCTGCCAGCCCACATATAAAGCCCCTCTTTAACCAAGCCGTATGAACGTGCCTTATTGGGCTCTAGGAGTAACTTGAATGCCAGGGTCCTGGCAGGCTGATTCTGACATAACCATTCCATGTGAAACGAGAAACCCAAGAGTGCAGCTCCTGCCAGCTTGGGGTCGTCTACGTGGGTAGCCTAAAGGTCAAAGGTCAATGGTGGTCAGCGCCGGGCCACGCTGCCAGCTCAAACTACGAGCAGTATTGCTTTCGCAATAACAAAACAAATCGAAACTTAGCAAAGAACATTGTCAGTGTTCTGCGGATGCTCGGGTTCTGCTCTCAAAGCCACGCCGCGCTAGATCGGGCAACGTCAGTGGCAGGAAAGAACGATATACTAAACCACCTCCAGGGAACAAAGCTGTACATTTAGAGTTCCTAATGTTCTTCCTCATCAAAGCGGCATATGCGCGCATTCAGACATCGCGGCGTCGTCTCTCCGATGCTGCCTCGGCTGTACGTCGAGATCAAAGAGAAGGCGGAGGAAAGGGCCGCCCAATGCGCTAGCCAGCCCCTGTACCCCATGCAGTAGCTCCGAGGGAAGAAATCCAGATGGGGAAGGAGGAGTTCTTCCCTCTAAATAGACGAGGAGGGTGTTCGCCGTGTCGTATGGGCGCAGGGAGACGAGGAGGGTGTTCGCCATGTCGTATGGGCGCAGGGAATGTTGAATCCTCACAAACTGTAATCGGCAGAGAAATACACGGTAAAGTATGCAAAAAAAAAAATTAGGATATATTAAAAAGAAATAGAGCAGGAATCAGAATCTAGGAGAACCATAACCTGATATTTTGTGATCACGCACAATTACGCATCCGCAAACTTTCGCACGATATTTGCGTTAAGGGACATGGGTTACGCAAACTATACTAAATAAGAGAATTGCACGCCCAGTTACTGACAGGAAGCTAAGGTTACTCGCACCTCCACGTACCCGTCGCAACTACCATCAAAACTTTGTTTTCTTTATAATGGGTGCTTAAACAAAACGAAATTCTGTAAGAAATACTTTTTTGACGCGCTTTTTCTCCACTTCCAATCTCCGTCTTAACGTCTGTGCGGGCCAAGTGATATTTGTATGTCGAACGTTTGATGAAAACCCGAATGACGACAAATACAGACACCCCGAAAGTTGAACAGCGGGGCCGGCGGACGGGCTCCTCGAAGGCGACAAAATCGAAGCGCAACGCTGGCTCCTAGAGAGCGTACCGCTCAGTAGAGAAGTATAACGTCAGCTGCCTGCGGTCTGCGCCTGGGCGGCAATGGCAGATGCCCGCAACGCCCGCTGGTTTTGGGAAAAAGCCATGCCTGTTTTTTCTTCAGGAAAAAAGGAATTTGGTAGACGACGCTAGAAGGACAGACAACATACAAAATCGCGAGGAGGACCCCGAGTGGAGAGATAGGTTTAAAAACGAGCTGATGGACGCAATAAGAACCCGAGTAGAACCTTGTCCTTCGCCGAAGAGCAACTCTACTTCAAATGTGTGCATCGGCGGAAGAAATGCCGAACGATCCGAAATCCCTAGTGTCCTTCGGCTACGCCAGAGGATCCAAGAGAGGCGAGAAAGATACCTGTCTGACATCGTCATCATCATCATGATCAGCCTGACTATACCCACTGCAGGGCCAAGGCCTCTCCCATATTTCTCCAATTAGCCCGGGTCTGTGCTAGCTGCTTCCACTTGACCACTGCGAACTTAACCTCATCCGCCCACCTAACTGTTTGCCGTCACCTGCTACGTTTTTCTTCCCTTCGAATCCAGTTTGGTGAGGCGTTAACGCCTGCTGTAAAATCTTCCTGGACCAGCCAGACTGCTCCCATGAACTTTCGACTCAGCCCCTGTTATGGAGGCCACAGTAGACCACTTCCTAAGAACTTTTCCTGGTCTTCATGTGGCCCGAAAGCCCACCTTAGAAGCCACTCTTACCACCCTACCGACCACCCGACACAGGGGAATGGACACATAGCCCACACCGCCGAGAGCTGTTGGCATTCATTGTTGCCACAGGCCTGTATCAACATATTTAAACCCTTATGCCGAAGGGCGAACTTGCGCAATAAAAAAAAAAAAGAATAGAGTTTGTTACCCTAAGCGACCATCGGTTATCCTTTCTTCGCACTGCATGTCCTGCCCATGCCCATTTCTTCTTCTTGATTTCCACTAGAATGTCAGTAACTTGAGTTATTTCTCTGACCCACTCTGCGTGCTTTCTATCTCTTAATATTACCCCTACCATTTTTCGTTCCATAGCCATCTGCGTTGTCCTCAACTTAAGTAGAACCCTCTTGGTTAGCCTCCACGTATCAGCCCCATAGGTTAGTACAGGTAAGATGCAACTATTCTATACATTCCTCTTGAGCGATACCGATTAGCTGCTAGTCATAATCTGCGAGTGCTTGCCAAATGCACTCCATCCCAATCTTGTTCTTCTTGTTATTTTCTTTTCAAGGTTCGGGTCTGCGGTTACTACATGTCCTAAGTAGACATATTCGCCTACTACTTCCAATGCTTCGCTACCTGTCGTAAACTGCTGTTCCTTCCCGAGGCTGTTGAACTTTACCTCAGTCTTCTGCCTATTATGTTTTTTTCAATCCTACCTTTCTACTTTTCCTGTCTAGGTCACCAATAATTATTTGCAGTTCATCTCCTGAGTTACTTAGCAAGGCAATGTCATCAGCAAATCGCAGATCACTGAGGTATTCTCCATCTACCCTTATCCCTAACTGCTCCCATTTCATACTTCCTCTAAGCAAGCTGTGAATAGTACTGGAGAGATCGTGTCTCCTTGCCTCACACCTATATTTATGGGAATTTTGTTACTTTCTTTATGCAGAACTATGGTTGCTGTGCAGCCACTATATATATCTTCCAGCACTTTCACGTACGGCTCGTCTATCCCCTTATTTCGCAATGCCTGCATCACCGCAGAGGTTTCTACTCAGTCAAATGCTGTTTCGTAATTAATGAATGCTATGTATAAGGGCTGGTTATATTCCGAGCATTGTTATATCGCCTTGTTGATCGATAGTAGAGTATCGTTTCCGAAAACCTGCTTGATCCTTTGCTTGATTTCAGTCCAAGGTTGTCCTGATTCTATTAGCAATTGCCTTTGTGAATACCTTATACGTAGCAGACAGTAAGCTGATTGGTCTGCAATTTTTAGGTCCTTAGCGTCCCTTTTCTTATGAATCAGGATAATGTTTGCATTCTTCCATGGTTCCAGTATTGTCTATGACACCACGCACTGCGTATACAAATTGGCTAGTCCAGTTTTTCTAACACGATATCCCCCCCCACGCACCCACTCCCGCCCTTCAACAAATCTATCTCATAAGTCCTCTCGAACCCCGGTACCAAATTGCTTTGCTGTAAACACGTCTGCATCGCATAGAAACGATTTCACAGGAAACACCATTTCAATACATGCCCATATTTTACAGATTGTTAACAGATACTCATGGGAAGAACAAATTTCACTTCTCTATCGGTGTATTGCACGTATGTCAGACGTTTAATTCTAAATGGGACGATTGTGTCAGCGTCACCCAAGAGCCAGTCTCTTTCCTTACATCGACGATCGTTCTCCGTGCAGGTGCTCCGTGCCACATCAATGCTGCCCACGAAAACTATGAAGCCATACGCCAAATTCATAGATGGCATCCCAAGGGACCCGCACTGCAACCCTGCGCTTCTCAGGGAGGCTTTAAAGTTTCGTCCAGGAAAAGACGACCTGGTAATCCTCTCCTATCCGAAAGCCGGCATGCACTGGGTCCTCTACATAGTGCAACTCATTCTGAGTAAAGGCAACCCCGTGACCTCTTACACAGAATTCAAACAGAACATGTGCTATCTCGGAGTGGTCGAGTTGGAAGGCTGGGAGCCAAGCCTGCCTCTGCGGCTCCTTCAAACTCACCTGCCACCGCGAAAAGAGGAGATAAGCGCCGAGGCGAAGTACATCTACCTGGCTCGAAACCCATGGGATGTGGCTGTATCGCTGTTCCTCATGCTAACCAACCTGAGCCTTTATCGATTTCAGGACGGCACATTCAACCAGCTTCTAGATGCTTTCCTTAGCGATGATGTAGCCGGTTACGGGAACTACTTCGACCACGTAGTTTCCGGGTATGCAATTCGCAATGAATCAAACGTGTTCTTCGTGACTTACGAAGAGCTGGTGGAGGATACCCGAGGTACCATACTCAAGCTCGCCCTCTTCCTAGGAGAAGATTACGCACGTCAGCTCGAACTGGACGAGGCGTTATTCCGAAAGCTGCTTGACCGATGCTCTGCCGATCAGATGAGGAATACGATGGTTGAGACCTTAGATAAGAGCTCAGGTCCTGAATTCAATGGTGTGGCCGGAAGACTCAACGTAACTTGCAAGGACGGCTGTATGGGGGATAGCAATAAATACAGTTTCGTGCGGAACGCGAAGGTTAATGGCTGGAAAATTTATTTCTCGCCGGAACAGCTTCAGCGCATGGAAGCCGCTGTAAGACGGGTGGAAAAGCTATCGCCGGTGATGGATCTGTGGAGAAACATACGCAGCGAGGCCTCTTTGTCCTGTGGAATGCAACAATAAAAATACAGATCGTATATGAGTTTTTTGTTTACTTTATTTTACGCGTCTGGTTTTCCAAAACCAAGTCACACTTGGTTTTGAACACCTGATAGGAAGGGAAAAGGCGCGGTAACTGTCAGTGTTTTCGAAAGCAATTGTGAAAATGGTCCATCTAGGAATGTCAAATTTCATCCACAAATTTAACTTTCTAACACCGTTTCAGTTTGGCTTCTGCAAAAGCAAATCAACTGAACTTGCGTTACTCCAACAAGAGGAATATATAATAAAGCAACTTGAAAACAAAGCTATTGGTGTATTTGTAGACTTCTCACAGGCTTTTGACCTGGTAAATCATGAAATCTTACTAAATAAATTACACTGCTATGGTATCCGAGGAAAGGCGCTCTCACTGTTAAATTCCTATTTGTCGTTTAGACAGCAAGTGGTGTTCATAAATGGTATACGTTCTGAGCCGAAGCCGCTCTTCTGCGGTGTCCCCCAAGGCAGTACGCTAGGGCCTCTACTCTTCAATA
Organism: Amblyomma maculatum; assembly: GCF_055883805.1. NCBI lineage: Eukaryota > Metazoa > Arthropoda > Arachnida > Ixodida > Ixodidae > Amblyomma > Amblyomma maculatum. The sequence goes on from NC_139353.1 coordinate 95,673,901, forward strand.
TTTACCTAAACGATATTGTCCACATCAGCGATAATACAAAGTTTTTCATCTATGCCGACGATACGAGCGTATTTTTTTTTTCAGGTTAAAATGTTCATGAACTTAGCAAACAATGTAATGCCACAATTAAAGCACTTGAGATCTGGTCTGCAGTTAACCTGATGCAAATAAACGAGAGTAAGACCAAAGCTGTCATATTTAGGCCGAAAAACAAAGTTATCCCACCGCACGATAATATTATAATAAACTCGCGGGCTGTAAAAATAGTTGAGCAGTTTAAATGCCTCGGGGTTATATTTTCTGCCAGTATGTCATGGGATTATCATGTTAATTATATCTTAAAAGCGTAGCAGGGGGCGGCAGAAAGTTAGGTGGGCGGATGAGATTAAGAAGTTCGCAGGGGTCAAGTGGATGCAGCTAGCACAGAACCGGGTTAAGTGGAGAAATATGGGAGAGGCCTTCGCCCTGCAGTGGGTATAATCAGGCTGATGATGATAATGATATATCTTGAAAAAAATAGCTCAAATCACTGGTGTTATAGGCCGTCTAAAATACATACTGCCCACAAAAACTAAGATGCTGATATACAATTCAATATTCAACTCGCATTTAAACTATTGCCAGTTAGTGTGGGGCACTACAACATTCACTAGCCTTGTACATATTCATTTAATGCAAAAAGAATATCTCCGAAATACGTATAATTTACCGTTCCGACATCCAAGTGCAGCTCTCTTTTGTCATTCCAGAGTTATTAAAGCACATAATCTTCATAAATATCGCCTCAGTGCTACTTTTAAAACAAAAATCAGGAATAATGTAACAAATCTTAAGAATTTAGCAGAACTAAGGAAAAAAGAATCAGTCTATCCAACAAGGCGTGGCGAAGAATGGACAGTGCCAACACCTCGACTAAATCTTGGTAGGGAATGCCTTCAGTACACTCTTCCATCTCTTCTAAATAGGTATATCCACATTAACTTCAATTTGTTTTCTATTCCACGTCGTGAACTACATAATTTGTTTTTGAATAACATGGTTTAAGTTTCATTATGTATACATATTGCTGTTTCGTGTATTCTCTGGTGTTTCCTTGATGAGCTTGTTTTTATAACTGTATAAACTCTTGTGTTGCCTCCCTGCCAAGAATTAGGATTGTAGACTGGTCAAGCTGCCCAAGGGCAGCTTCTTTCTACGATTCTTCCATCTGTAGTTTTAGATGGGAAATAAGATTTGGCTTTGACTTTGACTTGTTTTCTGTTGACACCTTAACCACGCCTTAAGGGAAGGGAGGAAGGTGGGAGTGAAAGTGGAAAGAGAGAAAGAGGAGGCGTATTAGAGGGCTACGGAGTAATTTCGACCACCTGGGGATCTTTGACGTGCGCTGACATCGCACAGCCCACGGAAGCCTCTTCGTTTCGCCTCCATCGAAACGCAGCCTCCGAGGTCGGGTTCGAAACCGGGTACTCTGGCACAGTAGTCGGGCGTCCGCACAACACCGGCGGGGCAGCTGAGCCACCTCCGCTGCCTCGTGCAGACAGAAGAGGAGAGAGGTGGTTAAGGATGGCAATTTTCTTTCCGCACGAGGCAGCGGAGGTGGCTCAATTACAGAGCCAGTAGCAGGCCCTTGCATTTTCTTTTTCATCTTCCTACAGCCACAACAACAATCTCTTTGACCGAGCAACCTGCAAGCTATAGTGAACTAGAATACAATATTCCATTTCACTACCCACTGCAAGCCCTACCCTTCAAACCTCCAAAAAAAAAGCCTACCGGGTGGTCGTTTAAATGACTGTATCACTTTGTCGGCAGCATTTATGAGGGAATGTGCCTGCGCGGTAGCATCTCGGATAGCATGAGAAGTTGCGATTACAATAACCCTGCGTATAGCTGTTTTTCAGGGGTATGTCGGTCTCCACAATGAACATTCATCCAGGCACTTCAAAAATTAATCGGCTTCAAAATGGCGTTGCATGCTTTGTCCGTCAGACTTTGTCTTCAAAACATATGCCTAATTTTAAACATATGTCGATTTTATTGGCGCTCTCCGAAACCGGACAATTATTTTGGCAACTCTTACTTGTGAAGGTCTGAAACCTTCTATATCCGTCGCCTGATGCGCTTTTCCATGTTGTGCCCGTTCGGTTGTGCCCGTTCGGTTCCATAGAACTTCTGCTAACATGTGGTGACCGGCCTCGTGGTGACTGGGTTTCGTGAGTTACGGCCCGGTTTGTGTCTTCGACGGCGCCGGTTTCCAGAACGGGACGCTTTCAGGGACGACAAGGCACCGGTCAGCGGCAGCACGTAGCAGTCGTTGTGCTGTTTTCGTTAGTAAGAAAACAAAACGATATACAAGCCGCTGGAGAGGACCGCGGTGCGCACTACAGACTGACCAGAGGCGAGCGCTGGCAACACGATTTGGCCGCTCCGCCGCAGGAGGTGGTGACGGATGCTGGTGAGGGGGACAACGCGTCCGCCTACGAAGTACGGGAGAAGCCACAAGGAGAGTCGAGCAGAAACGGGCTAAGAGTAATGACGCAAGGTCGCACTGGTCGAGTCAGCGATGCCGGAACTCCCAGGAGGCTTTGCAAACTGACCGCCAGCCGACAGGTCCGAGAAGTTTGAAACGTCGACCAGTTGCATCTAAAGCCTACATGAACTCCTGCCGAGACGCCGCGAGGGAAAAGAAGCGACTGCGTCAAGCGCCGAGCCTGCAACCAGCATCGACGAATTGGACGCCACCCCGCCTGACGAGAGCGAGCACAGGGACCTGAGCGAAATTTACAACATGCCAGTGGGTGAGCGCACCTTCAGCCTTCCCCATCGGGCAGAGCGAAAATAAAATAGGCTTCGCAGAGCTTTGTGCGCTGACTGTTTCTCCTCGCTTCAGCAGAACCCACAAGTGCAATCCAGAGGTTGCGTTGTAATCATTCTAGAGGGAACGTCACAAATGGTGGCAGCAGTGGGATTCTAGATGTGTAAGGCGTTCTTCCTTTCTGCCAACTTTAAGTGTATGGACCAGACCATGGCAAACATTTTGCTCTCCTAGAGAAGCAGTATTTCCTCGCCGGAGATCCCGCTCGTCCAAAGCTCCTGGCAGGAGCGCCGCAAGACATTTTATAGCTTTCCATCTTGCTGAAGTTGTGGTTCGAGACACCCTCGTACCCGAGGAAAAGATAGCCATCATGTCACTACCGCAATCACACAGTTCTCACTACGGAAATTTGAGAGCCAGTAAATAGATATTGGGTGGCATGATTCCGATAATAATGGGGGATGATACAGAACTCCAAATCAGGGACTTCCTCCAAATTTTAGAACAGGTGGCAAACATGGGCGGATGGCAAGAAAAACAAATAATGGGATGGCGCGGTGCCTAATGGTCGCGGCAGCTCAGAGCTTTGCATGGAGGGATGAGGACGTGGCCAGCGCTACAACGTACAAATCCTTCAAAGCGCTGGCACTGAAATTTTGCTTCGATAACGAACCAGTGAGTGTAAAAACGCACGCTAGTTTGCAAGCCGTTTGAAGAGACTCGGTGGGAAGACTTTGGGGAGCGTTTATGGTAAACGAAAGCTGTCAGACGCGAAATCCTCAACGAACTTCTCTTCCAATTTCTTAAGGTCCTACGCGACCCAGTCTAGTTGTTCGCTTTGTCGCGAGACCCTGAAACTTTTGCCGATGCGGTTGAAGTGGCAGTCAGGGAGGACGAGATCCATAAAACTACACGTACACGGCTACGGCTGTTAGGCAACTTGAGAAGGTAGAGGAGAAGAGCGAGCTTAGTACGCATTTAGAACATTTAGAGAGTCTCCTAGAAGAAAGTATCCGGATGCGTAGCCAGAATGAACCGATTAAGGAGCCCGGCAAGCGCAGTAACTTGAAGGTTTGCTTTTCTTGCGGCAGGCCTGGACATTTCGCTCGCTTCTGTCGGACGCGTCAGACTCCACGTGGTTAGAGGCGGAGTCCAGCAATCCAATTTAATAATCGTCACGATGAGGATCAAACTACAACCAAGGTACAGGGAAACTGAGTACGGCCTCCGTCGTCAACCAAAGCGAACCAAAGGGGCCGTACGAAGCAGTCGTGAATCTGCGGGAGACGAGCCCGATCATAGAGTGCAAGGAGGCCGGGAAAGCAGTAAAGTATCTTGTGGACACGAGTTCGAAAGTCAGTTTGCTAAAGCGAAGCGTCTTGCCAGGCATAAAAGCAAACTGGAATAGCGTATTCGAGAAGTGCGAAAGCCAGAACCCTTATCAGCATCACCGAAGACCGCATTTGCACGTTTGGCGTCTACCGCATACCTGTGGCACTGGGCAACCATACGTTCACTGCCAGCTTTTCTTTTTTTCAAGTGCGACGACATTGTCATGCTCCCTGTGGCCGGCATCATCGGGCAGGATATTTTATGCAACCAACAGGTCGACATGCTTTTCGATAAGGGCATGCTTCGAGTGGGCGAATCTTGGGTCCCGTTCGATAACTGGGCATGCGACAGGTCAGCGATACGTGATTACGTGAGTGGTAGGCCCGAAAGGAGTGTACCCATCGCGCTAATCAAAACTACGGCGCTCCCATCAATGAGTGAGTGCCTGCTGGCCTGTAGGTCTGTGTACCCCGTATCAAGAGAACAGGCGAAGGTGTATCTAGACGGGAGGTTAACGGTATGTAGGAACACCCGCACTCATTACAGCGCGCGAGATCGAGGCTGTCCCCGTCAGGGCAGCCAACCTCGGGGGACATACGCCCGGGAAAATCAAACGTGAACGCCGACGCGCTCAGCCGCTCTGCCCGCGTAACCGAGTTTTTTCCTTCTGTTGAGAAGGCCCATTTACAGTGTACAGTGAACAGAGAAAGGACTCATCAATTAGGAAGGTTCTAACAAGTGTCAGAACTCTAAAGGAAAAGAAGCTAACCGGTATTATCTGGACCAGCACGGCATTTTAAAGTTCAAAGAAAAAGCACATGACACGGGTCGGAGCGTTTTTCTGTCATCTATGAGAGGGGAAATCTTGCCGCTTCATCACGACATACCAAGCGCGGTTCACCTAGGCTTCCGAAAAACCAGTCAAAGGGTCCGAAAAAGGTATTTCTGGCCCGGAATGAGAAAAGACTCCGCCGAGTATTGTAGGAACTGCGAATCCTGCATGATCCGAAAAACTACGAAGGCAAAGGAAGCCCTGCTGTCCGCCGCCGAGACGCTGGTAAAGCGCCCAGAGAGCGCTAGCAGGGAGGCTGACTTTAAAATCGAATCGGTGATATAGGTATATCTGTGTGCTGAGGTTCCATCGAAAGAGCTTGCGAGGAAGCTATCGCCGCAATGGGTGGCCCGTATCGAGTGGTGGATAGCTTTTCTAACGTGACCGTTCGCATCCGCCCCATGGCGTCTGGCGGCGGGACAATTGTCCACATGAACAAACTTCATTATTCCGGGTGTGCCAAAGCTACCTTCAGTGAGCAAGGAAGTTTGGCGCGGCCTCACCTGACGGCGAATTCTGGGTCTCCGCTACCCGATGTCCCCGAAAACGGTTTGCTGAGCGTCTCGCCAGAGCTATTGCTTAAGCTAGCAAATCAGGAGGCTCTTGCACCAAGAGTACCTCTTCCCTATCCGATATCCCCAAAAACGGTTTGCTGATCGTCCTACCAGAGGTATTGTTTGAGCTAGCAAATCAAGGTACTCTTACATCTAGAATACCTCTCCCGATCCATGACTATGCCCTAAGAAGCCGCGTGCCACATACACACCCTTCGTAGTAATTTAAAACATTTATGTTTTTGAAATCTAGCATGTTGCAACGAGCTGCTGAGATCATTTGTTTGCGTGTGCTATTTAAACTCTAGCTAGTTATTTAAAAAAAAAGGGGGATGAAAAAGAATATTTTTTAACATGTGTTCGTGATGTCTCTCTGGTGGCATGTTAGATAGATGGAAATTTTGTCTGCCGTTTGACATTTTTCCTCTGCCCGGGGGCGATTGTTGGGGGTCCGTCCCCATTTTGCCATGCTGTGAACTTTGCTGCCGCTATTGTGCGCGAGAACAATGTTTCGTGACTTCGACATGCTTGTGTGCGGACTACTGATGCAGGCTACGCGACAAACCAACTGGTGACCGCCAGAGTGACGTGATCGCAAATTTTCAAATAAACTTTCTTTAGAGGGGGTTGTGAAGACCAAAAACCTTCTATCTCCGTGGCCTGAAGGCGCTTTATCTTGTCCAGTACATGGCTGTGCTCTTTGGGTTTCTGAGAACTTCGGCCGACATGTGGTGACCAGGCCTGCCGGGTTTCGTGAGTTATGGCCCTGTTTGCGTCTTCGACGGCGCCGGTGGAGCGAGACGCTTTGAGGGACGAAAAGGCGCCGGCCGGCGGGAGCACGTAGCAGTCGTGGCGACGTTTCCGTTCGTAAGAAAACAAAACGATACACAAGGCGCTGGAGAGGATTGCGGTGCGCACTACAGGCTGACCAGAGGCGAGAGCCGGCCACACGATACCGCTGTTCCGCAGCGAGAGATGGCGACGCATGCTGGTGAGGGGGACGACGCATCCACCTACGAAGCGAGGAAGAAGATACAAGGAGAATCGAGCAGAGGCGGGCGAAGAAGGAAGACGCAAGGTCGCGCTGGTCGAGTCAGCGATGCAGGAACTCCCAGGAGCCGTTGTAAACTGCCAGCCAGCCGACACGCCCGAGAAGTTCGAAGCCCCGACCCGTTACATCTAAAGCCCACATCGACTCCCACTGAGATGCCCCAAGGAAAACGAAGCAATCGCGTCAAATACCGAGACCGCAATTAGCGTCGACGAGTTGGACGCCACCCCTCCTGACGAGAGCGAGCACAAGGACCTGAACGAAACTTTCAAAAAGCCAGCGGGTGACCGCATCTTCAGCCTTCCTCATCGGGCAAAGCGAAAATTGATTAGGCTTTGCAGAACTTTGTGTGTTGGCTCGTTTCTCCTCGCTTCAGCAGAACCTAAAATTGCAACCCAGAGGTTGCATTGTGATCGTTCTAGTGTGAGCGACTCACCATTGGCACCACCTACCTCTTGCAGCTTCACCGAAGCCAAGCAGCCAAGCCTAGTGTGGTGTGTGTGTGCGACTGGCAGTTGAACACGTTCTTCTGCACGGAGACGTGAAGCTGAGTAGTGGGGCACCCTTTTCAATGCCGGACGCCTCGCCCGAATTCCGCCCAGCCTTTTTAAGTCCTCGCCCGTGCCCTAATAACTGGCGCAGTCGACCTCGAGCCATGCCGGAAACGTCCCCACTCGCCCGCCTGATGAAGTAACCCACCTTCCTCTTTGTCCCGCTCACTTCTCCCGCCTGCCATATTGCCGCGAAACCTTCAAAACAGTATTTGTTGTTTTTTAACAGCCGCCGGCATACAGGATTATCACTCTGATTCTGGACCGCGTATCAGTTCCGTAATCTTTGTTTGTTCATGCTCGATGCCGCGAGTCACACCTTTATCAATTTTGTTGTAGCACAAGATGCACCGAGATCTGTCTCGAAGGTTCCGGCCACCCGGGTGTCTTTCCACAATGTTCCAGCCCGTGCTGGTAGCTGCTTGCGACGTTATCTAGATTGTTCTGTGCAGCCTTTAAATTGAGCGTTGCCGAGTGTGACGGGGATTCTTTGTTCGACGATCGACGAGCACGTTTGTTGCTATCGCCGCCGCCGAGTTGCTTAGTTCTTTAGCGGGCGCAAGTCAGCCCAAATAAACAGTTTCTTTAGTGCAATCATCGACCCCTTCATTTGTGTCGTCGACCTCGTCACCACTACGTGACATCTGGTGGAGGTGCTGCCTTTGATCCTTCAAGCGAAGACCCAAGCTGTGTTTCTGTCACCCTGGAAGACCAGCCTACAGATCACCGAGCCAGCCGCCGACTTCAAGGCCTACAACCCGAACACGGTCTGCTGCTTGACCCCATTCGATCTCGGAAGGCATCGACGCTGACAATAGCCCAGCCTACAGCACCGGTTATTTTCTTTCAACCCCGCGAGCCCCCCTGCTTCCATGGACTACCGGATGAAGATGCGGGAGATTGGATGGACCTTTTCGACCGTGTGGCAGATTTCAACGGCTGGAATGACGCCGCGAAACTTAGGCAAGTCTACTTTGTTCTTCAAGGACATGCCCGAGTTTGGTTCGAAAATCATGAGGCAACTATGAAGGATTGTGAGACTTTCAAGGAAGCGTTTCTGACTGCCTTTTCAAGCATCGTCCGAAAGGAAAGAGCCCAGGCCCTCCTTCAGTCAAGACTGCAACTTCCTAACGAGTCTGTCCTGGCGTACGTTGAGGCGATGAAGCGCCTCTTTCGCCGCGCCGACCCTAACATGACTGAAGGTGAGAGAGTCAAACTTTTAATGTGAGGCGTCAAAGAATCGCTTTTTGGAAATCTTGTCCGAAATCCACCAAAAACAGTGGCGGAATTTGAAACGGAAGCGTCTGCCATCGAGAAGACGTTGTACACCCGGATGCGCCACTACGAGCGGCCACTTCAGCCAGACTACTCAAGCCACTACCCCAGCGCATCTGCAAGTGGAGAGAACCTTCGTGACCTCATCCGGGAGATCGTGCGAGAAGAGCTCCGCTGAATGCAGCCATCATCGCAACAACCCCAGGTGGCGACGCTCGCGGACGTCGTCCGTGAAGAAGTCCAGCAGGCGCTGGGCGTTCCTGAAGCGACGGCTGCGACTGTTCCAGCACAAGAGGCAACAGCGATGAACTACGCTGGTGCATTACGTCGCCCTCCGCCCCGACGTGATGACTTCCCGAGCCCTCGCCGCTACCGGCCTGTTCCTGAAAACCGCCCCTTGGCTCCCGCCCGCCAAGTCTACCAACGACCAACAAGCCCCAGGAAGTGCAACGCATGGAGGACAGCGAACAACCGGCCATTATGCTTCCACTGCGGTGAGGCCGGCCACATTCTGCGACACTGCCCGTACCGACGAATCGGCCTCCGCGGATTTGCAGTCGACGCTCCACGACCACGCCCAGGTGAACGACCGCAAGAAATCGACAACTATCTGCCGTCGATTCAGGTCTCCATCGCCGTACAGGGCCCGCTTTGCGTCGCCAGGACGTAACTATGATGATAGTGTGCGCGGAAGGTCCCCAAGCCCCCGTAGGGGAAACTGAACAGAGCAACCTTTGGAGGTGAGGTTGCTCAACGGCGAAAAGACGAACATCCTCCGCCGCCGACGGCCACTAACGACGACGCAGCCATTTCACCGCCGCTCCACACGACGTCATCGACGACATCACGACCATACTGCAAGCAGACCACACCGCCCAGCGCAGTAACTACGGTATGCCCCGGCCATGACCTGAAGAAACGACGGAGCCGAGATCGGACACTAAGGCCCACGTGCAATGCGAGGACGCGAACAAGTGACCTTGAAGTTGATGTCGACGGTCGCAGAGTCACTGCCCTAGTAGACACCGGAGCTGACTATTCAGTCATTAGTGGACCGTTAGCCTCTCAGCTAAGAAAAGTTACCACCGCTTGGGATGGCCCGCTGATTCGCACCGCAGGTGGCAACTTGATTACTCCATCGGGACGATGCACTGCAAGAATAACCGTAAATGGGCGTACTTACCCCACCAGCTTTGTGGTCTTGCAGCAGTGCTCCCGCGACGTGATTTTAGGCATGGACTTCCTAAATGAACATAGGGCTATCATCGACCTGCGATCCAAGCTCATCAAGCTCTCGGCAGACAAAGCCATTCCTGCTACGACGACGTCGATGCAACACTTCCCTGTAAACGTCCTCGACGAAGAATTGAACGTCCCGCACCGATCAAGTATCGCAGTCTGCGTAGGTAGCGCCAACATCGAAACCGCTTAAGGCATCGTCGAAGGAAATATCCGATTGCTCTTAGAACGAGGTGTCGGCATCGCAAGAGGCATCACGAAATTCCGGAGAGGTCAAGCTCAGGTTCTGGTAACAAACTTCACCGAAGAATACCGGCACCTCAACAAGGGCACGACGATCGCCTTTTTCGACGAATTAGCGGACCTCAAAGATGTATTCACCCTCCACGACCAAACGCTGGAAGACGCACCGGACTTATTCCGTCAGCCCACATTTGACATCAACCCGGCATTGACCCACAACAGGAAAGACCAGATTCTCAGTCTGCTTCGAAGCTACGGGGAGGGCTTCTCATCGTCATCGAAGGTACGACAAACACCACTGGCCAAGCATCGCATAATAACGGACGAACACGCCCGACCTCTGCGCCAAAGCCCTTATCGTGTATCGCCGCGAGAACGCCAGGCCATTCGCGATCAAGTTGAGGAAATGCTGCGTGATGACGTAATCCAGCCATCGAACAGCCCCTGGGCAGCACCAGTCGTTTTGGTCAAGAAGAAAGACAGCACACTTAGCTTCTGCGCTGATTACCGCCGCTTGAATAGCATAACGAAGAAGGATGTCTACCCGCTTCCCCGCATCGACGACACTCTCGACCGGCTCTGCAATGCAAGGTACTTCTCATCGATGGACCTGAAGAGCGGATATTGGCAAATTGAGGTCGACGAAAGAGATCGCAAGACCGCATTCATCACACCGGACGGCCTTTATGAATTTAAGGTGATGCCATTTGGCCTCTGCTCCACACCAGCCACGTTTCAACGAGTAATGGACACAGTCCTGGCAGGCTTGAAGTGGCAAATTTGTTTGGTATATTTTGACGACATTGTTGTCTTCTCGTCAAACTTTGAAGACCACCTAAAACGACTACAGACAGTGCTGGAAGCCATCAAGTTATCGGGGCTAACGCTAAAAGCAGAGAAGTGTCACTTTGCCTACGAAGAACTCCGATTCCTAGGTCATATCGTTAGCAAGGACGGTATTCACCCAGACCCGGAGAAAACAGCTGCAATCGCACAATTCCCACCGCCTGCCGACAAGAAAGCTGTGCGCCGATTCCTTGGGCTGTGCGCTTATTATCGACGATTTGTCAGAAACTTTTCGCGGATCGCCGAACCGTTGACGCAGCTTACAAAGGCTGACGTACCTTTTAAATGGGAAGCGCCGCAAGGAGAAGCCTTTGACGAACTTAAGGGCCGCTGCAATGCCCTCCTGTACTTGGCCACTTTGATGAAAATGCCGAGACCGAAATTCACACCGACGCGAGCAGTGTAGGCCTAGGAGCCATTCTCGTCCAGAAGACTGCCAGACAGGAAAAAGTAATCGCCTACGCTAGCAGGTCTCTCACAAAAGCCGAAGTCAATTACTCGACGACCGAGAAGGAGTGCCTTGCGATCATCCGGGCCACTTCTAAATTTCGTCCATGCCTATACGGCCGACCATTCAAGGTGGTAAGCGACCACCATGCGCTCTGCTGGCTGGCTAATTTGAAAGATCCCTCCGGCCGCCTTGTCAGATGGAGCCTACGACTTCAAGAATTTGACATGACTGTAGTCTATAAGTCGGGCCGGAATCATTCCGACGCAGACTGCTTATCCCGCGCTCCCGTCGATTCTCCCCCGAAGGACGATGAGGATGACGCCTTTTTGGGACCGGTAAGCGCCAGCAGTTTCGCAGAACAACAGCGATCAGACCCTGAGCTGAAAGCGCTAGCCGATTACTTGGAAGGAAAGACCGCTTCCCCTCCTGGTGTGTTCAGGCGACATTTATCATCCTTCACGTTAAACAATGGCCTCCTCGTGAAGAACTTCGCACCCAACAAGACCGCGCAGCTTCTCGTAGTGCCTAAAACCCTTCGGCAAGAAATTCTGCAGGCGTTGCACGATGAGCCCACAGCAGGCCACCTCGGATTTGCGCGCACGTTGCGTCGAATCCAAGAGAAGTATTACTGGCCGCGACTGCCTGCCGAAGTTGCCCACTACGTGAAGACGTGTCGTGAGTGCCAACGACGCAAGACGCCGCCGATCAAACCAGCAGGACTACTAAACCCGATCCGCCCCCAATCCTGCCCTTTCAACAAATTGGGATGGATCTCCTCGGCCCCTTTCTATCTTCGTCTATGGGTAACAAGTGGATCATCGTGGCCACTGACTACCTTACCCGTTACGCCGAAGCAAGAGCACTACCAAATGGTACCGCGGCAGAAGTCGCCAAATTTTTTGTCGAACAAATTCTCTTGCGACACGGTGCCCCAGAAGTGCTGATCACGGACAGGGGAACGGCGTTTACGGCAGAGTTGACGCAACCCATCCTGGAATACAGTCACACAAGCCATCGACGAACAACTGCGTACCATCCCCAGACCAATGGCCTTACGGAGCGCCTGAACAAAACGATCGCTGACATGATCGCTATGTACGTCGACGCTGAACACAAGACCTGGGACGCCATCTTGCCGTACGTGATCTTCCCGTATAACACGGCAGTCCAGGAGACGACCAGAGCGACTCCGTTCAAGCTTGTGTACGGTAGGGAGCCCACGACGACGCTCGACGCAGTGCTACCGCACGTAACCACCCAGTAAACACCAACCCATCTATGAGACAGCTATAAACTGTCTTGCCAAGACAAGCAAGATGCCTGATGTCTCAGTAGACCTCTGAGATGGCTACTAAACATATATAATATGTCTCGACAAGATATGCAAGACATTGCCAGATGTCTTGATATTTCTTGTAGTGATCTTGTAGCTCAGCTAATGCACCCACTTTTTTAGGCTACAAGACGTCTTGCATGATATCTCCTAGAAATCTGGAAGACAAATAACATACTAAACGTGTCAGTCTAGCAGATAGCTATAAGGCATCTTGTCGAAGATAAACAAGTCACCTTATAGACATCTGAAGTGGCACCCAAGAAAGCTGATAGACATTTAAAAGATGCATTGACAACATATGAAAGACGTTTTTTATACGTCTTGGTACATCTTGTAGCTGCCTTCTAGCTCAGCTAATGCACCCACTTTTTTAAGCTACAAGACGTCTTGCAAGTCATCATCTAGAAATCATTAAAATAGATTCTGAATGTCTAAAATGAGCTCTAGAATCTCCTGCAATGCTCTAAATTATTTATTCCCTGCTATTTCTCGCAAAACTGTCTGAAATGCTTATGTATTTGCAGAGGTTTTCAACACCACTGCCAGACATAAAATATAGTCTCATCAGATGCTACTACAACTAAAGCTGCATTGCCGTCACACACCCACAGTGCTCTTTCACACATTCAGTTATGATGCAAGCTAAACTGATGTACAATTGTAAATCATTAATTCTCACGCACTACAACTGTTGTCTAGTAATGAGAACTGTATGTTTTTTATTACAAAGCGTGCCACATTTCACTGTTAATGGCCATCAGGTGCTCTTTGGAAAGTTTGGTAGTACCTGCACCCAATGCTAGAAAATGACATGAGTAAACTACAGAACTCTTTAATTTCCTCAGCATTATACATTGCAAATAGGCAACTTAAACAATCTCACGCATGTTAAAAGCAAGGAAAGCCACAAGCAACAGTATGCCAATGACAAAATGTGGTTCTCTGAAGCCTAATATTGTACCAAGGAAGAAAACACCAGAAAGAGCCAACTCATGAACACATGACATGAAAAGAATGATTCACATTGTCATTCATTCTCACAGATATTAAAACTGCGAACAGTAAGTGAGATCTGTACACATTCTTTGTTACAAAACATGCCACACTGCACGGTGGACAGCCATCATTGGGTGCTCTTTGGGAGATTCGGCAATAACTGCAAAAGGTGCTAGGAAACAAAATGTGTAAATCATATATTTGATTTTTTTCAACAATGCACAACGAAGTTAAAAGCACAGAAACTAGACACTACAAGTGGTATGAAAATGACAAAATAATAATGCAGTTCTGTCCAAGCTTAAAATGATCTCTTTACAAAAACAATGAAAACATCCATACTCCAAACAAGAACAGGAAATGACTAGAAATAAATAGGGATTGGTATGCAGAAGTGTACAAAACTGGTTGAGTGGTTAAACGAACTATCTGCATAATGTTTGTACAAAATAAAACAAAGCAACAGATTCGAATGAAAAAGCTTCAGTATACAGAAAAAGGTGCTTTCACAAAGGACCATCATCACCAGTGTTGCATTTCATAATACTATATGTGCATGCATGTCACCAACTGAATGGTGGTCATACATACATCTTGTAGAAACTGTATAAATACTTGAGCATTAGGCACAACATCAAATCCATTAAAAAATCTACACTGCAAAAAAAGAAGCCAAGACTGCTTCACTGCTGCTGTTCCTGTTAGCATGACTAGAATGCACTGAAAAAAAATGCAATGGCTGCATGCCTGTCATAATTACGTTCTACTATCATAACTAAAAAGCACATAGGAAAAGGTAGCAGGTAAGGGTCGTACATCACTCTACAAGAAAAACAAGAAGGCACCATAAGGAAAAAAAAGGAAGGAGCAAAAGGTTCGCATCCCTGTTATTGTACATACCAACCACTATATTCTATCTCAAAAGCTGTTTGCAGCACTACAAAAGATAAGGGCAGCATGAACCAGCCATGATGGCACAAACTGCCCTTACCTTTTGGAGTGCAGCAAACAGCTTTCGAGGAGTACAGAAGGCACAGCAAAAAAAAATAATAAAATAAAATTCACTGTTGCACACGGTGCTGCTCTTCACATTCTGCTGGTATAAAAAGAAGAAAGTTAACTGCTGAGATAGTTGGTTTTCAGAAACAAAAAAGGTATTTAGCATAACACAGACACACACAAGAAGACGCCACGTGTACTTACTACAACTGTTTATTTAGGGGCAAGCAGTCGATGCATAGCTTTCACTGCTGATGTGCACATGTACAAGGCAACAGGAAAACAGCACCAATCTTATCAAAGCAGGTATGAGAAATATCTGTTCAGGCTCAAAGAAAAACTGAAGTGTCGCTGACACAGCTCGAACCTGTTTAATGTATAGATGGTATCCTCTGCTCCCTGAAAGCTTGCTCAGCTGAGCCATCACATAAGCTACGAAAGCAAACAGATCAGCTGTCAGAAAAGACATGGCCAGCATTTCGTAAAGTGCACCGGAGTCTATAAAATTCTACTGTCATGTAGAAAAATCTTATTTTGCACAGGCAGGATTCTGCGTGAATGGCCAACTTAGGGAACATGCAAAAGACATTAACAATGAAGGTGAGCGACTTGTCTTGCACCGTAGGGTTTGCACCAATTGTGAAAACTGTGGGTAACGGCTCATGAAACACTAGAAGCCCTTCATATAAAAAAGCAGGTTACAGCTGTGTCAGCAGCAAATTGGTTTTCTTATGAGACTGAAGAAAAATTTCTCCCGCATAGTTTGACAAAATTGGTGCTGTTTCCATGTTGCCTTGTACCCGTGTGCATCACCTGAGTAGGCTATGTATATCGGCTGCTTTCCGCTGGACAGTTGTAAGTGGTGGTGGTGTCCTCTGTCTTGTGTGCAACTGTGTTATGCTAAATAGCCTGTTATTATGCATGGAGAAAAGGCATTGAAAAAAAAAGGTCTAAATACCACTGCCAACATTCTGGCATGAAAGCATTGTAAAATGAGGGAGCTGGCATGGGTTGTGCATCTGTTATTCTGTACAACCCCTAAAGGGCAGAGAAAATTGAAAAAAATATAGAAGAGAAAACTTCTGGGGCTATCAGATCCACTGCAGTCAGTTACAAATTAAGAATGAAGGGGCGAGTATCCCTCAAAGGAGGCTTTTCTGCCAATCAGATTGTTCTCAACACTGGTACCACTCCAGCCCTTGTCCACAGCTAACTAGGCTGGGCAGCTTTTTCTTTATCGGTACTGAACACCAGCTGCACTGCCTCTTTTTTGTCACCTACTGCCATGAAAGGGGGAATTCCTTTGTGGCTCAATTGATTGAGAGGCTCCTCTCTGTCAATTGTTGGAGGCCTACCTTTGCAAAATTACAAAGCTTCAAACTTGAGTTGTAACTGAGCACAGAAGGTGCCTTGATCCCAGCTGCTTGCTATTGTGGCACTGTTCATGGTGGCTGCGCAGCGCCTTTAGATGTGGACTTGGTCTTTGTCACAAGGCAAACACCAACCACTTATTTGTGACGTCGGCAAAACTAAGTTTCATTGGTGTTGAAGGCTTTCCATGTCACACCTGCCAGGATTAAAATCAAAAGCACAATTTAGATATATGAGCTCCCAAACAGAAGGAAAAAGTCCCACTGTTGGCAACTCTACGTTTTTGGCAGTCAAACCATACCTGTGTATTCAGTCAGTAGCCCAGTGAGATGTCAGTCCCGTGGCCCTCATCACTAAGTTGTGTTTGCAGCACAGACAGGAAAGGATAGTTGCTAGGCAGCCGTGGAGGTGGTGGCAACCTGCAAGGTGTTCCAATGCTTTAACGATTTCTTGTGAAGTTTAATAAAGCAAATCACTGACTACAAAACACTGGCACAAATTCCACTATGGGATAAGAATTTAACCTCAAAATATGTCACATAAGGTTGAGAGTACTGAGTACACAATAGAAATATGTTTAACCAAGACACGCACTAGCAGCACAAAATAATGCTGAGTATAATATATGTACATTAATAACTCCTTGATGACCTCGAGAGCTAAAAAATTTCCTTGTCTTCACCAACAGACACACCTGAAGAGAACCACCATTTTCCTGATTTATACATTCCTTTTTTTTTTTTTATCGAGAGTCACTTTCTATGCTGGGTAAGGTTTCTGCCTCTGAGTTTGCCAAGTGTTTCATTCGACATATGTAGAGAAGAAATAAATCTATGTATCATGTATCTATGTATGGATGCATTACCTATGTATGTATCTATGCATGTATATATGTAAGTACGTATGTATATATGCATCACCAGTTTTTCCTAGCACAAATGAAAGCAATATTTTAAACAGTGAGCATGCACCCAGAGCAAAAAAAAAAGAATGCATAGCTCACTTCCTTGAGCTGTTTGGTAAGTGTTTTGTTTACATGAAAATTCGCGCAGACACAAAAAAAACAAGAGCACCAAACACAGACACAACAGCACAATGTGAAAAAACGCATTAAATTAAATGAAGGCATTTCACCTTTGATGCCAAACACCTTCACTTCGGGAGGAGTCCATATGCTATCAAGAGGTTTGTGTGGAGTCACAGCTTTGTTGTTGAGGACAGCCAGAAGGCATACACTGAACCCATATTATAACATGGCTACATTCTATACGCCTTAAAAGTAAGTTAAGATTCAGTACTCTCTTTTCTTTTCCCAGTTCTGGACAGGAAGAGTCTATTGGCCCTGAAGCAAGTAAACAAATGAAATTGATATGTTTTCGTGTATTAATAATAGGCTTTTCGTTATACGAGGTCCCTCCGAAAGATTTGCTTTCGACTTCCTTCTGTACCAATTGAACTGAAGCTTAATTTCTTAAAACATTTCTGCCAATAAAAAAAAAAATAAAAAAAAAACCTGAGGACCAAAGCAAATAGAGCACCAGCACATCACACAGCATGCAGTTCAGGAACTTAAAAAGAACTAAATTGTGCTTTCTGACTATATGAAAATGTAAAATCACTTAATCACTGAATATATACGGACTATAGTATTGTTGTGGCAATGTAATGCCTGACTGTAAACATTTTATGAACTATTAAAATTAAATCACTGCAGAATGTTTGTACGCCGTTCCTATCTCGCCATGTGTTTCAACTTGTGCCTGTGAACAGGCTGAGAGTATTTTGCTAGCAGTTGGGAGAGTCGCTGTGGCCAGAATTGTATCTTGCTGCGGAGTGAAGGCCACACTAAGCATGCAGACTTTCGTGCTCAGTTGTGTTTCCTGGGAAAGTGTTAGAACCAGCGGCAATCAACGAAAGACGTCGGATCGCCAAGCTCATTTTGAAGAATTACATCGCGAGGTTCCGCCGCCAATGGCAGTTCACGAAAGCCGGCGAGTGGAATTACAAGCGCGAAACCTTCCCTCATGCACACAACTATAGATGCGCCATAAAACACCGCCTTTCGTACTGACTAAACGGTCCGCGCGCGCTATCTTGCTTGCCCATACAGCCTGCGCCGGCGGATGCACACAACGGTCCTTGCAGCATTTTTATCGGAAAAAGAAAACACTTAGTCACTTTACTGCTCCATTAAGTGACACATTTAGAAGAACCAATTTCTTACTCACCCAGCGAAGCTTGCCTTGCAGCCAGAAGTAGCAGCCGCTGTGCGGGATACATTTTCAACGCAGTCACAAACCAACGGCCTAACGTGCAGACACGACTAGACACGACGAAATGGCCGGGGCCCGGCGGCCGAGCAGCGCATTGATACAATAACTTTAAAAACAATAAAAATCTGAAATATATTTCATAAAACAAGCTATACAAGAAATGTAACTGTTGTTTATGTCATATTTGTTTCAAAACGGTAAACACATCCTGCATCTTGCGTAATTATTTTGGCGAACTATTTTCTATCTCGCTGTAAAGAGGAGGGGTGCAAAAAGGCCACGACGCGCGAAGTTTGGGAATGGCGGGTCGTGCATAGCTGGCGTTCCGTATTAACATCGGCGCAGCAAATCGTTCCTCTGTGCGAACTACTGGCTTTTATCCCACACGGATACATAGCTAGCTTACTGTGTCGTAGTGAACACTCGGAGTTTGGAGTCTTCCGGCGGGCTGGACTGCGCCCAGCGAGGTCGAACACAGCTGTGGCTATGGGCTGCACCAATTAAACGATGCAGAAATGAAGGTGTCAGCGACTTTTGTACATTATGTTCAGATACCCATCGCCTAAACAGCATTTCTTGGTGCCATATTGGTCCTGCACGCTGGAAACAGCCCAGATTGCATGCTTAATTCAAAAGCGCAGGCACTTTGGATACAGTAGTTTGCAAGCTGAAAAATTGCTAGAACAAACCTTCGACAATTTATACTTAGAGTATGCAGAACAGTGTCGTCCAGTGAAATTGTGTGCATATTGCACTACAGGCGCATATGTGACCATGAAACGTCTTGTGAAGAAGTATGGTAGACTTCTGAAGCAGAACTCTAGAAGACATCTTGCGTAAGCCAGCTAATAACTGTCTTGCGTAGCTGAAGACATAAAAATTCTTCACAAGACAGATTCCAGACATCTTGCCGATGATGTCTTCTAGACTAGCACCAAGCGACGTCTGTAGATGTCTTTGATAGCTCAAGATATATGTGACCAATATAGACATATCAAGGCAGCTACAAGATATTCTGTGCTCAGTGGGCAACGAGGACAACCTTGACGTCGCCGCCTACCTGCAGCGTGCAGAGGAAGCCCGACGACTCGCACGGCTGCGTATTAAAGACCAACAGCACACCGACAGCCGACGATACAACTTATGACGACACCACGCAGAGTACAATCCAGGAGACCAAGTGTGGGTTTGGACACCTGTTCGCCGTCGCGGATTAAGTGAAAAGTTGTTGCGTCGATACTTTGGGCCGTACAAAATCATTCGCCGCGTCGGCCCACTGGACTATGAAGTCATTCCCGACTGAATGTCAGCATCACAACGGCGACGCGTACGCCCAGAAATTGTACACGTTGTACGACTGAAGACATATTACGCGCGTTAAAGAATGTGTGGTGTTTAAAATTTGCAGTGCTTATGTTTAGTTGCTTTGTTTTGGAACATCGAGGCGATGTTTTTTTTTAAGGGGGGAGTAATGCCGCGAAACCTTCAAAACAGTATTTGTTGTTTTTTAACAGCCGCCGGCATACAGGCTTATCACTCTGATTCTGGACCGCGTATCAGTTCCGTAATCTTTGTTTGTTAATGCTCGATGCCGCGAGTCACACCTTTATCAGTTTTGTTGTAGCACAAGATGCACCGAGATCTGTCTCGAAGGTTCCGGCCACCCGGGTGTCTTTCCACAATGTTCCAGCCCGTGCTGGTAGCTGCTTGCAACGTTATCTAGATTGTTCTGTGCAGCCTTTAAATTGAGCGTTGCCGAGTGTGACGGGGATTCTTTGTTCGACGATCGACGAGCACGTTTGTTGCTATCGCCGCCGCCGAGTTGCTTAGTTCTTTTGCGGGCGCAAGTCAGCCAAAATAAACAGTTTCTTTAGTGCAATCATCGACCCTTCAATTGTGTCGTCGACCTCGTCACCACTACGTGACAATATTGCCGCCCCCTCGCCCAATGAAGACTTTCGCCCTCTTCGCCTGAGACATATCTCGCCTCTTCGCTACTTGTGCTGCCCGTCTGATAGAGTGATAGAAGAGACATCAGGGCGAGTTTGTACGGTGACGTGATGAATAAACAGCGCTACAGACTAGGATGGAGGTCAAGAACATGTTCCATGTAAAGTAGGAGGGATATACAAGATTCCGTTAACTTGTGATAAAGTGTATGTGGGTCAAACAGGCAGGTGTGTCAATGTTCGGTTACGAGAGCACGAGAGATCATTATAGATTGGTAGAGGATCTAATCTGGTTGTACACTGTAAGGGGTGTGATGGCTGCCATCCTTTTCTAACACAGACAGGTATTTTGGATGTCTATCCGGCACAGATTAACCGGGACATCATTGAGGCCAGACATATCATGCGATTAGGTGAAAAATGTGCTAGTGAGCCGTCAATCTCTTTAACAGATAATGAGGTTGGGTTTCTTGAACGTGGTGTGTGTGTGGGGTCATCATGATTTGGTTATATGTGTGGTTTGGTGCTGCTTGACTGGGATATTTATACTGTGCTTTTTCAATAAACTTCAGTTGCGAGTCAGCGCCCGTCCTGTTTGTTCTTGACCTCCGTCCTAGTCTGTAGCGCTGTTTATTCGTCATGCCGATAGAGTGAGTAGCTCGCTCTGCGTGAACTCTTTGCGCTGCTCGTCTTTCACCGCTTCGCTTGTTGTGCTGCACCTTGAATCACCGTGCCCCTCGTGAACTGGAACGAGGCTACGCCGAAGAACCTCGCGGGCTTTACTGCAGATTACCTCCGTGAAGAGCTGGCTCGCCCAAATCTCGAAGCTGCCGGATCGAAGGAAGACGTCATAAATCGCCTTCTCGCCGACATCGCCAACAATCGCACAACGCCACTCCGTTTGCATATGCCGGACTCTGCCGCAGCCACCGACCGGCTACAGCGCAGTTCAGCTCTCACTCCAGACGAACAAAATGCTCGCTACCACAATATCTCCACTAAGCACGGGGCCCCTGCCTACCGCCCTGGCCAGAATCTTGCAGACCTGTGTTTTCAATACCGCCAAAAAGGACATCTAGCATCCAAGTGCCCATCAAAATCCACTGCTTCAAAGTCTACCGTGTGTCCTTACCCAACTCTCCACAGCAGCCCTTCTGAGACCCTCGATGGATCATTGGTTCAGTGTGCCCTTGTTTGTGCAGTTATTGCCGGGCTTGGCCAAGTCGACGCATTTCCTGACAGTGGATCTAAAGTAACACTAATTTCACGCCACCTAGTCAGCTCCTTGCCCCTCCTGCCCTGGACAAGAGCTCCCTTAGTCGTTGTCGGAGGAAAATCAGTAACTCCTGCTGGTGCCGTCTGCTTGAAGATTTCTGTTGGGCCCATCACTAGTTTGGTTGAAGCAGCTGCCCTTGGCAATAATCCCGTACCACTTATCTTGGGTGAAGACTGGTTTTCTTCAAGCCACGCACAGTTAGTATTTCAACCACCCATGCCTACTGAAATTCGCCATTCCCCAACAAACACAAAAGTGCTGTGCCATGAACGACTGTTACCTAGGATGTCAAATGCTGTTCTTCTCCGAGTGTCAGCTTTTGACCACTGTGTGCCTGGCCACCAGAGCTCGGCAGGCCTACAACGATTGCCTCTTCCCAGACCAAACCAGCCCTTGTGGGCAGAGTTATCTTGCCAAGAAGATTTTTCAAACAATTGCAACCACTCCTCTGAATCCAAGCAAGCTGCTTCCCTAACAGCTGAGGTTTTCATTGATCCATCCTTGCCACCGCACAGATTGGTAGCCACTTGCAAGTGCCTCGGCAACAAGAAATTACAAGCCTCCTATCGAAACATGCTGAAGTATACGCTCGTGGAGAGGATGACTTGGGTCTGTACGAAGGTGTGGAACATGTCATTGACCTTCTTCCTGATGCCGTGCCATACAGTCGATCCCTTTACCGCTATTCTGCTGCAGACCGTCGTTTCCTAGAGGATCAAACAAGCACACTTCTTCGCCAAGGCATCATTCTCCCATCCTCAGGACCTCGGGCATTCCTTACAGTGGTTGTTAGCAGAGGTAGTAAGAAGCACCTCTGTGTTAACTATATGCCTCTAAACAAGATGACAGTGACTGTTGTTCAGCCCCTTCCACATGCAGATGACATCATGGATTATATTGCTGGCTCGTTGTACTTTGCCTGCCTTGACCTCAAGTTTGCTTACTAGCAGGTTCGTGTCCGTGAAGGAGACAGAGCAAGAACGCTTTTATTACCCACCATGACACTTTCATGTAGACCCGTATGCCATTTGGACAACATCGGCCACCTGGGCGCTTGAAAGAATACTCCCTCTCCCACTGAGCGCCTCACGGCACATTTCGTTGCTTGACCAAAGGGACTTGGTCTAACTGAGAGGGGTCGCATGTGAGCGACTCACCACTGGCGCCACCTACCGCTTACTGCTCCACCGAGGCCTAGCGGCCAAGCCTAGTGTGTGTGTGTGTGTGTGTGTGTGTGTGTGTGTGTGTGTGTGTGTGTGTGTGTGTGTGTGTGTGTGTGTGTGTGTGTGTGTGTGTGTGTGTGTGTGTGTGTGTGTGTGTGTGTGTGTGTGTGTGTGTGTGTGTGTGTGTGTGTGTGTGTGTGTGTGCGCGCGTGTGTGTGTGTGTGTGTGTGTGTGTGTGTGTGTGTGTGTGTGTGTGTGTGTGTGTGTGTGTGTGTGTGTGTGTGTGTGTGTGTGTGTGCGCGCGAGTGGAAGTTGAACGTGTTCTTCGGCGCGGAGACGTGAAGCACCATGCCTCGTTAATAAAGTTTGTCTCCATTACCTGAGCCCTGTTCAACACCGGACGCCTCGCCCAACTTCCGCCCAGGCTTTTCTCAGCCTTACGTCATCGCCCATACCCTAACACTACAGGGAACGTCACATTCTTGCATGTGTTTCTATGAGCCGTGCTCCGGATTTCTGCCTCTATATGTTTCATGGTATTTTAAATATCCTCCACCTCTGCAATGAGGATTCGCAGTTTCGCACTGTTTTCTACGAAGTTCATTGTTAATCTGCACCAAATGACAACATCAAAGGGGCACTGTGAAATCGGAAAACTGCTTGAAATCTCTTGGTCTCGTGCATGCACTAGGCATTTGAGTCGAATAATTTTCCTTTTAAAACATCTATGACGAAAGCGGCGTTTTCCGGAAATGGCTTCCATTAATAGTTAGTGTGCTATTTCCTCCCCCCCCCCTTTTGCGTTAAACAGAGCAGCCTCTGAGGTCTGTTTATTTTCTTGCACACTAACGTGACTACAGTGTGCAAATTCATTTATAACTGGCGTATATAGCGCACACTTCTCTTGCACGTATACCATAGCACGTTTAACAAAACCTTTATCTATACCATCACGTTTCCCAACGTCGGTACGCTTGCGAGCGCGTATGTGCAGCATGCAATTCCTAAAATGTTTAAAATGCATGAATTGCGTTCTTAAATCCTCTGTAGCTTGCGATTAGCCCACGAAAAAACATGCCATAACAAACATAACGTCTCCCTGTTTCCTTGCTGCGAGCTGGACAGTTCGCGCGTCAACTTGTGTGAGGCAAGGTGGTTTTATTTTTAATTTCCTGGCAAAGTTTGTCCAGAAAACGTTCTGTCTCACGTTTTCACCCTGTCTTTCAACATGTGTGTTTGTCTCTTTAATCTGTCCCAGTTCTAGCGCTGTTTATAGTTACGGTCAACCAACTTGCCCAACAAGCGGTTCTGCTCAGTTTCACTGGCGCCAGCGCTAATTGATTTGATAAGTCTCTCTCTACACATGCTGCTTAAAAAGAAAAAGCAATCCCGCATAGCATAGAGATATCAATTTGCGCATATAAAAACCGCAGGCATTGAGTGCCTCGTCTATCTGCTCGTAGACTTGGAGCTCGTGGCAAGCTTGAGCTAGTTTTGATCATTAGTAAAAAGATAAGTGCGGGAAACCTTTGTGTTCCCCTCTGCGTTAAATGCGCCTAAAAAGCCACAACTTAATTTGAGATATATATTTTCATAACACCGGTGAACCACATTAGCAATAAATTCCAGCAACCTAAACAGAGTGCTTGCTTTGCCGAGCATTTCGCAGCAAAGGAAGAATTAAATGATACAAGAATGCAACTGCAGCATATTAAATTTAGATTGAAGAACATACAGAGCATCTGAAGATTTTACGGAGGACGGGAAACCAAGCTGTAGCTTCCTACTGGTCCCGATATCGAAAACCACCTGTAATGGTCTCAAAAAAGTGTGGGGGAATTTCAGCTTCTTCCGTAAGCGTAAAAGAGATGGCGTTTATTACTCTCGTCAGCGTGCCTATCGCGCTTGCTCTATTCGTGTACACGCGATTCCTACTCGACTGAATACGGATTGCGTAAAGTTGCACCTCTGTTATCGCACACATAGTTTGCACACTGCTAGCTTTAAAGCCTCGCTTCAACCAAACCGAATGAACGTGTTAGCCCGGCATGGGGTGGCTTGTCTGACTGGCTAAACCGACGATTGCGACGGTGAAGTTTCTACAAAACAGGGCCCACAATGTTTCCGAGTGAAAGGTACTTGGTCAAATATTTTAGGGGAACCCCCTAAGATGCAGTAGATTTCGAATAAGGGAGTAATTACTCATTGTCATCCACCTGAGCGCCGCCATACGGCTACAAAGGAAAGCTCTACAGCTTTCTCAGGAACTTTCGCAGTTAGCTCAGTTAGCTCAGTCGGTATAGAGCGACTGCCCCGGAAAGGCGGTGATGCCGGCGTCGATCCCCGGATCGGGACAAATTTTTCTTTAACTGCGAAGTTTCTGAGAAAGTTGTATAGCTTTGCTTCGTAGCCGTATGATCGTGCTTAGGTGGATGACAATGAGTAATGGCTCCCTTATTTGAAAGGTATTTGCCGCGGTTTTTCAACCTTTTTAGAGTAAATGGCTGTTTTGCGTTTCTGTGGACTTCCTACAGTCCGCGCGAATGAACAATTTAAAACGAACCATAAAATACTCAAATTGGGAACCGAAACAGCAAAGGCTCCTTGGCGTGGCATCGGCTGTGATGTCGTGGGTTGGACATAGAGCTGAAGGATGCCTGCAGTGTCTGTGAATGCCACAACTACAGGGTATTTTTTATTTATCTGTCCAGCTTCTCGAAATGCTCCTGCGCCAACTACTGGACCATTTGGGTTGAAATGCCGACCACAAGATAGCTTGTGATGGTCCACGATTTTCGATGACTAGTTTAACATCTGAGTTTGACCGCATTTTCCGAATCTCCGAAAAATGACAGACGCATGCAGCAGAACTTTTCATCCTGGCCAGCAGAGTAGCCGATTCGACACGCTGTGCCATCTTGCGCACTGCGAGACCAACCTCCGCCCCTTTTGGAACATCGGTTGTGACGCAGTACATCACATGGCACTGCCTGTAAAACTGGTTGCTTCGCTCGTTTTGACGACAGGCTCTGCCCCATCAGCGACTGCAGTTTTTCGCCGATTACGGAAATGTGGGCAGTGAAATTACTAACGAAAAACGTAAAGAATGCCACCTTCCATCGTGGTAGGAGTTCGAGCCCAGATATTCGAGTAGTTTGAGCAGAATTTATTACAGCCTGAGCAGATAAATACGAACACCCTGTATACCAAACTGCACGGACCCACACCATATGTGTTTTTTCCAACCAGTCTTAAAGAGCGAAAGCTGTTTTCCAGAAACTAGTGAATCTTCAAGCTCGATTCTTTGAGCGGTTCATAATCCAATGAGTCGTCCTCGTGCACGACTCACCTCGAAGGCAGCCAGCGGAGTAAGACGATCGTCTGCGTCTTCTGAAAGATATGACAACCTAATTCGAAGTTTATGCTTATGTCATTTTCTATGCATCTATTTCATATATACGACCGTAAAGTTATGCTTCTGAGTACAGTTATTGCTGCTGCTTAAGGCACGTCTGACTATAGTGGTCTAACAATTTTTTAAGATATTTTAAATCATACTGACGCAAAATACCAATGGCAGACGACTGTATTTATAGCTTTGACGAGCTTCATAGTGTTTAATATGCCCTTTCCGTCATCCTGCTGCTAGACTTTAAATGATTCTCGTTTTGACTGTTTCATTGCAGATGAGCAACCTGAACACAGCTATGACGAAGAGGAAACCATGGACAAAAATTATTGACGGCATCCCCCGAGATCCGCACTACGACCCGGAGCGCTTCAAGGAGGTGTTGAAGTTTCGGCCTGGGAAAGCTGATCTGGTCTTCATGTCTTACCCCAAAGCCGGCGCTCACTGGCTACTATACACCACACAGCTCATTTTAAAAAGAGGCGAACCCGTGAACTCTTATCAGGAGTTCTCAAAGGATATGCGCTACCTTGGAGCACTAGACCATG
Organism: Amblyomma maculatum; assembly: GCF_055883805.1. Lineage (NCBI taxonomy): Eukaryota > Metazoa > Arthropoda > Arachnida > Ixodida > Ixodidae > Amblyomma > Amblyomma maculatum. Next base: position 95,700,410 of record NC_139353.1, read on the forward strand.
AAGCTTGGGTGCCGAGCTTACCACTGCGCCTTTTCCAAACACACCTGCCACCGCGGAAGGAAACGATGACTACCGAAGCAAAGTACGTCTACGTGGCACGGAACCCGTGGGACGTGGCCGTATCCTTGTTCCACATGGTGACCAACTTGAGCACGTATCGCTTTCAAGACGGCTCGTTCGATGAGCTAATTGATGTCTTTCTTAGTGATGATGTGGCCGGTCACGGGAGCTACTTTGACCACGTAGTCGCAGGTTATGCTATTAAGGACGCGACAAATGTGTTCTTCGTCACCTACGAGGGTCTCATGGAGGATACCCGAGGTACAACACTGAAGCTGGCCCATTTCCTCGGTGAAGACTACGGTCGTGAGCTGGAACAAAACAACCAGCTACTGCAGGAACTACTTACCCGGTGCGAGGCTAGTCAGATGAGAGAAGCGATGATTCTATGCCTCGATGAAAACTCGGATCCTGATATCCGAAGAGTGCTTGAAACTAACAATGAATCATGCAAGGAAGGATATCAGGGCGACAAAAAGAGATATAGCTTCGTTAGGGAAGCGAAGATCGGCGGCTGGAAAAAATACTTCTCTCCAGAACAGCTCCAACGCATGGAGGCCGCCATAAAAATGGTCGAAGACAGGTCGCCTGTAATGGAGCTCTGGAGGAACATTCGCGACGAGGCTCTTTCGGCATCCGGATTAGGTTGAGAAATAAACTGGGCGACTGTATTTTTTTCCAGGCCTCCAAAAATATTATTTTCGAACCAGTTCTGTTTAAAATAAAATTTCATTATTTCTGTCATCGTCCTTTCCATTCAAGACCTCAATCACTTTGGCGCTTCTTGTTTTAGACCGCGGATCTTCGGCGCCCGTTCTTTACGGTCGCAGTTTGCAGCTACGCGCCTACGACCGCTGTTAATATTTTCGTTTTCTCTTACCATCATGTCCTCAGTTGTTATTCTCTTGTTATTTCATTCAAACAGTCAAATAATGAAAGAGATATTTTGCTAGCGCGGCACTCGATCTCACATGAGATGCGGCCAGCGGAAATGAAACTTGAAGGGAGAGTAAAGGTCAGGTTCGTTGCTTTCTTCTCCTGCACATCTCCAAGGTGCTCGTCGATTTGGCAGGTGACATAAAGATCACACACACACATACAATGAGACAAAGGACGACGAACTTGCAGTAGAAGACGAAACCCAACTTTATATAACAGTAAGAACAAATTTAGTACAGAAACGTTATTTACAAACAACAGGCGACTACACTACAAGAGAGGCTGACTGAATGAAAACTACGAAACTTAACGTTATATAACGACTAGAACACAAAGTACAGAAACGTTATTTACAAAGGAAAGAGAGGCTACACTTGCGGATGAAAGACTGAACGAAAACTAAGCGCAGCTCCACGAGCTGGCACGCTAAAAGCAACACGATATCATAGCTCTGCCGCTGCCGCTATCGTAGCTTCGCCGAACCGCCGATGTCTCAGATAACCGGCGCCAAACTGCCGAGACACCGCGGAGGAGCGGAAATAATTTAGCGGTGCCAAAGCTATGCTCCTTCCCTCTCCGCTTCGCCAGAGAAGCCCAGAAATTCATTGAAGCCATGACGCGAAATGAGGAGGAGGGACAGGTCCGTGCGGAGGGATGCACACGTGAGTCAGCGTGCCTTTTCACCCATGTCGACGAGGGCGAGGAGGCGCAGCGCGGTTGCCGGGATTGCACAATCGGCCACGCCTTGGTCGAGAAGCCGCTAGAACTTTCCATCTACGCCGCTTCCTCCGGCGTGCGCGCCGAAACATTAAAAAATGGACCACCCCGGCCTCACAAGAATGGTAGAGAAAGGGAAAGACGGCGAAAGGAAAAGCCAACATTGCTAAGCGCCTATTAAGAAACTTGAAAATATCATTATCATCATCAGCCGGGCTATAACAACTGCAGAGCAAAGGCCTCTTCCATGTTCCTCCAATTATCCTGGACTTGCACTAGCTGCATCCACTTCACCCCTGCAAACTTCTCAACCTTCCGTCTACCAACTTCCCATTGCTCAGGACTAGGGCTATCTATTTTAGGCATTATGGGGCTTGCCCTACATCCCCATGTTGTGTGGTATATTGTAGCAAAGTATCCGCACCAGACACATTCGCTTTTGTATTGGGTTGGCCATATCTTGTGGTACTGGGCTCTGTTTGAATATGTGTTTGTTTGAATATGTGTCTTAGCATCAGCTCATGCTGGGGCAGCGGGCCAGAGCCGCTGCTGAGGCCAACGGACTCCTGGACAGAGGACTGCCGACTACTGTTCTTTCCTAAACCACTACCCCTAACCCCAATTTTCCCCAATGAAGTTTATCAATCAATCAAAATCCCTAAACTTTCTACCAGCCCTGCTACGCCTGCCTTCCCTTCGCATATAATTTGTTAGGCTTAGAGGCCATCAGTTATCATGCCTTCGTAGTACATGCCCTTCCCGTGCCCATTTCTTCTTCTTGATTTAGACTAGAATGCCATTGTTGCGAATTTGCAGGGTAGCAGCGGAGCACAAGAGCACGATGACCAGCGTGGCAGGCTTCTCATTCTGAACAGCCCGTGCCGTGCTTGCGCTCCGAGCACGCGCTGTACATCTTTACTTTCCTCTAACACGGGCTGGTAACGCTGATCTCAGTGCTCCGCTTCATAGCATCGGCGGGCGCTATAGCCCCCCCCCCCCCCCTGTACGCGCCGACGGGGCAGAGAGGGGGGTGCCACGGCGGCAAGCAGGTCTGCAGATAAGCCGGAAACATCTGATGCAGCTCCTGGGGAGGTGCCTCGAGGTACGCAGGTTTGAGGCGATCAAGAGAGACGACCTCTTCACGACCATCCAGCAGGATTGTCGCTGACTTTGTCGTCCTGTTGAAGACGCGGAACGGGCCGTCGTATGAGGGGATAAGAGGCGCCTTTACAGCGTCTCGCCTGAGGAACACATGCGTCGAGGAAGCAAGGTTTGGGTGCACAAAGATTTGATGGGCAGATGAGCGAGGTGGCACTGGGCGCCGTTGCTGAAGACAGTTTTGTAGGCGATGAAGGTATTGTAGGGGCTAGGACGAGGAAGCCGAAGGTACGAACAAGTCTCCGGGAAGTCGCAGGGATGCACCGAAGACGAGTTCGGCCGCCGAACAGCCAAGGTCACGACGCAGGACGGCACGTAGGCCTAGGAGCACCATAGGAAGGGGTCGACCCAGTGCTCGCGATCCAGGCGCGCAGTGAGGGCAGCCTTGAGCTGGCGATGGAGCCGTTCGACCATGCCGTTGGCACAGGATGGTATGATGTGGTGCGGCAGTGTTTAGTTCCGAGTAGCCGTGTAAGCGAAGTGAAGAGGGCACATTCGAACTGGTGGCCGCGATCCGTGGTAACAATGCCGGGACAGCCGAAGCGGGAAACCCAAGTTGAAACGAAAGCTCTGGCAACTGTTTGCGCAGTAATGTCCAGAATCGGCACGGCTTCGAGCCAACGGGTGAAGCGGTCAACCATCGTCAGAATATACTTGTAGCCCTGAGAGGGGGGAAGCGGTCCAACCAGGTCAAGATGAATATGGTCAAAGCGCGATCCAGGCGGCAGGAAAGACTGAGGGGGAATCATGGTATGGCGTGTCACTTTGGCGGACTGGCAAGCAAGGCACGAGCGGGCCCACTGGCGAACGTCGGTGTTAATGTTCTGCCAGACGTACCGCTGGGTAACGAGACGCTGCGTGGCTCGAATGCTAGCATGGCAGATGTCGTGGAGGCAATGGAAAATGACACGACAAAAGACCTCCGGGATGAACGGTCGCGATAGAGCCGATGATATGTCGCAACAGAGCGATCCGGGTACACACGGATGAGGCACGAGCTGCAGACGGAGGGCTCGGGGTTGGCACGCGGGGCTTGCAGCTCAGGGTCTTCAAGCTGCGCCCGGGCCAGAGATTGCCAGTCCACAGCAGTTGAAGACACGCCGATGATGGTAATGCGTGAAAGTGCGTCAGCTGCCTCGTTGTCGGCGCCTTTGATATGTCGAATATCGGTTGTGAACTCCGATATGTAGGCCAGCTGACGAAGTTCACGGGCGACATACTTCGAAGAGTTCGTACGGAACACATGCACCAGAGGCTTATGGTCCGTGAGAACGTAAAATGGCTGGCCCTCCAAGAAGTGGCGATAGTGCTGGATGGTGGAGTAGATGGCAAGCAGCTCATGGCCAAATACGCTGTAGTGAGTCTTGGTCGGCTGGAGCTTCCGAGAGAAGAAACCCAGTGGGTGCCACTCGGAGTCGATCTGCTGGGCAGGAGCTGCCAACTCGGGCTTCTCCTTTCATATGGGATGGTGATATTACAATCAGCCTTCCAAAGCCCTTGCAATCACGTTATCGCTCGGCCACGTAGGCATGTTCATGCGGCTGGGTCAAAGCGGGGCTTTATATGTTAACTGGTAGCTTACGCTATCGCGTCGTTGCGAAGGTGGGAGTGACAACAGAGATAAAGAGGTGCTTAATGGAGGACTGGTCAAAAGTGTCCCCTATGGCATAAATAAAGCTGAAACTATAGAGTAAATTACTATGTGTAAAAGCAATGCAAAATCATAATGTAAATTTTGACTTCTTATTAAGCAATATACGTAAGAATTTAAAAAAGCTGTTTATTTAATTTGGTTTGATTCGGTTTTATTTATCCATTTATTTCTTAGAAAGAAATAGGAGCAAGAGCAAAAGTCAGAATAATGTCTGACAAGGGCTCTTGCCCCATACACAGTTTGGCACGACAGTCACTGCACATGGAGAGAGATAAAATGGTTATTCACATTAACAGCTTCCAGAAAAAATGGTTTTAAGTGGATACGACACAGCACTCAAGAACATACACTAGCACGAAAGACACATCAGCCTTACAAAAAAGGCAGTCACAACATAATTGTTCAATTGTATGTGAGGAGCAATAAAAATATAACAGAAATATGTAATAACAAGATATCAAAGAGATAATAGAGACCCACAATACACAGAGACGCAAGCAAGAACACATTAAGGTAATGCTGTCATTTTCAATGACAATGACTTTAAGAGATTTTTTTTTGAGATATTGACACTAAAATCGAAGAATTATAGTATTTGATTTAAAAAGGTAGGTATCAGATATTCTGTATGCTATCGTCGATAATTTGTTCCTGTTTTCGGTGATCGGAGGTATTTTTTACGGAATGTGTAGGGAGTATTCACATTCGAGGTTTTTGCGCTGTAGCAAAGTTTTTGTTTTCTAATATGCTGTAGTAATTTGAAATAATAAACTTGATTGCCTTTTAACATTTGGTGTTTCAAAAACAGTGACTTTGTTCGCACTCGTTCTGGTAGCCCTTGATAGTGCTCAAATATTCTAAGCACTTTTTTTCTGCAAAATTATCAGTCTATTGTAGCTTTGACAGGATGTAGTGCCCAAGACTAAGACAGAGTAACAAAGCTTCGAATAGAACAGAGTGTAATAGAGGGCACTTCGCAACCCCGAAGGAACTAGAGGACATATCCTAAAAAGGCAGCCAACTGTTTTGCTGAGGTCAGTGACAAAGCAATTTACAGGAGTATTCCAAGAGAAGGTTTCTTCGAACCACACATCAAAACATTTTTGTGCATTGGTTTGAGCTATTATTTTGCCATCGAACAAAATCTCTAGCTTAGTTATTGGTGTGAACAGTACGTATTTTGTACTGTTCCACGTTGGTTGCTTGTCATTGGTGTGCATCACTCCCAAAGAGGCGTCATCCTCCTTCTAAGACCTGTATACAGTAGTTAGTGATAAAATCCACATTCGTATGTTTCTTTAAGACTCATGACGTCATCGAACTAGGCGCCGTCGAGTTAGGTGGCTGCAGAGGAATGGCTGTCACCATTATACTGTTCCACGTTGGTTGCTTGTCATTGGTGCTCATCGCTACCAAATAGGCGTCATCCTCCTTCTAAGACCTGTATACAGTAGTTAGTGATAAAATCCACATTCGTATGTTTCTTTAAGACTAATGACGTCATCGAACTAGGCACCGTCGAGTTAGATGGCTGCAGAGGAATGGCTGTCACCATCTGATGCTTCTTGTGTTGCAAAGAAAGGGATAAAGCCGTGTCTCCGCAGTTTTCAGCATAACCAAACAAACAGAACGCAGCTTCGCGGTAGTATCATGCACACAGAAACTTTGACAGATCGCTGCAGCTCCAACGACGAGGCCGAGAGGGGAAACAGACACAGCGTCGTACTTACAACTGACGTAATAGAGTGGCGGGCAGTTTCAACATGAAAGAAAACACTAGCAAACACCCACAAAATGACGTAAAAGGCATGATCGGAACTCTACACGTGGTAACAGTGGCACATGGCAAGCTGAGATCAGTTCCTTATCGGCAGCTCAGAAAACGCATTTCGTTTTCACACAGAGCAATTGATGCGGTGCTCACGCACTGATTTCGGTGTTTTTGAATGTCATAGGCTTCTATGATTTCTCTAGTAATCTTAACGTGGCTCTAGGTCAAGAGTTCGCACTAGTTGAAGGTGGGAAACGTGGCTCCACCTTTATTCTTCTTTCTTTCTTTTGTGCAGTCCCTGCAATTAATGCCAAGATGACCGGAAACATTGCTTTCTGCATTGTTCTTTTGTGCTCGTAACCCACATCTACCTGTTTGGCCCGTGTAGTGCTTGCCACAGGAAAGCAGAAGCCTGTACTCAACACTGAAAGTGCACTCCACTAATCTGTTCTCATGCTTCTTGGCGCCCCCCCCCCTCCCCTGCTTGTTTGGCCGGAGTTCACCGAGTGAAAAAGCTTAGACAGCTTATCGGGCTCAGAAAAAACTACATTCACACTGGTACGTGACCCCACATTCTTGAGATTGTGAGAAATCTTATGTAAATAGAAGATAACCGCGACCTTCCTTTTTCTTCTTTTTTCCGTTCAATTTCTCCAGTACGTACAAGAGGTCAAGGTGCCTTTTAACAGGTTCTCGGAAACGGTTGCTTACAGGTAAGTCAGGTATCTAGCCGCTTCTAAGTGCTCTACTTTATTCTGAAAGCTGTGTACCGTTGCGTGATGGCACAATTTCTTCAAGGCGTTGCGGAAACCTATAGCTTGGCTGTACCACGCTTGAGGACTTTCGAATGCGCAGACTAGTATGGCGTGAGAGGCTTCTGGCTCCTTGGTTCGTAGCGCCAGCACACATGGGCGTCAGAGGGGCGCAAAGCGAGGTCTAAGAGCAGTGTCTGGGTCTCCTCGTCGTTTGCACTACGCCGATAATGTCTAATCAACATGCCGAAGCGTCTACCTATTTTGACAATCACTCTCGTAGTCTTAACTTCCGCTTCGATTTGGAGAAGCCGACACCGCGGTTTCAGCTTCTTCGAGGTTTTGGCACGAGATTTGCCTACGTTTGCCGACTCTTGGAGCGGTGAACATTTTATACGAGAAAGCATTCGTCCGCTGTTGTACTTTCCTCTATACTTGAAGACTAAGACTAGCTGCTTAGCATAATAATAACGGAACAAAACAATTCCCAATAAATAAATTAACGTCGGCATAACGCAATTTTTACAAACAAATCGCGTAGACATGAAAGACACAGGAGACAGGATGGGTGTATGCATTCAATTGACTATTGCATTTAGCTGACAGCTCTTCCCCAATAATCTGTGGGTTAAGCAAATATAATCAGACGAAAATGCGCCCGCCCCGTTGGCTGAGTGCACCTTTAAGTCAACGCAGTTTGATCTTAGTAGAAGCCATGAAAGACCGTCTAGATTTGGCTTTCCTGTTTCGTTGCCTTACCAGCAGCGTCCAATGGTTTGCGGACATAGAAACACAGGGAAGCGAACTCATCCCTGCATATATGATCATTAATAGCCTTTCCACATCCACTTCTGCCACACGTATGCACCATATCGATTGGTCGGCGTTTCAAGCACTTATGGAAGATGCTTGCAGAGCAGGCCTCTCCATAGATTTTGAAAAGAAAATTAAGGAACTCATGATAAACGCGACGTCTTTCTTCACCCCAGTGCCTAACTACACAGAGTTTGATGCGGAATTACAGCGCCTGCGATCACTGCGACGGAGGGCAGAGCGTAGACACCGACGCACGAAGTCGCGCCTCGACCTCAAAGATGCGAGGCCCATGCAAAAGAAAATTTAGCGCAGAATTCAAGCCCTCCAGATAAAACGTTGGAGGTCATTCTGTGAAACGCTTGATCCACGGAAGCCTTTATCACGCATCTGGAATTTCGTTCGTGGTCTTCGAACATCCCCTCAACAGCTCTACCCATTGTTAGATTTGGGTCGCGAGTGTCTGAGTAGCGTACCGCTGCCACCAGTTATTACGTGCGGCGCGCGGCCCCTCGGTAGCGTTGGCCTGGCGGCTCCGTGGACGGCGGACAGCATCAACGGTCCCAGCAAAGACGAAACAACCTTTACTAAATCATCATGAAGAAACGGGCAGTGAAGCTGACCCGGGGAGAATACAGACACTCTCACACAGCTGGTGTCTTGCGTCGTGCCAACGGCGCGTCAAAGTAGTCTCTGTCTCAGCGGAGTCGGCCGCTGCTTTTTATAGGTTTTCCAGTTCACAGGGAAAGGGTAAACCCTCACAGGAAATGGAGCGCCCACCAAGTCTGGGCAAGATGGGATGACTCAATCGCAGGTGGTCTGAACGCATCTCCTCCACCTCCTGCAGACGGGCGAGGGCGGCGCACTCTCTCACGAGCTCCAGGCTTGGCCGGCGTTTGCACACACACGCACGCACATACCTTTGGCGCGTGGCAGGATCACGTTGAGACTTGTCCGCGGGAGGAAGCGTTGCGCGGCCAATGAACGGCGTCGAAATGGCCGATCCGCTCGCGGTTCTGCCTGTTGCTATGCGGTGGCCGCGTCAGCTGTCCTACTTGCCGGTGGAGAAACGTAACACCATCCAAATATCTTGCACTCTACAAAACACGTGGTGAGGTAGAGGTAGCTGAAGATTTCTGCGCTAAGGTAGCAGGCCAATCCACCTCAACGACAACGCTACATTTCAACGATGTTCCCGCTTGTCGGGATTCAAGAATGGACCTTCCCTTCTCCATGGAGGAGCTTGACGCTGCACTGGCTTCTTTCAGGCGGTCATCATCGCCGGGTCCCGAGGGTGTGACATACCCTGCGCTTGGAAATCTTGGACAATAAGCTAGGCAATCATTTGGAATATTGCAACAAGTCATGGAGTGAGGGTACAGTTCCAGACGCGTGGAAGTGCAGTCGTTTAGTTACGCTCCTGAAGCTTAGCAAATCGCCTCTGGACCTGACATCATACCGTCCAGTTGCACTGGCTAGTTTCGGCGTTAAATTAATGAAAAAAAATGTTGCTTACACTTATCGAGTGGTACCTGGAGCACTACCGCGTATATATGGATATAATATCCGGGTTTCGACGCAGACGCTCACCAATTGACAACGTGGTGGACCTGTTATCATCTGTACAGCGTCAAAAAATTTTGAAGCGCTTACCCGCGGCGTTGTTCCTGGATATAAAGAGCGCATATGACAACGTCCCTCACCAGGCCATTTTTGACGCTCTGGAAGCGGCCGAGCTTGGCGGTCTTGTTTTCTGCTGGGTACGGAGGTATTTATCCAGCAGATCTCACTTTAGGCAGCCTGACGATGGCCCAGCATCTTCTGGTTTCACTTCCCGTGGAGTCCCACAGGGTGGAGAACTAAGCCCAACGCTTTTCAGTCTTACTCTTGTCGGGCTTGTCGACTTATTACTAAAGTTGGCACAACTTTATCTATGCAGACATCTGCATCTGGGCATCAGGAGTTAAGAGCCCACAGGTTCGAGCGAGGCTTCAAAAGGCGGCAAGTATAGTTGCGTCCTACCTCCACCTGCAAGCAGAGGTAAATAACCTCATGCGGTCAACCTCAACCTCACGGAGTGAGGTGTGATTGAGGTGAGGTCGGCCACATCTGAATTTTTTTTAGTGAGGTCGGCAAATCGACCTCAACCTCATGCGTGAGTATGAGGTTGAGTGAGGTTGTAACTTAGTGAGGTCGGATTGTAAGGTCGAAATTATTATTGTCTCCCACGGCGATAAAACAGCCGGCAAAACGCCTTTCGTAATGCTTGGCGTCGACATTCTTTTGATTACCAACGAGCACGTACCGAATGGTTTGTGTGTGTATTGCGTTCGACACGAAAAAAAAAAGGCGGAAGGGGGAGGGGGGGGGGGCAAGGTCGGAAAATGCAGCGCGGCAAACATGTGCGGCCGAACGATGGCTGCAAAATTAAGTCTTCGAAAGGAGGTGAAACAAGATCCTACCGCCATTCCGAGCGGGTTTGGGAAGAAAGTGCGCAGATTCTAATGGTTTCCAGTCCTGCGTGGGTGTGTCGACTTCTTGAAAAAAAAAAAAGAAGAAAACTAGAATAATAGAACAGAGGGAAGCACAAGATCAGCAACCAAGACATTGCTCGGGTAGGACGGCATGAGAGAGGAGTTTTCGGAGGGGCATAGAAGAGATGAGCGATGAATGCCTTGATGAGAACTCGCCACACGAAGATCTTGTATATTAGGAAATAAAATTTGCGTTTGCTATCAGTATATGGTTCGAGTTAATCCGATGGAAGGCAAAAGGACGGAATATTGTAATTGTATCAGTGCAATTCATTGTTTATCATTGTTATTATTATTAGTTTGCTATCTGTCGCTAGACATTATTGTAGCCCTTACATAAAGAGATGAATTTAATGCGCCCTTCTCGAAGAATTATTGAAGGACAGATAGGTAAATGACAACTGCCTATGGAAAAGACAGCACCTCCCCAGGCATAGAAAGATGGGAACCATTTGAGGCAAGAACTGCAAGACAGTTCTGAAACCCCGCTGTTTTAGAATGCAGTCATCCCTTTCTCCTGGCCTATGTGAGCGAGCGCCTTTTTCATTCCCATGTTTATTTCTCTGAGGGCCTCTCCTCAGTTTTAGTGCTTGCAGCAGAAGTAGCGGGCGCGCCTTTTGTTCGTAAGCTGGCTGTGTGCTCGTTCGGCTCCGCAGCCGGTGTCCGATCTCAACTGACGGAGGAAGCGCGGACCCGGGAACCCCGCGGCATTTCTTGCAAAGTAAGCCGCCGCTGCTGCACATTCGCGCACCTGTCTGTATTTTGGGGTTCCTTCTATGAGTTTGAGCGTTTTAGGTACCTTCAAGTTCGTGTTTTTCAAAGGGGCTGAGAGTTACAAGGACAGTGGCAGTGTGGGTGAGAGAGCGAGATGCGAGCGTGGTGCTGGAGCGTGTGAATGCGCGAGTGAAAATCTGTATCTCCTCTTCTCAGTTTTTTCAGTCCTCTTGCACACCCTTACTTTTCCTCTTTTCTTATTTTCGTTTTGTGTCTTCATTTATCGTTTACTATTTTGTCCCTAGAAAGCGTGCAGAGTGGGTCAGAGAAATAACTCAAGTTACCGACATTCTAGTGGAAATTAAGAAGAAGAAATGGACATGGGCAGGACATGTAGTGCGAAGAGAGGATAACCGATGGTCGCTGAGGGTAACAAACTGGATTCCAAGGGAAGGAAAGCGTAGCAGGGGGCGGCAGAAAGTTAGGTGGGCGGATGAGATTAAGAAGTTCGCAGGGGTCAAGTGGATGCAGCTAGCACAGAACCGGGTTAAGTGGAGAAATATGGGAGAGGCCTTCGCCCTGCAGTGGGTATAATCAGGCTGATGATGATGATGATGATGATTTGGTCCCTCTTGCTTTCGTGCACCCGTTTATTTTTGTGTGGCCAATCGTCACCCCCCCCCCCCCCCTTCCTAGAAAAAAAGAACAATTCTTCTTTCTGTCGCAACTTTTTTTTTTTTTTGCTTATCTAGCTTTTAGCTGTGCGTTCTCCTTCGACTGGCGTATTCCTGTTCGTCGGCTGCGCGGTCTTCTGTCGCTTGTCGACCATGCAGGCATCTCATCGTTTCGCGGGGGAAAAGGTAAGGGGGGACATGCGCCGGTCAGGGTTCGAACTCTGCTCTTCCTCCGTGTAGACGGCGCCACTCTGCTCACCACCCGCTGGTCTTCCTCTCTAGACGGATAATGAGCAAGGAAGAGTTATGCTGTCGAAGAAAAACGAAACAACTCTTGTAGCAGGGGATAAGTATTCACGCTCCATTCTTCCAGTGGGTGTGGTTCTCTCGTCAGGACTATAAGCTGGTGCCTCAGCCCCGCGTTTTCATCGATACCACACGTTCCTGGAACGTCCGCTTGGATCCCCCCCTCCCGCACGGCGTTGGTGGGCAAACCGAAATTGGCAAAAAAGGCAGTATCTAAACAACATGCTATGTTCTTCGCCATTTTCCGAGGCCGTCTTTACTTTCTGCGTTCAGACTCTGAGAGGAGAAGGGGCGAATCTTTTTTAAGCGAAGACACGCAGCCATGGCCGTGGTCGAAAACTTGCTGTAATTTATGACGGAAGTTTCTTCCCTTTTCAGCTGAGGTCCGCCTTCCTTCGAGGTCTACCGCATTGTTGCGTTCGGCGTCCAGTGTGCACGACATCTTTGCAGCAGAGTATAGCAACAGTACGCTGTTAGGTGTGGTTATGGCAGATCTAGCGAAAAAATCTAAATATGCCGATGACGATATGTGCGCGCAGTTATCGAATTGATAGACATTTAAGATCATTTCCATTACGTTAGCCACGCAAAAGAAACGAAAAGCACTATAAAATTGGAAAGCATTCACTGCGACAAGAGGCTGTATGGACAAGGGAATCAGCAGTTAAGCTTCTCTCAGCATCTCAAGGTAATGTGCGAATCATCTTTAATCCAACGTATTATTTCCTTAATTTACATGAGTGATAAAAGGACTATTTGGGGCTGCAAATTCATCAATAAATTATAGGTAGAAGGGAGGGCTATCTTTCCAATAACTTTTCACGACGTTTGCTTCATGCAGCACATATCCCTCATCAGGATTATGGAAAGTAGCGTCAAGTCAATAGTACAAGCAAGCTTTACCTTTTCGTAACAAAGTGCCTCTGCATATGGCAATACGTATTTTGTTCCGTCCGCCTCTTGTGATAAGTCCCACGTGAGTTCCTATTTTCATAAAAATGTTATGGGGGGGGGGGGGTATTTACAATTTCCATCTATCCCTATACACAAGTGATAGATATGTTTTGTTTTGTAAGAGAGATGTAACAATGAAGAAAGATTAGAATTCTTGTGACACTGCCGTCTGATTCGATTTTAAATTGCAAGAAAAGGTTTTCACTAAGGGTCTGCAGTATGATCTAATAAATAAATAAATAAACTATTCCCCGGACTTCTCCGACAGCTGCTGAGCAACCGCTCTTCGTGTCGCAATTAGGCATATCAGTCAGCAAAGCCCCCAGCAGTGGTCAATTTTCACAGGTTCGAAAGCAGCCCTCCAGGCCTTACAAGCGGCCCTTCGCCGTCGAGCCCATGAGCAACTCGTCGAGGAAATACGGCAACTTCATCACTATGTCATCAATAAAGGACACGACATCATCTATCAATGGCTTCCAGTATACAGCGGCATAGCAGGCAAACTCCGTGAGGACGAGGTCGCGTGACCCGCCCACCAAGACAGCAATTGTGTGTTCATATCATTTTCCAGGGCAGAAGCAGGGGACAGGCTTCGCGCACTTACGCGGGAGCACACGCTCGCCTTGTGGAATTCTGGTCAGTTCGCGAAATCCCCTTTAAAATCTGTGGACCCTGACCTGAAGCTCAGCCTTCCACCCGGCCTACCCTGACGTGAAGAAACTTTGCTATGCCGCCTGTGGGTTGGTGTAGCGTTCGCAAACTCTTATTCGTTTGTGATAGGCATGGCAAATAGCCCTGCACGTGCAACCGGTGCGTGTAACGAGAGTATAGGCCATATTTTTTGTGAGTGCCTCACAAAGACAGTGTCTCTGCCGTGCGCTGGAGCGTATGGATCGACGCCCAGTGACTGAAATTAAAGTTCTAGATCCCTGGCCGCAGCGATCGTCGGCAGTGAAGGCTTCCGATGCAATGCTCCGCTTCATAAAAACGACGGGCCTGATCGATAGGCTGTGATTTTGCTGTGATGTGACTGTGACCTGATGTGATGTGATATGGCTGTGATGGGACTATACTGACTTCACCCATCCCTCTTTTACCCATCAATTTTATATCCACTCACCCCCTTCCTCTAGTGGAGGGTAGCAAACCGGTTTCTTTTATCGATTAACCTCCCTGCATTTCCTCCTCCTCATCTTCCTTCTCTTCCTTCTCGTGCTGCTGCCGTTCGTAAGCGGCAACTGATTTAATGAACAACGTATATCGATATTATCACGTTGCCCAACGCTGGAGCGCTTGTGAGCACGTACTTTTAGCAGTGAATACCTATAGAATGCTTGAATGCTTGAGATCCTTCTTGAATTCCTCTGTCGTCCGGCGCTCGTCCTTTCGAAAGCGTGCCACGGCCATCCTCAGGCACGTTTCCTTTATTTTGAAAAACAGAGCTCATACGGGCCGTTTTGTTCATGTCCACGAAATAAGTGACAACGCTTGCAGATTGAACGACAGACACGTGTTCATATATTGTGTCCTCTTCTGTGCCGTCCCAGAGAGCTATCTCATAATTTATTTTGTTTATTCGTTCACGGTGGAAGTTCGCCTTGGAAACGATTCACTTTGGAAAGAGAGGCCGGTCTGCCTGTTTCATTTTTGCAGTCATTAATTACCATCTGTCTGTTACATATAAGGTATTTACTAAGGTAATCGATAATAAAATCAGGACAACCTTAGACTGCAATCAAGCAAAGGATCAAGCAGGTTTTTGGAAATGGTACTCTAAGTTCAGTTCAGTCATTCAGTCGTGTCCGACTCTTCGTGACCCTATGGACCATTTCACGCCACGCTTTCCGGTCTCTCACTATCTTCCTAACATCACATAACTTCATCTGCAGTGCCTCGAGGATGCCATCTAACCATCGCGTTCGCTGTCTACCCCTTCTCCGGCGACCGTCAACCTTTCCCAACATCAAATCTTTCTCCAGCGACTCCTCTGTTCTCATCAGATGACCAAAGTAGCTGAGTTTTAACTTTAGAATTTGACCCTCCAATGAGCAGTCAGGGTTTACGATCGACAATATCGACTGATTTGATCTTCTGGCAGTCCAAGGAACTCTCAAGAGTCTTCGCCAGCACCACAATTGAAATGCGTCAATTCTTCGGCGGTCAGCCTTTTTCACAGTCCAACTCTCGCATCCATACATCACAACTGGAAAGACCATAGCACGAGTTATACGGATCTTGGTTGGCAGACTAATGTCTCTGCTCTTTAGTAGGCGGTCAAGGCTAACCATTGCTCTCTTTCCCAGAAGCAGGCGTCTCCTAATTTTATGGCTGCAGTCTCCTTCCGAGGTAATCTTGGAGCCCAAGAAGAGAAAATCTGTCACAGCTTCCACTTCTTGTCCATTGATGCTCCAGGACTTGATAGGGCAAGACGCCATGATCTTTGTCTTTTTGATGTTCAGTTTAAGCCCAAACTTCTCACTCTCTTCTTGTACGCGCATCAAAAGTCCCTTGAGTTCCACTTCACTTTCTGCCATTAAAGTGGTATCATCCGCATATCTAAAGTTGTTGATACGTTTTCCTGCAATCTTCACTCCATATGAAGACTCGTCCAGACCGGCCTTCCTCATGATGCACTCTGCATATAGGTTAAATAGGCAGGGCGACAGTATGCAGCCTTGCCTCACTCCTTTCTCAATCGGAAACCAATCGGTAAGACCATGCCCAGTTCTGACTGTGGCCTCTTGTCCTTCATACAGGTTCCTGAGGAGACAGATGAGGTGAATTGGAACTCCCATTTCTTGGAGAGCTTGCCACAATCTGCTGTGATCTACGCAGTCAAACGCTTTCGCATAATCAATAAAGCAGAAGTAGGTGGGTTTCTGGAACTCTCTTGCTTTTTCCATGATCCAGCGGAGGTTGGCAATTTGGTCTCTAGTTCCTCTGCCCTTGCGAAACCCAGCTTGCACGTCCGGAAGCCCCCGATCCACATACTGCTGCAGCCTACCTTGGAGGATTTTCAACATCACCTTGCTAGCATGCGAAATAAGTGCGATCGTGCGGTAGTTGGAACAATCTTTGGCACTGCCTTTCTTTGGAATGGGGATGTAAACTGACCTCCTCCAATCCTGTGGCCACTGCAGGGTTGTCCAAATCTTCTGACATAATGTATGAAGAATGCTAACAGCGTCATGGTTGAGGTTTTGAAGCAACTCAGCTGGAATGCCATCACTTCCGCTGGCTTTCTTCTTAGCAAGACTGGCTAAGGCCCATTCAACTTCACTCTTCAGGATGCCCGGCTCGAGATCAGTAATCACAACCGTCTTATGTTGGGTTTGCACATTCGGGTCCTTCTTGTACAGTTCTTCTGTGTATTCCTGCCACTCTTCTTTATCTCTGAGGCTTCAGTGAGTTCCTTGCCTCGTTTGTCCTTTATCACGCCCAGCTTAGAACAGAGGCTTCCTTTGATATCTTGGATTGTCTTATACAGAGCTCTTGTGTTCCTTAATTGGCTGTTGTCCTCAACTGCTTGGCACTGTGTATTCAGGAAGGCATTATTATCTTTCCTTGCTATTTTCTGAAAATCCGCATTGAGAACCTTGTATCTTTCTCTTTCCCCCATAACTTTTGCAATCCTCCTTTCCTCGGCTATTTGCAAAGCCTCTTCAGATAACCAGTTTGCTTTCTTGCATTTCCTTTGCTTTGGAACTACCTTAGTAGCAACTTCTTGTATTATATCACGAACATCAGTCCACATCTCTTCGGGCTCTCTGTCTTCTAGATCTAATTCTTGAAATCGATTGCTCACTTCCACAGCATATTCTAATGGAATTTGATCCAGACCATACCTGAAAGGCCTTCTAGTTTTGTGAGTTTTCCTCAATCGAAGCTTAATTTGGCAACAAGAAGCTGATGATCGGTGCCACAATTGGCCCCAGGCCTTGTTTTTACTGCTTGTATAGCGCTTCTCCATCTCTGCCGGCAAAGAATATAATCGATCTGATTCCTGTACAGACCGTCCGGTGAAGTCCATGTGTACAGGCGCCTCTTGTGCTGTTGAAAATGAGTATTCGCTATGGTCAGGTTGTTTTCTTGACAAAACTCTACTAGCCTCTGTCCAGCTTCATTTGACTCGCCAAGACCGAACTTGCCTACAATTCCGGATATTTCTTCACTCCCGACCTTAGCATTCCAGTCTCCTATGAGAAAAACGACGTCTGATGATGGGGTGCAGTCTAAAAGGCATTGTAGGTCTGCATAAAATCTCTCAACGTCAGCTTCTTCAGCAGTAGTGGTCGGTGCATAGACTTGGATAACTGTTATGTTGAGAGGGTGACCTTGGATCCGAAGTGAAATCATTCGGTCGTTTTTGGGGTTGTACCCTAGCACTGCTTTACCCATTCTTCTGCTTACTATGAGAGCGACCCCATTCCTTCGCTTGGATTCGTGCCCACAATAAAAGACATAATGGTCGCCAGAGTTAAATTCTCCCATTCCGGTCCACTTGAGCTCGCTGATATCTAAGATATCAATGTTCAATCTGTTCATTTCTCGCTTGACGACATCCAGTTTACCTTGTGTCATAGATCTTACATTCCAGGTTGCTATGTGATATATCTCCTTGCAACATCGGACTTTCCGGTCGCTTCCCGACACATCCACAACTGAGCGTCCTTTTGGCTTTAGCCCAGCCGCTTCATTCGTCCTGGAGCTACTAGGAATCGCCCTTTGTTCATCCCCAGTAACATGTGGGACGCCTTCCAACCTGGGGGGCTCATCTTCGGGCGCCATATCATTAATGGTATTGTGACTGGCCATAGGGTTTTCTTGGCAGGAAATACTGGAGTGGGTTGCCATTACCTTCTCCAGTGAATCACATTTTGTCAGAACTCTCTGCCGTGACCTGTCTATCTTGGGTGGCCCTACACAGCAGAGCTCACGACTTCATCGAGTTTCGCAAGCCCCTCCGCCACGACAAGGCAGTGATCTATGAATGGTACTCTACTATCGATCATATCCATACCATCCACCAGGGGATAGAAAAATGCTTGGAATATAACCAGCCGTTATACATAGCATTCATTGATTACGAAAAAGCATTTGACTCAGTTGAAACTTCGGCGTTGATGCAGGCATTTCAAAATCAGGGGGTAGACGTGCCCTACGTGAAAGTGCTGGAAGATATATATAGTGCATGCACAGCAACCATAGTTTTGCATAAAGAAAGTAACAAAATTCCTATAAAGAAAGGTGTTAGTTGCTTGTTGCTGGCGTCGCTTTGATGTCAACACCTCGCCTGGCACCACCTCATAAGTGACGTCGGTTAAACGTCGCTGAACAACATAGGGCCCGAAGTATCGCCGCAATAGTTTTTCGGAGAGTCCACGGCGGCGAATAGGCGTCCAGACCCACACTTTGTCGCCAGGTTTGTACATAACCTGTCGGTGTCTATGATTGTAGCGTCATGCATCATGCTCTTGCTGATTTTTGATCCGCACACGCGCTAGTTGGCGAGCTTCCTCTGCACGCTGAGCGAATTCCTCGGCGTCGTGATCGAGATCATCGGTATAGTGCTCTCGGTGTCGGCATTCGGGAGCAACATTGCATCCAGTATAGTTGTTACTGGTCGCCCGTGAAGGAGGCTGAATGGTGTCATACGAGTGGTGTCTTGGCGTGACGTATTGTAGGCGAACGCGACGTAGGGAAGAATTTCGTCCCAATTCTTGTGGTTCACGTCGACGTACATGCAAAGCATGTCTGCGATGGTTTTGTTGAGGCTTCCCGTCAACCCATTGGTTTGGGGATGATAGGCTGTAGTTTTACGATGACTGGTGCCATTGAGGCGGAGAACGGTCTCCAAAAGTTCGGCCGTAAATGCAGTTCCTCGGTCTGTTATAATGAGTGCCGGAGCGCCATGCCTCAGGACAATGTTCTCAACGAAGAACCGAGCTGCTTCAGCGGCGGTACCCCTTGGCAGAGCCTAATTGGTCTCCGCGTAGCGGGTTAGATAATCGGTTGAGACAATTATCAATTTCCGGCTGTGTACGCCGGAAATGGTCCCAGGATCGTCCATGCCGATTTGTCTAAAAGGTGTCGTTGGCACTTGAAGAGGGTGGAGTAGGCCAGCTGGTTTTACAGGTGGTGATTTACGGCGCTGGCAGTCTATATACGTACGTACATAGTGTTTCACTGTCGCCGGCAGTTTTGGCCACTAATATCCATGCTGTACTCTAGCCAAAGTGCGGCTGTAGCCTAGGTGACCGGCGGTTGGCTCGTCGTGACACGCTTGCAAAACTTCACTGCGGAGAGCTGATGGGACGACGAGTAAATGACTGTTTCCCCCAGGGCGGAAGTTCTTCTTGTAAAGTACGTTGTTGCGAATAAAGAACGAAGGCATTACTTGGGCGAAAATCTTAGGCACAACCGTAGTTCGCTTTTCCAAGAAATCAATAAGAGGGAGCAATTGCTGGTCCTCTTGCTGCTGTTGGGAAAGCGTTGTGTCATCTATGACACCTAAAAACGCAGTGGCTTCATCGGTCATAGTGGAAGATTCGACCGGCACTTGGGAAAGGCAATCAGCATCCGTGTGCTTCCTTCCAGATTTGTAAATAATGGCCATGTCAAATTCTTGTAATCGAAGGCTCCAACGCGCGAGTCTCCCTGAACGGTCCTTTAGGTTCGTCAGCCAACAGAGAGAGTGATGGTCGCTAACGACTTCAAAGGGGCGAGCGTACAAATAAGGGCGGAACTTCATAACTACCCATACCACTGCAAGGCATTCTTTTTCGGTTGTCGAGTAGTTCGCTTCTGCTTTAGATAGGGTCCTGCTGGCGTAAGCAATTACTTTTTCCCCACCATCCTGGCGCTGCACGTACAGCACCTAAGCCCACGTTGCTGGCATCCGTATGAAGCAGTGTAGGGGCGTCATCATCAAAGTGTGCCAGGACAGGTGGTGTCTGTAAACGCCTCCGCAGCTCATTAAAAGCTTGTTGCTGTTCTTCACCCCAGCTAAAGACAGCGTTGTCACGCGTCAATGAAGTTAATGGCCAAGCAATTCGTGAGAAGCCAGCAATGAACCGACGGTAATAGGCGCAAAGACCCAGGAAGCGCCGCAATGTCTTTTTGTCCGTAGGTGTTGGGAACTTGGCGACTGCGGAGAGCTTTTCGGGATCAGGCCGGACACCTTCTTGGCTAACGACGTGGCCTACGAACTGCAGCTCCTCGTAACCGAAGTGGCACTTCTCGGGTTTTAGGGTGAGGCCCGCAGATCGTATGGCCTGAAACACAGCTAGCAAACGGTGTAGATGCTCTTCAAATGTGGCCGAAAACACAATCACGTCGATACACCAGGCATGTTTGCCACTTATATATCCCGAGAGCACAGTGTCCATCAGCCTCTGAAATGTTGCTGGCGCCGAGCATAAACCGAACGGAAGGACCTTAAACTCATACAATCCGTCGGGAGTGACGAATGCTGTCTTCTCCCGATCCCTCTGATCCACTTCGATTTGCCAATATCCACTTTTTAAGTCCATCGACGAGAAGTAACATGCATTTCGTAGGCTATCAAGGGAATCGTCGATGCGAGGAAGAGGGTACACGTCTTTTTTTAGTCACTTGGTTGAGCTTGCGGTAGTCTATGCAAAATCGTAAGCTGCCGTCCTTCTTTTTAGGCTGTGGCTAAAGGTACGTCGGACGGACCCCATCAATGGTCTTAAAGGTACGTCCGACGGACCCGGTGCGTTTTTCTTCGGGATCCGTCCGACGGATCCGGGAAATATTTTTCAGAGGTACGGCGGACGGACCCGATCGGTAGGGTTCTTCCGACGGACCCAACGCATTTTTCTCCGATATGGGCCTTGGGATCCGTCGGGAAAGCCGGACTCAGATGTGGTTGTAGCAACAACATGGTAGCCATATGTAGCCAAATCGAAGTTGGTATGAGGTGTACGTGCGAGGTGTAAGAAGTATGTACTACATACTGCATGCGTGAAATGTGAAATTACAAAGAATAGTACAGTGGCAAGAATAGTGCCTAGAATGGGTGATATACTACGTGATGGCATGATGATAGGTTTACGTGAGTTGGACCGCGGCAGGGTGGCAAGCACGACCAGAGCGCAAGCGCATGTAATCGCGGTGTTGACGGCCAGCCCGCGGCCCGCACGCCCGCACGCCCGCTCATTTGGTCCTCGTTATTATGTGGATTAACGTCTGCGACGGTCGTTATGTAATTATGTAGTTTTGATTCTTCAAAGTTTCCTCACTTCCATCTGTGATGAGATGCGTCACGTAACGCATCGCTTTCTGCTCGCATTGAGGTTTGGTGCTGCAATTTCTACGTAGTACAAGCGGCGCTGAAAAAGCTGGGCACCGCCGGCGTGTCTCTAGCCCAAGCATCGCGTCATTCGTGTTAGTTGTACAACTGGAGGTGTGGTTTGTGCTTACCGTGAGATGCTGTGATTACGGATTACGTCCTACTAGAGTGCTGTGTGAGACTACGAAGAGTGCTGTGATGAGTGCGCCGATGTCCGGACGGACATCAGTGTGTCCGTTTATGATCGGCGATGTTGCACGTGCATGTCAGTGTTTATTAGGTGCAGTGGTAATTAATTTGCACGCGATGTGCAACAATCAGACGAAAATAAGTCATCGACAATTTGTTAGCCTGTACTACAGAGCTCAAAACTCGGAAAATGGGAATGCACGATGCAGTTTTCGCATGTTGGAGTGGACCGAAAAATAAGTGCCTAGCCCACACCGCCGGGATGCGTATTACTACAGGTGAAATGGTTCAGGTTTCTGTAAAATAGCTGCCTGGCACAGCACCTTTCTAAATGTTCAGGCTTTGTACTATTGTTGAAGGCCACTTTATCATTAATAAAGGAACGAATATGCTTTATGTGTTAATGACTAATGCTTTTTCAACATATTATGTTCATTTTTTTTATCGTTTTTCCTTAGTTTCCTTTGTTTTTCATGCTAGACAAACACAAATAGTACACTTTTAAACTTGTCAGTCCAAAGCTAAACATGAATATCTGCCATGCATGTGACAGCTTTAATGCTAGAAAGGTTGACATGTATAGCATGTACGTACACGCTGCAACATCTTAGTGGCACGTTAGGCTACTTGCCCCAAGGTCGTGATGTTTAATACCAGTGATGGCAGTCGCACTTTGGTCCAGGTGAAATGCAAATGCTTCTGTTTTCTGCAAGATGTCAATTCAAAGTACAAAGCCCAGGCAGTCAAATTAGTCTGGAGCTCTCCACTACGGTATTCTTCATAGCTACATATGTCACTTTAGGATGTGAAACCCTACATGCCACAGGTAGGCTGCATTGTTTTTTAGATTTTGTAACCTCTCATCTATGTTTTGCAACATTTGGCTAATTTTAGTTCCCAAACAGTTGCTAAAGATGAAACCGAAGCAGTTCTTGGCATGGTTTGCTGCTTAGATTAATTTGCTAATTGCAGTTCTTTGAAACTTGCATCAATGCTGGACAGTTCAAATAGCAAGCAGTTGAATTACAGAAATGATGTGGATCATGCATTTCAGTTCTGACAAGTGGAAAGTAACGGTCCCCTCGTTGCATGCATAGGTACCTTTAGACAAATACATACTCGGGTGTGTGATTGTGACGCATATCAAGGGTCAACAGAAGGCCATGTGGAACCAGTGTGATATTCTTCATGAAGGCTAAAGTAAAATTGTACAACAGCTGCTGTACCATGCAGAAAAAAAATTGATCATTTAGTGTACGATTAACTGACCATGAATAGCATCTTACTCAGAGTATGATGTGATATATATTTGGTTTAGCATCCCAAAATAACTACGGCTATGAGGAACACAATAGTTGAGGGCTCCGGTATAATTTCGACCATCTGGGGTTCTTTTACATGCACTGACACCGCACGGTGCATGACGGCCTATTGTTTCGCCTCTATTAAAATGTCCCTGCTGTGGCTGGAACCAAATCTGCATCTTTGGGTTCAGCAGCCAAGCACTCTAACTACTGAGCCAGCACAACGGGGCCAAGTATCAAAATGCATGCCATTACATTTCTTTCTAGCCTGTGGTTCTCTTCACAGAACTACTGTATACAAGGAAAAGTAAACAGCAAGAAAACACTAGCTTTATTGCACATTATATTCACATTTCAGCAAACATTCTCTAGGAAAAAATTTCTCATAATGTTTTCATGGAAACCATGAACAAAACAAAACAATGCACTTACTCCACTCGAATTATTAATGGGCAAGGTTGCATCTATGCTACTACACTGCACTTATCACAAAACCACAAGCCCCATCTGCTTTGGCCAATCACTTGATGGAACTAACGGAGACAGATGTCGCACACCACAGACTGGTCGTCTCGCAACATATCTCTGCATATGTTGCATTTCAATTTCATGCCTTTCCACTTAGTTTCAACTGTTGCCAGCATTACTAGTCACCCATCTTTTCTGAAATTCCTTTTTACGCTGTTGGGATCAGCATCCTTGTTAACGATGGTCTCTGGCATTTTAGATGCTATCATTTTCACATCTTCCTCATCTGGAAGAACGAAGGAAATGACAAGCTTTGAGCAGACAAAAAATTAGGGAGACTCCTAATCTTCACCTGTAAGGATATGGTGTGCCAGCGTTAATGGTTCTTGTCTGCAGATCCCACTGTGGATTCTCGTTAATTTACATGCCCTTTGCTACAAACATTACTACTAATTCCTTAATTCATGTCTCTGTTATCTCAGATATACTCATTAGCATACGGTCGTAGGCTGCCCTGTTAGGTGATAGACAACCTGGCATAGACCTCTGTAAGCCTCAACCTTTCTTAATTGGAGCTGAAACGTTGAAGCTGAAATATTTCAAATATAACTTTGTAAGCTTGGCTTAACAGCTCCTGCCATGTCGTGTGGCCTCGTGACATTTGGCTCGTGGCACTTTTGGCTTGTGCACAGGGGTCATCTGTTAAACACTGGTTAACATGCATGAAAAATACATTTTCACACAAACTGGTGGCAAATGGTCAAGTGGTGCACTGCAGATTCTGAAATGTATACCTATATTCATGCAAGGATCGCATCATCACATAATATGATCAAGAGTTCTATCAGTACCTGTAGTTACATAGCATTTCAATGCCCATTAAAGGACCACCTCAGACAATGGTTGTTGTTATCTCAAGACCTGTTCTAACAGCGTACTGACGCCATTCCACTGAGCGATGGACATGTATATGCATACCCTAGATAGCTCATGATTGTGGATCTCATTTATTTCTATGACTTCCAAGGAGTTCCTGTCGTCAGAAACTTTATGAAATCGGGACAGTAGTCTTGAAAGGTGATGAAAAGAAATAACCAGGTTACCTTGACGCAATGCTAAATTACAGAGGGTGAATATGCTGCATGAAGATACCAAGAAGCTTGTACAAAGAAAAGTGAGAGTGAAATGGCAGTATTTTTGAAACATTGAAATAAACTACAAACTATACTTGTCAAACCTGTCATTAAGGAATGGAAATCATGCAGTAATCAAAAACACAACATGGAGGACATTTTAGGTCATCTTCACAAAACACATACCCAAACCTCACACACAGCTTCATACTTATGAAAGAGGACAAACCAATATGCAAGGAGTGTGGAGATGAACTAACAATAAACCATATCTTACACATGCGCCAGAGTCGAGAAAAGAGGAAACATTTTGTACAATTTCCAACAGATCCATTTCCATCCCAGCATGATCCTAGGAGAGACGTGCAAATTTCCTGCATTTTTGGTTTCCTAAAATGTTCCTAAACAAGCTACATCCTAAAGAACATTTTAGTCATTACACACAAAATAAATACATTAAACCTTGTTCTTGGTGCATGGCAGCATTAGTCGCTTAGGCACCATAAAAATCAACACAATGCTGTAAGGTATACCTTGGTTAGCTATGTTATATGAGACAAGCTTTCGGCCTGGTGTGGTCCTTATTCACGTGACAGCGCTGTCATGAGGGTCTATGTCCCAGCGATCGGAAAGTGACCTATTCCAATAATTTTACAAACTGAAGGTGATTGTACAGATTTCTAAAGACTGGAGTGCTCAACTGTTTTATCAACGTCCGCCTGCTTTGACAGCCTGGAGTGAAACTGTTGAAGAGAATACATTTTTGAACATTTAACGCGTTTCTGAAGGCGTTGCTTTCAATTACGGGGCCAACAAAAAGCAGGTGAATGTCAAACGCCGCCTAGATAGGCTTTCTAGCAAGGCAGCGGTGTAGCGTGGAAAATCGCTCCGCCGATCCATCGCTGGCGCCGCTGACTTGAAAGGCGAACTGTTCAAACTTATATAGCTACTGACCACACCTGAAACACTGAATTGCGCATGATCAAGGCAGAATTTCTCTAGCACTGAGCACTGGTAGCTATCGATTTCGCGCCCAATATTGTGAAAATCTGTCTTCTCTTCGATCATTGATACGTCCACGGTTGAACATTTATGCGCCTCGGGGTAGGCCAGCCGTGGGAACATGGATGCGTGGTTGTAGCAACGATCTCTTGCATGGCACACTCTGCAAAATTCCAAGAGTCAGCTTCTTCAACGAAATGTGCAGCGCACATTTTCTACCGCGTACTTAAGCCCGGCGATGCATGCATATCGATCCCGATCGTTTCAAAGCTGCGCGGCCGTTCAGTCGGGTCACGCTAACCTCGAGCATGCGGGGGTTTAAACTACGTGTACGCAAACTTCAACGACAAGAAAAAGATGCAGCCTAAGCACTTTAGTCTAGTAATCCCCTATATACCAAAGAACATTGCTGTTCACAGGGAATTCGGATCATTCACGCTTCCGGCTTTCCGGTTGTGCACTCTTGCGGTGCAGTAGGTCTTCGCCTCGACGAGTCGATGTGCAGGCCTCTAGTAGATTCGGCATGTCTTCTGCCACGGCTCTGAGGTAGAATTTAAACGAACAATTTAGCTAAAAACATCCTGTTTCCTCGGTCTGCATGTGAGGAACGAGCATAATGCCATTTCACATACATACTTTGGACTGCCGAATGTTCAGCTGCACGACGAGGTGTGTGTGTGTGTGTTGTGCCGGCGCTAGATCTTCAGAGGTCGATGCAGGACCTAAGACAGCGTAAATGCTAGGAATAGCTCGCTCGCATTACGGGCAGATCGAGGTGATAGTTTAGTGCGAAGCGAAAGCTGCTCGTGAATGTGCGTATCTCGATGCCAGCTGGTGGAGCTGGTTAAGTTAAATAAGTTAAATTGGTTCACAGGAAGGGAAAGGCGCAGTAACTGTCACACTTGCTCTGTGGACACCCGAACCGCGCCGAGCTGATGGAGCTGGTGCAGTACGTAGCATATCGCCTGCAGCTATGTGCTTGACAGCGATGTTTGCCGTACACAACCCTAAGTGAAGACCGTGATCTATGTTAGAACGGATGCACTCTTCCCCTAGCAAAAAAATCCGATAGAAAACTAATAGCCTATCAGATTATTGATATTGGTTTTATAGGTCTGCCAGAGTATTGGTCTTATGGGTATCCTAGCCGATTGGTTTTACAGGTCTACTGGAGTATTGGTTTTATAGGTCAATTGTTTACTGGTCGTATAGGCTATGGTTTTATCGGCCCTATGGCATCTGATAAACTGATAGGTCTGTAATGCTAGTACACCCATAGCTGTCAATAATCTGATAGACCTACAAAACCAGTAGGCTTCCTATTGGTTTTGTAGGCCCTATGGAATATTGGTCTCATGAGTAGCTGTGGGTGCTTTACCTCTCCGGACACCTGAAAGGAGAGGGCAGCTATGTTCCATTTTCTAGGGATGAGTTACGCAGCAGGTGCATGTATACACATTTTAATCCACAATGACAGCGGCAACGCATACTGGCACATAATCCAAACATTGAATGCATCCAGGTAGCCCTCGATTCCAAGATTGCGGATTTCGGCCCGATGATGTCTCTCGAATGCTAAGGCACCTGAAAGAAATAAAAAATTGCGTTACAGCTTGAAAAATAAGCGATTTCAAGAACGCGACACCACCATGACTTCAAAAAATCGGTCCACACATATACCGGCAACCGCGATTGCGCGCGTATTGATGCGGAGGCAGTTAGGAGAGGCGCCGCCATTACTGAACGCCGAGGTAGCTGCTGAACCAACATTCCGCCTTGCGCCTCACCACAGGTTCTGCCACTTAAACACAGTGCGCACGATATTCGAAAACAGATTAACGCTAAAAAGTTTCATCAATACTTTCAAGAAATCGTGCCGACAACTTTAAAACTCGACGCTGCGTTATATCACACCGCGCGATTCAAATTCCTCTGTTGGCGTGCAGGCAACGGCATTTTGCAACGCAAAGCCACATCATACACTGACAAAGTATAAACGTCAGCCCGAAGTTGCAAGTGATGCACACGCACCTGATCAAAAGCTGAACGTGCGCTGGAACGTTGATATCCTCGAGAAGCACCCCGAAAATCGGCGAAAACACAGGGCACCGACCAAACTGCCGCCCGACCAGCGATCGCGCCAGCGCCAATGCCTCTACGGAGCTGCGCATGCGCGCCCAGAGGAGAGGTAGAAAGGAGGATGAGAGAGGCCAGCACGGGAACGCTTGCGCGGGAGTGGGAGTGAGAGAAAGGAAACCTACCTCTCCGCTGCGAAGCGCCGCCGGCATCGCGCTACCGCGGCGGCAGCTCGAGCCGTACTCGTCGCGTGCTCGATGTCGACTTCTCTCGCTTCGGCGGCGGTTGCAGCGTTGCAGTTGCTTGGACGCGCGCCTCTCAATCCATTTCACCGCCCTGCTCTGCGCATGTAGGTGATTGTGACTGAGCTGGGCCCCGACAGAACCGTGCTATATCCGCGTGCTTTCCCATCTCCATTCAGTGATCCAGTAGCAACAGCGTCGCGCGTCTTGCGGCTCCAACCGTACGTAGTTTGTTGAGACCGCGCGCAGCGTTCTCAATTGTTATTGCGGCTAATATTGTACGTTACGGCAACACTCAATAAACGGGATGAATGCGTGAGTTTTGGGGATGTGTCCGAGATGGAAAAGGAAACAATGACAAAGACCTAAAATCTCCAACGTACTGATCCTGCATGCAAGACCCATAAACAAAGGCATACTGATGTATCAGACACATGAACCAATATGTAGTAGTCTACAAGACAAGCATGTATCAGCCTATAAGATGTATGGGCTTCTGCACTGGTCTGATACTTTTCTTATACAACCCACCGATAAACCTATGAAACCAATACTATTGCCTATAGGACAAATATGTACCAGTCTATAAGATTCATGAGTTTCTGAATAAGTCCCATAGAAATGCAGATAAAACACATAGAATACCTACAGAACCAATACCGATTCTTATAAAACCAATAACGCACCCTATTGGTCTTTTTTGCTAGGGTCGTAGCACCTCATCGAGAGTCGCGGCTAGCTGATATCATAAAGGATGAGATTCATTCACGCGTAGCAAGCGGAATGGGGCCGCGTTCGACGTGCATATAGCCATGAGCCTGTATATCGACGTCCGCCGTATCTTTACGAGAATCGAATGGATCCGTCGGACGTACCTTTAGACACTTCGTTCTTTTTTAACAAGTACGACGGGGGAAGCCCAGGGGCTCTGTGACGGCTGGATAACGTCGTCTCTAAGCATTTCGGCCACCTGGCGCTGAATGGCTTCACGTTCTTTCGGAGCCACACGGTGAGGATTTTGTCGACTCAGGCGAATCGAGTCATCCGTAATGATTCGATGCTTTGTCAAGGGCGTTTGGCCTACCCGCGATTCGGAATTAAAGCAGTCTCGAAATTGATCTATGAGATCCAAAAGGCGGTCCCGTTCTGAAGAAGACAAATTTGGACTCGCATCGACGATGGTTACGGGCGTATTGCACATTGGCCCTTCCTGTTGCAGTGAGAAGCAGTGCTGCGCATTTGGGAGGCTGTCGAAAAAGGCCACAGTTGTGCCTTTCGGAATTTGCTGACGTTCGTCGCTGAAGTTTGTCAGCAGCACTTCGGTCTGTCCATCAGTCAAGTTGACTAGCCCCCGAGCTATAGAAACACCTCGGCTTAGTACCAGGGTGACTGCCCTTTCGGCGATTCCATCGCCGGTATGCGCCACGTCGCACTTCACTTGATCAAGGGAGCATGATCGCGGAGGTGTAATGTCAGTAATGTCACAGTCTTCTTGGCGACGCGTAAGGGCATCAGTGGTACTTCCGCATAACCAAGGTCTTCATGATTCTTGGTGAAGGCAACGACGCTGTCCCGAATGCTGATAACAGCCCCATGAAGGCGCAGAAAGTCCATGTTCAAGATGAGGTCTTTGCAACAGTCAGGGAAAATAACGAAACTGCCAACAAACACCGCGTTTCCTATTCCTATCCGGGCAGTGCACTTCCCTTTCGGTGCCAGTAGCTGACCGCCAGCACTATTAATTACTGGCCCAGTCCATTCGGTTCTTACTTTACGCAGCGTATCAGCCAGCTTCTGGCTAATAAATGAAAAATCCGCTCCGGTATCCACTAGAGCATTTAGTACCTCCTCCTATAGAAACTAACAACTTCATCCAGGTTGCTCGTCTCTTTCGGCATTTGCGGCGGAAGTGCGGCAAGGTCGGCGCTGTCAGTTTCGTCGTTGGGGCTGCTCATCTGGTGCGGCATTCCTAAAAAACGTTTTTCTTTTTTTTTTTTTTTTTTTTTTTTTTTTTTTTTTTGCGTTTGAACCATGGTTTGAATAACGCGCCAATAGTACCGGGCTCAATGTCATCAAAATACAAATGGACAAAAAGTATATTCTAATTTACAATAAGTTTGCATTACTTATATGTAATTAATATTTAAAATTATCATTAAATGCATAAGTGTTAGAAAATTTAAAAGAAACATTTCCTGCGGACCGGAGTAGGCGCCTTGGATGTTTTTGTTTTGGCATGCCTTTGCGTTTGGTTGTTCCACGGTTGTTCTAGTCATGGGGTGTGTGGTTCCAGTGTATTCGGATTTTGGATCGTGGTGTGGCGTTGTTTGTGCACGATCCTCCTCAAGGTGGATTGTAGCGTAGTACTAGCGTTAATCCGTGTGCAGCGTTCGCTTGACGTTTTGTAGTTCTTGGGGACATTGACGCGTAGATTTGTATGTGGACGCCAGCCGATGGTGCCGCTGGCCCCATGTGACCGGCCGCTGTCAGTTTCCACGTGCTCTCGGAAATATTTTGAGTGCCTCGTTCATGCGCCTCGCTTCGAAAGGCCACCATCGTGCATTGTGTGCGTAATAAGTTCTGTTCTTTTAAACATCTGCACCGCTGCGTATTTTTGCGCCCATTATCCGCGCTGTCAGTCGTCAATTTGCGTGGAACATGATCGCCGATATAATCTGTCATGCCTTGCGGCTAACGGTTCTAGTGTGCGCTGATGGATTAGGAACAGTTGATGAATGCTTGTCTTTTTCGGCTTTTCTGTCAACAGTAAACTCTCCCTGCCGAAGCGACTCGGGTACACACAAACGTGCGTCCGAAGGGCACATTTACCATAGGCCATGCCAGAAAATCTACGTACGGGATAGGGCAAGTATTCTCATTTAAGAATTTCAATCGCATCATAGGCACTTCACTTGTCTATGTACTAACTACCAGAGTAAAGTTTTGCGGTACTTTATATTGCAAATGCGTTGCGCATGGTTTAAAATGCCTAAAAAGGTTGGCGTGCTGAATGCAGTGGAAATACGTCCTTGGAGTATATAGGGGAAGTAAAACTTAGTGGGATATGGAATTTGCTTAATTATTCTCAGAGTGCAAAGTTTTTGAGCGGAGGGAATATTTCAGACCCTGCATTCAATCAATCAATTGGCCCATGCTTACCGTTTATCATTGGGAATAGCAGTCCAAGTGCCGATCATTTATACAATTCGGCTTCTGCTTAAGCTGAATTTTTTTTTATTGTATTGGTGCGAGCTGTACCAGTTTAAGGCTATATTTATTTGTGTTGCGCAGCGATTTGTCACGTAAAATGATCGTTTCATGATAAAAGATAAAAAAAAAAGATAAAGATAAAAAGATTCCTATATCTCTAACAGTGACAATAACCGCGTTTCCAATAGCATCAATATGTTTGCAGATCAAGTGTAAACTTTTCTTTTTTTCTTTACTGCACTATTGTTTTTTTTTTTCTTTACTGCACTGCTGTCATTTTTTTAAAAGTTCCTTTAATTTAGCAGTGTCAATGGGGTCAATGCATCAATTCAGCTCATGAAAAACCACCCTCCTGAAATATTTTTCATCACCTGTTTTTCAGGAGAGAAAAGTTATACACTGAGGGAGAGAAGTATTGTCAATCAAAATCTGTATGCATAATCAGTTTAGAAAATTTTTCACATGTAAAACAGCGCATTGTAAGCTATGTTGTGGTTCATGAAGGCACTTTCTCACGTGCTGTGTTATTTTGCTTCATTTTCCAGCGCGTATTCGTTGATGTAAGTGATGCGTGGCAAGAGTAAAGACAATTTATAGATGTAGATGCTTATGTTGAAATTACTATCACTCTGACCTCAACAGCAACATCAAGGTGTTGGTTGTGAGCCAGTCATGGTGGTGCAGTGGTTAGGGCGCTCGACTGCTGTCCCCAAGTATGCAGGATCGAATCCCATCTGCGGCAGCCGTTTTTCAATGGAGGCACAAAAAGTAAGTTACATACCAACTGATTTTTTCACTCCCTGAGGAGTCATTAATTCTACTTTGTAATGTGCGAACGAGTTGAATTAATACCATTTCTAATGATATTTGTTTTCTCAAAACACAAATTTTTAATGGTTTGCTAGTGTACAAGTATACCTTCACATCTAGATCAGATAAAGGCATCATTTTTATTGCAGTATGCTCCTCGGGGATTAAACTACACAATGCGCAAACAGATTTCTCATTTTACGCTTGCTAATATTTTTGCATGCTCGGATCTAAATAGCTCGTCATCTGTTTTTTATATATCAAACCCGACAAGTTGTGAAATGACTAGTGGCTGATATTGCCTTAATCAAAAAGTAGTTTGTGCATTGTATTCCTTATCCCCTTCAGGCGCCAAAAAATGTTTTGCAATAAAAAAAATATATGAGCGCCATTTTGTGTTCTCCACGCTTCAAATCACGAGTCTTGAAGAAACTGAAGCAAAACATTTATTCCTTCAATGTATTTTGTGCTGTCCCCATGCAGGGACAGAGCGCCTCAATACAGAAAAAACAATGCACACTACTAACAGAGCCTGCGATAGTGTTCTTGTGACAGCTGGCACAAAATATGATTAATTATTTGCTGCTTTATTTATAAGCAACTATTTAGTGTCTACTTGGTGTGAAAACGATAAAAGCAATTGTTCTGAGCCGACACGCAGAAAAATATTTGGCATTTTTGACAGCGAATCCGACACTGCTGTGCATCCCTCTCGGCGGCAGCGCTGAGAGTTCGGTGTGCTGACATACTCCGGCCAGTGATTGTAGCCATCATACCTAATGGTTGCAAATGCAGGCTAGCCTTCTTTGCAACAGGCTCAGAGTACTCGCTGCTCGGCCGACCGCGCTTTTTTGGAGGTGCTCTGTTGAACGCGATTCAATGCGATCCTGGCGATGCTCCTGCACTCAGCGCAGTGCTATTTGTGGCAGAAATCTGAAACAAAACACCACATTATTTCCAAACCTCAAAAACAGAAAACAGGCATCATTACTGTATTTTGCGTATCTTCCTCGGTGTGTTCGTCATCGGAGAGATCTGCATCTGAAATGTCGCCGTTTTGAATTCTTCGAAATATATTTTCCGCAGTGTCGTCATCCAACCTCCTTCTTTCTACGCCGTGCTCGGAAATGCCTGAAAAGATGAGATATTCTTCATGTTAGTGTGAGAGTGAGGCCGCACACTCCGAAAAGGAGCATTTGGGAACGGCGGACTTGAGGCGCCGTGTCCCCGGACGGGGACGCAACCATTCGGAAGTGCATGCAAGGCTTAATACGTTTCTAACAAGGATGACAGCGGTTGTTTCACATTCACGCAACCTTATTTTGATGAAAAAATGCTAACGTTTTGGTCAGCCTAAATTCGCAACAGTGAAAAATGAAAGAAAACAAGGAGCACTTACTCTTAGCTCCGTAGAAGGTAGTGGCATCCCTGTTTCCTGCGCATTTCCGGCAGCATTTTGCTGACTTCGCGTAAGATGGCGCCACTTGTCCGTTAAGGCGGCTCATGGGGCGTCTTCTGGCCGATTCAAAACGGCGTTCTTGCTTCGACTTTTACACAGCAGGGCGCGCGAAGTTCACATCCCCGGACGGGAAAACGGTGCCCGAAGGGGTTATACTGTATGCCAGCTTCTATCCACACATTAATATTGGTTTTCTGAATGGTGGCATATTCACTATTGTTTCTATAAACAAAGGATTGAAAAATGTTAAATAACTTGAAAACTAATTGATATAGAAAGTAATTCATCATCATCATCAGCCTGACTGTACCCACTGCAGGGTGAAGGCCTCTCCCATATTTTTCAATTAATCCGGTTCTGTGCTAG
The DNA here is from genome assembly GCF_055883805.1 of Amblyomma maculatum. Lineage (NCBI taxonomy): Eukaryota > Metazoa > Arthropoda > Arachnida > Ixodida > Ixodidae > Amblyomma > Amblyomma maculatum. Next base: position 95,734,029 of record NC_139353.1, read on the forward strand.
CTGCATCCACTTGACCCCTGCGAACTTCTTAACCTCATCCGCCCACCTAACTTTCTGCCGCCTCCTGCTGCGCTTTCCTTCCCTTGGAATCCAGTTTGTTACCCTAAGCGACCATCGGTTATCCTCTCTTTGCACTACATGTCCTGCCCATGCCCATTTCTTCTTCTTAATTTCCACTAGAATGTCAGTAACTTGAGTTATTTCTCTGACCCACGCTGCACGCTTCCTGTCTTTAATATTACCCCTACCATTTTTCGTTCCATAGCCCTGTGTGTTGTCCTCAACTTAAGTAGAACCCTCTTGGTTAGCCTCTACGTTGCAGCCCCATAGGTGAGTACAGGTATGATGCAGCTGTTGTATACTTTCCTCTTGAGCGATACCGGTAAGCTGCTAGACATAATCTGCGAGTGCTTGCCAAATGCGCTCCATCCCAATCTTATTCTTCTTGTTATTTCCTTTTCATGGTTCGGATCTGCGGTTACTACTTGTCCTGAGTAGACATATCCGCCTACTACTTCCAGTGCTTTGCTACCTAACGTAAACTGCTGTTCCTTCCCGATTCTGTTGAACATTACCTTAGTCTTCTGCATATCGATTTTCAAGCCTACCTTTCTACTTTTCCTGTCTAGGTCACCAATCATTCTTTGCAGTTCCTCTCCTGAGTTACTTAACAGGGCATAGTCATCAGGAAATCGCATATTACTGAGGTATTCTCCATCTACCCTTATCCCTAACTACTCCCATTCCAAGTCTCTGAATACGTCCTCTAAGCAAGCTGTGAATGGTACTGGGGAGATCGTGTCTCCTTGCCTAACACTTTTCATTATAGGAACTTTATTACTTTCTTTATGCAGAACTATGGTTGCTGTGTAGCCAGTATATATATTTTCCAGGACATCCACATACGGCTCGTCTACCCCCTGATTTCACAATGCCTGCATCACCGCCAAGGTTTCTACTGAGGTAAATGCTTTTTCGTAATCAGTGAATGCTATGTTAAGGGCTGGCTATATTCCGAGCATTTTTCTGTCACCTGATTGATGGTATGGATATGATCGATAGTAGCGGGTCGTTTGCGAAAACCTGCTTGATCCTTTGTTTGATTGCAGCCTAAGGTTGTCCTGATTCTATTAGCGATTACCTTAGTAAATACCTTATACATAGCAGACAGTAAGCTGATTGGTCTAATTTTAAGGTCCTTAGTGTCCCCTTTCTTATGAATGAGAATAATGTTTGCGTTCTTCCATGGTTCTGTTACCGTCGATGACACCAGGCACTGCATATACAGGGTGGCCAGTTTTTCTAGCACGATGTCCCCCCCGTCCTTCAACAAATCTATAGTTATCTGATGCTCCCCTTTTCATAGTTTCTATTGCTTCCTTAATCTCGTCTTTCGTGAAACGTCTGACGGTTTTTTCCTACCGCCAATCTCATTACAGTCCTGATTACTTTGGCTACTGTAGAGATCAGTATAGAACTTCTCAGCTACTTTGACTATCTTGTCCATTTTCGTGATGACGTTGCCCGCCTTGTCCCTTAGCGCATACATCTAATATTGGCCTATACCCAATTTCTTCTTCACCGCTTTAAGGCCTCCCTCGTTGTTTACAGCATGCTCAATTTTCTCTATGTTATACTTCCTTATACCGGCCACTTTGCGCTTATTGACCTATCTCTGCCAATTCTATCTGGTCTATTGGATTGGAAGCTTTCATACTCTGGCGTTTCTTACATCAAATCGTTCGTCTCCTTAGACAGCTTACCTGTATCCTCTCTAACTATCCGACCACCTACTTCTACAGCGCACTCAGTAACAATATCTCTGAAATTATTGTCCATTTCTTCTAAGGTAAGTCGCCATCCTCAGTTAGAGCTGAATATCTATCCTGTAGTGAGATCCTGAGCTCTTCTGCCCTCCCCCTCACTGCTAATTCGTTGGTGAACTTCTTTCTTACTAATCTGTTGCGTTCCTTCTTCAGATTTAGACTCATTCAAGACCTCACCATCCTGTGGTCACTGCATCGCGCTTTCCCGATTACCTCTGCATCTTGTATAATGGTGGGGGTTGAACACAGTATGAAGTCAATTTCATTTTTAGTCTCCCCATTAGGACTTTTCCATCTCCATTTCCGGTTCTTCCGTTTGCTGAAGAATGCATTCATGATTCTTAACTTATTACGCTCTGCAAACTCAACTAGTAACTTACCCCTGCTATTCCTAGAACCAATCCCATAGTCACCTACTTCCTGGTCTCCTGCCTGCTTTTTTCCTACCTTGGCACTGAAGTCGCCCATTAGTACCGTATACTGCGTCTTTACTTTTCGCATTGCCGATTCTACATCTTCATAGAAGCTCTCAACTGCCTGGTCATCATAACTACATGTAGGTGCATAGCCCTGTACAACCTTCAGTTTATACTGCTTATTAAGCCTAATTACAATGCCTGCTACCCTCTCATTAATACTATAGAATTCATGTATATTACCCGCTGCATACTTATTGACAAGGAAACCTACTCCTAGTTCTCGCCTCTCCGGTAAACCTCGATAGCACAGTACATGCCCATCGTTCAGTACAGTATATGCCTTATTCGGCCTCCTAATCTCGCTAAGCCCTATGACATCCCATTTCATACCCTCTAGTTTCTCTAACAGCACTGTTAAACTAGCTTCGCTAGCTAGGGTTCTAGCGTTAAACGTTGCCAGGGTCAGTTTCCAATGATGGCCTGTCCAGCGGAGTCAGGAATTCTTAGCACCCCCTGCTGCGTCACAGGTCTGACCGCCGCCGTGGTCAGTTGTTCTGCAGCCGCTGGTGACTGAGGGCCGGGGTTTGATAGGACTAATCATGGGAGGTTGTGGCCAATTCCTGTTCTGGTGAGGGAGTGCGTTGCCGGAGGTGTTCACCGGCATCAGGTCAAACCCCAAACCTGTTTATGCAATTCCATCAAAACGCGGATTTTTTATTTTTCCCGGGGGAGAATTGCGCGCCACCGAGATTCAAGCCCCGTTTTTCTTGCATTCGAGGCGGATGTTCTACCGCTACGCCACCGCTGCTCTGTATAGAAAATAATTACATATTTGAAATCGGCACAAAATAACAAGTGATTGAGACTGCGCATTTTCACTGCATTTAGTTTAAAAATGAAGAAAAAGGCTTCAAGAGCCCTGTGACTCCTTGAGGACTTTAACCTCATATACCGTACCAAACCAAAATTGATGTCATAGAGACTTTTGTCTACATGTGCATGTACGTTGAAAACCTCAGTGCTATTTCATGTTGTATATATATCTGCAGAGCAAAACAAAGTTCATATTTTGTTTGCATTCCGACCTCCTGGGACGTTGTAGCTAATTGGGAAGTTTTTAAAAGCATGTGTTTAAATAAATGCATGCAGTAAAACCTCATTTATGCATTAAAAAAATATAATGAAAGAAACATATCCAGGGAAACGTATGGTTTGAACTATTTATGAAAAATCTTCTAAATGAGGTAAAAAGACATCAGGGTATCTAGCAACCGGGAAAACAGAATCGTGAGGAAATTTTATGCACTGGGAAAATTCAGTGAAAGGTCAGGGAAACCGTCAAAAATTTTGCCAAGTCAGGGAAAACGGCACAATATATTCTCGAGTGCATTTCCATTTTAAGCTGGCACACAGCAAGTATGTTATTCATAAAGAATGTTTTTTTTTTTTGCTGTCTCGTCAGCTCGCTCTTTGACGCCAGTGCATGGGTGAGCTAAAGTATAGCTGAGCTGTCATAATAGTATAGCCGATACGCACCTGGGATGGGTACTATAAAAATATGTGGAAGCGCAGGGTGAGAGTAGTACGCAACAAAATGCAGGAGTAACTGCATTGGCAGCGGGCAAAAGCGATCGGCGAGCTGCACTGCCATATTGGATTGGATTGGCTCGGCTGTTTGCAGTTCGGGGGCTCGTGACAGCATTTTAAATGTATTAAATTGCAGAATATGAATAATAGTGCTCATTATTATCACCAGCTACATTTTTGAGATCCTTCGCTCGTTAGAGAATTTGAACTGAAATAATCGGGAAAAGCCTGCAAAAGTCAGGGATTTTGAAAATAGTGGTTTGCTAGACACCTTGAACATTTAGAATGGAACTTTCACTGCATAAAAGTGTAGCATTTATAGACAGCTAGTATGCACAGCTTCGTTTTTAGCTCGCAGAATTCAGTCTGTATTTGCATTGTACTAAGTGCAGAAGATATTTAGTTACAAATCTACTTCGTAGAAGGCAGCGACGAGTCAGGATTGCTTCCTTGGTTTTTTCTGAATGCTGCGCTCTCTTGCGCCAATGACATGTGGAAAAGCCACCTCAGTGGCTTACAGTTGTAGGGTTTTTGCTCATGCTGCGTCCCCAGACCCGGCTCGCTCGTATGCAGGCGAATGGTTATGAAGTGGTTCACGCCCATGCCCCCAAAGCGCTTCAAAGAGGCCACCGTATTTCTCCTTGTGAAGTTATGTTTCTGTGGGAACGTGCGCCTCATGTTAGCTCATTTGCTTTCTTTGTTGCTTTGCACCTAGGCACTGCAGGAAGGCAACTGGGGCAGGTGAGCGCTGCTGATCACTTTATGCTGAGAGTGCTTGTTAACACATACCTGGTTGATCGCAAAACATAATAAATGACCACCAATTGTCGAAATTTCGTACATAGTGACTGCGAAATCGTGTTGTCTATGAATATATCAATTTGGAAAGGATATAGTGTAACTCTATGGGAGATGGTTTATTTCCCGAAATTTTGAGTGCATAAAAGGGGCTATTGTCAAACAGGGAATTTTGTGAAATGAGCTGCTCTCGGAAGGCATACTAAGTGCTCTGTTTTTCTTTGCCTCCAATGCCGTAGAATTGTGTCACAAAGGGAGACACAGTATTTTTCTGAGCATTTAGCTGTTTGACTGAGTGTGCTAGCATCTTTAAAGTTCTGCATTTTGGACTTCTGTTAAGCACTTTACGCTTGGGGTGAAGCTTGCAGTATAAACATACAACCCTTTTATGGTGTCTTATTTGCAGAATCGACCAAATGGAGCAGTCCTTGCATGGCATACCATTGAATACGTTTCGGCACCTCAAGGGAAGGCCTCCAGTGTTGATACCGGTGAGTCGTTTCCATATTGAAGTTCTTTATGGTGAATGCTGCAGCAAATAGCTTGTTCCCGAACAGTCATGGAGGGACACCGCGGTTTCTTTCAAGGGCAGAAAATTGCTCACCGGGGTAGCAGTGGAACGAGCATACAGAATGAAGGAACCAAAGCACTTGGGCACGTAGGTATGCCTGACGAAGTGGGAAGCTCTTTTCTGATGGCTTACGGGAAAGTTGGGAGTTCTATAGCTTGCTGAACAGTGCCTTATAAAGAAACAATGATAGTCCTTTTGCTTTTATACCTGTAGTTTGTGCACTAGTAACATTACCCTTTGGAGGGTTATGCCCTCTTTTTGTCTTTGCTTTTCTGGTCTGGTGTGTGTGATCTTGAGCTGGGCTCACATGCAAGAGGGTGGAATTTGCAAGCTTCACTGTCCGAGTTGCAGGGCTAGAAGGTACTGTCAATGTAGTTGCAATTTCTCACACGAGCACTCAAGTACTTTAGGAAACATTTTTTTCTTGTTCATCCAAAGTGTGCCAAAGGCATATTGCATTAACATGGACACGCAGGCTTAACTATGAGGGGGTTACTGGGCTTTTTTTGTCCAGTCATTTTGCAGACAAGAGGCATGCTGATAGAGTTGAATAGCTCTATTATATTATTTCTCGTATTGTATTAGTTGTTGCCTATGGCTTGGATCATGTGGAATTGTCTTGTCAAATACACACGGAAATGTGTTCACTGGCCATGTTAACTGTAAAGAGGTAAAGCCTGACAGTCAACGCCTTCCACCTTGTCGATATTTTGGCAGAAAGGCTTTTCTCTTGCTTGATGGTACTGCTTAGGAAAGGAGACTTTATTGATGAACCTTGGAAACCTTGCGATTGACACTTGCAGGGCTTGGCGGATGTCGTTCATTGATGACTAAACTGTGATGCTCTCTTCCATGGTCAAAAAATTTTTCATCAAACGTAAAAAAAGATAAATTACATAATAAGGTTGTTCTGTGCCAAGACTCCTATTGGCCACTGCCAAGAATGTAAATCAAACTTCTGCCGGCAGTTCTCTAACTTAAGGCCCCGGGACACCACCGGCCCATGCAGCTGCCGGCCACCGAAAGCTGCGAGTTCTGTGGCACACAAGAGGAGCTGTTATATTTTAGCTCACAAGAGCACCGCCACCATGACCGGTTTGTGTTATGGCAGCAGTGCCTCCTGTAGTACGGTGCCTGCAGCATCGGGCCCGTTCTCACTGTATTGAGATTGTCCTTCTGTTTCACTGAGGGACTGTGTGATGGTGCTAGTCTCTCCACCATCCCCTCGTAACTTTTTTTTTCCTTTAGCACTATGTGTAAGTAATAATACAGACAGTGTTTTATGACTAAAAATAGTGCTGTCTTTGGTATTTGCACACATCTTTACAAATGGGTCTTCTAGAGAGTAGTTCAGCGTCGTGGGCGCGCTATGGTCGCCACGTTAATGCCCTATTCTATAGCCATAATGGGAAAGAATAAGGAGAGAGGGTGGGGCGACCCCGCAGACCCTTCACGCTGCTGGCACTGTCTAGAGGAGGCACAGGTTCTGGCTGCGCTGCAATGCTGTCCGCTGATCCGCATCTAGGTCACCCCCCCCCTTTTTTCCCTTGTCGAGTGATTCGAAGCCTCTGTGCCAGCAAGATGCACTCCTCAAAATACAATGTATGTTTCTCCCACAAGTCATATACGGTGTTCCGATGGCTGGGCACCAGAGTGTCGAAAGCTGATCCTTGAAAAGATGCTGGCTCATCAAGCGTTTGATTTTTGGCCCTTCCCAGTGGCTTTTATAAGGTTTCAGTTTCCAGTCTCCAGCGGTAATACAAAACTGACCATATGTAGAACCGCCTTATGGCAGGCCAGGCAGGTCTGTGCTTGCTGGTAGCGGTAACAACTTTGTCCAGCGCTGCTCTGTAATTTAATAGGCTAATAATGCTCGTGTGGAAAATGGGTCGCATGTGGGGCGTTACTCCACGTAGCATCACTAGCGCAGCCAATGTGTGGGTCGTGCACTTTAAATTAAAACATGCTAGAGCGGTGTCTGACTGCTGCTCTTCAGTCATCAAAAGGAGGCATTTAACATATTCGCTGATTGACTAATTTTTCCTTCTGACTCATTTATTTACTTATATTCTCATTTCTTTTCTCATTTCGTCATCAAGAAGATTTCTAAACTCTGCTGAGCTTTTGTAGCTATTTCATTTACGAGGCGTTCTAGTAAGCAGACAAAAAATAATACCATGGCCACTTTTGCTTTTGAATTTTCAGTGTGAGAAAAATACAGCTGTACTGTACTCCGTTTCATGCATAGCTGTCAACGCAGCCAAAGGTACGGAAGGTCCATCAAAAAACAAAAAACAAACAAAGTGTCACTCCACCTCGCGTTGTGGATCAGTGGTGTACCAAGCGCGGGCATGTTTGTTAATCTATGAGGGGCTCAGGTTTGATCCTCAGTGTAGGTTCTTTTTTTTGTTTTTTTTTTCACCAAGTCACAAGTAGAAGTCAATGCGAGCCATATATAACTGCCTGTTCTTTTTTATCAAAATGAAATCACTTCTTTGAACAGCAGCGCATTGTTTTCCGCAGGGAAACGCAAGTGAAGTCGGCAACGGACGAGATGAGAGGCGCTGTTTTTCGATGTTCAGAGATTTTTTTCGTATGTTGCACACAATGAATCATTAATTGTGGGGTGATAGAATTCAGCGCGGCCTCAATTATTCGGGGCAGTGTCATCTGGAGGCTACGCGGTATAGATTGGTGTTGTTTGGATTTATGGTTAAGGGGGGACATGGGTCTTGAGCAAAATTTTCTTAATATTTGTCCTGTCAGTATGAAATTTGCAGGGTTTATGTAAATTATTGTGCTGGTTTCAAATATGTTGTTAGTTTTCTTCTACATAAATTTGCTGAGTAGTTACAGCAACTTTGCTGTTCCAGACTTGCGGGAAGCTTGTAAAAATATCTACTGAAGGGAAATTGCTAAAATGCACATGGATCTGTTCCTGAATGTCTAAGGAACGCAATAAAACAAGTTTTGTGCTCCTGCCTTACTACAAGCCAAAGTTATGGAAGTTTTAAGTTTCAGCTTCACAAGTGCAACCACCCCCTTTCTACATCTTCTTATGTTTAAAAATTTTTCATGCAGTTGAGACCTTGTATAATAGCTTTATTGTGTTCCTTTAACACTCACGAGCCAGTAAAAAAAAAAATCATTACAATCTAACGAGTAGGAGAGCCACAATGCCACCCGCAAAATAGAAGGGTAGGCAAAATTTTCATTTTGAGAAAAATGGAAAAAACGAATTGCAATGTCAAACACTAATTTAATCAAACAAAAACTGTAGAAATGCAGGCCACTGTGGCCTAGAAGGCTCCTGGACAGTAATCTGCATTGGGTTTGCCCTTCTGCTTTCGTTTTGCTGCAGTCTGAAAAGCTGCAGAGGAAGCACGCTTCCTCTCTGTTCTCACACTGCGGTGCAGATCTTTTTCGGCTGCTCTCTGGCTGCTTTTTTCATTTTGATTTAGCTGAAACTCTTTCAAAATGTGTGAGCTGGCTTTATGGTTTCCCTCATTGAACCGCATTATTGCTTCTGCGACAGCTGTCTCCACAGCAAACAACGACGCATTTTTGTCTTTTGGAACAAGAGTCCATATCAAGGAGTGCAAAGCCTCATTTGCATTCTGAGTTTTGTTCCTTTGGCAATGTTGTAAAAGAGCCTTGTCAGCCAAACGCTGATACAGTGGCAACAGTGCAGTGCTGACACACTCGGGCAGCTTGTACTTATGTTTTGGTGGTTGCTCATTTTTTGCCACGGCAGCATTGTGCTTGCACCAAGAATCTTCACCACTGGGGCAGAGACTGTGGTTGGGCCTGTCATCTGTTGAAGTAATGTGGTGGTAGCTAGCCATCACAGCTGAATGCATGGCCTCTAGATTGCCTGCATGAGATTTTAGGGCCCAACTATAGTAGCTAGATAACTTGGTGATCAAATCACCAGCCAGCCGTTCCTTGCCACTGATGCGCTCCCCATCTGAGTTCTGCTTGTGCACCAAGTTACGAAGCGCAGTGCCCATACGCTTTTGTACGTGATTAATGCAGTCCTCTTTATGAACATCAATAAATCCGTACACCTTGGCCTCCCTGACGGCGTTGTAGGAGCGGCTGTCGCCATCACACAACATTGTTGTGTACCTGAGGCCATGGAGGGAGAGAGATCGCTAGATAAGGATCAGTGCTGCTTCAGCCTCCATTTGACCTGCCTTACTGTCTGTGTTCTTCTGGCAGACATGGCGAGTTTTCCATTCTGTGTATTCTGGGCTGTCAGAATGTGGCGCACACTCACAGCCCAAGCAAAAATTCGACAAAACTACATAGTCAAGCACGTAGCCCGAAAACAGTTCAATGGCTGTAGCCACCCCTATGTGGGAGGTATGGCCTCTTGTGTGCCACGTGCCATCAAAACAAATGGCAATGTTGCCTGGGCTGCTGAAGGCCAGCTCTTTATATAAGTCTTTCACGGCTGTGGCACACACAGACAAGTTCTTTTTGAGAGCTGCTGTTGCTGCTGGTTGCATCTTTGTTTTCAGGTAATGCTGAAAAGTCTTATTGTGCAGACCTCTATGCGAGATAGCTAGACCTGCAAAGATGTCATTAAGTGCCGTTTGTCCATTCCCAGTGCTTTGCATAGCACGTGCCGCTAGCAGGTTAATTTCGAAGGGTTTGCAGTTCGCCTTGCTTTCAACTCGACGCGACTTCGTCACAGTTGGCACATTTCAATTTGAGCTTGACGGCCACACCATATTCGCGCACGTCTCTTTCAATGTGCACTGCACCGCGGTACACACGACACGAAGTAAGCTCCAAAAGGCTGTTCACCAAATCCAAATCGACGATAGTGTACGCCGTGGGCGACGAACTCGGTGCCTCATGCTCGGTGGTCAGCAACTTCATTTTGCGCTCCGTCGCCGATACAGACGACAATTCCGCAGTTTTTGCTTCATCCCGTTGCCGCAAATCTTCGCGCTCGGCACTTGTCATGTACTTCGCATCGATCCTGACGCGGTCCAAGCAGCTGCCTCCGCTGTCTGAAGCCGACGCGCTGGGGATCGCTCCACGGACTGCCGCCTCGCCCGCCGTTCCGCGTTGCGTCGATGTTGTCGTGGAAGCTTCGTCGGCTTCGTACCGCCGCCGCAGATCTCTGCAATCGGCTCTTGTGCATGTTGCGTCGATCCTCGCGCGGTCCGTGCAGCTGCCTCCGCTGTCGGAAACTGACGCGCCGGGCACCACCGCAAAGTCGACCGTGTCGTCCGCCGCTGCGCGTTGCGTCGATTTCGTCGTTGAAGCTTCGTTGGTGTCCCACTGCCGCAGATCTCCGCAATCTTCACTCGATTGTTGCAATCGGCATGTTGCATCGATTCTTACGTGGTCCGAGCGGCTGCCTCCGTTGTTCGCAGCTGACGCGCCAGGCACCCCCGCAGCGGCGTCCGTCTCGCTCGCCGTTGCACTTTGTGTCCACGTCGTACTTTCCTTTGCGGTGCGAGTGTCCGCGGCCACCGTCCTTGATGCAGTGATGTCTCATTGCGCTTCGCAGCACTTTTTTTCGTTTTTTTCCAAACTTATGCACGGTAGCGAACTTCCGACGATCGTTAGGCATAGCGCAAGCAGGTGAAACTCAAAATGGCGCGGCCCGTATGCGGTGGTTTTCATCACGTGATGGCTGAGGGCCAATAGAAGAGCGCGACTGTGTGTTCGTTTTTGCTTTGTATCTTCCATGTGGGGTCGCTTTGGCGGCTGATGTTTGGCGGGAAAGCATGCCTAAGGAACGCTCTTTCGAACGAGACCAAGATGGCTGCGCTCCGACTAGTTGTTTTAGGATTATGGGCGATGCAAAATGGGTTATTTCCCGGAGTTTCTCGGGGGTGTTCACAAGTTTTTGCCTTATAAAATCGCGCTTATTTTAATAAAACAGGGCACTATTAGTCTAAATTTTTGGCAGGTAGGTGTGGAAGAGCGAGAAGAATTAAAAGAGAATAAAATTGAAAAATCGATTTTTTCGTCTCCAAGACCCGTGTTCCCCCTTAATGGGGGTCGAACGTTCCAAAGCTCACTGTTCATCCTCCTCACAAACCACGGTAGCCCGTCTTATCGCGTTAACAATATCAATGGCAAAAATTGGGGTTTCTACATAAAGGAGGTGTAAGTAAAGCGTGAATGAATGTGGTGGCTGGTATACAGTCAACGACCGATTTTTCGGACCCTCTAGGGAACTCAAAACATCCGAAAATTCAGGCAGTCCGAAAAAATGAATGTATGCAAAAAACGCACCTTTTCTCTTTTTTTTCTCTTATCTAGAGGGTCAAGGGCGAAGCACCACGCTTCTGAAACACTGCCACAGCATCAGAGAAGTGGCTAAGAAAAGAGGCACTCAAAAGCTCTGTATGCAGCAGACTGCCGGTTTATTATGAATGTGTCGTCAGGGCAGCCGGTGTTATTGCTGCAGTGGCTTGAAGAACTGGCTGATAGTCGTTTGGACGGCGGCGTTCCGCTTGCATGCGATCATATTCTCCTCGATCTGAGCAAGGGTCATATCAGCACTGTAGACGGATGAAAGCGTCAACAACGCTCGCATCAACTCGGCGCTCGTAGGCAGCGCGGGCGTTGGCTCCTCATTTTCAACATCGGAGTCCTCTGAATCCTCCACAAACTGACGGACTATTTCTTCGTCAGTTAGTTCTGCGCAGAAGTCGAGCTCGTTGTCCGCGTCAACAAACTGCTCAAAAGTTATTTCCGTGGGTATGGAAACCCCAGCAGAGCGGAGGTCGTTGATCACGTCGTCCATGGGTGGGCACACGTCAATGCCGTCTGTGCTTTCAGGACAGTCCACTGCCTCTGTGGCGAGTACGAAGCCCGCGTGGCAAAAACAGTTGCGAATCGTGTCTTGCCTCACCGCTTTCCATGCGTCCGCAAGCATTCCAACAGCAGACCGAAGGTCAACGTTATAGCCTTTGCCGTTTTCCGCACACAGCACCATGCGGTTTAGTGCCCGCAAACGGTACAAAAGTTTTAGATTGCGGATGGCGCCTTGGTCCATCGGTTGGAGGATTGCAGTCGTGTTGGGTGGCATGAATTCCAGCTGGACAGCCTTCAAGTTCTTGATGTGACCATGAGCGGCGCAGTTAATGAAAAGCACGACACGTCTGTTCTGAAGTTCCAACTTCCTGTCTAAGCTGCGGACGTAACTTTCAAATAGCTGCTGAGTCACCCACGCCTTTTTGTTGGCTTCGTACAACACTGGCAGGGTTGCCCCTTTGAAGCATCTCGGGTTTTTAGACTTCCCGATTACTAACAAGGGAAGCTTCTCGCTGCCAGACATGTTGCTGCCGACGAGAACGGTCAGCCGTTCTTTACTATGTTTGCCACCACGGCATGGGTCACCAGCAAAAGCGAGCATTCTTTCCGGCAACATCTTATAGAACAAACCAGTTTCATCGCAGTTAAAAATGTCAGCAGAGAACTGCTGCAACAAAGCCTGAAGTTTTCCGTTGCGGTACTGCTGAATAACTGCACTGTCGACTGCGCCGCTCTCACCGCACATCTTCTTGAACTTGAGGTCATTCCGATGTTTAAAGTTCCTCAACCATCCATCACTAAACTTAAAATCCTCAATGCCGATTTGAACTGCGAGAGTTTCCGCTTTTTCTTTCAAGATGCAGCCCGAGACCGGCATCCGCTTCGCAATCATAGCATTGAGCCACACGACGAGAGCCTCCTCAAGCTTCGGATGAACACCTTGGCTAGCATTCTTTTTTTGGGCACTAGATGGTTTTTCGGCCGCTTCCAAGATCTTGCCCTTGTTCTTGACGAAATCTGAAACTGTTTGCTTCGAAATTCCGAACTCCTTGCCCACGTCAGCCTGCGATCGGCCGCTCATTACTTGCTTGATAATCGCGGCTTTCTTCTCCGTCGTTAACCGACGGTACTGCTTTCCGTGCTTCGATGCCATCGGCGAGGACGACGAAGACGGAGTGGGGGCCATCGCAGGCAAGCGAAATCCTTAAGTTCAGAACAGTGGAGTTCCTTGACGAACGTCGAAGCACCTAGGCCTAGCGTCGCAGAGCACACTTCACACAACAGCGGAACAACACGCCATGCTAGTCAAAATGCGCAACGAAACGACGCCGCCGCCGCTGGCCGCCGCGGCGCCTCCGAAAATTGCCGCTGATGAACATAGCCAGTGTGGCCAGACCAAATCGGTGTGTGACGGCTAGATTCGGCTACTGGTGGCTCAAAGTTGTGATATGCTTCGGCTGCAAGTCGATTTCCTTTGCAAGAGTGCTGCGCGAGGAGCCAAAGGACCTTCGAGGACCTTCCGAGGCGTCAAAAAGTCCGAAAAATTGGACGGCGGGGTGTTCGAGCGTCCGAAATTACAGATGTTTTTATACATTGATTCTATGGGGCTCGTGGCGGTGCCGCGAAGATGTCCGAAATATCGGGCATGTCCGAAAATTTGGGCGTCCGAAAAATCAGTCGTTGACTGTAATTAACATCACCTCGCATGTTTTTAATATTTGTAGATATCAGCAACGATAGAAATCATATTTGTAACTGGAGATAACATTTGTGCTCGATCGTCAGCTACTATAGTTTTTTTGACTGCTGCCCAAACTTAACAAGGGTTTAAGAACTGGTGTTGCAGATCATAGAATGTTATATGTGACATTTTCAATGCGTGCCGTGTGAATGGCCGACAATGTATGGCCTGTATTTTGGTGTAAAGAGAACAGTGCGCCAAAATTCTCTTGTCCAAGACTGCTATCTTCCTTTAAATGCTTGAGAAAGTCAAAAAGGCTAAATGTCAGGTGAACCACTGAAGAGTATGTCCCCAATTGCCACTAATACCAATTCTTCAATTTTTTTATTAAACAGCACCCTCTCAGTTTCTTGTGTGCCATTTGCTCTCGCAGTTTTGTAGTAAGCCAACATTTCAGAGCTGGAGCACGGGATAAATACTATATAACTTCAGCAGGGCACAAGCATGAAAACTGCCAAACTTTGGCATACACAGGTAAAGACTAGCAGGGCAGTGTCGCCAAGGGACAAATAGCATATATAGGAACGCATACGATGGTATACATGCGATGCAACTTGAGCAGGATGGCATTTACCGTAAAGTTGTCGTACTTCACACTGCGAGAGCTGGATATTGCCACCCTTCTCGGTCTTTTTTTTTTTTTTTTTTTGTGGTGGTTTACTCTGCAAGAGAGACCTTCTTTCCACTAGACTTTGTTTTCGAAAAACTATTATGTCTGAAATTTTTAAATTTTCCAGCACATAAGTTAGAATAGAAATTATGTGCTGTCAAGCAACTTTCTTTTTGCCAAAACCTTTTAGTAAACTTGAATGAAATTTGTAACAATATATTTGTGTTAAAGGCAAAATTTGTTGCATTTTTTAAAAAATAAACACACGAAAGAACAAGGCCGTGGTCCAGCACCAGGCTAACTCATGAAGAGACTTGCACTTCCAATGCAGCCTCGTACACTTCGAGCCGTGACTATATCCTTCGTGCGAGCAGCTGACTGCAAAGATGGTGCTCAAAGGGCAAATGCTTGACAGAAGGTTGAAGAACAATGTGGTAAACTCACTTAACTCCATGAACTGTTGCAAAAAAGAAAACTCGTTGGGCCCTTTTAAAGTGTGAGGCATAATATTCACAATATTCACCATGACTTCTCACCGGTAGGACACAAACTGTGATTGGGGCAGTCATCAGTAGATGTAATGTGATATGTCGCCATCACAGCTCGCTGCATGGCATCCACATCACCTACATTTGATCGCAGCGCTCGGCCATAACATACACCAGCTTGTCAACTAGATGAGCTGTGAGCTATCCTCTGCCGCCAAGACTTTGCTTCTCTGCGCCCTTGTGCCTCTGCAAGAGGTTGCGCAAAGCTGCTCCCATACGCTTGTGCACGTGATTTATGCAGTCCCCTTTGACTATTTCAATATAGCCATAGATTGCAGCATCTTGAAGAGCATTGAACGTGTGACTGTCTCCATCGCATAACATGGTTGTGTAGCGCATGTTGTGGTGCTGTAGAGACCTTTCAAATAGAATTTTGCCTACCTCTACCTGTATTTGACCAGCCTTGCAGTTTTTTTTTTTTTTTTTGGCACTGGTGGCACGATTTCCAAAGTTCGTAGCCGTCAGTGTTTGTCTTGGGACCAGTTTCGCAGCCCAGACAAAAGTTGGATAACACCACATAATCAAGCACATAACCAGTGAAGAGTTCCACCACAGCACCGACGCCTATATGTGATGAGTGCCCGCGCGTCATCCATGTGCCATTGTAGCACACGGCAATGTTCCCCCTATGCCCAAAACACAAGTCATCGTAGACCTTCGCCACTGCCTGCGCAGCTTGTGCCATAGCAGCCGTGGCGGCTCGGGTAGCAGCGGGTTGCAGTGTGTTCCTCAGATGCCATTGAAATGTCTTGTTGAGCGTCCCGCGCCACGACAACCCCATCGCCGAAAAGATATCTTTCATTGCTGTCTGGCCGTTACCAGTCTAGCTCGACTAGCCAGAATATTCAGCACGAAAGGATTGCATCTTTTCTCCCCGTCAACCCTCCGCGAGTTCCACTCGGCCGCAATCTCACCGCAGTTGTCGCACAGCACGAACAGTTTTACAGCAAGGCCATAGCTCTAGTTGCTGGTAATTAAATGCATGCATTCACGACACGTTTTGCACAGCACAGCATCCAGAAAGATATTCGCAATGCTAAGGTCAATTACCGCATAGGAGGATGTTTCGTCCTCATCCGACTCTGCGGACGCACCACTTGCTTCGGCGAACAGCGTGGTCTTTCGTGCCGGCATCGATACCAGTCGATCAAGCATAGCCTGCTCACGGGCACTCACTTGAGTTATGTCACTGTTAGTGACAGGCGTGGTGTCAATTCGTACACGACTGCAGTCGGCACGAAGAACGGCGCTGTTATCCAGCGGAATCGGAGAAGCGTCGCTGCCTGTAACGTGATCGTCACACAATCCCGCAGCACTGGCACTTGCTTCTTGCACAGTATGCAATGATGCCGCATTCTTAACGCGTTTCTTTTGTTGCTTTCACCCGAACTTGTGCAAAGAGCAGTACTTCTTCGCGCCTCCTGACATGGTTCTTGCGTTGCACTAGCGTGGTCGGCACAAAGTAAAAATGGCGTTGCCGGGAGTCTGCATTTCAGGGCTAGCTTGCCGGAACCAACCAAACGACGCCATTTTGATCACGTGCCTTAACCGGCCAATAGCAGCGCGCTCTGCATGCTATCTTTTTGTTCGTTTTTTTGGGGGAAGGCAGAACACACAGGGTTGCTTCCAGAAAGAAAAAAAATAAGCCGAAAGCGCGCACTTTCGAATGAGACCAAAATCGCCGCGGTGGAGCGCTTAGTTGTCAGGCGCCGGGCGATCGCATTGGGTGTCGTTTGTCCACAATTTAAAGGGCAGTGGGCGTGGTACTGCATTTTTTTAATCGCTATAACTTCATAAATACGCAGGGTATAATGATGAAAATTTGCGTGCAGATGCGGAATGGTGCGAGAAATACGAAAATGAAAAAATTGGAAATCTTATTTTTGGGTCGATTTTCGGTGCCAAAGAGCCGTGTCCCCCCAACAGCACAAGCCAGTTGAGGACAAGCAACTTTTTTTTTTCTCCATAGTTGCTTGCAGAGAAGCGGAAAGAAATCGTGCGCAAAGGGAAAAGGTTCCCAGTACAGCTCTATTATAGTACACAGCTCTATTATAGTACACAACTCCAGTGCCTGCTGCAAGAGCAAATGCACATGCCCTGAAAAAAGGAAAAGAATGACAATGCACGCATACAAGCACTGAATTGTCTCTACTGTTACCTATAATACCATGAGAAATCCTGCCCCAGCTGTATGACAATGAGACATTGCACTCTTCACTTAAGAAAAAAAAAACAAGTAACTTAGTAATACCACGGTGAATTCACTTTCTGTATTTGTTTTTAACTGGAAAAGGATGTTCTTTTAAGTTGCAGGAAGCTTTAAAACAAATTATCAAAATCCAGGAACCAGCCACAGTGTAAGGCAATGGATCATTTAAATGAGTGGTTATGAGATACTTTGTTATGAGACAATATGTTATGAGACACTTTGGTTTGAAGGCCAGAAAAGCTGTTTTCCTCAACCTTCTCAGAGATGTGCTTGTCTTGCAGTGAGCTTTAAGCAGCTAGTGGTGACCAGAAATTGTTCTAAGTAAACTTTGAAATGTGTGGGTCTAGCAGAGAGGGGACGCTTTTAATAAAGAGTAAAAGGGGATGTTTCAGCTGACCTGTATTTAAAATAGGTACAATTACCTTTATGTGTAATAAAGAGTACTTGCCTTAAGATGGCTCCACTTTCTAAGATGAAAGGCTAGCTTCTCCATTTCAGCCCTTTCGAAACCGCCTGGCAAACCGCTTTTGGCCAACAGCTCGGACGACCTGAGGATGCCCACGGTTCTCGTTGTAATCCAACGCTGTGATGCGGACTCTGCAACCAGCATTAATAATTTTTTAGAGAAGCATTGATAAAAAGGTAACAATCCTATAGACATATGCATTTCTGCACTGCAATATGAGTGTTATCACTTGCATCAGTGAATAAAGCATAGCACTAACCTAGCTCGCATTCCAGCGTAAATGTAGTGGTATGTCTTGGGTGCGAACTGGTTTTTTAGGCTGCGAAAAGCCTCACAACCAAATGTCTGCTCCTTTGTAGACAGCTGTGCTATGTCCTTGAAGAGTGATGGGGCCTCTACAGTTTCACACAGCTTGCGATGGGCATCCGATTTTTAAAAGCAAAGAAATTCAAATGAGAACCTTTCGAAAACTACCAACGTTTTCTGTTAGCTACCTTCAACCAGCCAGAGCCTTCCATCCTCACTGACTCGTGCTTTCAGACTCGTCCTGGTGTATATTTACCACATCTGGTCAGCGAACCCCACTTAGGAACAATTTGCTCTGTTGCTCTGGGGGCTCATCGCTTGAAGCAGCAGACCAATACAAGTTGTTAACAACAGCACGAGCCCAGTTTTCGAGCACCTCTGTCACTGCACTTTGTGGCAGCAAGAGGCTTCCTTTTAATTTCTTAAGTGACATTCAACAAAACAAAAACGATTTTGCCTTTAAGTGCCAAGTTATGAGAAGGGTGACAGAAATGTTCTTGCCTTTTGCCATGTGCTAATGGTCAAAAAGGTGCGTTATATCAGGGTAATCTTTTTTGACAAGGGCACGAACGGCACTGTGCCTGTCGTTCACAAGCCTGCTGATATGGCAGTTCTTCCCAAGCAGAAATTTTATGCCCCTGCTTAGGCCAGCCACATCCATTTGCACTCTGTTACCAATTCATTTACCTGTACGACATAGATATGCTTTGCTGAAGCTGACAGCAAACGTTTAAATCTTGCAAGGCATGAAATGAAACAAACCTGCATAAGCTTTGTGTGTAAAAAATGACATCCTGTTCGACATCATTCAGAGTGTAGGTCATATATTTTGCATTGAATCGTGGGGAGTCAAATCTACCATCCCCCGTCACTCTCAGAGGCTTCTTTGATGCTTCACTGAGGTGTAGATCCTGTGCATTTTTCCACACCTGTTTAAAAATATGCATCGCGGGGCAAGACGAGAGGCTCTTTAAATTTTTTTAATTTTCCAAGTTAAACTGTAACAGATGCTTGGACGCTGCAGGCGTTTGCAGTCGGCGGCGGCACGCCTCGCCATGAGGACGGCCTTCGCTTCCGTGCACTAAACGCGTGTTGCATCTCGAGGCATTGTGAGCGACAACGCAACATTTAACACGTTGCACGAAACCGTTCAGAGGGCACACCGAGAGATCGTAAATACGGCGATCGCAAAAATGCCGAAAGGCGAACAGAACCGAAGGCATCAAGAATACTTGAAGGCCTGCGCACTCTCTCCGTGACATCACGCATCTTGACCCAGCGGCTGTTCCCCTCCGACCCTCCTGTGCAAGCCGGACAAGCGCGATGTGCTAGTGGCATGGGTACGCTGTAAAATTTTTGCGCCTCGAAATCAGTTGCACTTTCGTAAAAAAAAACAGCATTGGATATGTTAATTTTTTGCTCCTGATATGCATATATAGCGATCACGAATATATTGTGATAAGTTGTACTTAGCACATGTACGATTCAAGCTTCAGGTCACGAAAAGCCGGAGGTAAAAAACAAGGAGCAGCACACACAAGACTTTATTTGAATAATTACGAAATATTTACGTACTTACAGAGCACAAAGTTTTTAGCTTCCTCTTTTGTGGTTTTGCAATTATTCCTGCTCTCAAGCCGTCAGTTTTTATTTGTACATAGTTCTTGAAGAACGTGCTGGCAGCAGCGCGCAAGTTGTTCAGCACCGTGTCAGGATGACGCCCATTCCTGCAAATATCAATGTCCTCATTTTCTGAAAGCAGGTACTTCGTGAGAGCGATAAGAATGTCTTTTTGATTGCCTGCCACATGGAACCTGGTGGAATTTTCTTTTGTCGCAAGTTTTTATTACGATAGCAGTATTGCGCCAGGTTTCGGCCTGTCGCGTCATCCCGGGATGGGCCACATTTGACCTTGAACAGCCGTGAAGAAGAAGAAAAAAAAAAGAAGAACGCTCGGTCACCAGCAGCTAATGCTTTCGCTCCACATTCGGTTTATCAGCATTGAAACCTTCTCATTTATATGTGGGCTGGTAGCTTACGCTCTCGCGTCATACTCTTAAGGGGGGAGGAAGAGGATCAAAACTAACTTTCTAATTTCTCGACAGAATGGGCTGAAATTTGGCACACATACTGCAGATTGCAATAAAAAGACAAATATAAAGTTTCGTGAAGATATCTTCATTAGTTTTTGTATTATAGCAATTTATATGTTCGCTGCTCGTGGAAAGCCTGGCACAGTAACAAAACATGGTAGAGAGCCAAGAATACTTTGCATGCTTGCCCAAATGTCTAATCTAGAGCAAGACAATGTTAGATTTTTTTTTTCAAGCGCTAATAATTTTTTATCAAACATTACATGCACACGACTGTGCGTCACTGCATAGAGCCATGTACTTATTGTGAAATAATAAAATAATGAAAAGATAAAGAAACATTTCAAGACTGTCTTTAAATACAGCACAGGATCACAGCAAAACAATCTAGATCAAAATTGGTTCATCCATTGTAGTGCTATGCTTTCCACGAGCGAGGTGATCGACAAAAAAAAAAAAAATTAAGAAAACGGCCTGCAAAGTTTTGCGAGCACTGCACATTTATTAAAAGGCACCAGGGCTGTAATATTTTACATCACTGCTGTCAGGCATCTTCTTACACCTTTGCCTCTTTGTTTCGTGAGCTTTTAAAGCTTTCTTTGAGCGTTCATAGTCCTTTTCTTGAGTCCTCCGGACGGCAAGGGCACCAGGATGTACACCCAACTTGGCACACATTTCAGAGTACGCTATTTGGTTCCCTGAATTGTACTTTGACTGCCTCATTTACAGCTGCTTTGACTGCAAAAGTGAGGCATGCTCGTCCTTTGACAATGTGGACCAAATAACAAAATGCAAACTCTCAGCTGCATTCTGTGTCCTTCCAATCTTGCAGCGCTCTAGCAAGCGGACGTCTGAAAGGTGCTGATACAAGGGCAGCATGGCTTGGGCAACTCTGCTCATAAGCTTATATTTATGAGCAGGCTGTGCTTTATTTTTTGCTTCTGCTGCTCTCTGCTCACACCAGCTGAGTGGACCAGGGGGGCACAGTTCATGGTGGGGGTCACTGTCAGTAGATGTTACGTGCCAGTATGTGGCTATGACAGCTCTGTGCATCGCAGCAACATCATTGGTGTTCCTGCTGATGGCCAGGCCATAGTAGTTGGTGCGCTTTTTTATCAGCTGTTGCATGAGCCCACCTCTGCCACCGAGTGGTTCCCCTTTCTTGGCCTTACTCACTATGGAGCGAAGGCTTGTGCCCATTCTTTTTTTGACATGATTTATGCAGTCTTCTTTTGTGACTGGTATAAGCCAATAGGGCTGTTCATCTTGCAATGCCTGGAAAACACGGCTGTCTCCATCACAGACAACTGCCGTATATTGAGGTCGTTCTTGGCCAATGAACGGCCAAAAAGCTGCAATGCGGCCTCCACTTCCATTCTGCCAGAGCCAACTTCCGTGTTTTTTTGGCACCGATGTTGCTGTTTCCACTGAAGGTGTGTTGGGTCACTCTCTGCTGGCCCTAAGCTGCACCCAAGGCAGAAGTTTGAAAGAACAATGCTGTCCAGCACAAGCCCTGTATAAAACTCTGTAATGCACCCTACCCCAATATGGGAGCTATGACCGCGTGTCAACCACGTGCCATCATAAACAACGGTCACATTTTTTTCTGAAGCCAACCTCCATCTCTCTGTAAACATTTTTCACAGCAGCTGCGGCATCCCTAAAGACGCTGTCGGCAGCCTCCTCTGCAGCAGGCTTGAATAACTCCTTCAAGTGACCTTGGAAAGTCTTGTGGTGTAATCCATGATGGGACACATTCACGATGGCCCAGAAATCGTTCAGAGCTGTTTGCCCTTTCCCTATTGTTTTAACAGCTTGCATTGAACGAATGTTCACATCAAACACCCGTGCACATTCCTTCCTTTGAGATGACTACTGGGGCTCGATTGGGCCACAAGCAGTGCATGACAGCACCATTTTCACGGCCAAACTGAGTCTTTTACTGCAGAGTAAACTCACAGAACGCTGTTGACAGCTTGGGCACAAAGTTTTAGCGAGCAAAGTGTTGGCTGTTGAAACTTGCACAAGACACTGCGCGGAGGGAGTCGCGAGCGCTGCATGCTTGCGCTTCTGCCGTCATCGCAGACACGAAACGCGGCTCGTGGCGCACTTGAATGGTGCGGCTGTCGGGTGACAAATCATCCGGTGAATTTTCAGGCACCCCACTGTAGCTCGTCGACAGTTGGGGCTCACCCGCAGGCTGGATGTCCAAGTCACGCGATGCGCCCGAGACAGAGTACGCTGTCTTTGCTGGTGATGGTGACCTTCGACCAGTGTCGCTCGCAACGACTCAATCCTGACTGCTGATTATCGCGGCCGCTCGCCGTGGTGCGAGAGCCTCCGCTGGTACGTTATTCGTCGTCTGGGTGATCGGCATTGATGGCATAGGGTGATTACCAGCTTTGCTGCTGCTGTCGAACGGTGCAAGATAGCACGCCACGCTGTCCTCATGTTCAGTCGGGTGCTCCGCCGGCTCCGCGTATCATGCTGGGCACCGTATTTTTCTCGCCTTAAGAGGCTTGCGCTTCCGTTTTCCGAAGGCGTGCTTCGTCAAAAATTTTTTCTCAAACGAGCGACGATCCATCTCTCTCATGGGAGCTGCGAGAAATGAAGACGCTGGCGTGGTTCATGAAGCAGACAGCAGCGTTCCGCTGCAGTTGCCGGCTTGCCCACATCCGCAGCAGCAGCCAATAGGAAGGCGCCTTTCAACACGGCAGCCAATCGGCAAGCCAAGCTTTCAAGTGACAAGCCAGTCACGGATTGCATGAGGCTGTCTGGGGCTGTCAAATCTCCACCTCTAAAGCCATTGGATTGCCTCACGCAAGAACTCCACATGCCCAGAGCCAGCACTGACGGCAAAGTCCATCTTGCCAGGTCTGGCAGTGGTGCTCTTGCTGTTTAGACAGTCAAATAGCTTGTCAATGCGATCAATGAAGTCTGCTGTTCATTTGGCAGTCCCAGGCAGTTTACCCAAAGCAATCATGGTTAGCAGTGCCACTGCAACAGATTCGCTCGGAACTTGTGTAGCTAGCTTAAGCTTAACCTTCATGCTGTTGAAAGGCCTCTCATAATTATGATTGTAAGTTTTTTGCTAATCTCATTCCAGTCGGGTCAGAGCTTTCATATAAGTCCACAGCATGTCTCCATTCTACAAAATCCCTTCCAATGTGAAGATTTCAAGGAGAACGAAGGTCATTTCTTGTGCACATGATTAAATGGGGTGTCTCAAACAAGAAATAAACCTTGCATCCCTGCACTTGAAAGAACGGCCTTTCTGGAGACACATTCAGTAACCCTGACAGTGTGACACTACTTTTCCCCTGATCAGTTGCCTTTACATACAGCTCAGCCTCATGAAGCTGTACAATCATTTCAAACAGCAGCTGCTTGATCTTGCCAGCATGCAGCTTTGTTGCCACTGCAAATGCCAAGGGCTGCATCCATGGTTTTGAAATTCCAGAAGGGAGGGCGACAAATGCTGTGTTTGCCACAATCAGTGTCTTCTCTATGCCATTATCTGAAAAGCCAATGACGACATCCTTGTTTTTGTCAAACTGTAAATTTTGCAAAACGCACATTTGGTGTTGGTAGTGGTTTATTATTGTATTTTTTTTAAGCAATCAAAAAGAAGAGTATGGCTGGCCACGGCAACTGCTGTCTAAAAAACTGAAGCACTTGAGCGGCGGCCGGCGGGAAAGAAAAGGGGGTAAGGAGAGGATAGCGAGGGAAAGTATAAAGGCGAGCGGTAGGAAGAAAGGAAAGGGGGAGCTTTGTACATTATTTGCAAAGTACAAACGGTCAACGAGTTCGCATCAAGCATGATTACGCAAGCCCAATCCTTCAAAAGCCAATCTGCATGACGATGTATGCTTTGATACTGTATCCCCCCCTACAAAAATGCCTTCAACGGCCGCTGTAGGTACATGCATAAATTTAAATGTAAATAAGTTGCGTCTTGGCATACATCAATAACATTTGGGATAATTATGGGTGTTATTGGCACCTCAGACAAAACTTCGAAGGGGCCTCGATGATGCCAAAGCCAGAACTTCTGAAATGTGCTGATAGACCGCTGGGCTATGAAAGAAAGTGCACAAAGCAAATTCTTTCACAATCTGGGGCCAAGCTATATTCTAAAAGGTGGTAATATAGGCTAGTGGTGAAACATTGCAGCCGATAACAGCACATGCACCGGACAAGAGAAACAAAGTAAACAACATGAGCGCTTATGCTGTTTTTTTACTGTGTATGTGCAGTTATTTGTTATCATTAAAATGAGGATGAAAGTGAACTTACGCTCAATCTGTTGGCCACCAACTTGAAGGCGGTAGGCGTCCCTGCAAGATAAAAAGTGCACTTCACACAGCTGTCTCAAAATTTTAATTTTATGTGTATCATAAGAGAATGCATGCCAAATCCAGCCTAAGCAACAGAAATGGCATTAACCCTTTCACTTTTGGAAAACGGCTTTTGCATCTATGATGTGTATTCAAAGTTACTGCTAATATCAAGTGCAGTAATTCAAGCTAGTACAATTAACAGATGTATCAAATTGTCTAGAAATTAAGCAAAGTGCAGTATAGAATATTTGCTGATTTTAGGTCTCAGCAAAATGAGATAACAATCAGTGGAACTGAAAAAACTTCGTAGTATGCTGTGAAAGACCCAGTATATAACCTACAGGCACCATACAGGGCTTTCTTATTTCCTCCACTTGAAACAAAAAGGCCCTTCAAAGCACTTGCACATTGTCTTCTCCCATATCTAGTATTTTCTCCAGCACGGATTCTGGAAGCTGTGATGTGCTAGCCCGTTTTCAGGCAGGACGTCAGCATCTTACCAATTTTTTGCATAAGGATAAGGCCAAATGCATGCACAATGAGCAGAAATTTGAGAAGCAATCATTGCATCTTTTGAAGTGAGACGATATATACAGTAAAAGCTCGTTAATCCGGATCTCAAGGGACCGGAAAAAATGTCAGAGTTAACCGAATTCCGGATTATAGAATGGACCATGAAAATAACAAGAAAAATGTACGGCGCATAAACGTACCTTTTTTGCTGTTGATGTCGCGGACAAGCTCCGCCTGAAAGGCATAAAACCGTGCCGTGGTTTCGTTGCTCACGCTGCCGGCACTTATTGTGCGGCACAGAACGTCCAAAGCGTGAAGAGTATCTGCCGTTGACGGCGGCTGATCACACTCGTCGTCAGCGTCGCCATCGCTATCAGGCTCATTTTCGCAATCATTCGCTTCGTTGACCAAGTCATCAATAGACCTCAGCCCACAGGTCGCGACGTTGTCGTCCGCGGTAACGAAGTCCCGAGCCGAAGCTTCAGTTTCCAGATTGTCCCAGCCATCAATCGTGAGGTCTTCATCTGGCTCTTGACAATCTCCTGCCGAAGCCGCATCAAGTCCGATGGCAAATTTGCACTTTCTAAAACAGTTCGAGATTGTGTCTGAAGTTACACTATCCCACTACACATGCAGTGGCTTGGACCTCGACCGTGGGCACCCACCCGGCTACAGTTGCCCAAACGTCGCGTCCGTTTTCACCATGGCCAGATAAACTGACCAAGATACTGCCACTTGCTTTGTTTTACTCATGCGGTTCGCCATGCCACGAAGACACAGCCTGGCAAGATCTACTGCCCACCGCTTGTTCTCACGAGCTATGGTGAGGTCTAGACTTATGCTGCATGCCATACCGATGGAATCACCACCGAATAGCAGCCTCACAAGGTCAGACTTTCTTGTTGTACGACCATAAATACCTCCAGACAATTTGTTCATCAGTGCTAGACCGTCATCACCCAAGAGCTCTTCCGACCTGGCACGAAGGTCCCGATACAGAGCATGCCTCCTTTCTTTGTTCGTGGACGTATGGGCCACGACTGCCATCAGAACAGCGCCTTTGTTTGCTCCATCCATTACTGGAGGGCCCATCTCAGCAAAGGGATTCAGTTTATTGGCAGCTGCCCTAACCGCAACCATATCCACATACATCCCCTTCACTTTCTTAATAGCATACCCAGCATCAGGTTTGATGCCCACGAAGCCAAGGAAGTCAGAGAAGGATCGTCCATCTTCTACCTCTCCAGCGAGGGCCCTAAATTTATAGTACGGCCCTCCTCCATCGAGCTCAATGCAACCCAGGCCTCCGAGTGATGGTGTTGAGAACAGCCAGCTTATGGCGGAGGCCTTCAATCCACATCCCCATCGTGCGATGTCACTGCACGTCTCCTTTAATATCCTCTTCACCATTGCCCCATCCGGGTGGCCCCTCCAGATCTGCACCCGGCTCATAACTTGAAGTAACTTGAAGTCAGTTCGAGGAAATTTCAGACAAACCTTGGTACTGTCTCCTTTCTATCCAAGGGTGGGCATAGAAGATGCCTCACATGGCACGCATTGGATAACACACTTTCCCATTTCTGGTGTAGAGGGCACGGAGAAAGTCACCGCTCCCCCCAACCAGACACTTACTTGGGTGTGTTTGGACACCAATCGACTGCATAAAGTCTATCACCCCTCTGAAGTCGTCAGCACAGGACCAGAGTATTACATCATCGCCCTGTGTCAGATAGCCAGTTGTGTCACGCTTAACACCGTGTCGGCACGCCTCATCCACCTATAACTCGCAACAAAGGGCGGATATGATGCTGCCAAACAGTGAGGTGACTCTTCACCCACTCAGAAGACCCTTTTTGTAGCCAATCAGTTCCCCAAGCGCCTCAATGACAAGGCCATCCAGCTCATGTTCCAGCTCTCGACAGATCGTCACCAACTCGTCGTCCTCCCCAAAGCGTCGTGATAGCGCGTTTGACAATGAACGCCACAAATGCTTTAGAAGCCAAAGGAGGACGTTGTGGTCGAACTTCGAGGCATCTATTGCCGCGTAGTGCATACTGTAGTATGTCACGAACGGAACCACCATGTCATGTCGGCTGATAGTGCTTTGCAGAAATTTGGGTTTGCCGAGGCAATCCAATACATAACACATCCTAACGTAACTCCACATGGGCGTGCTTATAATCACTCTCGTCTTGGTTTCCTCCTTCAGGACTGCGTGGCAGATGTTAGTCTTTTTTAGCAAATGTTCGACATCATCTGCCAACACAGCGAGCAGACCACAGATTGTCTTCGTCCTCAATTTTTGTTTGTCGTGCTTACTCTGGATGAACCCCCGAGATAGGGCATGTTGTACTTCATCTAAGAGACAGATCTGCAAGTTTGCTTCTTTACGGTCAATTTTCGCCATTAGACGCCTCACTAGAAGTCCTTTGAAATGATGTTTCACATTTCTAATTATCCCAGCATCCAGTGGCTGAAGATGGCTGGTAGTGTTCACCAGCAGGAACCTGACTTTCACGTTATTGAATGTCATTTCCTTTGGGTGGGCAGAGCACTGGTCCACGAAAAGCAGAATTTTCCGGTTTCTTCAGGCCATTTTCCGATCAAGGCTTGTCAAGAACTCGCGGAAAAAATCTCCAGTCATCCACGCCTTT
The DNA here is from genome assembly GCF_055883805.1 of Amblyomma maculatum. Taxonomy (NCBI): domain Eukaryota; kingdom Metazoa; phylum Arthropoda; class Arachnida; order Ixodida; family Ixodidae; genus Amblyomma; species Amblyomma maculatum. The sequence goes on from NC_139353.1 coordinate 95,761,496, forward strand.
CGGTTACCTTTGTAAAAGACGGGCAAACGCTCCGCCGATCGGAAGAGAGAGAGAGAAAACTTTATTTCAAAAAGAAAAAGAAAAAAAAAAGAAAAAAGAAAAAAAGGGGGGGGGTGCAGTGAGTGGAGTCTTCATTTCAAGACCCCAGTGGCCTGGGCTGCCGCTCTTGCCTGAGTTACCAGCCTACGCTGGGTCTCTAGATCAGAGCATTGCAGAGTGGCCTCCCACTGCGCCTCCGATCGGAAACACCTCGGTTTCTTCGACTTACCGATGACGGTAAGCTGGAGTTTCTCGGATCCATCCGAGTTGCAGCAAAAGAGTACTGTTACTCTCTCCTTGCTTTTTTGGCCGCCCTGGCATGCCTGGCCTTTTACGCGCAAACTTCTTTCCAGTTGAAGGTTGAGAAAGAGGCCCGCCTCGTCGGCATTAAATATGTCGCGTGGCGCGTACTCCGAAATCAGCGCCGGCAGCGTGTTCAGCCACTCATTTACAGCTGACTGGTCAACTTTCTTGCCTTCACCTGAGACGACCTGGTAGACAAATCCGCGCCGTTTCTTAAACCGGTGCAGCCATCCCCCAGACGCTTGGAAATTTTCAATTCCAAGCGAAAGCGAGACGGTGTCGGCTTTTTCACGTAGCACCTTGCCGTCCACGTTGACGCCGGCTGTTGTCACTTCGCGGAACCAAGTCAGCAGAACCTCTCCCAGCTTGACATGGGTCGCTGTTTTAGCCTGCTTCACGTTCGCACCGAAGTGCTGCACATTCTTCAAGATGGCATCTGGCTGCCCAACAATGGTGCAGAGCGTCGACGATGCCAACCCTAGCTCTTTTGCTAAGTCGACACGCTTCTTCTTAGGGTTTTCGTCAACTCAAGCACTTCAAGCTTTTCCTTAAAAGAAAGGGCTTGACGCTTCCGCGACATTTCGGCAGCAGCGAACGCTTGCGCGTCTTTCTAACGTTTGGGCACTTCACGTCACAGCGAACGACAGAAAGAGGCGGCGAACGGAGAACTACCAAGCCTCAAGGTGAACTATGCAGGGGCAGCCAGTGTCACAGGCCTCCTGAGAACAGCCGGCGATACAACTTATTGATCGACCAATGAGCTGCCAGCGAATGAGTGACGTACACGACTGGGCACGTGCCTCGCCTTGGCCGTCCTTGTCTAGTGCTTGTCGGTTTGTTACGAAAGGGAGGTGAGGGTAGGGTGGCTAGGGGGGTGAGGGGGGTTGGAGAGGAGAGGCAGCGGCCGCGGTGGGTGCCCTCTCCCCCTGTGAGCTCTTGCGCTGAGCTGCTCGGTGGCTTTGTGCGTTTGTACAACATTCGCTCGTATCATTTGCGGCGGGTGGGGGGGGGGGCGGGGGGGAGGAGTTAGCGGCGGCCGCGTCGGTTATGTTACCCTCTTGAGGCCAGCCGCGCCGGCCCGCTCACATGCTCGACTGGTTTGCACGTTCGTATCAACCGCGGCGGGTTCAGAAATTCTTCGTATCACCAGAATCTTAACGTATTCTATACAATGTAGTCCGTTCAAAGCATTCTTAAAATTCGTATCATCCCGAAATTCGTACCAGCCGTAATCGTATCATCGAGATTCTACTGTATAGAACTCCTGTGACACCAGCAGTTTTCGGAATCTTCGTAAGGCGATTCGATAAATCAAACTTTCAGATAATGCGGATACTTTTCCCGAGGGCCAAGTTAACGAGATTTTGCTGTATTCGAAAAGAAGAGGCTCAGAGCTGTCTTGCATAGTTTCTTTTTTCCCTCAAAGCATCTTCTATGTTGCCATTATTCAGTATATATTGCTGCTCCCCCCCCTCCCCCCCTCCTTCCGTTAGTTGAATGTCCACCTCTGAAAACTTTGAGCAGAATACTGAACATGATTATGTGCAATCATGCCATCAATCACAAGACCCATCGTGCGCAATCTATTCTGCTTGAAGCACGCACCCATTGCTCGGAAATCCACATCCAACACGTGCAGCCGCCACTCACATAGTCGTAGGTCCTTGCTGTTACATACCTTGATATCATCCAGAATCTGTGCAGGAGACCTTTCAGTGGCGAGGTCATTCCCTCCAACATATATTGCAAGGAATTGCAAGTCACAGAAACACATCTGCTTCGCAGTAGTGAGCAAGCACGGTACGTCAGCCCCCCTTAACTGAAAGCGCATGTCTCAAAGTTGCTAGGGAGGTACAATTGCGAACTTTTCAAGAATTTCACATGACTGTCGCCGATAATGATATCGCGCAACTGGATGGATCAGAGGTCTCGCATTCGCACAGGCAAAAGACCCGCTGACCAACCGCATCACCCCGCGCACACCACAATCGGATACTGCGCATACCAAGTGACGTGGCCACCCAACTTATCTCTTGGTGTACGTAATAGCAAGTGTTTTTGTTGTTATTGCATTCACAACAATTCACAACAATTCACAACAATTAAATTTGAGTTCTGGTTTCAAATTTGGCACCTTTGGCAAATTTGCTGACAGGTGTCACCTTAGGAGGTGACACCTGTCTCCTTGCGAAATACCGATCCGCCCCGGATTTGTTTCACACCTTGGTTATGTAACTGCGCATTTAGAGTATGAAAACACCTGTTAGAGATATTGTAAACTGATACAGACAGCTGCGGCGAAGTTATGTTACAGCGCTCGCAGCTAAATTTTTACTCCTATAAGCCTAATATATGACAACCTCTCCAATTGTTTCCATATCGTACTGTGCGTGACTGAACACATCATTGTCCTCTTATGTCGTTTCTTCACTTCACAAAATAGGTGGCTGCTAGATGTGCCAATTTAGACGTTTGCAGCTTTCCGTGGTTGTCCTCGACCTAGGTGTAGCTATGCTTGAACACACCAACATAAATATGTATTCTGCCATTTCACATTTCTTTTTATCAAAGTGTTTACCTTCATTCATAATGTGTTTTCCCGGTGTTAAGCTAAGACCTTTTCCACCATCCGTCAACGAGTTTTCAATTCTTTAGCTAATTTCCTAATGGCTACTTCGGTCTGCACTCGGCCCTTTGGCAAAACCTTGCTGCCACCACAGAAACAATGAACAGTGGTCGCTACAGCACGAACATGATAAAAGCATCTGACCAAGGTAATGCCTCGGGCATTGTTGCTTGAGAATGTCATGCAAAGAGTGACCTCACTAGATGTGGTTACATAGCCTGCATGGTCAACGCCAGGCAGCTTTGTATACATGATGTGCAGCGATACTTATGCCCCTACACTAGTCCGAATGTGGCAGTATGGGTTGATAAATGGCACTTCGTACATTCGTCCTGTATCCAAAAGCACAATCGTTGCCCCAAATGAGCCGGAAAGCGTCATGCTCGAGACATACTAAATGTGCAAATCGTGCTGTAATACATTGTATTGTCCATATGTACTCATCTTGCACACCACTTTCTATTCATGAAACAAGGAAATCCCCTTTGCACCAAAGCGGTGACAGTAATCTCAGTGTTCATTTTATGCTGCGGAAAAGAAAATTCTGCATTTTTCAAGCAATTCCTTTCCATCTCGATTTATTGGTGGTGACGCAATCCTCCAGTTATCTCAAGTCCTTGGATTACTAAAAAAAAAAAAAAAAAGACATATGATCAACAAACTTAATACATTAACAGCAGACAACACCCTACCTTCGTGCATGGGTGTGAATTCTTGTCGTGTTGCATGCTTGTCGCTTTTGGTTGATGTTCGGACTATATCATGACGGCTGTACATCTACAGTTGTATCGCTACCGTAACACCGTACCGTAAAATTGAACTAATGCAGGATAAGGTCTGAAAAACATCTTATGACATGTATACTTTTCTAACTTCATCGTAACAGATTCCGAAGCTTTTCAAGTTCACGATAGCAAAAGGTATACATACCAGACACATCGATCTCCATCAAGACTGCTTGGATGTCTTCTCATAGATGGCTGCGGTTTACCTTTCGGTAGTCATTCAGCGTGCTATCCCACAGAAGCAGACGCTTTTCAATCTCATCAATCAATATTTCATTGAACATTGTACGAGACATCATAAGGGGACTCAAATTGAGCGGCACTTTCTCCGAAGCAGTGAAAATAACTCGCGGCGGATCATTCCAGCAATTTCGACTGCTTCCGCTCCCTGGTTTCCTGCGATGTATGCTTCGGAATCCTATTGGCTGACGGCTGGCCCCGTCGCAGCGGTTGCACCGGCCATGTGGCAATGCGACCAACTCGCTGGAAGCCCATCGCAGTGGCTCTGCGATGAGAGTGGCGAGCATTTCTGACGCTGTGCGGCTGAAATCGCACTCTGCCGCGGCAAGAATCGCATCATGTGAAACGGACTTTATCAGCCATACGCGATATCGGCGAGCAAGAGGATAACAGTCAACTTGATCTAAAAGGGGACAGTTCTAAATTTGTTACACTATGGCCATTGCCACGTTTTTATGTACCGCGCAAGTACCTTGATCTTTAAAGCTTCAACCGGAGCGATTGCGCTGGCAAGTAACCAGCTTGCACCCCAAAAGCAGCAAAAACATTCATGTATTTTCAAGGCCCATACAAACCTGCCCAGTCAAGAATTGAGCACCCTGAATTTGGTTGATGTCTCATATCCACTTGTGGGAGTATGAAACATGTTGCCGACGGACTGCGTGGCTCAACTTCATGCTGTTATTTCTGCATGTGCCTGTTACAAGAACCATTTACTAGGCAATATATTCACACAGCATGCGACTGAACACGGGTGTCAATAAAAAGCACCACAGTATGCGAGGCTGCATTCACCAAGAATAAAATAAGACACAGAGGCAAGAAAGTGCTGCCTTCAATTTGTTGTTTATTGAAACCGTAAGAACGGGTTCCCTGATGTTGCTGCTTAAGGTGCTCCTGTTGGAAAGCATCACCCTGTTCGTCCGCGAGGTGCGAGCACTACTGTAGCATGTGCTCATCAGTGGACTGCACTACATTGGGGCCCCCTATCCGCCACCTGGGGACTGCGCTCTCTAGCAGGCAGGTTCTGTTGAGAGTGCCACTGCAATCGTCCGGCTTCCCAGCCATTTAAAAGGTGGCAAGGTAGAGATACGAAGCCCGCAGTCACATAATAAAGGCAGACAAGAGGAGATGGTGCAGACCAAGATTGTGCTTGACACAGCCCAGGCATGTGTAGCAAGAGAAAGAACTGGCAAGAGCGATGCGAGTAAAATCAAAAAAAGGATATGCACATGACTGCACTGCAGGCTGCAACGCCCCTGTAAACTTCACAGCAGCCTTTTGCACAAGTCCGAAGTCACCTAAAGAAACATCGCAAAAAAAAACGTAAGCACACAGACAAAAGAATAAAAGAAATGAAGCAACTGCTATCGGAAGTGGCACAAGCCACACATTTACACGAGTGCAACACAGTGCGAGCTCTGAAGCCAAGCCAGTGCATGAAAAGTTACCGGTTGGTCTGGGCCTAGATCAAACAGACAGCCATGAAAAGGGCCCGTTGAACTAGATGCAGACCAGAACTTGTCAGCGGCAGAACGGCGGCACTGTTAGGCATTTAAGAAATTCTCACCCTGCATACAAGTGGTCAGCACATGTAGCGCCCTAGTGCTGTGCTGCCACTGCAAGCCGTAAATTGCTTGAATTCCTTAATGCAGCACATGGACCAGTTGCAGGAAGCCACTCAAAATGCAGTGTGAGCTGTGGTGCCAGTGCCTTAACCTTTTAAGCGCCGCACTATGAAGGAGTAGTAAAAAAACTGAAATTGGTGTTGATAATTTGCATTGGTCTTCTAAATTAACTATGATAAAAAATACAGCCGCATTCACAAAAATTTAGTAGGTTTCCTCGCATGTTCCATTTTTGGAATATTGGCGTTTCTTATATAAAAAAAACAAAATTTATCTTGAATAACTTTTATTGACTGTTAAATGGGGTTTCTCTTATGTTAACACTTCACAACTCATGGTATGCTGCAAAACATTTCGTGTGCAGGCACTTTTTGCACTGCTGACACTGGTTCGTCGTGTTTTTCTTGCACTCCGCACACCTCCCCTGAGTTGCTGAGATGATGTAGTGGCCATCAGTTTTCCTATCCTCGCGTCTCGGATGAACCCGAGGTCCAGGTCGCACAGTGATTCTCTCCTTTAGGTGCAGCAAGGACATGGCAACGGCCCGCCGAAAAGCTATATGCGTTATGGCGGCATCAGTTCCTTTGTGAAGCTCGCAGTGAAGGAGCCATCCTGCGACGACAGCCATTGCTGAAAAGGTTCCACCACCATTTTTTGCTTCGAAGTCATGGGCAATAACTGCCGAGGAGGCGGTCGAGAACGTCTACCCCCCCATGCCCTCATTGTATTTTGTGATCAAATATGGCTGCGGAATGTCTACCTTTTTGTTTGCGCATTGTGAGAAGCGTTTCGCAGTTCCAAGAGGCTCATGGCCGAGGTGGTTTGAAGAAACTGTGACGACTGCATTGTCGTTCTACCTGCATGTGTAGACCAGCCCGTCACACTTGTAGTGGAAAGAACCTCTTTCTTCTCTTTCGACATCTTTCAAGCTCTTCAGTGGACAACCACCGGTTCTTGTATCTCGTGCAGTCCCCGTTGCTCGAATCCCCTGATCAGTCAGTTTCGCCAGGAGACCGTGCTAAGTAAAAAAGTTGTCAAAGTAGACTTCGTGCTGTTCAGGAGCGGGCAGGACAGATACCATATTGCTAACAACCCTCAGCCTAAGAGGTGCCTTCTCGTCCTTCCCATTTCTCCCACAATATATTTCCATTGCATAGGGGTACCCATTCGAAGAGCACATCATCCATATCTTATATCCAAATTGAATAGGTTTGCCGCGAATGAACATTTTGCATGAGTGGTGGCCATAATAGGGCACCATTGTCTCGTAGGTGCTGAGGCTTTTGTGGAACACTCCAAACTGACGAAAACATTTCGAGATTTCGTTGTAAAATGGCTGAATCTTGCCCATCTTGTCGCCTGCTTTCAACCGAGTGTTGTCCACTACATGAAAAAAACCTTTTCAGCTGTCGGAACCTATTGCGGGCCATCACTGTTGCAACTAAAGGCACACGAAGGTCTTCTGCGGTGCTCCAATATGAGTCCTCAGATGGAACGGAGTGACATCCGTTCAAAAGTAAGAGACCGAAAAACTGACCTATGTCCGCTCCTGTGACGTCCACCTCCTCCCCCTTTTGGAGCACGTACCTTGCAGTCAGTTCAGCCAGTCAACCAAGATATTCTGGAGAAATAATTTTGCTGAACAACATAAATGGGCTCATGTCCGCTAGCTCAGGAAATGCCTCTACAGTAGAATCTCGATGATACGAATTCCTCGGGAGCATGCGAAATATTCGTATCACCCCGAATTCGTGTGAGCCAAAACAAGCAAATCTCGACATGATAATGAACACACTTTATTGGCCACAGCTACTTCCGGCTGAAAAAGTCAGTTATGCTCGCTTGCACTTTTTTGCCCTCGAGGTCGTTGACGAGACACGCCTGAAAGGCATAAAATCGTGCAGCGGTTTCGTCGCTCACGTTGCCGGCACTTACGGTGCGGCGCAGAACATCGAGAGCGTTAAGGCTTTCTGACGTCGATGGCAGCTGATCGCACTCGTCGGCGTCTTCACCATCATCGCTCTCGGTCTCGGCTTCATTCACTTCGTCGACCAACTCTTCAATGGATCTTAACCCGCAGGTCGCGACGTTGTCGTCCGCGGTGACGAAGTCGTGTGCGGAAGCTTCAGTTTGCAGACTCCCCCAGCCTTCAATTCGAAAGTCCTCATCGGGCTCTTCATTTTCTCCCGTCGGAGCCGCGTCCCGTCCCGTTTTAAACCCACATTTGCGAAAACAGTTCGCGATGGTGTCTGAGGTCACATTATCCCAGGACATGGCCAAAAAATGCAACGCATCGAGCAGGCTGATCCGCAAATTCTCATCTTTGCGATCAATCTTTGCCAGGAGACGCCTTACTAAGAGTCCTTTAAAATGATGCTTCACATTCCGAATTATCCCAGCATCCAGTGGCTGCAAATGGCTGGTAGTGTTGGCAGGCAGGAACCTTACGGTGACGTTGTTGAAGGTCGTTTCCTTTGGGTGCGCCGAACACTGATCTAAGAAAAGCAAGATCTTTCGGTTTTTTGCCGCCATTTTTCGGTCCAGGATCGTGAGGAACTCGCGGAAAAATTCCGCGGTCATCCACGCTTTCTTGTTGCCTTTATAAAAGCAAGGTAAACGTCCTGCCGATCGAAAGCACCTCGGCTGTTTGGACTTGCCTATGACGGTAAGCTGAATTTTCTCCGAGCCGTCGGCATTCACGCAAAAAAGCACGGTGATTCTCTCCTTACTTTTTTGGCCGCCCTGGCAAGCCTGGCCCTTCACACACAAGCTCCTCTCTGGTTGTAAATTGAAAAAGAGGCCCGCCTCGTCAGCATTAAATATGTCGCGCAGTGCATAGTCTGAAATCAGCGCCGGCAGCGTGTTCAGCCAGTCGCTGACAGCTGACTGGTCCACTTTTTTTCCTTCACCGCAAACGACTCTGTAGACAAGTCCATGCCTCTCTTTAAAACGATGCAGCCATCCCCCGGAAGCTTGGAAATTTTCGATTCCCAGGGAAAGCGCAATGTTGTCCGCCTTCTCGCGTAGCACCTTGCCGTCCACGTTGACGCCGGCCGCTGTAACTTCGGCAAACCATGTCAGCAGGACCTCTTCCAGCTTCACGTGTGTAGCCGTCTTCGCCTGTTTGACGTTCACGCCGAAGTGCTGGGCATTCTTCATCGCAACGTCTCGCTGCCCAACAATGGTGCACAGCGTCGACGGTGCTATGCCTAGCTCCTTCGCCAACTCGACACGTTTCTTCTTCGGGTTCTCGTCGACCTTCTTGAGTATTTCAATTTTCTCCTTAAACGAAAGGGCCTTCCGTTTTCGCGACATGTCGAACAGCAAACGCTTCGGTCTTTTCGCGCGCACTAAACTTCCGCTCGTCAGGTTCAGGTAGTCCACGTTGCAAAACGCACAGGTCAGCAGCAGCAGCGAACACTGAACAGATGCATGCAGCAGCAGCGCGCAGCTTCCTGTGATGGCGATGACGATTCGGCTTTTCCTTTCTGATTGGGTCGCCCTTGCGCGAAAGCGCGGTTAGCGCGGTGTAGCGAAAAAAGAAAGAAAAAAAAAACTAGCATACGCCGATGGCTGCCAGGAAATGCGCGACGCAGAGCTGTCAGGCACGTGACTCGCCCTGGCTAGGCAGGTTTCGTGCCGAGCGCGGCGGCATGGGCGGCGGCGGCGACGTGGAGGTGAAGGGAGGCGTGTGGAGAGGAGGGCCTATGGCCGCTCATAAAGCGGAGACTGGAGGTCAAGGGAAGCGGGCGTGGAAAGGGCCAGCTACCGCGCATTAGCCATGGTGGCTACTCTCCCCCTCCGAGACCAGCCGCGTCGCCCCGCTCGCGTGCGCCGGCTATTGGCGCGTTCGTATCATCCGCGAAGGCTTCAGAAACTGTTCGTATAATCCCAAATCATAGCGTGTTCTATATAACATAGACCATCCAAAACACTTCTGAAATTCGTATCATCGCGAAATTCGGATCAACCGTAATCGTATCATCGAGATTCTACTGTAGCAGCAAAGGAGGGTTCTCTCCAGGAAGTGTTTTGTCAAACGTAGCACGGTCACCCCATACTGTGCTAACGGAGCGCTTAGGCGTATTTGTTTTTCCAGCCTTGTTTGATGACTTGCGCCCTTTTCCAGCAGTCGGCTGCCTCTGCGCTGGTTTTTTTCGTCGTGGCTCAGGACTCGGACATGCAGTAGGCGAATCAACGTCTTCATCACAGCACTGCATAACTTCAACCTGTCCGCAGACATCATCGGGAACAACCTCAGAAAAGTCATTTTCGTTCACGTGCTCTTCGTCAGTAATATTGCCATCTTCATCAGGCGGCAATTGGCATACAGATGCTCCTTCGTGTTCGTCATCGGGAAGGCTGAAGAAAAGGTCAATTGCAGCCTCCAGTGTGAGGAAGCGTTGTGCCATGACCTACAACGAGAGTTATTGCGTTGAAAAGTACAGTACTACAATATAAAACTAGCCGCGAAGTCGTTTTCTGCGTACATTGAGAAGGATTGATGCGGCTATGCGCTGCAGATGAACGCTGCACCTTCCACGTGCCAAGCAAACACGAAATGTCCAAACAATGCCAAGAAAGATAGCGTTCACGTTTATGCCAAACTATACCTAGAGGGCACTATCAACATGCCGAAAAAGGTGAAAAACACAGCGAAATGCATGCGTCAGTCCACGCTGCTTTTGACACCGTAAAACGCCAATGTTCCAAAAATGGAACACTTGCATAAAACTCTCAAAGCTGAATACTAGATTGTCTCTATTATTTTTTTTTTTTTGCCCAGTAATAAGTAACCATATGTCAATATTTTAGTTCTGCTTTGCTCATTGCAATGTTACATTTTTCCTGCAAAATAATGCAGCAAACGTATGGTGCTTATGGAACGCAAAATATGCCTTTTTGTGAGCATTTATACAATGGTTCTAAATATCTTGATAATAAAAATTAAAATTGCTACTTTTTCAATGGTTCTAAATACCTTGATAATAAAAATTAAAATTGCTACTTTTTCTACAAGTATCAATGAGTATGCGAAAACAAAAAGAAAAAACTGCGATAGATGGGGAAGAAAATAAAAAATCGGGTTTAGTATGTTCCACTTTTGGAACATTGGCAAGTAAAAGGTTAATTCTGTCTAGCTTTGATTTGATGTAACCTGCTATTTTGGAAGTACAATGCCAGCATCAAGCACTTTCTTCTGCGATGGCACACATCCAGCTTGAGAAAGAAAGTACTGCATGAACTATTCTCGCAGTGCCTTTGGCTGAACTCTGTTGCTGCTGCACCTGTGGACAGGTGTAAAGCCAGGACCTGTGCACGCGTCAGCTCTTTATTCACCACCAATTACTCGCACATCCTCTCCCACCCTGTCAACATCTGCTGGAGAGCTGTACTGAAAAATGGCGTCCTCTTCATCAAGTGACCTCAGGTAGTTATGCAAAAGCACAGTGGCCCACACCATTGCATCCACCGTTTTTGTAGAGGCCCTGATATCCTGACAAAAGATCCTCCACCGGTTAGCCAAAATACCAAAGGCGTTATGCCTCGCTCGACAAAGCCTGTAGCTAAAAAATTCTCCTTTCCGAGTTGAGGCTTGCTCCTGGGAAGGGTCTCATGAGAGGCAGTGGGAAGGCCTCATTCCCAACTATGACATAAGGAAGTTCTATAAAGGTGCCTGGGAGCAGCCTTGGTTCTGGTATGGACCGAAAGCCCGCTCTGAATTTTTTTCCCAGTTCACAGTGGTTGAAGAGGCCAGGATCCTCACGAGAACCGCGTTCCTTAATGTCTATTTTAATGAATTGATATCTGGCATCACACACAACAAGTAGAACTGTGCTGAAGCCACCCATGTAGTTGTGGAACATTGTTCCAGAGTTAGCAGGTGCTGCTATCTTAATGTGCTTCCCATCAATTGCCCCAATACAATTTGGAAAATTACAAAGGTCTTCAAATTCAAAAGCTGTTTGTCTCCAGGCAGCTGTGGCTGGCTCTGGGAGATACAAAAGGCTGAAGAACTTGCCGCAAGGCGATGCATGTTTGCCTCACAATACGGCCTGCTATTGAGTGGGAGATCCTGCATGACTTTGCTATAATTCTAAACGTGGAACTGTGTGCCAGGTACCAGCAAGTATAGGAAACCCAGTGAGAAGAACCAATCCAAAGCACTAATTGTACATGGAACAAACTTTTAGGCACAGATCTCATTAAATGAATAAGTGATAGCAGTTTGTCATTTGATTCATGGGGTTTAACGTTTCAAAGCGACTAAGGTTATGAGGGACACTGTATAGTGGAGGTTTCAAAAATTTTGACTACCTGGGGCTCATTAACGAGCGCTAAATCAAAATTCAAGCAAGCCTACATGTTTACTTTGTAGCTGGGAGCCCTTTGTGCCAATAGGCCATGGCCAACATTCTGCTGGAAGTATGAGTTCAGCATGATATGGTGACCTGCAAATTTTATCCCTTTTTTTAGCCTGAGATAATACAAGGGTCAGGGGAGCTGACTAATTTTCTCTGTTCACTTATTTACTATAATTCCTGCGGCATTATGCTGCTGTGAAATTTTGCCACTGCTTCAGCTGCTTTGGAATCCGCCTTTTGCGCGAGGATGTGGCGCCATCATGCGGGAGCGGGCGGGAAACACATTGAGCGGCAGTGTAGCAGACGACGCGAAAGCGCACCATACGAAATGGCCACGCCAACGCTGGTAGAAAGCGAAAGCTTCCCCCCTTTTTTGTCCTCGGAGCGGAAAGTAGTGACAGTGATTGCAGCATATCATGTTCACACAGTATGGGGGAAGGTAGAGCGTTTTCACAATCCACTCATAACGCACGTGCGCATATACTATCTTCGTATTGTAAGAGCGTGTAGCGCGGGCCGTGTTCGACGTGACAGAATGAGACTCTCTCAGCGTGCAGGTTTTCGGCAGACAGGAGAGCGTGGGGGCAGAGAGAGAGAGAGAGAGAGAGGGGGGGGGGGATCGCAAAGGGCAAAGCAGCCAGGGGTTTGTTGATGCTGCAGAGCTAGGTGGAATCGTCTCCTGTGACTTTGAGCGGCGCATATGCGCGGGGTGTCTTGAGTTACCGAGCGCAATGCGGTCACCGCGGCGCCGGCATGGTGCAATGGGCGTCGCTTCCTCCTCGCGTCATCTACAACCGTGCAGCTATAGGATTTCATCCACGAAGATCGGCAGAGAAGCACATATACACACCCCGTGAAAAGGGCATTGTCCCGGCCGGAATGCACACCTGCAGGAAACGCGCTGCATTTTTCTGGCAATGGATGATTCAGAGCTGTAGCCGGTTTCTGGCCTCAGGAGTCAGAACGGATGTGGTCGCAGTGGTGAAAAGGTTCTCGGTGCGCAGAGAATGGTCATTCTGTTGTGAAAGGATCTCCAACGTTCATTTCTGCCTCCGCCGCGATTTCTGCGGAATCAACAACTTGGTGACACATGTGAATCTCCTACATATCGGATGCGCATCTCGGTCAGGAACCAACCCTGTTCTACGTCCAGAGCGATCCACTCTGCAAGTGAACGAGCATGAACCCTCCAGGAGACTCATTTATTGTGCCGGGCGGTTTCCTTGCCGTTGCAAACGGTTGGACGTAGACGACGATTATCAAGCTCCCTAACGAAGTGCATCTGATTGCGTACGCCAAAGGAACAAAATCCGGATGCTTTGGCGTGCACGAAGGCGAGCCTGTAATTAAAAAAAAATACTGTGCGTTGTGCAAGAGTGTCAAGTGCGTCATATGCTCCGAGCGGCAAAAACACAGATACGACAGGTATGTATGCATCTAAACGAAATATGCATGATGAAAAGTACCTACTGGAGTTTTCACCCAGGCTGTAGCGCACCAGGGATAGCTGCAATGAGGATTTTTTCGGTGCGTGATTGCTTTAGTTGCGCCGGGGCCTGAAGGCGATGTATTTTGTCTTTTTCTTTATGTGCGAAAGGGCTAGGTAGCTTAGATATCACAGGCGGCTTTGTGCCCTAGGCCGTAATATTTAGCATGTTTTATCGTGACTGCCTAACAAGAAAAAAAATACGGCGTTTTAATGCACTGCCGTTCGCGAGCCTCATGACCAGCTCAACCACTCGGCTCGCGAACGGCGGTGCATCACAACAAACGCCCAATTTTTCTTTTCTTTTTAGTCAGGCGGCAGTCGCGATAAAACATGCTAAATATTACGGTCTAGCGCACACAGCCACCTGTGATATCTGCGCTACCCGGCCCCTTCGCACATAAATAAAACAAACGACAAAACACATCGCCATCAGACGCGCCGAACAAATGCTCATTGCGGCTATCACTGGTGGGTTACAGGCTTGGTGCAAACTCCGGTAGATACTTTTCATCATGCACATTTCCTTTAGATGCATACATACCTGTAACGAAGTGTTTTTCGCACAGTCGAGAGCACGCAGTCGGCTGCCAAGGTCGCCCATTCACGTCTTGACGCTTGGTTGCCCTAATCCAAGCTTCACGCCGTTGCAGGTCGCGGCTCGCCGAAGGAAACCTAACAAAACGCGTCTTGCATCCCGGCACGCCTCGAGAGTGGCAGCCGTAAGCGGCACAGGTGGTTGGCATCGTTTTACCGAGGTTGTGAACGTACCGCGCCTCCAGCCCCCGTGCGTTGGCTATGAGTGCGGCGACGAGAAGCGCCGTCGACGCCGCTCAGTGTGTTTTCATCAGTCGCCGCTGGGGCTTCGCGCAAAAGGCGGATTGCTTCAATACAATATACTGACAGCAAACCAAACAGTGAAGCAAATGTTCACAATATTTCTACATATTTTCACATTTCTACTTAGCGATAGATGTCTTGCATTGTTTGTAAAATAAGACACGTGCACTCAAAAGACAAACTGGGATATGTCACAAAAAGTAAGGCACGTGGTGCACTGGAGATGGCAGTACTTAACAATTGTATAGAATTGAGCACAAATGTGAAGAAATGTTTACAGCTACGATAAAAGAGTAGTATAATCCAAAATGACATTATTGCATTCTTGACAGAGCAGGTGTTGTTGGAAGACTGAAAGGATGACCACACTTGTGTTGCATGCAGGAGCTGACTGTAAGCACTTAAAAAGACGCTGCTGCCAGTTGTTCGCAAGATTTTATCTAACGTTTACTAGTACAGCTGTAACTATGCACACAAGTAGAAGAAAGCTTGCGAGGTGCAATGCACTGTGAATCACAAGTGAACAATACATATTTTTTTTCATACATGCGGTACAATGACTAAAGAGTTTAAAGTGTGAATGCTCTTGTGAATGCACTGCATCAGCCTGCACATGGTATATGCTACTTGCAAGCTACGCCACTGGGTTGTGAAAAAATTAAAATAAAAACATACAGTTCAGTTCAGTCGTGTCCGACTCTTCTTCGTGACCCTATGGACCATGTCACGCCACGCTTTCTGGTCTCTCACTATCTTTCTAACATCACATAACTTCATCTGCAGTGCCTCGAGGATGCCATCTAACCATCGCATTCACTGCCTACCCCTTCTCCGGCGACCCTCAACCTTTCCCAACATCAAATCTTTCTCCAGCGACTCCTCTCTTCTCATCAGATGACCAAAGTAGCTGCGCTTTAACTTTAGAATTTGACCCTCCAATAAGCAGTCAGGGTTTATGGTCGACAATATCGACTGATTTGATCTTCTGGCAGTCCAAGAAACTCTCAAGAGTCTTCGCCAGCACCACAATTCAAACGCGTCAATTCTTCGGCGGTCAGCCTTTTTCACAGTCCAACTCTCGCATCCATACATCACAACTGGAAACATACAGTAGCTCACCTTAATGTGAATGCCAGCTTTTACCCAGCTGACAAACTGACCACTGAGGTTCTGAGTTGCTGAGCCAGAGGTCTAACTCTAGGAGACTGCCAAACCTGCACAATAACAACAGTAGAATGAAACACTTGTCTAGAGTTAAAGAAAATCCCACCTTTCCTGTACAAAAAAAAAAGCACGGCAGATGCTTGTATGCTGAGTAACAAGGGCGATATGCTACAGCGACGTGGTAAATTGGTCCACGTCATTTTTTGATGGGGAAATTCATGAGCGTGATGTTGGCCGTACCCTTTCGTATCGTGTGATCCTAGGTAATTACCGCGAGACTGAGGCAAAAAAGAGAAAAAATAATAGAGCCAACTATGCAAAAAAACTTGTCCATACTTAATTTCTTTCATTGACAAGCACTTCCACGTCTTTGGCTCGCGTCGTTGAAGTTAATAATGCATAGATGTAATCGCGTTTGCAGCATACTTGTTTTGTGTAAGTGAGCACGTTTTGCATTTTCACACGCTCTATGCTCTGACGAAACCGCACATCCCATCTCATGCAACCCTGACCCGAGCACGCTACCTGCTCCGTCATACTGTGCTTGAGAAACGAAGCACAGGCAAGGATGATATGAATACTTTACCTTTCTGTAGGCATGTAGAAGTACTGGAAGAAGTCTATGCCGTCTTCACCCCTCATGTCCTGCACCAACGTAAAATACTCGTCAAGTTGACACTGATCCCTCAAAAGACGTATAAGCTTGCGCATTTTACGCTGCTGCTGGACAACTGCATCGACGGCGACGAACTGCGCAACTAAAGACCAATTCGCATCGCTGCTGGTGGCCATATAGGTAGTCAGGAGCTCTGCTGAACCGCTATTCATGTGGTAGCTGACGAGAGCCATCGAACACACTAAAAGCTTCGACAAAAACCACGTCATGGTACCAGATTCCATGACAGCCGATATGCAGCAAGTTGGAAAGGAAGACCAATCGGGACGCTGGAACCACCCGGCTGACCGGCAGTCAGCAAAACGATCGTACAAAACCCCTTCCGCACCACGTCCGCTTGCAGACATAAAACGTGCGGACCACGTGCTTGCGGAACCGGTTGAAAAGCGAACATACAGTGGAAGTTAGGATCACTTGGTGCAGAAGATGCTAGCTGCATCAAGTAGTGGTTGTAATTTTTGGAGGTACTGTCTATTCGCACCTACATAAGTTCACCTACGCCGAGGTTAGGCCTACCTGCCGCGGAGCCACCCCTGGGCCCATATTCGGAGTTTGCTTCGTTATCGAAAGTGGCGATATCCCCTACCTCGAGTCATCTGATTGGTGGACGTACCAGAGTCAGATGCCACTACCACTTCTGATTCCGGTACTTCTATAAATCAGATGACACGAAGTTTGGGAGATAGCATGCCGTTTCACTTTGCCGGCGGCTTTCCTTGAATGCGTGACCACTACTGTCGACACCGAGAATCATATTTCTGCTCGGCTTCCATCGCAACAAAGAGCATGAAGATGCGTGAAAGCTTGAAAACAAGGCAAGAAAAAAAGTACCCTTGAAGCATGAAAGTGAGCTGCACATCGCACGAAGAGCAGACGAGCTGTGGCAGCTTCACGCGCTGATAGCCTATGGCGTGGCCGAAATCGCACAAAGTTATTTAAATGGCCAGTGAGAATGCTAGGTTTGGGCTGCAAAACATTTTTTTATTACTTGCTGGGGGTTTGTGAAGCGGCAAAGCTGGCTTTAGGGAGAAAAGGCATTGGCCTGCCGCCTTGAAGAATTCCAATGGTGTGCGACGCCGCGATTTGGCACATCATAAGCTAGAAAATGGTCGTATTTGCCCCTTCTCTAGCCACTTTTGAGGGCTGTAACAGAATTTTTAAATAATTTCATGATTGTTTTCAGCTACGATTTTGTATATGTGAAAGGGGAAGGATCAGTGTTGCTCACTGTGAAGAACATGTGATAATTGGATAAAAGACGAAGAAAACCACGTTTGGAGAAAGAAGAAGAGGAAAACGTGGAGGTTGGCTCGAGGAGCGCGAGGCACGAGCAGGGAAAAACAGGCGAGCAGCGGAGCCGATCGGCTGTCCAAGGAGCTCGGAGCGGCCTGACCCAAGGATCCAGACCTGGGGCCTGCCGGCCGTATCCTGTCCTGTTCTCCTGTCGTTCACGAAACTCGGAACGGTGGTCGGGCCCGGGAGTGCCACAGCGCCAGCTCTTCACCGGCACGAGCGTTCGGCGCCATGCTGAGCCCAGGCACGTCGGGGGAGGCCTGACGCATCGGCCGTGGAAAGGCAACCCGAGGCCTCTTGCCTCTACTGGGCCCCGTCCGGTGGCCTAGCCTTCCGCTGGGCTTACCGAGGCCTTGTTGCACCGACCCTGCAAAGCTCTGACCACCCGGAGCGTCTGCACCGGCTCGTCCACCCAACGAACTGGTGACTGTAGATAACTTAGTGTTTAGTCTTTGACCTACTTGCTTGTCCTACTCTCGTCCTGTCCATATGTGTACGTAAATTATTCGTTGTTAGCTTGGTCAGTCTGGTCGTCTATGTAGATTGCTGTCTCTGAATAAGCCACAGAGCAAGGTGGCCAGAAGATTCAAAGAAAAGAACCTCACACTCACACAACACGAAAGTGACGTTTACTGAATATCACCGTTTTTTGACCTGTCTCTCCCCTTGGGATCGCTTGGGTCAAAAGATGCTAACTGATCAATTGATGATTTTATTTTTGGAGGTGCTGTTCATTTTACCTAGATAACATGAATACGATGAAAACAGGCCCTGAAGATTTGTGAAATAAAAAAAGAACTCAAACGCTGAGGCTCAAAGGGCAGGGCATGGGTTTGTTATGGAAATAAAGTATTCTGGAACAGCTTATAAATTAAGCATCCTGTTTTGTGGAAGATACTATGCAAGCTTCCTGTCAAGTGTCTCAACTTGGTCTATCGATGACTGCTTCAGAGCATAGACATCTGGTGAGAAGCTTCATACCTGATGAACTTGTTCTGTAGGGTTTCTTGATTTCTTTTTGTTCTTTTTAAAGGAATGAAGATGTACAATAGCTTAGTGCACCCACACACAGTAGGCAGGCCATGACATAAGGCATTTGGCCTTCTGCACTGCCATTCAGTGGTGCCTTGCTTTCAATATCCTTTACCTTGCCTTGTTAGCATGGTCATATTGGTTATATTGTTATGGGGATGTATTTAATGTAACTGGTGCTGCGATGGGTGGAACTCGGCGCAAAGACTTCAGAAGCCGTGCAGCATCCACTCTGTCAGCGTTGTCGTCTTACAGAACACTTCTTCGTCCACACATTCCTCGTGCGTTGTTCGACATGGTGTCCGGTATCCGGATGAAGGGAACGAACCAGTGCAGATGGCAGCTCAGGGTAGACTATTTATGACAGTGTGAGCTCGAGAGAAGGGAGAAAAAGTGCTAATAGCACTGGTGTATATGGAAAACGAAACCGAAACTTATGCGGGATACACCATCACCTCCTGATTAAAAAACATGAAACACGTGTAAAAGCGTGGTATGCACAAGAACCGAAACAGTACAGTCAGTATTCAAGCCTGTCAGGTAGGCGACGCTCTCTTGCACTTCGACGCATCGCTTGTGCTGTGTCGTTGCTTTGCGAAGTTGAACTTGTTTCAACCACTGGAGAAGTGGACTGCTGTTCAGTCGTTTCAGTTGATGCTGGTTCTGTACGATCTCCACAAGTAGTTGGTTCGTTGTTTAGAAGCAGTGCAGAGTCAGAGCTGTTTCCTGGTACGCGAGCTAATTTAGTGCATTCCAGATGCGATCGTCACTTCGGAGAAAGGCATTCCTGCCGCTCTATACAGTTGAACCCCGCAATAACGAAATTACCGGGGGCGAGAAAATTTTTCGTTCTCGCGAGAATTTCGTTATCGCGAAAACGGCACTGTACAGATGAATAAGTACGAACCTGAACCTGCGGAAGCACAACTTTATTTAAAAAAGTCTGTAATTGACGATTGCCTCTTCTTGCTTTGCAGCAGCGTCAAAACTCTGCTCTCGCAACTGAGCAGGCTTTCCATTGCAATATCGTCATCGTGAGCACCGATGAACGAACGTAAGGTGTTGAGAGCATCGAGCACATCCCGCGGACTTGCCTCCTTTTTCTCGAGCTGATCGTCGTCGCCTTCGTCGTCACTCTCCTCAGTTATGCTGCACACATTCTTGATGATGGTGTCATCTGTCAATTCCTCATGGACAATTACATTTTCATCCACAAAGAGGAAGTCGTCCAACGCCTCCAGCACAGTCTCGTCGACAACGCGCAGCTCCTGCCATGTGCTAACCAGTGTGGCCCTTTCTTCTGGCAGCTGCGACCCTGGCGATGCGGCGGGTGCGAGCTGCTCAGTAGCGAACCCCGCGTGCTGGAACGAGTTTTGAACAATAGTTGCTCTTGTTGCCGTCCACGCCGCGGCCACCATTTCCAGGGCCATGAACAAATCAACTTCCAACGGGCGCTTCATCTCAATGTTGAAGAGCAGCCGTTGAAGAAGCCTCCCTCGGTACGTGCACTTAACACTTCGTATCACACCTTGGTCCAAGAGCTGAATCACGGAGGTACAGTTCGGGGGAAAAAATATCAGGCGGATGTTGGTCAAAGCTGTGTCATCAACGTGATGTGCACTGCAATTATCCAAGAACAGGCACACAAACCTTCCTGCCTTTCGCATATCTCCATCGAAGGCGGCCAGCCAACTCCCAAAGATGGCGCGGGTCATCCAGGATTTATGGTTGGCTGTGTATTGCACGGGCAGCCTGCGACCCCCTTTAAAGCAACGTGGCTTTTTACTGCTGCCGATGACGAGGAGCGGACACTTATCAGAGCCGTCCTTGTTGGAACACAACAAAATCGTGATGCGTTTTTTGCTCTGCTTTCCACCATGGCATCGCTGCCCTTTTAGTTCCAATGTTTTTGTCGACAGCATTTCATAGAACAGGCCAGTTTCATCGGCGTTGTAAATGTCGCAGGGCTTGTATTCGGCTTCGATGCCTTCGTACATCTTTCGCATCCAAGTTGATGCCGATTCCGCATCGACGCTTGCAGATTCACCCGAAAGTACTTTAGCAACAATATTATGCCTCGCCTTAAAACGGCTCAGCCAACCAGCACTCGCCTTGAAATTGTCCTGCCCTAATAGGCAAGCGAAGCCGAGGGCTTTTTGCTGCACTAAGGCCCCGGACAGCGGCACCTTGTTGGCTCCCTGTTCTAAAAACCAGGCATACACAGCCTTGTCGACATCTTCAAAAGTCGCTGTTGTCACCATCTTGTGCTGCGCACGTGCTCCATTCTTCAGGGCAGCCAAGATGCTGTCTTTGCACTTCAGTATTGTCGACAGCGAACTGCACGGAATTCCAAACTCTTCCGCAATATCCATCTTCTTCCTTCCTTTGGCAGCTTGTGCGATGAGTTCAGCCTTCTCCTGAAGCGTCAAGAACTTCCGCGTTTTGGTCGGAGGAGGCATTTTGTCAGCACGTCGGTACGGCAACGTCGGCTCGCCAGACAAAGAAACAGTGAATGCCTGGCCTGCTGGCATGGAAAAAACAACAAACATCCATAATGGTGATACGATGATGGTGATGGTGGCGCTGCCCTCTGGCACGGCAAAGCCACAAGTTAAACATAAGAGAATAAAAAATTTAAAGAAACAAAAACCATTTCCCGTCATCGCACTGTACAGAAAAATTTTTGCAACAAAAAAATAACTCATCACGGACATGCCCATATGAACTGGTTGCCAACAAATCATAGCCCGCCAAATTTGTTTTTTTGTTTTTCAAACGACAAGCGCGCAGTCATTGTCAGCAACTTGTAAACAAACATGGCCGCGTGCGTAAATGTGCTTGTTGGTAGCGTGGAAGCGCCAAAAATGTTAAAACTGGTGTACTAAAACGCATTCCAGTGATTTAATTTCCTGCAATGGCTTACGCACGAAAAAAATGTGTGGACTGCTACTTGAGAAACCTTCGTTGTTGCGGGATTGAAGTCTGAAAGCGTTTCGTTGTTGAGAGAGATGAAATGCATTGAACCTTATGAACGTTGGCCGGGGCCACTAAACTATTTCGTTCCATCGAGAAATTCGTATTCCGCAATTCGAGAATTGCGGTTTTCGTTATTGCGGGGTTCAACTGTATGACTACTTTAAATGGACCCATGTATGAAAGCGATGCCTTGCCTCCAGCTATGGTAATTTTTACCTAAACGAGGTCACCGTTTCAAAATGTTTGGGCCCTAGCACCGCATCTCCTATCTGCAGACTGTTGGGTGTATGACTGCTTAGCGTGGACCTTCTCGTGAACCGGTTTCAGCACATTCGTGGAGTGTTTGTCGCTCCCAGAGCGCATTTCAGCAATACTGAGCTGTGTTCTGGGTTAAGACCATGTAGGATCTTCGGAGGTGACAAGCCAGTCGTGTGCAGAGTCGACCTATATGTACCAATGTAGTCAACCAAGGAAGCTTGCAACGGGCGTTTCTCCAATCTCGCCATTTGTATCCAGTCTTTGAGCACCCTGTTGAATCTTTCTATTGCACCGTTTCCCTGGGGGTATTACACTGAAGAGCAACAATGTATAATGCTCTTCTCACGCAAGAATTCCTTGAACATTTGAGACTTGAACTGCGGTTCGTTGTCAGTTACAATTTCATCCGGGAAAGCCTCGCGGCTGAATAGCCCTTGCAGGAACTTGACAACAGTATGCGACGTTACTATCAGTGCTAATGCAATTACAGGCCACTGTGAGTGGTAATCAATCAGGGTTATTATGTATTGGCGGTTGGAAGCTGCCCATTCTAGAGGACCTACAATTTTGCAACAAGCAGACGCCACTTGAACACATATTACAAGAGTTTTTTCATTAAACGAAAAGTACAAAAACCACGTAGAATTCTATACAGATGGTTCATAAACAGCTCTCTTTGTCAGGAGCGGTGTAGTGGACAACAAAATAAAAAAAAAAACAATTAGGGTACCCCAGCGTGCATAAATTTTTACTGCTGAAGCTTATGCCATACTCCTAACAGCAGAAAAAATAGTAAAGAGTAACATTGAAAAGAGTATAATCTACATCGACTCACTCAGTGTAATCATGGCTCTACACTCCAGAAATGCAACAGAACCCTTAATAGGAAATATAATACATTACATTAAGTCCGTTCGATTTACCTTGCATTGCGTTAACTAGTTCCTGGCAGTTCAGAAAAATTGCCGCACTCATGCAGCGCCAGTTCAGCAGTGCAGGCATAGCGCGACACTAGCGCCAAACTGAAACGAATGCTAAAGGGCAGGTAGTGCAGGCCTTCTGCTAGTCTTGGCACTTCGCCAGCTGAACCATAGCGCATGTCGACTTTTGTTCACCGATTGATCCTGCTTGCCCGCGGTTAGGCGAAAGTGTTTTGAAGAGTGTACAGGTTGGTTGATATGGTGGAAAGCGTTATGGATTGCGGCGCATCATGTGCAGCCATCGTTCAAACAGTTATTGAGCTAGCTGATGGACTCGGACAGTGAAGACGAAGAGTTCGACGATGTTGTCACAATTCTAGCGCTGAAGCTAACTAGGTTGCAATGCAATAGAATTCCTAAGTACTGTGAAGAAGTCGCGAGTCGCTACTTTGATTTTGAATTTAAAAGACTTTTCCGCCTATCGTGCAAGACGTTTGATACACTTGCCACCAGATACATGCCGTCGCCATTCTTCCCGAGCGCGACAAGAGAACATCCAAGGATTAGTGCCGAAAAGACGTGCTTGGTTGTTTTGTGTTCCTTGTGTGGACTGTGCAGTATGTACTCTGGCTGACCGCTTCGACCTTGCCGTGTCGACCGTACACAGCTGTGTCGTGCGAATGTTGGATTTCCTAAACAGTGTCAGTGAGGAAGTTATTGCGTGGCCTGGCCGGCAGGAGCAGGAGCGCAGCAAGGCGGGCTTCCTTGCAAAAACCAGTGGCAAGGGACCCCAAAACACAGTAGGCTGTATTGACTGCTGCCACGTGGAGATCAACAAGCCGACAGAATCTCCTCTTTCTTACTACAACCAAAAGAAATGGCCTTCAATTGTGCTGCAAGGCATTGTCAATGACAGAAACAAGTTCCTGGATGTATTTATTGGATTTCCTGGCTCGGCACACGATGCAAGGGTGCTGCGTGAAAGCCCTTTCTTTGAAGAAGCCGCATTGAAATGCTGCAATGGATATATCCTTGGAGATTCAGCATATCCCCTCCTACCATGGCTGATGACGCCATACCGAGACAACGAAGCTACTTTCCCGTCGTGGAAGAAAAAGTTCAAGGTTCATTCGCAGCAGAGTTGCAGTTTATTTATTTATTTTATTTATTTATTTAGACATACTGTCAATCCACTGGGGATTTTAACAGGAAGGGCATTTAGTACAAAGCATATCAGGGTGAAAAGGACTGCATGGCTAAAAATGTCAGATACAGAGTGCGTAGCCTTAAAAGGAACTTAAGAGGTGAAACGATGGGAATACAGTGTCACACTTCATTATACAATTATACAGGGAAGATCACTGTTATACAAGAAGATCACTGACGCCTGGCAAACATGATCACACTGATAGGTTAGGCATGGCCCACATAGCATCACACAGAAACAATACAAACGAAAAATGTAGCACTAAACATGAAGTCAACTATTTAGGATGACATTTGAAATATGTGATAATGTCAGGAGGTGATTTTCAACAAGTTTTGCAAACGTATCTAGTGATGTACTATTAGTGATGTGATGATGAAGGTTATTCCACTGTCTTACTGCAAGGGGGAAAAAGGAATATTTCAGGCAGTCAGTCGGAAAGAATATTCTTTTAGTGTTTGGCTATGTTTATGCCTAGTTGGTCTCGCCTCTGAGGTCGTGATGTACTTCGTTATATCAAAATTAAGTTGGTTATGCAGCAATTGATAAAGCAGCTTAAGACGTGCAAGTTTGGCTCTATTTTCCAGAGTGAGAATGCCGGCGTCAATTAGTAGTTGAGTCGGTGAGTCAGTATACCTGTACCTGTTAAACACAAATCTGACTGCCTTTCTTTGAATGGATTCTAATTTACTTATGAGACATTTCGTGTGAGGAAACCAAGCGACAGTCGCATACTCCAGAACTGACCGAACAAAAGCGTTATATGCAAGTTGTTTTGTTGAAGGCGGGGCTTAACGGAGGTGTCTTCTGAGAAACAGGAGCCGTTTTAATGCAGCTGATGTCACATAGTTGACATGCGACTCCCATCTGAGATCATGTGATATTATAACACCAAGGTATTTATAATTGGTAACTCGCGTCAGGGGGGTATTATTCACCATATAGGAATATGAAGATTGATTTTTTTTTTCTCGTTATTGTTAGAAGAGCAGACTTACTAATATTAAGGTTCATTTTCTAGTCAACACACCACTTGGATACGGCTTCTGCAGCGCGGTTTAGGGCAATATGGTCATCGGGAGTATTAATTTCCTGGTAAATTATACAATTATCTGCAAAAAGTTTAATATTGACATTGACATAAGAGGGTAGATCATTAATAAAAATTAGAAATAAAATTGGAGCCAGGACGCTGCCCTGGGGCACTCCTGATGTTACTCGTTCAATTTCAGAGCACTGATTGTTAATCTCAACATATTGTGACCGATCTGTCAAAAAGTCTTTAATCCATTTAACAACTTGGCTGCTGCCTAGTGTGCATTCTAATTTATTAATAAGTTTTCTGTGTGAAACGCGGTCAAATGCCTTTGAGAAGTAAAAAAAAATCATATCTACTTGTTTCTGATTGTCAATGCTCAATGATAAGTCATGAATTAGTTCCAAGAGCTGAGTAACAGTGGAAAGGCCTTTCCGAAACCCATGCTGGGATGGTGTCAGGATGTGCTGTTGTTCGAGAAATGTGGTTATATGCTTGGTCAAGATGTGTTCGAGAAGTTTACATATTGTGCAAGTTAAAGAGATGGGTCTGAAGTTAGAGGGTTCATACTTGCTTCCACTTTTATGTACAGGAATAATTTTGGAGATTTTCCATTCTTGGGGTAAGGCGCTTGTTGATAGAGATTTATTAAATAGTATGAATAAATATTTGGCGATCCATTCGGCATATCGTTTGAGAAATATGTTTGGTATGTTGTCCGGGCCAGGAGCTTTTTTTGTGTCTAGTTTAAGTAAAAGATTCAGTATACCTGATTCACTTGTATTTAAAGAGGCTTGCAGAGGGATGCATCCTCTGCAAAGAGGGATGCACACAGTTGAGAATGCTTTCGGATTGCTGAAGCAGCGCTTCAGGCGGCTGTATCTTGTCGATGCTGCAAGCATCAAACAGTGCTTACTTACTCTCATGGGTGCATGTGTCCTGCACAACTTGTGCGATGAAGAGAATTTTTTTGACGAACTGCGGCAGCTGCCAGTGCAAGAAGAAGTTGGCAATGATGAAGACACCGATATCTTCATTGACTGTGGTGTGGCAGGCTTCAGCGAGAACTTACAAAAAGATATTGCTCAGAATCAGTGCTGATGCTCTATACACTTGAGTGTACACATCAAACATTTTTTGTCATGGGCATTTGTGCACTAGTGCCAGCAGCAAAGAACAGTGTATTAAATAACACATCCATTTCTGGTACCTGCAGAGCTGATACACTGCTTTCATGTCACTTGGGTGAAAATTGCCTTTATAGCTATTCTAACTACTCTTATAAATTGCTGTTGGAAACTCACCACTAGACACCCACCAGTAAAAATGGGTACAAGCGTCCCCCAGCCTGGCGCTCGGCTTTTTTAGTGGTGTGCGCTTGGGAGAAGCTCCGTAAACCCCGCTGCGCCTCCGATTCCTGGTGGGCCCAAACCCAGTTTCGAACCTCGCAGCCTGCAAAGGTGGTTCCTGTTTGTCTTGCAAAGGCCTTAGCTGCAGTGCTTCCTTTGAGCCGGAGCCTGAGCAGTTAAAAAAAGAAATTTTTGCAGGCTGTATGGTTCGAAACTGGGTTTGGGCCCACCGGGGAGGGAGGGCGCAGCGGGGTTTACGGAGCTTCTCCCAAGCACAACCTTAGAAAAGCCGAATGCCAGGCCAGGGGATGCTTGTACCCATTGTAGGTGTGGACGCACGGAATTTGAATGTTGCTGAAAGTTAATGCCATTAGTTATTGACCCAATAGACGTAGTTGATAAATGGTTAATGCATGTTGGGGTGCTGTGTGTGATTTACTACAAGGCCAAAATGGGGCTGACACAGGATGTGTTGCAAGGCACATTGTGATAGCACATGCATTAAATAAGGCTTGAGAACCACTGCCAAACACCTATGCTTGTAATAAAGCATGTTTTGATCATCTTATATCATTGACTGGTGAGAAAGCAACATGACAATCAGTGTTTTTGGCAATTTATTTTGCCTGGGAAGATTTAGCTCCAACAGCTGTTACAAGCCGCTCCAGCAGAGCCATTTTTTTTTTTTTCGATGCGCTCGGCCCGATCCTTTTTGGCCTCCTGGAAAATATTCAGGAGGGTGTCGATGGAGGTGTCCTTGCCGCGCCGCTTGTGACGTACATCATCCTGGGGCTGTTGCGAGGGCCCTGCCTCATTCTTGCAACTGGCCTCTGTGTCTGAAGGTGTACTGGAACAAGTATTTTAGGTTGAAAACACTTTTGAAACTGCTCAACAATTATGTTCAGGCAGTCTTACCTTAAATCTTCTCCCTGTATTACTTTTCCTGGCGCTACGAGGAATGTGAGTGCTATGTGATGCTCGTGCTCCAGTATCTCACCTAGCTCCCTAAAAAAAATATGTTCAAAACGTTTATGAATGGCAGCTCAAGTAAATCCACAGTAGCAAGAAGCTCAGAAGACCGCATGATGCAGCACAAAAGGCAAAACAAGCAAGGGGTTTTTGGTGAGCCTCGGTCTACTAACCAACGTTCCAAGATGTACACTTGTCTTTGTCTTGGAGAAGACAAGTCCACTTGTTGAAATGTTGGCTATCAGGCCGAGGCTCTCCTCTACCTCTTGTTCAGTTTGTTAAGATTCTGACCTCCAGTAAATGTACTCACTCCTCATAGTTGCAATTAACGCGCAAATGGCCTGAGGTGTTGTTCTTTGTCTTCGCTCATTTGTAAGCCCTTTTTAAGCTCTTCCATTTGTTTTCAGCCTGAATTGGGCTCACATTGCAGTTAAACCGCTTGTTTATTGCATTGGCAAGGGCTTGCACAGTGCCCTCTTTGTCCTAAAAAGATGCAGAGCATGAAAATATATTTTTTCATTTAACAAAACAGAAGTCAGCAACGGGTTTCTGAAAACGTCTGCAGACCAATAAAGACCACTGAGAGCATTTATGGGCTCCTGCACTAGTGTAATGACCTGTAGTGAGGACTTGCAAGGAAAATGATCTCGTTCAACACAGTTTCTGACATTTCATTCTCTCAATGGCCAAACTGGCATTACATAGGAAAGGAAGCTTCATCAAAACATAGATGATCATGATGTTACTAACAGGTTAATACCAATTATTTAAACAGATGAGCCAAACCTACCTGTGCTGGCAGCATGATGAGAGTAAACATACATATGGAGGAAAATTTCACAGCGCTAAAAAAGACAAACACAGACATAAACAGGGTCAGGACAGACACGCTGAACTGCAACTTTTTTTTCTTTAAACAAGTAAAAACAAGAACTTTGCATGCGTCACACTGACGGCAGGCATCCGAACCTGTATACATACATACAAACATGAATATCAACAGCTAGATAGTTAGCTATATATATGTATTGTATAACCTAGAAGTGAAGGAGGGAAACCACTCAAATTATGATCAGTAAGCTTGTCTAACCACTCAGTAGCTTGCCCAAACATGATAGAACCCCACAAAGACCTTTAACAAAAAGCTTACCGGAAGCCCCCTTTTTTCCCAAGAAGGGCCTTCTTCTCCTTATAGTCTGAAATCGGGAACCGTGTCCTGCTTTCCGACCACAGTTCGCTGCTGTCAGTATCCGTCACGTCCCGTGCCACCTCAGCAGGTGCCTTGTCCTGTGCCGCCGCTTCTGCTGCTGCTGGCGACTGGATGCCGGTAGGCGGCTGCTGGTCTGCAAACACTACGGACATCACTGTCCTGTCTGGTAAAGAAGTAGAAAATTACTCAGTGCAACATAATAATCTAGTCCACCGGATGTACAAAGCTAACAATTTTGGTTTTTGTCAAGTGCAGTATATCCCAACAACGTAAACGCAATTGTTTAGACGCAAGCGTACCGTACCCTAGAGTACCATTTAGGGCACATGCGGAATCAATAAAAGTGTAAAAATTTACCTTTAAACGCTAACCTACACACCGATATTGCACCCCGCTAACACACACAGACGTATCAGTGCTAAAACACACGAAGAGGTATCAGTGCTAATACACACAAATAGTTATCAGTTTATTACAGATAGTTGTGTGCCAAGGAAAGGTAAGCTGTCATACAGAAATTAACTCGCAGCATTTAATAATGCGATTAGTGCGCTGACTACAGCGAAATATTTCTTGCGGGTATGACGTTACAAACAAAACGCTTCGTGCACCCACGTGTTTCATGCAACGTGGAGCTGTGCCCAAACATACCTTCTGTCTTGTACGCATAGCCGTTCTCTGGCCAAACACGGCTTCCATCTTCATTGACGATCGGCGTCAGCTTTGTCCACACGCTGCCTATGGCACCGCAAATGCTGCCGTCATCTGCTGCCATGGCTGTTGCGCTTCTGCACAACCGGCACTACCTTCCAACACGGTGCAGGATCTGCCTGAACTAGCCCTGCACGATGCCTGCACTTGTTTAAAACGAACGCCGTAGTTCAGAGGGTACCACGTAGCACTGCCAAAACGAATGGCCGATTGCGGCACTACATGAACTAGTTCAGGTAGTGCAGGTAAATCGAACGAACCTATTGAAACAGCTGAAATGTGGGGACACGAAATTAAACTCTGCCGGGTGCCATGTCAAGTAGGGATCAGTGGCAATGCACTAGCTGATGAATGTGCCGCAGCTGCTCGGAATAGCAACGTAGAAAAAGTAAACTGTATCATCAAATTCGTACAAAGAAAACTGAAAGAGAAAGGAGACAGGGAGATAAATAACAAACTACACTCAGTAAAGCCAGTGCCAGAAGAATGGAAATCATGCACTCGCCAAGAACGTTTCATCGAAGTCATTTTATGTCGCCTCTGAGTCGGTCACACACACTTAACTCACAACTTCATTCTTGCAAAACAAGAAATACTGATGTGCGAACTCTGCTGAGAAATTGTTACCATAACCACCTCTTAATTGCATGTAAAAAACGAAGATTTAAGACAAACACTTTTCAAAACTTCATAAGGAACACACCCCACCACATCCAAGACTACTTGTTGGAGAAAAGTCACTCATTGACATTTTTTGTTCTTTCATTCCTTTAAGAAGCAAAACTTTTAAACAAGCTATAGAATCTCGAATTGCTTAATTTCACACCGCGCTTTCGGCACATGATGGCCTGAGTTGCCTATGTGCTATAAAACACAAGTAAACTTCTCATCGTTGGTTGAAGTTTCTTTTTTTTTCTTCTCATTGCTGGTGGTCTCATCTCCTCGTTTCACCGAAAGAATCGCAATGGGCCGAATTACATTAACAAACTGGTTTAATTAAAATAATAGGGTGGTTAAATGAACATGTACAGCACAGTCGAATAGAAGAACAGCTCAGGACACACACTGAGTCAGGTCGCCCTTCGGGTTACTACGGTCCGTTGGCCTAAGCGAGCTTGCAGGAGAAGGTCCGTAGTCTCCTTCGTTCGGGCCGCAACAGCCCGGCTACCCCCTGCAACTTGCCGTTCTCGCGCAGTCTCACTTTTTTATGAAACCATCCTTGCTGTCCCACTGCCACCACTTACACAGTTTCGCGGAATCCGTAGCCGAGATCGAGTTTGCCGAAGCGTCTCAACCCTGGCCTTTCCACCATTCGCATGCCAATGTCGAGGATGTGCGCAAGATTTACGACACACCCACAAAACAAACAACGTACAGGCACTCCATGGGCAACTGGAGGAGCCTGCTGATGCGCCGACGGTGCTTTGAAACTCGCGCACTAACCGGCCAAATACAGAGCGGTCGAGCGCCCTTCAATACGTGAGACTCCCACCCCTCAAGAAAAAAACCCACACAGACAACACGCACACTCAGGGACACTTCCCCCCCTGAATGCAAAAACAAGGCAAAAGTCACCTCTTTGATACGGGCGCCACTCGGCCTGCGCGCCACGTGGGAGGGCTCCTCGAAACGGGAGGAAACACACACACACACACACACACACACACACACACACACACACACACACACACACACACAAAAACTTCGAGCAAACATGCACTGTTGACAACCTTACAATGTCCTTCGGGAGCTTTTGCCATAGTTTGCCTGGGAATGTCACTAGCAGACTTTTCGAGTGTCTGAAAAATGTGACAGTGACTTAAAACCTCCTCAACCTGTTTGTCCATTAGGGGCCACCAATAGAGCTCAAGCAGCCTTTGCTTGGTTCTTACTATGCCAGGGTGGTTTTCATGTATGAAGCTTCGACCCCAGACTGCAAGGCCAAAAAAATGTCTTTGAAAAAAAGTAATTAACGCAGTTACAGTCATCGCAATCACCCAATTCTGTCGTTTCTCTCCTCCCGTTTTCTCCCAAAGGTTTTTCACTCTCTTGCCCGGTCGTCTAGCCTCCGCAAGCCAAATTCCCCTTCCTCCGCGTTTGGCGGGAGGTAGGGCGTGGCACTGTGCACGCGAAAACGAAACGAGCGAGGGAGCGTGTGCCGCTGCATTCATTGCATTCAGTCCAGCCGTGGCGAGGGAAAAGCGCTCGGCGAGCGGTGCACACACGTGTACGCCCATCCTTCACCCGTCAGACAGCGAGACGGACCAATGGATGTCATTTCCATTCCGACATCAGCCTATTGGCAACATAGAGAATGAGGAAGCTGGTTTCTTGAAGGAAAGGCTGAAAGAGCTTTGATTTGAATTTTTGGTGCTTTGCAACGCGCATATCGCTGTAGCATTTTGCACTGACTATCTGTTACCTGATCGAAGCATTGGGCTCCTTTGCTTAAAAAGTCATACCCTGGACAGTGGCCCTTTAACAGCCACCTTATTTATTTGATGATCACTGCTCCACAGGTTTACAAATGACGTTGTCCTTCTGTCCCTGGAACATTAAGGTCAACAAAGCACAAGTTCTACTTAACATGCCTATGTTATAATTAGGTTTATTGTAGGGCAAGCTCTCTTACCAGGGCTAGGTCAAGATAGCAGCTTGCAGGTCCTGGCTCGATCAGCTGGCATTCGCGTCTCGTGCCAGCTCGCTGACGCCAGGTCATCTTCTTTACAACGCCTTGTTCTTTGGTCTAGTTTCAGGCTCCATATAATATTGAGCAACTGGTTGCAATACTAAAGATCTGAGCAAAAGAAACAACTGCACACCTGAACTTTTTTAAGCATTCCATGAAAGGAAAAACGAAACAGCTCAAACACAACCATCCTCTTCAATTTGTAGACATTGCAGCTTTTCAACGTGGCTGGTGCAAAGTACAGCACATCTGGATATGTTATATGCTGTTCACACATCCCATTTTCCTTCATATTCAATGCCAGTAATGTCAGATGGTACAGCTGCCATGTCTCTTGTGCTTGTTCCTCAAATTAACCCGATCCTGTACTAGCTCGCTTGCCCGAAAAATAAAGTGATGTGTCAGGAAGCTGGATTGAAGCCTACGTCAACCACGAGTGTACAGGTCAGAAAGACTAGATGCAGAAAGAAATGCAACATGTTTCACAAAGGAAACTAATGGTTTAAATGGTAAACCTATTGGTTAGAGGACAGCCTCCTTCATTTCAGTGGAATACTTTTTTCTCCTTAATAAGCCAGCAGTTGTTTTTGTGCACCTTTTTAAGAGTGCCTATTGCACTCAGGGGACATATGTGGCCCACTTTCATGAGGCCACGGTCTGAAAGGCAGTTGGACCTTGATTGAATAGATCTACCTTGCTTGCATTTCATTGTATGAAAAGGCCTTTGGTGCAAACCAAGTGATAACTGCATGGAACGACTCCACACCAAATGTTTGCCGGTGGGGTGATAACTGCCGAATGTCATTCAGCAGACACTTGCAGTGCAGGAGGCGACAAAGTCTGTTGAGTGCATCCGAGTCTGAAACAATATGTGCAATAAAAACGAAACAGGTCTGAGTAGCAAGAAACTGCTAGGAAGCTTGCATTACCACAAAAACCAACTTACATTTCTGTCTTCATATCTGAGTGGTGTGCAGAGGTGAAAGTGCTGCTCGAGTCGCTCCATTCTGCTCCAAAATGCAATATTGCTCCAAAACTCCTCCAAACTAGCTGCCTTGATGTTCTGCCGTCAAGTTTAGCAGAAAACAGGAACAATGTCACAGCGACAGGGGCAAAGATATAACGCATGTAGAAAAGAATAATGAACTATTGGCAACAGGCAGTGAAATAAAAAAAAAAAAAAAGCTGAAGGATGAAGGTTACCCTTCAGTGCCATCTATCTTTTCTAAAAGCACTACTGTCTAGTGCTCATCAGGAATTTATCAGCATAGGGGTGCGATCAGAATTGATATGCACAAGATAGAGAACGGAAATGTGCCCGTTAATCTAAACTACAAATTAGCGCCATTGCTTAAGCGCATCTAATGATATACTCTACATTTGAATCTATCAAGTCATAAAAGGCGAGCACTTCAGGCCAGAATGGGTGTTCGGTTATGAAGTGCACCAGCAAGTGTTCTGTATGCTGCTAGTCTCTTCCATGTTGTTGCTAAAGTCAGCCTGCTTTATGTATCTTTACATGCTTTGGTCGTTTGTCTTGTCAAAAAGGAGTGCAAAGTTGGAAAGGCATTGAACTTGCATAAAAAGGAATCAGATGGGGGATTTTATATTTCAAAACAAAATAAAACGACAATTATCAAAGGAGTTTGGAAACATGCTCCAAAACTCATTTCGTTGCTCCAAAGCTGCTCCAAAATGGCTCTATTACTGCTCCCAAAGCTGCTCCAAAATGCTCGAGCCTGCTTCCACCCCTGGGTGTGCCTCTGCATAGGTTCATTTATAACCGTAAAATTTACGCCCCAGATAAAATACAAGAAATGCTCAAGCAAATTAAGACTTCAACACCATGTCAAGTAATAATGTTTGAAATTATTCTATATCTCAATGTTACTTTTCTCTCCGCCTTTTTGAACATTATGAATGTAAAACAAATTCAGAGAATAGTGAATGAATCTTTCATGAAGCATTCCAACATGTAAACTAACCATCTGTTTAATTTATTATAAGCAAGTTAGCCATCCAGTATCATCTTCATTTAGTTTAGAATACTAAGAGCAACTGGATGAAACCATTTTCATGGCTCCAGTTGGCCATGGTGCTCAATCTGCACATTGTTGTGGAAAATCAACCACATATGGACTGCCAGGTCTCCAGCCCCGGCACTAGCTGCAAAATAAAGATGATTAATTATGGATTTGGTCCAAAGCCCAATCAGATCACAATTTGGGGAATCTGAGGTAGCGAGAAGCTTTTTCCTCAGCCCTGATAAGAGGACATAGGACACTTAAAGCAAGAAAGCACATTTTTTCTTTTTTTTTTTTTGTTAAGTGCCAGCTTTGCTCATATGACATGTATCAATGCGATGAGTTTTCTTTGCCCGGTCAGTCCTAAGGTACTACCGTACCTGAAGATGATGGTATGTCACTATTTCGTTGATTGCAATGCCATGGCTATCCAAAGAGCCCAACGACCTCTTAGGCTCCTCTTCAACTCCAGGTTGACACTGCAGGCAACTTCACTAATATGCTGTGGCAGCTAGCCCACCAAGGCATTTTCTTTTCGCAAACAATTCGTGGCAGACAATTGTATGTTATCTGTTTTGAAGGCCGCCATGAAAAAGAACTTATAGTGAACCGCAGTATGGTGCACATTTTTTTTTTAAATGTATACACTAACCTCATTCCATACTTACTAGCCTGATTCCAAACGTTCCAGAGATTCCAGTCAGAAATATAGGACATCAACATATTAGCATATATCTGCCACACTTACAACACCACATTTTCTAAAGTAATAAATATGATATACGTGGTTTCCGATCATACCTGGCTGTTTTTTCTCATACTTTAATCAATTCTCTCTATGATTACATTACTTCAAATTAATCAGCACTACAGAGAAAACCCATTATGCTTTGCTTAGCATGAGCAGCTGTTGCCTGCCTTTGTGTGTATCCCATATTGAGCCTCTCATTTTCCTACATTCCAGCTAGACTGAACAGACACCAGTTAAGCTGACAAGTTGTCTTAACATGTCAGAAAAATTATAGTGTGACGAATGGATAGGTGCTTAAGAGAATTTGCTCTCACTTGCACAAGCTGGACATGACGATTTTATTTGCAGATGTTTCTAGCAAGGAGTATGTACCATATTTAGCACTATAACCTGGGGAGTCTGCTCGGCTGTCCCATAAAGTTTTATCCCTCTGCCTCTCTCAGTGCATCAAGCACTGCCTCTTGGTCCCCTTGCCACACACTGGGTAACAAAACAATGCCATATGCTTTGTGACATGCTTGCAATAAAAAAGAAAATTTTCAGTTCTTTTTGGTTTTTGTTTGGTCACAATTTTTGAGCAATGCGTGCAAAAATTCTCCACAGGTTCAGCTCAGAAATCTACACACCTTTTGCACTGCTGGAAATAAGAGGCGGCTCTGTATGCACCCATACGTTTGCCCGCTAAAGTAAGCCACTCCAGCATTGCTGAACAAATGGAGGACCTGAGTAGGGCTACACCCTGCAAACAGGGTTGCTGTGGCAATTGCAACATTTCCACATGGAAAGTTTTTTGCCTCGACTCACTGAAACAAAGGTGGCGCAGTCTCAGGCGTGCCGATCAGAATGGGACAGAAAAGCATTTAGATTTCGTACATTTTTATTCAAACATGCAAAAGCCATTTTCATTTTCTTGAACTAACTTGTGCAATACGTTTACCCATTTACCTTTTTGATACTTCTGGCTAGAAAGTACTTTTTTTTTAGCAAATCTTCCTTTTCTCAAAGATGCCTAAAGTCCGTTCTTGTACATCCCCATAATGGGTGGTGTGCATTGAAGTCTCTGACCAGCAGCCATGGTTCTGGAAGTTGATCTGCAGCTTTTCAAAATTTTTGCTACATAGCCTGTAATAAGGTGGAATATACAGCATACTGTTGTTATTGTACCGAAAATTAAGGTTTCCTCTGTGTGTGAAATGTGTGGTGACGAGTCCACAGTTAATCAATTTTGATTTCATGCTCACAACTCGAACACAAGAAAAAATATTTTACTGTATTTTACAACGAACGCATTCCATTTCACCTTGCATTGCTTTTAGGCAAACAAGCGCTCGTCGATTTTTCCATTGTTTGTGCAGTTCTGAAGAAAGCCAATGTTTTAAATCAACTATAAGTATCATAACTTTAGACATCTGAGATTATCTAACCTTGTGTCTGGTGCATGACAGCCGCCGTTGCTTATGCACCATGAAACCCCATATAACGAACGAAAATTAAGGTTTGTATTGCCACTGCGTTTACGTCTGTATTAAGTGAGATGTTTCAACAAGCAATTGCTTTTGGAGTTACAATGGCAACCCCACCAGAGGGGTGAGTGCTGGCTTGCCTATCTTTCCTGAATACAAGATACTGATTGAGGACACTTGTGTGTGTTAGTTTTAAATGCGTTTTTTGGTGTTCGGCAAGTATTTCATATATGTCATCCAAATTTTCTTGCAGCCCTTGACAGTTGCAATAAATTATGCTCTCGGCAGGGGCGTAGCCAGGGAAAGGGCTTATGGGGCTTCAGCCTCCCCCCCCCCCCACGAAATTTTTTCGTACTGTCGTACGAAAGAAGCTTGAAGAAGCTTTGATATGATCACAGCTCATTCAATTCTTTATTCCTATTCTTGTACAGGCTTCAGAAAAATTTGGAATAAAATGAACAACAATGCCGCAATATATGTCATGGTTGCTTTTTATATAGACTCCACGTGTGCGCTGATGACATGCCACTGAAGCCTGTTCCTTCTGTGTTCTTTCATATCGGTGCTGCACTCACCACGAAACCCGCTGGAGACAGCGCGAAACCAGGCAAAAGCCACTCGCCGCCGCTGAAGCAGATGCGGAGCGAGCAGGTCGCACTCCTTTGCGGCGGTGGAGAGCGTAACTCAGGGAGAAAGCTCCCATTTATTCCGTGGTGATTGAGAAGGCCATAAGAAAGCGCGCGCGCTCTCCCTTGAGACCGGCCGTGGCTTAACTTCCCTGTACCTTGCCATATCCAATCTTCCTGGTCTTGGAGGCCATGGCAGAAGATAAAGCTCCTTTTATAAGTACAGCAGGTAGGCAACAAAGGTTGCAGCAGATGAGAGGTGACTGGATTAACCATCGAATTTTGAAAATCAGTCTATCCCATTGCCTAGAGGGGCTGCTTTGAAGGGCATTTTTCACTGTGAGATTGAGGTAAATCCAACTATAGCACACCCAAAAATCTTGAGGTATGCTGAGCTTCGCACAGCAGCAGACTCAGAATATGGCAGTGATTCAATGAGATCACTTAACGGTAAATGCATGCTAAACGATGTCTCGAATATAATTACTCACAGCTCGTGGCAACCAACTGCATGTGGATTAACACGATTAAGAGTCTCAAATATTCCTCTGTCGATGCTGTCGTAAGTTTTTTCCATGTGACAAGGTTGTCTTGAGCTTCCAAGTCCGCTGTGCCTAGAGCGGAATACTGACTGAGTAGAAGGTGCTGGCCGAGGCGCCAAAGTCAGCTTCGTGGTCAACGGTGAGTCCGCAGTCCTCATTCCAGGAACCTGGTCTCTGGAAGACGCTGAATGGTAAAGCATTGAATTTGGCTTCATTGGGCCCACCGAGCCGCTTGTCCTCGGACTGCAAACTTGGTCCTCGAGAGATGCTACATGCGTTTTGGTGGAGGTCGGATTGCACTGCCGCGCCAAGTTCATTGTTCCGAGGTGATACAAACATTATATACCTATCTGGTGCTATGACGATGAGAAATTTTATACCACTATGTGCCTTATAACTACTCTAGGTCTGTGCCTTGCCATCAGTTGTTTCGGCCGCTGTAGGTTAAGCTCTGAGCAGTCCACAATGCATGTGGCGATTTCATTGCCACTGTCAATGTAGAGCAATGTCAGCATGGGCTTTAAAGTGTTGAAAACACTTCCCACTTATATCTGAAGTATTCTGGCCAAGTGCCCATAGAGAAGGCCAAGGCGCAGTTGCGTGAGGGTGAGGAGCAGCTGGTCTTCATAAGACAGCACTGTGAATACCTTCTCTTACTACTTTTATTGCTGCACTTAAGTTCTGGAAGTCAATCTCAGCTAGTCCAGTATAAAAGACACAGTCGTGTTCTAATATTGATGCAAACAGCTGCTGCTTAGTTGGCCATGTGAAGTTCAGGTCTGCTGTAACTGTGATCATTATGCATATCCTCACACCCTGTTGCTGTTGTCATTTCAGCAGGTTGTTCCTGCATAAAAAACGTTGCGAGTCACTAGCACCAAATAAGTAACAAAACAATGTACTAATAGAGTGGCAAGAGTACTTTTCACCCCCATGTATGAACGCTGCTAGTTGGGTACAATTGAAGCATAAAAGTCAACATCCCACAATATGAAACATATTTCCTGTGAACATCGAATTTACAACTTTTCAGTCTCGATGCACACCCGCCCCCTAGAGAATAAATGCCCTCAATTTAGAAACAGGTTTTTCCACCTTTCTGACTGGTGAAAAGAAAATCTATGCCCATAACAGGAATTGAAGTTGCCAGGTCTGAACTTTGGAAATGCAGACCATCCACATCAGACTGCAGCTTGTGACCTGCCACATGGTGTCGAAGCGGTGACACACCCTTTTCACTGAGTTTTTACGGCTGCTGTATGCAACAAATGTATTGACCGTTCAAATATGAGCACAGTGATTGACAGTGAAATACACTTTTTCAAGAGTGGCACTCCAAAAGCTTGTTATTCCTGTGATACAAGCACTTCCAAAGCTTACAGGTGTTATACGACCAGTCTCAAAATAAAAATCACACCTGAGGTGGGCGATTCCTCTGCCCGAGGGATACGCAAGACAAACACACAGCGGGCCGTGTAATAAACATTTTAATCTCATGTCCGGAAGTCCATGGTGGTGCGGGAGGTCATCAGGGTCGTCGTCTGGATGGGCAGGAAGCGATCCGCGGGTTGGTGAGGCGACTGCGTGTGCCTTCCTTTATGCCCTCGCGCGGGACCGGTTATCCCGGGAACGAGCGAGGAGAGGGAAGGGTTAAGCGGCGGTGCATCGGTAGCCTCGGGAACTTTGAATGTGGCTGACGCGGTCCCCACAAGGTTAAGGTTAAATTCTTGTACCTACGTTAGATATCTGGGGTCTCAAACTCATACTGCTAAATAAGCTGCAATGAGGACGTTTCACCCCAAGCTGGCCCGAAGCCAGAAAATAGCACTATAAATAATAAGGACTTACAAAAGAAACAAATATCAATGTCGAGGGAGAGCGCGCTTCTCTTACGGCCTCTCCAATCGGGTCTGTTTCCACCTCCTGCCGTGCTTCGGTGGGGTCGCCACCCGCCCACTGCTGCGCCTCTGCTACTGCCGTTCGCGCGCAAGGAAATGTGCGTTCGCTCTTCGCTCCGCCCGCACCAGTTGCAACCGATCACCCTTATGGTTTATACATGGACGCCGTAATCGGCATATAAGACTTTCCTTGTATGAGGAATACAGTCAATAATACGCGCGCACCTTCTAGAACGGCCGCGCACGGTTGAATGAAGCTTCGGGTACAGTTATCACAACACTTTTTGCCCTAAATTTTCTACAAAAATAAACGTACCAGCTAGGCTATGTGGTGTGCCTTTCAGTCTGTTAAAAGACAGGAGCTGTATGTGTAGTCTCGCGACTTACGCACATGTATTATAGACATAAGAGGTGTTGATGGGCATAAACAGTTATGCATAATTAAAAAGAGCAGCAAACAACAAAAATATTGTCGTTCAATGTACACATTTACTACATAATGAAACTAGGACGAAGATTAAGAAGCAAACAGAATAGGCGCTGACTTGCAACTGAAGGTTATTGAAAGAACACGCAGTATAAATACCCAAGCCAAGCCACTCTAAACCACACAATAAACAAAAAACCGTCATGATGACCCAGCAAAATGCGACCTACGGCTAGAAAATTGATCTCAAAATCTTCCTTTTTTTTTGCACATAAGGAGCTGGCTTGTCGTTCCTGTCTGTCACTTTCTTGCCAGGCATAACTGACTTGAAAGATTCTGAGAAATCTTTCAGATATCAAAGAAGCGGACCTTATAGCATGGCTGTTGTCAATTCCTTCCGCGGGCAACTGAGCAATGGTGAGTTCTTGCAAGTGATGGTTGAATCAGGATTTGAAGTACTTCGAGAACATTTGTGTGTGGTAGGTGCACGACAGGTTTTTCAAAACAAAAAAAGAAAGATTGTCTAAGCTCTAATCCACAAACTCTGGATTCGGAATGCAGTCCACTAAAGTCTTGTCCCCATAGAAAAGTGTGCATGGGGCTGCTGCTTTCCATAGTTTCAAGAAGGATAGCACAAGTGGATTAACTTAACAATGTAGCCAGCGATTTTAGCTAAGCCGGAATATGTGACAGTGGGTGAATGGTATGGTACAGTAGGTGCCGTCACTTTCTTCAGTTCCTCGGTTACTGATTGTGGCAGAGCAGAAATGATTTCTTAGGTGTCGATGATTTTGCTCCCAGCTAGATGAAACGTCAGTCTTGACTATGCGTCAAGTGCTGGAGTTGCGGCTCTCGCATCTAGTATGTCGTTCCATCAGGACATAATCCTTACTTTCCAGAGTCACTGTCATCTAAGCCTTAAAGAAGCTTTGATGCGATCACAGCTCATTCAATTCTTCATTCCTATTCTTGTACCAGCTTGAGAAACATTCGGATTAAAATGAACAACAGTGCTGCAATATAAGTCATATGCTTGCCTTTATATAAGACTCCGTTCACGTGTGCGCTGACGACATGCCGCTGAAGCCTGTTCCTTCTGTGTTCTTTCTTTCATATCGATGCTGCACTCACCATGAAACCCGCGGGAGACAGCGCAAAACCTGGCAAAAGCCACTCGCCGCCGCTGAAGCAGATGCGGAGCGAGCAGGTCGCACTTCCTTGTGGCAGTGGAGAGCGTAACTCAAGGAGAAAAGCTCCCATTGATTCCGCGGTGATTGAGAAGGCCATAGGAAAGAGCGCGCACTCTCCCTTGAGACCGGCCGTGGCTTAACTTCCCTGTACCTTGCCATATCCAATCTTCCTGGTCTTGGAGGCTATGGCAGAAGATAGAGCTCCTTTTATAAGTACAGCAGGTAGGCAACAAAGGTTGCAGCAGATGAGAGGTGACTGGATTAACCATCGAATTTTGAAAATCAGTCTATCCCATTGCCTAGAGGGGCTGCTTTGAGGGGGCATTTTTCACTGTGAGATTGAGGTTAATCCGACTATAGCACATCCAAAAATCTTTTTGAGGAACACTAAGCTTCGCACAGCAGCAGACTCCGAATATGGCAGTGATTCAATGAGATCACTTAACGGTAAATGCATGCTAAACGATGTCTCGAGTATAATTACTCACAGCTCGTTGCATACAGGTAGCATTGCTATTCTCCACCAGTACATGCTGGATCGATCTGGTCTTCTGCCATGCGGAGAACATCAGCACTTGTCTGTAGACACTGGCACTATGTGTGGCTTTCATTGAGCCAGATGACAGGCACTGCAGTCACACTGTTTTCTAGTGGAAAACGAACTATAGCAAATGCTTTTGGCTTGCTGCACAGAAAAAAAATCAGAAAAAGACAATGAAAACAGTGCCGAGTGTGAAAAGTGGAAAAATGCGATAGGAAAGAAGAGAGAAAACACATGCATGCATATCTACAACACCCATTTCACAAAAACAATAACCGGCACCT
Organism: Amblyomma maculatum; assembly: GCF_055883805.1. Taxonomy (NCBI): domain Eukaryota; kingdom Metazoa; phylum Arthropoda; class Arachnida; order Ixodida; family Ixodidae; genus Amblyomma; species Amblyomma maculatum. Next base: position 95,803,044 of record NC_139353.1, read on the forward strand.
GCGACATCTTAAATGACTTACTAATGACCAGCACGTACTGTGACAATAGATGCAGTTATAAAACTGAAGGATTTGCTCAAAACAAAAAGAAAATTACGTTCCAAGGTGACTACAGTTATGAGTAGCGGTTGGACTTTTCGGTTTGAACCGATAAACACTGATAAAGGTATGCCGAAAGAATTTTAAAAAGTTCGGTTTGAACTGAAAGAGGTCAGTACATTTTATGCACACTGCCAACTCTTGATGGAGAAAATACAATGTTCAATCCAGGGACATGATGTGAGACAATGGGATTGTTGGTTTAAGTACAGCGGTTGGGGGTTTTTAGCGATTTTCATGGACTCACGAATGGGAAAAGAATAGCAGCTGTGCTTGTCGACACTCATAAACAAGTCAAGCATCCGAGGAAGGGCTCCTCCGGCAAGACAGGCACTTCGAGGCGCGAAGGACAAACCAGAGCATTTCCAGCACAAGTGGTTCTAGGAGGTAGCAAAGACCAAAGCCCGCCAGTTTCTTGCCACATTACAGTTCTCAGAAACAAGCCGAGAGAAGTGCATTTGTTTTTTCCAAGTGTAGACGGTGGACAATTAAAGTCACCAGCAGCCACACACAGGTCATCACTTGTTTGACTTGGTATAGCACTTGCCACAACTTATTTAACGTCTTCCACTGTATCTTTGAGGGACATATAGACAACTTGTAGGTATATAGCAGTCTGTAGCAGTCGTACACAACACGACTTTCCTTTTGATAACAGCAAAGGTAGGCATTTCGATGGCTCGAATCACATTCTTCACATATATGCTTACACCACCAGTTTTCCGGTTTGCTTTCCCGCATTGTTATGCATTGGCTTCCCATGTCGACGTATGCCTTAATCGGCTTCCCGTTCACGTTGGCACTCATGAAGTACTTGGCACCATGCTGCCCACTGTATTGTTGCTCTCTTGTGCAAGGACAGCTGGTTTCGTCCTGTTGCTAGTTGTCAAGCCTTTCTTCGAATAGCAATCTTTCGTCTTGCGGCCTCAGTTTCCACAATTCGTGCATCGCGGTTTGCGTTGAGGTTTTGTGCATGCTTCCGAAAAATGTCCGTATGAAGGTTAAAACAAAGCTGCTCGCCTTTTTCATTGTATTTCCGACCGGGTGCCTTTGCCGATTCGCCCCTGGTGTGAGGTAGACGTTGAGCAGTTGCCGCTACGCAGTCGTTGCCCTCTTGGACGTGGCGTGAACGTCGAGCATCCAATGGCTGATGGAGCGTTTTAGGTTTTATCTGCTTCATGGTGCCCGTTCGGTCGCAGAGCAGTTTCATACACTGGAGCAACTCATTGCGTAGTCTCGAACGCTGAGGGTCCGCACCAGATCTTCGTCGTTGAGTCCAGTGATGACATACTCATGCATGCCGCTTCACTGATGTTGCAGCGCCTTGCTTTGGCCAGTTTGTCGTGCTGCGTATTCGTTCTGTACGCTGTCGTCATTCGTTGAGTGAGCTGGTCGTGATACCTCGCCCTCTGGTTCTCCATTCGTTGCCTTCGAACGTAGCATCATCGTGGCTTTTCGTAGTCGAAGAACGTCAGAGGCACCCGTCGAAAGTAGCTGGTTGCAATCCCACTTCTGAGAAATTTACTGTAGTTGACACAGTCGTTAAAACAAAACAACGGAACAGATTTATTGTCCCTTCGTTTGACAGCACTCACTCGCACGGCGTACAAAACACACACTGCCCGAAAAGGGTCCATTCGGTCCCTCTCGGCACACGCTCTCCCACCAGATGTCCGAGGTCGGAACGGCTGATTAACCCGAGAGCACTCCTGGTCGAGCCCTAGGCGGGAGCCCGGAGAAGGTCTGCGCGCATTCCATCTGCGGCCCGAAAGTTCGTGGCGTCTCTGTTGACAACACATATTAAGACTTCAACAGCATGACAAGTAATAAATGTTTGAAATTAGTCTATATCTCAAGGTTTCATTTTTCTGCCTTTTTGCACATTGTGAATGTAAAACAAATGCAGAGAATAGTAATTGAATTTTTCATGATGCATTCCAACATGTAAACTAACCATCTGTTTTGTTTATAACAAGCAAGTTAGCCATCCAGTATCGTCAACATCATCTTGATTGAATTTAGAATACGAAGAACAACTGGACGAAACCACTTTCATGGCTGAAGTTGGTCATTGTGCTTATTCTGCATGTGGTTGACGAGAATAAACCACACACGGACTTCCAGGTCTCCTTAGTCAGCACTGGCACTAGCTGCCTTTATGTGGAAACGAACGAGCCTTCACTGAAAGACAGACAAAATGCACTCACATGCGCTTATGTTCTCAGAATAAGGACACGGAAAAAACACATCTGTTACCCGATTGTCACAACTTGCCCCTCCCGAACAATATTCACAAAAAGCTGGTAGCTGTAGCAAAAATTGTGTACGAGGGCACCGAGAACAGTGTTATTTATAAAAATTCACTGAGTGTACTCACAGCTTTAAACTCCAGAAATGCAGTCATGCCATTACTCGGTAACATAATACACGATGTAATAAAGATCGCAACCCAAGGACATAACATAATATTCTGTTGGGTTCCAAGCCACATGGGCATTGAAGGAAATGAGAGAGTGGACGTGTGTGCTGCTCAAGCAGGCAGGAAAGAAATAGAGAAAGTAAACATACCTTATAAGGATTGCATAAAGTTAATTAAACGAAAACAAAAGGATATATGGCAGTCTATATGGAATAACCAAGAAAGTAATAAATTGCACCTCATAAAGCCCATAATAGAAGAATGGGAAACAAGCACTCGTCAGGAACGCTTCATGGAGGTTACAGTATGCCGTCTGCATATCGGGCACACACATCTCACACATAACTTTTTACTAATGAAACAAGATAAGCCTACGTGCGGAGAATGCGGAGAAGTGCTCACAGTCAACCACATCCTGATTACATGCCCAAAACTAGAGACACTACGGAGAAAGCGTTTCACTATTTTTTATGATCGCGCCATCCCTTTTCATCCCAAATTACTTTTAGGAGAAAGAGCAATAATAAACTTAACATGTGTTCTTAGTTTTTTAAAAGAAGCAGACGTTCTGAATAAACTGTAAACTTTAACGAACCTTTTTCCCCTTTTCAAACAAGAACAGATTTTAACCTTGCTCTTGGCGCATGATAGCCTCAGTTGCTTATGCGCCAAAAAAACCCAATACAATACAATACAATGTCAAGCTCACTTCAGAAAATATTTGAAAAAAAGAAAAGTCCGTTACTGGGTTGAGGCAAACTAATCAGCCCTAGGAAACATCATGTATAGAAAGTACTGCTATAACACATTGCCCATAAACTTTGCTACACTTTTCTATGACGCCAAAAACTTGTCGTCACTGAATATTGGTTTAGAGAGGTTCACAATTCCAGCAATAACTTGTACAATATCATCAATGTAAGCGAAAAGCTCAGTGCCCAAATTCCCTGTCAAAATCTGAAAGGCTCTCATACGCTGGATTGCACGCTCAACATGAACACGAGCAGCTGCTATGCTTTGATTTTTCTCAGCTTCATGTTTTTCAAGTTGCTTTCTCTTGCGCAGGAACGGAGGATGCACCAGTGTGATGTGATGCTCGAGGCAGAGTTTATCAGGAACTCTTTATCCACCATGACACCATCAATTGACGGCAGCAACCTTTCTAGTATCTTTCTTTCTTTTGTTACGTGGGAATCAGATGCCCGGCCACCATAAGCTTCACTTACATAACTAATGTGGCCTCCTCGGGTCTCGCAGATTAAAATTTTAGCTGTGTACATGCCTTTGTACCAGCTGTACGTCAACAGCTGGGACTCCATACCTTTCGGTCTTTAAAGCGGTATCTCTGTGCAATATAACACAGCCCTTACACTCGAGTATTCCTTGAAGTACACAGTCAAATTATCCACGACAGCTTCCTTACTTGGCCAAAACACTGCATTTTTCATGATTGCAGCCAAGATTACCACACTAGTCTTGAAAATTTCTGATGCTGTGGTGCGATGAATGCCAAAAAGCACACCAAGCAAAGCAAATGACATCGTAGCCTCTGAGGTACAGTGCATATTCAAAGGGCGTAATGTTAAACATGCCTGTGTGCCGTCAATATAGTGTTCATTACTAATTACTTGTTTTATTTACGAATATAAATCAAACGTGTGACTTCTATTTTAAATTGAAAACATTCGTCCAACGTGGCAACTCTCGTGTACTTTATCGCCTATATACCTATTTACAATTGCCCTCGAATTATACATATCCTGAATCACATTTTCGATATTACGTCGTTCTTCCGGTTGGCTCTCCTTTTGACTATCATGTTGACTTTCTTCTTGAATCTCCCGAGAGTAAATTCTGTCTAATTTATTATCAGTTTGATATAATAAACGTATCTGGGTGTGGATTCCCAATAAATTGGGCAGGAATTTACGCGTCCCTGTTGAAATGGTGGGTATTTCTCCCCTGGAACGCTTTTTACTTCGTTTCGCGTGTTCATGCATATTTACGATGTTATTATTGTTATTATTATTACCATTTCATGTTTTCCTATACAATTGAATTACAATTGAGATCGATGCACTTGCAGACTGCCATTGCTGTGTATATGTTGTGTCACCGCTTGTGTATACGTGTTAGTGTCAATCCAAGAATGTGCCACAAGTTGCTCGGGTAGGTACCACGCAAGCAAACATTGTTGGCTGGAGGGAAGAGCAGTGGATGCGTTTGACTTTTTATTGATAATAACAACAATCAACAACGATCACAACAGCGAACATTACACCTTGTATGAGGCAAACCAGCACTCACATAACATATATACAATTTAATATACATACGTTATGATCATCCCAATCATATAACTAACATACAACACTAAATATACACATAACTTGATAGCAACACAATCTATCGCTCAAGAGAACGCAGTCTGGACGGACCTGGTATCGCCTCAGGTTCCTGCGATGCAATAACCGGATTTATCACCATTAGTCCTTCCAATGGGTCTTCAGACATGTCATCATCGGGGTCGTTCAGTAGTCGTTCGCGTTCTTTGTTTAATAGATTATTGACTCTGTTGAAAGATTCCACCGATGTTAAGTCAAGCATGTCAAATATTTCTCCCGGTTCCAATGTTTGAGAATCTTGAATTTGTTGCATATCCCTTCCTGTGAACCAATTCAATTCACCCGTTCCCCATAGACTGCGTCTGAACCTAAAGCCCTTGCAGTTTGAATTTCATTGTACAATTTTTGGATTTTTCTCTTAATGGGCGTCATGGGGCTATCATCCGAGGATATCGGGAGTAATTGGGGTGGGGTCTGGCTGGTCGCATTGAAAGGGGCTGTGCGATTCATCACTTTCACAGAATAGTTCTCATGAACTGAAATCACTGTCTGAATCAGTTGCTTTCAGCAATTTTGGCAGGGACTGACTACCCCCACTGGCAGAGCGCTTACGTCGTTTACCCCGCACGTCCTGTACATCATATGGCGACGTCAAAGATGTGTCCGATATAACTATCGGCGGCGGCATTTCGAGAACCATCAAAGATTCCCCCGATGTGTGGAACTCGGGGGATGATGGCCACCGCTCTGTACATTCCTGTGTGTCTGATGCCAGGACTGTGTCCGACCGCTTTATGAGTGTATGCGAAGTCGTAGCAACCTGTGAACATGGCCTGCATGCAGGATATAGTGATATATTAGAGATATATACTACAATTACCCGTAATAATATGAATACTCACACAACTTCGTCAGAGGACACCGACTCTGTGACTGTTGTCTGCGATGGATCCATGATGTCCTGATCCAATATTCTGCGTGGTTATAATTACGCGTAAGCTGACATATGAATAATGCAGTAGATGACACTCTACCAAGAATTGCACTAGTTGGATAATTACGAAGAATACACCACATAGCAGCACGAGGCTAATGACGAGAGTGTATAATTCAACCACAATAGAATCGCGTTATGCTAACACCTTACTAAGAATGTTAAGAATTTCAGTGGTAGAATGTAGTAGCACTTATGCGTGGTGACTCAAATTGGCAGATCAAGCAGCGGCGCCGATACAGTGCGTGGATGAATGACCGGCAGGCGTAGCAGCGACTGGTATTCCGAGCGAGACTGAGGCATTCGAGCGCTGGTGCTCGCCTTATAAGACGTGTGTTATCTCAGTGCACCGCGCTGCAGCAATACGCCCCCCACTCGAACCGGCACCAGCACCATCGCCTGCTATCGCTGCATGTTATCAGCTGTGGGTGAGTCACGCGGTCGGTATTAATGCGTAATGCCAAGAATGAAATTATGCCCCTTCCCCATTGCGTAATGGCGAGCATTACCTCGAAGTGACGCCCCCGCCACGTGTTATTGAAAGGAAAAGATCAGTTTGAATAAAATATTTAAATTACACAATATTTACGAAGTCCTCTTGTTGCGTTTTCGTTGGTTGTATTGTTTCTGTATTTTCAATGTGTAAGGGCTTGGTGTGTTCATCATCAATAAAATCTTCGATATCTTGTTGTCGCTTTCATTTCCATCCGATAGACACGATTCACATTCAATGTTATCCGTGTTAATGTCAATATCCGACTCGCTGTCGTCGGTATCATTTTTAAGATCTATAATGTGTTTTAGATGCTTTTTCGTTATGACATTAGCGCTAAACCAGGCCATAAATCGTAAAATTACATGTAGCTGGGCATTGCTGGTTTCACTTTTCAATGCGTGTGTGTACAGTGTATCCACTTATAACATTTTTTATAAATTTGCTATATTCGTCAAACAAGTCTTCTTCCGAATTATAATCGTCGATGCTTAACGATGGGAGTATATGATTAGTTATTAGTTCGGACAGTTTTGGCAACATTTCGCAAAAATGTCTAGATACAAAATAATCTTTTCAGTCTTCTTCGTACGTTATAACAATAAGGTTGAAAATTCGCAGATTCCGTAGTAGTAGCAACGGAGTAATTCATAATTTCTGGTGGGGTGATTCCTTCGGAATTGGTATTGTGCAAAGTTACTTCCATTATACAGTATATTTTAGTATAATAATGATATACACCAGTGACGGTCAATGTTCGTTTCTTGAATCACATTATATTAGATACACATGGCATATACGTACAACATATACATTATAAATGCACATACAATATATATCACGTACAACACACATACATTATATTCAAGTACAGCGCTCATACATTCTATATACAAGTAACAATAAAATGCTTCGTCTTGAGGCGCGATTTCACGCAAAAACATACACATGGACAGTGGTATTGTGTTCACGTAAATATTCCATGCCATTTGATGGTCATTAATCACCCGCCGCATGGCTGTAATTGTGTATTTGGTGATCTGTATCTTCGCCTCCTTCAAACTAACATTTCCAAACCACTGAGCCACAGCTTCCTGAAAAACCTTGTGTGTGGACATGACAATAAAGTTGTGCAATTTATAAATTTCCAGAAATGCAACATCCCCGGGGTAATTAATGGGCTTGCTATATTTAACCTCCTCATGGTGAAAATCATACATGCAAGGTACGTTTTGTCCGAGGTAGAAAGTTGCAATTTTGTATGCATGGTAATGTAATTCCCTCAGTGCATTTGTCTTCATTTCGGGATCACATTGCACCTTGCATTTTTTGTATGCCATTTGCATGTGCACCATACAAAAAAAGTCAAACTCCCACGTATACATTGCAATCTTCAATATATTGCCTAATATAAATGGCCTACTATGATGATACAGACGTGTCTATCACAATGAGCCGACAGTGGTGGGGGTCTCACGATTAGCATTCCCAATGTTGGATTATTTAACACCAAGAGTGCTTGCATTTCGTCGCTAGCTTGGATTCCAATTAGAGTGCATCTCTCCAAAAATGGATTGTGTGATATACATTCTGTCCATGTTTTAACATCATCGGAGGTAAATGAACAATTGTGCATCACGTTAAATTTGATCAATCGATCGAACTCTTTGGAGGTATCCCCTGCTGTAGACAATTTGATGTCTTCGAATGTCACCTTGACCATTCGGGGGACTTTGGCTGTCAAAATGTTAAGTTTTTTTGCCCAATGAGCATTAAATCCTATTGTGGTACTGTCAACAGTGTCAACTAAACCCAATAAATACAATGCAAAGAGCTAAACTTGCTTGATGTTTTACCTGACATTGCACCAATAAATGACGACCCTCTACCCCCATGGTACAACCTCCCTGCATTATGCGACTTTTATTTTTCTGTAAATGAGCAAGTGAAAACACCACAGGAGCATACAAGAATTCCTTGCAGTCCAAGAAAAATATGCCCACACCCAATATTATACAGACGGCTCAAAAACAGAAGTACACGTAGGAAGTGCAGTAGCTCAAGGCACCAGTAAAGCAATAGTACGACTGCCGGAGTGCGCTTCGGTTTTCACCCCCAAATGCTATGCTGTATGCGTCGCCGTAGAGGAGATAGCCAAGAAGAACAACAACAGCATAATCTACACCAATACAACACAAAAATGCTCAACAACCTTTATTAGGAACCCTAATACATAACATTGGTAAAATCACTGCTCGAAAAAAATAAAGTTCTGCTGGCTCCCTAGCCATGGTGGAATTGAGGGCAATGAGAGAGCAGATGATGTGCTGCATAAGCCCGATTTGGCCAAATTACAGGAGTATGCTACATAGGGATTGTTTAAAGCTGTTATACAGTGAATTAAGAGCTAAATGGCAAGCTACATGGAATGAACAAGTGAGCAACAAATTACATTTCGTAAACTCCTTTTTATCTGAATGGAAATCCTGTAGACATTAGGAACGTTTTAGAGAATTTTATGTCGCTTACCCATCGGACACACCGCGGTTTGTCTTGCTGACAAAACAAGACAAACTACTCTGTGAAAGGTGTGGTGATGAACTCACAGTTAACCACATCTTAATTGCCTGTTCAGAACTAGATCTAAGGAAAAAATATTTTACAGTATTTTATAAAGAACACATCCCATTACACCCCATGCTCCTTTTAGGTGAACAAGCACTTCCTAATTCTGCGGCGATTTTTAAGTTCCTTAAAGATGTCAACTTTTTAAACAAACTATAACAATCACGATGCCATTTTAACATCTATCATCAGTTTGAACCTTGTGTTTGGCGCAGCATAGCCTTCGTCGCTTTTGCGCCATAACACCCAATAAAACCAAGCATACATTTTCACTGTCTCATCTCACAACTGCCTGATGGGAAGTGAAAGTCATTTGGAAACTACATGCTCGAACACACTCTAATATCAACTCAAACAATTCTGAAAACTTTTAAACATTTAAATGTAAATATGGCATGAAAATGAAGGTGGCTCAGTGCATTTAAGTTCTGACATATGAAACTCTAGTGGGAGTTTCATGACCAGAAGCATTGAAGTACTCTGGCAAAAGTAAATCGGGCGAGTTAAAAACAATGCTAAAAGAGAACACAAGGGAACAGAAACATCACAAGGTGTAAGTAAGGCCAAACAAACTTGGCATCAAAAACTCGCCTACAATCGATACAGCTTCAGCTGCTTGAAGGCACGCCTGTGCCTTCGCCCTTCAAAGGTAAAAAGCCAAGGCAACCGCAGTTTTGATTAACGTTTTAAGAATCAGGCGTGTTGCCTCATCAGCATTTTGGCCCCCAATCAATGCGAGCCTCTTGATCTGAAAACCAATATGGCACAAATCATAAGCCTTTGGTAGGAAAAATTATGAACTTTTATAAGCACATAGACATGTCATGTTTATCATGTACAAGGCTGTTTTCATTTTATCAATTTCCACCTCGGCATGCTGCCATCTTTTAAATTCTAAACATAATACCCACTGCTGGACTGCACTACTTGCAGCAAGCTCCATGCTACCCAAAAATATTGAATTTACAGACAAACCGAGGAAGCAGCAGGTGATCATTGCTGATTTCACAACCATGCAATGCTTGCAAAGAAAACAGAAAAAACTTGGAGAAATCGCTTGTGCTATATGGCACAAGCAGTCCGAAGCTTGGCTTACCATGAGAGATTTTTTGTCGTCATCCTTACGGCTGTCCTCCAGGTTTTCCAGCTCTTCCATGGAATACAGGGGGGCCAGCTCATCTTTGAGGCAGTCCTGAAGCGTAGCGACATGATTTCCCTTCAACTCTGATATCGGCTCTAATCTCCATCAGGAGCTGAACGACGCGTGCGTTGATCCTTGAAATAAAAATTGAAAATCCATGATTACAGAACAGCACGCATCCTTTTCTCAGTGCACTGATAAGTCTAAAGGTATCATACTTTGGTTTAAATCAAAGAATGGTTATGCAACAGAGAAGCAAGCTTTTGTTAACTTTGTTCCAACGACTGGACTGTTTGTTAATTGGGTCTCATTCACGTCCTTTTTGTTTATAATAATATTTTGCATAAAAAAATGCTCATCAACTAGCAGTGCTAATTGTAGCAGCTTATGTGCAGACTCCTCTGATGGCTAGTTTAACATGTTCAAAACCCAGAACATAACGGTCAGATATATAGGGGAATCCCCCAAGGTAGAGTAGATTTGTAATAACACATCTATAAGCAAAATGCAATTTTACATACAAACCTTTGACAACATGCCAGCTGTTTAGCTCGTGTTTGATGATTGTTTTGCTTCACGCATATATTTCCTTATGCCAGGATGCCTGTCGGTCGTCAATGTCGCAACCACGAGGTTCATCCTTTTCAATCATTCAGCCCTTGCACAAAGCCTGCCCATTCCATTTGTGGGCTCGACTTCACATCTGGTGACTTCATTCAGCATGCAACAAATAAGTTTCATCAAGCATTTTGACTACAGTATGAACAACATGTAAACAACAGCCTTCTTACCTCTTCAACTTCGACTTGTACAAAGTGAACAACCTTGGCTGTTTCAGCATTCATGAAGCTGTGTCAAGTACTTTGCAGAGTGTCCTGGTCAATCGCATTATCCATCTCCAAGCAAATGAAGGCGGTTGTTCCTCAATGCTTCAACAAGTGAAGCCTGCTGTGTTGTCCATACTTACATGATACTGAGGATCACATATGTCCAGGTTACATGCACATTCTAGTTACCCTTGAATATTTAAGACCTTTGATACATTGGCACCACTGAACAGGCTGGCATGACCACTCAAAAATATGCTGCGGTCCTCAACCTGCACAAGAAAATCATGATATAAACACTGCGACTTTCAAAGCCATAAAAAAGATATACGAGGGCCTGAGTGAATGAAAAATGTGCGTGAAGAGTGCAATGAATAATATAGATCACAGCACGAAGACACTATAAAATTCTGCTGGGTACCCAGTCATTGGGATTGGTGGGGGTAATGGACAAGCAAATATATGTGCTGTGCAAGCAAAAAATGGGCAACTGCGTTTCGGTGGAGGCGAAACGAAGTGGCGTCCGTGTGCTGTGTGATGTCAGCGCACGTTAAAGATCCCCAGGTGGTCGAAATTACTCCGTAGCCCTCCACTACGGCCCCCCTTTCTCTCTATCCACTTTCACTCCCACCTTCATCCCTTCCCTTACGGCGCGGTTCAGGTGTCCACAGAGCAAGTGTGACAGATACTGCGCCTTTCCCTTCCTATGAACCAACCAACCAACCAGAACGAATAGACACACCACACAGAGAATGTATGAAGTTAGTACGCAAGAAATTAAGAGATAAATGGCAGGCTGCTTGGGAAAGTGAAGCAGAAAACAAGCTTCACTCCATAAAGCCCATTTTAGAAAAATGGCAATCATGTCATCATCAGAAGCGATTCATTGAGATAATTTTATGTCGCCTACGCATAGGTCACACACACATCACCCGTAACTTCCTACTAACAAAGACAAACCTGTGTATGAAATGTGTGGACAGTAGCTCACAGTTACTGATATAAGAACACAGGAAAAAGTATTTTACTGTATTTTACAAGGAACACATCATTTCACCCTGCATTACTTTTAGAACAAGCGTTTGTCAATTTTTCTACTGTTTGCACATTTCTGACGAAAGCATATGTTTTAAATCAAATATAAGTATCATAGCCCTAAACATCTGACAGATCATCTAACCTTGTGTTTGTCACATGATAGCTTATGTGCCATAAAACCACATATAACTAACTATTCCTCCCTGTGCTTATGAAAGGAAGACAAGCTGCGGTTTCAGTAATTTGCTTCCACAGGTTGCAAACAGGCGGCTCCTGGCTTACGTTTTGAAACTAGTGTTTCCGCTTGACAAGCGTAGTGTAAGCAGTACGCTCCTCATTGCGCCTAATAGGCTACCCCACAAGTGATCCTTGGAGCTGCAGAGATCCACCTCCATGACCTACACTTCAGCTACGGTATCCACTTAGTCATAAAGCACTACTTTCATTTAAAAAAAAAGTTACATTAGACTGCACTTAGTAACGTCTACTTTGCATTATTTATCATACTGTCTAGCTGCTCCGAGCGTTGTCATGTGCTGAGCATGAGCTTTCTGACGCGATTTCTCTGATGCCAAGATCGTAACCATTTAGAAAGGAAAAGAGAAAATCCTTACCGTGTCTTCGCTGGAATGTGAGCCAAAAATAGACACAGCAGTATTGATGAGATGCTGCGTCTGCTTCTTAATCTGCTCAGCGACGGTGCATAGTCAGATGCAACAAAGTGCGCTGAGCATATGCGAGCGTGAGCAGGCCCGTAACCACTTAACCACCGCAGCGGGGCCATACATATTTTTGTATGTCAAAGCTTGTGCATGAATGCAACCATTTTCCATTAGCACTGATGCCAAAATCGCACCATGTAGGGCACATCCACATCTTGCTGCTTACCACGGCAGGTGTCACTTGATCTGGGATCCCCTTATTGGCTGTCTCGGTTTCTGCCTGAATAATGGAACAATCTGCATCAATATCGCTAGCAGTCTGATGCTTGACCTAGACTGCATGCTTGTGAAGCTGAATTTACCCCCTTTGCGACTGCCAGACACGGTAGTTGAAGCCAGCACCGAGGACGCCGTATCACAAATTCAGTCCCCCATCCCCCACTGTCCGGCTCCCGACTCCAAGAAAGCAGCGGTTCCCAGAATGCAAAAGTGTCTGCGAGGGTAGCCAGCGGCATGGGGCAAGACGTTTCAGCTGGGAAGTTTACGCTTTACCACAGCTGCTGATTCGTCCATCCGGGGCCTCTGGCTGTTTGGAGACGGCAGCGGGAAAGAGGGATGCTGTGGGCATACAGTGCTAGGCGTCTGGTCATACTTCATCCGGGATCGAGACTCGGGAAGTGGTGGGGGTGTGCTTGCTAACCGTGCTTGCGTGTGGTCCATCAGCCAGGGGGGCATGAGTGTGTTGCAAACTGTCCGGTCCATTGAGGAAGCACTCAGGCGAGCTGACATCGATGGCCTGACGCCGGTCTCTGATTGGACCGTACCACCCCGAACAGTTAACACTGTCACCTTGTGAACTCTTTAATTCCTCTCTTCCAATGTCTTGTTTTGTATTTTCATCTCTACATTTCGATGCTGGCATCGCGGCGGGCGTCGAAAGAGGCCTCCACCTCCAAACAGTTGCGCTGGCATGCGCCGGCACGCGCTACGGTGTTACTTGAAACAGTAACACTGTCAAAAGTTTTGAGACAGTAATTTGAGCACTAAAATTGTTTTCAAATGCGCGTAATGTACTGTGTACACAAATTTTTTTTTTTTTTTTTCGTTTAGCAGTCATAGCACGCAGCGCCATCGACACTCGGTCAGTCGGTACAGATCAGATAGTGTGGTGCGGAAGTACGGCCAGGGGCGACGTCGAGCGGAACTATTTCATTGCGTGCCGATTCGCCAGATCGCATCTCTTCTCATCATGCCGGCAGTTTGCAGGAACAGAAAAGCTGTGTTGTTTCTGATCAGAACGCTGCTCCTACTGATCCTAAAAAGGAAACGGGAGCGGCGCCAGCGCAGACAGCCGCGCTGGTGGGTTCGGCCGGTTTTTATGGCGCGCAAAGGAGAAGGCCTCTACCATAAGCTATAAGTAGCTTCGTTCATTCCAGAGTGTAAAAAACCCACATAGCTTACTGCAGTGGCATTCTTATCACTGCGTGCGATAGTGATCAGATAGTCCCCGCAGGGCGCACCTGTTAAAGCAGGTGTTTGCGTGTACTGTGCGACACCACAGACCCTAGCACCCACGCTTAGCCATGCGTGGCATCGCCGTGTCTGGGGAAAAGGGGATCCTGGTAGTTGAGCTGATGCCGAGTGTTTGGACCTTTAAGGCCCCTCGGCGGAGGCAACACACCACTTTGGCCCACGCTTCCCATAGACGGCACCTCCGGGCTGACCCACCCGGGGGAAATCGGCAGTCGCCTTTTCCTGTTCTCCCCTCCATCTTTCACTTTCCTATTTTCTTTCTTAGAACTGTCCTGTCCTCTCTTACCTTCTTCATTTCTTCCTACTTCCAGGCGGCGAGGGTTAACCTTGTGTGGCTAGCTACCCTGAGTTACGCCATATTGGGTTATAGTTATGGTGTACAGCTGGCGTGGGCAGGAATTGACAATTTCTGTCCCGTCCCCTCGTTGGGCTCCATGGTGGGTGGCTGGCACTGCAGCCGCACAATACTATTTTTATGGCATCTAAACTCCTTAACCCCGATCGTACCCTTCTGAAAGGGGGCGCACCGAGACCACCATGTTCTTCTCAAAGAACATAAACAACTTTCCTCGTTTCCACGTGGTCCACAGTGACCACGAGGAAATCACTGCACGACTTGTGTCCCCATTTGTTGTTTCTCGAACGTTGACTGAGGCCATTGGCCAGGGCTATAAGATAAAGAAACTTGGAAACGGTGACCTGCTACTAGAATTAATATACAATCATCAGTATCAGAAGCTAAGTGCAGTCGAATCATTTGGAGAAATACCGGTACAGATTAGCCTGCACCGATCACTAAACACTGCCCGAGGAGTCATCTCTGATGATGACCTTAGGTACGTGAGTGAACAAGAACTTCTTGAAGGCCTGAAGGAACAAAATGTCACAGATGTTTACCGGATAAGGATCAGACGAGATAACAAAGAGATAGAAACAAAGCACATTGTACTCACCTTTGCTGCAAGCACTCTCCCAGAATCTGTCGAAGTAGGCTACACAAAGATAAAACTGAGGCCCTACATCCCTAACCCACGCCGTTGCTTCAAATGTCAGAAATATGGCCATGGCTCTCAGAGTTGCCGTGGCCAACTCACATGTGCAAAGTGTGCCTCGCACGAACACCCTACAGACAACTGCGAAGAACAGCTGCTTGTCTGCTCAAACTGTGAAGGTAACCACCCAGCTTATTCACGCTCATGCCCATACTGGAAAAAAGAAAAAGAAATAATTACACTGAAAGTCACCGAAAACATCTCACGGAGAGGCACGAAAGCGGCTTTCTCTTCCTCAAAAGCCACACTACTCCGTTGTGACGCAGCAGGGCGCGGCATCACAGCGGTCGTCGGCACCTGCCCAGGAAGCACACAGTTCTTCCAGGGCAGCGCCACCTGCGCCCTCGGTGGAGTCAGCTAGCGCTACTCCACTGCCACCCGCAAAGCTGGCTGCGCGGACCCCCAGGTCAGCCGGCCCAAAGGCCTCGACCCATGAGTCGAGGCCTAAAACTGACAATCCTGTGCTTTCTGCACAGTCGTCCACCGCATCTGAAGATGCGATAGACACAACTTCTTCACCCCAGCTGCCTAGGCGGCAAAGCTCACTGGAGCGAAAAAGAAAGGGAAAAGTCCCAATAACAGTCCCAAGGACCTACAAACCTAAATTTAAACTTGTCCCTTAAATAACTTCTAATTATGGCGCCCCTCATTTATTGGAACTGCCGAGGACTCTTTAAAAATTTAGATGATATATATGAAATTCTTGCGGACTATCACCCAAACATACTTTGTCTGCAAGAAACCCATTTAAAACCAGCAGACTCAAATTTCCTTAAGCAATATAATGTATTCAGGAACGACAGGCAAGGCAGCTCTCACTCCTCTGGTGGCGTTGCCATTGTAACACAAAAATCAATCCCCTCTCGAAAGATCTCACTCAACACAGACTTAGAGGCAGTGGCAATCAGAAGCTTAGTTTATGGCAAAATAACTACGGTATGTTCCCTGTATTTGCTCCAACTTAAGTAGCGAAAGTTTTGAAAAATTGATTGATCAACTTCCGGAACCTTGGTTGCTGGTCGGAGACTTTAATGCTCACCACCCATTATGGGGATGTACAAGAACGGACTCCCGAGGTGTTCTAATCGAAAAATTCTTATTGTCCTCGGGATCATGCTTACTAAACACGAAACAGCCAACTTACTACAATATAGCTTATAACTCTAGCTTATAACTCTTACACATCCATAGATCTAGCCATTGGCTTCCTCGATGTTCCTGGCAGCTACAGAGTGGACTGTCATTAACAATCTATACGGAAGTGACCATTTTCCGATCTTAATAAAATATACTGGGAACGGAAATGAAAATGTTTCGAATCCCAGAAAATTCAAAGAAAATGCAGCCAACTGGAAGATGTTCAGGGAACACTCATCATTGGCCAGTTCATCAGTTACTGACTTAGGCGTTGATGAAACTCAACGCTTAATCACGCTGCACATCATAGAGGCAGCAGAAAAATACATTCCACAGACGTCGAGTAAGCCACGAAATAAACGAAGACCCTGGTGGAATGCAGAATGTAAGACTGCTCGTGAAACTCAAAACAGGGCATGGTAGAAACTACGCCGATACCCCACAGCCGAAAACCTAATAGCCTTTAAGCGTGCAAAGGCAAATGGCAGGCGTATTCGACGCATCTCCAAGCGAGAAAGCTGGTCATCATTCCTTTCTTCAGTGAACTCCTATTCTGACGCACACAAAGTTCACAACAGGATAAGAGCACTTAAAGGATATAGCACAATCCCAACGCCCCTTGTCAGCACCAGTGGTGACTCTCTTGAACATCGAGCAGACACACTAGGGCAACACTTTGAATACATATTCAGCTCAGCACACTATACAGATTCCTTTTTGCGGCACAAGGCAAGAGAGGAGAGGAAGCACATACATGATAAAAGGCCATCCTCAGGAGGCATTCACCATGCAGGAGCTGAAGATTGCACTAGACACGTGGTAACACAGCACTAGGTCCTGACAGGATCACATATGGAATGCTCAGGCATCTGCATGTGAACACTGTTGAAACCCTACTCTACCTGTATAATAAAGTATGGGCCACAGGACGCTTTCCTAAAGCATGGAAGGAAGCGATCATCATCCCAATATTAAAACCCGGAAAAAAACCCACACTTGCTGCTAGTTATCGGCCTATCGCACTAACCAGCTGTCTATGCAAGCTTTTTGAGAAAATGGTAAATCGTCGCCTTCTCCATTTCCTTGAATACAATAGTCTTCTTTATCAAAACCAAGCTGGTTTTAGAGCTGGGTGATTAACAGCTGATCAGCTCATTGCCTTTGAGTCTTATGCAAGGGATGCCTTTGTACATAAACAACATTGTTTATCTGTCTTTTTCGATCTTGAAAAAGCATATGATACCACTTGGTGCTATGGTATCATCCGCGACCTCTTCTCTCTTGGCATCACAGGAGACATGTTGAGCACAATTCGAAGTTACTTGTCTGAACGGACCTTCAAAGTTCGTGTTGGCAGTACATTCAAGAAAATGGTTCCCTCAAGGTGGTGTTCTCAGTTGCACACTTTTTGTAGTCAAAATGAACTCTTTAAAAAGCGTGCTGCCAAAAACTATTTCTTGTTCTGTATATGTTGATGACGTCCAGATAAGCTTCAAATCTTGCAACTTGGCCATCTGTGAACGACAAATTCAGCTAGGTGTAAACAAATTGTCCAGGTGGGCTGATGACAATGGGTTTAAATTTAACTCTGGAAAGAGCACCTGTGTACTTTTCTCTAAGCAGCGTGGCATCAGGCCTGACCCCAACATTACACTGAATGGCCAGAGCCTTGCCTTTAAAAAAGAACATAAATTTCTTGGCCTATATGTTGACGAAAAACTTTCCTTCATTCCCCACATAAAACAGTTGCGACTGAAGTGTCTCAAAGCGATGAATTTGCTAAAAATTCTCTCTCACCGGTCATGGGGCACAGACCGCGACTGCCTTCTGAACCTTCTGAATAGTGTAGTTCTATCACGCATTGACTATTGCTCGATGGTTTATGGGTCAGCATCATCCTCTGCGCTAAAATTGCTCGATCCCGTGCACCACCTCGGCCTTCGCCTCGCTACGGGTGCTTTCCGAACTAGCCCAATTGCTAGCCTCTATATGTCGAGGCGAACCGATGGTCACTGCAACGAAGGAGACAATTTACTTCTCTAACTTATGCTATGAAGGTACTATGCCAACTGGACCATCCATGTCGTCGGCTCCTGCTTGACAAAACTGGCACAGCACTTTTCTCAAAAAAACCATCTCTAACACCACCATATCCAACCAGAGTTGCCACGCACATTGAATATCTGAATGTTTCGGTTACCAGTCTTCATACAAATTCCATAAAAGACCTAATTGCTCCTTGGGAAATGCACGGTGTTAATTGCGACCTCCTGTCATTTCTTGAAGTGGGCAAACATGCATCCCCTATTGCCATACAGCAGCACTTCATGTCACTTCAGGAGAAGTACACTGATGCTTCGAAGTCTGCTCAAGTCTCCTGTGCAGCACATGGACCACAGTTTTCACAGTCAAAAACCCTGAACAGAAATACTAGTATATTTACCGCTGAATGCAATGGTATCCTTTTAGCTGTGAGACACATTATAGAAAATAAAATACAGACGTCGATCATCTACACAGGCTCCCTCAGTGTTTTAACGTCCCTATCCTTTTGGAAATGGCAAAATAAGAACCCAGTCCTGAACTCTCTTTATAACACCCTTATGTTTGCCCATGGACAAGAAATTAAAATTACACTGTGTTGGGTGCCAGGCCACCGCTGTATCCTGGTAACGAGGCAGCTGATAGGCTAGCTGCTTCAGCTGCCCTTCGAAATGACACAGACATTGATAACTTATCATGACCTCAAACCACACACAAAAAACATGATACGACAACAATGGCAAGAGGAATGGGACGCAGCATCAGAAAATAAACTACACACAATAAAGGCAAAAATAGGCAGGTACACCACAGAAAAACAAGACAGATTTAAAGAAGTAGCCCTGTGCAGGCTGAGAATTGGCCACACATACATAACCCATACATATCTTTTAACCAACTCTCCTGCACCACACTGCTCGAGATGTGGTGATCGACTCACTGCCATTCATGTTTTAATCATATGTGCACAACTGGAACCAGAAAGAAGACGTCATTTTCCCTCGTTCACTCATCAAATACCTGCACACCCATCCATTTTTATTGGCGACAACCCAATGTTTCCTTTAAAACAGGTGCTTAAATTTTTATCACAAGTAGGCTTTTTACATGAAATTTCTTATCGACGTGGGTCTCAGCCCGCTCCTCCTTGAGAGGACGGATGAGATCTTTTAATACATCTACTTATACATTGCGCATCCATTATATATCGCAAATGAATTTTAGGCCCTATACACCATTGTTTTTAGCGATATTACAGAGCGAATACATTTTTAGGCCCTATACACCACTGTTTTTTATCCCTTCATGAAAAATCACAACTATTCCATTATATAAACTTGAGTACACCGTTAACCTTGAGTTTGGCGCTCTTTGGTCTGAGTCGCCCTTGCGCCATTAAAATCCATCATCATCATCACCAACGACCATCATGCATTCAGTCTATGTCGATGACCTACAAAAAGCATGTACATCCTCTAATGTATCAACATGTGAGAGACAAATTCAATTAACAGTGAATAAACTAGCGACATGGGCAGATAGAAATGGTTTCAGGTTCTCTGCACAGAAATCAATAGCCGTTTTATTCTCACTTAGACGAGGTTTGCAAGTGGACCCTACAGTTTACCTCAATGACATTGCTCTCCCAGTAAAACACGAACATAATTTTCTAGGCATGCCTTCTGCAGATTTATCGTTCAGCTGTACGCTCGAGCTTGGACTACGGTTGCATAGTCTACGGTTCCGCAAGACCCTCATACCTAAAACGACTAGACTCAGTCCACAACCTAGGTCTGCGTCTTTCGACCGGGGCATACAGGACGTTGCCTGTGCAAAGTCTGTATGTAGAAACCAACGAACCATCTCTTGAGGACAGAAGAACCATGCTAACTTGTTCATACATTCTTAAGATCCGTTCGCTACTAACACACCTCTGCTACCCCATAGTAACAAAGTGCCTGTCCAGAACCCTGTTTAACAAGAAACCGCAAGCAGTCAGACCCCTCCTCCTCCGCTTTGAACAGATGTGCGAAGAAATAAAAATACTCGATACACTCCCCGACATTGCACAATGCCCTGATCCATTACCCCCTTGGTATAAATTTCCCTGTGTATGCGACCTTACTTTAAAAGTTTGACAAACAACAAACTCCACACGAACACATATTACATGAATTCCAGACATTAGAGGAAAAATACAAAGACCACAATACATTTTATACCGATGGTTCTAAAACGACCTCATATGTTGGTAGTGGTGTCGTAGAAAAAAATCGCCAGAAAACAGTTAGGTTGCCCAATTGTGCATCAGTGTTCACTACAGAAAGTTATGCCATATCCATAGCTGTGGAAAAAATAAAATGCAATATTGAAAAGAGTATAATCTACACTGACTCCCTCAGCTTAATCACAGCATTACACTCTAAAAATGCAACAGAACCTTTAATGGGAAAAATAATACATTGTATAACATCAGCCGAAGCACGAGGTTACAAAATTAAATTCTGCTGGGTACCTAGCCATGTCGGAATCGTAGGTAACGAGACAGCTGACGAATGTGCAGCAGCTGCCCGAAAAGCAAAAATATAAAAAGTAAATGTACCACGCAAAGATGTTTTGAAATTCATACAAAAAATGCTCAGGGAAAAATGGCAAGCCTCATGAAGAAATGAAATAAACAACAAACTACACGTCGTGAAACCAGTTGTCGAAGAATGGAAGTCATGCAGTCACCAGAAACGCTTCATGGAGGTAATATTATGTCGCCTTCGAATAGGACACACACATCTTACTCATAGTTTCATTCTCAAAAAAGAAGATGAACCCATATGTGAAGACTGTGGACATGGACTGACGATAAACCACATTTTAATTTCATGTAAAAAACTCGAAAAGCTACGGAAAAAGCATTTCACTCAATTTCACACCGAACAGATACCATTCCATCCATCACTTCTCCTAGGAGAGAATGCAATTGTAGACATTTCATGTGTTTTTAGTTTCTTAGAAGAAACATCTTTCCTGAACAAGCTATGATATCGTAACACTTCATTCCTTCTCAAAAAAAAAAAACAAAACATAATATACCTTGTGCTTGGCGTATGGTAGCCTGAGTTGCTTATGCGCCATAAAACACAACACAATACAATACAATGATCAGATAGTGAACAGATACTTTTTGTCTGCTGACAGCAAAGACGTACACTGACTTGGAGTACTGGTAGAAGAGCATTCTGCTAGTCTCCTTTTGTTAGCTTGCAGGCTGAACAGTATATTTTTTTCAACAGATGCCTCGCATGCGGGAAGGAGACCATGAACTGTTCTTTAAATTCCTCCACATGACGCCGCCACTCTTCGATGAACTCAGCTTTGTGGAATCTGACCTGACACGGCAACACATTGCCAGAGAGCCCCTGGAGCCAGGGGAGCGACTGGCAATTACACTTAGGTTTGTAGAGATGTAGCTCTGCTTTTTAAGAACCAAGATTTTGACATTTAGTGACATTGTGCTATTTTGGAGGTCATCAACAAAGTACATATATAGTTAGGTTTCTGCAACTTGCATTTGAGCACTGTAGTGGATGTATTTGCAACATGCTCTTTCATCAGAAAAAAACTTGAAGTTAGTGTTAGAGCCTTATTACATCACACCTAAGTTTATTGGTTACCTGTGGAAGAGTAATTAATGATTCCTCTTGTGTAGATGCATTTATTGTGATCATTAATATATCTGAAACATTGATGTGTCTTTGCAGTCTACAATTTCTCTAGTGGTATTGTGAGTTCATACACAGATTATATGTGCTTTTGCCCCGCAGGGGGCACCTGTTAAAGCAGGTGTTTGTGTGTTTTGTGCGACACCACGGACCCCGAGCACCCACGCTTAGCCGTGCGTGGCATCGTCGTGTCTGGGGAAAAGGGGATCCTGGTGGTTGAGCCAATGCCGAGTGTTCGGACCCTTAAGGCCCCTCGGTGGAGGCAACACACCACTTTGGCCCACGCTTCCCATAGACGGCACCTTCGGGCTGACCCACCCGGAGGAAATCGGCAGTCGCCTTTTCCTATCCTCCCCTCCATCTTTCACTTTCCTATCCTCTTTCTCAGAACTTTCCTGTCTTCTCCTCCCTTCTCGCTTTTTCCTTTTTCCTGGCGGCGAGGGTTAACCTTGTGTGGCTAACCACCCTGCGTTACGCCGTATTTGGTTATAGTCAGAGTGTACAGCTGACGTGGCCAGGACTCTTTGTACAAGCTCCTTTCCCGTCCCCTTGTTGGGCTCCATGGTGGGTGGCTGCCACTTTGGCCGAAAAATATCACATTTTATGGCTGCTTCTCTTTCTGGAACTGATCGCCCCGATGTAACCCATGAATTTTTCCAAAAAAACAAAGAAGTTTTCCCAAAGTACTATGTGATACATAGTGAAGAAGAGCAAAAATCAGCGAGAATTATCTCCCCATTCATAGTTGAGAAATCACTGACAAGTGCACTAGGTGCAGGTTACAAGGTGAAAAAACTGGCAAGTGGAGACCTACTGCTTGAATTGAAAGACTACATGCAATACTTGAAACTGTCCAACATTGAGTCTATCGGGGACATACCTGTCTCGATCACTGCTCATCGATCACTGAACACTGTCCGAGGTGTGATTTCAGAAAATGATTTCATACACTTGACAGAAAATGAACTGTTAGAAGGACTTGCTGATCAGAACGTTGTAAATGTCCAGAGGATTAAGATAAGAAAAGAAAACAAAGAAATCCCGACAAAGCACATTGTCCTTACATTTGCTTCCAGTGCTCTCCCTGACACCATTGAAGTAGGCTACCTGAAGATAAGTGTAAGACATTATATACCGAACCCTAGACGATGCTTTAACTGCCAGAAATTCGGACACGGCTCACAGAGTTGTCGCGGTCGCCGAACTTGTGCGAAATGCGCTTCAAAAGAACACTCAACCGATGAATGCACCGAAACCACATTGCAGTGTGCTAACTGTGAAGGAGAACACCCTGCTTATTCAAGGTCTTGCCCCACGTGGAAAACTGAAAAAGAAGTAATCACTATCAAAACAAAAGAAAACTTGTCATATAAAGAAGCGCAACAAAAACTGGCCACTACTCCTGCTTTTCAGTTCACTGCAAAACCAAGTTATTCTGGTATGGCACAACAGCGCGGGGTGCCACACCAACATTTAGCACCTGCCCAGGCCACACAGAGTGAGCCTCGGGCAGGGCTACCCGCGCCCCAGGTGGAAGTGGCTCATGCTGCTCCCCCACCTCCATCTCAAAAGAAGGCTATGCAGCCCTCCGGGTTGACAAGCCTGAAGGCCTCTCCTCATGAGGCGAGGCCTAACGCGAAAGAAAACTTATCTGGGGCGCGCTCCTCCGCTGCCTCTGAAGAGGAGGCAATGGACACGAGCCCCGGTAGGGCTGTGCCTTCGACGTCAGACGGACGACGGCACAGCTTAGACCGTCAAAAAAAAGACAGGCCCCGAGTCGTTGGGCCAAAAAAAAACCTAATCTAGTTTTTCACATTTTTCATAAAATAAGATGGCGTGTATAATACATTGGAATTGTAGAGGACTACTAAATAATTACAGCGACATAAAGGACATCCTGGCTACATTCTCCCCATTGGCTTTGTGTCTCCAGGAAACCAACTTAGGTCCTCAGAACAAAAATTTCCTTAAAAATTACAAAATCATCCGCCGGGACCGGGAGCTGTCCAGCAGACTCTCGGGTGGTGTAGCCATCGTCGTGAAAACTGGAATCGCTGCTCAGGAGCTGACTCTTAATACCAGACTTGAAGCGGTAGCAGCCACAATATTAACACATAAAACCATCACAGTATGTTCAGTATACCTCCAACCACACATCAAGATAACACTAGATGATTTAGAAGACCTTTTACAACAGCTTCCCGAGCCATACCTTTTAGTTGGTGATTTTAATGCTCATTCGTGTCTTTGGGGCAGCGAGCAAACAGATACTCGTGGTCAGCTTATAGAAGATTTTATTTTATGCAGCAACGTGTGTCTCCTAAACTCTGGCAATCCAACATACTACTCCCCAGCCACAGGCAAAGCGAGTTGTTTAGATCTGTCTTTTAGTTCACCTTCTATTTTTACCGATTTTAAATGGGAAGTTTTAAATAATCCGTACGGAAGCGACCATCTTCCTGTCATGATCAGCTTATCATCCTCACCATCAGTCATCCCGACAAAACCCAGGCGGTGGAAACTGCATTTAGCTGACTGGTCTTTGTTCAGTCAAGAAGCCAGTCTAAATGAAATATATTCAGAGAAAATTGATATAGACAAAATGAATGAAATATTTACAGCATGCATTCTTGCGGCAGCACGTCTATCTATTCCCCAATCCACAGGCGTCGTGCACCAAAACCACAAAGTCTGGTGGACACAGGACTGTAAAGAAGCCAAAAAAGAACAAAATAAAGCCTGGGGTATTTTTCGGAGATACCCAACATATGAAAATCTGACAGTTTTTAAAAAAGCAAGAGCCAAAGCTCGATATATTCGTCGTAATGCCGAAAAAAAATCATGGCAGAAGTATGTTACATCTATAAACAGCTCCACAACATCAAAAAAAATGTGGGAACAAATTCATAAGCTAAATGGCAGCTTCTCCCCATTCACAATTCCAATCCTCACAGCCCCTAATACACAGACAAGCATCGAAGAACAAGCTAATATATTAGGTGTGCATTTCCACAAAATTTCGAGTTCTGCACACTATACAAAAACATTCTTAAAGTACAAGGACAGGATTGAAAAATATAGGCTTCCTACGAGGGGCAGCACGAATACACCTTACAATAGGTTGATTACGCTGCAAGAACTGAAAGATGTTCTCGCTTGCGGTAAAAAAACTGCACCTGGTCCTGATGAGATTCATTATGAGATGCTCGCCCATCTATCAGAAGCATCTGTAGAAGCGCTTCTAAAGTTTTTTAACAAAATCTGGGTGCTAGCTAAAATACCGGAGACTTGGAAAAGAGCCATAATTGTGCCGTTCCTAAAACCCGGCAAGCCGCCGACCTGTCCTGGGAGTTACAGGCCTATAGCCCTAACTAGTTGTTTAGCAAAATCTTTTGAAAATATTTTAAACACTAGATTAACCTTTATTTTAGAATCAAGTAAACTTCTTAATATTCATCAGTGCGGTTTTAAGAAAGGATGCTCAACTACGGACCACCTAGTACACCTCGAAAACACTGTCCGCGAGGCGTTTATACATAGACAGCATTGTCTCGCTGTTTTCTTCGATCTACAAAAGGCATATGATACAACTTGGAGATTCGGCATCCTACGTGATCAGCTTTGGGCATCCGTGGTCGAATGCTCAGTGTTTTAAAAGACTTTCTTTCACATCGTTCATTCCAAGTGCGCCTCGGTACCACCTTGTCAAGAAGCTTCATTCAGGAGAATGGAGTACCTCAGGGGTGCATTCTAAGCACAACGCTTTTTGTTGTAAAAATCAATTCCATTATGTGTTCACTCTACGTAGATGACCTCCAGATAGCCTACACCTCTTCCAATATATCAACGTGTGAGAGACAAATACAAATAACAATAAATAAACTAGTGGCATGGGCCGACAAAAATGGGTTTCAGTTTTCCCCCCAAAAGACGGTGGCAGTTATGTTTTCACTCGAACGGGGTATTCAGAACAACCCTGTCTTGCACTTAAATAGAACCGAATTACCATTAAAAGAAGAGCACAAATTCCTAGGCATTACTTTCGATAAAAAACGCACATTTCTACCTCACATAAACACACTAAAAAAGAAAGCCTCAAAATCTCTTAACATACTGAAAGTTCTTTCGCGGAAACATTGGGGTTCCGACAGGGCATGTCTTTTACATGTATACCGTTCTGTTGTACGCTCCCGCGTGGACTATGGGAGTATAGTGTACGGTTCAGCTAGGCCTTCATATCTAAAAAAACTGGACCCTGTACATAACTTAGGTCTGCGCCTTGCATGCGGTGCATACAGAACATCCCCTATAAGCAGCCTGTATGTAGAAACAAATGAGCCTTCACTGGAAGACAGACGAATAGCCCTCACGTGTGCTTACATTCTAAGAATAAGGTCACAGAAAAAACACCTCTGTTATCCAGTTGTCACAACTTGCCCCTCTCGATTAATTTTCACAAATAAACCCAAAGCAACAAGGCCACTGATCATGCGATTCGAAAGCATGTGCAGTGAGCTGCAGGTCCTGGACACCTTGCCTGATGTCGCACAAAAAAACAGCCCTCTACCTCCATGGTACAGTCTTCCTGAAATCTGTGACCTCACTCTCACACAGTTTCCAAAAACCAAAACCCCACAAGAGCACATTATTCAGGAATTCTTAAACTTGCAGGAAAAGTACAAAAACTTCACAGACTTTTATACCGATGGATCTAAAACTGCTGTGTACACTGGAAGTGCAGTTGTGCAAGGAGATTCTGTGGAAATCATAAGACTTCCACACTGTGCGTCTATTTTCACTGCTGAATCCTATGCCATTTCTGTTGCCGTAGAGAAAATATTAAAAGAGAATGTCATAAACAGCATTATATTTACAGACTCTCTAAGTGTTCTCACAGCTCTAAATTCCAGAAATGCAGCTGCTCCTTTACTTGGAAACATAATACACAATATAACAACAGCCATAGCTCGAGGATACAACGTAAAATTCTGCTGGGTCCCGAGTCACGTGGGCATTAAAGGCAATGACAGAGCAGACACATGTGCTGCTGAAGCCCGCGACAAGCAAATAAAGAGTATAAGCATACCTTACAAAGACTGTACGAAACTTGTACATCTCAAATTAAAAGAAAAATGGCAGTCTGCCTGGGACAGTGAAGTGGGAAATAAACTACACTTAGTGAAGCCCATTTTGGGAGAATGGATGTCGTGCCGGCATAAGGAGCGTTTTATAGAAGTGATCCTATGCCGTCTCCGCATTGGACACACGCACCTGACACACAATTTTTTGTTGAAGAAAGAAGAGAAACCACGATGCGAAAAATGCGGAGAAGAACTAACTATTAACCACATTTTATTCACATGCGCAAGTCTTGAAAAGATAAGAAAAAAAATTTTTGTAAAATTTTACAAAGAATACATTCCTTTTCACCCTAAACTGATTTTAGATGATGATGGACTTGTTGATTTATCTTGTGTTTTTAGTTTCATAAGGGAAGCAAATGTTTTACACAAACTGTAGGAAAAAATGAAACATACGTCACTAAGAGAAACTGAAACCTTGTGCTAGGCACATCATGGTGTTGGCAGCTTAAGCGCCATTGGATCTAAAACAACCCAAGTTTTTAAAAGGAGATTTTTTAAACAAATTAGTTTTAACACACTCATTTTCCCATTTCTTGCAAAACAAAACTTTCACCTTGCTCGTGGCGCATGATAGCCTTAGTTGCTTATGCGCCAAAAAACCCAACACAACAACAACATATATGTGCTTTTGCAGTTTGCCATTCATTGGTTGTGTTTTCTTCCACTATGCTTAGGAAAGGGTTCCTTTCTTTTGGTGCTTCTTTTCATTTTATTGCATGTTAATATTCTGATTTTCCCACATTATCTCTGTGCTGATAAGACAGCTTCATATAAAACACCTGCAATGGAAAAATTAACGCAGTCCTTCTAAACATAGTAGAGTTTTAATGTTAATTGGTGTAGGATGTCTGAAAGCTTGTGTGCACAGATAAAAGTTGATGGAGACAGTAATGTGTAATTCACAGCGTGAGAGTATATTGTAGCCTGCACACGGGGTGGTTGGCTGCAGCTGCGACTTTCTGTACTCACTTCCCCGCGAGAAATTCAAGGGTTCTAATCTGCTCTGCCTTTTTTTCCACCCGAGCACAGCAGGTGTGAGCCAGAACATGTTAGGCTAGCTTTGACGGTCTGAAGTAGTGCTTTTGCACTGAAAATGGCGCAGTGAAAGGTCGAAGGCCAAGGTGGCTAAATAACGCTGTTTGAATCACCTGCACCAGACACGTATACCATGACGTCCCTATCTGGCAGGCCAATCAGAAGTGAGACACAACACATTTTCACACAAATATTAGTACTTGGAGTATTTTTTTAAGGGAGTACATCTGTATGTGAACATAATAAACCTAACCTTGCATCCACAACCTTGAGGTTTCGCATCAGGGCATGCCTAGCGTGCAGTAATTGCACTGAGATGGATTAGTGACACTATACTCAAATGAAATGAAAGCATGGGTGTAAAGGCAGATTTCATCTTGAATAGACTGTCTTGTTCTGTTTTGTAGCTACCTGGCTTCTGGACAAGATATTTGTAATGTGGCACTTGCCTACCGAGTAGGTATTGAAACTGCAAGGCGCTGCATCCATGTAACCTGTCGAGCCATTTAGGGACGACTCAAAGACACCTTTATGAAGGTGGGGTGAACTTTTTGCAGCTAAACCTATCACTGCTCTTTCCCCTGAAGCAGCTTCATCCTAAAACTACTGCTCAATTGCTTAAATCTGAACCCTGAGTGTAGTTTGGATCATCACTGCCTTCATTCTGGTGATTGTTGTTTATTTTTTAACTCTTGCATGATACTTTGAACGTGTAGTATTGAAGTGAAGGGCTGCCAAGAGAATGAGGGGGGACATGTACTTCAGCCCAAGGCCCCCTTTTTCTTAATCAGGCCCTGCTCATTTAACTAAATCAGAATTTTCTAAGCATTACCTGTCCACAAGAAGTGTTCATTTGGTTGTAATGTCTTCACATCTTTTTGGGAAGGTATTGAACAGGGTTTCAGGCATTTAGCTGAGCACATTTTGTAAGATTGCTACTGGCGAGCTTACAAAAGTACTGATGACTGCTTTTGAAGGTTTTAGCATGAAATGGCAATTTCCCAACTGCTTAGGGGCAGTCGACGGCAAACATGTTGCAATTTTCTGCCCTCCCAATTCCGGAAGCACATACTTCAATTACAAGGTAAAGTTTGTTACCTGAGATGGGCTCTGCTCAGATAGGTCTGTTCCTAGGATAAGGTAAAAATACAGATCTAAATAATATGGCGCTAAGTGATGTGCATGTAGAACCTGAATTAGCAGGCCAAGTTCTAAGCATTCTGCTGGCTGGTGGTTTAACAATGCTTGTCAGCAACAAGGGAAGCAATATCTGGAACAAGGTGTTGTGCAGAAATGGTTCCTGTGGTAGCTGTGAGGTAGTCATCTGTCATCCTTGAATTCAGAGGACCTTGCATAGGCACAGCAAAGATACAAGTACATACACACAGACATGGCATTGATTAGTGTCCCTTTGTGTCAGAAACTGGACAAATTGTTATACGAGCAAGTGCAAAACTCTGGGAAGCGTGCATCTTCAAACTTCTGTCACAATCTTGTGCTTGCTCACTGAGCTCTATTTACAATGAAAGGGGCGTGGAAAAAATTTTTATGCAATCAAATATTTGTACAGTCTTTATTTGCATGCCTTTTTTTTTTTTGTTCGGTACCTCTGGTCATCACGTACTCTTTGCGGTTGTTCCGAGTCTGACGTACCCATTCACCTAAGTGCACAAATAAAATGCAGTGAAGCCAAAGAAGTGGGATGTATTGTGTTAAAGTTGATAACGAAGATGAGCTGTTATTATTTTCAACATGTACAGCAAAGGGTAAAGAGAACATTTCAAGCACATTAAAGAGCATCTCCATTTCAAATTATTCGTTAAGATTGTGGTGAGCGATCTGCAAAAACATCAGAAGATTCTTGGGGAGCATGCCTGAGTGACCTTAAAGTTGGGAATTGGTTCAGCTTATTGGCTCCTGTATGTTCCTCCTAAAGCTGTTGCTCTACAAAATACATGAATGTCGAGGCACATTTTCGTTGGTATATTGTTTTCCGTAACTTTTGGATTACATATATTCTGGTGGTCCATCTGTTTCCAGAGTGGTGTCTTCAGTTGAGCAACTCTGTTGTCACCAACCCTTACAATACAGCTGCTGCATTGACAACAGAAAACAATGCTTCTCGTCTAATTTTCACTTCAGTCGTGTTGTCGAGAGCAATATTACAACTACGAAATATGCATACTTGGAGACAAAAGAGAGGGAGGCTTCTCTACTGCCTTGCTCCTAATGAGCTCTTGAAGACGGAGGGATGTCCACCCAAAGCTGATGCAGATGGAAAGGCCCTTGCCTGTTAGTGATGTACACAAATAATGAATGCCACCAGAGGACCAAGATCTTTCAATTGATTTTAGCCAGACAAGTCTATTAGCGAAGATTACCCGTGTATTTGGTGCATGGTTTCGGAAGGAAGGCCGAATTGTTTAGGGCTGAGTCCCACCAGTGCCACCTAGAACTAGTTTCAGGCCTGCTCACTGCCGCCGTGACGTCACGCGTCTTGACCGAGCCGCGCGGAAGCGGGAGGCCGCGAAGCGCAAATCATCGCTTCTGTGGAAAGGAGTGGTCGCGGTTGAGTGCCACACGTATAATAGTTTTATTTTGCCTTTGCATTTTGATTGTCACTAATGTTAGGAGTGCATATGGCTTTAAAATCCGTGCTCATTTATCTGGAAGGCAATTTATTATTCCACTAAATATAAGATTGTGCGCCATGGAACATGTGGCCCAACAAAGTAACGAAATAAAAAAGGTACATTTAATGAGTCTTTATTAACTCATGCTTTCCACATACACACACATACACACTGTGTCCAGAGAATGCATATGGAAACATTTATTGCTCATTTTGCAAACTTTTGCAATTTCCTCTGTTGAGTCGGCGTTTTTATACCCTTCACAACATCAGTCTTCATAGAAACGTAGTTCTTCAGAAGTGTGTTTGCTGCTGCCACAAGTATGTTTGTCAGCACAGTGTCAGGATGGTAGAAACGTAGTTCTTCAGAAGTGTGTTTGCTGCTGCCACAAGTATGTTTGTCAGCGCAGTGTCAGGATGGTGACCATTGTTACAGACATCAAAATCCTCTGTTTCACAGAGATGTCTCGTGACAGCCACAAGCAGCTGTTTAGGTGTTGCATGAAAACGTGCAGCATTCGCTTTGCTGGTAAGCTGTTCTAAGACAATGTGGGCGTGTAAAACCGCATTAATGACAGCCGGTTGCGGAAACTTCAGAGCGCCTCTGGAGAGGTCTTCGATTAGGAGATTCCTTTCAAGTTGAACTTCCCGGTCCTCAGACGTAATATTCATGGCACAATACTGACAGGGCAGCTTCTTTAACGCGGCGTGGGTGCAAAAGGCTGCGATGTATGTCATCACGGGCAGAATGGACTCTTTTATTTCTTATATCACGATCAGACACCTTTATACCGTACTCTGTCAACTGAGCTCCGCCAAGTGTCAGCACATGGCTTCTGCAGTTCCTGCATATCTGGCAAAACCAAACTGTCTTGCAGCCTCAGTTTTTTCTCTGACTCAGACTTGCTGTATTGAAAGGTGATAATTTGTTCTAGACAGCCGACGGTACTGTCCGAACCTTTCCTCTAGACTGTCGGTCTGAAATTTGCCCAGCAACACATAGTCGAAATTCAATTCTTCAAGGCAGTACCGGCACAGTTCGACAAGCGAGTAACAAGTCAGCCGCAGCACTGCGTGGGTTTCAGTGGTTAGTGCGCCTGTATCCATCCGGATGTCTCGCCATGTGTCCAACCAATCCACAAATTTATTAAGAAATTCTATCTGCTTGTCAGTCAAACTCCTTACTGGATCCTGGAGCGGATCTCTTAGGCGCCGGCCTTTGGAGAGGCTTTTCACGTTGACTATATGCCACCACTTCAGTATTAGATCAATGAAATGCGCTGTCCATGTGGCGTAGTTCAAATTAAGCTCGTTTCCGCGCATATTTAGAGCCTCCACCACAAATGAACTAAAAACTTAAAACTAGCTTCACATTCTGGCGTTCAATGTTGGATGGATGCAGTGCTTTGTAGCTCAATCCATAACCAAACTTTGCGACGCTGTGTTGCTCCGAAGCGTGCAAGTCTCGAAGAGCTTTGAAAGAGGCTTCATTAACCCGAACTAACGGAGATCCACTAGGAAATTCAGGGTAGAAGATGCACGTTCCTGGATTTTTCTGGTTCAACCAGTTGTTTCGTATGCACTTCAGAAGGTGGACTGGGTCTACTACATAAAAAAGGGGTCTTGAATCGTCCACTGGGTGAGGGTACACGATGTCAACTGTTCGTGTTTTAGAAAACAAGGACATCACTTTTCTATTTATGGAATTGTTATCTTTTATTACTGCTATGACAGTAAGCCCTGCATTCTCGAGCTCCAATATTGTCCTTCTTAGGACTGCGTGCAATTGGACTGCTTCAATGTTCGATACTGGCAGAATGTGTGCGACATCCTTGTGTGATGATAGCAAGGACTGCGTCATAAAAACATGCGCAGTTTTGGCTGCTTCGGAAGAATTTCACCGATCCACCTTTGTACTCGAAGTACGGCTGAATATGGATCTCGTCCATCATTATAGTGACAATCTTTTCATGCGGTTTCAGGTTTCAGGAGGCTTGATCGCTGCTTCACATAACGTAAAAACCCTTCGTCGTCCTGCTCATTCGCTGGGTTAACGTTGTATTGCGAACAGATATGCATGAGTGTAGATCGATGGGGCAGTGCTAACTTGCCAGCACTGCGAATGAATCGGTAGGCGTGTGGGGAAACAGTGTATAGAATACTGGAGAATATTAAAAGCTCAGCAGAGTACCGTGCTGAATGGTCCTTCTTGTGCAAATAGGTCAAGTTGCTCTTTTATAAAGCCGAGTGCTTCTGTTTTCTCTTGCAGCAAGATCATCACACCTGAGGCTGTCCAGCAAAGAGAAAAGAAAGCTGAAACTCACTTTGACTTTTTCATCCTTGTCGCAAATGCCTGGAGCCTTGAAACTTCTCATACTGTCTAGTGCAGTCTGAAGGCAGCGCAGATCGTCCAGCTTACACGGGATGAGCAGGTCCTTTACAGGCACTTTCACTTTCCTCCAGAAGGCAGTTACCTCCATGTTCTTGCTAACAATCACAGATCGTTCGACGTCTGGTGGATCTTCACCCTCTATGTGAACAAAGAGAACAGCATGCTCTGCTTTTACTGACATCCAGTAGGTGGAGAGATCGAGGCTTCGTAGGCGCGATACAAAGTCTTCATATGACTGAAGCTTATTTTGGCGCTCTTGTTCTTTGTGCGATAAGATTGACTGCCGAATAGCTTCTTCTAGATGCGATGCCTCGCGGCGTTTCCTCTTTGCCTCTGGCTCCTGGCGCACTGGTGCGCATTCGTTCAAATAAGCAGGGGCATTTTGAAAAATGGTCGGCACTGCGTCCTGAGTAAGCCGAGTAACGCCCATGGGAGCTTCTATTGCCCTGCCAGTTCTTGGATCGGTGTACGTAGTAGTCGTCCTTAATTACTCGGCCTTGAAATGGAGCTCGCACACCTGCAAACCATTCACAAAAAATAAACAGTATATTACAGGCCTTTTTTGCTTCACATCCACCTCACTTACTAAGCTATAAAAAAGAGGCTATTTGAGGTGTCTACATGGATAAAAATGCGGCTGAAGTAAAGCCGTACATATTTCTAAGAAATAATGAAGGGGACCGTGTAAACATGAAAAGACACTGTATTTTATGGCGCTTTTTATCCTTCGACAGTCTGTTATTTTTTCTTTTTCAGCCCACGCTGGTTCTTTATCGACGAAGCGCGCTGACTAGCAAATAGATTCCAGAACAATCTACAAATTGCTTCGAGCGTGTGCATGAACTGATAATACGTCCTGGCACCCCTGGAAAAAAACGACACCACTCAAGACTTTTATAGCGATTTTATAGCGATAGCGCGTCTCATCACAATAAAGCGCAGTCAAAGCGAACGTTACAGAAGAGAAATAAACATCCGTGACAATGTCAAGTCCTACTGACTGGCAAGTAAAAAGTGCACAAGAGATCATTATATTCGCTTCAGGAAAAAACATCTCTCAAGGCATGCACGCGGCATTATGCAGATATCATGTCTCATTACAGCAAAGTGCCGCAGTTGAAGCGAACATTTCTGGAAAGCAATAAACAGACGTTACAATGCTGGCTTATGCTGGCTGGCAAGTCAAAAGCGCACTCGTTATTATATCTTTATAGTAGAGCAAGAACCGGACATGTTGGAGGTGGTGTTTTGACTATTACTCAAAAGTAGTATAGACGTACACATACCTTCGGATCACAGAGAGAACGGATATCGACGTCATCTCGATGAACAGCACGCTCCCACTTTGCTCTTCGGTCGTCCTTTGGGAACGAGAACACTCGAACCTTCGGCCCATTGTCGTAATTGCCGCGACAGTTGGGCACAGAATAGGGTTTGTGGAGCCTGGTTTTTGTTACTTTTATCCGGGTATCATGCAGTAAACTGTCGAAGGGTTAATCAAGAAACTAGCAACTTATTAGGGAAGCCAGGGACAAACTACGGTCGGTTGTAGTGTCTGATTTAAGGTGATTGTAAACTATTCTATTTCAGATGAGTCTCATCCTTCACCCAGATCAACCGTGGCTATGTGGCAGCCCTGACGGCATGTTCTGCCTGTCTGGGGAGACTTATACCCGTGTTACACGGGCAATTTCAACTGCCGTTCAGTTAAATCACAGTTCAGCGTTCCAACTGACGTTGAACTGAACGGCAGTCGACTGTAGTTACACGGAACATATCGCGAACCTCAGTTGACCCCCAGAATCACGTGATCCCCCACATGCGAGCAATTCTTACTAAAAAAAGTGCTTTATTTTTCATATATAAATTACTTTGTACAACATTTGCACACTTTATATTATTAAATTGCACATTTTGCACGCGTTTTTTTTTTTCGAGTATGGAACAAATGAACTCGACACAAAGCCAAGTCAATCCATTTGAGGTGCGTCTGGCTTCGCTGCTTAATCGTCGTTTTTTGATACCGCTTCGCGCGCTGGTGTTTTGACACTCGTTTGAGTATTTAAAGTTGCAGGCTGGTACTTGCGTTAGCTAAGGCAGCAACCTTTCATGTGATTTTAGAACACACAGCGGTTGGAAATGCCACCGACTCGGTCGATGCGGCGCGTCCGCTGACAGCCACCTTGTCAGTTGACTGGTTCAACTGGGACCGCCGACCTCAGTTGAACTGAACCGCAGTTGAGATTTCAACTACAGTTGGCGCTGCCGTGTAACATCGCTAACTGCCGTTCAGTTCAACTGACCGCCAACTGAACTGCCGTTGAAAACGCCCGTGTAACAGGGGTATTATCTCCTTGAGATCAAGTGTCCCCACAAATGCAAAAACAGTGATATGTTCACCGCCTCAGGAGAGAGCATTCTTGACTACATCCAGGGCACCGGCAGCAACCGATGCCTGAAGATGACACACCATTATTATACCCAAGTACAGATCTTGCTGTACCTGCTAAATGTACAAAAATGCTTTTTTTTTGTTTACTCCAGCAAAGAAAATGTGATAATTGAAGTGATCAGGAATGACATTTTTCTTCAAGAATCAATACCAGCCTTTGAAGATTTTTATTTTACTTTTCTTCTGCCTGCTGCAGCAAAATAATGCACGTGTTCACTACAATTTGTATGTACATCAGAATTGAGCCCCAAACACAATGGAAAAATACATTTCCCATTTACTACTATTACTGCACGTCAGAAAATGCTAACATCCTAAAAGTACATAGTGTGATTATGAAATTGAAAATGACATGAGAAATGAGCTAACAAATATGACCACTGCTTACCACTTCTGCTGCTGCATGTGTGCATAGCACTGAAGCAGATGCACTAAAAACAAAAGCTCATTTGAAGTGTTTTTCATGCATCATTTCTGAAGACCTAGAACAAAGTACTTTACAGAACAGCAAAAAGGCAACTTGTATCCCCATGTTGTGTATCGGGGATACAACATATTTTTCATGCATATTCAGTATAGAGAGATCATGCAAGTGCGCCACATCTCACTATCTGCAAAACACAAAGTTCTAATGTGCAGATAAAACTGACAGGAATACAAAAATGTTAAGTATTCACTACAAACTGGACAGTTAAGTACAGCTTGGTTAGCAATGCATTTCTTTATGTGCTAGAAGGAAAATGGCACACTTCAAAGCATTAAAGGTCCACGGAAACGGCCCCCAAAAAAACCACTGATAAACGTGTTCAGTGTGTAGAACACATCCTTTTGAGCATTAACGCAAAGTATAACTCCTTGGAACAAAGCCAGCGATTTATTATTAATTTTTAAAAACAGCGTTTTTTGAAATTCGCGGGCAGAGAGATTGTCGCTTGGCGGTGTCGCATGGAACTATTTCCTAGTCCCGTGACGTCACGGGTCGGTTGACTGGCAAGGCTTGCTAGGAGCTGCCATTCGCTGCGGTCACTGCAACCATGACGTCACGGAGACACTTCCGGTAGCTGCGAAAGTCGTCTGCTCGTGCGCTGCTCGAACTCTGTGCGGGCTGTTACACAGCTCGCCGCCCTTATCGGTTAGGTGGCCATTGCCCATTAAGTGCAACAACCGAAGCGACGCAGGGATTGGCAGAACGAAGCTGCATTTACAAATATCTTATATATGTAACGTGGTTTCAGGAGTATCGGAGTGTCGTCCGACGAGGCGTCAACAGCACGGTCAAGCACCGCACGATGGCAGCACCTCCTCGACCGCCGTAAACACCGCCGTTGGGGCCCCTCCTCCCGCATACCGTTCGCGAATGACACGGTGGATCATTAGCACCGATGTCCGAAATAAAGCGTGCTAAAATTTGTTGGCGTCTGGAATACTGAGCCGAATATCAAGTATGAAGCCCTCGTGAGGATCGCTGACCAGCAGCAAATTGCTGGTAAGAGCGATAGCCGTGATACAAGCTAGTTTCTGCTCAAGCCAGCTGCCGCTGGTGCATTTCGGCTGATCCGATCTGTTCGTACTAGCTGTGCGATTAATGCGTCAGCAGAGTTAATCCTATAATTATTTTACTATGGCAGGATAGGAATGACTATAAGGCAGTTTCATAAGTAGACGATTACGACAGCGTTGATCATGTTCCAAAGCATCGACCGTCGCGGCTTCGAAGCGAAACAATGTAGGCCTAGCGACGACTAGGGACGGTCACGCACTGCGCCGGCGTTCGCCGCGCTCGCACGTTCCACCCCCGCGGTAATTGTGTAACGTACCTCAGCCTGCTCGCGGCATCCCGTGCTGCAAGCGTTGCAAAATCGATCTTTAAACGTGATACAGTGGGCAAATGAATAACTTTGTGAAGCAGACCCGCTCGTACGTTTTGCGCACTCGGGTGCCGACGAGTAGCTTCCGTCAACAGACGCCGTCATAACCTCGGTTAACGCCGCAAACCGAGGTCGTCAAGCTCGGTTTGCGGTAACTGCGGTTAGTGGTGCAACCATGGTTTGGTCCACCGTGTAACATAGGATAACCACGGGTTCGCGGTTACACTAACCGTCGCTGCGTGAACTGGCGAACTCCTCAGGCATGTGCGAGCGAGGACGGGTTGGCGCGAGTACGCCAGCGAGCGAGCCCGCGGCAACCGGAAGTTCATCGAAGTGACGTATGTCTGGGCGGAGCTTTGAACTTGCTTGTATTCTTTGTTTCTTTATGGCTCCCTTCGGCGTACGAGTTGAGAGGGAAAATTGGAAGGGTCATTTTTAATCGCCGATATCTCTGGTGTTGCAAAAGCTAGATCGAAAATTTTTGCGGGAGAATGATGGGTGGTTCAATAACTATCAGTGCTATGGCGTTGTTTACCCTTCTTTGTGACCCCTTTCTGGGGACCTTTAATGCAAAACAACATTAGCATTAAAAAAACAAACTTAATGGAAACAACAACATTATACAATATAAAACTGGAAAATATATCCTTTGCTTGCACACGAGATTTACTGACAGGTCAAGGCAGGTGACAATGCATTATCTACATTTGATCACTGCACTGATAAGGTTTTCTGGTTTTCCACACAAAATTATGGCAAACAGCTCAACCCAGCCTCTAAATTTATGCACACAAAAACAGGCCATTTTTCACAGTACAGCATCACATATCCACTTCCAGTTCTGAACTAATCTTGCCTATTTCAATTTCCTGTACCTGATACAATACACTGTTAAGACAAAAGTTTCGGACCGAAACGTCTTAGAAGTTCTAAGCTCCATTGAAACAGCACTCACAGTCTACAAAAACTGGCCACTGCCTTGTGTGCTGTGAGATATCAGTACACATTAGAACCCTAATGAAATCAAAATTATAATCCAAAGCTGACCACTGCAGTGTTTCTCGTAACCCACATCCAACTCTGAAACATTAAAGTGCAAATACTCTAATGCCCAGATGTATGGCCAAACAAATGACTATCCAGAATGAGTATCGATGGCAAAGCAACAGCAGAAAGATTTAATTCTTGGTAACAGAAAAAAACTGATGAAGGGTTGGAAGCCTCAGCCCACATCTAATATTCTGACAAAAAGGATATGTCGAAATCCCAGGCAGCCGAGCCCTTGTTGAAATACTGGCTAGTAGACTTGAGTCTTCTGTAACCTATGTTTGTTTTGCCCCGTATCAGTGGCTCTGCGGTTAGGGCGCTCGACTGCTGAACCGAAGGATGCGGGATCGAATCTCGGCTGCGGCGGCTGCTTTTCAATAGAGGCAAAAAGGAAAACGCCCGTGTGCTGTGCAATGTCAGTGCATGTTAAACAACCCCAGGTAGTCAACATTTTCGAAGCCCTTCACTACGGCGTCTCTCATAGCCTAAGTTGCTTTGGGATGTTAAACACCATAAAAGAAACCAAACCGGATGTTTTAAGATGACTGTGGCTGCTCTTTGCGTTTAATGATTGGAAGCTGGAGGTTAGCTAGTACACAGCAGATATGGAAAATATCAGTCATGCATGGGATGAGCTCAGTTGGTACTTTGTTGCTTAATACATTGTATATTTTAATCCTTTGAATCATTCTTTCGACATGTTTTCTCACTTGCGCAATACTGTAAGTGTCCCTAACCTCTTCTGGAGTGAACTGAGAGCCATGGAGAAATGGCGGCATAACAAGAACAACATTCTCGTTCCCTAAAAGTGTTCTAATGCCTGGGAATCCCTTATCTGCCAGAACTGTGTCCCCAGCTTGAACAAGGTCTAAAAAGCCTGAATCAACAGTTACGTGTGTATCAGATAACCTTTCGAGCAAAAACATATCATCCCTCCTGGTGTTATGGACACCAAAAACCTAAGTGTGTATGTCCCTTTGTAATTCGAGTATAGGACGCGTTCTTGCTGCACAGTTGGTGGCTGCTCAGTACATACTTCTGTGCAATCAATAACCATTGTACATCCAAGATAATGAGCCTTGAAACATTCAGGCATTGTGGCCTCAATCACTTTTGAGGGAGGGCGAAAAATCCACTTCTTGGTTGCCACAGAGAGTCCTCAAAACGCTTTTGAAATGTCTCGACGCAGACGTTTCACGTATAGTGAAAAGAAAGGCTAGTGACGAGTAGCTGATGCCAAGTTTTAGCTTCATAAGAAACAAAAGGAGCCTGTTTTGATTTGTGACATCACATTTTCGTTCTGAAGAAGGTGGCAACATGCTAAGAAGCAATGCAAAGATTATGTTGCTGATACTACAGAGATTTTGCAATGCATTCACTGCATTTACAATGCTTTCATAGCCAGAAAAATAGCTAGTTCTATGATCAGGTCCACTGTGCTTGCTAATGGATGTTGGCTGGTGCTGTACGCTGCTGTCGTATGTCTCAAGATGTGTTACTTGAGTCGATGCACCCGATTCATTTATGAGGCACATGAACACTGTAAACTTCTTTCTTGACAAACTTGTGTCTTCTGTTTGGGTTTCCTGTGTAAAATTGTAATAATAAAGAATAAATACATGTTAGGTAACAATGCAAAACTCATTTTCACTAGTCATAATGTACAAGATTATCAACAATAAAGAAACATCTCGATATGAGCTTCCAGAAAAATGCTGTCATATTTTGTGCGCAGGTGTTAGTGAAAAGCAAGGAGAAAGGAAAGAACAGTAGGAGTATAACACTGCTAACTTGTTGCCTATGCTTCACAGGGAGACGTAGCTGAGCATGGTATAATACCAAAAGTATAAACTTAATTTTCTGATAAGGACAGAAAACTGGGCAAGTTGATGGGGAATCATACTTAAGCCACGTGAAAAACAAGGAAAAAGCGAGTGAGTGTGAAGCTCAGCAGCAACAGTGCACAGCAGATCCAAGTTTTCAAATGATGTCTGCTCACACAACTCATCCGGGCCAGTTGCTTGATCACCTGTGGCAAGGCTGCAGGTGTTACTGGCTGCTGCTACTTGAGCTCTGGGGGCAAAAGCTTGGTGCACGTGTACATGCAGATTTCTTGGTAGAGATGAACTGCTTTAAGGTGAAGCTAAATTAAAAAAAAAATGTAATGCATCCCAGAGTCCCAGGTTTTGCAGCAAACTAGACCATAAGTAGCAAAGCAGAGACGAGCTTACCTTTTAAATCTAGCCAACCGAGCAGAAGGCGAAGTGGACCGCTTTTTGTACACTGTCGGGAATATCGTGGGTACATAACCAGGGTGACTTTCAATGGTGAAGTGCTTGGAGCACACCCTTGAATCTCTATTTGGCTGCCAACTTGAGGAGTCTCCGAAACTGAAACGAGTAAAGCAGTAAAGCATGAACATTAGGTTATCATCAATCTTCTGCAACAGATGCAGCCGACTCTACTAATGAAAGGGCCATGAATAAAACAGGAAAATACGCTAGGCACATAAATTATTTACGTATTACCATAGTATTACTGATCTCACGCACTTAATATACACACTGTTTTCTCCCTTGCTTGAGTGCGGAAACAATTTTTAATTTCATGATTGGACAGCCAATTACGCACTAATGCAACAGTTCATGATAATCCGAATGAGTGAACAGTGACAGCGCACGTGCGAGACACCTGAGAGCGCCAGACACTAGGCGTTTTTTAGCGCGTGTGAAATAATCTGACAGGTACCAACCCCGACGAAAATCGTCACTTGAGTGTCCGTAGCTGGCCTAGTCCGAGCGCTCCGTTCCGCGGCACTGCCCGCTCATCGTTGTCTTCTACGTAGCACAAATCCATGCTTTCAGTGATTCGAATGCAGTAAACATTCTCTAGTTTTTCCGCCGGCGTCAACCACCCACTGCCGCGAAAAGCACATAATGAGACAAAATAAAGCACGATCAAAACGGGGGACGGCTTGTTCTGCATTACTTCCGGAGCACACGTCCGTGAGTATTTTCATCATCCTCAGAAAACAAATATGCGCGACAAATGACGAAGCACAGTGCGTCACGAACTCGTGACAAAGGATGCTGCCTCGTGCGAACTACCTGTACCATGACAAACAAAACTGTTACCCGATCGAGCCAGTTGACAAATGAACCTTGTCTTTGGGTACTTTCGTAACGTGCAGCAATTATCGTTTACAAATAGGAATTCACTTACTTGACTCGTCGCACGGCGATAATCCATTGCTTTCTTCGTGCCGTCTCCGAAGGCATCGACGGAAAGCTGTACAGCTGCACGCTCCGGCCGGAGTCCCTTCGCGACTGTGGCAATCTTTCACTGAATAGTACCTGCGCCCACATTCCTTCTTCGCAACTTTGGCAGGGAGGGATTGCACGGTTCTGAAGATGCCATCGGACCTATCTAGTAACGTTTATCGGGCTCTCAGCTGCAGAAACAGGCGCACCTCTTTCAGACAAGGCCACGGAGATAAACACGGCCTGTGCGAGCGAACGCCTTCGCTCTTCCTGTTTCGGCCGCGAGACGGCGCGGCATGTTCTCTCAAACTGCATTGCAGGGTGCCTATAGGTATGAAAGCTACCTTCAGACCAGGCCTGGAACTGCACCTAAGTTTTCTAATGCAGTTGGAAAAGCAGATCTCCATCCAGCAGTAGGCAGTCAAGCACACAAAAAGCAAGCCGTGCTTTCTTTAAAAAGTGTGTGTGCAATTTTTTTTTTATTTTGAGCCTTAATTCAGACACAGTGGTCTTGGATAACCAAGCTAAAGCCAGGTGGTCTCTGCCTGATGAGGACCTTATTACCCATACACTGTGTTTCATTGGTTTTCTAATGGGTGCTTAATGAGTGTGCATGAACCAAGCAGCAACATTAACTAAAGGACCCTTTTTGAGAAAAGTCCTTTTTTTTAGTGGCAAATGACAGAGCTTAGGCCGCTTGTATACGGCAGGAGTTTATCATAGGTTTAGAGTATTGCATGGGGGAAATGCATCAGAAGAGCATGCAGCGGTAATGTGCTTGCAAGGGGCAGATTGAAAAAAGCAAATCCAATTCTGCAGTTAATGGGAACAGGCGACATGTTGCTAATTGAATTATAGTGAAGTGCCTTCGCCAGTTGCCTACGCTGGTTACAATATTTTTTTTTGAACGATACACTGCTAGTGTCGATCAAAAGGGGTAATACAGTCGCTCGCGTCGAACTGGGATGTATATGCATACGTGCTTGTGTACAGAGCTGAAGCAGTCGCCTGCTGGTCAAGCAATGACATTTTAAAATCGGGCACTGTGTTTCACGCATAATTCTTACTCTCAAAAGGACGATCATAGTTACCAAAAGTACTAAAGGAGTGCAGTGCCAATAAACCTGCTACAGAAGTTGGCTTTCCCACATATGTTGCGGCCTAATCATGGCATGATGAAGTGCTTAATTTGCATTGTACTGCACAGCTGCATGCAGTGCAGTGAAGGGAACCGTTTGAACATATTACACTGCGAAAAGCACATAAAACACGGCTATAGTGTACCGTTAAAGAAACAATAACTGGCGTAATGCATTGAGGTGAAGCTAATGTAACTTTTTACAAAAGGGGAGCAGAACTGAGACTGGAAATGACGAATCAGCCTTTCCCACACCTAAGCACAGCAACTAGCTTTCATTTCACTTCATTCACTGCGACGCATATCGCCCCAACGTCCGAGACAAGTCTGCTCACTTCTTTATACTCGCTGCCAACTCGCCCATAATTTTTCGCCAGCATAGACGTGACCGACGAAAGCACGGCACTACACGCTTTCGTTTTGATCAAAACTTTTCAATCGTAGCAAAGAAAAAAGAAGCTGCACTTACGGCCTACACTCCATCGTGTCTCACAGGAACAAAAGTTGCGTGTAGTAAGGCCACGCAACTTCGAATTCGCTGGCCTCTGTGTCTTCTGTGCCGGCGCCACTTTTCTTGGAGTCTTTTTCTGCCGTTAGGATTCGGCGAAATTTATCGCGGAGCGACTTCCACCGCCTCTGGAAGAAGTTTATTCCTTCTGCGTGATTGAAACACAGTGACAAATTATTCTTTATGCACATGCATGTAATAAATGTCAGGTTGGCTTACCTACTCGCGGTGCTCCCGGAAGAATTACTCCCAGTATTTCTTCCCAGAGCTCTTTTGACCGATTTGTTTTTATGCAGCTAGTGGCTCGCCAGCCACAATGATGGCCTCCTTTCCATCTCTGATATTAATCACTCATTATCGACTTCTTTAGCCCACAAGATCTCCATCACGCTGTTTCCTAGTTGACGAAGAAAAAAGCAGTATGTGCATTCAGGCCACTCGAAGCCTCATTCCGGATGTGGAACTACCAGTGCGTTGTCCGATTGGTCTACGCCGGTCATCACGCCTGCGCGCCAGAAACGACGCGTGTGTCGCGCGCGCCAAATATCTGGCAAGGACACGGAGCGTTGTCGCTCGCGTTGCTTGCGTCGGGGCCCGCGCGCATGCGCAGACTGAGTTTGGCTGACGAGTGCGACGTCGGTGCGCATAACGCGTGTGTGTTTGGAGTCGGCCCTTATCACCGTGTCCTGA
The DNA here is from genome assembly GCF_055883805.1 of Amblyomma maculatum. Classification (NCBI taxonomy): domain Eukaryota; kingdom Metazoa; phylum Arthropoda; class Arachnida; order Ixodida; family Ixodidae; genus Amblyomma; species Amblyomma maculatum. Next base: position 95,847,334 of record NC_139353.1, read on the forward strand.
ATTAGATTTAACACTGTGTCCCTCTTCCCACAAAAACTGCTAGTTGAGAGTGCAGGGAGACATTGGCAAAGCCCTTTGGTCTACGAACCTCCTCTCTCATATCGTGACTAGTACATGCTGCTATCACTTTTATCTCCAAGTTACAGGCTAGGTTTACACAAGCTGAGGCTTCAGCTTGCCACAGAGGTGCTATATTCTTGGGTGTCAGAGATTATATTCTGGGTCCAACCATCAATCCTAGCAATGGCAAATGCTCAGAGAATAACCACAGCTGGAGGCAGGTGGGCACTTCATCTTACAATGAAGGCTCTGTTCGAGTTTCCTGCCTGTATGGTAGCCGTGCTGTGTACAAGTAACAATGAAACTTCGAAAAGCTTGTTTCAACTGAAATAAGTGTGTCACAGCTTGCTGCCATTAGGTAAAAAATATCGGGTGGTAAAATTGTGGATCAAACCATTTTATTTGTCACTGCTTCCATTCCCCCTGCAGGGGCACCTTGTGTAAACTAGGGATTGGTGCCACCACAGATCCCCCTAGCCCCCATACCAAAACTGTTATCTGTATCGTGGCGATAAGTTGAGGTGGAGGGAAGAAACCTTGAACGGTGGCGGTCGAGGTTGTGGTCAAGCCTCGGCTGACAGGCTCCTCGTATGTCTACTAGGAGAGGGGCTCCGGGACCTTCCTCTTCATATAAGCGTGAAATAGAGCTGACATAATTTAGGAACCCTTTAACTTTAAAAAACATGGTCAGCCACTGAAAAGAGGTCACACCGAAATGAAAAACAATTGTTGTTCATGGAGTGTATTACAAAGAACTTTGGAAATGCTGCACTTTTCTGTGCAACACATCATTTGCGAACTTGTCTGCATTTGTCATTGCAAGAAATTGCATTGCAAAAAACTAAGAAATGGAGACCTCCTGGTTGAAATAAACACGAGGGAGCAAAGCGATAAACTACTATGTTTGATTCAGTGTGCTAAGTGACATCAAAGCAGACATTAGAGAGTTATAGCTGAGCGGGTTTTCGCACCCGCTCCGCTCAGAGAGCTACCGGAGGCGCTATTGCGCATGCGCGAAACGCTCAGACGGGAGCGCGCAAGCGGAACGTCTCCTCGTTCCCGCTCCCGCGTGAGCCAAGCGGAGCCTGGACCGGCGCAACGAGCGGGCCTCGCTAAGCCTTGGTCTCGCGCTAGCCAAGCCGAAGCCGAACAACGACCGGCTTTGAGCCGAACATAGCCGAACTACCGAGGCCCATCTTGGAACTACAGCCCAGTTGCTACCACGTTGCTACAGAAGCCGAACATACGCAAACATGGCAGCCGCCGACGCGACGACTTCTGTCACTTCTGCAGCCACCTCCGCTGAAGGCACGGTTCAGGCTCGAAATCCTCGCCGGAGGTTTCGAATCGGCGAAGATCTGTGCCTCCTGCGCGAGGTGGTATCGCTTAACCCCTTCCAGAATCCGAGCCTATGGCACACCGTGCTCAAAAACGTGGTGGTCGCCATTCAGCGCAAGCTAACTCTCCGCGGTGTGCGCGAGAGAGTGGATTTGCTGATCGGCTACTACAGGCAGCAGGACAGAGCAAACCTGCGAAAGTAAGTTATCTGCTTATTTTGACTTGCTTGCGCTTATAGCCTTGTGTGTTGGTTGTCTAGCCTTCTCGCAGCCGACCTAGTTGCTTCAGCGCATGTGGCTACGGCGCACGTGTTTTTTCGTCCGTCCTTTAACCTGTTTTTTTTTCTTCATACTTCCTCTCAATCGCATGCTCGCAGTTATAGTGGTCCCATTGATTGTAGTCGACAGGTTCATAATGCAGAGTATGATGGAATCCCGTCTGGTCGGGGGGAGGGGATACATTTGTAGAAACAATACGCCAACCACAGATTGTGAGCAGTCTTGGGAGCCGAACGTCGCATTTTGTAGTCGGCGGCGTCTCTGCCTTTTTTTTTTCTTTTCATACAGTCGACAGTTTCGCGCTCTTTCCTTTTCTTACTGCCCTTTTTACTACTGCTATTTGACCTTCCTGTGTTTCTCCCATTTCCTTCTCAGGTCCGGCACAAAAGAGGATTATAATGAGCTGGAACAGCTGCTGCAGGAGATTTCAGATTTGGCGCGCGAGTTCGCGCATACGCCAAAGGCAATGGATCGGCGCCGAAACCAAGAGCGCTGACAGTGCGCACATCAGCCGCTGCAGAGATGAGGCTGGCGCAGCAAACTAGGAATGCGGCTTTGGTGGAGTCCGCAGTTGTGGAGCCCAGCCAGACTGAAGACAGTCAGACGAGCGGCAAGTGTTATGTTCTTGTTCACGCATATTCTAACGTGAACCCTTGTGTAGAGCTCGACGGCGTACTTCCCTGCATAGAAATCGACGCCTTGTCGCAGTTTTACGATTTGAAGTAGAGGAACATGGATAGGCTAACAAAGTTGGCGAAAGCACCTTGCTTGGCGATAGTAGGCTGCTTTCAGTTGTTTATTATTGCGTGATGCACACCGTTTGAGTACTGGAAACGCGGGTGATGCAGACTATGCAGCAAACTTGTGCATCTGGAAAAAACTGTGAAAGGTTTTTGTTTCTTGACTATCTCAGCTTACTATCACTTAGCAGCTTTGTTATTTCTTTTATTCACACATCCGCACTGTTGTGTTCTTGTAGGGTCAAGGGCTTCCCAACTGCTGGTGTCCTTGTGCGAGTCGGAGCTGCGCCCGCCACATTCCCCACAGAGCCCAATGTCACCGCAGCTTAACGAGCAGGACGACACCACGGCAGATGAGAACGAGGTGCCAGAGGTCCAGAACAGTGCTGTCGCCAGTGCAGCGCATGGAAGGCAGCAGCTTCAACGAAGGCGGCAGTGTATTCAAGGTGGGAAAAAAGGTAAAATAGAGCTCTGCAAAATGACCTAGAGTAGATTGTGAGTAGTATGTTTTGGCAGTAGCCTGAAGCATATCTGCATACATTACCCATGCGGGAAGAGCTTTTCACTGTTAAGAAAGCTGTATGTTGTATATTTAAGTGTACCTCGACGGTGTGACACCGTGTCACACCCATGTGTTCTACCTTAAAATTTTAACACTTTGCCAGTTCTTGCATGTATAATACTGTTCCATGTAGACCTACTGTAGTTTAAAAAATCCAGAACGGCACATGAAACAGCTCCCGCAGATTTGCCAAAAATTGTAATGCACACCTCATTACATTCATTTTTCATAACTTGAACAAGCAAAAGTGTTATGGGCACTGATGGAATTTTCTTTGCTGTGGCCAATAAGGCTACTTATTTTCCTTGTTCACATTTCATTCTAGTTGGCTAGTACATCTCTTGTCAGAAGTAATGCTCAAAGGTTTTCTAAGATATGTATTGCGAGTCTCATAGCATTTGTCGAATTCATGGCTTGCCAGGGTTGAGAATAAGGGTTTGCAACACCTTCAACAGACTGGGAAAGCTGGTGACTCTTAAGTACAGTTGAGACTTTCCAAAGAAATGAAGCAAAGTATACAAAATTCAGCACTTGAAATTCACATTTCACCAAAAAATGTCAGTTGAGTATACACAGGCAGTGCAGTTATGCGATTTGAGTTATTGCTCTTCTAACTTATATGCCTCTAGACCAGACAGACCCATCTCCTTGCAACCTGCCAGCCGAACAGTGTTTGTTCTCGAGCATCACCCATTTAAGGCACTTTTTTTTTTTTTACTCGGAGGCTTGCCATGTGGCATAAAATGAGGCTTATATATTCCTCTAGACCAGACAGCCCCATCTCCTTGCAACCTGCCAGCCGAGCAGTGTTGGTTCACGAACATCACCCATTTAAGGCATTTTTTTTTATTCGAAGGCTTGCCATGGGCTATAGAACGAGTCTGTCTTAAATTAAAGGAAGTCATGCAGTCTATTTTCTTCAAGGAACCGGAGCAATCTCCGGCTTTCAATATTGTCCATTAGTGTGTTAAGTATTTATCAACTGCATTTTCCCATATTCTTAACTGCCCTTACCAGGGTCATTTCAGTGAGGCCTTCTACATCTGGAGTTTCACTGTTGACGTTATTGCTTAATCTTTCACTGTACACTGGGACACATGCAGTCTTTGTATGTATTTCAGTGTAGGTTGAACATGAACGTCAAGCCCACATACTTACTCTCGTGGACTGTTAATTTGCGTAGTGGTGTTTAAATAACAATATTGCATTTCTTTTAGTATCTGAAATGACACTTCCCTGAGAACACCATGGCGGGCAAGTTTATGTAAAGTGGTGGGGAAGGGTCTTATGGGGGGAGGGAGGCATGGACAAAGACTGAAGTTTTACAGACTTGATGTTTTTGTGTGTGCTGTTGCACTGTTTCACTGTCATATTCACTGTCAATGAAAAAGCAGATATGTGCGCTGCCAAAGCTCGAGACAAGAAAATAAAAGAAGTGCAGATACCATCTCAAGACTGCATGAAATTGGTACAAAGTAAACTGATAGAAAATGGCAGTCCACTTGGAACACTGAAACAAATAACAAACTACACCTCATAAAGCCTGTAATAGAAGAGTGGAAATCGAGCACCCACCTTGAAAGTTCCAAAGAAGTGGCTCTATGCCGTCTTCGCATAGGACACACACATTTAACACATAGCTTCATTTTAACTAAACAGGATAAGCCCCTGTGTGATTCATGCGGACACGAGCTAACAGTCATCCACATTTTAATCTCATGCAGACAACTTGGACAACTAAGGAAAAAACATTTTACACAGTTTTACAAACAACACATTCCTCTTCATGCAGCGTTGCTTTTAGGTGAAAATGCGCTCGTTGATCTGCCCTGTGTTTTCAGGTTTTTAATAGAAGCAAACGTCCTAAACAGAATGTAAGTTTAAATTACATAAATACAACACTCTTAACCATGAAATTGGCGCATGATAGCCTAAGTTGCTTATGTGCCACTAAACCCAACACAACACACTGTCATATTCTTTCAAGGATAAGCATAGCTTGCCACTCAGTACACCAATTTTCTATTCCTTTTGGCTTTGCATTTGACTTGTCTCCTTCAGTTTTGTTCACAACACCATTGTTGGCAAATGGTGACTGCAGCTATGGCGTGTTTCATCAGATCATTCATTGATGGCAGTCAAGAGTAAAAGAGGGCCCAAGATATCTTCTTATGCCACATATTTCTGAGCACATTTAAGTGCGACATTTTGTTTGCTGCAGAATCGTGTCATTGCAGCCGAGTTGTGAAGTAACACACAGTCAGTAATATGGTAAACGAGGACACAGACACAAACACAGTAGTATGTCCTGCTCAAATTTATTGAGACTTGGATGAATGCATTGTTAGGGTGCAATGATGGGTCGAGAAAAATATGAACCACACTAAGAACCCAAAGTAAGGACTAAACATCTACAGGTTAGTACTTGGACATGATGCAGAGTTTAGAATAATATGCACTATTATGGATGGCGTGTACATGTCACTATTACTGACATTACTATTAACATCACTGAGACTTGTGCTCGAAGTGGGGTGCAGCTGGAGAGTGGAAGGGGCGAAGTGGCAACCAATTACTCTGCTAGAACGCAGACATGCACAGGATGCCTGTTGCGCAGCAAGCCTTTCATCACCACGCACTGACCATAGAAACGAAGAATGCAGTGAGAAATGGGTTGGCAGAGACTTTTAACGGCGGAATGGAGATGTCAGAAGCGTAATTTAGACAATGCAAAGTAAAAGTATTTCATCTGTGTTCAGCGACAGTTCATACAGCAAGCATTGCCCGACTTCCTGGCGTTCCTGTGGGACGAGACGACACAGCGGCCCCGCGGCAGCGAATCGCTCCTCGGCTTTGTCGGGTCCAGCTGCACCATCCTGGGCGCTGCAGTACAGTGCTGCCCAGGCGTGACACTCCATGCCTCGGTACAACTGCACCGCAACACCAGGGACGCGCCCCTGTTGGAACTGTAGACAGCGAGGCAGCTCGTGGTGTTGGAACTAACAATGGTCATCTTGTGCACGGACGAAGAACATCGGCGCCTCTGTAGCGCTATTCGAGAGACGCCCACCCTGCAGACGCTGACGTGCTTCGCCTGCTCTGTGCCGAAACTTTCGGACCTGCTGTTGGCAGTGGCGGATAGCAAGTCTATCCACATCCTGACGCTACTGCGCATGGCAGGGGACGACGAGGACACGGACTTGGCAGAGCCATTGCGAACGTGAGTTGTTGTTTGCACGCAGCGTCAGCAAGCAATAATCATTATTTATCTCTCCACAGGTTGTTGTCGGGGAACGGCAGACTGACGACGTTTCGCGGGCTCGTCGACATGGTCACGGACGCTAGCGCTTCCGACCTGGTGTCGACGGAACTGGTTCACACCAACTGGACCCTAACGAGTGTCGGCCCAGTGGACGACGTGCGCTTCTCGAACGGGGAAGTGGTACGCAACACGCGCATCAACGAAATGATTGTGCAAATGTGCGTTCGGAACCTCATGGTGCAGCAGCTGGCCCTGCATTTCTTTCTCGGGGCACAGTGGGTATGGCGGCCCTTCTTGGCGGCGGCGGCGGCGAGCGAAGCGGTCGAGGACAACCCCCCTGGATTCGACGGCATCGACGCGGCTGCAGCGTTCCTGGCTATCTCCGAGACGCCCGCATTCGAAGCATTTGTCGGACGTTTTGCAAAAATAGATTCTCAAAGCGATGTCAAGCGGGCGCTGCGCTACACTCGCACCGAAGCCGGCCGCGTGCTTTTGGAGCGGGCTGGACTGCTGTGCTGCACTCTGGAAAAGGACAAGACCATGAACGACCTGCCCGCCGAATGCCTGGACCGCATCGTGCGTTATGTCGTCAAGGACGAGAGCCCGTTTCCGGGGGCGCGTTGCCTGAATTGTGCCTGCAAAGCAGCCGTTCGCATCGTGCCCATGGAAGCCCTGTTGCTCCAGCAAAGCTGTCTCCCCGTTCAGCATCCTGCTGCTGCTGCTCCCACCAGCATTGCGCTGAATGGAAATTTGAAAGACTTGGATGCTGTGGCGTGGATGGTGTGTAAATGCGACAGCGAACAGTCACCCGCAAAGCGCTTGCAAAAACGCTGAGAAATAAAGAGTCATTTGTTAAACATCTGTCTTTATTTTCATAATCTTAGTGCGCGCGCCCCCGCCTTTCAAGATAGACTGTGGAAGATAGACCTTGCTGTATCATCTGGCCTAACTGGAGAAGCATGTACAGATAAAACTGCTGCTTGGAACCGAGGAACCAAACGCAACTTGGAACCTGCAGCCCTTGTCGACATAAACTTCAAGTTACAGAAGAGAACGATAGACCAGGACAGCAAGAAAAAGAACCTGCCTTCCATTCCTCGCCTCTTCGGCAGCGACGCTGAGCTGGCCGAATACTACAAGGATTGCCCTTTAAAGACCTTCTGAACATTCCTGGTAAGTTCTTTGTTTGTTTAACACCATGCGTTTCACTGCACAATTATGTGTAACATAAGACTCGCTGAACACTCTGCTTACTTTAAGGAGGGTGAGAACTTTGTCTAGTGCAGTCGCTTTTATTCTCACCTTTTCCATCACCCAGCATTAAATGGAAATAAAGATTTTTATTGCTGCTGTTATAACATTGGCAGCCATTTCACAGTAGCTACAGTCTTATACCATACATGTACCATTGCAAGGCACTGATGTTTTAAATATGAACACATTTTAATGTAACCTTTCAAATAACCCCTTCTGGGAATTAAATGAAAGGTAACGCAAATACTATTAGGCAAGGTTTTTGCAGACTGTTAGGGCACAAAGCTTACAACACCTGCATGGTAACTGTGAATAAAGTATAATGCCGGGTAGTTAGTTTTGTCTGCTCCCATTTCAGGAACTCTTCTTCATGCGACCATGACAGCACCTGTGCGGCAAGCATTTCCAGAACAAGGCAGACCATCTTGTCCCGAACATGCACCGCATGACGACTACACAAGTTTGCCAGAAGCGTGCACTTTGTGCAGCACATTCTATGTCAACTATGTTGCAATTTCAGTAGAAAGAATAGCGTTATTAGAGGCAGCTACAAAACACCAAAATGGCCATTTATGGCACACCTCACGCCGCCTGCGCATAACAGCCTCGAATATAAAAAGAGTGCCCAAAAGACCTAACACACCAATGGACAAAGCCTTGCTGTCCATAACAGCACCTACATTTCAAGGAAATGTCGCAACACAACACGGCTTGAAGCACGAAGCCATAGCCCGGCAGCAGTTTGAAGCCACCCTCGACTTGGTGGTTACACTACAAGGCATCCATGTTTGCAAGGACGAGCCTTGGCTGTCTGCAACACCAGACGGGATCATAGAGTCCCATAATGCAATAATCGAGATCAAGTGCCCCGTCGTAGAGGACTGCAGAAATTTAATTAGCGAAGGGAAATATGATGTTATTGAGCATGATGGAATTTATGCTCTATCTGAAAATGGTCCAAATGGTTATTATGCCCAGGCACAGTTCACAATGTTTTGTTCCAGGAAAAGCCTGTGCTATTTTTATGTGTGGTCACTAAAATCTGCGATAATTGCAGAAGTTCCTTTCAATGCAGCATTTGTGGAAAAGACTATGCCAAGGCTGAAAAAGTTTTATTTTTCCAGCATGCTGCCATGCCTAGAAAAAATGAAAGCCGATGGTAAACTCGACCTGGCAGAATAAGCAATTGTTACATATCTAATTCAGTGCAAGTCAGTTCTATTTTGCATCATGGTAAAATCGACTAAAAGGGCTTGGAGTAAAACCAGACATTTGACAGCTCGACAAGGCAACGGGCCCCCACTTTGGCAGCAATACAGTAGTCAGGCATACGGACATGAAGACATGAAGGCAAAGTGCATCACATGTGCACCTCAATGCAAGTAAGGAAAAATGATTAGTTATCAGCACACCAAGAGAATAGTGGAAAAAGCTGCATGGAGTCCACAATAACGGGGCGTAAATCAAAGTGGGTTACAGAAGTACGAAATCAGTAGATTTATTTTAAACACAAAATATACTCGAACAGGTTCCACAGCAGGACAATATTGTTTTGTGCGAGTCGGGGTAGTCTATTTCATAAGCATAAACAGGGAGTGCAAAAAGGCACTTGCCCCCCCCCCCCCCCCTTTCAATGCTGAGGTACAAGGGGCTTGCCCTCCCAAAGACAAAAGCTTACTGACACCCATGCTCTTTTGGTGGATGGTTGTTCACCACATGAAGTTTTAATGCTTCACTGGATGTATATTGAATGTTGTTTTTCTAGCCCAGGTGATTTTGAAAGGGAATAGTGTGTTGTTTAAGAGTCATCTTTTCTTATATTGCTTAAGTGGTAGTTGTAAAAATCATTAACTTGAAGTGCACTGTTAAGAAAAAGTTGTGTCATGTGCCAGGTTTCCGAAATGTTTTCAAGGATTCTTTAAAAGTTCTGTAGCACATGCAACCTCTAAGTGTTTCCTGCTGGCGTTGCATTCCAAGTTCAATGCAATAGTTGACACGATTCGGACATTAAGTAGTACAGCTTCAGCATCATGTTAGTATCTCGCAGTTCCTGTAAAGAAGACCTATAATATGTGTATGTTTATTCACTAGGAAGCTAAGATGGCCATCCCATGAAACGTTTTTCATTATGTATTGCTCCGAGAATTTTAAATGAATGTACAATTTCTAAGGTCACAGACTGAAGTTACTTGGTAAGACAAACTAGCTCGGTTTAATCCATGATTTGTATTTATTACTGCAGTTCTCTATTTACTTGAAGACAATGTTTGTGAGATCTATCAATTCAGTTATGCAATCTCTGGCAAGAAATATTTTGGTGTCATCAGCTTAAACAATATTTGACAAGTGTTAAATTTGCAATTTTATGTCAAAAATGTTGATGCATTGATCCAAAATTGTTGAACTGCTAATTTGGGTTGAAAATTAAATGCAGTATTGGCTGTGTCGTCTTTTATTTAGCTTTTGGTATGCACTTCATCTTCCACATGTACTGAACTAGTCAGTAGACAGAAAATAGGTCCACTGTCTGGCCACCAGAGCATTTCTCTGCAATTAGTGGCATCTTGAGGTTGCACAGGCCAGTGCAAACACAATTGCATCAATTGTCTTCTGGCTTTTGATGCTGAAGGCTGACTTGAAGATGCGATAGGTCTTGATGCGGTTTATTGCCCTCTCAACATGGATTCTTACTGACGCAATGCGCCGCGGATTAAGCAGAGCAGTTTACTGCCTTTCACTTCTGAATTTTTCATCGAGATGCTGCCTTAAGCGAGAAAATAACTTCTGAAGTTGGGCCCTCACGCTGCAAGTTGTGTCATCTAATGCCTCTGCACTGCAAACCACGACACCCAGAATGGCACAATACTTAGGGCAGGTGGTTATTTCATGGCAGTTTCAATTTTCTGTCCCTCATTGTTGTGCACCTTTAGCCTTGAAGCTAAAGAAGATACTGCATGACATTCAGCAGCTGGTATATATGCTATTGAGATTGAGGGGATTGAGAGGCCTTGGCGACCTTTGCAGAGCAAAGTGTGCCACTCACATAGAGGTGAAGAGCCTCTTCTCACATTCAACTACTGATCTTTCCAATGCTTGAATGAAGTGCAAACCTCACTTGAGAACAATAACAGTGCAGATGGTGTCGTGTTCTGTGGTGAAGAGGTGTGAAGAGACGAAGCAACTTGCCGCACTATAGCTGAAATTCAAAAACTATTGTCCCACTTTAAACAAACAGTCTCTTCAAAAATTCAGAAATGAAAGGTAATAACCTGTTCTGCTTAACCCGCTAAAGTTTACTTTGTTCACATAAAGGTGAAATGAGCGGGTGTTTATGACTCAAAACACACTTCCTTTTTGTAACTTTAGTATCTTTTATCTTGATGTACACATTTTTATCACCTGTAACAGTAGAAATAAAAAAAATTTAAAACTTCTACTAATTATTGAACAGTATGCCTGGTTTCTCGAATTTAGGGGGAAATTGTTTTTCGGCAAAATACTTCGGCTAGCATATTTTTAGTTTGTATCTTTTTTTAAAATTTGAGACGGTCAAGTGCAATGTCAGACATTTGTCGAAGAATGATCCAATGGTAAAAGAGTACCCACCGAACCTGACTGTTCTCACAGACTTTTATCTTTGTCCGGTCCTGCGCAACAAAGTTTTCCGGCATTTCGCAAAATACCTGGAAATCTTCATCAAAGACCTGGGGGAAACAAGATTATGGCATTTAAATAGCGAACTGATCATCTAGAGGGGAACCCTTCAACACAAGTGTCGCATTACTGTTCAAAGAATATTGCACGCCTGTCGCGTCGAATATCAAGATTTCACCAGGCTACATGCTGAACATTTAGGACAGCAGAGACAAAAAAAATACTGCAACCCTTAGCAGCACTTCATATTATGTGACAGTGCCTCAATGACAACATGCAATTTAGCACAAAAACTGAGGCTTTTTTTTTCGGCAATGATGTTTTTACATTTTTACGTGCATGAATGACTACACTAAGGCACATACGTGATTTATTCAATTTGTATTTTTTTTTTTATCGGACATAAGAGGCGATTTTTCTCGGGGCAAAACATCCAGATTACTGCTGCGTAGAAAACAACGATGAGCGGCCAGTGGCGTGGGATGAAGTATAACAGACAATTTTGCTAGGCTATGAACGTCCGGATAAGTGCTTTCGAACGAATACATGAAAAGCACTCCATGTACATGGACGTACATACCTGTACATACGTGCATTTTCAATACTGGTAGGCCTTTGTTGCGACGCAAAATTCCTATTAAAAGGAAAAGTTCTAATGCACGATGCATAGGGAAGCACAAGCATGCCGAGATATATAAGCTTTATATTGCATGTAAACTGTCAACGCGCTCTGTAGACACTGTAGCAAAAGTGTGCTGCTTGAGAAGAGGCCCACACACATTTGCATGAGGAGCACCCAACCGAAACGAGAAAAGAACTGGCGCCGGGCGGCGGGCTTGTCACGAACCTAAAACGTAAATAAGTTAACATAATTACTTACCGTGAAGACGAGGGTGGCGGCGTCGATCCCTCTGAAGATCTCGTGGCCCTTTATACGCTCAATCAGCTCGTTGCGTGCTAATGTCTCATTAAAAGATACAACAAAATTCCTCCCATGGAATGACACTAGGCATTTAGACGTCATGTTGAGTGCTGACCGCAAGCGTGCGGAACCAACCGAACCAACACAGCCGTGCATCGCCCACAAAGCGTGACTGGTGACTGTGAGCATGGCACAAAAAATAGGGCTAACTGGCGAAACCTTGAATTTGGCGCAAAACATGACATCCAACACCTTGTATTGGCTTCATGAGATTTCTGGAAAGCCAGCCTTTTGTGTTGCAGCTAGATATCATAATGCCGATAATGTCATTGCAAAAGAAAAATAATATAAATTACTTTCAAGTTAACTTGTTTTCTCTGTGGCATGCTGTGACCTTTTTAGCATGTTTATTTTCAACATTTTTTTTTCAACATATTTTTTTTCGACAACCAGACAAGTGCCTGTTTACTTGTGCGGATTTCTTTTTTTTTTATAACACACTATTTATCTTGTAATTCTGTTCACTTCAGTGGTTACAGTCACGGTGCTCTGCATTGTCGAGTGGAGAGGGGAGTTAATTCTCATGGTCTCGTGGTTTATGCATGGCGGAAGAAATACCTTGGTTTATGCTGCAGTTTATGGCCGCTATAGTGGCTATATCAACTTGTTCAGATCCCGACCGTCGCTAACATCTGCGGCTGGCGCGGCTTTCCGGAGCATACGGCATTTGCGTGTTATCATTGTGATCTTGCGGTTTGTGAATGCAACAATATGGACGTGAAGTACTGCCCGAGGTGCCCATTCTTCTCGTTCCAACTGACAAAAGTTATCACGCACATAGGATTAGCTCACAGTGCAGATGCGAACTTCAGTGTTTTCTGCAGCATCGGAGGCTGTGCGAACACGTACTCAAATTTTGCATCCTACAGATCGCATCTGTATCGTCGCCACCGAGATGTGCTTGAAGAAAACGGCAGCACGTCAAGGCATGGATGCACTAAGAAGCCAAACGAGATAGATTCAGAAGTGCCCGATGACGAGCCTCTTTCACATGAAATGGACTGTACGGACACAGTGGACAGTGGTAGCGGCCACCCTCAGAAAGGACGACCTTCGGAGAATGATTGTTCATCCCAACAAACAACGCAGCATGACAGATTCAGCAACTTTTTGAGCCAGGCGAAATCGACCCTTTGCAACTTCTTTTTCGTCGTCACTGAAGAGCACAGCTAGCCCCATGCAGCGGCAGCTGGTTTTTGAGGTAGTGTTGAAGGCTTATGGCAAAGAGGTAGCACGTGCTGCAAAAACATCAACAACAGAACTATAGCAAATGCTGAGCTGCTCATTTATGTCTGACATCTTCAGTGAAATTAAGAGCAAGTACAGGCGTGACCAATATGTGGAAGAGAATTTTCCTTTTGTTCCTCCTGAGGAGCAGGTTTTGGATGGCACTGCAAAGTACCATTATGTCCGTTTGCCCAAACTGCTCACTGTACTGTGTGAAATCCCCGACATTGCAGCCCATTTAATAACCCCTGTGTTTAAAAACAGCACACCGTCTGTCTACAGAGACTACACTGATGGTGCAGTGTACAGAGAACATCTTCAAGATGCAATTCCAGAGAGGAGCACACACACAATACTTCTTTTGTTTTATACGGATGAAATTGAAGTTGTAAATCCTCTGGGAGCAAAACGAGGAAAGCACAAGCTGCTTGCTGTATACTGCAGCTTGTTGAATCTTCATGTAAAGTATAGATCCAAACTTGAGAATATATATTTGGTTCTGCTTGTTCAATATGTTCATGTGAAGATGTATGGCCTCAGCGATGTGCTGCAACCATTACTGGAAGACTTGAACCAGTTGTACACAAAAGGTCACACCTTTTGCTTAGAAGGACAGGAGATAAGGGCTACAGTCATTGTCTCCACAGAAGCCGAAAACAACCTTTCTATGAACCGCTTGGGTGGATTCACCTGTTGCTTCAGCCATGGACGAGTCTGTAGATTCTGCATGGTGTCTGTGAAACATTTGTCACTAAAAACATCTTAAATGATGTGCCAGTCACGTATACTAAGCAGCCACCAGTCACATCTTCAAGCAATCGCAGTGAATCCTGCTAACAGGAGTCTGTATGGTGTAAATGTGGCCTCGCCCCTTTTGCAGTTGCCATACTTTGATGTTACCAGACAGTTACCACGAGACATTATGCATGATATTTTGGAAGGAGGGATAGAATGTATCCTTCGACATGTTCTAAAATCACTCCTTTCCAGCGGCTTACTGTCTACGCAGAACCTTGAAGAGTTATCTTCATTTAAGTACGGAGCAAATGATGCTAAAAACAAGCCTCCATTGATGAACATGGCATTTTTGGACAGCAAATCTGTTTTAATAGGCACCGCTTCAAGCAAATGGTGCTTGATAAGGTACTTGCCTTTGATCTTTGGAGATAGAATTCCAAAAGGAAATGAGGATTGGGAATTACTGTTAAAGTTCCGGGAAATTGTTGACATTGTATTTGCATCTGCAATGACATCTGCCCGGCTTGCCTACTTGGAAATACTTGTGCAGACATTTCTAACTGACCTGGCTAACAGGTACGGATCTGGTGCGGTAACCCCTAAGCTTCATTTCATGATCCATTATGCCAGGTTTGTACGTGAAGTGGGTCCTCTTAGACATTTTTGGTCTATGAGGTTTGAAGCAAAGCATCAAAGCCTCAAAAAGTTGGCAGCCTAGCAAAAAGGCACCAGTTGCGACAGAGTTACCAACTCCTCACCTTTCAGTTGTACCAAGACCTGAAAACATCGTCAAGTAAACCTGTCGACTGGAATACGCTCCCTGCTTGTGCCAAAGAAGTGCTTCCAAACACTGTTCACAAGGTTAAAAGTGCTACACTTGATCGATGCAGGTACTCATGTGGGAGTGTGTTAGTCTCAATAGGAGAGGAATACCCAGAGTTTTATGAGATTGAGTCACTGTTAGTTGCAAATGGACTCCTTTACATCCTCGCAAGAACTCTGGAGGCGCAGCACTTCGACCGACACAGGTACTGCTACTGTGTCCATAGAACAAATGAAAAGAAAATCTATAAACCCAGTGAGAAGTTTGAACACTACCTTCTGGACTTGTATGGGAGTGGTGAACTTGTTCCGAAGTGGGAGACTCTGCTGTAAACAAATGCAGCCTTGTGATCTCTGTTTATGCCTTGAAATAAATAATTTTGAGGTTTCGTAATTGTATAAAATCGTTATAATAATGTATGTAGTGTGTTCACAGGTCTCAGCTGTCTTCAAAAACTGCAGCGATGCACATATGTGCATAAATGTGAAAGCATTGCGGGTTCTGTTGCTGGTTCTGTATGAGTTTAGTACTATTGCTCAGTTGCTGTTTCTATAAGTGAAATTCAGATGAAGTCAAATTTGGGGGATCCAGGGGTCAAAATTTTAGTGTGGTGCTTCAAAATTTGCAAGTCCCCACTGAGTTGGCAATACTGAAATTGAGTTAGATGCCAGTTTCGGTCAAATTGGGACAAAGTCGCATTTCGTGGGTCCAGGGACACCAAATTTCAGGGGTGGCCCATGCCAGTTTGGAGGCTATGCTCAAATTAGATTGGAAGCCAAATTTGGTAAATTGCCTGGTTATTTGTGCAGACATGCACGGCCCACAGCTAAATTTGTTTACATAATTAACCAATAATTTATACATTTCACTCAATTATTCCTGCTGCTTACATATGACTTTAAACAACTGATATTATAGCATTCGCTGAAGACGCCCAGAGGTGTGGAAGAAAGAAGCGCGCTAGGTTGAAGACTGAGCTCGAACCCTGTTACTAAATCCTGAGCCCTGCCTCGGGCACAACTGTGAGGTTCCTCGTTTACGCGACAATATTAAACATGCAGTTAATGTAGTTCATGCGAACACACTCTGTCCATAGCCTCTGATAGCACACATTGTCCATACCACCCATGAGTCAAGCACTGCTTTTGCATTAATATTTATTTTCTAGCTCCATTTCCTGCATTAATAATAGAGAGGTGGGGGGGGCTACAATTAAAGCTAAAAAGTACAAAAGTCAATGCCAGGTGCACAAACCAAATTACAATAGGTATTCAAAGAATTGGATAGGGAAGGGGTAGAGATAGCTAATGAAGGATACCCTAATTATCTGTGAGCCTTTCTAAGTGGACAGGGAACAAATTGCAGAGCATGATGGAGGAGCTAGAACGGCAAAGCAGAAAGCTGATCTAGAAAACTGAAGTAATGTTCAACAATCTCGGAGGTGGACAGCAGTTGACAGGTAGCAGAGCATTTGAAGTGGTAAAGGAGTATGTATACTTAGGGCAGGTAGTGACCACAGAGTGAAATAACCAAGACAATAGAATGAGGTGGAGTGCATTTGACAGGTTTTCTCACTTCATGAATGGCAGTTTACCAATATTCCTTGAAACAAAAGTATTAGCAGCTGTATCTTACCGATGCTAGCCTATGGAACAAAAATGTGGAGGTTAGTGAAAAAGGCTGCACTCAAACTGAAGACAACAAAGTGAGCAATAGAAAGGAGAATGATAGTCGTAACGTTAACAGACAAGAAAGGACAGCAGTGCATCAGCGAACAAACAGGAGTTAATGACATCTTGGTCAAAATAAAGAAATGTGCACGAGCAGGGCATGTAATGTGAAAGCAATAGCTAATGGTCTCTAAAGGTAGCAAGAAAATTCCAAGAAAGGGGAACATAGTAGGATGTGGCAGGAAGTCAGGTGGCTGTATAAGGTTTATTTATTTTTTTATTTAATAATACTGTCAGCCCTTTTTGGGCTGGTACAGGTGGGAATTAATGTCCATAGCAGCACGAACACATTGTATCAACGACAGCATAGGTTCACAGTGCAAGATAATAACACACTTGTATAAACAAAATTTCCTTCGTGAACAGTTCTTTCCAAAGCACTTTCATATATGGATAAAAAAAACAAGAATGCACAAGATCACAAGAATTGAAACGAACGGGAAAAAGGAGTCTCAGTGTTACTGAATATTGCACGTCAGATTACCGCACACTTCACAAAGAAAGCAAACAAAAGAAGAAACACATTCCTCACAGATTGCTGTTTTGAATGTATTTATTTAATAGCACCATTGTGGAATGGAAATTGGAATTGCCTTTCTTCATTAAATAAAGATATATTAACCTGGTTATTTGTCTTC
This sequence comes from Amblyomma maculatum, assembly GCF_055883805.1. Lineage (NCBI taxonomy): Eukaryota > Metazoa > Arthropoda > Arachnida > Ixodida > Ixodidae > Amblyomma > Amblyomma maculatum. The sequence goes on from NC_139353.1 coordinate 95,864,620, forward strand.
GCTGTGAAAGTTGGAACAAGTTCAATTTAGCAATAATTTCTGTAACCGAGTCTGTAGATCTGTATTTTGATACTATAAACCTTGCGGCACGTCTCTGCACCTTCTCAATTTTATCTATTTGGAATTTTTTTAAAGGATCTCGTACAACACTTGCGTACTCAAGCTTAGGGCATACTAGGGTCATATAGGCCGTAAGCCTAACTATTGAAGGTGCAAGTCGAAGTTTACTTCAAATACCAAAGTTTTCACTCAGCTGATGCGCAAATATTATTTACATGCAGTTTCTGGGGTTCTTTAATGTGCACTGACAGCACACAGGCACCTTGCTTTTCACCTCCATCAAAGAGTGGCCGCTGCAGCCAGGATTCGATTCCGCAACCATGGCTTTAGTAGTCAGGAGCCCTAACCACTGAGCCACTGTGGCAGGTAGAAATCAAATGGGCATGGGCGGGTCATGTTTGCAAAGGCAAGATAACAGGTGGTCTCTAAGGTGGTAGGCTGGATTCCAAGGAAAGGCAAGTGCAGCAGGGGGCAGTAGAAAATTAAGTGGGCGAATGAAATTAGGAAATTTGTGGGGTTATGCAAATGCAGTTGGTACAGGAGCAGATTAATTGGAGCAATATGAGAGGGGCCTTTGTCTTGCAGTGGGTGTAGTCAGGCTGGTGGTTATAATAATCTGAATTTGGCTAGGTCACCTTCCATATCTGATCAGCTAAAATCATTATTGCAAAGATTTCATTGGCTTGTTTTTGTTAAAGTGATTAAGGTCAGCTGGTATACAGCTAGGCTAATGATGACTGCTTTGATAATCGTTTACCAGGGGTGAGTAGAGTCTAGTCACACATCATATAGGTTGTCCACTTAATTAACTAACAAGATATGGCTGAGCCAAGCACAGGCATAAGCATAAATTGAATAATTAAGCTTGAGTTTAGACAAAGATCTGCTTACCTTCTTAAATCAGAGCTGAATGGGAAAATTATTGAACGCCTGTGTATCAAGGAGAGTAGCCGGACGGGCATTTATAATTGTATTTGCAAGTGAAATGTCTTGAGGCGGATGCAATGCAGAAAAAAGCTGGCCCCATTTATCTGCCCATGTACTGAGCCCATTTTGTTGTTATGGAGAACTTATGCAATTATAGACCTTTTCACGGGGGCGCTTCTGACGTTCTGGCGTCGAGAGTATGCATCAATGTTGCCTGTTTGGGCTGGACTGTGACTTGCCTCGCGCTTGCAATGTGAAGCGGTGGGTATCCGTCGACGTTAGCATTTATTTTCTTCGCGAATGACTTACCCTCGCAAATAATGGCATACGCCAATCGCAAGTCTACAGGGCAGCACTGTGCTGTGTATGGGTGTACCAACAACCAGCGGAAGAGAACGATTTTGGGGACTGAAGTGTGCCCACAACACAGCACTCCGCGGGAGCACTGCCGATGTCACATGTTTACATTGCACCGGTTTCCTGCATCACCCGATCTGCGAAGGCAGTGGATAGCTGCAATCAACCGCAAAGATTTTGCAGTGAGTTCGTGGTCGCGGGTTTGCTCACGACACTTCGTCGGCGGAATGAAGACCGACGTGAACGCTGTGCCCGCGCTGCACTTGGGCTACCAGAGAAAGGTGAGTTCCTCGTTTTTGCTTTGAAACGCGAACATTCTGATTTTAATTAGCGTTCTGATTCTCTGTAGGTGGTTACGGGACGGCGTCGCCTGGTGAGGCAAGAATACATACCGCCAGCTAAAAAGGTACTCAAGTGAGCCATTCCAATGGTCGTTATAATGACTTCTGCGGCTTGTTTTGCAGACAAAACGTGAACTCCACGAAGAGACTGCAAGAACATCTGACGGTGGGCTCTTAGATTCTGGACACGAAGCTCCAGAACACAAGGTCAGTTTTGGGCCGATGTTAACAACGCTTGAAAAAAAAAAAAAAGTCGGAAGTGGAAAAGTTGCTGCGTTAGCGACAGACTGCGATATAGTTAATTGACTACATGATGAAATTAGGCCGAATAACGAAAAATACAGGGAGCAGTGAAGACACTCTGGCAAGTGCTACTCAGTGGCTTTTGATTTAGTATTTCAGCAACTGATTTTTGTGCAGTGGGAGCACCTCAGGCAATAAATACATGACAGTGTTAGAAGCCTGCAGTGCACAGGGAGAATAGCAAATAAGTATCTCGTCTTAGAGAAAACGGCAAGTAAAATATTTATTTTATACTCCAGGAAGGCCATATCTTGAATGGACAATTTCATACGGGACTTTCAAAATACTTCCAGCCACTTTGTGGGACATGCACGCACCCCTCCACAACCTCATCAAAGTGTGCACTGAGAGATCGATAATCTGACTCCTGGAGCAAGTTCGATTCACTGAGACTATGATGAAGCTCTTAAATGTATTGCGCTTGAAAGAGCTGTCATTACTATAACTTATATACCAGCATTAATCTAGAGAAATATTGCTGTGCATGAGTTTACTTTTTCAAAATATGTTCCGATATGGTAACAGAGAGCTTAGTTTTGATTTTCAATTAAGGGCGAGGATATAAGTTTTGACCATTAGCTGCGTATGCATGGGAACAATCGGTGTAAGAGCACAAGGATACTAAAAAAATAACAAACATACAGTGCAGTTTTCTGGATCCGAATTTGTCATGTGGTACAGGTGGGCTTGTTGGTTTTGCATGATGAAATAAAGCGGTCGCGAAAATGCATAAAGTCTGTCACTGCAGAGTGCGGAGGGGCAATATTTATTTTGTGTGCGTGTGTGTGTGGGGGGGGTCACTGTCATGTGCTGCTGCACTGCATGCTTGGTGCAAAAACCTTCGGGTTGCTTATAATACAGAAGGCGCTCATATCTGACTCCGACGATGTTACCATTCAAAGTACATTTGAGACCGTAGATCCCCATGATCGACTGTTTACATCACTGATCTGTGCTTCCTATTGATTTCCACAGATTGTCGTAGATGTAGGTGGCAGTGATACTCCTGAAGTCACTGCCAAAAAAAGGGTATTTCCTTATCAGGCACTGTTTTCTTTGGCAGGAAGTACCGAACACAGCTGAAGCAGATGGTACAATGCAGCATCCAAAACCCGATGCCGTGAGTAATACCACAGAATTTTCTGATAGCAGTATGCTCTTGGTAGTATGCCTTTTTTAAGGGGGATCATTTCTAAAAAGATGTTCCAGTGTCATACGAGAAAAGTAAATAGAATCCAACATATGAAGTCCCCTGAAGGCATAACATCTTCTTTTGGCACGCTTGGCTTTTATCATTATTGCAAGTAATACACACTATAAAATAAACACTCATATTGTTTTTCCAAGTGCACCACACAGCAGCCTACTGGATGGTGTTTATCTGCAGTTCGTAGCTAGGAAGCAGAAATTCAACTTCAAGACGCGAGTGCTTCTATGATAACTACGAGCAAATCATTTGTATATTGCCTTTCAAGACAGCAGCGATCAGTTCCATATTTAGTTCTGAAATCCTCATTAACAGCTAGTGTAACCAAAACAAGATCATGATGTTGCTTCCATATCTACAATGATGCCAGCTTCACCAGTGGTTAAGGTAGTGTTTATGGTAAACAGTAAACTGTTCAGAACAATGACTTAAATGAAGCTTTTGCAAAATATACAAGCCAGGTTATGAAAGTATTCCAGAAATTCCCATACACCCTTCTGTTAAGGAGCACAAGCGGATGGTAAACAAGTTCACGAAACAGACACACTGTAAGTTACTAAAGGGCTTTTTATAGTCTTTCTTCCCACCACCCAGTAAGAGCACAAATTCACCGAATATTTTCTTTCCGTTCAAGTTATATGAAGATGACTTTATATTATAGTAATAAATTTACATTAAAATAATGCTTTCAGATTGCTTACTACATAATTGACAAGATTTTACGTGCCCTTTCAGGCCACAAATAAAAGAAAACCTCAGCTGGCCAGTCTTGATATTAGCCTATCAAAGCCTAGGAGAAAATGGACTTGTAAATCGATTCCTTTCGTGCCACAGGGCATAACTGCATTTTTTTTTTCAATTCTCACAGAGATGACACCAGACAGTGACATGCTCCTGTTGCTGGAAAAGTGTTTATCACCACCTTGCTACCAACAAGCAGCATAGCTCCTACTGCCCATGAGAGTTTAAGAAGCTTTTGTACACAGAGTCGATTGACTATGGGATATTTTTGTGCAGCAAACACCTGAGGCAGGAGAAGCATGCTGTCAACATTTTGATGGTGCAGATACTTACACTGTAAGTGACCAAATAGCTCTGTATTGTCTTTGAAGGTTACAGGAGCCTGTACCATTGATAGACAGCATAATATCTGGCAGCTGACGCGTGCATGCTATTGCCTTTATATTCTCAGTGACAGCAGTTTTTCCTCTAATAAAAGAGGAAAAACTGACTGCCAGAACCGCACCCCAAGCTCACCAGGCAACAACAGACGATCCTGCGCCGAGCGCAGGCGGGATCGCTTGCACATCCCGTATTGATGAGCCGCATGTACCCTGCGGAACACGACATGCTCTGTCCTTTTTGTAAAAAAGAAAAGGGCACCCTGCCGCACGTTTTGGCAGAATGCAAACAACTCAAAACCCCCCCTCCTCCCCTTCCCGCCAACACCCCCAATCCCCAACCCCTTGAGCGATGGGAGACCTTGTTGTCCAGCCCCGCCCTATCGATCCAGCTCGCACTGACAGACAGGGGCCAGGAGCTGCTGGAAACATATGGGTCCCGCAACTAGGGAACCACCCCGTCTGGTGCAAGCATGCACCACCGAATTATTTCGGGCTTAATAAATGTTGATTCCTCCTCCTCTAATAAAAGAGATGCCTACACAAGATTATATAGCATTTTGAAAATACAACAAGAAGCTTTTTGTACAACAAGCTGATTGACTATGGGATATTTTTGTGCAGGAAATGCCTGAGGCAGGAAAAGTAGGCTGTCAACATTTTGATGATGCAGACACTTGCACTGTAAGTGACCAAAGAGCTTTTTATTGTCTTTCAAGGATACAGTGGTCTGTGCCATTAATAGACACCATAATATCTGGTACCTGACAAGTGCATGCATTGCCTTTAAATTGTCATTGACAGTAGTTTTGCCGCTGATAAGGGACGCCTACAATAGAGTATAAGACATTTTGAAAACACAACATATTTTTAAAGAATCTTGACTATGGGTTATATTTGTGCAGGGAACGCCTGAGGCAGGAGACGCAAGCTGTCAATATTTTGAAAATGCAGGCACTTCCACGGTGAGTAACCATGAAGATTTTTATCATCCGCCAAGGCTAGATGTGTTCATATCATTGATAGACACCATAATATCTGTTAGCTGACAATGCAAGAAAGGCAAAAGCTTGGTATGGCGTTTTTAATTCACAGTGAAAGTAATACTGTCTCTGAAATAAAAGGGAATGCCTGGCATAGAGTTAATAACATTTTGAAAACACCTTACAATTAATGAAGGTGCAATACAACATGCTGATTGGTGATGACATTTTTCATGCAGGAGACACCTGAAGCAGGACAAACAGGCAGTCAACATTTGGAAGATCCAAACGCTGCTGTGGTGAGTAACCACAAAGCATTGTCTTGTCTTTTAATGCTCCTACCAATAGTGGACACCGCAATATTTACTAGCTGCTACTGTACAAAAGACAAAAAGCACGCTCTGGCTTTTTATTCAGTGACTGAAGCTTTTTTCTGACAACAATGTTGCCCACCATGGAATGTAAAGCATTTTGTGAACACATTTTGTTCTGATAAATGAAGGCCTGCTTAATGAGGTGATTGACGATGCAGTGTTTATTATGCAGGTACTGCCTGAGGGAACACATGAAGACTGTCAGCAGTTTCGAGCCGCACACGCCTTCACAGTAAGTATCCATGAAGTATTTGCCTTGCACTTTTGTGGGAGTTAGTTTACCACTGGTAGACACCTACACTGATGGGTAGCAGTTGCAATAGCCTACATGAGGGCATACTGTGGCTTCATCCTCATAACAACGCTTTTACCACTCACAATATCGGTGTGTACTGTACAGCATAAAGCGTCCTTGGATAACACTTTACTCAACCATGATGCCCTGGTACCCCGAGTTAGTTGACACTGTGGTGTTTTTCATGTAGGTATTGAATAAAGGAGTGTGAGCAGACAGTAAACCATTTCGAGACTGGATACTTTAACAGTAACTGCCTACAAAACATTTTAGTTATTCCATCTCAAACGCTCCACATGTGGCTCTCGACCATCAACAATTTCTCTAAAAAAAGTCATGGTAGCTGTGGGTACATATAAAGAATAGTAATTTGCCAGGTAAGGTCTTGCAAAAATATTTTTTCATTGTCTACGCACGTCTTGAAATAGATGCAAATACAGTCATTGGAAAATATATATATATTTATATAGCACAAAACTTGATTCCCATTTTTTCCTACATCTTCACATGTTCCTTTGCACTCCAGTGTAATCCACAGATGAAAAATATGTATTCAACAAATTTTGTATATATTTTAAATTTACAAAATTCTGCTATTTGTGAATTTATTTCAAAATCAGTATTGCTTTTTAGGCTCAATATTTATTTGGTAAGGTATACCAGAAGGAAACAAATTAATTTGAATCATGAGCTGTACTTGTTTCTAGAAAAAGTAGCAAATATGTAAAAAAAAGCCGCCGTGTGTGTGTGTGTTTTTTTTTTCATACCTCTTCTCACCACATTGTCCTTCCCCAATGCAGAGTAGCATGCCAGATATTCATATTTCTGGTCGACTACTCTCTCCTTTCCACTCAGTAAACAGATCTATCTATCTAAAGTAGAAAATACGCAAAAAATACAATCTTCCTCAACTTTGGGAACAGATTGCATGCCTGGCGGCCCACATAAAAAATAAAAAATGACTACATGGAGTAAAGTATATTGTCTTCTAGCTCGTGCTATTTTCTGAAAACAAATCTTGCTTAAAGGAAGAAAATAATTTTTGAAGTTGAACGGCCACTGCAGAGTGCACGATGCTGCACCGGCTTACTGCTATGATGCTGCAGCTTAACTGGTCATGCTGTAATCTGGCCAAAGTGCCACCTCGCCTTACATGGCAATAAAAAGGTCTCTCCCATGTTCATTTGACTAAGATCAGGTAAGCGGCTTGTGCAAGAGGTCTCGTGTTACATTTTCAAGTGGGCTAGGTGCCCAGTGTTTATCTCAAGAAAGTACTCATGACTAGAATTTTTAACAGAGTGGCTGTCTCTTCATTTTTTTCCAAATAGCCTGCCCTCAGCTGGAAGAAGCATAAATATGAGTGATGCATACAGCTAGGCTGCTCTGACCAGCTCAGGGGACTCTTGGATAGGAAAAGTCCGACAATTTTATACAGTGCTATAGGTGTGGGAAGTGCTGGCCTCCTATTGCCATAATTTCTAATAAACTTGATTAGTGGCTACATAACTACAGCTACTGCAAGACGACCTTTCCAACTGACCTCCAATTATCCTATCGTGTGCTATCTGCAGCACCTTTATTCCCACAAATTTCCTCGCCTCATTCACCTACCACTCTGCTACCCCCTATTATATTTGCCTTCTCTAGGAACACATTTTTTTTTTTGCACAAAAAAAACCAGTGGATACCTTTGCATCCTATTACTTGCACTGTCAATCAATGCTCATTTCTTATTCTGATTGCAGCTAGGATATCTCTCATGTTTGTTCTCCGCTCAACCTGCCTTCCTGTCCCTTAATCCTATGCCTGTCACTTTCCATTCCATAGCTTGCTGCTCTGTCTTCAGTTCAATTTCAAGCCTATTTGTTAACCTTCAAGCTTTTGCCTCATTGGTGAGTATTGGTGAGATGCAATTATTAAATACTTTTCTCTTGAGAGATGCTGAGGGCCCACTAGATATTCATCTATTAACTGTGATGATCAGTATCAGTAATACAGGTGATATCCTAAATGTTAAAAAAAGTAAAAGCATGGCGCATTTTATATTTTTCAATATCACAGTCATATGTCAATATGCAGGAAGTTCCTAAGAGACTGCAAGGCACACTGGCTGTACTAATGGAGTCTATCATGCATGCATTTATCGCTTATTGAATCTACGCTGCAATTTTTAAGTAGGTTAAGTGTTGTGTGCACTAACGATATGCAAAGAATTACCTATGTGCGCACTGGCTTCATGGCACCAGGACACTGAGAAAAGTTACATTGCTCAGTGCTGCGGCAAGTGATGTTTTTGAACCAATTACCGTTTTGAACTTTTTTAATTGCTTGTGGTCTCAGAACACCTGTTTCAAAACTAGGTGGGTGCACGCAGCAATTTTAGTATTAAGGATAACACAAGTGTAAAATATCGAATAAAAGCACAAAGCATCCTCAATAAAAAAAAAATTGTTTCATTGTTTGGACACTTATGCCACATTATTTTTGTGGCCTCTAAATACAGCTGTATTCTTTCAACAGGTCTCAAGAAAAGATGGGAAGATCTTGGTCACAATGACCACACCTATTGTAAATCTGGTCTGCAGTATGCCTTTGGAAAGGGGCAAGTCTTGTCATCTAACCTGACAGAAGAGGACTGCCAATTTTATACAGGATTGTCAAAGCCCGCATTTGACAGCTTAGTCAATGCTGTAAAAGTTGAAAGCAGCAAGACGTTCTTAAGGCTCTCAGTAGAAGACCAGCTGCTGCTGACGCTAATGAGATTGCGGCTTGGTCTACTTTATGGGCACTTGTCAAGGATATTTGGCATATCAGTTTCATATGTGTACAAACTCATGCACACCTTATCTGTGCTGCACAAGATCATGAAGAAAATTGTAGTGTGGCTGCCACGGTCGCTGATCAGAAACAGCATGCCAAAATCTTTCACCGAGAATGGCTACGAGAAAACAACCTGCATCATAGACTGCTCCGAGGTCTTCCTTCAGAGGCCAACGAAGCTCCTTGCTAGGGCTCAAACCTACAGCAGTTACAAAGCGCAAAGTACGGTCAAATTCCTGACCGCCATTGCACCGAATGGCTATGTGATGTTTGTGTCACCTGCGTATGGTGGAAGAGCTTCGGACAAATTTATAATGAGTGAAAGTGGTGTTGAAGATTTTCTAGGCCCAGGTGATGAAGTAATGGCTGACCGAGGTTTTGTGCTAAGCACAAATCTTGAAAGTCAAGGTGTCAAGCTCAATGCGCCAGCTTTCACAAAAGGTAAGCACCAAATTTTGTTCTATTGCACACTATTCTTGCAGGCTAGTTGGTTCATGCCGAAGTCAATGACTGTGCGAATAGGACGAGGACAGGAGACCATGGATGCAGTGTACCCATGGTGTCGCATTTTCCGGCCTCTGGTCCTTGTATTTGCGCAGCTTTAGCCTTTTTCTTTCTCAGACTACACTAACCTGTTTGGTTTACCTACTGCTTCTTTACAGGAAAGTCTCAGCTCAGCGAAAGTGAAGTAACTCAAACCAGGAGAATTGTGTCAGTGCGCATACACGTCGAAAGGGCCATAAACAGAATCAAGACATTTAGAATATTCAAGCAAGCCCTGCCAATAGATCTCTCCCTGTTTGCAAACAATGTGACGTCAGAGGGCGTGGTGGGCGTGGCCTGGTGGGCAAAACATATCTTTCCCGGTCAGGCCTACAGCGGTGTGGGCGCTATGGAGCTGTCGGATTATGTGCGCTCACTGCCGGAAAATGCTCGCCAACGCTACTTAGAGAAATTACAGGTGCGTGGCACACAGTATCCGGACCCCTACGCATTAGGGAACTGGAAGAACGATCCAAAGTGCTGGCCAAACGTGCGCTTCGGAGACGTTTATGTATACCTTGTTAACACTCCCAGCCCGTACAGTGTGGATGCGTTGAAGTCGTACAAGTCTCTCAAAGCCTACGGCCTTGCGATGGAAGGACATGTTCGCACGGTTCTCATTTCTGACCTGGACACCGAGTGCTGCTTCGTAAAGGCCATGGTGACACCGTCCCAAAGGACCACCGCCGAGCCCTACGAGGCATGGGCGCTTGTGGACCAAGACTGCAGCGTTCGCACGGCGCACTGCACCTGCATGGCGGGGTGAGTTCATATTTACATATCAAGTGCAGCAATGAGCAGCTGTTGTTACCGAAGCGGGCTCGTTCATTTTTTTTTCTCTTTAGTTCGTGTCCCACTTCTGCGATGAATGCGTCCGTGCGTCCAGGACCAAGAGAAAGCATCGCTTTGAGACGCGTTGTGTTCTCTTCTCTCCAATGTCGACGCGCTTCTTTCTTGTGTTCTAGAATTTGCACTAGTACACACTGTTGTCAGATAAGGCCAGATGTTGGCGCAGTAGAATGGGTTACCGATACGGGCAACGTTTGTCGCAGAAGCGAAGCATACTGCGATTCCGTTCTGGAGCGTTAGTGCACTTGAGCAAAGGTGTTGCTTGAGTGCATTTTCACGGTGTTGCGTGACGTAGGCCACCTCGTTGAATGCGATTGTTTGACCATAGGGCTGGAGGGTACTTCGAGGAATCAGTGACGTCCTAGCACGTGAACGCGCAGAATTACGAATAATGTAACCACGCGTAACGAAATGTCCAAACCCGCCCTGTCTGTAGTGAAAAAAAAAAAAAAAAAAAAAAAAAACGAGTCTTCAATGTTCGTCGCATAAAGTTCCTGTTGTTTGTTCTTATGTACTAGTAAGTGCCTCTGTAGCGCGAGTATCTAACAAATGCTGTTGTGCCATTTATATAAACTTGTAGCACTTGCCATCGCTGTAAAACTGTACTGGCGAGCGGAGTAGTCGCTTTCTGTACTTAACATTTAAGATGCATATCAAATATTAACAAGTTCTACTTGGCTTTTGAGTGATTTTGCTACCATTCCTTTTTGCAGGCTTGGTGAAGTGTGCTGTCACGTGGCTGCCCTCCTTTTCAAAGTTGAGCTGCTTGTGTCTTCAGGACATGCAAGGTCATCTACGTCCCAGCTTTGTGCCTGGAACAACAAGTTCCGAGAAAGTGTAATGCATTTTTTTCTGTGCTTCTTAGTCTCGTGAAATTGTACATAATTACTTTGTATGAACAGGTGTTAGTAGGAGCATAAGCAGCAGCTTAGTGAATGAATGCTAGAATGATTCCTTTCTTAGCACACAGATAGGTCATTGAAGAAAGGTAGGAAACGATCCTCATCCTCATTAATGTCAGCTGACTGAAAGTGCCTTACTGGGTATGTATCACAATAACACTATGCAAGTAATGTATTTTGCTCTATCCTAAAGGTTCAGCCTACCCGCCTGAAGGACCTGGTCATCGTCAAACACAAGCCCGGAAGGCCATCAAAGGGCGTCAAAAGACTGCGGTCGGTTGTTCACCAGACAAAAGCCAAGTACCCTGCGTCGCTGGATTCACTGCATGCCATTATTCCTGATGCTGCAATATTTACGGCATTTGCCAAGTATGTCGTCCCTGATGAAGACACAGACACTGCTGATGAGTGCCAGGGAAGTGCTGACCTTCCCGAAAGCTTGTATGCACTATTTGACCCGCACTGGGAAGAGCTTGATGATGATGAGAAAGCCAAAAGAATTGATTTTTTTATTGAACAGAAGGATAAGTGAGCTAGAAGTTGTCGAGATTGAAGCACAGACCAGGCAGCAGAGAAACTGTATTCAGTGGTTTGAGCAGAGATGTGGCAGAATTACTGGGTCAGTCATCGCAAAAGTGCTGAAATGCAAGAGTGCTACGAGTGCAGCACGCCTCGCGGTAAATATTGCACAGTCTCCACTGGTTCAGTATCAGTCGCGCCAGAGGAAGCCGCAAGCAATCAGATACGGCATAGACCATGAACATATTGCAAGGCAGCAATATATTGATTACCAAGTGCAGCACCATCAGGGCTTTAAATGTAAAGATGCAGGGCTCTGCATCTTTCCACAATGGCAGTATGTTGCGGCCAGCCCAGATGGGTTCATTGAGTGCAGTTGTTGTGGGCGTGGGGTGCTGGAGATAAAATGCCCCTACAAGTATAGGGACACAGTAATAAGTGATATCAGGGACAAAGCCTTTTACCTTGATGAGAACCTGAACCTCAAGGAGAACCATGAGTACATGTTTCAAGTGCAGACAGAGTTGGCATGTGCCAATGTTGACTATTGTGATTTTGTTTGCTGGGCAAAGGCAGGCTTTCTGATTGTCCGTATTCAAAGGGACCACGTTTTTTTTGATAAGCACATGCCAGCTTTGCAGGCATTTTGTAGGAGTGCAGTGCTTCCACAGCTACTGTCAAGAAAGAGCAACCTCGAGCATTAAGCAGAAGTGACCAAAGGGGAAATCGCCTATGCAGAATGAAAAAAAAAAAAAATAAGGGGACACACAAGCTCTACTTTTAAGGGATGCGATGTTGTTATTGGCTGCCATCTGCGGCTTCTCTTGCGGATCCTCGTTCGATTATATGCAATTTGCTACTAACTTAATCTCTGATCCTTTAATTTTTGTGTTTATGTCGCATATTCATTAATATAGTTGCAAGCTGCCGAGTAATTTGAAAAAGGCCACTCTACGTAGATATCTATAAAGCCCCACTTTAATAAAGCCCTATGAACGTGCCTATGTGACCCAAGAGTAGCATGTCTTACTCATAACCCCAGGGTCCTCGAAGGTTTGATTTCCAATTTCCATCTTTCCCACCCATCTGAAAGCAGAAGTCCCAGTTGGCAGCTCCCGTCATGTAATATAGTCTCATGACCTCGTATAAAACCTGCCGGCCAGTCAGTATGCGGCCATGTCACCTGCCAAATACCATCTGCCATAGCCATGCCTGTGATCTTTTGCTGAAATGCCCGCAGTAGAGATTTTCTGCAAAATGGGGCCTTTCGTTCGGTGCTTCCTCGGGTGTTTACTTCTTAAATGGCTTGCTCGAAAGCTTTATCATCGCTGCTCTGTAGGGGGCGCACGTGAAGCTAAAAATACGCGTTGTGGCATAAACTGATGCGCCAGATGATGGTGTGTGTACTGATATGACAGTACAGCGAACATTCAGGAAGTAACATATTCAGATATACCTCCACAAAATCCGAAAAGTCCATCGCTGCAAGTCATGGCACTTGTACTTGCAAGAATGGGCTGTGGCAGCAATACCTGTATTTGTTATCTGTGTTTTCTACGTTACAAGAGCATTGTTTGCAGTAAGAGTGGTATTTTTGAAATTAGGAGCTGGTATTCTGTCGACAAAAGCAGACTTCGTTTTTCTCTTCAGTGTCCAATTAATGGTTCGCATTTGCGGGCTGCTCTTGTTGATCTTGGTTCGGCTCCTTTAACACCTTCGCATTAAATAAGTGACGCAACACAGTGCATTTGACGAACCACATTTTATTTCAATGACATGTCATATATTGCTGCTGTGTACAGAAACAGAAATAAACAGATTACACACACCAAAAAGGAGTCATTATTGGCCAGATGAGAAAGTTCCTTCACCATTTTCAAACTAGGAATGGGCGTTCTCGTAGGGGTGCAGCATGGGTGCTGCTTTGGCTTCTGTGCTTTAACTGAGGGTGAAAACTGTCGCTTTCGTTCAAAAGAGGCACTCTATGAAATGTTCGTTGCAGCTCACACAGCAGCTTTTGGCAGGAGATGTGTCCCAAGGAGGCGTTATCAGTAGAGTTGGCAGACCAGAATTAGTTATGGACTTGAATACCTTCTTTCGTTAACAGGAGAAATGAGTGTGGAAGAGCCCCAGTAGGGAGACTAAAAATGAAATAAGCTTTACATTGTGCGCTCATCTGAGCATCATGCAGCATATAGAGGTGCTTATCAAGATGAGATATAATGACAAACAGGATGGCGAGTCAGAATATGAAGAGAAAATGGAAGAAAGGTAAGGAATGACCCTATCAACAAGTTAGCAGTAAAGGGATTCGGGATCTTGCCGCAAGGCAGATGTTCTACTTTAACCGCAGACGATGGCCTTGGTGTTAAAATACAGGTAAGAACAGAACTGGTAGAGCTGTAAAACCTGACATATGGGACAATAACATGAAGCAAACTGAGCATGCTCGAAGCAATGCAGGTAGCCTGAACTCTCCAAGAGAAAGCTTGGCGTAGGCAAAAATCAGATGTATGCGAAAAGAGACGAGGAAGGCACGGTGATCACCACTATGACTCTAGGTAATCGTTCATAAAATAGGGGACTACGTTTCGAAGGATGCGGAACCTCTTCATGCGTCCTATGGCTTGTTCCACTCTGATGCGGCGGCGGGAAATCTCTCGGGATTCGTTTACCTCTTTTTGCGGCAACTGTCTTTTTCCCTTGGTGAAGGCTGGTACAATCAGCTCTTCAGCCACAGTGAACCCTCGGTCGGCCATCACCTCATCTCCGTGTTCGAGCTTCTCGGCGAAGTCCGTGAACAAGACAAGCTGCTTGTCGCTGATTTTTCCTCCCCAGCACGACACATACGATACTAACCCGTACGGGGTTATTCCTACCAAGAACTTGAGGCTGGTCGCATTTTTATAGCTTGAGAATGTTGTGCTTTGTGCTGTTGATGCACTTGCTCTTTCAAGCCGGACTTCAGTGCTGTCGATGATGACCCTTACATTCCTATATTTCCCTCTAAATAGTTTTGGTTTGCATGTGTGGAAGGCCACATCGTCTGGCCACACAACAAGCCCCTTCAGCTCAGCCACCAACACAGTGATTGTTTCCTCAAACAGCTTGGAGATCGAGTTTTTCCCTAGACCAAACAGGTCTGCGAGGAAACATAAGTGCACGTCAAGTCTCAGCCTCATGAGTACAAGTAGCACCTTGTCCTCTGGGTCAAGCACCTCGTTCCAGGGCTCTTCGATGGCATTTTTGTATAGGCTCACTACCCAGAGAAATGCTTGTTCATTTGGCAACCCGGTATAATAAGCAACCTTTCCTGTCGCACCTGTGATGGCAAAGTATCCCCACCTTCTAGGGGCCTTCATTCCTTTCTCCTTCCCGCAGAATTTTAAGTTCATTTACGAGACTCTCAACATGCTCCTTGAGTTCGTTGAAATCTTTGCACTTAGCAAGGTATTTTTCTTGCATGCACTCCGGTAGCTGACGCCACCGCTGGTACCATTCTTGTTCGGGCTCATTCAGGCTTGGCGTTGAATGCAGTGGTGGTGCACTCATGTGAGTGGGTCTCCCTCCTGTTACTGACACACGGTGAGTTACGGAAAATGTTAAGGTAAACGCTACAAGAGAAGAAAAGAGCCGACTGGGTCATGGTTCAAATGAGAGCTGTTTCAATATGTATTATGGAGTGTTGAATCTAGCCATTAATCAAACCGTGGCAGGAGGTTCGTTAAAGCGGCAACCAGCAGAACAATGTCGTCTAGGTAATCTTTCATAAAATAGGGGACTACGTTTCGAAGGATGCGGAACCTCTTCATGCGTCCTATGGCTTGTTCCACTCTGATGCGGCGGCGGGAAATCTCTCGGGATTCGTTTACCTCTTTTTGCGGCAACTGTTTTTTTCCCTTGGTGAAGGCTGGTACAATCAGCTTTACACCTAGTGTTGCTAGCTCTTCAGCCACAGTGAACCCTCGGTCGGCCATCACCTCATCTCCGTGTTCGAGCTTCTCGGTGAAGTCCGTGAACAAGACAAGCTGCTTGTCGCTGATTTTTCCTCCCCAGCACTCTGACACATACGATACTAACCCGTACGGGGTTATTCCTACCAAGAACTTGAGGGTGGTCGCATTTTTATAGCTTGAGAATGTTGTGCTTTGTGCTGTTGATGCACTTGCTCTTTCAAGGCGGACTTCAGTGCTGTCGATGATGACCCTTACATTCCTATATTTCCCTCTAAATAGTTTTGGTTTGCATGTGTGGAAGGCCACATCGTCTGGCCACACAACAAGCCCCTTCAGCTCAGCCACCAACACAGTGATTGTTTCCTCAAACAGCTTGGAGATCGAGTTTTTCCCTAGACCAAACAGGTCTGCGAGGAAACATAAGTTCACGTCAAGTCTCAGCCTCATGAGTACAAGTAGCACCTTGTCCTCTGGGTCAAGCACCTCGTTCCGGGGCTCTTCGATGGCATTTTTGTATAGGCTCACTACCCAGAGAAATGCTTGTTCATTTGGCAACCCGGTATAATAAGCCACCTTTCCTGTCACACCTGTGATGGCAAAGTATCCCCACCTCCTAGGGCCTTCATTCCTTTCTCCTTCCCGCAGAATTTTAAGTTCATTTACGAGACTCTCAACATGCTCCTTGAGTTCGTTGAACTCTTTGCACTTAGCAAGGTATTTTTCTTGCATGCACTCTTGTAGCTGACGCCACTGCTGGTACCATTCTTGTTCGGGCTCATTCAGGCTTGGCGTTGAATGCAGTGGTGGTGCACTCATGTGAGTGGGTCTCCCTCCTGTTAGTGAAACAAAAAAGGTCATAAGTTGCGAACCTGCACATGCTTTAAGGGGGAGCTGCAAGAGGTTTTGAAGCAAATCTGTTTATGCATCAGATGCATTTACAACATCGTGCTGGTAGACCCAAGGACTACAGACACTGCACATAAATGCATGCCATTCAAGAAACAAAATATACAGTAATGCAGGCAGAGCATATAATGCTTTATTCCATGCTCATAGCATTATAGCTTTATTATATGATCATAGCATCATTATAGAATTGTAAGCTAAAATGCTTTTACGTTGAGAACAAAGTACTACTATCTAAAGGAAAGAAAGCAGCTAAAGACTACAACTGGAAGTTTGTTCGGTTGTCACAAGGCAAAATTTTGATGCGTAGGGCAGACAACTCCACTTTTCTGCACATCACAAGTGAAGATGACTTGGCCAACGTCGTGTGACTGTTCTTTTTTTTTTTTCTGTCGTTCTTAGCATGACATTTTTTCTGTTTCTTTTGACATGGCTTTTACGTTTCAACAAGTTGACGATTTGATGCGTAATAAAGGTTTTCAATTTTCCATTGTAACATGCGAAGCAACCTAAATAACTTGATTGTAATCTGGTTTTGATGTCATAGCCATGAGTGAAACTTGGCTCAAGCGTGGTGAAGCAGTCTCTTTCCCGGGTTATAAATTTTTATCCCAGCCACGGAATACATGGGCAAGGGGAGGTGGGGTAGGGATGTTTGTCAAGGATAGTGTC
This sequence comes from Amblyomma maculatum, assembly GCF_055883805.1. NCBI lineage: Eukaryota > Metazoa > Arthropoda > Arachnida > Ixodida > Ixodidae > Amblyomma > Amblyomma maculatum. Next base: position 95,881,755 of record NC_139353.1, read on the forward strand.
TCCTACCAGGTAATGTGAGTGGCATCTATTAGTTTTGAATGCATTGAAACCCTATTCATAAAACTTCAGGATGGTTTGATAGTTGGTGTGGGGTATCGGCCACCAAACACATCAATAACGCAGTTCCTTGAGAAGTTTGAAATGATCCTAACAGAATGTTTTCATGGGCGGCGCTCTAATATTGTCATAATATTGTAAGCTCTAATACTGTAAGAACTTTTTAGACATCCTTAAAAGTGCCATTGAACAGAGCTCTTGCATAACTCTTGCATTGTATAACAGCGGGCAGCTTCCCGCCGCTCCTTGCAGCAGGGAGAACCGGCTGAAAGGAGCACTTTTGTCCACCAAGCCCGGCGCGCCCCCATCGTCACGTGCCTCCCTGATGTCACATAGTTTGCAAACAGGGAGAGGTCTATTAGATTGTTTGTGTTAATTTTGAAGTTTTCCTTTACAAGGTCTGCAGTAACATTGCACTTGTTTTGTATTTGGACCCATCACTAGCCGTAAAAGCTATGGGTCCAACCAACTGTTCGTGTACATTTCTTAGAACAAATAAAGAAAAAATAGAAAAAAAAAAGTATAAATGCTCTGTGTTGAGTCAACACAAAGCAGCAAATAAATTTGCAGTTATGCTTAATGGTGCTGTCATTACCACAACCTGTTAGCTTATTGTTTGCCCCCTTTTTGCACAGTAGAACATGGCTACAAACTTCACAGGAGCCAAATCATTCCTTCTGCTTCATATCTTGTTCATACTCTTTCACGCCATTAAATATCTTGCATACTGCTGCCAGCAAACATGGCACAAATGCTTGAGCAGTAGCATGGTGTCAGGACCAGCAGCCAGTGCTCAGCAGAGCGAAAGTAATGCCAAGCCACGGATTCAAGCATTCACGTTAACTTTGCGGGCGGCAGTGTATGGGATGACAGCCACTTTATCGTCTTTTCAGAACACCACCTGAAGGTTTCTGTGGACCAATACTGGCATTTCCAATGAGTCTTTCAGAAACACAAAAATGGGGCTATCAGGAAACTCAAAACCCCTGGGACTATCAACATGCACCTAAAAATGGAATGAGATACATCAGAATTTATAGCTCAAGCAACCGGCCTGTGTTGCTAAGTTGATTAGGAGAAAAAGCTGGGCAAGTGGTTACACGTACATGGCAAGAAACAGCACAGTAGACAAGCACTGAAAAAGGAAAGAGGCTAGGTAAGTGCTTGCTCCAACTGAACTTAATTTCGAGAAGTTCAAAATTTTTTGATGAGTACAGTATGCCAGAAAGCCAAAAGACAGAACCAAAAATAAAGACTAATAGACACTCAAAATTCCCAGTTGTCAACGGTGTGCACATGCATTTATGCTTATATAATATGACAGTTTTCAGGCTTCTCACCAGCTTCCTCCATTCTGCACTTCATGCAGTCACGGTGTATAATAGTGAAACAGACAGGAAACGGAAGAAGCAGCAGGCTGGCCACTGCCATCCAAAGCTGGCCACTGCCATCCAAAGAGGCACATTGCCTAAAAGGTCCAGAAAAAAAAAAAAAAAAAACAGGGAAGGGAAGTAGAAAAAAAGAGAGAAACAAGTGGAGTATGATGACCAGCACAAAAAGTAAGCCACAAAGAATTAACACACCAAAAGGAACAAGGCATGCAGCATGAAGTGTAGTACTGGCGCAAAGACTGCAACTGTTGTCCACTCTGTAATGGAGTACAGTAAAGAACATTTGCACGCCATACCAGTTGGGGCTTCACGTGTTCGGCTGAGCTCCAGGAGCGCCTCGACAGCATCTGCTGTTTCCGACTGATCTTCTTCACCTCCACTGTGAGTGAGTGCAATGGGCTGCTGCCCATCACTAGCCGGATCAGTGTACGCTGCAAGGATAGACATCTGATTATCTAGGCTGATCAGGAGTGCCACGTTCAATCTGATCTTGCCAGTAGTGAGCAGATGGCATTAAACAGTTGCGAGAACTGCTATCTGCCGACAACAAAACTGGTGCAGTTTCTTGAAATTGAAGTTGTTTCCCACATTCTTATTGAGCAGGAGTCGCAGCAAGTGAGAGAAGTCGACTAAGTGGGGCAAAAAATGGAAGAGTGCAATTCTGCAATTCTTTCTGTGAAATGCACATTTTTAAAGAGGTACAAGATGCACATTGCTCAGGCGGGTGCATATTTTAAGAATGTAATGGAAAGGATATAAATGGATTAAAATTTAGGATAAACAAACTAAAATCTCTGGCGCGTGCATACGTACACAGCAAGATGCATTGCATGTTTAGCTTCGCAAATACTAAAACGCATGCCAATCTCCAATATCATGGGCGTCAAACTTGCAACCGGACACTGTCACTGCAATGGCCTAACATAGGCGCACGCAAGCGACTAATCGCGGGCAGCTGTGGCCATACAGTGGAAGGAAGCTGAGGGCGCCAGCTTTCACCAGCATGCTGTTTGCATACGTTCGCGAGCGATACAGGCATGTAAAGGCTGGTTTACGTGCAAGCGATTGAGCGAACTGAGCGGCGATGTGCATGCGACAAGTGCGAAAAATTTCCAACGAGTTGAAACTACGCCGCTCTTGCCGTTCATGCCACCACGACAGATAGCGACAGCTCAGAACAGGTTTTTGCGCCGCCGCGGCAGAAATCGCTATCGTTTCCGCTTGCATGTGAACCAGGCTTAAGCAGGCGGCGCGTCACGTCCACTGCATGCCACTGCACAGTCATGGAAACCCGTCTGCGACTACAGCTGCCAGGAAACGTAATAAAAACCGCGTGAACGTCCTTGCGTACAGAACAGCGACATTATAGATTAAACCGAGGCGTACCTGGGCTTCGTTTCCGCTTCAAACTTCGCTCGAAACGATCACACTTTTTTTTGTCGCCGTCTGGATTAGGCTTCGTGAAAACAAAGCGGCTCGGCACCCAGTCCGGATGGTCCGGGTGCAACGATGGTGAACCTGCGTTCGGGACAAAGCAAACACATGATTGACCGCCCGTGCTTCGTGTTCACTCATCAAACATGCGTGTCAATGCTTGTATATGCGCATACGCGCTGTGCTTACCAGCAATGAAGTGCGCGCCACAGATCCGGTCATCCTTTCCGGGCGCCCAATTCGCTCTCCGCATGGCTTGTACCCACTGTTTGCACCGCTTTTCATCCTTCGGAAATCGGAAAAAACCTATGCCATTGCCCTTCTTCACGCGATTAGCGCATCCGACCGCGCAGCAACTCAGCGGCATGGCGAAAAACAAGCGAAATCTGCCGCTATTCCTTTGTTAACATACTCCCAACGTAGCGATGCGGCCGCACGCAGGCGAATGTTTTGCCCACCAGGCTGAAAGCACGTGCTCCGAATACGTCATCGGTGACGTAGGCCGGGAGAGGTCTATACGATCAAAGAAAACCATAAGTGACATGATATTTGTTTGTGCTGGCCTGTGCAATTTAAAGGGCCCCTAATTGCAAGACGTGTTGAAGAAAAGGATGAGTAAATGATCAACATTGTACTTCATCATAGTGTCTTTTTGGCAATAAACTTTATTGCATTGTGCGTTACGTGGCGAGAAATTCTTCACACGAAATGAACTGGCACATGCACTTGTCCAGCTCTGGAAAGTTCAACACTGCTGGGATCACAGTTCACATAATTTCATGTACTCCTTACACAATGAGAGCTTGCCATTTTCATGCTGCTTTTCGATTTCTGGCAACAGCTCACAAAAGTAGAACCTTTGTAGTCTTGGCACTTGAGCACATACAAAAGTGCTTTCAAAAGGCACTGCTATGATTGCATCTCTTTTCACTGTCCAGACATAAAAGTAGCAGAGTTTGCACCCAGTACAATACATCTGGAACTGCACTTGCATGTAATACCCATTTGGGCCATTCTCTGCTAATATGTACTTATCGCCAACTTCCTTGACATCATATTTACCTGATTTTATTAGACCTACCGCATCCATTACATATGGGCATTTCACTTCTAAAAGTGCATCAGCTGCCTGCAAAACACCGTCAGGTGAGGCAGACAGCCAAGGCATTGTTGCATGCACAACTGTGCCACTGAGTGTCACATTTAGCCCGTTTTTTTTCGAAAACTGCTCACGGGCAACAGCCTCATATTTATGGCCGTGCTTAGTTGCAGCATTTCCAGAAAAGTTTGGTGACAACATGGTCATTACTGCAGCTTTACATGACGTTGTGCTCTTTTTTGGTACTCTTTTCACATTTGATGCCGTCAGCCTCAAGCAGCGAGCAACTTTCCAAAGTGGGCTGTCCTGTTCTCTCGTATTTTCTTCTAGGCATGCAGCAGCTCTTGGTGAAAGAACTATGAACTTTGCATAGAAGTTAAGTAGACGAGCATGTCAGTGGTACAGTGAACTAGAATATTGGGTAGTGTGCTCACTCCGCGGCGACTCTACGGGGAGCGGAGTCCCCGCGTACGTCGACAGGCGTCTGCTTCGCGGCGCCGGCACCAGGTGGCGTCACGGTAGAGTTCACGGTAGGATTTTGCTCCGCCCGTCGCTGTCAGTCGGTTCAATTTCTCACTGCGTTGTGTGCATTTGTGGCTTCGTTGTTGCTCTGCTGTGCGTATGTTTTTTAGCGCTTATCGGAGGTCACTTCAAGCGTTTGTTCAGTAAAGGCCAGTTCAGGCTCTTTAAGCTCCCGTCGAAAGTGTGTTGACTACACCACGTGCGTCAGTGTGTGCGTGTTTTGCATAGAGATCAGAACTCTTCGTGCTTTTCTTTCGCATATGATGAGGTTAGCGGACATGTGGCCTGTACTAACCGGTTACTTCACTGGGACAGGCTGCTAATAAAAATAATAATAGCAATCTTTATTTAGTATAGTTAGAACAACATACACATACGGAAGCACCGAAGCCACTAGCGGGCTTGTGCGGCGACAGCCGCCAGCCGCTGCAATCTTCGCGCCACATCAGAACACCATCAGCGGCAAAAAAAAAAAAGAAAGAAACATTTGGCATAACACACTATCAAAAATGCACTGATAACATCAGTACATATTATATGTTCTCTAACGCTTGAACAGCAACTCTCGATGTTTTTCGGGTGGTCAAAGAAAATACGTCATCCGGTAGTTGGTTGAAGATGGCTGGGACATAATAGCGTTTTGTTGCTTTACCGTAATGAATGCGGACTCTCGGTTGAAGATAACGAGGAACATGTCTCAACGGTATCGGTTTCGTGTTTATATATGTGCCTGTATGCACTGCTCCAAAAATATTTTAGTACTACAATTTGTTTAAGAAGATTGTCAAAAGAAGGCAAACCGGCGGTGGCTGTTCTAAAGACACTGCTGGGCAAATTCTCCTGGGGCATGTAGAGGACGCTTGTAGCGATGTTTTTAAAAATCCTATTAACTCCATGTGAAAGAGAAGTTAAAAAAAAAACAACAACACATACTGTATCTTTAAGCACTCCCAGAGCATGGGCGGTTAGTTTTCTGATAAAAAAAGGCATCATGGTTTTCAAATTAAACAAAAATATTCAACACATCTAAGCTTCTTACAAATGTGGGTCAACTGAGTATTCCATGTCAGATCACTGTATAAGAGTACACCAAGATGCGTAACCGACGGGACGCTAGCTATAGGTTGACAAGAACACAGAAAGCAATATGAGGGATGTAAATATATAGAACGTACATTTGACACATCTTTGTGCGTGTTACGAATACAGACAAGTCGGGATTTGGTGCTATTTATTAGTATGAAGTTGCTTGATACTAGTAAAGTGTCCTCGATGTAAAGGAATATAGTGTATGCTTTCACGTGGTCACATTATCATTCACATATAACCGCACAACAAACTTACTGCGTCACTGCAGATAGGCCCAAACCAAAATATGCCGGCCCGTCGTAAAAACCATTGCTACACGCCTGGATGCATGACTGGCTATGTGCATACTAAAGGTGGCCCAAAAATAGCCCTGTTCGGCGTTCCCAAAGATGACGCTCTAAGGAAGCAGTGGGAGATCAACCTCCGTCACTCGGACCAGCGGCTGGATGAGAGCTGTGCTGTTTGTGAGCTTCATTTCGAACCTCGTTTCGTTCTACGGGACTATGTTCATATTGTGAACGGAGAAGAAGTCCGCATCAATCGTGGGAAGCCAGCATTATCCCCCGATGCCGCACCGACGCTATTGCCGAATCTGCCGGCCTATCTTTCAGAAAAGATACCGAAAGAAAGGCAACAAAGAAAGAGGAAACCCACTGGTGTTGTAACTCATATGGGCCCTCGAAAACAAAAAAGTCTGCCCGATATACCCGTAACAACAGAAGAGTAGGAATCAGCCCCAAACGAACAGATTCTGAAAGTATTCTTGATATTTTGGAAGTGGTTAGAAATAGACTGCATAAAGAAGTTGGTTGCCCTGTTCATGCAGATGGGCGACCTGAAGAAGTAATAAGGTTTTATTTAGTCACCAGACTGCACTTCTATGTGAAAGGGGTTAATTCAAAAATTGCAGAAAAACGAGAACGGGCGAAACACCTCAAACTAAGCCATTGCTAACGCTGCTGTAAAGTGCTGGAGCAAGTGAAGGAAATAAGCGGCAAAATGAATTATTTTTTAATCTATTACAGTGGGGTTTGCTCCTGCACCAGGTATAAGTTTGTGTGTATATAGTTTAGTTTGAATACACGTTGGCACGAGTTAGTCTGCACCAATGTCCGGTTGGGCATCTTCTTCATGTTCAGTTTTTTTGTATGGATGGGGGTGTAGGAATGCGTATTGTAATTACTGTAAAAGTAACCTGAAGCTCTGCATGTGTTCCTAAATTTTTGTTGGTGTCTCTTCTCTCTCTATTATTCCTCAGTACAGACTAGACATTCTCTTTACCATGGAACACTTTACTGAAATTGTCCACTAAACACCTGTGTCGCCACTGATTACTTTAATGCAGACAGCGGCGAGAGGCACTGCTGCTATCTGTGGAGGAGCTCCTTGAGCCCCACTCAGAGCAGATTTCTCCAGATGATGAGATAGGAGCGGAGATAGAGGTGGGAGACGAGGCGGAATACACATAGTGTGAGTTTGCCTGCTAATATAGAGGCTCCAGGGTGCATGGTTTGCAAGATGCTTGGAAATAATATTTGCAATATCCGTACTGAAGCAATCATTTCACATTGGTCACAAAAGTTCTATTCATGTTTGCCATTATGGCATGTCTTTTGAAATCTTGCTACAGGGCCAGTGATGTCTCCTTCTGATTTGCTTAATGTCCTACATTGCATATACGCAACAATTTTTCCATCGTCATATCACTTAGTATGAGTCCTTCTATGTATGCGCCTGTGTACATTAATTATCATGACATTAATAAGCGCTATAAAAATTTCACCACTTTCTTGCACAGCGTACTGCATCATATGATGAGTCTACATTCAGTCTGTTTTGCTTTCATAGGTGCCTGGCCCTTCTCTCCCTCTACCTGGTGCCCCCGCTGGGTCTCGTCCGCTGTCTCAGCCGCACGAGGTGCAGGATTTGTTGCTGGAGACGCGGCTCTTGCACGTGGCTCAAGAGACTCAGAACCAGCAGCAGGCGGTTTTATGCACAGGCCCAAGAGTTAAGTCTGGACCAAATTTCACCTGTCATAAGCTGCTTGCTGTACGTGCTGTAACGCAACTGCATTCTCCGTTCCTCACCATAGCTTACCTCTTTATGACTGTCTCTTGTGGAGTGTGATGTAGTATATCTCAATATTTATACTGTAAAGGGCTCTGATACGTTCAGCGCCTATTGCTGAAGAGAACGACGACAAGCATGTTCAACGCGCGTGACGGGCAGGAAAGAAAACGACAACGAAGCTCGCTTCAACGCTCGTACGTGTGCTGACATGTCTCACGACTGATCGCAGAACGTTCTATTGACTGTTGACGACGTATCGCCCTGTGCAAGGTCTTCTACAACAATACATGCGAAATGTGAACGTGAAGTGAGTCCTGCATATATACTTAATGCAGAAGTTTGCAAGAAAAGCACCCTTTACACACAGAACGAAGCTGCTGACCGGGGGCGCCTGCTCGCTGCAGTGCAGAGGATCAGCTCTGACATGCAGGACATCGGGGCTGCTGTGCGGGAATGAAGGGCGGATGTCATACGCCAGAACGAATTACTCGTTCAGCTTATAGCGTTCGTCCTCCTGCTGCTGCGCACCAGCCTAATTTGTTTTTGTTAATACAGTAAGGTGTAAAGTTTTGTTAATACAGTAAAGTGTAAAGTCCTTGAAAATTCTTTTTTAGGTCCTTGAAAGTCCTTAATTTTTTCCTTCCCGATGGCTATGAACCCTGTAAGGTCTTCTTTAACGTGTCCCGACGTTTTGCCTTATAAAAGAGTCTTTTTGCATTTCAGTTACTATCTTTGCAGCAATCAGTGCGTCCAAAACTCTTTTAAACCCTCTATGCTCTTTGCAGGCTTCAAGCACTATTGCCAAGACCTCGAGCTAGAGAAGACTGCAATGAGCTTTTGTCTAGTATTTTTTTTTGTTACTAATAAGAGAAACAGCCAGCATTCCATCCTTCGAGCTCAACTTGCAGCTTTTCAGGTCTTCTGCTGTGTGGTCAACATCGAGAAATAATGCAAAATGTTCCCCAATGTTTTACAGATGCAGACGAGAACAACAAGATATATATGTGGCAGATACAGACATTTGCCTCAGCAGTGAGGATCAAGCAGATGCATTGTTACCATCACGGCACTAGTCTCCGCAACCTCCTGCTCCGGTGCCAGGGTGGCGATAGAATGCTAGCAGCAATGTCCAGAATGGAGCCCCTCATGGTGAAAGCTAGCAGGCGTCGGACAGCACTTGAAGAGGAGCTTGAGGCTTGTTTACAAGCTGTCGCTGAAGAAAAAAATCCGAGAGCATCTCCTCTCCATAAAACACTCAATGAGCAAAAAGTTATTGCCAAACTAGCCAAAGCAAAGGCTAGTTTATTGCAGATTCAATGCTGTTGTTGCAGAGGAAAGCTTCATAAATGCAGCAAAAAATCAGTTTCGGACTGTTTTATTTGAGTACATATAAATTATGTGGCAGCAACACTAGTGGTGGCAACAAACCATATGTATTTGTTACTGCCACAGCCTTTCCCAACAGCTTCCAGCGGAGATCGAGGGAAACAAGAGCCTGACAGGTGGAAAGCTACAAAGTTGATCAGTATTAGCATTTCTTGGTCTTTCATGTGGCTATTTGCATTTTGGTCTCATGGAACACCACATCACCCTAAATGAGTTTGCCTGGGACTTGTTGAGGATATTTCGTGCAGGAATTCGGCAAGCTGTATGGACTAAAATAACCAGTGTACAATGTCCACACACTCATCCACTTGGTAGAGCAGTGCCTCCACCTGGTTCTTTAGACAGTTTGTGCTTTTCCTTTTGAGAGCTATCTGGGGAAGGTAAAAAAGCAGCTACTGACATCCAACAAACTGCTGGCACAGCTTAGCCACAGGATGTCAGAGCTGAGGCAAATGCCAAACCACTGTACAAAACAAATCAACAAGAAGCAGTTGCCTGGCTTCACTCGCTACTGGGATAGTAGCCCTATCTTTGTCACAGAAGTCCACGAGAACACCGCAAGGACAGAAATCTTGCCCAACAGTAGGGATTTCTTTAAGGTCCCACTGCCCTCATCAAGGCAGAGCATATGGTACTGCAGTGCACAGGGATTTGGCCTCTTGCACATTTTGAGGGTAAGGTTCAGTCAGACTAAATCTCCGTCTCTCTCTTCCTTTCTTTAATGGATCTCTCCGTGACACCTTCAACCCTTATGCATTTGGCACCCATACCTGGAGCAGTCAGTCATCAGCTTTCAAGATAGCGACCCTCAGCTAGGGCCATCAAATTATGTTGGCAGGCCCTGCACCTTTGAAATCTACCGACCTCTTTCAAAACACCTCATTCGATTCATTTGGTAGTAGTGACATCATTGCATCAGCCACACTGAAGACATTGATAGTCCATAGTGAGGAATTTCAGCTGCAAATGTGTTCTATACATTGCCTGTCAGCAGAACAAATACCGGTCTTCTGGCCCACATTGACCAACCACCAGGCACTTTCAAACATACAGACAATTCCTTCTCAAACCTTGCACTCTATGACACACTACGCTTAAATGTTTGGATGCATTATTCAGAAGGCGTAAGTATGCGCAGTGAGTCTTATCTTAATGGCTATAGTCTCTGCTTCTCACAATGGTCCTACCCACACTGCTAGCTTTTCTTTGAGGGCTGACCCAAATAGTGTCCTCCATGCCTTTTTCCATGCAAGCATTTCCTCCAGATGTGATAGGGGAGCAACCCAGTTCCATACTTTTTTCATCAGGATATTGCATTCAATTTAAATGCTGCTGTGAAGGCTGCTCATCTTCTTGGAGCCATCGCAACTATCATTCAAGGACTGCACCGGCTCTGCTGTTATTCGGCGAGATTTTGTGCATGTACTCAAAAATCCAAACAATGGAAAGCAGCCGCCACAAGTCTGTGCATATTAAGGCTGACTGCATATCGGATGGTATTTTGCTAAGTAATTTAGTGCAGTGAAATTTGGCAGACACGTCTTTTTTTTTTTTACTTTGACAGCCAGGCTAAGCTTCTACAACTCTTGACAAACGAGCTTATAAAATACGATCTGATAATTGAAGGCCTTGATGAGGACAATCTTTTCTCAGATGTACTTTCGAGCAGTCGAAAACAGTCGGGTTTATACAACATACTTCTTAGCTTCTAATTTTCTTTTCACTGTGAATGTATCTTTGACATCCGTTTTGTTCTTGTCATGATTGCTGGAGTAGTGATCACAAGTAGCATACTTTGTTGATTCCTCCTGGTTGTGAATTGTGAGAATTGTTACACTATAGCTAGCTATGTATTCTGACTACAACAGTGCACGAGTATGCATGTGTACTAATACACGCATAAGCTTTTCATTCTAGCTTTGGGAACAAAAAAGATCTCTGTTGCTCAGCTGCCTGAGGACAACTGGGGCGAAGCTGGCAGGGGATAGAGCCGAGCTGATTCTCCCAGTTACTGCGTTAAATATGGGACATATTCTCTCATGGATACACCCATCAACCAGGTGGTTGATTTGCAGCTTGTCCAGGTAATGCAGCATTATTCGTTGCTTATGTTCAAAGCCCACCAATCGACATCTTTCTCGTCTTCTTTTTATTTCACTGGAGCGATGGAACTTGATGGCTTGAAAAGAGGACTTCAGTGCCTTGCCAACAGCAACGTTTGTCTGTGAACCTGACCAGCACACCCAAGTGCATGCTTACATGCAGAGTGAGGCGAGATGTGACGTACCGTGTTGATGCTTGGCACGTTGGCAAAGTAAGTACTTGCTTAGATGCAGCAGTTGGTGTTTCTATGCAGGAACTAATCTCTAGCATCTACACAACAGCACCATGTCTGAGTTGTAAGCACTATTTGGGGAAACTAACAAAGCTATACTCAGAAGATAATGTTAGCATCAAAGGGCTTTCGTATCTATAGGATGTTTATCAGCCTCCGCTGAAGCCTCAAGGGAGAGCTTATCTAGCACAGAATCCTAAAGAGCTCAACAGGTAACCTAGTTTTTCATGTTTCAAATGCACCAAACGATTTTTCGAACTCCAATAATTCGGACTTTATGTAGCCTCTCATTCGGCTCTTTTTTTTTTTCTTCGAGTCCCACCTTACAGCCTTTGCTATTATATTGTCTTTAACCATAGAAACACAAACTTGATGATATTGCGATTACTGCTTCGCGCAGCGGCATGCATTTTGCAGCATGCGCATGACCTGCGCTTCACGTGAAGTGGCATGGACATGATGAAAGCATAACTGACCATGACTGGAGGGCTATAGTGGTGACAGCTTAGTACGATTCGCTTTCTTTTTTTGTCTAGGAAGGCATGGGTAGCAAGAAAGGCATGCTGCCCATACTACAGTGGCTTGCTGACTCTCTTCACTTTATTTGTTTCGTAAACAGCGTCCGCGTAAGCATAATCTTTCGAGATGAACTTGACGGCGGTGAGGGTGAGGCAGCTGCGGTAGCGGCGTCTGCAGCCTCAGCAAATGACAGCCAGCCGACTGAACCGACGCTACAGGGACGCCCGGGTGCCAGCAATGATGGCCAGCTGCCGGAGGCCGAAAGAGAAGTTTGGGCCAAGGCCAAACTTTGTATTTGATATCGAAATACAAAGAGCTCAATGAGCATCAAAATAGGTTGGTTGGTTTGTGGGGTTTAACGTCCCAAAGCGACTCAGGCTATGAGAGACGTCGTAGTGGAGGACTCCGGCAATTTCGACCACCTGGGGTTCTTTAACGTGCACTGCCATCGTGAGCATCAAAATAAAAAAGGCGGCTTCAGGTGAGTCGTGCGCAGCGACTACTAAGTTGATTAACGAGCAACACCTTGTTATGCGAGGCGTTCAAGCGGTGAAAATTTAAGGCTTAAGGCTGAATCGCATGCATGCGAAAACTCACGCGAACGCGATGGCGGCACGTGTCGCGCGAAGTCGCGCGAACAGAAATGCATGTGTCGCTTGGCTCGTCGCTCGGATCTGCCGAAATAGAAAATTTCGCTCGTTCGCCCGGAAGTAACCGTACGTCACTGCCGCTCATTTCGCATGCTTTGTTTATTTTGCTGTGTTGCATTACCGCGTAAATATTTCGCTTTGTACGAACAATGGTGGATAGCCAAGGATTCAAAGAACGTCTAATCGCAACCGAAACAACAATAGAAACAAGATGTCACGCGACTACTCGTACCAACTACAGTGCAAGTTAACACACATTCGATACGGTTTGTTGTAAGTACATTTTGCTTTGCCATGTTGTCGCAAAATAACTTGCAATCGTTATGACTGTTGTTGCATTTGGCAGTAGTTTTGCGGTGTACTAAGCCACTATGTCAGCCACACAACCCACACAGAGCGTCGTCGCCGTTTCGCTCGGTTCGCGCTGTCGCGTACATGCGTCTTCCCCAGTAGGCGACCCAGCGAACCATGATCGCTTTCGCCGCGCCGCCTTGTCGCGTCGCTCACTTTTTTGCTCACATGTGATTCCAGATTTGTTTTTGGCTCTTACATATTTATTACTCCAACCCATACAGAACGAAGAAAATGATGTGGACAAAGCTGGCCGAAGTTATGAACAATTACTTTGGTGGCACACTCACGGCGCTCCAGGTAGAGAACAAATGGAAATCATTGGAGCGCCGATACAAAAAATAAAAATAAAAAACAACTCTTCGGGGCATTCCCGAGTGTCTTGCGATTACGAGAAGTAAGTAGAGTGCAGTATTTCCCTGGCGTTTTTTTTTATTTATTTTTCAGAAAACTTGTAATAGCTGCTTGAATTTTTCAGCGAGCTCTCGGAAGTGTTGGAGAAGCAACATCATATTGCCCCGACCGTGCTGCTCACGCAGGGCAGAGTGCTCATTGCAGAGCAAGGTGAAGACGACGCTCGCTCAGAGTGAGTTGTTTTATTTATTATGGCATGAGTAAGAAGCTCATTGCCATGCAATTTACAGGCAAGAAGACATGCAGGAGGCGCCTGCACCAAGCTTTGACGGGCCGCAACAGCTACCACCAGCCCCAAATGTTGCCAAAAGGCAGCGGCGCAGAGACACGCCCACTGAATCCCTGCTTCAGATTATGAGAAACGCGGAGGCGGCGCGTGAAAGGCGGCATCGAGAAAGGATGGCCGTGCTACGGGAATTGGTAGCTGCCGTCTGCCAAAATAAAGAGGTGTAACGACACAACACCTGGCTACTGTTTTATTGCGCAACTACGCTGTGTTTCAGCACTGGTGACGAGCAATCATTTGCCTTCGGCTTTCACAGCATGCTGGCGAAATTGTTCCGACATCTTCATCGTCGTTGCCCACGCAATCAAGGTGAGGGAGTTCTGCTAATTCAGCCATGAAATCTCTTTCGGCATTGCACAAATTGTGCAGCACACAGGCGCCCATCACAATCTTGCAGCACTGGAGAACTGTTTTTGCATCGACTAAATAGAGCCGCCTGAAGCGCTGTTTCACAAGCCCGAACGTGTTCTCTATGGCTACTCTCTGCTGGCTATGAAACTTCTTAAACTTCTTCTTCCACTGTTGAAAGCTCGCTCCATTATCTCTGTAAGGCGTCAGCAGCCACGGTAGATGTGGGTATGCGGAGTCTCCTAGTACATAGTCGTCTCCACATTTAGCGGCGGCCTCTGAGAAGGGGCTTTCCTTCAGCACGCGGGCGTCGTGCGCAGAGCCAGGAAACCCTACGAACACATCAAGGAGTTTGTTGTTTTCGTTGCAGACTCCTTGCAGGATGATCGATGGCCACTTTTTCCTATTGATATAAGAAGCAGTGGATTCTTCAGGCTTGCAGATTTCCACGTGGCTCCCATCAATACAGCCAACGGTGTTACGAGGGCCTTTCCCACCACTCTTGGCCAGAAAACGTGCCTTGCTACGGGCCATTTCAGCATCGTCTGGCCAAGCAATCACATCGTCGCTGATTTCGAAAAGGAAGTCCAGCACTCTGCGGAGACACAGCACAACAAACGACTCGGCAACGTCAAATCGATCGGCCACGGAGTTCATGCTAGTCTGGCTTCAGAGATAGCTGAGGGCGATCAAGATGGTCTCTTCGGCAGAAATTTGTCGACGCCCGCTCACAGCCTTCGGATACAAGGAGGAGCGCCTGAAGCGTTTGCACACATTGTCAAAAGTCTTTCGGGACAACCTAAAGAGTTTCTTGAACTCGAAATCAAAGTACCTGGAGGACACATTTTGGAAATAACCTCTGATGCGGTTGCGATCCGCACACAGAGGCTTGCACGCCGCAAGGGAAAATGCAGCTTCGAACTCAGCGTCACTCTCGTCGTCCTCCACAAGTTCCATGGCTAACTGAACAATGTCACCCATGTTCATCCACGAACCACGCAAGTCGCAAACGCAAAATTCGATGCAAACAAAGGAGAGTGGCACGGCGCCGTGGCGCCGGCATTCGACTCGGGCCCTGCAGACGACAAGGCTTGCACTGCTGCACTTTTGCACTCGATTTGGCCGTGCCACGAACAGTGCTAGTGTAGCGCTGCACTCGCACCGCAAGAACTGGCGTTGCACTAGCACGGCACTTTTGAGAACTAGTGCCGAAAGTGCAGCCAAATCGAGGAGACCAGGGGGTCGCAATTGCCCGTTCTTCGGTGTTTTATGCCCACGTCTTACAGCAACACAGGAAGCCGGAGATCGTGCTACAAACTTCAGGACTTTGGCAGCCCCGGTTCGAAGGCAGTGACCAAAAGCGCTTGGCAGGCTTGCCATACGCGTCCTTTCTTGCAAAAAAGAGGGTGCTTACCACACTTTTGCAATTTTAAGCACCTTCTTCCCCTGATAAACATTTAATGAAAAAATATTTGACAATGAAGTTTTCATGCGAAGACCTCCCTCTTTTTGCAACAAAAATGGCGAAGACTGCTGTCCAGTGCGCTTGCTCACTCAGTCAATCTGGAGCGATTATTGGAAACCGGAGGTGGTGCAGTGTCCATGACGCACTCTCCACTTCTTGTTTGCAGCGTTCCGACACTGCACCAAGCTGGCGACGCAGGACAGCATAAGTTGACCAAAAGCGGTGCCAATTACACTAACAGCATGTTGTCACGTGGACCAGACATCGGCGGCCATTCAGCGGATCTTGGCAGGTCTCACAGGCATAGAGGGACCACTGTTCATTCTTATGTATTAACTGTTTGACATCCTTAACGGAAGTCGGGATAAGCTTAAACAGGGCTGTTGGCATTTGAACTTTAAGTGCACTGCAACCGCATTTGCGAAATATTTCTCGCGGCGGTCTCCTCAGGATATCGGTGCGAAAACATGGAAATGAAGGTGGGGTTACTTTAGATTTTCGAATGTATATAAGCACCACTTCTTAGGGCAGCGCGGTCATGAGGAAAGGTGGTTAGCAACAAGTAAATACAGTGAATGCGCATGCAAATTTTTTGAAAAAAAAAAATGTTTCTGGAGAATAGGGGGGTACTTATTGCTCGATGCGAGACAATATGGTATATATACTGAAAGGAGGTTCATTACCGCTTCAAGGACTTCCAACTGACGACGTCAGTTCAGAGCAACGGCTGTTGCAATTGCAAGTTATTCAGAAAAATTGCTTACAACTGTTGAATAAATCGCGATAAACTTTATGAAATAAGTAAGAGTCGAGTACAAATTTTGGCGCGTTTGTCATAGAATTACAAAGGGCTGACTCATGCATGCTTAATGTTTATAAAAAAGAGAAGATGCAGCCCTAAAGCCTCTGCATTAATGATTTGCTTCTTTCCTGCTGGTTACAAAATTTAAGCTCATAAATAGGCTTTTATTTGTTTTCAGCAAAGCTGATCCACTGCAAGGTATGGCAAAGCGTCACAAAGCCGTTCCCGATCACTTATTTGACGACAATCAGCTGGCCATGGTTAGGAAGCACCCGCCAAGGTTCTAAATTAATAGCACACATTCTTGTTCAGGGATGTTGCCCATGCATCATTCATGTTTTATATGTTCTTGTTCTGTGCCTCACTTAGGCCGTCCCTAAAGCCAAAAAAAGAAAGCTGCAGACTGCTGCCAAGAAGGCAGCTATGCTAAAAGTTTCCAGAAAGCATCGGCTTGCTCTGTTTTCAGAGTCCGAATCAGACTATAAAAAAGATGACTATGAGCTAGTACCCAGAAAAATGCTAAGGAGAACACCCAAAAAAATTGAAAGCTGAAAATATAGAAGCTTTCGAATTCCCAGAAAAACATGTCAAGAAGAGTTGGAAAGAAAACAGGAAGCGCCAAGGCTTGGAAGACCGAATGAGATTATAAACTTTTCATGCATGCACAATGCTATACTTCGAAAAACGTTTTGTGCCTTTATTAAGAGCCTCATATCCCCGGCAAAAAATTAAAAACGACCCTCGCAATCTATGAAAAATAACCTCCCTGAAGGTCGCGACACCAAAACCCTTGGTTTTGCCAGCTTGTTCATTATTATTATTATTCTTAAACGCAAGTAGCACAGTAAAACATCTGAATATGCTCACTGAGATGATAGTTACACCACAGGGAAATTCATTCAACTGAAACACGCTGTTTACAATTCCGTTCAACATGCGCTTCTGAAATCCTTAATGTTATTTCAAGATACTACTACAAAATACTAACATTCTTTGTTTTTCATTTTATTAACAGTTTTTTGCCACCGTGGACATTCGACGTCCTCTCCAGCGGGCGCTCCTCAGTCATCGTGTGGGGCGCAATAACGAACACGGATAGGGCCCACTAGTGAGTTGAGAGAAGCTTTTTGGCTGAGACATACTCTGTGATTCTAAGTAATATGCTTCACCCGTACATGCTGGATGGACCATTCAATTATGGTTGCGTTTTGCTGCAGCATGACCGCAGCCCGGTACACAGAGTGCGCGGAGTTACCCAGCTGCTCGAGGAATTGTGTGTTAGGACGCTGGAATGGCCGCCTGTGGATGCCGACCTTAGCCCAATAAAAAATGTTTGGGGCATCATGAAAACTCGTTTGGTGGCCCCGCCACCTGGAAAACTCGAGCGTCGCTGACTTGTGGAACGTTATCAGGACAGAGTGGGAGGAACAGCGGGCCCAAAGTGACCTTATCTCCGCCTTCTACTGCTCAATATAGACACGAGCATCCAGAGCCATCGAAGTTGGAGGCAATTTTTCAAAGTATTAATATACTAGTTTTGACAGCAGCAGAACGTAAATTTTGCAATCTATTTTTCAGTGTTAATAACTTCATTCAGTATCATCATTAAATAGGAGTTTGGGAAATCAACAGGCCTCTTACTGAGAGAGCAAATTATTTCCTCCACTTAACCATGGCGGCTAGAACCAAGTTGTTCTTGTCTGAAAGTGTTTTCTGTCATGAATAATGATCAAATATGCAACGAATTTCAAAGGAAGTATGCGAGTGCTGTTATCCAAATTTCTTTTATTGGAACAGTTTTTAAGCTTCAGGAAATTCGAAAAGGACCACGTTGGAAGTATTTCTATGACAAGGTGGGTACGCGCACACAACCATATTTACATTAGCGCAATGCTGACTCAATCGACTACCTTGCGATTTCTTCCAGTGAGATGATAAACGATCTATTGTGACATTGTTTGTTTACTGAGATCGACAATGTTCCATCTGTTGCTCACTGGTATTATGGTGCCATTTTAATCCAGTACTATGCGAACACAGCAGGGACCTCTGTACCATTCTAAATGTTTAATTCCTTCAGTCGTAGGCCGCGCCAAGGTAGCAATGCTCATTGACGCCCATCGTGATTATCGTTCTAAAGATGTACCGCTTCCCCAAGTTAGCCATGCCGTGCAGGCATTTTATAGTCATGCTAGTGTGCGCGCCTGCTCTCATGCCATATCTCGAACGCGCTAGAAAAAAAGACACAAAATGAAAAGGGGCCACCAGATTACTACTGCTGCAACGCTGCTTCACACTTAAAGACCAAAAAAAAATCACCAAAGTTTCTTTAAAATCTTCCAACTTTCCCGCCGCTCCGTGCAGCTAACACCCAGGACTTAAACAAAAACAGCGACATAAGCGCTAGGGTCCCCCCCTCCAACTCTTCTGCGAGCCCAATGATGACAAACAAGCGCAACACAGTTAATTACACCGTTTCTATTGGCACCACCAATACATTCCCCTCCTCATCCTCATTCGAACCTAACATTTAAACTAATAATTATACAGTGTTCATAACCACATATCCTTAAAGTACAACTCTTTCTGAACAAAATAACACTAAACTCACACAAATCCCCCCCACGCAATCCAAATCTGCTCTATTTGTTCCAAAATTTTCAAATTCGGACTTGGCCACAGATCCCCACGTGTGTAGCTCTCTTCCAAACCAACAATTACGCAGCATTCCTAACCTGATACACTTAAAGTACACTCCGTTCCGAAC
Organism: Amblyomma maculatum; assembly: GCF_055883805.1. Lineage (NCBI taxonomy): Eukaryota > Metazoa > Arthropoda > Arachnida > Ixodida > Ixodidae > Amblyomma > Amblyomma maculatum. The sequence continues at coordinate 95,900,740 of NC_139353.1, forward strand.
GAAACAGCACTTAATTTGCACAAAACCCCCCATGCAATCCAAAACTGCACTATTTTAAACAAAATTTTCAGTTTTGGACTTAGCCCCAAACCAACACCGAGCCTCATCTCCCACGAGGTTATTGGAAGCACCCCTTACTCTCTCAAACCACAAGAATTGCCCTTAAACACCCAGGAACAACACATTCCGTTCACTTAAACTTCATTTACAACATTTTACTCAAAATCTTAAATTTGGACTTGGTCATTGTCAACACCCCGACCGGCCTGACCTCCACAATCACCTGACCTTTTTCGTTACACCTCAACCCTCTGACTCTTCTTACCTCTAACCAATCTCACCAATTAATTATACAAATTATCACCTAATTAGCTACAAAAAGGGAATAAAAGTACTTTTTTTCTTCCCCTCGTACAGTACAACTTACTAATCCAAACTGATACCACTTATATTCTAGCCTTTGTACCACGGATCTATTACTCTCTTATTGAGTGAATTTTCCTCGTTTTTTTTTCTGTCTCTGTTTTGTTTTTGAGTGTCGGAGTGTCCGTCATGCCATTTTAATAAGATTCAAATATAGGTTACTACCTATCTACCAAAACTCCACGCACTTTAACCATTCCAATTTATCACCCTGAGGGAAACACACAATAGTAAACAGAAATGCAGAGGGACATGTCCCATTATAGTTTTCACAAAGAAAAAGGGCTCCAAAGCAAAAAATCTCGGAGATGACTCGCACACCAGCACGCACTTGCAGCCTGACACTGTGTAATCAAAACCTAACCAAGGAAACAACCCTCTGATCACCTCCGATAGCTCATCAAGCTCAGAACAGAACTCGGACCAGTCCAAGGATGAGGAGGATACACCAAACAATCCTCCCACACGGGACAACAATCCAGCAGGCACCAGGTTTAGGAGACTGTAACAGAAGAAACGGCTGCCATCCTCCAGAGGAACAACCTCAAACTTATGAAGGCCATCGCAGCAGGCCAGGGTCACGGCCTCTCCGCAGCCCTGACAAACAAACTCCTTGACGCTTTTACTAACATAAAGACTGCTCTCATTTCGGCCGCACTCAAGAACGCGGAGCTCAGGGACTCCCCAAGGGCCCTAAGGGAGATATTAAGGCCCCTCACCCCCACACAGACCTTCAGGCAATGAGAGCCCAAAGGAACCCTCTCCCCCCCCCCCACTAACACCATAGTCATACCCAATTGCTCAAAGCCAACAGCTGTTGCCACGTTCCTCCAAAAAACCTACGATCAAGCTGAATACGGATTGACAGGCGTGGAAATATGGGTCAGTGGTGACAAGGTGGTGGTCAGCTCCACTAGCGATGATGGGATTAATACTTAAGGCTGTTCAGAACAACCTGAGAGCTCACGAGCTATCAACACACCAACCAGCCCTAAGGGGGCCTACGTTTAAGATAGTCGGCCTCCCCAAGGAGATGGAGAGGGAGGAAATCGTCCCAGAGCTGAAAAGACACAATTGCCTCCTCACAGACGAGGACGGACTCCGCATCACTGCAGAGCACATCAATCCCAATGGAAGGAGGGTCGTCATCCTGGCCACTAGCGTGAACACATATCACTGACTGAAGGAGACCCAGCTAGTTAGGGTGGGATGGACCTCCTTCCTCATATACATAAATCATAAAACCCCACTTTGCACGCAGTGGGCCACTTATAGACACGTAGCAAAGCACTGCCACAACAGAGACCGCGTATGCACCATATGTGCGCAGCGCCACTATATAGACAGACGAGTGAAGCAGCAACACAGCCAGGTGCTGAGCACCTGGCTGAGCACGATGCTGAGCACGCCATGGGCAGCAGAACCTGCCCCACCTTCCTACCTAACACACACACACACACAACACTCCACCACAGTCATAGACCAAAGCACACTCTCAACACAAAGCACAACCTCTGAAAATAATGCAAGCAAATCTGGCACACGCCTCAAAAGCCAATGAACTACTACACGTATACCAAAAACAACACTTTGAACTTGATGTGTCGGTTTCCACTCAAAATTATAATGCGCATTCCCCTCCTAAAAAATTATGACAAAAACGGTGGACTGAAAAGGCATTGTAAAGCGGATACCGCTCCAACACTCAGAGCTTTCGCTCTATCGCTAGGAAGTGCAGCTGGTTGAGGCCAGGCTGGGTAAGAAGGTCCTTGAACCAAACTGGGGAATGCAAAACCCATTGCTGAGAAAGGAAGTGTGTGCGGCGGCGCGATGGTGCAAGCCCGCTCCTTGAACACGCCTTATATATGAAGGTAGTGCAAGTTTCAGTCAGACTAAACCATGTTGATGTATAGTGCATAACTCTTGAACCTCTCATCTTGAGCTTTCCCTTATTACACGTGGATGTAAAGTAACAAAATATGTAGTAATGGAGGCAGTGATGGGACAGAATGTTGAAGGTCTGAAGAAACTCCATTTGGTTACTCTCATCCTCTCTTTGCACTACATGCCCTGCCCATGCCCATTTATTCTCGGTTGCCACTAGAATGTCACAAACTCGTTATTTCTCTCGCCCACTCTTCGTTACATAGCTCTCTGTGCTGATGACATTGCCTTATTATGAGGAAGAGATAGATGCGAGGATGACTATAACAGCGCAAATAAGGTTGGCTGCACTGTGAAAAAGCAGCGTATCGGAAATCAAGAAAAAATTTCTTACATCACGTACCTATGCCGAGTAAGCTTGCTACACTGTTGTAAAAATTACTTTGACAACAAAAGTGCTCTAATATATAGTATTGTTTAATTGGCAGTTGCTTCATGGTGGCACTTTTATAATTTCACTTGTCCGTTAAATATTGTTACAGGTCATGTTGTCCAGCATAATCAAATAATGCCGTATGTTTTCAATTTAAGCCCAGGACGTGAATTGCTGTGTGATTGGGGGAAGGTTTCAATAGGACAAAAATGAGCAGTAATGCTACTTTTTCACGCCCAATTATGCGCGGTTGTTTCATAGGTTCTAATGCTGGATGGCAAGCTCTAAGTATGCTGGATGTGTCACGCACAGCGCAAATACATCAGAAAAAATTAAAAATGTTTGGGTATATAGGGCAAATTGGCACTTTGTTGCTGTATACCGATATAGAACATCTAATTGAATGATTTTTAAAAGAGGATGAAAAATTGATAACATGCGTGCAGCCTCTTGATTTGCTGAATGCATAGAACTGCTAGTAAGTTCACAGGAGGTAGTGAGATTAAGAATATGCCAAAAGAGGATGATTGGACAAGATACACGAAGCAATCTTAAAGCACCACAAGATTGGGCAGCAAGGTCTCCGCAGCAGCCAAAGAGGCAGAAGGTGATAGGAGACCTGCCTGATAGAAGTGTGGGAGTATAAACTCTAGCCAAAATTTATCTATATTATAAGAATCTCTGCTCATTTTGTAGCCAACTTAATGCATGCAGTTAAAGCTGCTGGCTTTATACATCTCGAAAAAAATCATTTTGTGCTTCAAATTCTTGCAGAAACCTACAATATCTTGGACAGTTAACTACACTGTTCACTCACGACCGGAAGTTGGCCTGGACACAGAAAAAGCTATGGAAGACTGGGACCCTTCGGAGAAAAAAATGTTCCGCCTCGGAGCTCGGGCATTTTACCTTGCTTGCTCGAAAGCATTGCTTCAGAAGGTCCCCCTCACAAATAAGGTGGTCATGCATGCAAGGTTTCTGGGTTTACAGTATGAGAATGCTGAGCAGGAAGTGCGGTCCTTAACGCTACATTGTGGGGCAACTTCCTGAGGTTTTGGGTGATGGTCAGGTGTCATCTCTCGTTGATGAATGGCTACTGGGCAAAGATATTTTGCATGAAGACAATAACAGGTGAAACAAAGTATCCCATGCTTTCGAAACTTATAAAAGCACTGCTTTCTCTGCCGTGCGGAAATGCTGACCTAGAACGAGGCTTCAATGAAAATAAGTACCATTTAGATGGATGGAGCGCTCTGAATATCGCTAGTGTTAACGGAATGTGCCAAATTAAAAGTTACCTTCAGCGCTATGATGGTGATGCAAGTAAGGTGCTTCTCAGCTCTGACCTTTTGAGATGTGTGAGGTAGTCTCGAGCGAAGTATGCTCTGAGGATGAGCGCTGAAGAAAGCACAAGCAAGCGGGCAAGGAGGTTGTTTCAAACCAATGTACTCTTCAAGTAAAGAAGAAAGTATTGGAAGGCCAGGTGCAAGCCAGCAAGGTGTTGCTCACTAGGGCTGAAGAGATGATAAACTTTGGCATTAAAGAGAAAGACATGGACAAGGTTGAAAGTGGTCGCTTGCTTTTGACTACAGGGAATGGAAACCTTGAGCAAGCCTTTAAAGAACTCAAGGAACTGGAAAAAGCAAATGTTGAAAAATGCGAGGCATTGAAATGCAAACAACATCTGCACTAGACATGCAAGACATTTATATTGTAATAGTGCAGGTGAGACTTAGCTCGCCTTGCACCTAGTCATGATGTGGACATTGTCTGTTTGGTGTTGGTGCTATTCGTGATGTATTCTAGTTGATATTCCTGTCTACACGTGGTTAGGAGTGCAATAAATTTGTTTGTAGTGTTGATACAAACTTTTTCTTGTATGCTGCTTTGCTTGGCCTTGTATAGTGTACCTATGGATTAACCTTTTTTACAGGTTTGTGCATAGATCCCTACCTTATGGGTTTCTCAAGTGTTAATTTGTAAATGGTTTGCAGGTACTTGCCCAATAAACGTAAAACATAATTGAAGTGAGACAGCCTAAAAAAATAAACCAACTAAATCTTATGGCTCACATGTATATATATAGTCCGATGTTCAGACCTTATTTTTGTACAGGAAGTAAGGCTTCTTTCCCGTAAAATTGCTCGAAGTTATGAATATTAGCTCCAAAATGCCGAATTTTTTTTCCGTAAGCTGCTCTAAATATGGGTTTTACTGCTCCAAAACTAAGATTAATCTGCTCCAAAAATTGCTACAAATCCTATTTCAGCTGTTGCACCCCTGTGAGTGAAATAAAGATGCTTCTTCCATGGCCCGCTATGTGTGCCTTGCGTATCCCTTGGGCAAAGAAATTACCCACAAACTGGCACCCAACTGGGGCTAAATTAGCAGCCCCCATGTGGACAATTTCTCTTCCGACGCGGACTCACGACGAGCTGGTTCTCTGCGATAGGCACGATACATTTTGAATTTAGGGTTAGCGTGTGTGTAGATGAGGCGGAATGTATTATAGTGGCGTTTGTGCAGTGTTTTAATTTTGTTTTAGGTTATGCGTTTTTTAGTGTCGGGCGGTTTGTGCTTTTTTTCATATGTTGTACACAGAGGTGAGGGTTGTCACCGCGATTAGTATATGTGACCGGCCTGCTGATGCAGAGTAGTGTTTGTGCGCAAGCGATTGTTTTTTGGGCTAGCTACAGTTTGAGTGAGGCATGCCGCCGAGGAAGGACGTGGCAGATAGGACCGGTGCGTCTGGGAGTGAGGCAAGGGATGCGGCAGAGCCCGCGCAAGTTCCTGACGCAGCCGCTCTTATGCAGCACAAGACCGCGATGTTATCTGTATTAGCCCGTCAGCTCGGCTCGGTGGCTAGTGCCAACCAAGCCGCAGCTGCGGCGACAGTCTCGCGTCCATGTATAAATCTAGAGGTTACCTCTTTTTCTGGCTACACGGACATTAAGTCAGTCCAGGAGTTCTTACAAGAATTTGAGGATTATCAGACGGCACTGGGTTCCCCAGACGACCTGGTGCTAGCGGAGGTAATTTCCGTAGCAATTGTTGAGAGCGCGGCGCAATGGAGACGCTGCCAGCCCGCCTTCCAGTCGATGGCAGAATTCACAGATCGCTTCCGCATCGAGTTTTGCTGCCCGATTACGAGCGCCGGATGCTTGAGGAGCACGTGTTGCGCACACAGCACCCAGAGGAGGAGCGCGCAGGCCTCTGCGGCACCCTGCTGGTGTTCCGCGCCGTCTACGAGGCAGGCACTGCACAGAAGCCATGCAGAGGCGGCACTGGGCAGTGGTCGCGGCGACCGCTTTGGTAGCCGGACGGCCAGTCCAGAGGGGCAGCTCTACGCCTCCTTCGAACGAGCCGGCCCGAGCTGCTGTCTCTGGCGGCGGAGGCTGTGATAGCTCAGGCGCGGGCAGGGCCCCAGCACCCCCTACGGGATCTGCCTCCTCTTTGGTCGCCATGGACGCCAGCCCGGAACCGGATGAGTTGGATCGCCTTCTGGCGGACGCCGGGTCGGACGCTGTGGGGGGGGGGGGGGGGGGGGGGGGGATGTGGGGCCCTGCTCGACATATCTTTAGAGCCCGTGGCGTGCCGCACATTCAAGGGCCGCGCCACATCCCAGCACTCCCTGTGCGCTGCCCTTTTCCTTCTCCCCGCTCGTTCTGAGATAACCGGTCCCGCGTGAGGGTTATAAAGGAAGGAAGTACACGACTGTAATCGAAATCAAAAAAAGTGACGCTGTTTCGTTGAACGCGAAGGCATGGGAACGCCCCTGTGCGGAATATAACAGCATGCCGCACATGCGACCAAGGGAAGTCAAACAGCTGAAAAAATCATGGGATAATCTGAAGCCAAAACTAAAGAAGGAAAAAACAAAACAAATCTGAGACGTGATGGCTACAGGTACGTTCTCGTCTTACTTTTACCCCACAAATTTGTTTGTTTTTTCTCCAAAAGAGTTTCAAATATATATTGCAGGCGGCAGACCACCTCCTGAATAAATCGACGACAGACTCGCCCGAATAGAGGCGCTCGTGACGCTGCGCGTGCTCAATCCATCTGATAGCGATAGGCAGTTGCCAGCCAGCCAGTTAGACCGTTGCGGACATTATTGGCAGCATAGTAACGGGGAACCAACAGCCCGACGGCAGTGACAATGGTAAGCGGAACATGATTTCTACTTCCACCACCACCGTTTTTCCAGTTCTACAGTCACTGTTGCGTATTACTGCTTGCAGTGCAGTAATTGCTCGATCACTGCTGAGTGCACGTGCCATTGCCCAAAGGATTTCTGGCCTCTCTATTATGAACCATTTAAGAATAAGCGGCTGGGCCACATTTTTTTTTATTCGAGAAGTTTGCCATATGGCATAAGTTAAGAAAAGGTGAAGTCCAGTTTCCAGCCACAGTTGTGTTGTTAACCCTTTCGCTATCACTAACGTACCGGTGTATTTTTGCGCTTCCCCCCCACAGTGTCACTGACATACTGGCACATTCTCTGTCGTGCATTCAAAACTTCGCGCCTGAGCGCGAAGCTGGCGTGCTTGGACAAGCTGCGCCATCTGTCAAATCTTCCTACAAGTTCATATTTTCACCGCACGTTGTGTTGACAAGTATATACCAAAGATTATAGATCGACCCCCCCCCCATCCGCCTTCTTTGCTCCACATGCACTACTCTGCCGTAAAAAGGATGGCTTCTAGCAAGACTTTTTTCATTATTTTGTAGACTACTTGTCCTTATTATGAATGCTGAGAGCCTAAAAGGCTTGCATGCTACAAAGCCAAAGGCAAGTCTGAAAATGTTCTTTTTTTTATTGCAGTGACATCGCCATAGTAAGGTGTGCGTCATGGAAACTGCTGTATATTTTGCATCCAAGGTTTATTAATTTGAGAAGCGCTGCAAATATAGGCTGATGCATTGCATTTTTTTTATAATGTCTCGTTTCGTGCAGCACGAAAAAAATGCTGTGGCAGGCCCTGGCGGATGCCATTAAGGAGTTCGTCAGTGGCCAAAGGGAATAACTCCCAGTCCGGCCATTTGCACATGGTGCGCGAGTTGGAAGAGTGAGCGCATAGCAATGCGTGTATTGTTTTAGTGATCATTTTAAAATATATTATTTTGCCCATTGCAGAGAACTCGTTGCTGTTCTTGATAGAAGATGCCACGTCACACCCACCATTCTACTTGGCCCTGTTAGAGTGACGGAGGTAAGAAACAATGAAATAGCTTGTTCACTTAACAAAACATGTTGCTAAGTTTGTGAAGCATAGTTTTTTAACAATTTATTCAGTGCTACATAAATGATGAAGACACAGGAAGCAATACACATGTTCTGCGCATAAGAAAAAGGCATGTACGGCTTCTGCAATCTAGAATTCGTTTGTATTTGGCGCGAGTGTCGCGCTACGCCTGCACCTCTGAACTGGCGCTGCATGAGCGTGGAACTTGCACGGCACTTGCTGCACACTCCACAAACTAGTTCACATCGTGCACGGCAAATTGAATGCACCTTATGTAAGCACTGAGTCGCACACATGTGGCTACGTCCTGCAGCACGTCCTGAAGCAAGAAGAGCCTCGAGCTCACTCTGCAAACAATGTGTGCAAGCAGGCACAACAACATGACATGGAATACCAAGTCTGGCAGTTGGCCCTGCACAAGGTTACAAAAATGTCATGCTAGGGAGGACGCCCATTGGAACTTTGCACTAATCAAGCAGGAACAACAAACAAATAAATGCTGGCTTTAGCCACATCTCACAGAAATGAATCCTCTCAACGATACAATACCATGCAACTGCAACTGATACAGTAATAAACTACAAACACCAAATACAACCAGCATTACTAAAAACAGCCAAGGCCAACAAACTTTTCAATGCATGTCAAAAACAACTGCACCGTCTCACTCATACAAGAACCACACTACCAGCAGAACAAAATTGCATCCCTTCTACTCAAAGACAGGGTACTTGCATCAGATTAGTCACCAAAATTGACATCGTCATACACAACAAAGACTTTAAATTTTTCAACTCATAGTCAAATCCAATCCACACTTTTTCACTCCTACACAAATAAGTAGTTTTTACACTGCAGGCCACGAATACAAGAAGTCAGTAGGGAGCAAAAAAAAAAAAAAAAGTTTGCCATCTGCAAATGTCAGCTATCCTTGTGGCAACAGATGAGCAATGCGAACTGGTTCGCCACGTACTCTCAAAAGAGACCGCTAGGGGAATTTCAGCAGCCCCCGGCTAGCAGTGCACAGGGCACGTCTGAGGCTTAGTCATTTCATGGACTAGGGCAGTATGCAAGGGTTACTAAGTGAAAAGCTTGTACATATGGGGCAGCAAGCCCCAAGGCACGAAGCTTCTGACATGGTGTCTATGCTGTGAAAGCAGTCTTCAATCGACCATGTTGAGACACATGACAGAAAGCGTTCACCACATATTCAGTTTATCGCTTGCAGCAGCGACAACTGACCAAGGGGGATGTCTGCTAAGGGTCTCTCTGATTAGTTATGCTGCAGCCACTGGCATTTACTGTGCAAATGGCTTATTTTGAGGGCCAGTCTGGCCATCACTTGTACCTTGGTCTGTTTTTCCCCTCTTCTTGCTTGCTCGCTCCATAAGAAGTAATCCCAATGCCAGTCCATCAAAAGCAAGACTAAATTTTATGCCCGCCATTGCAATTTTAACATGACCTGGCCCATTCCTAAACGGACCGGGACACCACCAAAATTTTATGTTATAGTACGTAAACGCATTGATAATCTATTATCCAATTATTCGTACAGAGCAGTTTCAGTTCGTAGTTGCCAGGTTTTACAAGGTGGGTTTCGTGTGATGTGTTATGCTGGCACATACCATGGCTTTGTCACGTGGTAACAAAAAACTGACGTTTGCCAGCAGACATGTTTGCTTGAAAAGTATCTGTATACACCTGAACATGCACAACAGACCTCGTGCAAGCCGCACATAATATCGTGGGGTGCCTCCGATTGGCCACATAGCGAGGATGACGATGATGAGAACAACCAAGAAGATGCAGCCGTTGCTAACCCGGCCTAGGGCAGCGAAAGACTCAGCAGTGGGTGCAGAGGCAACGTTAAAGGGACACTAAAGACAGCCAAAGATGGTATGAAAATCTAATAAACTACATTTGGTGACACTGTCGCCACATATCCGGCAGCAAAAAATCGAATAATTGCCGAGATATTGCGATAAGAAGTTGAGGTTTTTTCTTGTTCCCGCCGGTCGAATTCGAACTGTGGCCTCCAACTACGTAGTTGGAGTTAAGTGACGCACACTATGACGTAAGCGGAGACTCCGTGATAGCTAGCGAGCCGGCGCGGCCCGCGGCGTCGCATCCCTTAAGGGCCAACTTGGCAACAGCGTACTCGCAATGACGGCCTCAGCCGAAATAAATAAAACGATGAAGAGAGTAATTTACCGAGCGATGGGCCCATAAAGGAAGAAAAGAAAAACATAGAGCACTTGTAATGCACAATACTTTACATGTTTCTCTAGCTTTTGCGCTCCTTCTTGCACTGTGTATAAACAAACTGAGCCCTCGGTAATCGCAATGCTTCCTGACATGTTTACATACAAATAAGATTTAGTTACCAGCAAAATAGTGTCCTCGCTGCTGCACTTGTCAGTTTCGAAGCTTCGTCGCACTCTTTTCCTTCAAGGTTCGTGCTACAGCTCCGTGTTCAGCGAAAATTACGTCCACGGTAGCAGAACATGACCGAAGTGCCGGCGCCACTACATTTGCCAGCGCTGTGAAATTCCACATGTTAAAATGGATCCAGTGCACAGTACAGTGCGCATAGGCATCCAGAACATTAGTTGCAAGACGTGAGAGCAGGCAGCATGCGCCGATGATCAAGAAGTTGTTGTAATTTTTAGACCGGCAGCAGAAACCCTTTATTGTAAATTTGGCCCTGACATAAAAACTAGAAATATTTCCAAGGTTCATGTGGCGCGGCGTAGCCGAGCGGTTAGCGCCGAACGTTACGGAGCAAGCAGTAGCGAGTTCGAGTCTTGCTGCTTATGGCGTTGTTTTTTTTTTTTTACAAATCGATTTTTTTTTAACCTTTTGTAATGTATTTCTGGTGCTTCGTTATTTTTAGTTTTTACTTTTTACCCGAGGCCTTTTTTTTCGCCGGGCGACGAGCGCAATATATCGACGCTCTCCTTGGTATGAGCGGCAAGTATGCCCCTTTTGTTTACGACGCCTGCAAATAGCACGTTGAAGGTCTTGTTGACGCAGTATATGTTGGTCAGATGTGCCATGATTTAGTGAACAATTGAATGATAATGCGTTTTTCCTTCGGTACTTAGCATATGTATGCTTTTCGTGGCGTACGTAGCTGCAGTCAAGCGGTCAGGTCGCAGTCGAAGCGGCAACGGCGGCGATATGTTGGCGCAGAAGTGTGAACGAAGGAGTGTGTTGGCGGTAGCGGATTTCGCTCGCTCGTGCCTCCGAATGCTCAAATGGGAACCATCAAGGCGCATCTGCTGCTCCAAGCTCGTAATTCAGGCGCTGCAGGTTCAAACAAACTATCCGAGTGCGCACGAAATGCCTGAGCCGAAACATAACCAAAACTGAAGTGGGCGCCTGTGGCGCCTCCAAGTATATTTCTGTATTTGCATTGCAACGTTTACGTTGTTTTCTCGCCGTCGTTTACGTCTGATAAAAGCGTGTTATCATGTTTGAGAAAAAACGTACCACCGCATTCAAACATGCAACGTAATTCGCATTTGTCAGCCTTCGGGATCACTAGCGCGTCACGTGATTTGTAGTTGCGAGCCTCGGCCGTTTGGCTGTGGTGGCGATACCTGTATTTCTGTTATTCTTCTTTACTACCTTATAACAGCTCTGTTTTCAGTAAGAGTGGTCTTTTTGTAATCAGGAACTGGCATTCTATCGATGCAAACCCACTTCCTTTCTCTCTTTAGTGTCCCTTTAACTGGTGAGTAATGTGGCTAACGTATAGCTCTGCTGGCATTCTTAGAAAATTGCAATCGCAATGTCCCGCCGTTGAAGCGAGCGAGATCTGTCATAGTCACCACTCTAAAATTGTAATGCAAAACAAAACAGTCTTCTGACAAGTGCTATCGGGATGAACATGTATTGATCATGAGCTGAGTGGAATTGTTACTAGCGGACAGATATCTATTTATGTCCCCTCTCCCATTCCCGGTGGTTTATATCAATACCTGAGTGTGCCAGGAAAAAAAATACATCCCGTAAATTGAAGCGCCGGCAGAACCTGCACGTTTCAAGCACGAGGAGCTCTTGTCAGTCCGCGTGCCAGAGCCGACTCATGGCGGTTGCCACGTCGGTTGTCTTCCTAAGGCAAGCAGCAAGATCTAGCACGTGGGTCTGCCTCATCGCTCCAAAACCAAGCTCAGCCGCGTCAGTGGAAGCCCCATCCCATGCTGTAGATGCATCCTCAAGACTGTGTGGTCATCATCAAGTACAGGGCCACCGCTGACCTGAGGAACACCTTCCTAAGAGACAAGCTGAACAAAGCCCTGAACTCGCTCCTCAGCATTTCTGCTGCCAACAACATTCTCAACATTGTCCCCGGCTGGGAGCAGAATCTGCTCTGTGAAGGGCCGTGAAATCCAGACCTCGCCGATCGCCTGATTGGCAAATTTAACTTGCCAAGCAGCAAAGGTGCCCTGCCCGTACAGGAGAGCTTCGAATGACCGAAGATGTGTGCCACGGCATCGTCGGAGGCGTCGCCTACGAGGAAATCAATGTTACACTCACTGCCCAAATTGTCTGGCGAGGCGGCCAGATCGCCAGCATACACTAGCTTATTAAATCATCTGTCGCGGTCACCATCTTTGTGAGAAGGGTTGTCCCGTAATACATCTACTACAATGGGGAACTCACCCCCACATGAGAATATATGCGAACTAAGCCAGCATGCATAAAGTGTGGTACTTCAGTACACTGCTCGAACACTGGCCAGCAGATGCTTCAAGATGGACACTTTTTCTAACAGTGCCCACTGCAAAGTTACTTTCTTTGCAGCGCGAAAATGATACTGCCACTTCACTCTGTAGGAGACTTGATTCCATACATCAGAGTTTGTTTTTCGATAAATAGCCTAAGTAAAGGGAGCCATCTCCAGTTACAGAGGTCTTGGGCGCAAATAGGCGTTCAAAAATGACTTCACCCTCACTATTAAAGCCAATGCAAGCCTGGTCCTTCAAGACATCAAAATTATCTGTGTGGCCGATTCAGATGACAGCAAACGAACTACAAGCAAACATTTGGTAGGAATATGCGCTTTTATATGCTCTGTGGTATGGTCGGAAATACCCTGACATGAGTCTGCTGTTGAAAGCATTTTGTACGAAGAACTAATTTTTTGTCAGCTGATGGCATCTCATAGACAGCAGAGCAGGCAACAAAGCTGTGCACTCAAAGGTGCTATTTTTTCTTTCAGAACATTCTTATTTGTAATGCTGCATTAGGCTGAAGTGCACAGAAGTGAAACTTGTAGGGTAGATTGCAGTATGGAATCCGTAGTGCTTGCAGCCAAAGACAGCAGAGAACGGCACACACAACTACTGCTAGTTCAGTGCACTTGTGCATGTAATTTCTGCCTTCATCTATAAGTGGTACGGGTTCCAGGACGTGTAACTCATAATTAAAGTGTTGCATTGACCGTTACTCTGTGTTACACCTTAAATGGAGAGTCTGATGCTGACATGTCTATATCCATTTATGCAAAAGCACAGAAATGCATCTTGTGAAATCACTGTTGCCAGAAAGCAGCTCAGGCTAAATGCCAGCAGCTGCGTCTTGTGTTTTGGAATTGTTTGCCTAGACACCTCGGCCAAGCCTTAGTGGAGCACATAGCGTGACCAAAAGAAGCGTCGACGTCCCCAGCATTGAGGTGACTTTATCGGTACACCAAGGGCCCTGTAGGGCCGCGCCCGAGGATAATCACTTGCAGGTGCGCGTCTCTGCACGGCGTCGCCACCCGCCTGTCTGCTTCTGGTATTGTAGAAGCGGTCCCCCTTCTACAAGCATGCCGCATGTGAGGAGAGCCGACCGGACCGTCGGCGCCGGATTTGCGGGACAGTTTTAGACCGAAGGTCATTAATGGGAACATGCGTAGCAAAACGTGCTGCCAGGTGCTCGCATGTATGGCACCCTTCGTACTGGCCGGTAGCAAGCACCCAAAAGACCCTTCGGCCTTTTTTTTTACACTGCGACTTTGAGCAGTGCGAAAGGAAGTTTATCCTGTCTGCAGATGCGACAAAAGAGCGCCCGAAGAAGCATTCAGGAGTTGACCCGGGTATTGTGCTAAGAGCGGGCAAGCCAGAAGCTCCCCTTTAATCCGGCGCCAGGCCTGCAGAATGGCGGCTGGTTGATCTTTCCCTTTCCATGTCGTTGCTCGTAGTGGTAAACACGGGTGGCGCGGGGCAGTGCACTGTGGAAAGGATTCAGCCAGCAGCGGCAGCGTGGATGAGGCGGCGGTGTGCGGGAGACAAGTGGGAAGAGTCTCCCGAGAGGAGAGGGTTTGACACCCTCACTGGGGAAAGTGTTTCGCTGTGCTTTGTTTGTTGTAATTTGTATTGCTAGTGGGGCCAACCCATGGGGCTTTGCCCATCTAGCATATTTCCTTATTGGACAGTTGATGTGTGGGGCTGGCCTCTGAAAATGACCGCCCCTATTTCTTTGTTTTGTGAAGGTGTAAAATGAGACATGATCCAAGAGAGTTCAGTCCAGTCTGAGCTGGGGCTCCATGCGTAGGCATGTAACGCGGCTGTGCTGCTTAGCCTCTAACCAGTTAGGTCGAAGAGTAAAGTAGCGCAGTGTTGTTTTTTTTGTAAATTCATTTCAACTTCCAGCTCTCTGTATATATATGTCATGCTGTAAATATATGCTCTACCATCATCACCTTCAAGTACGCCTCCTGGTCTTCTCTACGCCGAACTACATAACAGGAAGGGTTTAAAGAACCTTCCAAAAAGGAACGAACGACATAAATTCTACTGGCGCAGCTCGACAGGGTTCGGCATGTCTCATCTACAAGGACAAGCATCGCACCGGCAACCACAGGCCATTCGACACGGAGCAGCGAGGAACCGTCAAGGGACGATTCTACCTCTGCTGCCCCCGACGCCGTTGGAGCGGACGCATCATCCGGGCTCTGGGCGGCAGACAACAAAAGATCTGCGCCGGGTGAGTGGATTTCTTGCGTTTGTTGAAGTTGGAATGGTGGTTGGTTTGTGACGCTTATGGTTGAGACGAGGAGAATGCTAGCAGCTAAAGGAAGCGAATCTAATCCTGAGAGTGACACGGGTCTTTGGGAGCAAAAAATGACAAAAAATTCGAGTTTTTGAAAAGGGCATTTTCGGATTCTGCAGCTATTATTCTCCGAGTTCACAAATTTTCTTCTTCTAAAAATCAGTATTTTTGACACAATATTGACTTTTGATCATTGCGCGCGATTAATATGCGCAAGAGCAGACGACAAAACGGCACATTTTCTATTCGGCGGTACCGCCGTTCCGACGCCGTTCCGCATCTGCCACAACACGACGATGCAGCCTTTGGACGTCGTCGAAAATGAAAGAAATGTGGAAGGAATGCTACAGGATTTGGAATCAACTGCAGCAACAAAGAAAAAAGCGGACATCATCAGCAACTGCGACGCCCGTCCCTTTGACAGTACAGACAATAGGTGCGTAGAAGATACATTCAATATTGTGTGTTTGAAGACCTTTAACGAACTGATGCCCGCAGTGCTGTGGAAAGTTTGCGGTGGGGACGTGCAGATGTCAAAAAGAGATCGTGAGTATGGTCTAGCCGTAAAACTCTGTTTTGTGTGTGAGAACTGCGGAGAGATTTCGTCGGCGTGGAGCTCGCCGCGCATGCAAGGCAACCAAAAGATAAACCTGTTTGCCGTGAACGTTCGTGCTGCACGTGCGATGCAAAGTACAGGAAATCGGCAAACTGCGCTGAATGATGTGTTTGCAGCGATGAACATATCGCACCGTGGCCTGCACACGAAAACGTGGCAAGGCTACATGAAACGCAAGCTGACGCCGGCAACGACGCGCGCAGCCGAGGAAGTTTACAAGGAGAGCACTAATTCAGTTCGGCAGCTCTACCGCGAGCTGAACCTGGACAACCCCGGGAACATTTGCGTATCATTCGATGGTTCTTGGATGACGCGTGGTCATTCATCGCACATCGGTGTTGGCACCGTAATCGAGCTCTTCACTGGACTCGTGCTGGACTACGGCGTGCTCAGCAACTTCTGTGCCGGGTGCGAGCGTGGGCCTAAAGATGATGACCCATCCTATGAGGTATGGAAACAGAGCCATTTGTGCCAGAAGAACACGGACAAAAAGTCCGCTGAAATGGAAGTGCAGGCTGGGCTTGTTCTGTTTGAAAGATCGTGGGAAAAACATGGCCTCAGGTACACTACTTTATTTCAGATGGCGATAGCCGCACATTTCTGGCATTGCAAGAAGCAGATGTGTATGGCTATGTAAAAATTGAAAAAGAAGACTGCATAAACCATGTGCAGAAGCGAATGGGCATGGCCCTGCACAATGCAATTGCCAAGCACAAAGGCAATGCACAGGAGAGTCTTATAACCTTGTCACACGTGCAGTCTAACCATGGTTAAGCTTGACCGCGGTTAAGGCTAACCGCAGTTACGGATATTCACACAATAAACCTAACCGTAGTTATTTTGCTAACCATGGTTACTGCAAACTGAGGTTGGCCACCTCAGTCAGGACCACTAACTGACAAAATGGCGGCCCCCATGTCTGAAGCAAGTAGCTCAGCTAGCTCCGAAACGTCCTCCCAAAAGCGTATTAACTGGTCTGTGGCTGCCACAGAGGCGTTAATACGAATTTGAGAGGACAATTTGAGCAAACTGCACTCAAACACGCGTAACGTACGCATATACCGCGTTATGGCGGAAGCGCTGAACTTGGGCTTGCCGGCGGGTGAAGGCCCGTTACGCCAAAGCAAGTTCGGCAAAAGCTGGAAAATCCGGTGAGTACCATGCTCCCTTCCTAGTGAAGAAACAATGAATTCTGTCGCACTTTGTGTAATGTGTAGGCACAGGCGCGCGAGCGAGGGCCGTCGCACTGTTGTCACTAGTGCATTTAGGCCTTGCCTGCTGTCTCTACACCGCGCTGACGCATTGAAAACAGCGGAAGACACGCAGCTTTTTCTAGACTAGGTTTTCATGAATTTACAGCGTCATTATCCCTGCGCGATCATTTATAGGCATGTGTATACTTCATTGCTTTATCGGCAGCCACTTCAGTTAGCTCGATATTAGTACGATATTAGCTCGATATTAGCCACAGATCCAGACGACGAGAACACGGCGCCGCGCTTGTTGCCATAGTTTTTGTATATATGGAGTTGTTTTTCAAACTGCGTGGGCGGTACATTTTCAGGTTACCCCATCGGTGCACGATAAAACAATTGTCCATTTCACGTACAGTATAGGTATCATTTTACAGATTCTGCCGTTTCCCTCTTGTAAATATTTACGTAGTCTTTGGCAGGTAAGAAAATTCATATAAAAAAGAAATAGAGGTCCTGATCTATTTCGGAGTGCTTAATGTATTAATGAAATTGCATGTGCTAATTGTTCCTGCATCGCCACACTACGTTTTCACGATTTTGCTTGTCATAAAAATATCAACACTGCAGATGTACATAATTGCATGCTGCAAAATTTCATTCATTCAAGGAACTTTTCTTGTGCAGAAAGCTGAGATGTTGCGGCACCACAACAGGTGCCAAGGGCATTGAATGGCCCTTTTACTGGACCCTGCATTCATTTCTTGGCTCACTGCCAATCAATGACAAGGACCTCATTGAAGAAAGTTTGGAGGTAATCGGATGTTTTCATTAGAATGCTAGTACTATTCATTGTGCAGCTAATGCTGTAAACTAGATTTTCGTGCATAATAAGCACGTATTCTTCTCAGCATGCCATACCATTTTTCATGTGTTATGCAGATTATTTAAAGGGAAATGAGGGGCTCGTTATTACAGAGTTTAAAGGAGCTGACAGTCTACGAGTCCAAGGCAAACGTTGGGGATTTTTTTTTTTTATGTTTGGTTGTTGGCATTTGGCAAGAGTCTTATGGTGATTATCGGGACAACAAATATTAAATAAAAAGTGGAAGGAAAAGCAACCTTCCGCTTTTCATTTAAAATTCTTTGTCCCGATATCACCATAAGACTAATTCTTGTCAAATACCAACAACCAAACATAAAAAAAAAATCCCCAACGTTTGCCTTGGACTCGTAGACTGCAAGCTCCTTTAAACATTTTCCATGTGATGTCACAGTACTATGCTGAAAATGATCGAAACAGTATACTGTGCCTGTGAACATGTTTTTTCTTTTGGAATTTGTTGTATGTATTCAATGATGACCTGCAAGGTGGCAGGGCAAGCTGAAACTGGTTAAATTCATACTTAAGCATGACTGCTATATTGTCGCTATATTTCTTTTAAATAAAGAACCATAGTTTATGAAAGGATGATGTGAAAAGTGAAGGCCCAACAACTTGCTACACTAAATTCACACATAAATAAAGTATGTACCAAGACCTCCTGAGCACTGTGAAGCCAAAGATGCAATATGTACAGTGCCACTCCTGAAGAAAAGAGCCTGGTCTAGAAATATGAAAAAGTTATCTCGGGCTCGCTCACTGCCTGCAATTTTTCTATGCTAGAATGAATTTAGTGACTTTCAACAAAGTTTATATTTAATAGGTACTGTCATTCTGATCCACCATTTTCCTTGTGTACACATAATTTGCAAATGCTTAATTTTAGAAGCATATGTGACAGGAAAAGTTTTTCTAGATTTTTACCCGCAAAGTGAAAACCAATCAAGTGACTTTCAAAATAAAATAGGCGACCTATCACGCCATAGTCACATCTTGTACAGGCCAATGCCAACTGTCAAGAATGATTTCTTGAAAACATTTTTTGAAAACCAATAATGAATGGAACATGCTACCAAACTCCGCCGTCAAATCGCAATCACCTAGTACATGTTTAGATAACCTACACAGTTTGTTTTATTTATATGGCAGAGTTTTGTTTTGCATAAATAGTGAATAGACTTCAGCGTTGTTTTCAATGCTTATTTTCTTATGTTGCCTTTTGTTCCAGGTTTGAATGTTGTGCCATTTAAACAGCCTATGCTCAGGGTTGACTATATGAATAAAGGAAATAAAATGAGGGATGCTGCTTGCCTGCTAGCTTTCACGTGTCGAATTTTGCTGTACTTTGATGTCAAGTATTTTGTTTGACATATATATTGCCAAAGGTTGGTGTCGCAGGTGGCATGAAGTACAGCTTGCTTTGATATTACAAGCTTTGTCTTTTTGCCACACACAGGTTGCAATAATTGACCAAACACCTGAAGATAGTGAGGTGGCATCTTGCTACCAAAGTGATGCTGACGTGCAGGCTACGTGCAGTGGCTGGCCCATCATACATGAGCAGCAGCAGCAGCAACAGCAGCATCACAAAAGCAAGCAGGAAGAGACCTGCTACCTCAGTGCTAAACAGCCTGCTGACACTGCACCAGCAAGCAGAGGAACATACAGCCAAGGCAGCCTCTGAGAGCCACGAGTTGAAAAGACAGCTTATCGAGTTGCAGAAAGACTAACAAAATGCAGAACAATATGCTCGAAATGATGAAAGCATATTTTGCTTCCAAACAGAATGCTTAATAAATTTTTCTGGAATCATCGCCTTCATGTGGTAAATGAAACAGTATATCAGCTGCAGTGTTCAGAAAGGCAATCCGAGAACCTCTGTGTCAATGCAGGATGTTATGAATCTTATTTTGCCTAAAATGTCAGTTTTGTTAGGTGTCTCCCTATACACTAAACATGATACTGTTAACTAGAACACAAGGTAAGTACAATGAAGATAGAAACTGAGTTTCGGCTAGTTAGCAGTTTTCCTCCTAACTACTTGAAATGATTAGTTCAATTGTAAAGCAAACCTAATCATTTATATTTCTCAAAACATCCACGAGGCAAATGTATACAAGTATTGTTTCTCATAATAGGAACACTCAAGGCAGTTAAGACATTTCAGCCTAAATTGGAAGCTATTCAGCTAGGCTGGGAAAATGTATCCATAAAGTAGCTTCGATTCTTCGTGCATGGCGCACTGTCTGCCTGTTGCACAAAATAAAGTCACGCCAATGCTTAAAGAGACGTTACATCAAGGTAGCACCAGTTAAATATTTCCCTTCTCTCCTAAGAGGCGAGAAAATGAATGGAATATAGGCCTCTATTTTTCATGTCTACTTCTCGACTTATGGTTCTTGGCTCATTATATACACTCGGTAGCGTACAACTTCACAGTGAAACTTGGGTACAGAAAGCACTTTTACTTCAGACAAGGAGCAAAATATTTCACAGCAGGGGGAAGCGGCAGAAGGGATTACAGTAAGTAGTAAATAGAAAGCACTGGAGCACATTTTTCACACACACGCACGCACAAAGAATAGCTGGGATGACAGCTATTCTTTAATTAAGCTTCTCACGCTGGTTCTAGTGGCGGTATATTTAGACTTTGTGGCAAGCTTTTACCAGTATTTGGGGAGGGTACTATTATATGTTTAGTATATAGCCTTTCTCTTAAGAAACAAAGCCTCACAACGATTCCATTTATGTTACCATAGCTGCAGTGTAGCAAAATTAAAGGTCTCAAAATGCAAATAAGTTTTTCTCAGTGCTGTTTCTGGACACTGTACTCAGCCTTACTGTGTTTTTTCTCTACACTGTCGCCGAGTGAAAATGACAAATTTAGCATCACTGCAGTCATATTGAAAAGATCAGGGGGTGATCCAACACTTACATTACTCTATCGACATTTTTTCAAATTGCCATTAAAATAGTATTGCATGTCAAAAATTTTGATTTCCTAATGGCATACACTACCTTGGCCACGAGTACTGGTGATAGATTCAGTTTCAGTTGACATATTCAAAATCCAAAGACAGTTTTGGAAATGGAAAGAGCATGACATTTTTGGTGAGAAATATCGCAGTGAGGCTACTGATTGTTCAAGTTACAATATGTGGTCAAACTTCAAATGCCGTTTTCTCAGTTTCATATTTTTGGTCGATCTCTACAGTCTTACGCAGGGTTTTGATAACTTCTTTTTAGTTCACACAAATAACTTTGGTACCATTTTCTTCAGAGAGAAATGAAGTACCCGATGACATTTTTAATTTTTTAGATTAGGCAATGGATAAATGTCGATTTGAGATTAGCTTAATGAGTTCGTTTCAAATAATGCAGCCTTTTACTCTCACTATAATATGTGAGGATAACGTGCCTTTTTGAGGAAAACGAAGAATGTCATCGGGTATGGGAAGACTTTGGCTATCAGTCCATGTAATTAAAAGCAACAAAATGCAATGAGAAAGTTCATTAAAGCTGCGTAAGAAATTTGCTAATTATGCTCTGGACTTTGTTAGATAACTTTTGATCTAAGACCACCAGCTCAATTATAATTACATTTTTGAAATCAGGAGAGAAAACCACATCTG
The DNA here is from genome assembly GCF_055883805.1 of Amblyomma maculatum. Classification (NCBI taxonomy): domain Eukaryota; kingdom Metazoa; phylum Arthropoda; class Arachnida; order Ixodida; family Ixodidae; genus Amblyomma; species Amblyomma maculatum. The sequence goes on from NC_139353.1 coordinate 95,922,091, forward strand.
TGTGCAAAGTTTCGTGAGATTCTAGCCATAACTAAAAAGTTAGTTTTAAGACCCTCGTCCCCCCTTAAATGCGGTCTCTGCGGGCGAGAAGAAGAAAGACGTCACCGCTCATTTCAACATCCCAGCGAGCACCCTGTCAACAATTTTGAGTGCGGAAGAGAAGATTAGAAGTGCTGTGGAGTTGGGAACAAAGGCTAAGAAAAAATTGAAACTGTCAACATAGATGATGTGAACAAGGCAGTGTTCACGTGGTTTTTGGACACGCGAGCCAGGAATGTGCCCATAAGCCGAGCGATATTACAACAGAAGGCGAAGGATTGATTTTGCGTGCATCTTGGGCCATGATGACTTCAAAGCAAGCAACGGGTGGCTACAAGGTTTCAAGAGCCGACACAATGTCACCGGGAAAGTCATCTGCGTCGAATCTGCTTCTGCAGACAGCGATGCTGCTGCTTCGTGGGTGGCTGACACACTTCCTGAAATACTGAGTCGCTTCGAAGCGGCTGAAATCTATAATGCCGACGAGACGGCTCTCTTTTATCAGACGCTTCCGGGCCACACACTAGCACTTAAAGGAGATAACTGCCACGGCGGAAAGCAGAGCAAACTCCGCGTAACAGTTCTACTGTGCACCAACCTCGACGGCACTGATAAGCTAGCCCTGCTAGTTGTGGGAAAAGGTTCCCGTCCCAGGTGCCTTAAGGGGACAAAGCGTATGCCTGTGAAATAAATGCCTAAAGGGCGAGTTCACCTTCACTGATATCTGAAGCCTTTCGGTTTCGTTTCTGCATCATTCGTGCGAGCCTTCATACAAAACCTGCATGTAACGAAAAATTGCAAACTTTTGTCAACTTCGCTATATCCAGGTCCAACTGTAGAAGATTGGCTCGCAGCATATGTTAAAGAGCAGCGAGCGGCACAGCTGCCAGTGACGACTGATCTGCTTAAGGTCCGGGCGATGCACCTATCCCTACAAACAGGGCTAACGCAGAGCGACTTCAAAGCGAGAATGTGCTGGCTGTCAAAATTTATTAAGAGAAAAGGCTTTTCTCTTTGAAGGTGGAGAGGGATATGCCAGAAGTTGCCTGAAGAATATGAAGAAAAGCTGCACAGTTTTCGGCGGTTCGTTTTGAGTTTGTGCCGCAAGAATGGCTACCACCTCGGCCAGATTGGAAATGCCGATGAGACACCACTCTACTTCGACATGTCTACCACCAGAACCGTTGAAAAGAAGGGGGCAAAGCAAGTGCGCATGTTGTCTTCCGACCACGAAAAAAACATGCGTCGCCGTTATGCTTTGTTACACCGCGGATGGAGACAAGCTGCACCCGTATTTCATATTCAGACACAAGACGCTCCCGAAAGGAATTGTGTTTCGGAACGGCATGATAGTGCGCACAAATGAAGAAGGTTGGGTGACTACAGACTTGGTCGCCGACTGGATCGATCACGTCTGGAGCAAGAGACCCAGCCGCAGTTTGGGCCTGCGTGCGATGCATGTCCTGGACGCGTTCCAAGAGCCATCTCGACAAACGCATCAAGGACAAGCTGGCTGCGTGCAACACCGACCTTGTCGAGATACCCGGTGGCATAACATCGCAGCTCCAGCCGCTTGATGTTTGTTTAAACAAGCGGGTTAAAGATAGGATTCGGGCGTTCTACACTGAATGGTTTGTGAGTGACTGCCATGAATTCACTCCCAGCAATAGAATTATGCGTGCTTCGCTGCAAGACTTCACTGGATGGGCGAAAGATGAGTGGTGCATGATACCGTCTGCCACGGTCAGCAAAGGCCTTTCAAAAATGTGGAATATCGAATGCCATGGACAACACCGAGGATGAAATGCTTTGATCCGTCAACAGCGATAAGGAGTCGTCTGAGAGCGACGACGAGTGAACCTTGTTCTGGCATAGTGAAAACAATCTTGGCAAGATAAGCCGTTTTCTTTTGCGTGCGTGTTTTTTAATATTACAACATTAGTGCATCGGGATTAAATCTTTGCTTTGCCAAAAGAGACGAAGTTGTATTGCTGTATGAAAGCATGAGGTGCCCGGAATGTTTTTTTTTTTTGTCACGTAAAACAGGTCCGCGTTACAATCGAGGGCACGTTAGATTGTTGTTACAGTGCAAAGCTTTCCACAAGCAGCAAACATGTAAATTATTATAAAACAAAAACTAATGATGATATCTTTATGAAACTTTACATCTGTCTTTCTATTGGAATCTGCAGTGTGTGCCAAATTTCAGTCCATTCTGTGGAGAAACAAAAAAGTTAGTTCTGATCCCCTCCTCCTGCCTTAAGAAGACGGGGATCTCCAACGCACTGGATGGGAGCCAAGACAACATGCTGTGGAATTCAAAGAAAGCGAGTGATGAGTGTGATCTCGGACTCTGAATCGGGCGAGCAGAGAAGCATCAGCGACATGTCTGTAAATAAATTTTTTTTGCGTGTGTGCAATCGACGCCTCTCGTCTGTTGAATGAAAGGTAAGTAAGTAGCTTTCAGTTTTATGGTCGATTTATTGGCAATTATGTGAGGGTCGTCATGTTCTCAACATATGTTAAATTTAAAGCATGAAAATGAGAGTAAAAAATTTCCTGAAATTTTACCGTGAGTAATAGGCGCACCCCAATCTTTGAGCCAGATTTTCCGGAAAAAAAAAGTGCGCCTAATAATGGCATATATACGGTATTCAGAAAGTTTTCTACCACTTAACAAAACACATGACACTTTGATTCTAAAGTTATTTGTGGTACAGGGAAAAGGAATGCAGATATAGAACCAGTGCATAAAACTTTTAAACGATTGAAGCCTTATCTAAATACAGTAGAACCTCGTTGATACGTTCCCAGTTCGTACGATTTCCCGGTTCATACGATCAAAATCGAGAGCACGAAAAAATGCCCCATAAAGTTACATGTATTTGTTTCCCGGTTTATACGTTCCCGGATTGCACGATTTCCCGGTAAATACGTTCAGACTTTAGTGAAACAATACGTTTTGCGACGAAAAGAAGAAAACGATTTGGCAAGGCGTAAATCGCCGCCGTGGCGGTTTCTCCGCAGTGCTCCGCTCGGCGCGGTCGCATGTCAACGGCGCTGCCCCACCATGGAGGAGGAAGCGTGCGGCAATATCCGTGAAGCCTAGCCATAAAAAATAAAAGGGAGCGAGTCGGCCCCTACATGTTAGACCACGTGATAGCGTGCGGTGATATGCGAGTAGGCACTGCGCGGGTAGCGCGGGGTCCGCCGCGCGCGCAGCACCCAGCAGCCCACACAGCAGACCACGGTGCAGCAGACAGCCGCGCGCACTAAAACATACCGACGTCAAAACATTGGGTCTAACTAGGAGAGCAAAAAAACGGGGGAGGGAGCGGCTTCATCGACGCTTGGCTTGCGAAGGCTGGCCGCGTGACGTCATGCTTCCTCCTAGCTTTTCCTTCCTCCATGTGCCCCACCTCCTTCAGTCCCTCCAATTCCTAGCAGAGTTAGTATGTTCACTGTATGCAGCAAACAGAAAGCGCTCGCGATATCGCTTGGTTTCCGCCAGTCAAGCGAGCACCACTCTGGTTGCTTTTATAGCCGGTAAACAGCACCACAAGCTCTGGTTGCGTAATCGGGACGCACAAGCCTGTCAAAATTTTATCTCCTAATCTACCGCAGGTTTGACTGCAGCTTTGTTTTGGCCGACGCGGGTTATTTTCACGATTGCCTACTTTTAAAGCTCCCAGACACTACTATTGCTACTATCATCCTCAGTTCCCACCACCCTGCGATCGGACGAATAGCATTAGCTACCGATTCTCATTTCCACCTTCCTGCGTCGTTTGCTGGCTGCCATGGCGTCTAGTAAGCGTAAGCCGTTGTCCTTGAAGGAGAAGTTGAACATCTTGGCAGTCGTCGACGCAAATCCGAAAAAGAAGCGAATCGACATTGCAAATGACCTCGGACTGCCAGCATCAACTGTCAACACGATCGTGTCGAAGCGGAAGGAGATCGAAGGCAACGTATTGGTGTTTGGCGCAGAGACAAAACAGGTCCGTGGAGCCAGGCATGGGGAGCTGGAAGAAGCACTTGTGAAGTGGTTCAAACAAGCGAGGGCGTCCGGTGTCAACTTTGACGGAAGTATTCTTCGCGACATAGCATTGGAAATTGCAGATGTGCTTGAAATTGATGACTTCGCCGCCTCGAATGGCTGGATTAGCCGCTTTCGTGCTCGGCATGCCATCACGTATCGCCAAGTGAACGGCGAAGCGGCAAGTGTTAATCCAGCTGACATCGAAGACTGGATTTCGTTACTGCCTGAAATTTGGATGCACACGATCCACGAGGCGTGTACAATGCTGATGAACTGGGACTGTTCTTCAAGGTACAACCGAACAAAACGCTGTGCCTGAAAGGCGACGATTGTCACGGCGGCAAAGTAAGCAAAGACCGTGTAATGGTCCTTTTATGCTGCAATAAAGATGGGAGCGATATGCTCAAGCCTTGGGTAATTGGGAAAGCCAAGAAGCTGCGCTGTTTGCGCAATATCGCACATTTGCCTTGTGTTTATAAAAATAACACAAAGGCGTGGATGACGTGCAGCATTTTTGAAGTGTTCCTTCGGTACCTCGACGGACGACTCGGATCGAGAGGAAGGAACGGGCTGCTGTTTCTAGACAATTGCGCGGCCCACCCGAAGGACACTTCTTTTCTTCGAAAGTCCGCGTCATTTTTCTTCCGAGCAACACGAGTCATCTGCAGCCCTTAGACGCCGGGATTATAAAAAACGTGAAACACTTGTATAGAAAGTGCATTGTGCGACGATTCCTGGTTCGTGTTTCACAACAGCAGGACCCGGGGAATTTGTCGTTGCTAGACGCAATGCACTACTTGATCAGTTCGTGGGAAAGCGTAACAAGCGAAACTGTGCGTAACTGCTTTCACAAGTGCGGTTTTCGGCGCGTGCCAGGGGCCGAGGAGACCCAGGAGCCCAGCAACGACAGTGCAGAGATCGACGAACAAGAGTTTCGGTCAACCGGTGCCGATGGCTTATTTGCATATTTAGTTGCTGTCGACGACAACGTGCCGACCAGCGAGTCGCAAAGCGTAGCCGAAAATGTGGCCGAGGTACGAGGCGGCGAAGCGTCTGATAGCGACCAAGACGACGACGAGGACATCCTGACTACTGTCGCCCAGGCCGCCGCCGGACTTGATGCGCTGCGGAGCTTTTTCCGCGACAAAGAGAACAGCGCTGCAGATAAAAACATGCGTGAGCTAGAAAAGCAGCTCTACCTTGCTAATGGTCGCACCCTTCATCAGCGAACGCTGGTCGGCTGCTTTAAGCAGTCAGAATGGAAATAAATGCCCTTGCATATCGTTCTCGAGTCTTGATTTTCAGAAATCAAGGTGAGTTTCGATCATACGTTTTCCCGGATAATACGTTTTTTTCTTGCATTTAAAAAAAACTTATCAACTAGGTTTTACTGTACATCCACACAAATGAAACGATAGCAGAACAGGGGTGTCGGCCCTTAAAAACTGTGGAAGACTTAGTCAATAAAACAGACCACGATAAACTTGAGAAGCCAGATAACGATGGTGAACACCGACGAGTGTGACCAGCAGCTGTCAATGGCTGGAACCCTCAGTGTTCTTGATCTCCTGCACAGCGCCGTAAGTACCGGCAGCGCAAGCGACTAAGCCACTGTAGGTTTCTATGAGTGTCAGATGGGCCTTCTAGAGGCATCAAAGGCAGGAAAGTGTAGACAAGAATTACCGACTTTTCTCAGCCAGCAGTAGTTCAGCAGCATAATGAAGTTTGTTTTCATTTGCAGCACACTGAAGTTGGCTTACTCTGGATCATATGAATTCGGCATGATACGAATAACCGGCCCACTCTTGAGGAATCTATCATCAAGGTCCCACTGCAGCTTGAATGATCTTGATCATGCCAAGATACCACCAACCTTCTATTATTTAAAGGCACAGTCCTGATTGTTACTGACAACTAGAGTGCACTACTTTTTTTTGCCTCTAAGCACCACGGTATGCTGGCAGCCCGCAGGTTTGGAAATGATTCAGTGCCAAGAGTGGCCATACGGGGAGTCATGTGACAGCTAGTCTGCAGGTGTCCGCGGGCCAATAATGGTCCAGTGTCTAAATTGGTCTTAAGGGGAAGGCTGGGTTGCCCCGGGTTCATTAGGCGCCAGGCAAAAGCGTCCTGCCAGGAAAAAGAAAAGCATCCTGGGCTCACCGAACACTATTCCAGAGGTGCTCATCTTTCGGCCCGGAAGACTTTGGCGTTGGGGGCACATCAGGCAGGGAGGGGACTTGTGGAAGCAGTAGCACCTGTAAATAAATGTTGCCTCAATACCAATTTGTTTTTACCCCTGCATGGTGCCACATGTTGGCGGCAAATAAAAGGCACACAAAGCTTGTGCTACGTCTGAAGACACCTGCCCCATCAAATTTTACCGATACAATGCACCACATTCTTCTGGATTTACCGAGCTGCTAGGCTTAGCGAGTTTGCCTTGGTTCACTGCCATGGAGGCCCGACATCAGAAAGCACGGAAGGTTAAAATGGGGTTTCCCGGCTCGGCCTTGATTGGCTAAGGCTGACTGATTTCGTCTTGTCGAAAAAAAACGTCTTTATCACTGATACTTTTAAATTAGTTTTGTACAACAATACCCCTTTTCGGTGAATAAAATGCTGTTGTTACATTTTCTATATATAAATGCCGGCTCCGCTGCGTTGTTAAAGCCCCAATCAAAACTAGCTGGTTGATTCGTAAAGTAAAGAGTGAATTATAAAGCGCAATAAAATCCACCATTGAGTAAAGCAACTCAGCTGCCTAGAGTACAAAACATACTCGTCACAAAGGTTCCAGCAGCACTTGCCCTTTGCTATAATCATCATATGGCAAACACCCCAGGAACCGTGTGCCAGAAGTCCCATGCAAGAATCATTGTGCCAAAAACGCCAGGTAGGTGTCAATCCTATTCTTCAGCCTCTCGTCCTGTAACCTTGGAAAGCTGCGTGCACTTGTTCACAACAGACTAAATTTTATTCTATGGTTTCTTTTCCACACCCACATAAAAGATTCCCTGCCCTAGTAGCTCAGAGGTTAGAGCGATCTACTGCTGAACCCGGAGATGTGGGATCAAATCCCAGCCATCTTAGCCTCTTTTCAGAGCACGTTAAAGAACCCCAGGTGGTCGAAATTTCTGGAGCCCTTCACTACAGCATCTCTCATAGCCCGAGTCGCAATGGGACATTAAAGGCTATAATCAAAACACACACAGAGTATGAAAGAAAGTGCAAGATAGCACTGCATCGATGGGCGGCCTTTTTTTTTTTTTTTTTCATGTGTGTAGATTTCATTTCTATCAAAGTAATCATTTCATCCTCCTTTCAGACAATGTTAAAATTTGTGTGGATTTGTTTTAATGGTACAATGAAGACCACTTACAATGTAATCGCTTAAATTAAGGACCTGTAATAAAGCGGTTTTTACCAGCCACAGGTCTGCCTCCCATAGGACTTAAAGTCACACTGCTTATTATATGGTTGCACGAGGTGGAATAAGTGCAATTTTAAAATCAGCTCAGTGACAATGGGGAACAGCAAGTGCACTTCTCTGCACGGCACAGAGTATCGCACCGCGTGTTTAGGATGCAGCGCAGGGTGTAAGCTCTGTGCTGTTCATTTCCTCCTAGTCTTCACGCGTTGTTCCCATTGTGCACAAGATTGCGCAATAGCCACTCTTTCTCCCTCTATTGTTCTTTCGATTTTCTCCTTTTCATGAGTCTAGGTCCCAACACGTTTACTCACCATGACATCTCTTATGCTTTCCTTCACATGCACAATTAGCGGAACACTTGTTAAGATTGCCTTCATTCAAGTTTGGTTCTGTAATGGCAGCGCCCCATTTCTCGTGCAGCAGTTAACCGTGAAAGGTCAAGGCATCGCTGGAGCAGATTCTCGGCCAGCTTCCTGTGAAAAGCTCAGAAAGATTTGCGAGAAGAGATATTTTCACGATTACAGGAGAGCGCCGCTGAAGCGAAACGGAGGTAAGACGCCATGGGCTGCCACAGCAGTGCACTAAACACTCCGTCAGCCTCATCCCAATGCTTGCGTTCCAACCAAAAAGTCCCGTGCTGAGACGCCTTGCGCTCTTTGTGGAAACAAAAAGAGTCAACTGATGTTTCAGTACAAAGAGAGGCAAAACGAAGAGGCGTTGTATACTGTGCGATGTCAGCGAACATTAAAGATCCTCAGGTGGTCGAAATTACTCCTCAGCCCTCCACTACAGCACCCCTTTCTCTTTTTCCACTTTCACTTCTACCCTCCTCTCTTCCTTTACAGCCCGGTTCAGGTGTCCACAGAACAACTGTGCCTTTCCTTTCCTGTGAACCAATTATTATTATTATTATTACCTAGCACACTGTGTGAAGCCCGACTGCAAAAGCTAATGAGACTGCCTTCGTGGGATTTGGCATGTGCCGACAACACACGCATACATTGATCAGCGACGGGGTCGCAGTAATTTTCGCGGTCGCGCTGTACATGGTACGCTAAAACTAATCCAAGCATGCAGCAGACTTAGTGGACTGCTTTTCGTTCTTTGGTTAACAAGGTGTTTTTCAAGGGGAAGTTACCCACCTAGCGCGTTTCCTGACCTGAAAAAATAAAAACAATAAATAAAAATGTAATGTTTTGGCTATAGCACTATGCACACAGTGTATTAGGCACTCACTGAAGCCATGCCAGCAGGAAGTGTCAGCGCTTTCATGGCCAGTGCAGCATGTCTGCGGTTGGCAAGCAAATCTACACAAAATTTACATGTGGGAAGAAATTTTGCAGAACAACCACTTGAAGCCTCCGCTTTTTCGATGCAGTACAACAGTTAGACGGGAGGGGGAGGGGGATCATTTGAACATAGGTGCAAACACAGAGGAAAAAATGCACTGAACCATTTACTATGACACCGTCACATCAGAGGCCTGTTAAAACCGGGCTCTTGAAAATGGGACAGGTATAGCGAGGAGTTAAACACTGTGCTTCTGACAACTGGTTCTTTTCTGCACAGCCCTCAAAGAATGCTAACCTCAGTAGGAATGTCAGGAGCAAGTTCAAATGGAATATTTAAGTGGCTGCCCTACACCCTCCTGGTCTGTGACTTTGCACACAGCTCTTTAAATGTGCAGGACAGACTATGACTAGCCTCACCACTAAAATAATGCCATTCCTGTTCGGTTGCTCAGAAACACCACTTCACGATGGTAGCACATAGCAGTTTGAACCTTCCCAAATAGTATATTTAGCAGATTTCGCAGACATACAATATTCAACAAACAATAACACACCTGAAGTGGACTTCAACAGTGGCATGTGTATAAACATTTGCTCCAATCACTGCTTCACACAGTTAACTGCAAACTGATGGAGCAGTCGACAGCAGGTCAGCACACTGCATTTCTGGAGATGGGTTAAGGCCGAGAAGCAAATCCTGACCCAAACCGCAACAAAAGAGGTCCTAGAGCATGATTCAGTTATAGAGCCAGCCTGCAACCCAATTTTGTAAAAGTAGTGGCAGAACAGGAACAGAACAGGAGATGCTGCAGTCAGTGACGTCATTGGCAAGGGAGGGAAGGAGTGAGCAAGGAAGGCTGCAATGAAAGCTGGAGGCTGGCCTGCTAGTAGCACCTTTCAAACGAAAATGGGAATATGAGCGGCACGAAAAAGGGTGAAAGCCAGGAGGACACCCGAGTGACAGCCAAGCTATGGGCCTGACAAAGGTGCAGGACGCATCATGGATAAAAGAGTACGGAATACGATCCTGGAGAACTCGGGAATAAAGATGATGAAGCTGCTCTATAAGCAAATCAGGGAAAAACGGTATCCGGAAAACTACAGGCAAAAAGTAGAGACCACAGGAAGATGCTTTTGGGGTGCTCCAGGATAAACTACAGGTTGGGCAATGTATAGAGGACAACCTGTTTGCCCCGACGGTGAATAGCGGTCACACAGCAGATAACAGTCTTTTTTACAACATCAAAGAATATGACGATATTGACAGACCTTTTGTGGATCCTGTTGGGAGATTTTGGCCTGGAGAAGCCCAGCATTGACGTCCTACAAGCTCTCTGCGCTGGCGTCAAGCGACATGCTGAGTGAGCTGATCAGAGAACCAGTTGCCTGGACATCCCGAAAGGACTTTGTCAGGTGTGTGGACTGCCGTCCTTGCTACTAATGATGTACGTCACAGGACTCACGGGACAGCTCGAGGCAGCCGAGCACAGTCATACTTTTTGAACATCTGCAAAAGAAAGGGAGCGTCACGCAGTGTGCAATAGTCTCAACTTATGGCGACTTTGCTGCCTTCGAAGAGACGTCACACAAGCTGCAAAAAATTACTAGACATTTTCTCTACGGCAGGCACATGCAAATATTCAAAATTTTGAATATGAGCTAAATTTATTATTTGATTCGTTTTCCAAAAGCCAATATTTCAAATTTTTTAATATTCAAAAACTACTGATGCACCGAAAAGTTTTGAATTCACCAGTTTCACTGCTCCGTGTGCTTCATTAATGCTTGGCCGTGTGGACTGCGCAGTTAAGCATCCTCAAACTGAGATGAAGCCAGGAAAAACATTCTCACATTTATTTATTTATTTATTTCAAAATACTGCAGGCCTTATGGCCCAAGCAGGAGGGGCATACCAGGTAACAATCACACACAGAAAAAACAAAAAATACAATACACACTACAATTCGGCGAGAAAAAAGGAATCATAATAGTAATAGTAATTATTAAAAAATTTGACAGTCTAACAAATAAAAATAGGCAATAACACAGCACAATTCGGCATGAACAAAGGAAACAGATATAAAGTACTGAAAAGTTGACCAGCCTAACCAAACAAATGACCTTCCAGTGCCTTGTTAAAATTACTGCTTTGGAAAAGAAATTCTGGAAGCAAATTCCAATTAGAGATGGTCCGTGGCAAAAAACTGTACTTAAATGAATTTGTTCGGGCAAATACAGGTTGCAGCATATGTTCCCTAGTGTGTCGTGTTCGCCTGGCAGTAGAAGGTTGGACAAAGTTAGGTAATGGAATATTAACTTCCTGTGACAGAATCTTACGAAGAAACAAAATTCTGTTCATTTTGCGGCGGACTGAAAGGAGCGGGATGTCGTTTTCTACCATCAGCTGTGTGGGAGAATCAGATCTGCTGTACTTGTGGAAAATAAACCTGACTGCTTTCCTTTGTATCATTTCAAGAGCAGTTATGTTCTTTTTTGTGTGAGGGTCCCAAATGATAGAGGCGTACGCGAGCTTAGTTCGGATGAATGTGTTGTATGCCAAAAGTTTGATATTAGAGGGGGCGCGATTAAGTTTGCGTTTTAGGAAGCAGACTGTCGAGAATGCCGAAGAACAAATTTGTGAGATATGCGGTGACCAGTCCAATTGATTGGTAAGTGTCAGCCCTAAATACTTATGGCTTGCTACTTCTTTAATATTGGAGCCTTGTAGGGAATACGTAAATGGGCTAAAATGTTTTTTCCTTGTTACACGTAGGAGTACAGTTTTCTTGACATTAAGTTTCATGCTGCAATCCACACACCATTTGTCAATAGCTGTCAAAGAGGCTTGAAGAATACCATGATCAGAAGTTTCCCTTATCTGCTTAAACACTATGCAATCATCTGCAAATAATCATATGGATACAGAATTTGGAATAACATCAGGCAAATCATTTATATATATAAGAAACAGTAATGGACCCAACACGCTTCCCTGCGGTACACCCAAAGTGACACACAGTGATTCGGAAATGGCACCATTCACCTCAACAAACTGACTCCTCTTTTCCAAGTATGCCTCTATCCATTGAACTATATATTGTGGAAGACATATTAGCTCCAATTTATGAATAAGTTTATTGTGTGGGACCGTATCGAAGGCCTTGGCAAAATCCAAGAACATTATGTCCATTTGGCCGGAATTGTCAAGGGCAGAGGATAATTCATGAACAGTTGACACAAGTTGGGTAACTGTTGACATTCCTTTTCGGAATCCATGTTGGAAAGGTGTCACTGAGAAAATCCCTAACGATACCCGCCAGAATGGGTTCTATAATTTTGCAACAGCTGCTAGTTATTGATACAGGACGGTAATTGGAGAGTATTGATCGATCACCTGATTTGTGAATAGGCACTACAGATGGGTATCATCTCAGATGCAGACAACCATTGCGCTGGAATTCATCAGACAAAATTACTGTGCTACAAATAGTTTTCGGAAGTTTCAGTTACTCCACCTTTTGGTTAATTCGTAAAGCTTTTCTGGTCCTTTGAAGGCCAAATTAGTCACAGTTTACTGTATTCAGAGCAATAGAATAGGTCCACCCGGTTTCGTGCAGGTCCCTCCTTTAAAAAAAGAAAAAACGGAATTCTGCATAAAATCTATGCTGAATTTTTCAGTGAGATATACATTTCTGCGAATTCTAGTTTAATTAACGCACTATGTGAATTACGAAATACACAAGGCAGACAATGCTTGCTAATTTGCAGCTTTTTTTTTTTCACTAATAAGATATTCTGTATTCAAAGGTATTTCTTGCCCGTATGCATATACAATATTTCAATATCAACACACCCCTACTCTATAGTAAAGTGGATACATCGACTCAATTTTAGCCCCAATCCAGAGTGGCTGTATTTGAGTGATTCAGGGCAATGCAACTGATAAGGCGCATTTTGCCAAATACCTTGGTATAGCTGTCCATAGGAGCAATCAACACTGGGCAACACAAAATGAATACCTTTTGGGAAAACAGCCTCTACAAGCATGTTGGGCTGCCGGTCACTTTGGGCATTCAACTGCTATGAAGTGCTAAGGGCCCTCTGGAAGATGCTGGCAGGACCAGCTCTGCCATATGCAAATGCAGCATTGCGTTTTGCAATTGGTACCCACAAATTTCTCCATTTACAACAGACACTGGCTTCTGGGGCTGCTAAATGCCCACTAGTGGAAGGGTTTCTAAACAACCTCACTGCAGTGGAGGGAATCTAAAAAGTTGCACCTCAACGTTCACAGCAAGGGACACAGCGGCCAAAGCAATGTTTGAGGGCCAACCGATGCGCCTCTTTTCAAGCAACCTGGCACATCAAAGACTAATCGACCTGGCTCATGTGCGAATTTTCACGAGGTAGAAATGCGAACAGCTAACTATAATAAAGGTACCAATTACCTGAAGTACACCACAGAGATGTGACCCACGTATCTGCAGTGAACCTGGAGGAACAGCTCAGATTAAGGTGAAAGAAGCAGAGATAGCTGTGCGAACTGTCTCCACAAGGGGAGATCACCTATGCTAACTCCATGAAAAGCAATCTCTAGGCTCAATGCAGTACCCCAAGCACACGACAATGGTGAGCCAGGAAGTTCAGTAGCAAGTACACTGAACAGCTTGCACCCTCTACAGAGGAGAGGAAAAAACTTTGAAACACGATTCCCCCCGTGCAGCGGCATCAAGGTGATGGTGGCTGTACCTTTTGCAACGAGTCGCCAGGGCCTGGCGACGCGGCGGAGCCAAAAATTTCTATAACGAAGAAAAAAACACAAATAACTATGACCTAAACGTTCATAGTAACAGGCTCACTCGTCAATCCCAGTCGTTGAAGCGTTCTGCACGTCCTCGCGCCGCACCGCACCAATACTCCAAGCATTTGAATACTCCAATACTCCATCACTGAAGCCCATCGTACATTGTTGCCAGTTGTGCTCAGCATCCCAGTCTGAGTCACCTAGTAGTTCGGGTGGTGGATGGTACTATAAAGCCAACTGCATGAGGTGACAATTTGGGACAACATGCCATACGATGTGCTCAGGGCCGCCAAGGTATTGCATCTCATCGCTGTCGCTCAGGTTCTGAGTTTTTAGAAAATTTCACCCGTCGCCCGGAAGCAGCTCGAGGCAGCCAATTGAAGAAGGGTTTGGGGGTACGCTACTTCCGTTCTGACTTTTTTTGCAAGTAAAATTTCTTTTGTATGCATTGAAGCGTCCGCACATCAATGCATACATATGCATGTAAAGTGAATAGTTCAGTGAAAGCTGGGTAGGGTAATAGAGGACAAGAAACGAGAGTGTGGCTAGATAGTTAATTATCGAGAGGACAGGGATCGAGAAAGTCACTTTTTGCAAGTCTGCATTGCAGTGTATAGTTTGGCGCACCATTAAGCTGCGTCCTATAGAAATATGATGCATTACCAGAATTTTCATGAGTGCTTTTTTTTATCGTACTTATGCTGTTTAGGAATACTACCATAACTATGATGCCTTTTGAGAAATGATGAGGTGGCGGTAACAGAGCAACACTGAAAACGTGTTGCTCTATTGCCGAGTCCTGTCACTTCGTGCGGGGCGCACCAGCGGCAACGACAGGTGACGGCGTCGGTGTTGCCAGACGCATCGTTATGAGTTGTCGCCTAATGTGGTTACAACTTCAGACTCAAGTTTTGTTGATCATTGAGCAGTCTCGACAATGCAACGTGAAGGTGCATCTGGAAGTGGGGCCAAGATGGACAGACGTGAAGTGCAGTGATGGATCACGAATTTTCGTGATGGATCACGAAGAAGAGAGAGAGTAGAGAAGAAAGGAAAAGAAGATGGTTGGTTGGTTTGTGGTGTTTAACGTCCCAAAGCAACTCAGGCTATGACAGACGCCGTAGTGGAGGACTCCGGAAATTTCGACCAACTGAGGTTCTTTAACGAATGAGAAATGTGGCTGAGTCAGTGCATATGTTGCATGCGTCTATGCACACTTTATGCACACTTTTCGTACGTGAATGACGCTCACGATGCAAAGAACACACTCTTTAATTAAAGTAATCCACTTTTTTTTTTTCTTTTTTTTACAAACCGAATTCTGTAGCAATTAGGGAGCGTTGCTATATATATCTAGGAAGTCACTAGGACGTCTAGCAGCTACCAGTCATAAAAGTTTGCAGACAGGCAGCCTTCGGTATTCTAGCCACCGTACCTTCGGCGATGAGAATGAACATACCATACCTCGCTAGAGCCGAAGCAGACTACCGGCACCTAAACCAGCCGAAATCGTCGAACATTAGGCGAAAGTAACGCAAGTTGTAACATGACTAATTTCGTCGCAACAGCGCAACGGTAGGTGGAAAGGATCGAATGACGAACGTCTTCAACTCGATTCTATGCATAATGACTTACCCACGTGCAGGCCAGAGTAATGAAACGTCAAGGAGAATAGCACCCATGAACAGTAAGTAGAACACTTCAAGTACTATGAAGATGCACACAAACGAATACATTCAGATATTAATGCAAGACAGAGCCCGCGTTTTTTCTAAGTGCAAACGCGCATAAACAAACGCCGTCAGACGTCAATACAACGATATAGTGCCCCATGTAGTGCCTAGAATAACAACGCCAACAAAAAACAGACACAAGCAGCCGTTATGCAGCTATCTAATGCAGCCGTTCAACAAGTCAACATCCCGCAGCAAAAAAAAGAAAACAAAATAAAGTTTTTTTGGTTGCTGCTTGCTTGTCAAGAGTAACTACTGTACAAAATATTCAACATAATGTAATAATTTACGTATAATGTAAAATTAGTGATTTGTCAGCGTCTAGTTTTTCTTTACCATAACTAATAAAGGCGGGTTATTCAAATGCACTAAGCGTTCAAATGCTGCGCGGTAAATATGGAGTGGATGAATGGAATATAGGAGCGTCCCCTTTGAAACGGGGTGGTAGCAGTAGCTATCATGCTCATTTTTCTCCATACATCTTAATTATTGATCATTCTATTTATCAAACTTTTGTTCCTACATTACTAACATTATGTCACTTCTCTGCTTTTAAGCCACCAATCTTCCAGTCGTTTTTTGCTAGTTTCCACCGCCGGTTTATTCACCCGGCCACTGGTATCTCTAAACCCCAGAGCTTCAGGAACAGTTACTGCGCCTGCATCAACTTCCGGATGGATACCATTACATTCGAGTATAATATGGTCAATTGTTTCACTGGAGTTTCCACATACAGCACATGTGTCATCTCCACTGTTAAATTTCTTTTTGTAGCTGCGTGTTCTAAGGCACCCTGATCTAGCTTCAAAAAGTAGGGCACTGCCTCTTAAGTTATCAAAGAAATCTTCCTTCCTGATCTGCATTTTCCACTTACGGTATAATTCCACACTCTGTTTCTTTTCCATCGAATTTATCCAATTTTAACTTCTGTGTTTTTCAACTGTTGATTAATGCTCTTTATTTCTCCGTCCTTGTGACTAGCATACTTACTAGTTAGTTTCCTAGTTCTTTTCCTCCATTGTGAGTCCACGCTTTTTAAGTACAGGTATTTAAATACTTTAGCTGCCCATCTGTTACTGTCCAATTTCCTCAGGCGTTCCTCATATAATATTTTACTCTGAGCTTCCCGTACTTCGAAAGGTACCCAGCCCATATCTCCCTGTACCGCCTCATTTGTAGTTTTGCCGTGGGCACCTAGTGCTAATCGTCCGACGTATCTCTGATTTATTTCTAATGTCGACTGTACCTCTGATTTTAGGCACAAAACCGCGTTTCCGAAAGCCGAAAGTAATATAATGGTGGACAAAACTGACCTCTACAGCGAGACAGAAGTTATGAGAAACAGGAACAAAGTGCATAACGGGAAGCAATGAAAAATATTTAACTAGGTGGCGCAGTTGAGCGCGAAGTTGAAGTGCTGATCATGCTTTATATGATAAACCTGGAACGGAGGATACAAGACAGTAACCTAGGTTTTAACCTGCCATATAGATTAGGTGGAAAGGCGGTAGAGCAGCGCCTCCCCGGTTTGATGCATGCAGACGATATTGTGCTGCTAGCTGAAAGTCTGGAAGAATTGCAAACTCTAGTCAAGTATTGCGGACACGAAGGGGACGCTCTAGGCTTCAGTTTCAGCGCAGTTAAGTCCCGTCTGAGGATTTTCAACGGCTCAACTGATCAGGGCCTTAAAATACAAGGCCTTGAAATACCTAGAGTAGCAGAATATAAATATCTGGGGGTATGGGTAAACGAAGGATTGGCATACATTGCAAAGCATGAGAAATCACTTAAGGCCAAAGGGCGAAGGAATGCCGGGATAATGAAGCATAAGGCATTGTAGGGATACAATAGGTATGAGGTTTTGAGGTGTATTTGGAAAGAAATTATGGTGCCCGGACTTACTTTTGGAAATGCGGTTTTGTGCCTAAAATTATAGGTACAGTCGACATTAGAAACAAATCAGAGATCCGTTGGACGATTAGCACTAGGTGCCCACGGCAAAACTACAAATGAGGCGGTACAGGGAGATATGGGCTGAGCATCTTTCGAAGTACGGGAAGCTCAGAGTAAAATATTATATGAGGAACGCCTGAGGAAATTGGACAGTAACAGATGGGCAGTTAAACTATTTATATACCTATACCTAAAAAGCGTTGACTCACAATGGAGGAAAAGAACTAGGAAACTAACAAGTAAGTATGCTAGTAACAAAGACGGAAAAATAAAGAGCGTTAAGCAACAGGTGAAAAACACAGAAGGTAAAAATTGGATAAATTCGATGGAAAAGAAACAGAGTGTGGAATTATACCGAAAGTGGAAAAGGCAGATCAGGAAGGAAGATTTCTTTGATAACTCAAAAGGCAGTGCCCTACTTTTTGAAGCTAGATCAGGGTTTAGAACACGCAGCTACAAAAAGAAATTTAACAATGGAGATGAGGCATGTGCTGTATGTGGAAACTCCAGTGAAACAATTGACCATATTATACTCGAATGTAATGGTATTCATCCGGAAGTTGGTGCAGGCGCAATCACTGTTCCTGAAGCTAGGGTCCCTAGAAATATTGCTAGTCTGTCGTCCGCCGGCCGCGGCGGGGGCTGCCGCTGAATGATCGCTGCGGTGGCGCTGCGGTGAAGCGGAGTGCCACTGCCGGCGGAGCAGACGACGCGCGCGCCCGTGCGCTTCGAAATGCATTCGCTGCATGCTCAAATTGTCAGGTGCCTCGTACATGCGATGCCGCTCTTTAGTCTTTGATTTCAGGTTAGTCGTAATATTGAATTCGCAGCAGAGTTGTTGGCATAACCAAGGATACGATTTTTTTTTTTCGTGAGCGAAGTTTTGCGCGCATGCCCCTGAGCCGATGTAGAAACGAAGCTGCTTTTTATACCCTATTAGCCTGCTGAAGCTACCGCCGTGCTGTATTGTAATGAAGACTTCTGAGGATTTTGTGCAAACAATTGCGCTTGCATGGAGGACTGTACTAGACGCACATTCTAGGCTCCAAGGACCATGTGTGCAAGCAACAGAGCGCTGTCGCCGGCGTTTTCATTCACGCTATAGTTTCATCTTAACTTCTTCGGACGTTTAGCTAAGTTATAACACGTATGTAGAACTAGAAACTTTCGGATGCATGCACAGTTAAAACACGCAAGATGGGAACCCGAGCCCTTCAACTCGCACCGCGCTTCAGGCAAACTGCTGATAGGCATTCTTTGGTGCTTAGGAAGCCTAGTAGCCACTCATCAGAGTATGCCATCACTTTTGTTGACTTGTGTTTTGCAACCTCTGAAACATATTTTAACAGTCAGTTGTTAGTTGAGAGGAAGGGCACTAACATTTCTTTCAAACTCTGTCCTTGAAAGGTGTTCCTTTTCATTTTTCATTTTACTAGAGCTTTTACCAGCTTTGCCACCTTGTCCTTCGTACGACAAACTACTCGAGACTTAGAAGTCTGTTAATTTTTTTCTTCTTCTTGACAGGGCGTTCTGAGTTAACTTTCGCAAGTATTTGCAGGCTATATGCAAGCTGCATCAAAAATATTGGTACAGTTCGTCGCAAATTAAGTAACGCCCATTGTAGGGGGGAAATGTCTTGGTAATAGGCTTCAATCCGCTGCCAGGACACAAGCTGAGTTTCGCAATGTCCTGCAGAAAATTAATTACCTCTTCTGTCGACTTTACAGCTATCTCCTTGACTTTGTTTCCTCGAATGCACACAGCAGCATTCATGGCAGCTTCACCTGTATCACTTCGATGGAACAGAACTCGCCGATTTGCGTAGATTGCCTCCGGAGATTCGTCCTCGCTTGAGTGGCACTATGCGAATATTAATTGCTCAACATCAGAAATATCGACATTTGTCCCCAGTGGCGGTGGCATGCAGCTTTCTGCATTCCTGGGGCAGGCTCGCGTCACACGATCCACCACCGCTGTATTCTTCAACTGGCTCCACTGATGCTTCAGGATCAGTGCGCTTTTTTTCTTTCTCTGCAGGTCTCACTGCTGACTGTTTTTGCTCGTACAAGTGATCCTTTCTCTTGAGAGGCAGGGGTTTCAACAAGTATTTTGGAGTGTCAGGAAACAGCATTGAGATGGTATCCTTCGTGAGTTGCGCAACATCCCGGGGGATCTCAATTACCTTTACCTGTCTTAAAACTTCGCTCAATAAAGCAGGGTTTGAGGTGTCGCTCACAAACGTCGACACTATAGGTTGTTCGTGTTATAGTAATGTAAGGGCAACCCCGATCCGGATCCTCCGATATTTATATATACCGATATTTATATCAACGTCCAGGATTTCCTGTCTGCAACTCACAAATAATGAGGAAGATATTCACCCCTTGTGGGTTTGCCCGCCACTGAAGCCGACAATATCGGCAGGGCCTTATCATCGTTCTCTCTTGAACTTTATTAGAACACAGCCAACCTATTTTCTTCCATTTATTACGCCTTTTAATTTTCGTTTTACATATTCCTTTATGCCCTAGCTGAGGCAATAAACAATGTTATTGGCTTTGCTGTCGCGCTTGATGTTGCGCTCCCACTCTTGCCTCTTCCCTGCGTCTTTCGGTGTCCTGAAGAGAGAGCATTTCAGCTTGCACGAGCACTACCCGCTCTTGCACCCGGGCAAGAAACACGTGCTATCAAGCTTACCCCGTTTTCTGGACATGACGCGATCACACATCCATAAAAAAGGCACACTTGCACACATGCTAGCTAATTTGCGCGCATTCCGGCTCGCGAGCGAAAAGAAGTGCACGTGGTGCACGAGCCTTGCCACGGCACCAACGGATCAGCGCGGCGCAGACTTGCAGTACGGCCAGTACGGCACAACCGCCACAGCACCACGTACACAATGCGACCACGCTCCGAATGCGTGCAGCGCCCCCTGCGCTTTCATCCGGGAAGCGGCCAACCGGTTCCATAGGGAACCCTGCTCGGACGGCAGACTAGCAAGTACTTCTAGGGACTCTACTGAAGCTCTGGGGTTTAGAGATAACAGTGGCCGGGTGAATAAACCGGCGGTGGAAACTAGCAAAAAACGACTGGAAGATTGGTGGCTTAAAAGCAGAGAAGTGACATAATGTTAGTAATGTAGGAACAAAATTTAATAAATAGAATGATGGTTTAGTTAACCATTCTAAATCAATAATTAAGATATAGGGAGAAAAATGAGCATGATAGCTACTGCTACCACCCCGTTTCAGAGGGGACGCTCCTATACTCCATCCATCCATCCATCCTTGACAGTTGACAGCCGTCTGGTGCGGACGAGTGTTCCATCGCTCCTCCGATTGCACGTGGCTACCGGAAACGGACGAATTGGCGACAGCGGGAGCTTCCGAAGCGTCAAATAGATGAGTTCTTTCTTTTATTAACTTTATTTCCTTTTCAGCTATTTAGGTTAGGTGCAGCCTAAAGAATTGATTTTAGCTCTTGGTCCTAGCGGCCGGGTTTTTTCGTGCCGGCAGCTAGGTTTTCTTGGCGTTCATTATTTAGCTATCTTGTTTAGATAAATATTTTTTTTTCTAGGCTATTGGCATTCGCAGAATTGGTTTTTAACGCGTGTTTGCTAGTCGTTTCTTGTGTCTTCTTTTGGCAATTTGTATATTCTGAGAATTCGTAATAGATATAGTTCAGTCGATGAGCGCTTAAGATGTGCAATCAAAAGAAGGTAAACTGTACTCAGTGTGAGGCGCAAGTTAATCTCAAGGAAACGCGTTTTGACTCTGTAGGTGAAGCGGAAGGCAGCGACTTTTTGTGTCGGTGTTGCGTACTGAGTGCGCGTCTAAGTAGATTTGATCAAGAAAGGAGCAGTTTAGTGTCTCGTGTGGATGATTTAGAAAATGAAGTACGTTTGTTAAGAGCGGAAAATCAGAAACTGCTTGGGCAGCTTACTCAAATTGAAAAAAAAAAGGGGGGGGCAGACTTTATCCTTGGAACCAACGAGGACGAACATTCCAATGCGGGCCACGTGGCTGGGGCCAGCACTGGCATGGAAGGCATAAGCAAAGTAGGTCAGGCGGATCCGAACCGTCAGAGTTATTTAGAAGCAGCTAAGATGAGAAGAGAGGAGTCGCTGGAGAAAGATTTGATGTTGGGAAAGGTTGAGGGTCGCCGGAGAAGGGGTAGGCAGCGAACGCGATGGTTAGATGGCATTCTCGAGGCATTGCAGATGAAGCTATGTGATGTTAAGAAGATAGTGAGAGACCGGAAAGCGTGGCGTGACATGGTCCATAGGGTCACGAAGAGTCGGACACGACTGAACGCCTGAACTGAACTGAACTGATAAAGGACAAACGAGGCAAGGACCTCACTGAAGCCTCAGAGATAAAGAAGAGGTGGCAGGGATACACAGAAGAACTGTACAAGAAGGACCCGGATGTGCAAACCCAACATAGGACGGTTGTGATTACTGATGTCGAGCCGGGCATCCTGAAGAGTGAAGTTGAATGGGCCTTAGCCAGCCTTGCTAAGAACAAAGCTAGCGAAATTGATGGTATTCCAGCTGAGTTGCTTCAAAACCTCAACCACGACGCTGTTAACACACTGCATACATTATGTCAAAAGATTTGGACAACCCTGCAATGGCCACAGGATTGGAGGAGGTCAGTTTACATCCCCATTTCAAAGAAAGGCAGTGCCAAAGATTGTTCCAACTACCGCACGATCGCGCTTATTTCGCATGCTAGCAAGGTGATGTTAAAAATCCTGCAAGGTAGGCTGCAGCAGTATGTGGATCGGGAGCTTCCGGACGTGCAAGCTGGGTTTCGCAAGGGCAGAGGAACTAGAGACCAAATTGCCAACCTTCGCTGGATCATGGAAAAAGCAAGAGAGTTCCAGAAACCCATTTACTTCTGCTTTATTGATTATGCGAAAGCGTTTGACTGCGTAGATCACAGCAGATTATGGCAAGCTCTCCAAGAGATGGGAGTTCCAATTCACCTCATCTGTCTCCTCAGGAACCTTTATGAAGGGCAAGAGGCCACAGTCAGAACTGGGCATGGTCTTACTGATTGGTTTCCGATTGAGAAAGGGGTGAGGCAAGGCTGCATACTGTCGCCCTGCCTATTTAACCTATATGCAGAGTGCATCATGAGGAAGGCCGGTCTGGACGAGTCTTCAGCTGGAGTGAAAATTGCTGGAAAACGTATCAACAACCTTAGATATGCGGATGATACCACTTTAATGGCAGAAAGTGAAGTGGAACTCAAGAGACTACTGATGCGCGTACAAGAAGAGAGTGAGAAGTTTGGGCTTAAACTGAACATTAAAAAGACGAAGATCATGGCGTCTTGCCCTATCAAGTCCTGGAGCATCAATGGACAAGAAGTGGAAGCTGTGACAGATTTTCTGTTCTTGGGCGCCAAGATTACCTCGGAAGGAGACTGCAGCCATGAAATTAGGAGACGCCTGCTTCTGGGAAAGAGAGCAATGGTTAGCCTTGACCGCCTAGTAAAGAGCAGAGACATTAGTCTGCCAACCAAGATCCGTATAACCCGTGCTATGGTCTTTCCAGTTGTGATGTATGGATGCGAGAGTTGGACTGTGAAAAAGGCTGACCGCCGAAGAATTGACGCGTTTGAATTGTGGTGCTGGCGAAGACTCTTAAGAGTTCCTTGGACTGCCAGAAGATCAAATCAGTTGATATTGTCGACCATAAACTCTGACTGCTCATTGGAGGGTCAAATTCTAAAGTTAAAGCTCAGCTACTTTGGTCATCTGATGAGAAGAGAGGAGTCGCTGGAGAAAGATTTGATGTTGGGAAAGGTTGAGGGTCGCCGGAGAAGGGGTAGGCAGCGAACGCGATGGTTAGATGGCATTCTCGAGGCATTGCAGATGAAGCTATGTGATGTTAAGAAGATAGTGAGAGACCGGAAAGCGTGGCGTGACATGGTCCATAGGGTCACGAAGAGTCGGACACGACTGAACGCCTGAACTGAACTGAAGACGCCGGAAAAAAAAGGAAGAAGTAAGGAAGAATGAAAATCCCAGAGATAAGGACACAGATAACCGAAAGCAGGAGCCAACAGTTGGGAGGGGGAGAGAGAAGGCCCAGGTGCTTATCGCCGAAGATTCTAACATGAACAGGTGCAAGCGAGATATCTTGGAACGTGTAAGGGGTGATAAGAGAGTGTTGGTTGGAGCCTTCCCAGGGAGAACGATGAGGGCAGTGCTAAAAGAGAGTAAAAATAGGCTGTTGAAGAATTCCGCGGAGCGCAGTATGGTAATAGTAGCCGCGGCGCTAAACGATGTCCTAAATGGTGACGCTGCAGGAGTGGTGGAAAGTTTAGCTAAGGGAGTTGACGAGATCAGGGAGATAGCACAGCAGACGCAGATAGTTGTATGCACAGTACCAGAGGTGCTAGGATTGAACGGAAAGATGGAAAAGGACGTGGTGACAGTTAATCAGGGCATAAGAAAGTTAAGCCTGGAGAAGCGTTTCGAAGTGGTTGAGGTAAACAGGGAGGTACGTAAAGGAGGTTTTGGTAGGGCTTTTCAGCGAGATGGCATTCATTTTAACAGAAGGGTGGGAGCAGAGATCGGCTGGCGCCTGGCAGGCAGGGCTGCAGCTTTTTTAGGGGGCCCGCGAGGACTCCGTGCACAGAGGTAGTTAGAAATGAAGCAGAAGAAAGTGTAATAATGGAGTCTGAGCCCTCAAAAATTGTTAATTATAGGTCGAGAAAGAAAAGTACAAAAAAGAAATTTAACACTAGGATCAGCTACATAAACATGCAAGGAGGTAGAAACAGAGCGAAATGGCTAGATATAGAACAACAGTTGAAGGATAGCAAAATAGGTGTGTACGCTCTTTGCGAGACTCATCTCAGGGATCTAGAAGATCCGCCGTTTATAGAAGGCTACGTCTGGGAAGGGTGCAACAGAATGAGAACGGAAAGAAAGGGTGGAGGGGTAGGTATGTTGATACACCAGGGAACAAATTTGCAAAGAATTAAATCATCTTGTAAAGAACATATCTGTGTTTCAGGAACAATTGCCGGCATAAGGACATGGCTAGGGGTAGTTTATTTAGGAACAGGACATCAATGCAGGCAAGAAAACAGGGATCTTGTTGAATGTCTCAGTGACGATATAAGCCAGTTTGGAAACGGGGCCAATATTATTCTACTGGGGGACATGAACGGCCACATCGACGATCTGGATGGATACACGGATTGTAACGGCAAGCTAATGCTAGATTTCTGTGAGCGACACGATCTAGTTATAGTAAACAGAGAAACAAAATGTGAAGGCCAAATCACGTGGGAATTCCGCAACAGGCAGACGACCATTGACTATTGTCTAATGTCGCAGCAAATTTATAGCAAGGTCACAAAAATGGAAATAGACGAAGAAGGGGAGTGTAGTCTGGGAAGTGATCACAAACGTATTAGTCTGCAGATCGGGCCCTTGATGAAAAGAGAAATGGAACTTAGACAAAACGTAAACGCAAAATTAAACGACGATCAGATAGCGCAGATAGCAGCAGACATAGAGGAAGCAATAGAGAAAAGCCCCATGGAAGACTGGGATTATGAACAGGTAGAACTACTCATAAGGAGGAAAATTCAGGTGGTTAAAGTAGCAAACCGCTGGAATGGAAAGAGGCAGCCACGGAGCTGGTGGAATAAGAAAATCAGGGAAGCTCTTGAATAACGACGGGCTGCTTCAAGGGAACACCGAAGAACGCACAGGTATCTCAGGAGGAAATCGACCAAAAATGGGAATCATATCTACAAAAGAAACTTCAAGTGTTGGCCCTCGTCCAAAGTGAAATAAGACAGTCCACCGATCGCTGGATGGCTGATATACACGACGCCTCTAGAGGCGGAGCAAGAAAATTCTGGAACCATATAAGCTTGCTAGGGAAGAAGAATCAAAGAAAGCAGGGTCGGATTCAAGATAACGAGGGAAATTGTTTAAAGGGAGATAACGCAGTGAACTATATTACATCAGTTATAACCGAGTCATTTAAGAGCGACGATAGGGTAATCTCCGCAAATCAGGAAGCAACACAAGGTAGCAGAATACAAAGCAGCTTAGAACTGACCAATCTAAACTGGAAAATAGCTGAAAAAAACATTCCGAAAAACACATCTGCAGGAATAGATGGAATTCCGATCAAGCTGATTAATGAACTCGGTCCAAAAAGTAAGGAAACGTTGTTAAAAGCTCTGGAAACAGTCATAACGAATAAGCAAATTCCGGACAGCTGGCGGCAGATTAAAATGCATTTGATATATAAAGGGAAAGGAGACAGGATGCACATAAAATCCTACAGGCCGATTACCATAACATCTGTTATGTACAGGTTAGCCATGCAGGCGGTGAAATTAAAGGTGCAAGCATGGGTTGAAAGTAACAAGATACTCGGAGAACTTCAGAACGGCTTTAGAATTGGTAGGCGCCTAGATGATAGCCTGTTCGTGCTTACCCAATGCATCGAAATATCTAGAGTGGAAAATAGACCTTTGTATTTGGCCTTCCTGGACATAAACGGGGCGTACGACAACGTAAGCAGGGAACTCCTGTGGAACATAATAAAAGAAGGTATCGGTTATGAGATAATAGAATAATAGAGTTCCTACAGGAAATATACCGGGATAACAAAGTAGAAATTACGTGGGAAGGGAGAAGAAGTACGGAGGATGTCAAAGTATGCAAAGGATTAAGACAAGGCTGTCCTCTATCACCGGTGCTGTTCATGCTTTATATGATAAACCTGGAACGGAGGATACAAGACAGTAACCTAGGTTTTAACCTGCCATATAGATTAGGTGGAAAGGCGGTAGAGTAGCGCCTCCCCGGTTTGATGTATGCAGACGATATTGTGCTGCTAGCTGAGAGTCTGGAAGAATTGCAAACTCTAGTAAAGTATTGCAGAGACGAAGGGGACGCTCTAGGCTTCAGTTTCAGCGCAGTTAAGTCGGGTCTGAGGATTTTCAACGGCTCAACTGATCAGGGTCTTAAAATACAAGGCCTTGAAATACCTAGAGTAGCAGAATATAAATATCTGGGGGTATGAGTAAACGAAGGATTGCCATACATTGGAAAGCATGAGCAATCACTTAAGGCCAAAGGGCGAAGGAATGCCGGGATAATGAAGCATAAGGCATTGTGGGGATACAATAGGTATGAGGTTTTGAGGTGTATTTGGAAAGGAGTTATGGTGCCCGGACTTACTTTCGGAAATGCGGTTTTGTGCCTAAAATTAGAGGTACAGTCGACATTAGAAACAAATCAGAGATCCGTTGGACGATTAGCACTAGGTGCCCACGGCAAAACTACAAATGAGGCGGTACAGGGAGATATGGGCTGGGCATCTTTCGAAGTACGGGAAGCTCAGAGTAAAATATTATATGAGGAACGCCTGAGGAAATTGGACAGTAACAGATGGGCAGCTAAACTATTAAAATACCTGTGCCTAAAGAGCGTTAACTCACAATGGAGGAAAAGAACTAGGAAACTAACAAGTAAGTATGCTAGCAACAAGGACGGAGAAATAAAGAGCATTAAGCAACAGGTGAAAAACACAGAAGGTAAAAATTGGATAAATTCGATGGAAAAGGAACAGAGTGTGGAATTATACCGAAATTGGATAATGCAGATCAGGAAGGAAGATTTCTTTGATAACTCAAGAGGCAGGCCCTACTTTTTGAAGCTAGATCAGGGTGCCTTGGAACACGCAGCTACAAAAAGAAATTTAACAATGGAGATGACGCATGTGCTGTATGTGGAAATTCCAGTGAAACAATTCACCATATTATACTCGAATGTAATGGTATCCATCCGGAAGTTGGTGCAGGCGCAATCACTGTTCCTGAAGCTCTGGGATTTAGAGATAACAGTGGCCGGGTGAATAAACCGGCGGTGGAAACTAGCAAAAAACGACTGGAAGATTGGTGGTTTAAATGCATAGAAGTGACATAATGTTAGTAATGTAGGAACAAAATTTAATAAACAGAATGATGGTTTAGTTAACCATTCTAAATCAATAATTAAGATATAGGGAGAAAAATGAGCATGATAGCTAATGCTACCACCCCGTTTCAAAGGGGACGCTCCTATATTATATCCATCCGTCCATCCATGGACCGATGCATCTGTCCACTCCCCCACCTTCCCCACAGGGGAGGATATTTTTGCAGATCGTGAACGCGCAATCACGTGACACTTCTGCGTGCACTGTTGACGTTTTTTTTTTATTCTACTAGGGCACTGTTAGATTTGGGTCGCGTGCGCCTGGGTAGCGTACCGCTGCCAGCAGTTATTACATGCGGGTCGCGCGCCCTTCGGTAGCGTTGGCCTGGCGGCTCCGTGGACGGCGGACAGCATGAATGGTCCCAGCAAAGACGAGGCGTCTTCTAAAGAAACAACCTTTACTAAAACATCATGAAGGAACGGGCAGTGAAGCTGACCGGGAGAGAATACAGACACTCTCACACAGCTAGTGTCTTGCGTTGTGCCAACGGCGCGTCAATGTAGTCTCTCCTCAGAGGGAGTCGGCCGCTGCTTTTTATAGGTTTTCCAGTTCACAGGGAAAGGGAAAACCCTCACAGGAAATGGAGAGCCCGACAAGTCTGGGCAAGATGGGATGACTCAAAAGCAGGTGGTCCGACCGCATCTCCTCCACCTTCTGCAGACGGGCGAGGGCGGCGCACTCTCTCACGAGCTCCAGGCTTGGCCGGCGTTTGCACACACACGCACGCACACACATTTGGCGCGTGGCAAGATCACGTCGAGACTTGCCCGCGGGAGGAAGCGTTGCGCGGCCGATGAACGGCGCCGAAATGGCCGATCCGCTCGCGGTTCTGCCTGTTGCTATGCGGTGCAAGGGTGGAAGAACGGGCTAGTTGGTAATTCATCTTGGAAATCAAACTAGCGCACTTCAAAACAAAGACACAGGAAGAGAACGCTGTGTTGTCGTTCTCTTCCTGTGTCTTTGTTTTGAAGTGCGCTAGTTTGATTTCCAAGCTATGCGTTGGCCGCGTCAGCTGTCCCACGTGTCGGTGGAGAAACGTAACAGCACTGAGAAGTGCGCTTGGCCGTCGGTGTGCGGCGTCAAGCTGGCGGAGGGGGAGCATCTAGCCGTCCGCACTCAACAGCACGCACGCTTTCTTCTGTATTTGTTTTTCCTATTAGTAGGGAGAGGTGGAAAGGAGGGCGGGTAAAGCCCCTGGGGCCTTTAGGGGCAGGCAGGCTAGCCAACGTAGACAGCTTGGTTTCAAACTAGTGACGGCTTCGAGCTGCCCTCGGTAATGCACGCTTGAAATTGCTTCCTTTCTTTTTTTTTCCCTAGCTGCGAGGTATGGGCTGGTTTGGCTTGAGCGGCAGCGGAGGTGCCGTTTACTTGGCTCAATCAGCCGCTTTTGCAACTTAAAAGTTACGCCTCAATTATGTACATAAAACAAATATATATATATATATATATATAAAACAAATATATATATATATATATATATATATATATATATATATATATATATATATATATATATATATATATATATATATATATATATATATATATATATATATATATATATATATATATTGTTACTGAGCGGTATTCGCTGGCCGTGCTGACGAAAAAGAAGTGCGACAGACTCCCAGATTACAATTTTTTTTTTTGTACGCAAACTTGCCATAAGGCCTATTATATAAACTCATGTAAATGGTTTTCCGTGAGGAACCGGAGCAGGCTCCCGCTCTTAGCGTTGTCGGTGAGCCATTTAGAAAAGTCCTCTTTCCTTGTTGTGGTTAGACCCACTTCGCGCAGAATATGTGTCCTTGATTCCCTTGTCCCTGCACAAGTCCATAGCAGGTGGCGAACATCCACTTCTGCAGCTGGTGTGGAACACTTTGGGCATGTGGTTCGTCCGATCTCAGCTTGCGATTCCCATCGGCATTTTACCGACGGGGTAAGGGCCGCCCCAGCTCTTATCCTTCTAAGGGAAACCTCCTCCAATCTCGTTAAGTTACGAGGGAGTGGGAATGTACACGGGGGAATGAGGGCACGTGTACTTTTCCTTAAAGAGGATGCTAAAATGGAAACAGCAGAGCGGGCATCGAAAGGGAGCCTGGTGGGGGCGCATTAGTGTGTGGAACTTCGTGTGTGAGGTGGTCAACTTTTCTCTGCTCAGCGTTCTCAGCATTGTCTTGTGTCCAATGTATCTGGATGCTTATCTTGTTTTTTTATTGAGTGCGTGGATTTCCTGGGTAACACATAGCGTCTTCGTCACTTTCTTCAGTTGTTTTATGGTGGCTAAGGAGTCTGTATAGATGTGGGCTTCTGTTATCGAATCTATTTTATTTATGGCCTCCATAGCATCACGGTTTGCATAGAGTTCCATCACAAGCGGGTCCGGGTATTCTAAAAGATATTCTTTATGTAGCTTTAGTTCGCTGTGTGTTGGACTAGTAGCTGCTGTTCTACCGCCATTTTCTATAATTGATGCGTCCGTATATGCAATTAAGGTACCTGGAAGTGCATCAACCAGAGGTCGAGATGCCAGCTTTTCTTTGTGACGAAGCCGAGGGGTCTTGTTTGTCGTGATAGTAGTGAATTCCCACGGAGGGGGGTCAGCCATTGGTGGTGTTCGAACTGCCACTTCGTTGTACAAGGATGCTATGGGCGTAACGTACTTTCGCTTCATATCCCTTGTTGCCTCTCGTTGTTGAATTAATTCTGTCAACGTATTTATGTGTGCAAACTCTTGGAGAATAGGGATAGGGGTAAGTTTTGGTAAGGCCGTGATAGTGCGCATTGCGTTTCTATTTATTGTTTCCAATTTTGCCCATTGCCGCCTCGTGAGTCTTTGGAATTGGGCCTGGTATAGTATCCTCGGCTGTAACACTGATTGTACAAGACGTCTTACCATGTCCGCTCGAGCTCCTCCTCCCCTAGACGAAATGCGTTTTTTCAAGTTTAAGGAAGTGGCAGCTACTTTTTTCACCTTATGAAGCCATTGTGTTCCTTTGCCGGATTTGTGAATTTCTAGGCCAAGAACTCTCAACTCGTCCTTCTCTTCCAATGCCTGATTTCCAATCTTTAGGGAGACTCTTTGCATTGCCAATTGTTTTCTTCCATTCTTGTTGGCAACATGAATGTAACTGGACTTTTGAGGTGATAATTCCAGGCCTGCACTTTGCACGTACTCATATATGGTATTTAAAGCCTCTTGCAGATGCCGATTCTGTCTCTCAATTTGTTTATGAACAGACCAAATCGTGACATCATCTGCGTATATCATGAACCCCACTTCTGGTATTTTAGCTAATTTCCACGCCAATGGGATCAGTGCGATATTAAATAATAAAGGTGCTAACACTGACCCTTGTGGCACGCCTCTGTTCGAGGTGTAATTGCCAATTTGTTTTCCGTTTATCCGGACAGAAAACGTCCTGTCCTTAAGCAGATTATGTACTGCTTTTATGACCTGCAAGGGAATGCCCATACATTCCATGTTGCTAAGAATCTTGGCATGTAACACGTTGTCGTATGCCTTCGCCATGTCGGTAGCCACTACAGTGCGCACTAGGTGGCTATAAGGCGACACGTGTATGACCTCTGCAGCGAGCACAGCCAGTCCATTTTCTGTCCCAAGGTTTGTTCGGAACCCAATTTGTCGAGCATGGTATTTTTTATTACTTTCCAACCACCATGACAGGCGGGTGGCTATCATCTTTTCATAGATTTTGCAAATTGTGGGTGTTAGCGAGAGAGGCCGCAAAGATTCTAGACTTGTGGGAGGTTTCCCAGCCTTTGGTATTGTTACCACCACCGAGTGTTTCCAGCCGAGTGGAATGTCTCCTCCTTGCCATACCTCATTTACCACATCCAACAAGCCGTAATCTGCGGCTCCTTCTAAATTCTTGAATACTTCATAAGGAATATCGTCATTTCCAGGCGCAGTTTTACCATTCGCTTCTTCTATAGCAGCCAATAACTCCAATTTGGTAAATGGTAATGTTATTCCTGTTTTATCAACCGCATCCGCTGTCGGTGAAGGCGCCGGATAATGTGCGCGGTTCGGGAAGAAAAGGGCAGCAGCCTGATCTGCAAACTCCTCTGGTGTAAGCTGTAATGCGAGTCTAATACTTTCTGCATGATCTTTAACTTGCCGCCTCTTTTCCATGCCATGGAAAGTCCTCCAGAGGGCCTTGTTAGTCGTTCCTGAGCCCAAACGACTGCACCACTCATCCCATCTCCTATGAGCCAGCTGTTTTTCATATCGGCGTGCCTGTGCCGTCACTCTGTTTACCTCAATTCTTCTTTGCACGTCTTCAGGATGGCGACCAGCCTGTATCTCGGCCCGCTTTCGGCGTGCCCAAAGTTTTAGTAGGTGCAGGTCGGGAGTTGGCTGATCTTCGTTCACTGTAGTTGTAATGGTGTGATCCGTGAGTACCTTTTGAAGGGTAGTAACGAGAGTATTCGGGCTAACTGAATGCGTTCGAGTATCCTGCCGTACACCATCCCAATGTGTAACAGACGCTTTCTTTCGAATTTTCTTCATATGTCCCAAATTAAGACCAATACTAATGGGGACATGGTCACTACCCCACGCATCTAATTCCGCCTGCCATTGTGGTGTACCAGGGCCCTTCCACCACGTCAAGTCTGGTGAGCGTGTTTGTGTTGCAGGTAGTGTTGCGACTCTTGGATGATTTAGCAGTGTAAATTTCATTTCTGTGAAGGCAGTATGAACTTGATCACCCCTTTTAGAATCATAATCATATCCCCATACGGTGTGCGGAGCGTTAAAATCTCCACCGATTAGTATCGCAATTCCAGGGTATGAATGGCGAATATGCTTAACCCATCCAAGATTAAGTACTGTGTTTCTTGGCCGAGCGTACACGGACACTAATATAAGGGGCGTTTTGTTCGGACGCGTGAGTACAGCAACTATACTTCCCAAATTACAGATTACCCAGATTACAATTACTAGATTACAATTCTTGACTGTCCAGACGTATCTAAAAATATATGAATCACAATTCCACCGCTCCATATCAATTTTCTGTTGCGAGCCAGACTCCTTTTTTGGAGTCGGATGGCCTCGGTTTCATACCCCGCAGGTAATTCTAGTGCAAAATCTGTTACAACCTTTGCACGTAGTCCTTTCTAACATCCTTCCAACAAAAGTAAGTGCATCGTCGGTTCAAACTGTCTATGATGACATTTTCCCAAATAATGCAAAACACTTAGCACCTCACATTTTAAATGGATTATTAGAAGATCATTTACAAAGTCTTCCCGTTAGCATAACGATAGCAACGGATGCTTCTCAATTTAATGAAAAAGCCGGCGTTGGAATATACTGTCCGCTTTTAGACTGGACTTTTTCAGTCCGTCTTCCGGATTTTACTCCAATTTTCCAGGCGGAGTTGCTGGCGGTGGTGCTTGCTCTGCGCAAACTAGACCCAACATACTCAACAGTGGCTGTAATTACAGACTCTTATTCTTTGTGCTTGTCGCTTTCTTCGAATATGGACTCGCCAATTTTAAACACCTTTCTTTCATTGCTCCCCTCACATTTGAGCCTCATACATATAGTGTGGGTACCAGGACACAGCAATGTGACAGCCAATGAGGTTGCAGACAGACTACCCAAAGATTCTCTGAACGGCCCTGTATTGCCCATCCTCCCGGCAACAGCGTACATAACAGCAGCACGATTTCGGCGGCGTGCCTTATTAAGCACGTAGTCTGGATCTATTTTATCCTCGGATGACTACCTGCACCTCAAGTATTCCTGGAATAGGAAATCATGTCAATCAAGGCAGACTGAGATTTCTCTAACCAGGCTACGCTGTCGTATTCCGCCCCTAAATTTTTATATGCACAGGTCTGGTTTGGCGCTTTCTCCTGTCTGCGCATTCTGCGGGGAACCGGAAACAATAGACCCTTTCTTGATATTTTGCCGCCGTTTTACCATGATGAGAACGCGGTACTTAGAGAAGCCGTTACAACAGCTGGGTCTTAATTTGAGCAGCCAAATTTTATTATCGTTCGGTGCCACCATGCGTGGGTACAGCCACAGGTATGGTTTCAACGCCATTCAAAACTTCTTAATAGAAACAAAACGTCTACCTGGCTAATATGCTTTGAAGTTTTAATTTGTACATATAAATCTTACTATTCTCCTACTGCGTGCGTTAGTATTTACTTTTATATATTTTGGTTTATCATATTTACATTTCCTTTTCTATTTCCTAGCATTTATTATTATTTTTTTTCCGATGTAGTTATACATCTCAAAATCTAATATCTCTGCACCCCAATTCTTGGCCGATCCCCCTGTGTGGGTATGTGCCATCACATTAGAGGAGAACAACAACAACAACAACAAGACGCAGACGAGTGCTGGGCTGTGCGAGTGCTGTGCTGTGATCATCCTCAGTGGTGTGGACAACTGCCTTACTGTGAATATTTCCCGTAACATCTCTTGGTGGAGGTCAATCTTTCGATCCCCGTCACAAGCTGGATCTCCGCAGCGGCCGACGCATTATTACCACCACTGTGACTACTGACGCCGCTACATCTACTGCCGCCGCACCTGCTGTCGTCATGGCCATCCTCGTGGCCCCGGAACCTTCTGTGGGACCGACGACGTTGATGTCGACGACTGGCTGGCTCTATACGAACGAGTCAGCAAGCACAACAGGTGGGATCCTACACTTATGCTTGCTAATATTGACACGCTGCATTTGCGCTGATCGCGAGCGTGTGCCTCCTCGAGGCGAAGAAACCGACGTTCATCTCCTCGAGGCGAAGAAACTGAAGTTCTTCTGTTGAAGCGGGCCTGCTAGTTTTTCCTGCCGCACTGTGACTTCTGTAACTCCTGTGTCCCGCGGTGACTTCTGATCAGAGACTTCACACCGTGACATCTGGTGGAGGTGCTGGGTAACGCAACCCATGCTCCGAACACCTCCAACCAGCCGAGACTCCAGCCCTCAAGGATCTCCTACCATCGAGATTACGCCTACCCATCAGAGTAGCCGACGGCTTCGAGGGCTTGATCCTGAATTCGCGCCTCTACAATTTTCTCGTACTGCGAGGCCGCCACCATCTTCTCCAGCACCACCTTCGGAGACAACACAACCACCCGTAATGACGCAGGTAGACACCACTGCCCCCTCCTTCGTGTTGCAGCAGCCGCGGGAGATACCCATCTTCCAAGCCTTTCCCGGCGACGACCCGGAAGACTGGCTAGATAAATTTGAGCGAATAGCCCAGTACAATCGCTGGGGCGACGACCAGAAACTGCAGCATGTATTTTTTTCGCTCGACGGTTCAGCTCGTACATGGTTTGAAAATCATGAGACTACTATCACAACGTGGAGTTCCTTCAAGGACCAGTTTCTGCAAGCATTCACCACCGTTTTTCGGAAAGAACGCGCCGAGCTGCTCCTACAGACGAGAGTTCAGCTCCCTAACGAGAGCGTCCTCGTTTACTTCGAGGACATGACGAGGCTATTCCGTCGCGCTGATCCAAACATGTCCGAAGAAAAAAAACTTCGCTATCTCATGAAGGGAATTAAGGAACAGATCCTCGTTGGATTACTGCGATGTGCCCCCAAGACCATCGGGGAATTTGTATCCGAGGCCACTACCATTGAGAGGGCTCTAGAGATGCGATCTAAGCACTACGAGCGGCCGTCCATCCCTATTGCTGCCGCCATCGCGGACACTGGTAGCACTGACGTGCTCCGTGAGACCATACGGGCCATCGTACGCGAGGAGCTGCAAAAACTATTTTCGACGGCAGCACCCCCTCAAGTATCCAGCCTTTCTCAGATGGTTCGGGAAGAGGTCAACCAGGCACTCAATCCACCCGAGCCGCTCCCGCCAATGCCACCACAGGCCATGACCTACGCCGCAGTCACTCGTCGTGCCTGTCCACCTCCCAGTCAGCATCCACCTCCCAGCCAGCACCAAGCAGCCCCTGCATACAGTCGTCAAGCACCTCCCGCTCGAATTTCTCAGGTTCAGTTCAGTTCAGTTCAGTCGTTCAGTCGTGTCCGACTCTTCGTGACCCTATTGACCATGTCACGCCACGCTTTCCGGTCTCTCACTATCTTCCTAACATCACATAATTTCATCTGCAGTGCCTCGAGGATGCCATCTAACCATCGCGTTCGCTGCCTACCCCTTCTCCGGCGACCCTGAACCTTTCCCAACATCAAATCTTTCTCCAGCGACTCCTCTCTTCTCATCAGATGACCAAAGTAGCTGAGCTTTAACTTTAGAATTTGACCCTCCAATGAGCAGTCAGGGTTTATGGTCGACAATATTGACTGATTTGATCTTCTGCAGTCCAAGGAACTCTCAAGAGTCTTCGCCAGCACCACAATTCAAACGCGTCAATTCTTCGGCGGTCAGCCTTTTTCACAGTCCAACTCTCGCATCCATACATCACAACTGGAAAGACCATAGCACGAGTTATACGGATCTTGGTTGGCAGACTAATGTCTCTGCTCTTTACTAGGCGGTCAAGGCTAACCATTGCTCTCTTTCCCAGAAGCAGGCGTCTCCTAATTTCATGGCTGCAGTCTCCTTCCGAGGTAATCTTGGAGCCCAAGAAGAGAAAATCTGTCACAGCTTCCACTTCTTGTCCCTTGATGCTCCAGGACTTGATAGGGCAAGACGCCATGATCTTTGTCTTTTTAATGTTCAGTTTAAGCCCAAACTTCTCACTCTCTTCTTGTACGCGCATTTCTCAGGTGCGTCCACGCAAAAGCGACGTCTGGCGCACTCGCGATAATCGCCCGCTGTGCTTCCACTGTGGCGAAGCTGGTCACCTGTTCCGCGATTGCTGTTACCGACGAGTGGGTCTGCCGGGATTTAGCGCCGACGCGCGAAAGCCGCAGCGTGGTGAACGACCCCCTGCAATTGACGCGTACTTGGCTGAATCATCCGGAACGCCCTATGACTACTCGCGGTCGCCTTCACCGCGCCAATACTCCTCGCAGACACGTGGTAATGCCGGCCTGACGCGGGTCCGCTCCCCTAGCCCCCATCGGGAAAACTAGACGCGGCAACCTTTGGAGGGAAGGTTGCTCATCGACGAAATTCTCAAGCTCCTCCACCGCTGCAACCGGATGGCCACTCCGTTTCACGACACGACGCGCCCCACAATGATCCGCTGCCTCGGCGCTCTAGTTCTCCGACGACACGAAATCAGCTAGTAACACACCGCAGCCGTGACCGGACCCCGCGACGTTCCGGCAACACCACAGCCGTAACCGCCGACCTGAACATTTCAGTGGACGGAACCGACGTGACAGCGCTTGTGGATACCGGCGCCGATTATTCTGTGATGAGTGGGCCTTTCGCCGCCACTCTAAAAAAAGTGACTACACCCTGGACAGGCCCACAAATTCGTACTGCCGGAGGCCACTTGATAACTCCGACTGGTACCTGCACTTCTAGGGTAACAGTGCAGGAAGAAACGTACTTAGCAACCTTCGTCGTACTTGTCCAGTGTTCCCGCGACGTCATCCTTGGCATGGATTTCTTAGCAGAGAATGGAGCCGTTATCGACCTGCAGACTAAGTCAGTGACTTTATCGACTGAGAACGCAATACACAGTGCTTCAGAGCGACCGACAGCACTGCACATCCTTGATGATCACGTCACTATTCCGCCCCGTTGCAGTGGGATGACGTCTGTGGCTGCGAATACACTGCGAAACTTTGAAGGTGTCGTGGAAAGCAAACAGATCTTACTTTTCGAACGCAGTCTTGCTGTAGCCAGAGGAGTCGTTCGCCTCGAAGACGGCAAAGCAGATGTCCTACTCACAAATTTTGGCGGTGAGCACCAGCATTTAAGCACGGGGACTGCAGTGGCCCATATTTGCGGTATCACGCATGTTCGAAAAGCCCTGGACTTGCGACGCTGTCATTGACCGAAATGGAGAGGCCTACCACCGATTTACACTTCGACATTAACCCTGCGCTTTCTCAACTGCAGCATCGCCAAGTGAACCAGCTCCTCCAGCGCTATCAGGCGACCTTCTCCAACTCTTCACGTGTTGGCAGAACCGATCTCGCCAAGCATCGCATTATTACGGATGATACCGTGCCACCTCTCAGACAGTCACCTTACCGAGTGTCTCCGACTGAACGCGCCGCTATCACCCGCCAAGTGAAAGAGATGCTTCGCGACCATGTCATCCAGCCCTCGCGGAGTCCATGGGCTGCACCTGTCGTTCTTGTGAAGAAAAAGGATGGTACGCTGAGGTTTTGTGTGGATTACCGCCGGCTAAACAAAGTTACAAAGAAAGACGTCTATCCCCTGCCACGCATCGACGATGCTCTGCATCGTCTCTGCTCCGCGAAATATTTCTCTTCAATGGACTTGAAATCCGGATACTGGCAAATAGAGGTAGATGAGAGGGACCGCGAGAAAACGGCGTTTATTACTCCGGATGGGCTCTACGAGTTCAAGGCTATGCCCTTTGGTCTCTGCTCTGCGCCGGCTACTTTCCAACGGCTTATGGACACCGTACTTGCAGATCTCAAGTGGCAGACATGTCTCGTTTACCTTGACGACGTTGTGGTCTTCGCTCCAACGTTCGAGGAGCACCTTCGGCGCCTTGAAACTGTTTTGCAAGCCATAACATCCTCTGGCCTTACGCTAAAGAACGAGAAGTGTCATTTTGCTTATACGGAGCTCAAGTTCTTGGGGCACGTCGTAAGCCACGCTGGTGTCCTGCCGGATCCAGAGAAAACCACAGCTATTGCCAACTTCCCTCCGTCCCAAGACCAGAAAGCTGTTCGACGATTTCTTGGCTTATGTACCTACTACCGGCGCTACGTCAAAGATTTCGCTCGACTCGCCGAGCCCCTAACACGTCTGACAAAGACAGACACGCCTTTCACTTGGGACGCACCACAGGAACAAGCATTCAAACAGCTTCAACGCCGCCTACAAACACCTCCCATATTGGCTCACTTCGACGAAAACGCCGACACGGAGCTTCACACCGATGCAAGCAACATAGGCCTGGGCGCCGTTATAGTTCAAATGCAGGGCGGCCAAGAACGTGTAATTGCTTACGCCAGTCGCTGTCTATCTAAAGCCGAATCGAACTATTCTGCAACAGAGAAAGAATGTCTAGCCATTGTGTGGGCGACGTCGAAATTCCGGCCATACCTTTACGGGAAACCATTCAAGTTAGTGACTGACCACCATGCCCTATGTTGGCTTGCAGCCCTAAAGGACCCTTCAACCCGTCTTGTAAGATGGAGTCTACGATTACAGGAATTCGACATAACTGTCACGTACAAATCTGGCCGTCAGCATTCGGACGCCGACTGCCTCTCACGTGCCCCTGTAGATCCCCCCGCAGATGAAATTCCTGATGAGGCCATACTGTTAAATGCCATCAGCACAGAGTGCCTCGCTGAAAGACAATCTGCAGATACCGAACTTCGGCACATCATGGACTATCTAAACGGTGCATGTACAACCGCTCCGAGAGCTTTCAAGCGTGCTCTGTCATCGTTATGTGTGCGCAATGGTGTCCTCATGAAGAAAAACTTTTCCGCCAGCCAAACGCCGTACCTGATTGTTGTACATATGTGTCTACGTGATGAAATCTTACAAGCTTGCCACGATGAGCCAACCTCTGGACATTTGGGAGTCACCCGCACGCTTGCGAGGCTCAAGGAAAAGTACTACTGGCCTCGACTTAACTCAGACGTTTCACACTATGTGAAAACGTGTCGCAACTGTCAGCGTCGTAAGGTGCCGCCGACTAAGCCCACCGGACTCTTGAAGCCAATAGACCCACCATCGAGGCCTTTCCAGCAGATTGGCATGGACATGCTGGGACCATTTCCCCTTTCACACTCCGGTAACCGGTGGGTCATTATTGCTACGGATTACCTTACACGATACGCGGAAACCTCCGCTCTACCCAACGGTACTGCCTTAGAGGTTGCAAAGTTTTTCATCAATTGCGTTGTCCTGCGCCATGGCGCACAGGAGATTTTGATTACTGACAGAGGAGCCGCATTTACAGACGAATTGCTGCAGCAGATTTTAATTCACAGTCATACTGAACACAGGAAGGCGACACCTTATCATCCTCAAACGAACGGCTTGACCGAACGCTTGAACAAAACACTCGCTGACATGCTCTCAATGTACGTCGACGTAGAGCACAAAACGTGGGATGAAGTGCTCCCGTACGTTACCTTTGCATACAATACAGCGGTCCAGGAAACAACGAACATGACACCTTTCCGTCTGGTCCATGGCCTTGAAGTGACCACAATGCTTGATGCCATGTTACCACATCTAGACGACGGCAACCAACAAGCAGATGTTCACACCTTTCTGCACCTCGCCGAAGAGGCCCGTCAGCTGGCCAGGCTGCGAATTCAGAATCAGCAACGCCGCGATGCCCAACGTTACAACCTCCGACACCGTGACGTCCGGTACACAGCTGGAGACCGTGTCTGGGTTTGGTTTCCTGTACGTCGACGAGGCCTCAGTGAGAAACTGCTGCGTCGTTACTTTGGCCCGTACAAAGTGGTAAGCCAAGTTGGGGACCTAAACTATGAGGTTGTTCCTGATGGATTTAAAAAGTCCCGACGCTCCACGCTCCCGGACGTGGTCCACGTGGTCCGCCTGAAACCGTATTACGACCGATAGTGTTAACTCTTTCTGTGCGCGAGCAACTGCCCTTCGTGCAATGGTTGTTTTGTTTGTTTGTTTTTATCTCTACCCACACTTCCAGCATCGGGGCGATGCTTCTTGTACCCGGGGGGGGGGGGGCAATGACACGCTGCATTTGCGCTGATCGCGAGCGTGTGCCTCCTCGAGGCGAAGAAACCGACGTTCATCTCCTCGAGGCGAAGAAACTGAAGTTCTTCTGTTGAAGCGGGCCTGCTAGTTTTTCCTGCCGCACTGTGACTTCTGTAACTCCTGTGTCCCGCGGTGACTTCTGATCAGAGACTTCACACCGTGACAATGTCATCTTTTACTTGACTGGGACAGCGCGGGTGTGGTTTGAGACCCATGAAGAGGACCTCACATCTTGGGACATCTGTAAGCAGAAGCTACACGACCTCTTCGGAAAGCCCATTGGCCGTCACCTTGCCGCGAAAAAGGCGCTCGCTTCTCGCGCGCAAACGTCTACAGAGTCTTACATCACTTATATACAGGATGTCCTATCCCTGTGCCGCAAAGTCGACCACGCCATGCCTGAGGAGGATAAAGTCGGCCACATAGTAAAAGGCATTGCCGACGATGCTTTCAACCTCCTTTTATGCAGGGATTGTTCCACCGTAGACTCTGTACTACAAGTGTGCCGACGTTTCGAACAAGCGAAACAGAGGCGCATATCTCATCGTTTCGACCGGCTACCGAACACGGCTGCCAGCTCTTCCTGTGTCGATCTTCCGCCTCCTCGACCGCCAATTAATGACACTACTTTGACCTGCATCGTCCGCCAAGAGCTCGAGGCAATGACTCCTGCAGCTTCACTCTCGCATACCCCCGACAACACCTTGGCTACAATATCACTCATTCAGGCTGTTGTTCGCCAAGAGGTTGCCAATAT
The DNA here is from genome assembly GCF_055883805.1 of Amblyomma maculatum. NCBI lineage: Eukaryota > Metazoa > Arthropoda > Arachnida > Ixodida > Ixodidae > Amblyomma > Amblyomma maculatum. Next base: position 95,963,005 of record NC_139353.1, read on the forward strand.
GTGTCTTCCTTCTACCTGCCGCACCGACACCGCGGATTCAGGACCTGCCCCTCCAGTGATTGCAGCTGCCTCACCCACCGCAATTCGAATGAGTCGCGTACCCATGACAATCGTCCCATCTGCTTTACTTGTTCCCGCGTTGGCCACATTTCCCGTCACTGCCGTAGCCGTTGGTACACGCCATCTCGTCAATTCAACTACGTCGACCGCCGCGGAGACTATGCCCCTCGCTATACCTCACCTCGCCCCGACCAGACCACTGTTGACCCCGGTGTCCCTGCTCGTGATGCCAACCGTTCACCATCCCCGCAGACCCGACGCTCGCGTTCTCCTCTTCCTCGCCGTCGTTTGTCCCCGTCTTATTCCAGCCACATACCGGAAAACTAGCCAATGCAGCTCCCGGAGGTGACGCTGCATTTGTGACCCGGACTGAAAAACCTCTGCTGAACCCTGCCCTGCAAAATAATCGCATCGACGTCCTGTGGATGGTGTTCCCGTTTCTGCTCTCATTGATACCGCCGCCCGACTCTCCGTTCTCAGCTCCTCATTTCGCCGTCGCCTCAAAAAAGTCCTTACTCCAGCCGTCTCGCCCACAGTTCGCGTCGCCAATGGAAGCCCTGCTGCCGTGGTTGGCATGTGCACAGCGCGAGTTACCATTGGTGGTCGTCATGCTCCAGTGTTGTTCACCGTCCTCCAAGAATGCCCCCACGACGTTATCCTTGGCATTGACTTTTTAACAGCCCACTCTGCCCTCATTGACTGCTCTACCGGCCTACTTCGCTTGGACCTTCCGCTCTGCTCTGAAGACCCCTCCTGCTCACCCCGCCTTCGATCAGCACAGTTCTGCCGCCTTCCTCCTGAAGCTGCCGTCTACATCCCTATGTCACCATTCCCACCCGTCCCAGACGGCGACTATCTCGCGTGTCCCATTACTGATGTCATCTTGCAGCGGCACGTCACCCTTCCTCATCTGATTGTGCATATCTCCCAGAACCGTACCACCCTCCCGGTCCTTAACTTTAGCTTATCAACTCAGGTTCTACCCGAGGGAATTTCACTAGCAGAGCTGTCGCCGATGACCGATTGTGCCATTTCAGCTCTGACTACCGATAATCCAAATGCCGTCCCTGCAACACCTCCCTCGTCCTCTTCATCGCGCACTGATCCTGTTAAAAGCATGATTGCAGCTGATCTCCAGCCTGAATTCGCCGCAGAGTTAAAACAGCTTTTCCTCACCTACAGTGACCTTTCTGACTTCGGTACCCGCCCATTATGTCAAACCACAGTTGTCAGTCACCGCTATGACACAGGTGACGCCAGTCCTATTCAGAGGCGGCCCTATCGTGTTTCGCTTGCCGAGCGACGCGTCATCCAAACAGAGGTCGACAAAATGTTGGCGAACGACATAATTGAGCCTTCCAGCAGCCCCTGGGCATCCCCTGTTGTGTTGGTCAAAAAGAAAGATAACAGTTGGAGATTCTGCGTTGGCTATCGTCATTTAAATAAGATAACCAGAAAAGATGTGTATCCTCTTCCGCGTATAGACGACGCGCTTGATACTTTGCACGGAGCTAGCTACTTTTCCTCCGTCGACCTTCGTTCCGGCTACTGGCAGATCTCTGTCGACGAGAGAGACCGTGAAAAAACAGCGTTCATCACCCCTGACGGCCTTTATCAATTCAAAGTCATGCCTTCTGGCCTTTGCAATGCCCCAGCAACCTTCGAACGTATGATGGACTTTTTGCTCCGAGGCTTCAAGTGGACCACTTGTTTGTGTTATCTTGACGATGTAATAGTTTTCTCGTCTACATTTGAAAGCCATCTTCGTCACCTTTCTACAATCCTAGCGCTTTTTCGCCGCGCGGGACTGCAACTAAACTCCAAAAAGTGCAGCTTTGGTCACCGACAAATCAAAGTCCTTGGTCACTTGGTTAATGCTGCCGGCGTTCAGCCTGACCCCGACAAGATTCGTGCCGTCAGAGAATTTCCCACTCCACGTTCATCCAGCGATGTTCGAAGCTTTATTGGCCTATGTTCTTATTTCCGACGATTCGTCCCGAATTTCGCAGCGCTAGCTCGTCCTCTCACCAATCTCCTAAAGAAAGACGTTTCATTCTCCTGGGGGCCTGAACAAGTTGCAGCTTTCTCGGAACTTATTGCTGCTCTCACAACTCCACCCGTCTTGGCCCATTTCAACCCATCTGCCAATACTGAACTCCGCACCGACGCAAGTGGCCACGGCATTGGAGCTATACTTGCCCAGCGACAACACGGCCACACAAGGGTGATTGCGTATGCCAGCCGCCTCTTATCTACGTCCGAACAAAATTACCCTATCACAGAGCGAGAGTGCCTGGCACTTGTTTGGGCTATTACAAAATTCCGCCCTTATTTGTTTGGCCGGCATTTTACTGTTATAAAAGACCATCATGCCTTGTGTTGGATTTCCTCCCTCAAAGATCCTACAGGCCGTTTGGGGCGCTGGGCGCTTCGATTACAAAAGTATACATTTTCCGTCGTGTACAAGTCCGGCCGGCTTCACCAAGATGCAGACTGCTTGTCCCGTCATCCCGTCGACTCCCCTAGCCCTACCGACTCTGACGATGACGCACGTGTCTTGTCTGTGTCGGCCTTTTCTAACATTGCCGACGAACAACACTTAAATCCTTTGCTCCATTCCATTATCCTCCGTCTGACCTGCGACCGACCTGATCCATCTCTTACCTTATATGTACTCCACGAGAACACCCTATGCCGACGCAATATGCGACCAGACGGCGCAGACCTTTTGCTCGTCGTTCCTCAAAATCTGCGTTCCACCATCCTTGATCAGTTTCACGATGCTCCAACAGCTGGCCACCTGGGTGTCTCTCGCACATACGACAGCCTGCGCCGACGCTTCTACTGGCCGGGGCTCTATCGCTCCGTCCAGCAATACATTGCCGCATGTGAATTGTGTCAGCGTCGAAAGAAACCTACAATTTTGCCTTCAGGCCATTTGCAGCCGATTCCCATACCCACTGACCCGTTTTCCCGTGTAGGTGTTGACCTTCTTGGGCCCTTTCCAGTTTCCGCCTCAGGGAACAAATGGATCGCCGTTGCCACCGATTATGCTACGCGGTACGCTATTACCAGAGCCATCCCGACCAGCTGCGCCACAGACGTCGCTGACTTCCTCCTAGAAAACGTGATTCTACATCATGGTGCCCCTCGTGAGCTACTAACTGACCCGCTGCTTTCTGTCGCGAGTGGTTGACGAAATTCTCCGTTCGTGCTCCGTCCGTCACAAATTCACCACAGCCTATCACCCCCAGACCAACGGCCTCACGGAACGCCTAAACCGTACCCTCACAGACATGCTATCCATGTATGTGTCTGACGACCACCGGGATTGGGACGTTCATTTACCCTTTGTGACATTCGCCTACAATTCATCAGTCCATTCTACCGCTGGATACTCCCCATTTTATTTGTTATTTGGCCGACACCCGTTACTACCCTTCGACACCTCTCTACCCGCGGCAGACGCCATCAGTACTTACACCAGTGATGCCGTCACCCGCGCTCATGATGCCCGCCGGATAGCTCATGCCAGGCTCTCTGCATCCCAAGACTCTCAAAAGATCCGGTACGACAGCCGCCACCGTGATGTCCACTACACTCCTGGATCTCTCGTTTTGCTGTGGCTCCCGTGCCGTCGAGTGGGCTTGTGTGAAAAACTTCTGCCCTTTTACACAGGCCCTTACCGAGTTTTGCGCCCCGTGACAGACGTCACATACGAAGTTGAATCTGTGCCTCCGAAATCCTCGTCCAGAGCGCCATCCTCTGAAATAGTGCATGTGTCCCGCATGAAGCCCTATTATGCACGTTCTGTTTCACAAACGTAGAACGCACCGGGACTGTGCTTTTCCAGAGGGGGGGTAGTGTTACTGAGCGGTATTCGCTGGCCGTGCTGACGAAAAAGAAGTGCGACAGACTCCCAGAAGAAGACGCAGACGAGTGCTGGGCTGTGCGAGTGCTGTGCTGTGATCATCCTCAGTGGTGTGGACAACTGCCTTACTGTGAATATTTCCCGTAACAATATATATATATATATATATATATATATGTGTGTGTGTGTGTGTGTGTGTGTGGTGTGACGTATCCGTAAGCTAAGTAACATCTTATATAATTTTACGGCTTAAAAACATCAACGTTTGCGCGCAAGATGCTCTCATGCAGTTAAAGTTATTTGCTTTTTGCCACTACAAAACTGCATATGTGTGTGGTCGCGCGTGTGTTCAAATAACTCATGCGCAGGTACTCAATGTATTTCAGGCCCCCCATAAGGTCAGTACTCTTGCACGTTTTCATTGTAGTGAGGAAGCAAACTCTCCCTGCAGCGCGCTGCGAAGAAGCAGACTCGCGACGGGAAGTCTCTGTGTCGCTTCGAATACCAGCTCTAACCCCGCCAGACAACCGGAAGAAAGAGAACGAAAGAAAAAGACTGCGAATGCACAAAATCTGCGCTCACTCATTCCCCCGGGGGAGTAAAATTCTGTCTTTCTGCTGCCCATAGCCATGTCAGCACAGCCATGGGGGATGGGAGAAGACTGTGTTGGAGGAGGAGCTATGGCGTGGTAAAAACGGCTCTGACAAAACAGACAAAACAAACTGCCGCGAGCGCTCCCTCCTACAAGGAAACAAAACAAAAAAAAAAAAAGACTCCGCGAGATACGCGTACGTGACGTCTAGGCTACGTCACTCATATGTCACGTCATTGCGCATCGACGATCTGCAAAAAGATTATCCCTTCCCAAATCAAAACTATAGTGCCTAGAAAAACAATCGCTCGCGGCACGAAAATTAAAACGTTACAAAACAAATGTATTTGCTTATTTATGCATTCTGCTTGCTTCTCGCCAGTTATTAACATTCAAGCAGTCTAGGCGTACGAAGCACGTACTGCATCATTTCACTGCCAGCGCGGAAACAGTGGCAAATAGGTTTAAATGCTGCTGCAGCTGTTTTGTCCGTAACCAAATTTGCTGGATAAAGACAATAGAACTATGAAAATCTGGAAAGAAATGCTTTGTCGAAAATCATTTCCTTCCACACAGCGAGAGTTAAACGAGATAGCATTTCTCAACTGTGTTGAAGTAAACGATAAACTCGCCACGTTTAATTAATGCGCTGAAATGGTTCAAGTTAAAACTACCACGCCGTCGAAACGACCACACCTCGACTGGCGCATAGAATCGAAGGGTTTAATCTACGGTACAGAACTGGGAAGATGGAGTACGCTTCACGACATAAATACGGCTGACGTATAGACTCGAACGAATCTACAGTACAGAACCGAGAACATAGAATACGCTTGACGACATAAAATAAAAAAAATTTCTTGTTTGTAGGCCAGCTTCACTCCGCTAGGCAGCTATAGAGGATGGGTGGCACAAGATTACTATTTGCAGTGCTCCAAGTGGATCCTGAATTTAGAATGAGCGAAAGACCGGTGACGCGGCCAAGCAATTGTTAATCCATCCCTATTCATAATTAATTTACTTATGTACACTTTACGACACCTATTAGTTGCTTCCTTGCGCTGTCGGGCGCTTGTATTACAGCAAAGAACAATTACGGAGCGATGCCGGGCAAGGAGGACAGGGGCTTAGTTGCAATCATTTTTTTTTTTTTTACTAAGGAGAAGTGTTCCGACTAAACTTCGGCGAATTAGTTCTACTGTTGTTTACCCTGTACAACGGACTGTCTTTCACATATTTGGAGATGCATGTGGAACGTGAGGCAGACGGCTTTCATTCTTCCAAGTATAAGATTTATCCCTCAGGTACTGTAAGGATTTTCTGGAATATTATTTTAGTCCAAAACGTCTGTAAAAATACTTGAAAATTATTGAAGCGGTTATTGTAGGAATTATTATTTATACAACGAAATTTATGTTTCCTAACTAAATTGTGCTTGCTTATTTAGTGACGACTACTTTTAAGGTTTTTAATGCTGTAATACAATGAAAAAAAAAATATTATTAGTGGTGCCTATAAGAAACTTGCATTTTCGTACGTTTTTCATTACAGTGCTTTTGCTATAAACTGCAAAGCTACGCATTTTTGTCGCGAATTTGCAGTGTGTCGTTAGCATAGCATGTACCCCTTACAGGGACTTCGGAACCGGGGGGTAGGTGTCCCCCCCTCCCCCCCACTTTTGTTCTGAGGGGCGGCGCCTCCCCTCTCCCCCTTCTCGTAAATGAACTAGCAGGGACTGTCGCCAGTTTGAAAGCTTTTTGTTTGTGTGAACTATAATAATACCCCCCCCCCACAAAAAAAAAAGAAAAAAAAGAAAAAAGAAGTTTCTAATGACTGATCACAGTTGATGAGCAAGGCCCAGGGGATTGAAAGAGGCCATGCGCGAACTTTCTTAACTTACGTGTACGTTGTTCGCGTGTATACTTTTTTGGACTAAGGTTTTTTTTATGCATTTCCCACCAAATTAAGGCTCCTTAAGTGTTTCTTTTCTTTGCCAAGTTCCATTCACCGGCGATTAGTATAGACTAAAATATGGTGTGATGGTGTGGGCTTTTATACCCTGTGTTTTGCATACTGGTGAGCTTAAGTTTGTTGAAGGTTTATTTTGTATTACTCAGTTTGTCTTGTAATTTTCGATTTTGTTTAGTGTGAGCTAATAGATGAAAAAGCGAAAACGTCAGTCACAACGATCGAGTGACGTTAATAATTAGAAGAAATAATTAATAATAATTATTTCTGTTTAATGCTTCTTTGTGTTACCCTCATTTTAGATTAGGTAAACGTAGAAGCACAACATCAAGAGCGAACCACATTGCACGAATACGCGCTTTCAGCTGACTTGCCACGCGTTCATGTCTCTCCGCAAAGAGACAACGTCCTTTAAAACTAGCAGTTCGATTTACTGCTGTGTTTATGGGCGCCATAATAGTTATAAAAACATCGCCGGGAAGTAATCAAAAATCAAATTTTTTCGGTTTCCTGGAAATCATACGAGAGCGACGTAACTCATCGCTAACAGTGGCACCCGGCCATGCGGATGCAACTGGCATCTGTGATATTGCGTGGGTTTGCCAACAACTACATAAAAAAAAAAGAACGAATTACATATGTGATGAAGAGACGCCGAACCGACCGAATAAAACTCACCTCAAAGCTGACGTAGTAGAAGGCGCTTTTCATTTGGGCAGCGCATTTTCTGAAGATATCCGAAGTTCCTCGCGCACTCCATATACATGCTTGGATTCGTACGTTTCCGACCGCGCACCAAGCAGTTGTCCTTAAAATAAGTCTGAACATTCTCGATCAACCGAAATCCACAGCACAGCACGTGCTGCGGAGCTTGCACAGCCATGCCTGTAATTCCGCGCACTGCACTGTCACAATTGTCACCACTCGTTTTGACGCACCGAGTAGAAAATAAAAATTGCGGCAGAACTGTCGAGCACCGAAAATGCACGCATGGACCGACGCCTTAAGGCATATCTCCAGGTACAGCCTGGGCTCGTCCTGTTCTGTGAAAGAGCTCTCTTTTTTTTTCTTTTTTTTTTTTTAAAGAGCCTGTCCATTGACCGACAGTGTCCAGCTGTACTCGGCTCTCGCTCTAACATATGCCGTCTACACATACACTGCCGCCGAACGAAGTTAGTTTTTGTTTGATTTATCTCTTTACTTTCAAAGTGCCAAATTGCGCGGGTTCCAAATTCTTACTTCAAAGAAAAAAAAAAACACACAAAACGACGGCGTTCTACCAGACGGCATGAACGTGTAGCGGCTTTCTTCGCTTTGCTTTTAGTTCAATGTTTCAACACACACACACATAGGACATGTTCTCTTTCGTTCGCGTGGTGCACGAGGCAGAAAATGAGCCAAAAAAGAAGTCTTATTCTAATACGTTTGCTGCCGAGAAGCGTAGATTTCGTGTTCACTCCGCCGCCACTCCGACGAGCAGACATACCACATACGGGTGCGCCGGCGGGAGGTGGCGCCACTTGTTCCGGGGCAGTGGCGCCTCCATACCAGCGCACGAGGCCCATAACTCGTCAACGAGAACGGTGCCTGTGTTCTCCGAAGAAACGACAACGCGTACTTTACATCATGTCTAACAAGTAAGCACGTGCATGCGTTATGGTTCATGCTGACTTCAATCGTGATCGAAGTTTATTTGTTTGCGCTTCGTGCCAGCTGCTGCATGGTGCGCATATACACATACATCGAGGCTGGTTCGTGTCAACGCTTCATTGCGATGTGCTATTTGATAATGATATTATTCGGCATGTTGCCGCCGTTGATGTGATAATGGCAATATAATGCACAGCTAGCCTACCAGATGCGGTCCGCTTTTGTGCATATATGCATCGCATATTCATGAATGAATGAATCCTATCGCCTGTGTATATGCCGCTCAGATCAACGGCGCTAATCATCCCAAACATGAAGATTATCACGGCACATCGTGTTAAGTCCCTGTCGTGCGAATGCATATATATTCACCTTTTGCGGCAGCCGGCGACCGAAGCGCACATTTTCATGATTGAAGTATATTAACATGCATCATACCGCATGCATGTGTCTACTTCTTGTGAGTACGTGCAGCCGTTACCTTGGCGAATTCGATCATGTTCTCGTTGACAAGCGTCGTTTGTTACAACATACAGGCCAAAACAACGCGGCTGGATAATAGTAAAACTTCGTTGTCATGTGCTATTTGAAAATTCAAGTTAACCGGCACGTTGGCATCGTCTGGCGCGAGTTGTACACAGCCGGCCGCAGCTTGCTGGCGACGCCAAGGCTAGCAGGCGGCCCAACCTCCACTCTACCATTCGATTGGAAGCAGCAGGTGCCGATGCTGCACTTCAACTGCTGGAACTGGCGCTTCACGCTTGCGGCACTACCGCAGAACTTTACGGAACTGGTGCAAAGAGTGCAGCTGAATCGAACGGACTGATTCAGTTGCACTTTCAGCTGACAGGGCTTAGTCTGGCTCCATATGAGGTGGGTGTCTAGTCATTCGACAACAGCTGTAAAGGAAAATGAAGGGGGGAGAGTGGAACTAACCAAAACTAAAACCCATCAATAAACTAAAAGTAGCCTCCTCTCGCATCTCAACCGTGGCTCCACCTACGCGGGGCGCGGCTAGCAGACGGTCTCCGAAGCAAGCGCTGGTAAAGGCACTGGCGCCGGGTCTCATGAGAGTATTTCAGATCGAATTTTGTCGCAGTGTGTTCATGTAAAATTACTCGCTGCTGACGTATCAGTACAGAATGTCGAAAGGAATTTTCCGCTAAAATAGTTTCAGTGTGTGACACCATGAGTACGCGATTCCGGCGTCGGTTCAACTCGCGTTCACCTCCGAGCGTTCGTCGTTCATCACCCGTTGGCCGAACTGCTATGCATACGTTAAAAAAATTGTTACAAGATTGCAGAGGAGAACAATTTAGCAACAGTCTGTGTATGGCTTCTTTGCATTTTGGGTGATTTAGAGCCTCCGGTAAACTTGAGAACCGTGGCAGCAGTGTGCCTTCCTCCTGGGGCGCGTATGCAAACAGGCACACCGAATAATGGAGCACAAAAAAAAAACGACGGGCAACATGAAGCATGCAATCCTGCGGATACCGGCACACAAGGGAATCGATGGCAACGAGGCTGCCGACAGGATATCCAGAGGGCATACTTTCCGGGCACCTGCTCCAGCTGCCCCAGAGCCTTCAACCCCTGTCACATACGGGGAACTAATGCAATACTTCAAATTAGAAAGAAAACGATGCGCAGAACCGCACAAAGACCTCAGCGGACAGGAGGCACTAACCTGGAGGAACATACAGGCTAGGACATTCTCAAAAGTACCACAAAATCTGGCCCGAAAAATTTAAAAGTAACACACGCACTGCATGCGGTGAAGTCTCGGACATCCTTCACATGATATGGAACTGCAAACAGCAATTAGAGAAATATAAAGCTCGAGCGCTCAGCCAAGCGGAGTGGGAGGCAGAGTTGGCCTACACGGGTCTCTCTGAGCAGCGCAGCCTGCTCAGAGAGAGGGCCCGGTAAGCTAAATCTCTCTAATAACTTCCACAAGATTCGAGAAAAACCTCCTTCCCCGCGCGAGAGAGCGCGTAACTTTGTACATGTCGCCGTCGCCATCTTTCTCACCACCCGGCGATGAAGGTGACTCACCAGGCTGGAATACGCCAGAACCATTCAGAAATTTCTACGGGTCCTAGCCAATGACGACGCGCGGCTCGACGGCAGAAAAAGGTTGCGCTTTAACCAGCGAAGCTAAGTGTGTGCGCGCGCTAGCTTTAGCGCACCTTAACAGACAGACGCGGCGCGCCCTATTTATTGAGGCCGCGCCGTTTGTGTAGTCTGTCAGCCAGCCAGTGGTTGCGGCGTGCTCGCTAGTACGTCGGCTGGACTCCCGGGGATCACCCGCTGCTGGCAAGCCCACGGACCTGCGAGGGAGCGGCGCTCGTCTTGTATGGCGGCCACATCGTGACTCTTGAGGCGTCGGACTACAACAGTGGCAGGTGAACAATTTGGTGTTTGTATTTGTGACTCTCTCGTGTTTGATCTGTGTTGTAAAGCCTCTGTGTTATTGAATACCTCTGTTGTTGCATGCTTAGCGTTTGTATTCTGCGAACCTCTCATCTGTGCATTTCAACTGTTCTTGTGTATTTCTTTGTATCGTCTCTTGCTGTGCATAAATTGTGTTTTGTTTCTTACTTCTGACTGCGATCCTTACTCTGGTTTGAACCGGCAACAGCTGGGCACCAAACGGCCACCACCCCCTTCTGTCACTACATGGTAGTTGAATTCCGGCTGAGCTTGCCACGCAGGTCGAGGGCCTCTCCTTTGCGACCGGAACAGCTACCCCCCCCCCTCACTCTAAGGATGTCTGAGAGTGTGCGCACCGTTAAGGGCGCATCGTTAATAATCCTTCCAATTATTAACAGGTGACAATTATTCTGGCGTCCGCGACAGGACGTTTGGTGCACTCAAGCACAGAGGACGGAGAACGAGTTGGAAGAGTTTACGAAGAGGTCGTAAACGGTGTAGCAGCAGAGCGATAGCGAGAGGTACCGCGCTGAAGCGGTTGAGTACGGTCCATTGAGAGGGCTATGTGTTAGCATTAGACATTTCAGATCGAAGATGAATCTAAAGGAGATTATTGCCTTGGGCCTAGAGAAGGGCATAAAGGAGCTGAACTGAGAGAATGGGTGGACCGAAAAGAAAGGGAGGTTCTAGAACAGGCTAAGAAGGAAAAAGAAGAGGCTGAGAAAGAAAGAGAGAGAAATGGCAGAGGAAACAAGCAGAGGCAAAGAGACGAGAAGAAGAAAGAGAAAGAATGGCTCAGGAAGCGAGCAGAAAGAGAGAAAGAATGAGTGCGGAAGCAGGCCGAAAAAGAGAGAGAATGGAACAAGCGTAGGGTTGAGAAAGAAAGAGAATACTTAAAAGAGAAATATCCTTCTGAAGAAGCTGGCTGAAGTTCAGCGGCTGAAAGGCATCACCGAACCTCTATAGGTTACCTTTTCTTGCATTAGGAGGTACAGTGAAACGTGTGATTCATTGACAGCCACAGGTGCTGTAGAAACTAGCTCTAGGGGCCAGAGTAAGGTTGTGGAACAGTCCGTTCCCGCGACAGAAAGTTCAGAAAGAAAAGACTTTTCTGGAGCTAAGATTTCTGAGGAAAGTGAGATTGTCCCCTCCAAAATGACAGGTTGCGCCGAAGCTGTGAAGATAGTCATCGAGCCAGAAACCTCATTCGTGTTTTCATCGCCTGAAGATGAAGAAGGGCAGGATTGTAGCTCCTTAGTAAATGACACCATGGCTGAGTGCATGAGTGACCGGGATGAGGAGCTTTCAAATAGCAGTGAGCACGAAAGCTTGGATGAAGGTGATAGTGCAGATCCTAACCTTGAGGATTCAGAAATGGAAGAAAGCGAAGACTGCACTGCAATGAAAGGGTTCAAGAAACATTTTAAGAAAAATTTTAAGGAACGGATGTAACTGAAAGTGAGGAGAATGAGCCTCCAATTGCAAATGAGCTCTTCTTCAAGAAGGTACCACTGAAGGTCGTAAAGAAAAGAAAAAAAATGAAAAGGATTGAGGGAGAACAAAGTTCTCAAAAAGACGCTCCTTTCAGACAACAATGTTCTGATTATGCGGGTAAAACTGGATCAAACGTTCCTCGGCCAAATATGCGAATAAAAGGGGAAACGAAAAGAAACAAATCCAAACCTGCCAAGTCAGGCAAAGTCGACAGGGAAATGTCCCATAGAAAAAGAAGGAAGAAGCGGCTGAATGACTGGACGCGCAAGCGCATGGAGAGCCGCCCAGACCGAGAAAGAATGAGACGGCCTGCTCGAAGCGCCGCTAGGCAAGGTACAGTTAGATCTGGCCTAACTTCCGATCGGGAAGCAGAACTCAAGAGTAGAGGGAGGAGCGAGATAAAATCGCGAATGAGAAGTATCATTAGAACCAGAAAAAGAGCCAGGACACGAGTGAGAAAGAAGCGCCAGTGCTTCGTAAGGAAGCGAACTGGCGCTCTAGGTAGTTTGAGAAGAGCTCACCTGTTCCAAGGAAGAGCCACAAGTCTTTTTTTGGAAATATAGGTGAAAGCATGCCTTGGGTTTGTGCGCTTCACATTTGAATAACTATGTGTTTCTGTGTTGTTGATTCCTATGTGTATCCGACGACAGTGTGTTGCTATGTTTGTGAACATCATGGCATTGATGTGTGAATTTTGAAACGTGTTATTGCAGTTTGTGAAATTTGTGCAATGTGTGATGTGGACATTTGCCCCATATAATTTGTGAGCGCATGCATGTGCGCCCGATGTTCGTGGGTATTGGGAATATTGTGGGACAATATTGTTTAAGGGAGGGGCAGTGTCACGAAATCTGCGCACATTTTTATTAAGCCGGCGCGGCGCGAGGGCCTCTCGTCGCCGCATGATAACTTCCACAAGATTCGAGAAAAACCTCCTTCCCCGCGCGAGAGAGCGCGTAGCTTTGTACGCGTCGCCGTCGCCATCTTTCTCACCACCCGGCGATGAAGGTGACTCACCAGGCTGGAATACGCCAGAACCATTCAGAAATTTCTACGGGTCCTAGCCAATGACGACGCGCGGGTCGACGGGAGGAAAAGGGAGCGCTTTAACCAGCGAAGCTAAGTGTGTGCGTGCGCTAGCTTTAGCGCGTCTTAACAGACAGACGCGGCGCGCCCTGTTCATTGAGGCCGCGCCGCTTGTGCAGTCTGTCAGCCAGCCAGTGGTTGCGGCGTGCTCGTCAGTGCTTCGGCTGGACTCCCGGGGATCACCCGCTGCTGGCAAGCCCACGGACCTGCGAGGGAGCGGCGCTCGTCTTGTATGGCCGCCACATCGTGACTCTCGAGGCGTCGGACTACAACAGCGGCCGGTGAACAATTTGGTGTTTGTATTTGTGACTCTCTCGAGTTTGATCTGTGTTGTAAAGGCTCTGTGTTATTGAATACCTCTTTAGTTGCATGCTTAGCGTTTGTATTCTGTGAACTTCTCGTCTGTGCATTTCAAGTGTTTGTGTGTATTCCTTTCTATCGTCTCTTGCTGTGCATAAATTGTGTTTTGTTTCTTACTTCTGACTCCGATCTTTACTCTGGTTTGAACCGGCGACAGCTGGGCACCAAACGGCCACCCCCTTCTGTCACTACAAGGTAGTTGAATTCCGGCTGAGCTTGCCACGCACGTCGATGGCATCTCTTTTGCGACCGGAACAGCTACCCCCACTCACTCTAAGGGTGTCTGGGAGTGTGCGCACCGCTAAGGGCGCGTCGTTAATAATCCCTCTAATTATTAACGCGTGACAGCCGTTACCCAAATCAATTCAATGTCCCTATCTAGGAAGGGATTCTTAATAAGAATATTTACAGTAGATTGCGCAATTCTACCTCGGGCGAAATTGTGTATGGCAGTCTTGGAGTCGCTGCAGATAACATCTGCCTCTGAATTTGTAATGGCTGAAGCGATGGCTGCCTCCTCGGCCATTGCGGATGTGCGGAGGCCGAGAAGGCTGTGGCGTGTATTTCCGTAACTCCTGCCACTGCAAATGCTCTTTTTGGAACTGCAGACTCAGCCGCATCAACGTAGATAATACCCGGTTGGTGATGAGTCTTATGAAGAGCCAGGGCCCTGGCCATCCTCCTGCCCTCGTGGTGTATAGGATGCATGTTTTTGGAAAGAGGCTTAATGGTAAGCCGCTTCCTGATTGGTGTGGGTATAGATCTCTCGGTTCATCTATTTCTGGCTCTGAATTTGCGTGCAGTGTGCCGAGGATGCTTCTGCCTGTTTTAGTTTTTGTCAGTCGCGCCATCTGTGTGGGCCGCGCAAAGTTCCTCGAGTGTGTTGTGAATGCCGAGTTAAAGAAAGGGTTGAATGCAGAAGGAAAGCGCCGGAGAGCAGGGGAGCGGCGATCTTCACATATTGACGCTACATTTAGTTTATTGAGGGGTTTTAGGCAAAACGTTATCCCCGTGCTTTTCCATGCAGTGTGCTCGAGAGTGTCTTAAAAGAGAGCACTGTGAAGAGAAGCGTCGGTACGTAAAACGTATATTAACCATTCGATTAACCAGTCCTGGTATCGAAAACAAATGCAGCATGAATAGTGCTGACGGCTGGTGTAGTTGAGACTTATTGTCACGACGTGGTGACAAGGCCATAGACACCAAAAGAAGACACAGGCTTGATGATACTGAAATGAACTCTATTGGGCTGACTTGCGCCCGCAAAAGAACTAAGCAACTCGGCGGCGGCGATAACAACAAACGTGATCGTCGATCGTCGAACTAAGAATGCCGCTTTCGCGCGTCAGCGCTCGATTTAAAGGCTACAAAAAAGATCAAGATAAAACCGCAAACGGTGACTAGCACAATCTAGAACATTGAAATGTACGCGAGTGACCGGAATCTTCGAGAAACATCTCGGAGCATCTTGCGCGACTGATAAAGCTGCATCTCGAGACAACGAGCATGACCAAACAAAGAACACAAATATAATACGCGTGCCAGGAGCAGAGTGATAAAGCCTCATGCCGGCGACTGTCGAAAAAAGAACAAATAGAGATTTGAATGGTTTGCGGCAATGTACTCTAGACAAGAAGAACGAGTTCTAACAACCTAAATGAGAAAAGTAATCAACATTGTAATTGCTTCGCAAGTGAGCAAAAACTTGGTAGGCTTTCTCAGGCTTACCCATTCTAGTAGGTAAAGCACGTTTCCCGTTGTATTTCCAGCTGGACCTTGAATGGAAGCGTAAATTTTGCACCTGGAAACCGGAACACTCCAGCTCGACGTGTTTCCCGCTTCCATAATCCAGCTGGAACTGCCTTTTTGCGACCGGAAAAGCGCGGTTTCAGCTAGAAAATTTGGGTTCACGGTTTCATAATCCAGCTGGAAATGAGCCTTTTTTCGTCAGGGGTACTCAATTGTTTATTAACATCGCATGAGCATTGATATTTCCATCGTTCAGTCAGCGCCGTAACATGAATCCAGCAGGCGAGAGTTAACACGCACGCAGAGTGCACTAGCTTCAGCCGATGGGTAGAGGGAGCGGTATTTTATTTTTCTCAGTCTCTAAATTTAGGAAACACGCTATATGATTCTTACTAAAACTCGCAGTAAAAGTTTAGACACACAAGAGAAAAAATTTCTGGCCACACCTGCATGACAAAAATAATTTATTATTCACCGGCTCATAACATTTATACGCCGCATAGCGGCTAACTGAGGAGTTAGAAGAGAGAGATGCGCGCAAACTAATCTGGGATTTGAGCCGTTTGCGACCAGCTTTGATTTGTCGAGCTTTCACCTCTATTAATATCCTTCCATCCGCTACATTTGGTGGAGCTGTGCTGGATACATTTGAGGCGCTGAAAGCCCGTCGGATAGCGTCCCGATTCAGCCACCTTTCCAATTTGACAACCGTTGCCAGCATCAACGTCCCTGAGGCTGAAGACATCGCTTCCTATATGGTCAGTAGGATTGTACGCGAGGAGTTACTCAGCAGCAACGTACAAATTTCGATCTGCCTTATTATTACCAAACACCGAACTCTGGAATCACGGGAGCATCGTGCGTCATGTACTGCATCAAATAACAACAAACCATCTTACAAATACGGTATTGAGTGAGCTCAGCAATCGACGTCACATCCTTTTAAATTCCAAGCAGCTTCCATCTCATCCGGATGAGGTGCCTCATGGTGCACCTCGTCGTGCGTCTGTCGCCTCGTACTTGCCTCCAAAGGATCCTGCTGTCAGCTTCCAGAGCCGCCAGCCACCGACATATTAAAGCTGTGGGTGCAGTGCACACATCTCCCTCTTTTGCCTGCGTCGCCAAATTTTTCGACCACCTGTACAATAACCACCACCCTTCAGGAATGACGCAGTGGGAGCAGCTGTCCGCTACAATTCTATTGGCCTCCTCTCCAATGCTGTGCACGCCGTGAATACCGTGTCTGATCATCCGCACATTACTTAAACTGCTTGCCTGGTGGGCTTCGTCTGTGGGGGGGGGGGGGGGGGGGGGTCACGTGCTTTTGGCCGTCAGGAGAAGGAAGAAGAAGAAGCTGGAGAGAAGAAGAAACAGAGGCTGATGTGCCTTACGTCCTCGCACCGCTTAGACTACAAATAAATACCCCCGTTACGTACTGAGTACGTAACAATATATATCACCGTCATTCGAACAGTTAGGTCATCATAGCT
The DNA here is from genome assembly GCF_055883805.1 of Amblyomma maculatum. Taxonomy (NCBI): domain Eukaryota; kingdom Metazoa; phylum Arthropoda; class Arachnida; order Ixodida; family Ixodidae; genus Amblyomma; species Amblyomma maculatum. The sequence continues at coordinate 95,979,758 of NC_139353.1, forward strand.
TCCACAATATAGCCAAAGAGCGGGTGCTGAATTCTGATATATTTTATTCAATAATTTCACAGCTAGCGGATGCCAGTAATTTGAAGGAAGACGCTTATGCCTGTTGTCGCATAAACTGGCTTCGTGTGGCACTTCCTAGGACCCAAAACGGCACAGCAGCCAATATTGTATTGACTACGATTCGGAGAAAAAAACGTCTGAGGACACACACACACACACACACACACACACACACACACACACACACACACACACACACACACACACACACACACACACACTCACACACACACACACACACACACACACACACACACACACACACACACACACACACACACACACACACACACACACACACACACACACACACACACACACACACACACACACACACACACACACACACACACACACACACACACACGCACACACACACACGCACGCACGCACGCACGCACACACACACACACACACGCACACGCACACGCACACACGCACACACACACTAGCTTTGCAAACGTACATGCTGTATACGTACAGAATCAATGGACTGTACACGTGCATATCACATGCCCGGCGATGAAACACATTGAAAGCACCAATGGTAGATGTGCAACAGGCGTTAGTTTTTCCCAGGACAAATTGAACTTTGCTGAGGTATCTAAGAAGGAAACTGGTTAAATGATCAAATGTATTTTCTCCTAGCTAAATTTAGCTCATGCCCCAAAGCGGCCTTTGGAGACGCCGCTTAGTTTTTAAATCAGAGTTAACAAACACAGATTGGTAACACAATTGCCTTGATTGGTGCATTACATGAATTCTGTCTGTCCGATATATGAGCTCTGTACCCTAAACGGTCTATTCGATTTCAGATTCATACCGGACCGATATGTCCTATTTGAGATGCATAATGAAAATTGTGTGCCCGGTATTAGCTCCATACCGGACCGATCCGTCCAGAATAAGATCCATATCGGACATAGTCTGTCCGGTTCTGCCTGCATACCGGAGGTGGCCTGTCCCGTATAAGCTGCGTACCGACTGGTTTGTCCGGTTTGAGCGTTATGCAGGTCGCATATGAACCTTTTTAAACTTTATACGGGACTGGGTTTGTACCTGGTAATACAGGATTGATAAAACTGGTTTGGCGTGATGAGGAAAGATGTCTGACTACTCTCCGGAGTACCCGGGTTTGATCCCTGCCGCTTCGCAAGGGGGCACTGCAATCATCAGTGAAAGGCGCCCTCTTCGACCGCGTCCCGATAATTGTCCAGGCAGGCCGGTTCCCCCTCCCATTTAATAGCTGCACGAGTAGCTCTTGAAAGGGGTCAGTTCTGCACGTATTAGGCTACTGCAGAAATGTTTGTGCAGTCGCGTGCTTTCTCCTTGGTGCTTGAATGCTTACGAATGCGCATGCTTCAAAGAATTTGGAAAACGTGGCAGTGCAAACAAAAAAAGCTAGTGGATCATGTCCCCTCCGTCAGGCAAACTGACGCAAACGCCATTATCGTAACGGCGCTTTTAGTGTCGCATGTAATTAATTGGCAAGATAATCTACAACGTGGAATTCGAAGTAAATACCTTTTTTAACATAGTCATTTCAAAATACAAAATTTTAGTCGACGGCTCAGTGCGATTTACGCAATTTCCCTGACTGAATAGGTTGGATTTTGATAGTTTTTTGTGCTAATAATATTAAAAATTACCTTTATTTTAACACATAATAAGACTCTTGAAGGCAATATGCGAGGCTGAAAAGAAAAACGAGACCATCCACCGAATATGCCTTTGCTCGCTTATGGTTAAAAGAAAAATGCCATGAGCTTGTTTAATAAGTGCCATAGAGATAACCGGTTGCTTTTTTATTTACTGCTACCACAGCACACGTGCACCCCCAAGACAACCTATTTGCAGAGTCATCGCTCATAAACAAAGGATCACAGATGTGCAAGCAAACATTTTGACTTTCACAATCTATTTTTCAAAACTGCATTCGGCCATATGAACACTCATCAGTAAATAACGATAATGGAGAAATGCTTAACTAAATGCTACGATTCCGTGCAAAAGTTCAGTAAATAAATATTTTTGCAATACATGATGCCATACTTTTTGAATTGGATAGAACTCTGGTCTAGTTGGATGCCGTTCACGGTAAAAAAATCGTTGGCTCATGTCCTCTTTCTTTGGACACATAAATTGTGCGACAAAAAGTTTCATTGCGAACATTTTTTTTTGCATTCGTGGCTGTGCTCTCCAAAGCAACAGCTTACAAGAAGCAGTGGCAAATGTACTTGCAGGGCTAACTTTCTGTGACACTGAAAGCATGTGCTGTTGTGTGATTTTAATAAAAAGAACCAAGGGGATCCATTCCGCACCCACGAACACAATAACTTTCTTCCCTCTCTGAACGCCATGGAATGCCAGCCAGACTCGCACCTAGCCCGAGAACTCAGCTACCGGGTGGAGCACCCTCCTCAGCCTGCCGCTTCCTCTGACACTCCCCAAGACACTCATTCACGCCTTGTTACATACACGGACATCCTCCAGCATTATCGGCTCGAACGGTGTCTATACCCCCCTGCACACCGGGAACTATCCCGGCGCGAGGCCATCCATTGGCGCAAAATACAAACAGGAACCTTTCCCAACCCATGGCTATATAGCAAAATTTTCCCCAATCTTATTGAACCTAGCTGCAAACACTGCTCACAACCGGCCACATTCATTCACATGATGTGGACATGTATACGACACAACGCAGACAATACAGCTACAATAGATGCGTGGGAGTCCTGCGTACCACCGAGCTCGCCCAACAGCGCCAGCTCATTTTGCGCGCATTGGAGGCCGCAGAGTCCCAAGAGATCCCTGCTGACCTTCTCTAAGCAGTGCAACCAGTCTTTCGGCTGGTTCCCCTTCTTTGGGAGTAAATAAAGAGTTTATCATCATCATCGCACCGGTCAGTAATATCTTTTTTTTTTTTGCGCACCTGCGAGTAAGACGGCGCCTACACACAATGGAGAGGGTGCCGGCGGCGCGAGCAGCGTGAGTACCAGTTGGGACGTGGGGGATACAATGTGCACCGCCGGCGACATCTCCGACCGGTACTACTACTACTACTACTACTACTACTACTACTACTACTACTACTACTACTACTACTAATAATAATAATAATAATAATAATAATTGGTTCACAAGGAGGGAAAGGTGCAGTATCTGCCACACTTGTTCTGTGCACACCTTAACCGCGCCGTAAGGGAAGGGATTCGTTGATTCGTTTATAGGAAGGGAAAGGCGCGGTAACTGTCTCACTTGTTTTCCGTGGACACCTCAACCGCGCCGTTGGAGAAGGAAGGAAGGTGCGAGTGAAAGTGGAAAGAGAGAAATAGGAGCGTAATGGAGGGCTACGTAGTAATTTCGACCACCTGGGGATCTTTAACGTGCGCTGACATCGCACAGCCCACGACGCCTCTTCGTTTCGCCTCCATCGAAACGCAGCCGCCGAGGTCCGGTTCGAACCCGGGTACTCCGGCACAGTAGTCGGGCGTCTTACCACTGCACCACCCCGGCGAGGCAAGGGGAGGAGGAAAGAGAGAAAGAGGTACCGTAGTGGAGGGCTCCGCAGTAATTTCGACCCCATGGGGATCTGTAACGTTCACTGGCATGTTGTTGCGACTGTAGGAAGAAGGAAAAGAAAATGCACAGGCCTGCTACTAGCTCTGTAGCTGAGCCAGACCCTCTGCCTTAGGGCCGGAATACATGCAGCGTTTTTTTCCACGATTTTCGCGCGTCAAAAACTGCCGCGCCGACGCGACGCCCAGTTCGAGATACATGGAACGACGAAGCGGCGCGAGCGCCGCCGCGGATCCCTCGATGCGAAAGCAAATGCAGCAGCGAGCGGAAATAACCGCAGAGCGAGGTACGTGAGAGAAGCGACGCTGTCCCTTGTGGTAAAATCCCGAAAGTGCCCATTCTAATGCTACTGTGCTAAATGTAGAAAGCGTACATAGGTGCGCAAGGATTTGGCTCGCTCGAATTTGAACGAAGATACTTCAGAATGCCCGCTCGGGTACCAGCGGCACGGTTTTCTTTTTTATTTTTTACAAATTTCACTCCAGGGAGCAAACACACACACAACGATCCGAGAGAAGGTCGTATACTCACAAAAAAGCGACATTCCGTGCTTGATTAAGCGTTTATTTTTACGATAATCACATTTCTGCGGCCAAACTGCCCCATACCTCGTCAGCCATGGCGGCCATGTTGACAGCGGCCGCTCAAACCGGAAATGCCAGCTTTCCGCGCTCCTATTGGCTCACGTCGACAGTAGTTTCCGGTTCGAGAGGACGCCGCGCCGCCCGCGCGTCAAATATCTGGCAGGGCCAGATCGGTGGCGGCGCGCGTTTTTTCTGACGCGGGGCGTCGAGTACGCGCCATCGGGCGTAAAACGCCGGTTTGACGAGGCAAAAACGCTCCATGTATTCCGGCCTTTATGCGGACAGAAAAGAAAATAAAAAGAGAAAGAATACAGAGAGAAAGACGCACGGCGCAACAACCATCGTCCACCATCGAAGCGATGGAGGGTACAATGACGGCCTACAATAGATACAAATCCGGTGGCAGGCTAGGCTGTTTTGTGGTTGTGGCTGTAGGAAGAAGGAAAACAAAATGCACGGGCCTGCTACTGGCTCTGTAGCTGAGCTATAGCTGAGCTACCTCCGCTGCCAAATAATTAATAATTGGTTCACAGGAAGGGTAAGGCGCAGTGTCTGTCACAATTGCTCTGCGGACACCTGAACCGCGCCGTAAAGGAAGGGATGAAGGTGGAGTGGAAATGAAAAGAGAAAAAGTGGAGCCATAGTGGAGGGCTGCGGAGTAATTTCGACCACTTGGGGATCTTTAACGTGCGCTGACATTGTTGTTCGCACAGCACACAGACGCCACTTCGTTTCGCCTCCATCGAAACGCAACCGCCATAATCGGGTTCGAACCCGGGAACTCCGGCACAGTAGCCGGGCGTCTTACCCGACTACTGTCGTGTGGACAGAAGAAAAAATAAAGAAGAAAGGAAAACAAAGAGGGAGAGAAATACGCGCGCCGCAACAACAACCGTCGTCCAACTCCGAAGCAGTGGCGGGTGCAATGACGGCCTATAACAGATAAAATTCGGTGGCTGGCTAGCCCCCGCCGTAAGCGGCGTTTACCTGCCGTCCCAGCCCCGTAGGGCGACGAACTGCCACCCTTCACAACCTCTCTGCCTCGTGCGGACAGAAGAGAGAGAGTAGAGAAGAAAGGAAAAAAAGAGGCACGCCGCAACAGCCGTCATCCACCACTGCAGCCAAGTAGAGTTTAGCTGCTGGCGAACCGGAGAAGGAAAGCGTAGCAGGGGGCGGCAGCATGTTAGATGGGCGGATGAGGTTAAGAAGTTTATTTATTTTTATTTATTTATTTATTACAGGTCCCTGCAGCGCCCGAAGGCATTATTGCAGGGGGGGGGGGGGATGACAAGTAATCTTGCTGGGAACGCGTGATAAAATACATAAAAATGAAGAAAATAACACGACACAAGTGATAATGCAGAATGAGACGCATGCATCTAAAGGGGGCAACTGCGCGACGAACAAAGTCATGAAAACACTAAAAAACAACAACAAAGTAATGAAGGAAACACACGCAAGAGAACTGGGCGCCACGTCGCACATCCGATAAAAAAGCCCGAAATAAATTTTCAGTGCAACACTCAGTGATGCCAGCTGGCAGCCGGTTCCACTCATTGATCGTCAGTGGAAAAAACGAGGTTTTATACACATCTCTCCGGCATTTTATTTCGCGGATCTTCCACTGATGATCAAGTCGTCTAGACAAAAAGTGAGGTTGAAGCAGGTACCTGTCTTTGTCAATGCTGAACTTTCCAAAATAAATGCGATACATGATCTGCAGTCTGAAATGTTTTCTGCGGTGAGCTAAAGATTCCCAACCAAGATGATGTTTAATAGACGTGACACTAGATGAAAAATTATAATTGTTAGACACAAATCTGGCAGCATTATTTTGGACGCGTTCGAGCATGTCTGATAAGTAAATAAACTGGGGATCCCATTGAGGGCATGCATATTCAAGAATTGGCCTCATGTAAGTGAAATACAGGAGCTGCTTGACATTTGACTGCGCTTTGTTGAAATTACGCTTTAAAAAATTAAACATTCTGCAGGCTTTCGAGGAGGTCCCCCGGACAGTTTATACTTCGGGACCTCCTTCTGTAATACTAATAATCCATGTACATGTACCTCACAGTGAAAAATAAAGATTATGATGATGAATATGCTCAGCTTGTCTCGTCCACGTAAGGTTAGATGTGAAATATACGCCGAGATACTTATATTCAGAAACGTTTTGCTGGGGAACATTATTTATTGGGTAGCAGGTCGGTAGAGGGGAACGCTTACGAGTGAACGAGACAAGTTTGCATTTTGAAATGTTCGAAGACATTTGCCATTTTGAGCCCCAGTACTGGATAAAATTTAAATCTCGCTGAAGTTTTAATGCGTCAGAAGAAATTTCCACAACATGGTAAAGCACACAGTCGTCAGCATATAGCCGAACTTGGCAGGTGAGGTCAAGAACAATATCATTAATAAAAATGAGAAAAAGAAGGGGTCCAAGGACAGACCCCTGGGGCACACCTGAGGAGACGTTTACAGAATCGGAGTGACAACCGTTAATTACAACACGCTGCATGCGGTCCTGGAGATATGAATGAAGCCAGTCGATGATATTGGTATGTAGACCAAGACAACGTAACTTATGTAATAATAGCACATGAGGTACAGAATCAAAGGCTTTTTTAAAATCCAGAAATACACAATCAATTTGATATCCGTGGTCAAAAGAGGAAAACAGATCATTACTGAACTCAAGTAACTGGGTGGTACAGGAAAAAAACCCATTCTAAAGCCATGCTGAACTGGCGTAAAGAAGTCACGAGAGTCAAGGTGTTTCATGACTGCACTGTAAATTATATGTTCCAATGTTTTACAGCACACGCTAGTCAGAGAAATGGGTCGGTAATTAACAACAGACATTTTCGAACCGCTTTTATGCCCTGGGACAACATTAGCATTTTTCCAGTCATTTGGCAAAAATGCCGAGTTAAGCGATGTTTGGAACAAGGTGACTAAATAATGAGCAATTTCACTGGCACATGATTTTAAAATAAAGGTGGGTACACCATCAGGGCCGCTGGCGGAGGCGGCCCTGATGTTATTGACCAGTTTTAAAACACCCTGGTAAGTAAAAACAATTTCAGACATGGTTTCGGTAATAGATTCACGAGTGTTCGGAAGTTCTCCGATGTACGCTGGCGCCAAGGCAGACTGAAAATATGCATTAAAGCGGCAAGCTTTATCACCATTAGTACTAACAAGGTCACCATCGACGTCTAAGTTTGCGATTCCAACTGGTTCGCGTCCGTTGTGTTTCAGAAACGTCCACAATTCCTTGTGATTACTACGCAGTTTAGAACCCAGAATATTAAATAACTTATCCTTATGAGCTTTAATTTCAGTTTTTAGTGTACTGCCAAGGGCCCGAATTGACTGCAATACAGCAGGGCAACGATTCTTTTTATACGATCGAAGAAGGCGATGTTTTTTCCTGACAAGCCGTCTGATTTGTCGCGTGATCTATGGTTTGTCGCGGCGCCGCTTACCAGAAAGAAATTTTGTTGGGATGTATTTGTCAATTAGGCTGCCCAATTTATTTTTGAATACCTCCCAGAGTGAAATGCAGTCTAAACTCTGACTTAGAGTAATAAAATTGGGAAGGAAGGAAGCAAGTTCGTTATTCATTGATGTATAATCGCCCCTGGTAAAAACAAAGACTTTCCTAGGGAGACCTTTTGGAATTAAATAAGGAAAAGGCCTAACATTAGCAACAACACAACTGTGATCACTTATTCCTGGTATGATAACAGTGCCGCGCACTACCGGCGGTCGGTTACAGAAGAGTAAATCTAACACTGAAGATGAGTGCTGAGTTTCCCGAGTAGGCTCAGTGACGTACTGATATAGATCATTAGTAGTAATTAATTCACAAAAAGCCAAAGACAATGAAGATTTATTCGTACGAAGAGGTTTGTAGTCAACCCATTTGAAATCAGGCATATTGAAATCCCCGCCAAACAGAAAGTCATTTTTTTAAGCCAAGCAAGAAATCAGACAGTGACTGAAAATGTCAGGGTTGGTAGCGGAAGGGGGACGGTAGACGGAACCAGTAGTCAGGTCCCTTCCATTGCTTAGGCGTAGGTTACACCACACTGATTCGCAGCCAACTAGGGGCGCTGTTATGGCTGAAGAGCGAAAGCATTCCTCAACTAGTTGAAATACCCCTCCACCATGCAAGTGTCGGTCTCGACGATACACGTTATAACCAATTGGGAAAACTTCCGGGCTCAGAACGGAATCATCCAGCCACGATTGAGTGCCAATTATAACATGAGGCTTAACGGAGGAAACATGGGCAGCAAATTCATCAGTTTTATTTTTTATGCTCCTGCAATTCACGATGAGAATTGTGAATTCAAAATTTGATGATGCCGAAGGCGTAGAATGAAAATCAGGCCCATGCTGGTGAGCGGGCAGTTGCCTCCCTTTTTGCTATTCTCTAAGCTCAACAACTCGGTCATGTTCACAATCATAGACAAAGAACTTTTTATTTACGAAAAGCTTATCAAATCGCAACTTCGAAGGAAAAGCCTGATCACGAGCGTATTGTGAAAGCTTGAAACGTGCCTTTCTAACCACAGGCGTGGTCTTCGCGCAAGGCAAACTTAGTATCCCTGAGCCTAAAACCACATGATAAGATATTGTCCTTGACCTTATAACTGCAAAATTTAACTACACTAGGTCGGGTTTTGCCTTCAACAAAGCGACCTGTTCGGTGAGCACTTTCGATACTTTCAGAAGGAACATCTTGGAGAAGAAAAGAGGAAAAGAAGGCGCGCACATTTTTTTCATATTCAGACCAACTCTCTGTTGCGGAATCTTTTAGACCTAGAATAAGCAGGTTGCATTCCTTCGCGGAGGTCAAGTTCGCGGGGGTCAAGTGGATGCAGCTAGCACAGAACCGGGTTAAGTGAAGAAATATGGGAGAGGCCTTTGCCCTGCAGTGGGTATAGTCAGGCTGATGATGATGATGAACGGGAGGAGACGGCTGGAGAAATTACCTTCCTCTGATCCCGAGGTAGTCACTGCTTTTCGCTACGTATATCCAGTTGTGGCTGTAGGAAGAAGGAAAAGAAAATGCGCGGGCCTGCTACTGGCTCTGTAGCTGAGCCACCTCTGCTGTCACGTGCGTGCAGAAGAGAGATTGCTTGATTTATAGGAATGGAAAGGCGCGGTAATTGTCTCACTCGTTTTCTGTGGACACCTCCATCGAAACGCAGCCGCCGAGTTCCGGGAGAAGAGAGAAGGTAGAGAAGGAAGAAAAAGGAGAGAAACAGCCGTCGTCCACCACTTAAGGCGCAGTATCTGTCACGCTTGCTCTGTGGACACCCGAACCACGCCATAAGGAAAGGGATGAAGGTTTGAAGGAAAGGGGAGCCGTAGTGGAAGGTTTCGGATGGATGGATGGATTAAACTTTAATGTCCAACAGATAAGGTGATCTACCCACCCCCCGACACGCAGGTCAAGGGGCGGGTGCCGCCGCCTCAGAGGCAGGCCGGGAGGTCTTGGATCCCAGCAGCCTCTTCAGCCAGTTGGACGAGTAGGAGCTGGAGCTCAGGGTCCGAGCTGCGCAGCAGGGTCTCCCAGGTGTCTCTACAGCCTATATTGTTCGTCCTCCTGGGAGAATACGGGCATTCCCATATTATGTGGTCGAGGGTCCCTCTCGCCCCACAAAGATTGCACTTGTCACTCCTAGCCTCAGGGAACATGTGGTTCGCCATAACCGGGTGCGGATATGTATAAGTTTGCAGTCGCCTCCACGCCACTGCTTGTCTGCTGTTTAATTTCGGGTCTGGTGGGGGTACCAGTCTACGATCCAATCTGTAGTGCTGCGTGATCTCCCCATATTTTAGCAAGCGCTCTCCGCTTCCTCGGTCATCAAGTGGCCCTGTAGCGGCTCGGCGGTAGAGATCTTGAGCCAGCTTGTGGGCCGCCTCGTTGCCGGGGACGGCTTCGTGCGCAGGAGTCCAAATTATTTGAATTTTCCTATCCAACGTTTTCTGGCCTAGGATTCTGGCTACTAAGGGCGAGATCCTGCCCTTGCTAAAATTTTGTATGGCAGTTTTGCTGTCACTGATGACAAACTTCGCTTCCGTTCCGACGCAAGCGATCGCATTTCCTCGGCTATTTCTATGCTCCGCCCGCGCAAAGTGGCAGCTGTCACGGGATTGCCCCGGCCGCTGACGACCGTTGCTACCGTGAAACTGCCACCACCTCCCGCGGCGTCTACATAGGCTCATGTTCCGAAATTTCGCCGAATCTAATTTCTAATGCTTCGGCTCGTTTTTTCCTCCTGTCTGTTATATTCCGGGTGCATGTTTTTTGGCAGCGGGGGAATCGCCAAATTTTGTCTGACTTCTCTAGCTACCCCCACCTTGACCGTGGGACCCCTATCCGGATTTATTCCAACTTTCGTCAAAATGACTCTTCCTGTCTTCGTGGTGCTAAGTCTCTCAATTTGAGAGGTTCGCACCGCTTCCGCCAGTTCTGCCCATGTGTTGTGTACCCCTAGAGCCATCACTCTCTGTGTGGATGTGCATATGGGCAGTCCCAGCGCTCTTTTTACGCATTTTCTCATTAGAGACTCAATTTTTTCTTTTTCCACCGCTTTCAAATCTATATACGGCGTTGCGTAGCTCACTCGGCTGAAGATGCAGGCCTGTATCAGTTTCATCAAATTTTAGAGCGCAGCTCTTTGGCGCTCGTTCCTGGGTTTCGCGTCGGCGTCGGCGTCATCGTCGGCCTCGTAACCAGCACCTCCCCACTTTCATCCCCCCAGTTCGAGCCGGCGCTTGGTAACCGAAGCCTCGCAGGAAGCGCGGAGCAGCCGGAGAACACAAGGAAAGGAGGGGGGTTTGGGGGGGGGGGAGGGGTCGCCGGAGGAAGCGCTAGCATTGACTGTCTGATGCCGCTGCCGACGCTAGCGAGTCAAGACAACGTGACCGCGTAGATAATAACAATAATTGGTTCACAGGAAGGGAAAGGCGCAGTGTCTGTCACACGAGTTTGTGGACACCTGAACCGCGCCGTAAGGAAAGGGAGGAAGGTGGGAGTTAAAGTGTAAAGAGAGAAAGAGGAGCCGTAGTGGAGGGCTACAGAGTAATTTCGACCACTTGGGGATCTTTAACGTGCGCTGACATCGCACAGCACACGGACGCCTCTTCGTTTCGCCTCCATCGAAACGCAGCCGCCGAGGTCGGGTTCGAACCCGGGTATTCCGGACAGTAGTCGGGCGTCTTACCACTGTACCACCCCGGCGGGGCATGACCGCGTAGAAAAACTGATTTATTTTTTATAGGAAGGGAAAGGCGCGGTAACTGTCTCACTTGTTTTCTGTGGACACCGCAACCAAGCCGTAAGGGAAGGGAGGAAGGCGAGAGTGAAACTGGAAAGAGAGAAAGAGGAGTCGTAGTGGAGGGCTACGGAGTAATTTCGACCACCTGGGGATCTTTAACGTGCGCTGACATCGCACAGCACACGGACGCCTCTTCGTATCCCATTCCTCTAGCTCGTAACGCGTCCCACGGCTGTGACAACCTCGCGAGGTACTTGTATAGATATCCTCTTTGAGAATCAAGCATTGGTGTACCAAGTCGAACATATATCAGTCTATTTCTCCGACCACAAAGCTTCCTTCATGACTGTCAAGAACTGTTAGTGGAGTCTTTGTTAAAAGAATACGTGTGAAAAATAGAAAAAAATTCTGTGATAGCGCATACATGTGTTGCTCGATTTTTTTGCCTCAATCTATCGGAAAGGTGAAACAGCTTATTTGCTGCGCTCAAATTTCGCATTAGGAAGTAACGTAATCGTCGGTAATTTTTTTTTACCATGGTTAACTAACTGTATATACGCAAAAAACAAAAATATTATACTTTTCTCTGTGAGTGTGTGTGTAGCATGTGTGGTCACGTCTTCCACGAGCTCTGAAGCGTGCCTTTCATACTTGGTTCTCAGGAATGGAGAGGCGCGGTATCTGCCACGCTTGTTTCTGTGGACGCCTGAATCGCGCCGTAAGGGAAGGCAGGCAGGAAGCTGGGAGTGAAAGTCCGCTTGAGCTCTGAAGCGTGCCTTTTACAATTGGGTCATAAGAATGGAAAGGCACAGTATCTGTCACTTGTTTTAGAGCGCAGCTCTTTGGCGGTCGTTCCTGTGTTTCGCGGCGGCGTCGGCGTCGGCCTCGTAACCAGTTCCGTCCCCCTTTCAGCCCCACGTTCGAGCCGGCGCTTTGGCCACCGAAGCCTCGCAGGAGGAAGGGGGGTACACTCAGCGGCGAATGATGGGGGCAGGAGCGCGCGCAGCTACCGGAACACACGAGGAAAAAAAAAGGGGGGTCGCCGGAGGCAGCGCTAGCAGCGACTCACTGACGTCGCTAGCTAGTCAACACGACGTGCTGCGTAGAACACCGTCGCCGCCATGCAGAAAGAGGAGACCCCCCCCCCCCCCCCCACTCTTCCTGAGTGGAGGCGAGGGTGCTCTCCGGAGCGGCGGATCACGGTGCGTGCATCCCGTTCTCACTCGCTCCCAGGCTCGCTTCACTCGCTAGCGGCGTCAGCGAGTCGCTGCTATCTGTTCGTTGCGCAACGTTCCTATGGACCCACGCGCTGCCTCCCGCAACCTCCCGATAACTCAATTGCTCTCTTCATTTCTCGGTCCACAAAGCTTATTTCATGACAGCCAAGAACTGTTAGTGGAGTGTTTCTTGAAGGAATACGTGTGAAAAATAAAAAAAAGAAGTATGTAATTGTGCTAATGTGCGTAATTGTGCTTGTGTGCCTTGCTCGAAATCCTTGCCTCTTTTTTTTCTCTATTGGTTCACGGGAAAGGAAAGGCGCAGTATTTGTCACATTTGCTCTGTGGATCCCAGTCGAAAAAGACTACAGAACTGCGTCAAAAATACGACAAAATGTCCTGTAGTTCTGTCGTAACCATCAGATTTTTCTGTAGTTGTGTAGTACTTTTCTGTAGTTCTGTAGTTTTTCTGTAGTACATTTCTGTTGTCTGTAGTTCTGTAGCACTATTCTGTTGTAACTACAGAAATTTCTGACGTTACGACAGAATGTTCTGTTGCGACAACAGGTTTCCCGTTAAAAGCCGCACAGAAATTCTGTCGTAACATCAGAAAGTTTTCTGTCGTTTTTTTTTCGACTGGGGACACCTGAACCGCGCCGTAAGGGAAGGGAGGAAGGTGGGAGTGAAAGTGGAAAGACAGAAAGGGGAGCCGTAGTGGAGGGCTACGGAGTAATTTCGACCCCCTGGGGATCTTTAACGTGCCCTGACATCGCACAGCATACGGACGCCTCTTCGTTTTGCCTCAGTTTATCGAAAAGATGAAACAGCTGATGAGCTGCGCTCAAATTTCGCATTAGGAAGTAACATAATCGTGGGCATTTTTTTCCTTTAACCCTCGGCCTCTGTTGGCCACCCGCCCAATTCGGCTCAGGGTCTGCATCGTGTGATTCTCCAGCCTCTTGATGGTCTCGCCATTATGTCCGTGTAACTGGAGAATCAAGCCCAAGATTCTGATTTGCTCGACTATTGGTACCTCGTTACCCGCCACTTTAATTTTGATCTCCGACGGTGCCTTGCCCCTTAAGTGCTTCGGATTGTATATAAACAATTCTGATTTCTGCTGCGAGTACGCTAGGCCTCTCTCTGCCGCGTAATCGACTATAATGTCGGTGGCGGCTTGGAGCAGGTTTTCGACGCACGAATCACTTCCCCGGTTGACCCAAAGGGTGATATCATCCGCATATATACTAAATTTTAATCCTTCGAGCTTTGCCAATTGCTCGGGGAGTTCCCTCATAGCCACGTTGAAGAGTAGGGGGGACAGCACTGATCCCTGGGGCGTACCCTTACTCCCTAGCTCTATTGCGGGGGATTCCAGCGTCTGGAACTTCATGCAGGCCGTTCTACCCGTCAGAAAGTCCCTGATGTACCGATATGCCCTGGTACCTACATTAATCTGGTTCAGCCCTTCCAGGACCGCCTCATGTTTTACGTTATCGAAAGCCTTCGTGAGGTCGAGCCCCAAAATTGCTTTCGCATCTGTAGACTTTGAGTCTATTATGTCATGTTTGATTTGGAGCATGACGTCCTGCGTACACAAGTGAGGACGGAACCCGACCATCTCATGTGGCCACAGATCACCCTGCTTCATGAAAGTACTCAGTCTGGTCTGGACGACGTGCTCCATCAATTTCCCCACGCATGAGGTTAAGGAAATTGGTCGTAAATTTGCCAGTTGAGGAGGCTTCCCTGGTTTCGGTATTAAAATAATGCTTGCCGTCTTCCACTGTTGTGGGAGCTCGCTTTTTTCCCAACATTCCTGCATATACTCCGTTAGATACCTAATGGAGTCATCATCTAGGTTCCTGAGCATTTTGTTCGTTACTCCGTCAGGGCCTGGAGCCGACTTCGTTTTAAGTCCTACAATCTCCGCCCTCACTTCCGCTTCTGTGATGGGGGCGTCCAGCGCCTCGTTAGGCGCTCCACCATAGTCGGGAAGTGGGGTTCGTGAAGTTTCCCCCACATAAGTCTCAATTAATTTGTTCATGAAATCATCATCGTTCCCTTCGAAAGCGTGCCTCACTTTTGCCAATCTTATACCAGATTGCGTCTTCGAGTTGTCTGGGTCCAACAAGTGCCGGAGGAAGCTCCACGTCTTGGAGAGGTTCATGCTCCTCTCCATTTCGTCACACTTGTCCCAATTTTGTTCGCATAATTTGAAAGTATAGTCTTTGATTTCCTTATTATGTCGCGCAATCCTTCTTCTGAGGTTGCGGTTCCATTTCTGCTTTTTGAGACGACGCTCCATGCTCTGCTTAGCTTCCCACATATGCAGAAGACGGTTGTCCGCAATCTCCGGGGCGTTATCAATAATAATAAATATTTGGTTCACAGGAAGGGAAAGGCGCAGTATCTGTCACACTTGCTATGTGGACACCTGAACCGCGCTGTAAGGGAAGGATGAAGGTGGGAGTGAAAGTGGAAAGAGAGAAATGGGAGCCGTAGTGGAGGGCTACGGAGTAATTTCGACCACCTGGGGATCTTTAACGTGCGCTGACATCGCACAGCACACGGACGCCACTTCGTTTCGCCTCCATCGAAACGCAGCCGCCGAGGTCGGGTTCGAACCCGGGTATTCCGGACAGTAGTCGGGCGTCTTACCACTGTACCACCCCGGCGGGGCATGACCGCGTAGAAAAACTGATTTATTTTTTATAGGAAGGGAAAGGCGCGGTAACTGTCTCACTTGTTTTCTGTGGACACCGCAACCAAGCCGTAAGGGAAGGGAGGAAGGCGAGAGTGAAACTGGAAAGAGAGAAAGAGGAGTCGTAGTGGAGGGCTACGGAGTAATTTCGACCACCTGGGGATCTTTAACGTGCGCTGACATCGCACAGCACACGGACGCCTCTTCGTATCCCATTCCTCTAGCTCGTAACGCGTCCCACGGCTGTGACAACCTCGCGAGGTACTTGTATAGATATCCTCTTTGAGAATCAAGCATTGGTGTACCAAGTCGAACATATATCAGTCTATTTCTCCGACCACGAAGCTTCCTTCATGACTGTCAAGAACTGTTAGTGGAGTCTTTGTTAAAAGAATACGTGTGAAAAATAGAAAAAATTCTGTGATAGCGCATACATGTGTTGCTCGATTTCTTTGCCTCAATCTATCGGAAAGGTGAAACAGCTTATTTGCTGCGCTCAAATTTCGCATTAGGAAGTAACGTAATCGTCGGTAATTTTTTTTTACCATGGTTAACTAACTGTATATACGCAAAAAACAAAAATATTATACTTTTCTCTGTGAGTGTGTGTGTAGCATGTGTGGTCACGTCTTCCACGAGCTCTGAAGCGTGCCTTTCATACTTGGTTCTCAGGAATGGAGAGGCGCGGTATCTGCCACGCTTGTTTCTGTGGACGCCTGAATCGCGCCGTAAGGGAAGGCAGGCAGGAAGCTGGGAGTGAAAGTCCGCTTGAGCTCTGAAGCGTGCCTTTTACAATTGGGTCATAAGAATGGAAAGGCACAGTATCTGTCACTTGTTTTAGAGCGCAGCTCTTTGGCGGTCGTTCCTGTGTTTCGCGGCGGCGTCGGCGTCGGCCTCGTAACCAGTTCCGTCCCCCTTTCAGCCCCACGTTCGAGCCGGCGCTTTGGCCACCGAAGCCTCGCAGGAGGAAGGGGGGTACACTCAGCGGCGAATGATGGGGGCAGGAGCGCGCGCAGCTACCGGAACACACGAGGAAAAAAAAAGGGGGGTCGCCGGAGGCAGCGCTAGCAGCGACTCACTGACGTCGCTAGCTAGTCAACACAACGTGCTGCGTAGAACACCGTCGCCGCCATGCAGAAAGAGGAGACCCCCCCCCCCCCCACTCTTCCTGAGTGGAGGCGAGGGTGCTCTCCGGAGCGGCGGATCACGGTGCGTGCATCCCGTTCTCACTCGCTCCCAGGCTCGCTTCACTCGCTAGCGGCGTCAGCGAGTCGCTGCTATCTGTTCGTTGCGCAACGTTCCTATGGACCCACGCGCTGCCTCCCGCAACCTCCCGATAACTCAATTGCTCTCTTCATTTCTCGGTCCACAAAGCTTATTTCATGACAGCCAAGAACTGTTAGTGGAGTGTTTCTTGAAGGAATACGTGTGAAAAATAAAAAAAAAGAAGTATGTAATTGTGCTAATGTGCGTAATTGTGCTTGTGTGCCTTGCTCGAAATCCTTGCCTCTTTTTTTTCTCTATTGGTTCACGGGAAAGGAAAGGCGCAGTGTTTGTCACATTTGCTCTGTGGATCCCAGTCGAAAAAGACTACAGAACTGCGTCAAAAATACGACAAAATGTCCTGTAGTTCTGTCGTAACCATCAGATTTTTCTGTAGTTGTGTAGTACTTTTCTGTAGTTCTGTAGTTTTTCTGTAGTACATTTCTGTTGTCTGTAGTTCTGTAGCACTATTCTGTTGTAACTACAGAAATTTCTGACGTTACGACAGAATGTTCTGTTGCGACAACAGGTTTCCCGTTAAAAGCCGCACAGAAATTCTGTCGTAACATCAGAAAGTTTTCTGTCGTTTTTTTTTTTCGACTGGGGACACCTGAACCGCGCCGTAAGGGAAGGGAGGAAGGTGGGAGTGAAAGTGGAAAGACAGAAAGGGGAGCCGTAGTGGAGGGCTACGGAGTAATTTCGACCCCCTGGGGATCTTTAACGTGCCCTGACATCGCACAGCATACGGACGCCTCTTTGTTTTGCCTCAGTTTATCGAAAAGATGAAACAGCTGATGAGCTGCGCTCAAATTTCGCATTAGGAAGTAACATAATCGTGGGCATTTTTTTCCTTTAACCCTCGGCCTCTGTTGGCCACCCGCCCAATTCGGCTCAGGGTCTGCATCGTGTGATTCTCCAGCCTCTTGATGGTCTCGCCATTATGTCCGTGTAACTGGAGAATCAAGCCCAAGATTCTGATTTGCTCGACTATTGGTACCTCGTTACCCGCCACTTTAATTTTGATCTCCGACGGTGCCTTGCCCCTTAAGTGCTTCGGATTGTATATAAACAATTCTGATTTCTGCTGCGAGTACGCTAGGCCTCTCTCTGCCGCGTAATCGACTATAATGTCGGTGGCGGCTTGGAGCAGGTTTTCGACGCACGAATCACTTCCCCGGTTGACCCAAAGGGTGATATCATCCGCATATATACTAAATTTTAATCCTTCGAGCTTTGCCAATTGCTCGGGGAGTTCCCTCATAGCCACGTTGAAGAGTAGGGGGGACAGCACTGATCCCTGGGGCGTACCCTTACTCCCTAGCTCTATTGCGGGGGATTCCAGCGTCTGGAACTTCATGCAGGCCGTTCTACCCGTCAGAAAGTCCCTGATGTACCGATATGCCCTGGTACCTACATTAATCTGGTTCAGCCCTTCCAGGACCGCCTCATGTTTTACGTTATCGAAAGCCTTCGTGAGGTCGAGCCCCAAAATTGCTTTCGCATCTGTAGACTTTGAGTCTATTATGTCATGTTTGATTTGGAGCATGACGTCCTGCGTACACAAGTGAGGACGGAACCCGACCATCTCATGTGGCCACAGATCACCCTGCTTCATGAAAGTACTCAGTCTGGTCTGGACGACGTGCTCCATCAATTTCCCCACGCATGAGGTTAAGGAAATTGGTCGTAAATTTGCCAGTTGAGGAGGCTTCCCTGGTTTCGGTATTAAAATAATGCTTGCCGTCTTCCACTGTTGTGGGAGCTCGCTTTTTTCCCAACATTCCTGCATATACTCCGTTAGATACCTAATGGAGTCATCATCTAGGTTCCTGAGCATTTTGTTCGTTACTCCGTCAGGGCCTGGAGCCGACTTCGTTTTAAGTCCTACAATCTCCGCCCTCACTTCCGCTTCTGTGATGGGGGCGTCCAGCGCCTCGTTAGGCGCTCCACCATAGTCGGGAAGTGGGGTTCGTGAAGTTTCCCCCACATAAGTCTCAATTAATTTGTTCATGAAATCATCATCGTTCCCTTCGAAAGCGTGCCTCACTTTTGCCAATCTTATACCAGATTGCGTCTTCGAGTTGTCTGGGTCCAACAAGTGCCGGAGGAAGCTCCACGTCTTGGAGAGGTTCATGCTCCTCTCCATTTCGTCACACTTGTCCCAATTTTGTTCGCATAATTTGAAAGTATAGTCTTTGATTTCCTTATTATGTCGCGCAATCCTTCTTCTGAGGTTGCGGTTCCATTTCTGCTTTTTGAGACGACGCTCCATGCTCTGCTTAGCTTCCCACATATGCAGAAGACGGTTGTCCGCAATCTCCGGGGCGTTATCAATAATAATAAATATTTGGTTCACAGGAAGGGAAAGGCGCAGTATCTGTCACACTTGCTATGTGGACACCTGAACCGCGCTGTAAGGGAAGGATGAAGGTGGGAGTGAAAGTGGAAAGAGAGAAATGGGAGCCGTAGTGGAGGGCTACGGAGTAATTTCGACCACCGGGGGATCTTTAACGTGCGCTGACATCGCACAGCACACGGACGCCACTTCGTTTCGCCTCCATCGAAACGCAGCCGCCGAGGTCGGGTTCGAACCCGGGAACTCCGGACAGTCGTCGGGCGTCTTACCACTTTACCACCCCGGCGGGGCCGGGGCGTTTTCACCTTCGAGCAATTTTGTTGCCTCTCTAACGTCCGATTTGAGCGCCGTCGCCCATTCCTCGATGCTTCTGATGGGCTCTAGTTCCTGAGCCCTACTGATATCTCTAAATTCATCCCACTCAACGAACAATTTCGACCACCTGGGGATCTTTAACGTGCGCAGACATCGCACAGCACACGAACGCCTCTTCGCTTCGCCTCCATCGAAACGCAGCCACCGAGGTCGGGGAGGAGAGAGAAGGTAAAGAAGGAAGAAAAGGGAGAGAAACAGCCGTCGTCCACCAGTTAAGGCGCAGTATCTGTCACACTTGCTATGTGGACACCCGTACCGCGCTATAAGGGAAGGATGAAGGTGGGAGTGAAAGTGGAAAGAGAGAAAGGGGAGCCGTAGTGGAGGGCTACGGAGTAATTTCGACCACCTGGGGATTTTTAACGTGCGCAGACATCGCACAGCACACGGACGCTACTTCGTTTCGCCTCCATCGAAAAGAAGCCGCCGTGGTCGGGTTCGAACCCGGGAACTCCGGCACAGTGGTCGGGCGTCTTAGCACTGCATCACTCCGGAGCAGATACAAATTCGGTGGCTGGCTAGCACCCGCCGCAAGCGGCGTTGACCTACCGTCCCCGCCCCGTGGGACTAGGAACAGCCACCATTCACCACCTCTCCCACCTATATCCAGGTATGCTGTCATGTTCACGGTAGAATTTTTTCAGTGGCCATGTTTAATTTTTTTCAGTGAGCACGTGCGCCTTCCATCTATGCTCTGATTGGGCAGCATATCTGATTGTTTCCTTCCAATGACAGCCTGCCGAGTAGGTAGGCTGCGGTAAAGTGTGCCGGAAGACGCGATCAGGAACGGCACTATTAAAGTACTAGTCGCACTTTCTCTGCACTTGTCGACGCTATTTTATGCTACGTGCAACGTTTGTCCGGTGTCCCAGTTTTACAACTAGGAATTACAAGGAGCATTCGTCGTGGCACCAGTATGCCTAGCGAAGAGGAAACCGGCTGCTCGGGTGAGTGCCTGCGCGATTGCATGGTGCTTTTGGTGTTAGGAGCTCGAGCCGAAGTCCGTGCAAATGACCCACCACACATGGCAGCTCAGTTTCGACGGAGACAGGCTGCATCAGAGCATGCGCGCTTTTGATGGCGTGCTTCTCTGGAGCTGCTTGGAAAGAACCGCGGCTGAGCCGAAATGCCCGCATTTTAACCCAGGCAGAGCGGTTGCGTTTCGATTTATGGGGAAAAGAGAAGTGCGCCAGTGGGTATTAGTGTCGGTTGAGTATCAGAAGGTAGCACAAATTGATCCGGGGCTGTCCAGCATGGAGTCAGTTATAGCTTGAGTTGATGCATCGTTATATACGCAGCTGTTTGTTTTTCGAGAAAACTTTTATACTTTCATCAATATACCAGTTTTGGGATATATTAGACTTGTTACAAATATGCACTTCTTTGTTGCGTCTATGCACGTTTTGGTAGCAACTGTCGCACATGCTTAAATTTCGTCCGCGCTAGGATATATGCTTTTGTCTGCCTTTCTCTTCTTGATGTGTGATTGTTTTGTACGTAAGCTGGCACTTGGTTTGCAAAATATTCTTAAGGCATTTCTGTCTGCCCCTTTATTACTGCATCCTATTGTCATCATCGGAACATAATATTGGCCCTGCCGGGGTGGTGCAGTGGTTACGGCGCTCGACTACTGTTCCCAAGGGCGCGGGATCGAATCCCGGCCTCGGCGGCAGCTTTTCGATGGAGGCGAAAAGCAAGACGCCCGTGTGCTGTGCGATGTCAGTGCACGTTTAAGAACTCCAGGTGGTCGAATTTCCGGAGTCCTTCACTACAGCGTCTCTCATAGCCTGAGTTGCTTTGGGACGTTAAACCCCACAAAACAAAGAACCAAACCGAACATAATATTGAAGCTATCAGGACATAATATTAAAACAAATGTAATGCAGCCAGTACATTCGCCTTCTATTGCTGTTTCGTAGTGACGCTTCGCGAGCGTTGTCAGCCGCATACTCTGCTTTTAGCATCCTGAATGCTGCGTAATCTTCAAAGGCGCTTGAGCCAAGGTAACGAAAATTTCTGCAAGTTCACGTGAACCGCACCATTTCTCATTCCTCCAATCTGGTACAAACTGTCACCACGATGTACCATTCATGCGCAGCAACATTAAACAAGGCTGAGGTCTCCTACATTCTTTGCCCTACCACTTTGGTGCAGTGGTTAGGACGCTCGGCTAGTGTGCGCAAGGACGGGGGATAGAGCCCCTGCCGCGGCGGCCTCTTTTCAATGAAGGCGGAAAGCAAGGCGCCCGTGTGCTATGCGGTGTCTGTGCACGTTAAAGAACCTGAGGTGGCCGAAATTTCCTGAGCCTTCCTGCGGCGTCCCTCACAGCCTGAGACATTTTCAGGTGTTACGCGTGTACCAAATCAATCCTGCATTTTAAGGCGGAAGCCTTTAATGGCTCATACTGTCATGGACAAAGTGTGTCCCGCTTTTGCGGCGGCTGTCGTGTGGCGTAAGTACCTTGGCGCGCCTTCCTGTGTGGGACTGCAGATGGCAGGAACGCTAGACATGATGAGACTTCTCAGGCTTTCGCGTTTCACTACATTAGTTAAGTCCCTCATAATTTTCTTTGACGACAGAGAAGGAACAAAGCTTTGTGGTATGCTACATGATGGGGTGGTCTAAATAAGGGTCTTTGCACTATGGCGTCCCTATATATATATATATATATATATATATTTTTTTATTTTTAGGGCAGTAAAACCTAATTTGGACTTGCCACCAGCGACGTGTGTGACGGCTGTGGCGCTGTAGAAACTCTCGAACATCTTCTGCACTGCGCCGCGCTAGCCGTACCACGACGTGAATATATCGAACAGGCGGGTTTGATGACCCGCTTATTTACCTCGCCATATAGCGCGCAGTGACTGAACGCTCCGCGTGTGCTATTTCGGATAATAACGGCCGATCGCCCACGACGGTCGTCAACGTGTTTCGTAGTGTGCAAGTGCGTGCGTAGTGGACAGTTGCCTGGACGCAGAGCTATTGCGGAGGCCCGCCCGATGTGCCGAGTGCTTAGTGACCAAATATATTTGCGGGTGGGCCTCAAGCAAACTACTGTATACTGCACCATAGTGTATTTCTTTTATTTTTACCAACCCTTTTCTTTCTTTCTATCGCTCACATCTTTGATTTCCTCTACCCCTTCCTCGCTATCCCTTTATTCCCGTCGCCCCAGTTTAGGTGCTTCAGGTATCAGATAGCAGATACCGGGGCTGGCAAACATCTTTTCCTTCCTTTTGTATATACAATAAATAACCACTACCACAACCACCACCACTTTTATATTGGCGGCGCTCCCCAGGTATCACTCGTCTGAAAGTGAAGGCTGGGCTTGTGCGCAATCCGTGCTTTCAGAAATTCCCATACATATGCGTCTGAAAAGTTTACACTTTCTTGATCCCACACTGTCCCCCTCTTCCGCAAAGAAGCACGAAGTTTACGAAAGGATTTCCCCACCGCGCATCCTATGCAATGTCTTCATGCGTTCGTGTGCCGTGTGTAATTATGCTGTTGAACGCACGTGCTTCGCACGTAGGGAGCGTTTGAATAAGCTTTTTCGCTGCGACGCTCTCGTCGTCGTCTGCTGACTGAACTCGGTGTTAATTCCCTGTCTAAATCTCTTGAGTTACTGGTTTTGTTGGGTTTGTAGGTTTTAACGTATACCAAAGTGAATCAGGCTATGGAGATCGCCGTATACTGGAGGACTCCGGAAATTTCGACCAACCAGCTATTCGTTTTTCAACGCGCAGGCCTGATTCTGAAGCGAACCTCTGTGTCCTGAAGCGGTTCTTGCAAATGTTTTTGCAGACACTTTCGTCTGCTTCCGAGCGCAGCCAGTTGGTTACTTGCGCCTTCGGAGAACCACGCGAGCAACAACAGCAAGCATACTTCGCCAAGCTGCGCTCTGCCAAACGGTTCCCATTCAGCTATGTCGCGCTCTGTTCTTGAAAAACCTTGATATATTCGTCTCTCTGTTTATATAAGTATTGCATGCATGTTGGAAAAAAATTAAAGAGCAGGGCAGAATCTGCATTAGAGTAATGCGAAAGCACCGAAGCTGCTGTTGGTTGCTGCTGGTTGCTTCTAGTTGCTTAATTCCCTTCTTGTTTCCCAATTTTAGTCTTTGGTACTTTCAAATTGCCGGCCAATCCCTTCTTATGCCCCTTTTTTCGGCTCTACTTCCGGTTTCGTGCCGTCAGATCCTCTACGTCAATTTAATTCACTTCTTGTTTACCCATTTTAGTCTTTAATGCTCAAATTGCGCGCCAATCCCTTCATATGCCCCTTTTCGGCTCTACTTCCGGTTGCGTGACGTCACATCCTTGACGTCGCCTCTACACCCCTTTCTCTCTTTTTGCTTTCTCTCCCACCTTCCTTCCTTCCCTTACGGCGCGGTTCGGGTGTCCACAGAACAAGTGTGACAGATACTGCGCATTTCCTTTCCCGTGAACCAGTTATTCTAATTAAATACCTAATTAACTTATCCGCAAATTTTCTTGAACGCAGCATTATGTCACCCTCTATCGATTGACACCACTCATTAACTTCTACCACTTCTCGGATACTCTTTTGCGTGTTCTGCCTCTAATTAATTACCTAATTAGCTTATTGGCCTGATTATTTTTTCGGACACAGCATTGCGTCACCCTCTGTCGATTGACACCCCTCATTAACCTCTCATCATCATCATCATCATCAGCCTGACTATACCCACTGCAGGGCGAAGGCCTCTCCCATATTTCTCCACTTAACCCGGTTCTGTGCTAGCTGCATCCACTTGGCAGCTTAATCTCATCCGCCCACCTCACTTTCTGCCGCCCCCTGCTACGCTTTCCTTCCCTTGGAATCCAGTTTGTTACCCTCAGCGACCATCGGTTATCCTCTCTTCGCACTACATGTCCTGCCCATGCCCATTTCTTCTTAATTTCCACCAGAATGTCGGTAACCTCTACCATTTCTCAAATACTCACAAATGCTGCGAACACGATTTTGCGGACACGCTCTGCGGACATGGTCTGTGGACGCGGTCTTCGTACAGAAATCTGTGAACATAACGAAGTAATGCTTTCGCATTAATAACGCGCTCGCGGTGTCACTACGAAAGAACCGCGTCGGTGTGACGCTAAGTAGATGATGCCGGGAGCCGGCAAGCAGCCGTTCGCATTCAGGTATATTTTCTAGGCACTATGATTCAGTTTATGTGGCATTATTCCTGTCAGAGTGGAAGCCGGGGCCTGTCAGCATGTTTTACGAGACAGGACAATCGAACATCAGCGAGGCTCGATTGCAAATGCGGATGCTCATCTAATTGCTGCCGTCTCTAACGCCGGCATCGGGCGGCGCGTGTGTTTTGTGTTCCCCAAAGAAGGCGCCACGCCTTCTTTGAAGATGACGCGCAAGCCTAAGGCAGTAAACTCGTCTTGTAAAACCTCGTTTTGCGTCTGACTGTTCATGTTTCGATGCCCGTATGAAGAGAAATCTGTGTCCAAGTGTTGTCTCTTGGGCTTATTTAGACGTCTTTGGTCACCGTCAACAGTGCTAAAGGCATTTTATGCTTAACTGAGCCAACACCCGCGCACCATTTTGCTGTCATCCGGGCAACTATTACCCTTCATCCGGACACCTAACGAGATTTCATGAGACTTACGTATCTGCTTTCTCAAGCTTCCGTGCCCGCCTCAAGAATGGCTCCTCACGCGTAGAACGTCTCCGAATGTTGCGGTCGAAGCGGCAGTCGTGCGGAGTACGTTTGTGCATTTGTAATCGAGTCTGTCACTGCGCTGGATCTTTAGTTCATGATGTTTATCTTTAGTAGTTTTCTACGCACGCTTGAGGAGCACTCGAACGTGCTGATTCTCCTACGTTATCTATATATGAAGTTATGCGCCAAATAAGTACGTGAGAAATAATAGATACACAAATTATGTGTAGGGATCAAGCGAGCAGCAAACTGTATGGAGTGGGAATACGAAATGGGAGAGGCAAAGAGAGACAAAAAAAGAGTAAATGATCGTTACTATTATAAAGTAATTACGCTGGTGGTTCACCTAGGTTCTGGAAACGTTTGGCGGCAGCCCTCCAGGCTTTACCGCTCAGCTGGCGTTGAAGTGAGCTCTGAGTGGGCCTGCTTCGCCTTCCTGTGCTCACGGTGTAGTTCCTTTAAAGTGTATGCTTTACGGTGCTCAGGGCAGTTCCAACCCATGAGGAGGACGTCGGAAATCGCTACACAGGCCCGGAAATGCTTTTGCAAGGTATTGCGCAGGCCACATTTTATTGTGTCGAACTAGGTTTGATAGTGCGGCTTGCATGGTTCGCCGTATAGTGGCTTTCGGACGAGTGTGGCCTGGGGGAGCCCGCGTATTTCAAGTGACTAAATAGGTGGTAGTTATTTTTTTGCCGTATGTTAGTGGAGAGGAAGGTGGAAATCGGGTGGACGTTGAGCAGGGCTTGGACTGTATGACCTCGAACTAATCTGTCAGCCGGATCACTGCTTTTATGCCTTCGTTGGGATCCACAAAACAAAAGCCAGATGCATGCTCCTCTCGAGGCGAGTTCGACCTCATGGAAGGGTACAGGTGTCATGCTGGCGCCTCCATTGCAACAATCAAGCACTAGAAATTATACAGCATTAATTTTGGAGCAGTTATATGTTGCAGTATAGAGTAGGTTCTAACAGCATATCTATAAACGTCTATATCAAATTCTTTACCTAAGCATGTCATAAAAATGCCTGAGGAGCCGCGTCAAAATTTGCTTTAACGAGTGCTATAATCGTCGACCTTTTTTGGGGGGATGTGACTATTGTGTTTGGTTCACGAATCTTACAACGTGGCTTCCATTACACTTCTAGTGGTTGAGAATCTTTTACGTAAACCAATATGAATGTCAAATGTATTTGTTCATTGGACCAATCAGCGGTGTTGCTTTAGCTACAGGACACGGTAATCAATTCTGATTGCCCAAAGTATTACTATAATGACTCTACACTCTCTCTTAGTCCGGTATTTGGTGTAGGAGAACGGGTAAGGCTTTCTGCATAGCATCAAACGGCTGTGTGTGGCGCATATAGTACAAATGGGGTAAGAATATCAACAGAGCAAATAGCACACCTTCGCACTTTATTATAATATATTGCGGTTCTGTTATATTGCGGAACAGAGCTTCTAGTAAAATCATGGCAACGCGTCCCGAGCACTAACTGCTACACCGATTTAGTTGTTGTGGCAGCAATGCGTGGAAGCATTTACATTTGTGAACATTTCTCATCTGTCTCTTATATCTGTTACATGACAACCGCGTCCATTCCAGGCTCGGTATCTGCATGGAGGAGATGCGTTTTCACAGGGGGCTCTTGGGGAAAAATGACGCACAAGATAAAGGACTGTTGGCGGCACCACTACCGTTCGCAACGAGAAAGAAGGTGGCACTGCAGACTGTACGGAATGCTTGTGGCCACCTGTTCCAAAAACAACTGGTAGGCATAGGTCCAATATACTTGGGAAGGGACCCGTTTTCCCTCCACGCCGATATCCACAAATATTAACTTTGTGGAATGAAATCTCCCGAACTCGCTTAATTCGAAGTGCTGGTTCATTCGCAATAATGTTTTGTATTTACCTTCAACTTCCGATATGTTCGAATGACTGCGAGAGATGGAAGCGAGTTCCAGAACAGTTAACGCTAGCGTCAGGTGAGAATCAGTTACAGGTGCACAGCAGCAGGCATTTCTGTGTACAACTTTAGCGCATTTGTTTTCGACACAAACGCACGTTAGTTCAATACAACTCGATTCCAATCTGCCTCTCGAGGAGGCAGGGCGGCTACCCAGCTGAACATCTCTTGAGGCCTTCAGTTTCGCAGAAAAGCAAAGCGAAAGCAAAGCGGACTGAGAAGATCGTATTCATCCTCTGACATGGTTGTGTTCTACTTCCACACTGCCATTAGTTTTAGCGTTCTCAGCACCGACATCACAGGGAACGCCGTTTCTCAACAATATAATGGGAAGTATAGGTGGAACAGTGTTGGAGATACGCGTATGGGCCGCACTATTCCAAATCAAGCTATTTATTTACCTGAAACATTATTATGCACAATGCACATCGACAAACCAATGTGTTTGTTTCTTACTTTCGGTGATGTTCATGTTATCTCAGGGTTTGAAGTGCTTGGGGGGTTACTGATAATTGATGAAAGTCATTTGTCTTTGTCCACCAGAAGCATTGAAGGCTGTGTCGGCCTACTGTAGCACTGAAGCAGGTGTCCCTGCGGGCTATCGCGCCTGCGCGGTCATTGTCTACCAAGCATGAGATGGATTTTGTTCTATGAAGTGAACTGAAGGTTTGAGGTGGTGGTTCGTAATCCGTTTACATGCCTTCCGCGGCTCAGTGTAAAACCTTTGGAACGAATTTGTGGCGGTTCTGGGTGGCCTCGTTTGTTTCAGGCATTGAATCTCACAGCGCGACGCTTTAGCATGTTTCCTTTCGTCCTGGAACCTCTGTGGAACAGAATGACAGGGCTTCTTCGTGCCGAGAAGGTTTCAGGAGGAGCCATTTGAGGCGTCTTTCTAAATCTCCGCTAATAAATATAAAAAGAACCCGCATTCGCAAATTATTTCTTCTCTGGTGAAGAAGTTCAGTGCCATTGTTCTTGCATTATTTGTGAAGTAGACTGTTGCTCATTTATTGTTAAGAAATGGTGGGGAATTAGATAGTTCATAATCCATGCGATCAAAATTTATGGACGCTCAAATGTTGAAGTTTTATTATTTATGATGTGAAACACCATCAGAAGCTTCGCTAAAATCGAGAAATAAAGCATCAATTACACACTTTTTGTCAAGGTATGAGACTAGTGAATATATTACAGTGACTGGTTGTGTAATTGTGGACTAGCGTTTTCTAAAATCTTGTTGAAAAATAGACAGTACGGAGCGTTTATCTTGAAATTCGTTAATCTGATTGGCAACACTATGTGTTCAATTAGCTTACAATATGAGGAAATCAGTGATAATGAATTGTAGTTTTCTAACATTGAATGGCCGTCGTGCGGCCTTCTTGAATGGAGCTGTGCCGGCCTTCTTGAATGCCGGCACAACTCCATCTAATTTTTAAAGTAATTTTCCAGAAACTCAAAATGCACACACTATAGTAGGAATGAACTTGGCACTTGATTCAGCATATCGCCTCAAAAATATTTGTAAAGTTTTCAGAACCACACGAAGATTTAGCTCTTAAGGATAAGATCATCGAAACTATGCCAGGACATGAAAATAAATTCACTTCAGATGGATGAAATGCTCAGTTTTCGGATGAACAAAGAGTAAATTTAGAGAATATGCTTTGGAAATAAAAGTTGGAAGGACTCGCAATATTCTGATGATCAGTAATGATTGATCCGTCAATAAAATTTGTGATACTAGTTTCTTCTTTTCGCTGAAATGTCTCCAGGATGTTTCGGGCTATTCAACAATAAAGTTGGGTAATACCGTATTGAAACATCTTTCCCTCGAGGTTCGCACTGCACGTGCAAGGTTTTTTTAAATTTCTTTAAGGTGGTCGAGTCGTAAGCGGTTTTTCTCCAGCCTTTTTCTTAGAGGTCATGTGGATAATTTCACGTGTCATTTACGGATTTTGTTGACTACTTGGCATTTATCAGGCACAACGTTATCGATACAGAATGGACACATGTCTTTTAAAAGGTGCCAAAGTTCTATGCCATTCTCGTTAAAATCTGCTAGGCACGTATCGATAGGTTGTATAATGTCTGCGCCATTTGAATGTGGGTATTCTCTGAAGGAACACTAGAAAAGTTTCTCAGCTAAGAGGAAGAGACTATGGGTACACCGATACTGAGAATTCGGTGATCAGATATACCTTCTGCTATTGCTACAGTATATGGTTTGTGGAGTTTAACGGCCCAAGGTTACTCAGGCTATGAGATACGCCGTAGGGGATGACTCCGGAAATTTCGATCACTTGGGGTTCTTTAACGTGCACTGACATCGCACAGCACGCGGCCGCCTTGCTTTTTCGCCTTCATCGAAAAGCGGCTGCCGAGACCTGCACTCGATCCAGCATCCTTGGGAACAGTAGTCGAGTGCTGTAACCATTGCGCTACTCCGGCGGGGCTGTTACAGTATATTCTGTTAACATTCTGGGCAAAAATACCAAATTAAGCACAGATTGCAAGGTCCCTGCGAGCGTGTTTGCTGCATGCATTTTATTTATGGTTTGCCTTTTATATACTTTGTTTTATTCTACTTTAAAACCAGCCACATGCGTTGCTCTCAGTGATTCAACATGACACATTCAATGACACATACAACATAGCGTGTTTTCACAGCACCTTAAATGCGCAGCTAATCATGTAGTCCCTGCCGACAACATGGTAAAGTTTCAGCCCTCACTGGAGTCTTCCCATTGCAGGTGGCCTCGAAACGAGACTTGCGTTTCCATTGTATTGCTGGATGCGGGAGTAACAGGACAAGCTGAAGGCGGAGCATGAAAGCAGGAGGTGGCAGACACATACACGTGTCACGTCAGCGTATACAGTTCTATTTAAGGCGCTGGCCTTAAGACTCCAGGTTGTGGGCCTCAAGGATGTCGCCAAGCCTGGGGTCTTGCTGAATAACAAGCTGACACAGGTATCTCATATTCGTTCTTAAAAAATAAAGGTCATAGCATGTTTACCTACAGCACCTAAACCTAAACGTTGGAGAAGCACCGCTCCCACACTGATATATAATGACAAATTTACTCTACTGCAATGACGTCAACCATAGCTTAACAAAATAGCTTGTCACTAGACGAACTTCGACACGTTCGAATTCTGAGTTCTAAACGTTACAATGTAGTTTAAAGTAGCAAGTTTAGGTTAAAGCTCCACAGCTTTCTTGCTTCGTTATATTCTTGATGGTCTCGGTTAGATCCCGAAAAGTAATTAATAATATCGAATCTTGTCCTGAATAACAAAGTCGTGTTCCTTTTGTCGAAGTCTACCAAGCGACCTATTATTAATGTGCAAATTATGGATAAAGATGACGTTGGAACCTACAAAACATGAACCCTATGAAGCCAAGCTTTGCATTCACGAAGTGACGTCACACTAGACGTCTATTAAACACTCCCTCAGAGCGCGTCAGGATGAAAGTATGACCACAGTGATGGAACGAACAAGAGCACAGTGACGGCACTTGCAATTTAGCGGAGCAAAAAAAAAACACGCGGATAGAGAGAGAGAGAGGGAGAGAAAGAGAGAGAGAACTTTATTGTCGGCGGAAGTGTTACTGGGTCTTAATGGAAGAGCCAATTGGGCGTTAGCTGGTGGCTTGCGGCGAGTTCTTCAACGCGGTTTACGGCGCCCAATTATATATCGGGGTTCGCGTTGCGCAGCTCATCCTCCCAGGATTCAAGGGAGGGAGCTTCTATGAGAGCTTTGGGTGGCGGATATGATTAAGGTCGGCCTTTTCTCCGCACCTATAGTGCAGGATGAGGTTATGCTGTCCTGAAATATGTGTGAGCCGCAGGGTTGGGGGAGGAGTTTGTTTACAGTTTCCTCCAGGCTATTTCTTGTTCTCTTGTTATTGATTTGTGTGGTTGTGGGTATACTCTCCTAGAGAGTTTGAAGTGTTGTGTAAGGTCGCTGTATGTGAGCAATCCTTCCATTTCGAGGTCCTCGGCATTAAGTCTCACCGCTCGGCCAACCAAACCTCGAGCGTTTTGATGTGCAGCCTCATGGCCTTGGTTCCCTGTGTGGGCGGGTGTCCATACGAGTTCTATTTATGTCCAGTATGATGTCCGCGAGGATATTTCTGGCAGCAATAGATATTCTGCCACGCGAGAAGTTACGTATGGCAGTTTTTGAATCGCTGACAATTATGTCCGCATCTGTTGTAGCGATAGCTAAAGCGATAGTGGCTTCTTCCACTTGGTCCGAGTAGCGGACTTTGACCGGAGCGGCAGATACGCATTTGCTGAAGTTACTGGATTACTTGATTACACAGATGGCAAATGCACTGGCATCGCTGTACACCACCCCATCGTGATTGAGGTGTTTTATGTTTAGGCCCTAGGTCTAGCTTTCCTCCTGCCTACATGGAAGGAGGGACGCATGTTTTCGGACAAAGGTTTGGAGATAATTTTGTCTCGCACTCCTCTTGGCAGTGGGCCTGGGTGGTTGGCTAGTGGTTCGGCATTGATTCCCATGCGGTTGAGAACTTGTCTGCCTGCTTTGGAGTTGATTTCATGTTTGTAGCTGTTCTGTCTTATGTGCTGTGCAAGCCCAGCCTTGCAGGTGTTTTAATGAGTTTCTAATTTCTCCTTGTCAGATTGAATGAGGCGGAAATATGGGACTGAGTATGTGAACCGACTTAGTACAAAGGCATGGATAAGACGACATATGTCAGCTGCTTTCATTCCTCTCTTTCAAGCCGTTACTGTATATATCAGACTAGTGATTTGTTTGTTGCAAAGTCATTTCCAGCCGGTCGGTAGATACCTTACGCTTCCTATTGTTCTGGAAGTAGAACCCTAGTACTCTAATAGTATCGACTATAGGTATGAGTAGTCCGCGCGGAAAGACTGTTTTATCTCTTTTGTTTTGCGTTTTCCTTCGGATTGCTAATAGCAGACTTAGGTTGCGAGAATTTTAGCCCAATCTGGTTACCGGCTGACTGGACTACGTTCACTGCTTATTGATGCGTTACCTCCTCTGTGTGAGCGTCCAAATCTTTTGCTACCCATAAGGTGATATTGACAGCATAGAGGAAGTGCCGAAGTGGTTTGATTCCTTCAATTTTGCGATTTAGACCTATCAGTGCTAGTTGTATTAAGAAAGGAGAGAGGACAGATCTTTGCAGAGTTCATCTGTCTCCTATTGCTATTTTGTCCAATTTAGGTCCTTCGATACTTAGCTCCGTAGTTCTTCCCGAGAGAAAGGAGCGAATCTAAATAAAGCTTTTGTTCCCCGCGTTGATGTTGGAGAGGATTTGGAGAATGCCTTCGGGAGAGACATTGTCGAAAGCAATTTCCAGATCCAAGGCAGAAATGGCTTTGGTTCCGGTTTTGTTAGGGGAATCTATTACTTTTGCATGCAACTGAATTTACGTCCTCTGAAGAGAGTTGAGTTCTGAAGCCAATAATTGACCTGAGCAGTTGGTCATTCTATTCTGCGTAATTCTGACGCCTATTTAGAATAACATGTTCCATAAGTGTACCTGAGCATGACGTAGAGAGAGATGTGCCTTAGTTAGTTCTCTATGCTTAGTACTTTTTTATGTTTAGGAATAAAGACAACCTTTGCGTGTTTTCCAGCGGAAGATCTCTTTTATTCTAAAATTCATTTGTCAAGTCTGTAACTGGTGATACTGACTTTGTCTTCACAATTTATTCGATACGCCATCTGGCCGTAGCACAGAGGTAGTACGTAAATTGCCAATCGCGGCCCAAATTTCCCCGTCCGCGATCTCTCTCTCTTCATTAGGAACTCCTTTGTACTTGTAAATGTCATTGGGGTTGCTACCGGTATTAAGAAATCTGCTTTGGAGTTCACTTAGCAGATCTGCATCTATACCTGGGTATTCGTGTGTGATTTGATTCATGTGAGATCTACTTGCAATTTTAGTTAGCATGAGATCTAAAAGGTATCTGAGCAGAAGCTAGGCTGGCCCCAATTTGGCTGTTTAGTCCATCACGGACCTGTCCCCATTGTTGTTTGCCTGGTTCCTGTGCGTGGGACTCGATCTGTCGTTCAATTAATGCTAGCGCGGAGCTTAGTTTCTTGAAACACGTGAACCTTCCTTTCTTGCGCCACCGTCTTCATCCATGAGAATGTCGTCCTGTCTAAACCACAGCCATCTCATCTACCCATTCACGCCAGCACCGCCGCCATGCGAAGCTCGTTGTTCTCCGAAGCCATATAACTTTGGAATAAGCTCGCTATAACGTGATCACAAGGTCTTATCGCCAAACATTCCACGATAGACTGGCTTCACGGTTTAACCGATTGGTTTGTCGACTCTGAGCATTACTTGACTTTGGAGCTATGTAAACGAAACTGCATTGTTGAAATGCCAGTTGTATCTTGTCTTGGATTTCAGTCTTCGGTTATGTTTCTTTGCTTTTGTGCTTTTGTTCATGGTGTTGCATTATTACTTTCCTCCCTTCGCTTTGCCGCTCTCTTAACTTGTACGCATGCTCCCCTCCCTTTCCGTTACCTCTAGCGCCTTCGCGTTTTTAAGGCAGGAGGAAATGAAGTGAATAGGCCGCGCAAAAATAGACGAGCGTGGGTTGCTGTGAGGTAAATTTCAGAAAAATTGATAACCGCCCGGAAACATTGGGTTGGTTATTTAGCATGCTTTTTATTTTCTTTCAATCGTTCTAGCCGAGCGCCGTCCTTCGAGCAGAGACTAGCGCATCCTAAGGAGGAAACGAGAAAAGCCTGGGGTGTTACGCGCCCGCATCTTTAGGCTTCAACATGGAAGCAAGTGACGCTCATTTCAACGTCGCAGCCGCATTTGCCAGCTTTGTGTGGTTGAGTTTACTGCTGTGTACGGTACAGCATAGTCCTACACTTTACTTTCCGGTTGTTCTCGGTTCCTTTTTAGATTGGTTATTTAAAGAAAATGCGTTTTTCGCTTTTTCGTGGCCGTCAAATCATCAGACCGACTACCTTTTGAAGACGCCATTGGGTCTGAAAGCCACCTCCAAGCTGATAATTTTTGCCGAGTGAGCACGCTGTGGGGGTTGTGTTTGAACCAGCGCGTGGATCTAGCCAAGTGCGTAATGCTGTCCGCAGCTTTATTTGTTCATCGAATGTATATGCGACGGCTTTTCTTCCAGCCTCGCCGCACTAATGGAGGAGAGATTTGCGTTTCCACTGCCTAGGGCGAAAAAAATAGGGCGCTACCTGGAAGCCGCTTGTGGTGAGTCCTCAACGCGAAAGAATGTCGCGCTGTGGACGAGACCCGCTGTCACAGAGGCAGCACGGAAACCACAACGGGTAAGCGTGTGTTCAGTATTTGGCGCTCGAGGCTAACTTTGCCTCCCAGCCAGTAAACCAGAGCCACTACCTCCTCG
Organism: Amblyomma maculatum; assembly: GCF_055883805.1. Taxonomy (NCBI): domain Eukaryota; kingdom Metazoa; phylum Arthropoda; class Arachnida; order Ixodida; family Ixodidae; genus Amblyomma; species Amblyomma maculatum. The sequence goes on from NC_139353.1 coordinate 96,014,274, forward strand.
GTACATCTCGGGCAAGTGCCTCGGTCTGTGCGTGGCCTCTAGTCAAGGCATGGCACATACCACAGCTCTGTTCGCCCATGTGCCATACGGTGTGTCTGTTGATTCCATCAGAGTCTCCTTAAAAGACTTCGCTTTCACAACTCGCATAAGAAAGCTACGCAGAGCACGAGATGCCACTAGGGATAGGACTCATCCGTCTTCCGTGTTTTGATATACATTTTCAGAGATATTTTGTATGAATTAAATATTGATTCGGTACGACATGTTAATAGAATTGATTTGAAAGGTGTCGATAATAAGCGCTTTGTTGTTGCTCAGTATTATAAAATTCTGTAAACCTCTGCATCCCCTCTAGATTGGAGAAATGTACTTTCAACGTAAGGGAGCCTATATCTTCGCTTGTTACGTCAGTGCTGTCTGTGTTGCACGTTCAATGAAACGTTTGATGAAAAAAAAAAAAAATCCAAGAGCTCGTTTGATGATTATCTGGTCTGCGAGACAGATTTTAACGAATTAAAAATTTTTTATTCATTCCCTGCGCAATTTGTCACCCTCCCTGACACCACATATATGTTCACGCAATGTCTACCAATGTAAGGGTTCTTCGATCACTGAGTTTTTGGATATCTTAAAAATATTTCTGACACTTGGAAAGTTTGAAAGCAAATGTAGAACATACTTGCGCTTATTACCATTTAGATGAATTTCAAAATTCTGCCGACACCATTGCCGCATCTAAATCACCAAGTAGCTCTCGTTCTACTTCCAGGCTTTCAGTTTAGCGAGTTCGTGGTCCGATTGTATAACTCAGGGAATCGAGTGATAATATCGGAAAAAGACCAATTTCCTTGAAATAAGGCTTTTGGGGCATGTGTATAGCTATCGCTTCAAGCCATATTTGTTTTTCGAGTAGAAGAAAGGGAGTAATTATTTTAGATATGGATCAAGTGCGCTTTTTTTTATCACACTGCGCCACACCACCCATTCACACTGCCCAATCATACAAATGACAATGCCGTTGCAATGCAGGCTACATGAACTGCGCTTCGGCCTTCAGAACCACAGCAGTTACAACAGTAATTTCTGCGTATAGGACGTTCGCAATGGTGGCATATAAAGCAGCGGAGGTTTGCCATCATGCAGTGAGGTCAAACGTCACGTCCCTACAGCACGCCGCCGGAGAGGGTCGCAGTGAGGGTCAGGCAACCATGAGACTTTACGAACCATAGCACGGTGACTGACTCCGCTGGTAACGTTGGCTGATATGGATGGATGGACTAAACTTTAATGTCCAACAGATAAGGTGATCTACCCACCCCCCGACACGCAGGTCAAGGGGCGGGTGCCGCCGCCTCAGAGGCAGGCCGGGAGGTCTTGGGTCCCAGCAGCCTCTTCAGCCAGTTGGACGAGTAGGAGCTGGAGCTCAGGGTCCGAGCTGCACAGCAGGGTCTCCCAGGTGTCTCTACAGCCTATATTGTTCGTCCTCCTGGGAGAATACGGGCATTCCCATATTATGTGGTCGAGGGTCCCTCTCGCCCCACAAAGATTGCACTTGTCACTCCTAGCCTCAGGGAACATGTGGTTCGCCATAACCGGGTGCGGATATGTATAAGTTTGCAGTCGCCTCCACGCCACTGCTTGTCTGCTGTTTAATTTCGGGTCTGGGGGGGGGGGGGGGGGGGGGTACCAGTCTACGATCCAATCTGTAGTGCTGCGTGATCTCCCCATATTTTAGCAAGCGCTCTCCGCTTCCTCGGTCATCAAGTGGCCCTGTAGCGGCTCGGCGGTAGAGATCTCGAGCCAGCTTGTGGGCCGCCTCGTTGCCGGGGACGGCTTCGTGCGCAGGAGTCCAAATTATTTGAATTTTCCTATCCAACTTTTTCTGGCCTAGGATTCTCGCTGCTAAGGGCGAGATCCTGCCCTTGCTAAAATTTTGTATGGCAGTTTTGCTGTCACTTATGACAAACTTCGCTTCCGTTCCGACGCAAGCTAACGCGATCGCAGTTTCCTCGGCTATTTCTATGCTCCGCCCGCGCAAAGTGGCAGCTGTCACGGGATTGCCCCGGCCGCTGACGACCGTTGCTACCGTGAAACTGCCACCACCTCCCGCCGCGTCTACATAGGCCACTTCATGTTCCGAAATTTCGCCGAATTGAATTTCTAATGCTTCGGCTCGTTTTTTCCTCCTGTCTTTGTTATATTCCGGGTGCATGTTTTTTGGCAGCGGGGGAATCACCAAATTTTGTCTGACTTCTCCAGCTACCTCCACCTTGACCGTGGGACCCCTATCCGGATTTATTCCAACTTTCGTCAAATTGACTCTTCCTGTCTTCGTGGTGCTAAGTCTCTCAATTTGAGAGGTTCGCACCGCTTCCACAAGTTCTGCCCATGTGTTGTGTACCCCTAGAGCCATCAGTCTCTCTGTGGATGTGCATATGGGCAGTCCCAGCGCTCTTTTTACGCATTTTCTCATTAGAGACTCAATTTTTTCTTTTTCCACCGCTTTCAAATCTAGATACGGCGTTGCGTAGCTCACTCGGCTGAAGATGTAGGCCTGTATCAGTTTCATCAAATTTTTTTCCTTTAACCCTCGGCCTCTGTTGGCCACCCGCCTAATTAGGCTCAGGGTCTGCATCGCGTGATTCTCCAGCCTCTTGATGGTCTCGCCATTATGTCCGTGTGACTGGAGAATCAAGCCCAAGATTCTGATTTGCTCGACTATTGGTACCTCGTTACCAGCCACTTTAATTTTGATCTCCGACGGTGCCTTGCACCTTAAGTGCTTCGGATTGTATATAAACAATTCTAATTTCTGCGGCGAGCACGCTAGGCCTCTCTCTGCCGCGTAATCGACTATAATGTCGGTGGCGGCTTGGAGCAGGTTTTCGACGTACGAATCACTTCCCCGGTTGACCCAAAGGGTGATATCATCCGCATATATACTAAATTTTAATCCTTCGAGCTTTGCCAATTGCTGGGGGAGTTCCCTCATAGCCACGTTGAAGAGTAGGGGGGACAGCACTGATCCCTGGGGCGTACCCTTACTCCCTAGCTCTATTGCGGGGGATTCCAGCGTCTGGAACTTCATGCAGGCCGTTCTACCCGTCAGAAAGTCCCTGATGTACCGATATGTCCTGGTACCTACATTAATCTTGTTCAGCCCTTCCAGGACCGCCTCATGTTTTACGTTGTCGAAAGCCTTCGTGAGATCGAGCCCCAAAATTACTTTCGCATCTTTAGACTTTGAGTCTATTATGTCATGTTTGATTTGGAGCATGACGTCCTGCGTACACAAGTGAGGACGGAACCCGACCATCTCATGTGGCCACAGATCATCCTGCTCCATGAAATTCATCAGTCTGGTCTGGACGACGTGCGCCATCAATTTCCCCACGCATGAGGTTAAGGAAATTGGTCGTAAATTTGCTAGTTGAGGAGGCTTCCCTGGTTTCGGTATTAAAATAATGCTTGCCGTCTTCCACTGTTGTAGGAGCTCGCCTTTTTCCCAACATTCCTGCATATACTTCGTTAGATACCTAATGGAGTCATCATCTAGGTTCCTGAGCATTTTGTTCGTTACTCCGTCAGGGCCTGGAGCCGACTTCGTTTTAAGTCTTACAATCTCCGCCCTCACTTCCGCTTCTGTGATGGGGGCGTCCAGCGCCTCGTTAGGCGCTCCACCATAGTCAGGAAGTGGGGTTCGTGAAGTTTCCCCCCCATACGTCTCAATTAATTTGTTCATGAAATCGTCATCGTTCCCTTCGAAAGCGTGCCTCGCTTTTGCCAATCTTATACCAGATTGCGTCTTCGAGTTGTCTGGGTCCAACAAGTGCCGGAGGAAGCTCCACGTCTTGGAGAGGTTCATGCTCCCCTCCATTTCGTCACACTTGTTGTCCCAATTTTGTTCGCATAATTTGAAAGTATAGTCTTCGATTTCCTTATTATGTCGCGCAATCCCGCTTCTGAGGTTGCGGTTCCATTTCTGCTTTTTGAGACAACGCTCCATGCTCTGCTTAGCTCCCCACATATGCAGAAGACGGCTGTCCACAATCTCCGGGGCGTTATCACCTTCGAGCAATTTTGTTGCCTCTCTAACGTCCGATTTGAGCGCCGTCGCCCATTCCTCGATGCTTCTGATGGGTTCTAGTTCCTGAGCCCTCCTCATATCTCTAAATTCATCCCACTCAACGACGGCCGGTGCGCGAGCCAGGCGTGTTTTAACGCCTTTCCTCAGTGTGGAGACAATTATGTAGTGGTCGCTGCCAAAATTTTGATCCGAATTATGCCATTCTAGACCTTTTACGTTTTTCGAGAATGTTAGGTCTGGGGATGTATCCTTACTGACGCTATTGCCCACCCTCGTTGGGCTCTCGGGGTCCGTGTGCAAAGTGAGCCATAGGTCATGCGTATCCTCCCACAGCTGTCTACCTTTTGGGCACTGGTGCGGGTACCCCCATTCCCGGTGATGTGCATTAAAGTCCCCCACTATCAACAGTGGCTGGTTGTTTGAAATTTTGAGGGCCTTGCGAAGCAGAGCTCTGAACCTCACCTTCCTTTGCCTGGGTGAGCTGTATAAATTTAGAATGAATAGACTAGGGTCTTTCTGTTTTCCGGTTAAAACTTCTACAAACACGTTCTCGATCTCTCTCGACTCTAGATCGTGTTCAATGGCTGCAATGTTTCTTTTCACGAGTGTTGTGACCGAGGATTTCTCTCCCCTGCCACTATGAAATGACTGATATCCCGACAATTTTGCGGGCCCCCCGGTTTCCTGGAGAGCAATTGCCAATGGAGTCTCATCTAATAGCAAAAGGTACTGTTGCAGAATCGGCCGCTTGCGCCGGAAGCCGCGACAGTTCCACTGCCAGATTTGATTTTCATTTGCGCGCCTGGCCATTTTGCAGTTGCGAGACGACCTGTTCTATATTTTGTTGCCACCCGTTTATGGCGGCCATCTCATTCCTTAACCTTTGGCATTCCTCGGCCTGTTTCTGAACTGCCCCGAGGACAGCTTGAATTTGGATGTTGATATGATTCATAAATTCACTCATCTTGGCATCTAACCTTTCCAAATTTTCCATCCTTTTCTTCATAGCCTGAATAGGGTCGGTGTCTTGAATTTTGCGTTTCACCGGTGGTGGGAGGGACGGCTCTGTGACCATTTTATCCTGTCCCTGCGGCTGTTGACGTACCGCTTGGGAGGTCGTTTGTCTAATGGGTTGTTGCGGAGGAGGTGTTGCCTGCCTCTGTGATTTCTTTAAGTTTTGGATCTCGGACCGCTGCGATTCGACTATCCCCGTTAAGTTTTCGATCATTTGCTTTAATTTCTCAATTTCCTCGTCTCGTTTACCCCTGTGATTATTTTCCTGGGAGACCTTGCCCGCAAAACTCACACCGTTACGTTCCATGCTCCTACCTCGTCTCCATGCGTTGGCAGTATCCCTTGAGCTTGAGCGTCCCCTGGACTGGCTCCTGGCACAACAATCGGAGCGGTCTCTGGGCGGCGGCGGTGGTCTGCCTTGTTTCGTTTCCAGAATCGGGAAAGAGTCCTCGCGGAATTCGAAGTCTTCTTTTACTTTCGGTTCGCTTTTCCGACTCTGATGTCCCCCACCAGTCGTCGCTGCATGTTCCATCTTCTCCCAATGTCGCTTCTTCACTTCGTAGGGAGTGCGGAAAAGTTCTCGACACTTGGGGTCTCCTAGTGCATGGCCTTTGCCGCAGAGCTGGCATGTTGGTTCACATTTGTGTTCTCTTGACGGGTTCTCGAGGCCGCAGCCACGGCACTTGACGTTCGTCGGATCCGGGCACACGTCCTCGCGATGACCGAGTCGGCCACAGGTGACGCATACTTCGTATTTTTTGCGGTACAGCTGGCACCTGTGCGGCGTCCCGTTCAGATAAATCCATCTTGGCACTTCTTTCTCCTTGAAGAGAATGAAGATCGACTTGGAATCTTTGCACAGTCTGCGGACGCCTCGAATCTCGGGGTTGTCCTTGCGATCTAGGCGGTATAGAATTTCTTCAACAGAATATCCGAGCGGAACCCCGTGGATGACTCCCTTGCCGCAGTGCTCGGGGGTGGCCACGTAGGCAGAAGTGTCCACTTTTTCACCGTCGAACATGAGGTGTTTCATGCTCACGTACTTCAGCTTTCTCTCCGCACTTGTAGTGATGACCAGAACGGAGTGCTGCTTCATATTTGGAATTATTATATCTTCCTTCTCTTCGCGTGGATTGATCCCCGCCGACATTTTGATGATGTCAGTGAGATGTGCTGTTCCATATTTGGTAAGCCTAAGTAGGCCTCCACGAGGTCGGAGAACAATTTTCTCGGCGCCATCTGGAATGCGCGTCTGCTGACGCTTGATCGACTTGGCCGCCATTTTCCAGCGTGCTTGCCTTTCCTTGGATCGCTGTTTCGCAGTTTTCTGCCCGCTCTTCTCTAGCGGCACGTACCTTCCTCCTTCGCTCGTGAACCATTGTCCTGGTTCCGAAAGTTCCTCCGGTGTAATCGTGGTTCCTTCCACAATATCCATGATTCACAGCTTTCGCACGACCACGAGCGGCAAACGATCCCCCGGTAGGGACGCCGTGGGCCCGGTCGGCCGTTTTAGGCTTAGCGCCGTTAAGCTCAATTCAGCTACGTGCTGCGTCGAACAAACAAAGTCAAAAAATGGCAAAATAAAGTCCCACTTGCCGAAAAAATGGTATCCTCGTGGTGCTCTTCTCTTCTGCCGTCGATTGAGCACAAAAGCCAGGAAAGCAAGATCGACAGGCTGCCGAAAAAGCCAAAATTCGCGAAGCCCATGTGAAGCGCGTCCGCCCGCTTCGGCTCTCCACACCCGTTGGCTGATAACAATTAACATTAACAAGGGGCCTTCGGATGAAAATTAGGAGAGTGCTACGCCCCAGTCTGTTCTCGGTGCCTCCACAGGTAACGCAAGTCTCTTCTTGAGCGTAGAGGCTGGGATAGAACGATACAGCAGCTGGAAAGCAGAGTAAAATGCAACTTATCATTAAATTTCGCAGAGCAGTAACCGCAGTTACACGAGATATTCAGTGACAGCATCTCGCGTACCTGAATACGATGTTCATTTGTTAATGTTAATCGTTGGCTGATGACAATTAACATTAACAAATGAACATCGTATTCAGGTACGCGAGATGCTGTTACTGAATATCTCGTGTAACTGCGGTTACTGCTCTGCGAAATTTACTGATAAGTTGCATTTTACTCTGCTTTCCAGCTGCTGTATCGTTCTATCCCAGCCTCTACGCTCAAGAAGAGACTTGCGTTACCTGTGGAGGCACCGAGAACAGACTGGGGCGTAGCACTCTCTTAATTTTCATCCGAAGGCCCCAACGCGGAAGCAGGTGGCTCCCTCTACGACGCCCGACAGCGTTCAACGGTTCCCCTGGTAGGCGTTATACTGCAATGTTCAATGTGTTCACTCCTCGAGACTGGCATTTTTGTGCAAACATTAGTGCACTGGGCTTGACAGGTGACAGAGAACAAGACCATTACTTCTGCTGTTGATAATGGTTTGGTTAGACGGGATTTAACGGGATCCCAATGTAACTTAGCCAATGAGGGACGCCATAGAGAAGAAGATGCGAGCGAATCAATTTGTTCACGCTACAGTGGGTTCCAAACTTGCTCACGGTCACTGTAGGTATTTAATTTATAGCGCGTATTATATAATACGTGTTTTTCAATAATGCTTCACCTTACAACACAGAAAGCAAAATTCTCTACAGTGCGAGTTCAACAGTGGAAAGACGTTATTGCTGCTGCATCGAGGTTTCCAGGCTTTCGAATAAGACAGTGTGATACTCATGTGAGCCAGGCAGCTTTTGTCCTGGTAACGTGATTACATAAAGGCTTTAACTCATGATATACTAGGGTCGTTATATCGTAACTATTATTTCGCGATATGATTACATCTAAGAAATCTGTCCCTCGAAACAGCTTTCGTCAACAACCCGCTTAGGCCCAGAGCCAGTGACGAAACAGGAACGTAGGGCGGGCATCAGCTACTAAGGAAGGAGCAGTATTCGAAACTAAAATGAAATTTGTTTCGGAATCGTTATTCGGTACCGACTTTGGTGAATACCTTATGACCGCAAAACGCAATGATGCCCTCTCGTAAATCCGTGATCTCACTACGCATAACACATAACCGCATTGTCAGTTCGCTGGCTACTTGTATAGGTGACTTCAGCTCGATCTCGGCCTTCGCCCCTAATGAAAATCTCTCTTGCACATAGAGAGTAATTGGTCTTGGCCGGAGGCGCCAGATGGGTAATGTTAGGTTGATAGGTTATTTGTGGATTTGGGACACAGAGCTTTTGAGTGCCAAGTCCTCTTCTTATATATGACAATGAAAGGCGAGTAAATAAATTTTTATTGTCTGGAATAATAGTGTTAAGTAAACACAACATTAGAAAGCAAAGGCTTCCTTATACTCTTTTTACCTCCAATGTAACCGAATTCCTAATAGAATTCGATGAAATGAATGCTCCTACCTTTTCTTTTAAACTGACGGCAAAGAGTGTAGGGTGCGTTACAAGCGATCGCATAGCGCATGCCGCTCTGCACTCGGCGGAATAATGTGAGATAGTGTGAATCTTGTTCGCTTGCTTGGTGCTTGTTTTTTGGTGATATGTTCTCCTTATGTAGTGATTTAGTTAAAATATTATTTATATCATGTGAGGTGTGAGGGACTGCAGGTGATTGACAGACGAGATAGCGGCACGTAAAAAAAAAACCTATATTAACCCTGAAAATTCAAACGCAACACAGAAGCGAGACAAATAAAAAATAAACATGAACAACGAATGAAGAAGATAGTCTAAAGAGAAAAAAAAGTTCTACTCGTGTCTTTCTGGATGGTGGTGCATCCGTCGGAAAGTATGGTCGTTGATGCCTGGTGCGGCCAGATTGAATATGTGAGGTTAACGGCGGTGTCCGCAGCAAGCCTCAGTGCTGCAGAGTGGTGGCTACGTCCCCACAGTTGCAAACCAAGGAAGGTTGCCAGAGTACGGCTACGCCCGAGTCTAGTGGCTGAGGCCGTTGAGTCTGGAGGCTTAGGATGATGGTCGACCCGGGTCTAAAGGCCCGAACATTTGCGACAGAGGCCCAAGCCTAGAAACGCAGGGTGCCAGCAGGCACACCCAAAAGAACCTTCTGTCGCCGAACGCTCTCCTCCTACTCTCTGTGCAAGGCTCTCCAGGTGCTATGGCTCCAAGCGGCACGTTCTGAACTCCCCATGCATTTTTTTTTCTCTTTTTCTTTTCGTCCTCTTCCTGCGTGCTCCATGTTCGCTGGCTCCTACATACGGTGACCCCACCTAAAACATGTGGTTATCATAATGAATTACATAGTATGTCACTGCTGGCGACTGTGCCTGCGGCCGTTGGGAACGCTCGTGAATCTTTGTTTAATTAGAGTTGAACCTCTACAGTTTTTTCGTGCTGCTATTGGTGCCCCTTGGACAAAATGGACAACGAAGCGAGGAATGATAAGATCCTGAACCAGACATGCAACAACTCTTGCGATGCTAGGAAGATCTGACGCACTTCAATAATTTAGGCTTTATATCATTGTGAAATGATCTTTCAAGAGTTGTGCTAGCAGAGGATTGACGCTATCTGTTTTTGCAACTATGTTTAACACGAGTGGGTGCAAAATAGTGGGGTGATAAATTAAAAATAATGATCAAGCGCAAGTAGCAAATTGCAGATAATATGGATTTGGAAGGGAAGTCAGGGGCAGGCGCACGTGTTATTCGAGACGAGGTCGAAGAAACACGAGAAGGCTGCGGTTGCAGGTGCTATGCCAGCGCCTCCATTGTAGCGATCAAGAACTGGAAAAAACGTGTCAACTTGAGGTTAGTTATAAGGGGCACTAAAGAGTAGGCACTAAAAGTACTTTGATAAGCAACTATATCTAATAATTTACCTTAGTATATAAAAAATTAATACCCGAAGAGCCACGATAAAATTTTGCGCTGCCTACTGTTGTAATCGTCGGTCATTTATTTTGGTTTGGCCGCTGTGGTGAACTAACTTATGTGCAGTTGAGATGAAGGCTCATTTCGGACTCATGAATATACGACATTGACTTTTTCAGTCTTCTAGTGGTTGAAAAAGGTCAGAAAAAACGCCAAATGTGATTGCTAATTGGGCCAATCGGCGGCCTTGTTTTTGGCCGAGGGCATGTCAATAATTTCGATTACCAAAAGAATTAAAAAAAAAAAATAAATCTGCAGCGTCTCTTAATCCGGTGAGTTATACTGTTTGGTGTAGGCGTAGGGGAATGGCATTTTGCCTAGCACCAAGCAGGTTTATGTAGCGCATGGTACCAAATGTGGCAAGAATATCAAGAAGCAGCACGCACCTAATCGTAGTGCTTTATTATATACCCTGGTTTGATATTGCAGCACAGAGCTTCTCTACAGTGCCTGGCAACGCTTCGCCAGCATCGACTGCCGCAAATTTCTCCTTGCCTTGTAAACAATCGGTAGAAGCATTTTAAATATGTCAAAATTTCACATCTGTCTTATATATAAGGACCCCTTCAATTCCAGGCTCGTGACCTGTCTGGAGGAGGCCACAGTATTGCGGGGAAAAGGAACGCAGAAAATGGAGGATGCTTGGCGGCACCTTTTCAAGCTCCAAAGAGAATGCAAGCGGCGCTGCATGAGCGGATGGTGTGCTTGCAGCCACGCGCCACATCAAGAACAGCAGGAAGGCATGGATTCAACACAGTAATTGGCCCATTTTTCTTTAACGCAGCTATCTACATTACCTTTTAGGACTCAAGTCGCCTAAACTCGTTTAATTCGAACTCAGTGTTTATTCGCAATAAAGTTATCGTGTTTCAACTCTGGTTAACCAATATTCAACATTTGCTGCAAAGACACGGAAAGAAAAGTTCGAGAACAGTTAACGTAAGTTTGAAGCAAGAATCACTGACAGGTGCACAGCAGCATTCACGTGCAGAACTATGGCGCATTTGGTTTCCACACTAACGTACGTTATTTCACTACCACTTCATTCCAATCCTTTAGTTTTGCAGCAAGCAACGCGGACTGAGCTCTGTCGCATTCCTCCTCTGACCTGATTCTTTTCCCATTCTAAGAAGCCACCCTCCGTTCGCGCTTTTCGTACCAAAACGCTGTTTCATAAAGCAAATACTGGGATGTAAACTCAAAATAGTGTTGCCTCGTCGGGTTGGCGCAGTGGTTACGGCGCTCGACTTCTGTGCCCAAGGAAGCGGGATCGAATCCCGGCCTCGGCGGCTGCGTTTCGTTGGAGGCGAAACGGAGTGGCGTCCGTGTGCTGTGCGATGTCAGTGCACGTTAAAGAACCTCAGGTGGTCGAAATTTCCGGAGTCCTCCACTACGGCGTCTCTTATAGCCTGAGTCGCTTTGAGACGTTACAACACACAAACCAACTAATAAAAATGGTGTCGCAGTACGCGTACAACCCGCACTATTCCATGTCAAACTATTTGTTACCTGAAATTTTGTTCCGTTTAAAGGGCCATTGTCCAAGGAAGAATCTTCTAGGCGAAGGAGCCCAGTGTTTCGATCATGTACTGGAGATAGTCTGTGCAAAATGCTACAGTGACGCGCGCCGCAAAGCAACGAAAATACAAATCAAAGCTCTCTCATGCTCTCCTTCGGGAAGCCCGCTTCCCCGAGGAGCGCTGGCCCGTCGAGCCGCAGTAATGACGGATTTCCCGAAAACGACGTCTATTGGTCCGTCTCTCTGTCTGAGGGTGAAGGATGTGTGTCTACCGCTCGCTGTGCGCTTTACCCTTGCCACGGCCTGACTCAATCCAGAGGCGCGCGCTCCCTTGTCCGTTTTTTTTTTTTTTCGCGCTGGCGGAATACCACGCCCAACCTCCCGCCAAACGTGGAGGAGGAAGGGGAATTTGTCTTGCGGAGGCTAGACGACCGGATAGGAGAGTGAAAAACCTTTGCGAGGGAACGGAAGGAGAGAATCACGACAGAATCGGACGATTGGGGTGGCTGTAACTGCGTTATTAGTTACTCTTTTCAAAAAGATTTTGCGGCCTTGCGTTCTGGGTGCGAAGTCTCACAGTCACCGGGGAAGAAAATATTTTCGACCGGAGGGTGGACAGTGGGCCTTTAAGGCAGATGACAAACCATTGTGCTCGTCACTCACTTTAGACGAGGTGCATGTTCTTCATTTCCTTATCGTAAGTGCTTGGGTAACTGAAAACGGAGAGCAATCACTTGTCCTTGTTATCCAGAACCACCCAATTCAGTGTCGGCCTACCGTTGCACCGAAGCTTGTGTCTCCGCGTGACATTGAGATGGCGAGGTCGTCGTCTGGTAAGCATGAAAATCATATTCGATGGAATAAAAATAAATATTGAGGTGGTTCGTAATTCATTCAGCTGTCTGCCTCAGCGTTCTGTAAAACTAAAACTTTATCAGGATAGTTAAGCGTTGTTTGGATAAAAATTTGTGGCTGTTCTAGTGGTCTCGTGTATTTCAGCAGTGATCTCACAGAGCGACGCTTTAGCATGTATCCTTTGGTACTAGAACCTCTGCAATGCAATGACACCTCAATGGGGCATATGGAGCAAGTCGAAACATTTTCCAGGAGTTCGGTCGCTGTCACACCTGGCGAGACGACCGTTTCTTGGGCAAAGCTCGCGCTACTCCAATTTGTCGCCGAAGAGCGGAAGTCATCGCCTTTCAAGCTGCTGCATATAGTTGACAGAAGCTCAACTTGCGCCGGCTCCTTTTGGTCTGCGGAGACATCTCCGTCCCAAATATCGCTTACGAGAGCTCCACAATTCCACGCATAACTAAAATTTCACACATAAAAAGCTCCAAAAAGAAGTACGCGCTTTGTCATCAGTTATTATTTGAAAACCGCATTTTAGTTCGTTATGTGTGTCTATGGTTGACCTTTTATGCATTTTTCTTACCTCAAAAAACAACTAGATACCTTGCTCTCAGTGTCACTTTATACGGTGGTACATTGAACATAGCGTAGACGTCACAGCGCTTCAAGTGGCCAACTGAGCATGGAAGCACAGTATGAAACATTGTAAAACTTCAGCTCTCACTGGGATCGTTTCTTTGCAGGAGGCCTCGAGACCAGACTTGCGTTTCCGCACGACTGCTTGACACGCGCGAATAGCAGGCACATGCTGAAGACTGAACATGAAAGCAGGAGGTGGCAGACACATTGGCTTGTTACGTCAGCATGCAGTTCTGCCGGTAGCGCTTGCTCCAAGACTCCCGGTTGTGGGCCTTAAGGATGTCGCCAAACCCGGGGTCTTTCAGAATAACAGGCTGACACAGGTATCTCGTCTTCCTAAAAACCACATCGCAGGTTTACTTACCTGCACCTAGACGATTTATCTAAATATTGGTCGAACAACGTTCCCACATCCAGATATGATTACTTCCCTTTTCTCCAATCACGTGCCAACTGTTTCGGTCAGCTGTATCTTACCAGAACGGCTTGTCATCCACCAAATGCTATGTGAATGGACCAGAGAGGAACCGGACAGGTTCGACTTCTATATTCATTCCAGGCGAATTGTCTCGTAAAATAGAAGGTTTTTGTGAAAGTTTACCGTTTTTTTGTCAAATATTTTTTTTTTCTTGGGTATATCCTGTAAATGAATAATTCGAAAATTGCGCCCTGTTAACTTGGTCGCAGTCTAACACGCCATCTATTATTACTCTGCCAAGTTATGGATAAAGAGGACGTTGTAATATAGGCAACGTGAAACCTATAGAGTAAATTTCTGCCACCACACAGTAGTGCCACGCCAGACGTCTATTCAACACTCCGCCAATGCGGGCCCCACTGAGGGCCTGACCGCCGTGAGCAATAGAACGAGAGCACACTGACGGCACGTGCAGTCTGACGGATAGCAAAAACAAAGGGTCAGTTATTTCTTTCACCATTCTATAAATGTCGTCCAGCCTAAACCGCAGCCATACTATCCCGCTCCACCACCAAGCGCTCCACCGCCCAATAACACGATCACATGCTATGATTACCAGGAATTACGCGATAGATTGGCTAGACACTTTTCGTTGTTTAGCCAACCGGTTTGTCGCCTCTGCGCCTTGCTTCACTTTTCAGCTGCGCAAACCAAACTATAATGTTGAAATGTCATCACTTCTTGTCTTGGATTTGAATGCTTGATTCTACGACATTGATTTTGGCCGTTGTTAATGCTGTAGTAGTATTGATTTCGACCCTTCGTTTTTCCACTATCCCCACATGTACGTATACGCCCAACCCCGCTTATGTGGAAGGGCCTCTGTGTTGTTAAAGGAAACTTTATTCAAATGAATAAAGGCCACATGAAAATGAGCCAGTGCAACCTGCTGTCGTCGGACGGGTCGGTAAAATCGATAACCGCCCTGGAAACTTTCGGTTTGTTATTAGTAGCACACATTTTATTCTTTCGACATGCTGCATCGTTCGATCCGAGCCCCTTCCTTCGTGCGTAGACTAGCTCTTCCTATGGAGGAACCGAGGACAGCCTGGGGCGCTGCAAGCCCGCATCCTACGACTTGAGGTCTCAGCGTGGAAGCAGGTGGATTCATTTCAACGACGGAGTCATACTTACGGGTGCCTCATAGTTGGCCTTACTGCTGTGTACGGCGCAGCATATTCGTACATAAAACGGTGGCGCGGAGTATAAAATAATAGGCCCCGTGTTGGCAGTAGAATTAGCTGTTCAGAAGTGAAGCCGAAGTCTAGCCCACACGAAGTATTTTTCTGCCATCGAATGCCCACCGCTTGTGAAACGCACGTGGTCGTGCCTCCGACCCATTTCGTAGTCTTTAGGGCGCGAATCTTCTACTTCCTATGGAAGCATGCCAGAAATCGTCTCGGAGAACAGCATGCTTTGTGCAGACAATACATGTTCACGTTTTTCTCAGTTCCTGTTTGTGTGGCTTTTACAAAGAAAATATGATGTTTACTTTATTTATTTATTTACAGATGCTGCTAATCCCATTCGGGATTGTTGCAGGTGGGCATATGTTAGTACAGAGAAGTGTATCTAGAGCATATAAGGAACACACAATGACATGATCATATGTACAAAGCAAATCAAGAATGTAAAATGCATAGGGTGCATAAATGGTGAAACATATTATAAAACAAAACAAATATGAGGCTGATATGAACGAGAATTATACATGTATTACGACACTACACGAAGAGAAGAAAAAAAAAACATAAACGTACTGTTTTCACATATATACGCGTAAATGACAAGGAACAGAACAAGAACAGAATCGAACGGGTGGCATACCGAAAATAAAAGAACTTTTTGCTAATATGTTAAATATCTTTCCACTGCGGTTCCAAACTTAGTAAACGAAGATAAATTAGTAATAGATGAACTCAGACTGTTCCATTCTCTTGTGGCTAAAGGGAAGAATGAGTATTAGCTCGTCTGGCAAACTATCCCGTGAAGTCGCCCCTGGTTTTAAAACGACCTCCTAGCTGAACATTCCTTGTCGAGAGAGCAAGCTATGTGAATGTGCTTGAACTTGTGTGTAGATCCAACCAATCGCATACAACAGTTTGCGGGTTCATTTTGATAATCGAAACTGTATGCGACGCCTTTTATTACAGCTTGCTCACCTTACTGAAGGAGAGATCTGCGTTTCCACTGTGCCCTGCAGAAACATCAGGAGCCACCTGCAAGCTGCTTCTAATGAGTCCGTAACGCGAAAGCTGGTGGCGCTGCGGGCGAGACCCGCTGTCACACAGGGAGGACGGAGACCGCAACGGGTAAGCGTACATTCAGTATTTGGTGCGAGGCCAGCTTTGCCTCCTAGCCAGTAAACCAGAGCCACTACCCCTAGTGTGGATTCTCGTGAATTTTAATTTCTTCTGCGGTTGTGATCCAGAACACTGCAGTATGCAAGAAGGCGAATTCTTGGCCGACTTCGAGGTTACCAAAGGTGTACTGGCCACAGTGGCGTTTGCGCATAAAAAAAAAATAGTCGATGAGCTTACAGCAGTCAGTCATGACACAAAAACAGAAGAAAGTGTGGCTATTTCTATAGTGACTGCACATTGCGTCCTGCGATACATTCATAAGCACCCAAAACTAGCGTATCGGAATTTGTTAACGGTAGAGTGCCCTGATTGAGGCATTGACCCTCCAGAGAAGACAAGCCCACTCTGCCATTAATTAGGTGTGCAACCTGGCCCCATAATATTGGTTAGATCGAATTGGCTGCAATGTCTGTGCTTTTTATCCTTTGGGACCCTAATCAGTGTACATAAAACCTGATATTTAAAATTAATTTAATCGCAACACACAACGAGAGGCTACCTGTTATATATGTATGTATGTATATATATATATATATATATATAGGCACATTTACCACCCTTCTTTAGCGCACCCAAAGAACCAGGGAAGCAAAACCTGTAACTGGTCTCCCGAATCAACTACACCACACTTTTTTCCGAACACTCTAACCTAAAAACCTTACACAATCAACATCGTCATGCCCTGTGCGCCTCCTGATTTACCGCAGCTTCAATGCAAATCTATATTCTGCTTCGCATGGCAATCGCCCCTCGGTTTGTGTATTTCTCTGGTCTCACCATTCCGTACACTTGGGTAAATCTCCGTTACCATCTGAGCCCAAACCAAAATCTTCGCCTGAAGAGCAGGCGTACGGCTGCGCTGGGCAGTCTCTCGCTGCTTCTTTGAATCAATAGTTTGGTAATTGGGGAGGGTATGGTGTCGTAGTTGGCAATGCTCCCGAAGACATCTACAGATGGCGACACCGCTCCGTCTCGGGGCTGCTGGCGCAGCTCGAGAAACGCATAAGCAAAAACAAACCAGTGGTATCCCCGGAGTCTGCGTGGCAGGACGCTTGCTGGTATTCTCCTGTCACATGTGGGAACTAAATGTTACAATGGCGACAAGGAAGATGCGTTGAGCTGCACACTGTTTCTAGTACCGCGGCTGCCCTGTGCTGCTTTTCTGTACTTCTAAAATGCCAGATGTCGGCGAGCTGAAGCCGTTAGAAGTGCAGATGAGCTGGGAAGAATGCCGGGAGCGAGTCGAATATTACTTCCTATCCAACAACGTGTTGATTGAGAATCAACGAGCTGCCTTGCTCACATGTTGTGGCCCAGCCACATTTGTCATGCTTCGTAACATGCTGGCGCCCGTGCATTCTTGCGAGGCAAGTTTGATCACCATTATTGATGTCTAAGGAAAGCATTTCTCGGCCAAGCCATCCGATCTTGTTGCCACGTTCAACTCGAGAACACGACAGGCGGATGGAGTGGGTGCTGACAATTTTTAATACCCTGACAAACAAGCTGATGCCTGCGGGTATGGAACCTTTCATGGTAGAATGATGCGTGACCGCATCGTTGCAGAAATAATTCATGAATCAGTGCAGATACGATTGTTAGAACCCGGATTTCACAGTAGACGTGATGAAGAAACTCGTCATCACGACAGGGTCAGCAAGCGAGTGCTCGCAAGCACATTCTATGCCGCTTATGCCATTTGTTGCACCTGCTAACGCTTCATCTCTTGACTCTGGGCGGCTATATTGTGCTTTCGCTGTGGTAGCGAGCATCTAGCGGTGCGTTGCCGATACATAAATAGTGTGGCTACAAATGTAGACTCAAGGGCCATCTCTCGCGTTTGTAAGGGGAACAAATAAGGCTCACGCCAGAAGATCGGCGCCGTGGTCTGTGAAGGAAAACCCTGTGCAGGCCGTAAAAGATACCAATTTGCAGCCACATGCACCAGTATACAAAATGTGGACTCTGCAAGGCACAGCAGAAATGAAACAGCCGTGCCGTGTGGAAGCCACTGTGAATAGAACTTTGCTGTTTATAAAGTTCGGCACGGGAGCAATCGCATCCGTTGTGTGGATACATTTCACCGCAAGTTTCCATCGTGACACAATAAGCCATGAACTGTTATGTTCAGAAGCTGCTCGGGTGAGCTATCTCCTGTGCTAGGAAGCCTGCCAGTGACAGCTTAGCTGGGTAGCAAGTGCGAAGTGGTGTCGTACGTTTTTGCTGGTGTTTGCCGGTCCCTCAAGGGGTGAGTTGGGATTGGAAGTGTGCAATCCAACAAAAGTAAATGCAGTCTCGGCACTTCGGGATATACTGACCGAGTACTCCGGTGTATTCGATAACGAACTTCAGACCTTCAAAAGCGTAGCTGCAAAATCCACCTGACAAGACAACGCAAAAGGCAGAGTTCTTTAAGCTTAGACCTGTTCATTTTGCGTTGTTCGACCGTCTGAACGAGGAACTGCTCCGTTTAGAAACGTGTTTATGTGTTGTAACCGTTAATAGCATCAGACTGGGCGACACTCATTTGTTTTTATTCTGAAGCGCAGCAGACAGTTTCGAATCTGCGGCGACTTCAAGGTCACGGTGAACCCGAAGACTGCCTGAGAAATATCCGATACCGCGAGTAGGAAGCTCTTCGCCAGACTGAGTGGGGAGGACAAGTTCACTAATCCCTAACTGAAAGATGCATTACTGGCAAGTGAAGCTGGGCGCAGCGTCCTCGAAGCTGCTGACCATCAGCACAACTAGGGGGTTGTACAAATATACTCGCCTGCCTTTCGGCGTTACATCGGCACCGTCGGGTTTCCATAGAGAGAGGAAATCTTGTACGGACACAACACGTGGTATTTAGATGACGTAGTGGTGACTGGGCGTAAGGGTAAGAATGTGGCCTGAGTTTTGCATTGCTTGAAAGAAGCCAGATTGAAGCTGAAGCTCGCCAAGTGTAATTTCATGGAGCAACAGGCGAAACAAATTTTAGAGGCCACTTTGGACCAGTAAAGCGTGGTTAGGCGAAAGCTATTATGGCGCGGTGGAACGTAGCCCTCCACCACAGCACCTCTATATCCCTCTATTCCACTCCCAAATTTAGCCCTTCCTTTACGGCGTGGTACATGTGTCAGCGGAGAATTGTGACAGATACTGCGGCTTTTCTACCCTGTAAATGAATTTCAAAAGCCTCTGATGCCTGCTGTACTAACGCCTCCTAAACAACTGGGTTTGCTTCTGTCTGCTTTGTGGTGCGGCGTTCGAGGAAGCGGCAAATAGCCGCTTGGATCGAACGCCCGGCGGAGTCAGCTGTCATGGACCAGCATTTCATTGAACGCATCAAAGTTAACCAGCGTTCTATACTTCTTTTACAGGAAAGAAAAGGCGCATTATCAGTCACTCACGGAATCCCGCTATAATCCTCACGGTAGACAAACGGAATTATGATGAGCGTTTCATGATCCGGGTCGTTCCGCTATTGGAAAAGCGCTCGGTTGGGGATCGAAGGGATCGAGGTTCGATTCCCGGTGGAGAAACGATGAATACATTGTTTATTGGGGGGACGGGTGAAGTGGTTACGGGTGGCTGTTCCTGGCCCTATGGGGCAGGAACTGGTTGGTCAACACCGCTTGCGACCGGGGCTAGCCTGCCACCGAATTTGTATCTGTTGTAGGCCGTCATAACACCCGCCACCGCTTAAGTGGTGGAAGACGGCTGTTACGGCACGCGTCTCTCTCTCTCTCCCTCTTCTTTTTCTTTCTTCTCTACTTTCTCTCTTGTCCGCGCTAGGCAGCGCAGGTGGCTAAGCTACACACAGCCAGCAGCCGGCCCGTGCATTTGCTTTTCCTTCTTTCTACAGCCACAACAAGAACAGCAACAACAACAACAACAACAACAACAACAATGTTTAATAATTTATTTTTAACTTTCGCTCTCGAAAGCGTGACACCCCTGCTGATAACCTTCTGCTGCCAAACTTATGTCGATAACTTTCTGTCGATAACGATGAGGCATTAAAGGATTTCGCCTGAACACTTAGGCCACGTTGTTACGTCGGCTGGATTCCACCCTAGCCCTAAAAAAACTGAGGCCGTACTGAATGCTCTAAGACATAGTGATGTGAAATGACTGCGAAGCTACCTGGGAATTTTAATTTTCTATCAGAGATTTCTGCCAAATCTGTCTCCTGTGCTTCATTCGTTGATCCAACTGCTTGGAGCCATGACACCATGGAAGTAGGGTGTCGACTAGGAGCGTGCTTTTCGGCAAAGCAAAGAATTATTGGTGTCAGCTGCTGTTTTCGCACACTGCGATTATTGACAGCCCTTGGCGTTAATTTATGATGCACCATGAGTAAGGCCGGGCTGGAAGAGTCTTCAGCTGGAGTGAAAATGGCTGGAAAACGTATCAACAACCTTAGAAATGCGGATCATCATCATCATCATCATCAGCCTGATTATACCCACTGCAGGGCGAAGGCCTCTCCCATATTTCTCCACTTAACCCGGTTCTGTGCTAGCTGCATCCACTTGACCCCTGCGAACTTCTTAACCTCATCCGCCCACTTAACTTTCTGCCGCCCCCTGCTACGCTTTCCTTCCCTTGGAAGGAAAGCTGTCTGTTACTGTCTGTTACGTATAAGGTATTTACTAAGGTAATCGCTAATAGAATCAGGACAACCTTAGACTGCAATCAAGCAAAGGATCAAGCAGGGTTTCGGAAACGGTATTCTACTATCCATACCATCAATCAGGCGATAGAAAAATGCTCGGAATATAACCAGCCCTTATACATAGCATTCATTGATTACGAAAAAGCATTTGACTCAGTTGAAACCTCGGCGGTGATGCAGGTATTGCGAAATCAGGGGGTAGACGAGCCGTACGTGAAAGTGCTGGAAGATATATATAGTGGCTGCACAGCTACCATAGTTCTACATAAAGAAAGTAACAAAATTCCCATAAAGAAAGGTGTTAGGCAAGGAGACACAATCTCCCCAGTGCTATTCACAGCTTGTTTAGAGGAAGTATTCAGAGACTTGGAATGGGAGCAGTTAGGGATAAGGGTAGATGGAGAATACCTCACACACTAAACAACTTCTCACCCTTAAGGGTGGAAACTGGCTTGTCCCCAGACGCTCACCCTTTTTTAGTAAAAGGGTGCAACCAGTAGGGTGCAAACAATAGGGTGCAGATACTGCACCCTTAAAAAAGGGTGCCAAGCTTAAAATTTTAGAGGGTGCAATGGTTGCACCCTTGTCGAAGGGTGCAATATTTCCTTTGCACCTTTCTGCACCCTTACTAAAAGGGTACTCGAAGGGTGCACCACATGCATATGGACTGAAGCAGATGCCTCGGATTGATGCGGGGCAAGAAATGTATCCACAAATGTATATAAATACTATAGGCCTGCATTTCGAGTCTTCATGATTCTGGCCCTCGAACGATTGCTACAAGCAGAGGAACTTATTGTCAATGCTCGGTGACAACTCCACATCTCTTCCCATGTTTCCACCAATGCATGCGAGAGTGAAAACAACTTAAAAAAGGTCAGTGCATGGCAATCAATATTCAGTGAATGACAATGTAACAGAAAATGCTTCCCACAGATGTAATGTTCTAGCTAAGCAATTTTTACGATCCCGTTTTAGACTATATACTGCTTCAGTTGAGGGCCTCTCTGCACATATATCACAGAGGTGCTTGTCCACCATCCGAACATGCCTACAAAGTATACGAACATATCAAGATAGTGCAGGCTGATCCCTGAAACTGTTATTTGATTTTCCCCAGCAAAGGCAAATAGTATACACCTGCCGCATTGCGAGCATGCATATATAGAGTGACATCTATCAGTTTTGGTGGCAAAGTTTATTAACACTGTAACCAAAATACTTTGTTGGTTTACATAGTTGAACATCCCAAAATGACTTGAAATTTATTACACTGTATATCATGATTTAAATACAAACAAAACCACATCACTTAGTGAAATGCACCTCATTCCACTGAAATGGCTAAGAAATACTTTATCAGGTGCGAGACAGCAAAAATAAGCTTTCGATACAAAATCTGCATTATTGAGCAGCTGTTGAGCATAAATGTAATTTTAGGGCAACTTGAATGAAGGCACTCAATGTAAATGTTCACTAAACCATCAAGGCTTCTGTTATGCCCTCCTTAGACTGCAACACAGTAGAAATACCTACTTACAAATGGCCCCAATGGCCATAAATTAAGACAAAATATTGCCAGATTTGTAATAATGAACAATGATGGAATACACGCAAGTGCAGTGTCAATGAAATAACAGCTCAACAAAACTTGAATAGAGGCTAAATGTTGCATTGCAACTTGACGAAAGAACAAAGGAGAAAGGAACAGAGAGAGAGACAGATAAAGGAAGGAAAGGACAAAAACAGATTTTATCACCAGAAAAAAGATATGCATTGGTTCGTGTATTGCCCTGGTTCTTTGCAATCTCTTTTTAGCTTTTGTAGACCACGCCCTTCAGCAGAGTTTTCATGTTGTATCTCCACGGGCACGGAAAGGACTTTTGCCCTACCTATCAGCACATCAGAACTGTCAAGAGAGCTATCGCTAACTAATGCTTGGGGCCTGCCCTTACAAAGTTATGCCTGCATAGTCGAGTTTTAGTAAGCAATTACACAGGTCGCTGTCTGCCGGTTACCCCTGCACGGTCATTGCATCAGTAACGGAAGCCCTTCATCAGAAAATCAAGTGAGCATGCTTGGGAAAAAGATTGCGCCACAGAAAATATGGTTATACCTATTGTGGTATCGTGTATGCATAAGGTTGGCCACCACGTGAAGAAAGTAGTGAACAGACATGGCATGCTGGTGGTGTCGTTCACTCCGAAGAAGTAGGCCGAGCTGTGCTCACGCATTTCTATAGTGTTGAAAACCGAGCGTATGTAAGAAGCATGCTAACCGGTTTGTCAACTGCTGCATGGGGGCCGTTTATGAGATTTTTCACCTGGGGGAAGGCATACATAGGCCAGACCGGGTGCTGTACCAATGAACGGACAGGGGATCATTTGCAGGCTTTAAAGCACATTGTGCGAACTGTACTGCGTGCGAGCCGCAACTGAGAGACGTTAAGATCCTGGGTAGAGGCCACGAGAAGCCACAGAATATGGGGGAAATAATATCACACTTGCCTGGCTTTTTTTTGGTGCAAGTTCACACAAGTTTTGCCAAATTAATGCTTGTGGCAAAGCATAACACAGAAAACTGCATTTGTATCACAACAACACAACTGTCCTAACCCCTTGTACCTGTCTACAAATAATAAACAAGTGAACTCAATACAAAAGACCACAACATACAACTCAGCCTCTGTAAACATGCATATTTCGGTACACTTTGTTTAGAAATTTTGTAGCCACCGGTCTTGGTGCACTCAATGAAAGCCCAAAAAAGAGCCGCTCCAGCACAACAAAGGTGTTGAACAACTTGCGGTTGTACTGGATGTTGAAAAGCCAGTATGCAGACATAACAGCTGCCAGTCCCTCTTCAGCATTTTTTACGGAGAACAGTCTATCCCGGTCCACCCTCATATGCAGCAGGTTGGCATCCTCAACGTTTTCTCCTGAGTACAAGACGCAAGGGGTAGCTGGAACACTTGAGTCCTGAGGGGGCAATAAAATATTGCATCAGCACCTACTGTGCATGAGGTATTCCCTCATAACCACACTTTGATGCACTCTTTGTAAAGCTGCTTAAGGCTGTAATACAAACAATGTTAACACAAATTGCTTGTTTGATAGTTGCGCCTAAAATATTTATGCCCCATGGAATTATTTCGATGAAGGCCATTATGTCCACAATCTTAACTGGCAGGCTTTATGTTTCTCACTCCTTAAACAAAATTTACTCAGGTTAACATATGACTTAAATTGAACACTGGTGAAAGCAAACAGCACAATTATCTTCCCAACTGGAATCTGCAAGCTGTTTAGAGACTCCATTAAAAAACTTGTTATGGGGCAGTAGAGGTTGTGTTACTGTACTGCTTCTGAAAAAAATACAGTAGGTATGCGAGTATGGCATAGCCTTTACTGAAACGCAGTATTACATTTCTTTTCATGCCACAACATAGGAAAACTATTTGACTGTCATATACAGTGTGACACCATCTCTTGCAAACAGTTCTAAGGCTTTTTGCCTCTACTGATGCTGCTGCTGCTCTTTCCTTCATCAAGTTGTGAAAGCATTTTATTCCACCCATTCTTAAATTAGATTTACGGTTTATGTTTATGAGGCTTAATGTCCCAAAGCAAGTCAGGCTATAAGAGACACTGTAGTGGAGGGCTCAAAATATCCACCACCTAGGGTTATTTAATGTGCACTGACGTTGCACAGCACACTGGAGCCCTACTTTTCGCCTCCATCGAAAAGTGGCCGCTGAAGCCGGGATTTGATCCCGCGTTTATGGGCACCACAGTCAAATACCAAACCACTGCACCACTGCTCTGTCTGTTGCTCAATATAGGAAACATCAGGTATCAAGCAATCTTGAACTCGGAAAGAAAAAGATGTTGGCTTTCTATCAGACAGTATCTTCAAAAGAATGCAGGTCATCCAGTGGAAGGTTTTTAATGGACACATATAATGGTTCTCAGTAGGGTAACTATAAAGATAATTACCTTCACCTGCTAATGGCAGAATTATTTCTGCAAAGCATAACACATTTTTGCAAGTGTTTTGACCAAATGGCATAGTACTAAAAAGGCATTGTTGCCAAAAAACTTTTAAATGACCTTACCTCCTCGTGTAAGAAGAGAGTTGACAGAGCGTCCTGCTCCTTGACATTGCCAGACAATACGCGAAGGACTGCGATGGTCAGGATGTCTGAAAAGGAAGTCACATTGTCAACAATTGAATCCAATTTTATTTTATTGGCACCATACTAAACCCCAGTACCCTATGAAAAGGTTCCCTTTTCAGAAAAAGGATTTGGTTTTGTGAGCTTCTGTTCCTATCAGTCAAAGAATATAACGCGAGGCTATCCTCTTAATTACATCTGTCACAAGTTGAAAGCATTTCCTAGATTTTCAAATTGGCTGTTTTGTAGCTGCTATGGCATTCAATATTCTCTATCTAATCACACAGCTCTAATATTGTTCCCATTTTTTTTTTCATCTGAGGCCAATAAACTGCAGCTCCAGACAAGATACAGGCTGTAAACCTAAAAACACTTCTCCAAACAACCAAATGTAGAAATAAGCAGCAATCGTGATGTCTAGTATCATATCTATGAAAGAAACCATTCAATAGGATAGAATAGGAAATACGTTAATTTCTCTAGGAAGGTCTTGTACTAGGAGCAGAAGCGGTCCATCTTCCGTCTTCTCACAGGGTCAGTGGCCCTATTCCAGGGCTGCGCTGAGCTTCGCTGCTCGCTGGGCGTGCTGGATCAGACCTAGTTGGCAATCCAGATCGCCGCTGGATTGCCAACTTTCAATAATATGCTATATACAGTAGGCCTGAAATGTGCTATTTAAAGTCATAGCACCACTTACGTCGTGTTCGCAGCCTTTGTGGATCCATGTCGCGGGCTTGTTCCAGCAATGTCATGGCACTTGCTTCGCAGGTGATTACTTTCTGTTCAACCAGTTTAGCAATGCTCTCAATGCCACTTGCAATCGAAGCTGATGGATCAATTTTTGTAAGTATCTGGAAGTCGCTGCAGAACTGAGAGAAAAAATGCACATTTAACTGCTTTGGAACAAGAACCTAGCAATACAGAGCAGTGAATTCTAAAAGTACAAAAATGTATCTCAATGAGACTCTTTGAACACACACACAGATATATATATATATATATATATAGCAGACAATTGAAAGGGAAATGAGAGGCTTGCTATTAAAGAATTTAAAGGAGTGAACAGCCTAAGAGTGCAAAGCAAACGTTGGGTTTCTTCCCTTTTTTTTTATGTTTATACTGTTGACATTGACACGAATTAGTCTTATGGTGATTATCGGCATAAAGAACATTAAATGCAAAGCAGAAGGAAAAACTGTGCCGATGGTGGGAGATATACACATATATCTGTATTTCTAAAATAAATGCCAGTTGCTAATCAGTGCCTGTGTAGTGTTCTCGCTTCATACTGTGTTAGCACTGCTTTCCACATGAAATAAAATAAATTGCCGAACCCTCCCAGAATGCATCTCTGCATCAAGTCACCATATTTTATCCCTGCCATTTTTTGCAACCTTTAGTTAAGTGCTTCATTTACAGAGATTGCACCATTTGCATTACAACTCACAAAACATGCACTAAGTTGCCATGAATGAAGGTGGCTCCCCAATCAAGGTGAACGATAGATTTTCCACCTCTCACTGGCATTCACAATACCTGACTTACCCTTTCGAAATTCATCACGTAAGGGTACTTCATTTTGATGTCACGCACATTGCTTGTAGCAAAATCAGAGATCCTATCTTTCGATGTCAGCTTCAGCCTTTCCTTCATCTCCTCTTCATCAGGCGCAGATTTCATATGCTCACACATAAGCCATTCAATATGCATTGCCAAGCTCTCTTCGTCTTCGCCTGGCATTTCACACATTGCAACGGCCTGAAGGAAGCAACACAAAGTAGCTAAACGTGATATACACTTGCACTATGCAAGGAAAAATTCATTATCTTCTAATTGAAATTCTTTACCTCACTTTTCATATGCAATATTCTTTAAGTTCATAGTCACCATGAATTTCTTGATTGATAGTAAGATGTAATTAAATGTATTAACAAATGACCTAATTTGTTTTTTCCACCTGCTAGACAACCACACTTTTCATATGCAATATTCTTTAGGTTCATAGTCACCATGAATTTCTTGATTGATAGTAAGATGTAATTAAATGTATTAACAAATGACCTAATTTGTTTTTTCCACCTGCTAGACAACCATTCAACCAACCAGCAAATGATTATGACTGAATGCCAAAAAATATGATACATATAATATAATACTCATTTATTATTCTTATTGTTTATTATAGGGTATTCTAGCTTTTTGCTGCTATATGCCCCCCCCCCCCCCCCTTCCCAGTGGCTCAGTGGTTAAGGCACTCTACTGCTGAACCCAAGGACCTGGGATGGAATCCGGGCCGCTTTTCGATGAAGGCGTAAAGCAAGGTGCCGGTGTGCTCTGCGATGCCAGCACATGTTAATGAACCCTAGTTAGTCGAAATTTGCTGGAACTCTCCACTACGGCATTTCTCATAGCCTCGGTCACATTGGTATTGTAAGCGCCATCAACCAACCCAACCTTTATGTTGCTACTTGTCTGACCTAATTTTGTTTAGTTTTGTCCAAAAAGTTTATGCATGCTCAATAATATTTGGAAGCATTAGCACATACAAATACTGCACACCTTGTTAGCTTTCTGTGCATTATGCTAGCTGAACAAATTGAAATATTGCATTATAGTGCAGAATGCTACTCACCATCTTTGGCATCTTGTGTCGCTGGAGCTCACCAGTCATAGCCTTGCTAGATTTTCTTCGTGCTGCAAATTTACTACGGTTTTCGGCCACTCGTCCGACACGTGGCAGGGCTCGTCGTTGGTGCTTAAACCTGTACCGCAAGGCTACTTTCCAGGAGTCCTAAACATAGTAAAAAAAGGAAAATTAACTGTGTACCTGCATGCAGCAGGATTCAATGACACTGTATATTTTGTGTTTAACATCAGAAAGTGATTACTACAAAGGAAGGGGTTGAATTGAGATCTGACCATGAAATAAAATTCATAGAAAAAAGGGCAGCTACAGCTATACAAAACACTGATGACATAATGAATGGCAGAAAATATTAAGGCATTACAATTTTACTTCCTGATTATTCCAAGTCATGCATCCCGTGTGGCACTCAAATTGCCTCTGGTCTGCTCAAAACAATTCTTTAGATATTATCCCTTCATAATGAAATCGTAAAATAGTTTTGCTGAAAAAAAAAGTTAGTGAGCTGAGCAATGTGAGCTTTTTCAAAAAGAAAGATGCTTGGAATCACGAAATAGTTAAAAAGAATTCAAATGTTTGAAAACCACTGCAGAATTGTTTAATGGCAATTGAACAGGATTATGCTTTTAATTAAATATGAGGCATTAAGCTTTGTACTGAAAAATAATTTTATCATATTGAGAGAAAATGTCAAAATATACAATTTTTTTCATTCCTTTAGAGATATCAACTTGCTCTCAAGAATTTAGAAATAACCATAATGCTTCCAAAAGTCTATTAACAACATTGTCACAGCTCCATAACTATAAATAGCAGCAAAAACTGCCAAGCCTGCAAAAGATTGCATTTTGAGCCTTAAGCACCCTTCACATTTACCTTCAGGTTGGCCAAGTAAAAATGCTAATAGCAGATTAATGCTAAGTTTTGTTTCCTTTCATTTCTGAAATTGTCATCCAGTCAACTTTTGTTTAAAGCGATAAAATAATTTTTGATGTTAGCTCTCGTGCCACAAGTTGTGCCGTCTTTTAAGGTCCATACAAGTTATATATGTGGTTATTTTATTAAATCTTCCATTTTTTCCACTGTTTGGTGCCTTATATTTTTAACTACGAAACTAAAGAAGATATAATGTGACACTGGGCAGTTAGACTTCCATAGATTGTTTTTGCTTATAAAACTGAAATGAACCTACTTTGGCATTAGGGAGCCAAGAGCAGAAAAACGCGTGTATTCAGCATGCTGCCTCACAAGGACGAAGAGGGACGACCAGCCACAATGGCAGGCGTACACACACAAGTACTTTATATCTGAATATTACGAAAGCATTGCACGCCTCAGAGTGCAACGTGACCGAGCGAAGTGCACACCGGTGTGGTGAGAAACTCAAAATGGGCACAGGCGTTGAGCGCGGCCCGCTTGCACAGATGTGCCTCAATCACATGAGCAGGCTCCTCGCATGATTACCTGGTTGACTACTTATCTTTCCAATGCCTGCCTACAGTGGTAACTTCATTTAAGCACAGTAACTATGCATTTCATTTGCTAACGGTGTCGACGGTTCTGTGCTCAGTGGTGAAGATGTGTTAGGAGATGACGCAACTTATGGTGCGAGAACTGCACTTCAAAAATTTTTTTTTTCTTGCTTTATACAAAAAGTACCTCAATGAAAAAAAAAGCAACATGACTGGCAATAAACTGTTGTACTCAGTATACTATTGCATTGTTACCTGAGCACTCAGGATAAAAGTAACAAGCTTTTTATTGCCAAAAACACTGTCTTCAGTTCTAGAATTTGTTTACCTTGATGTACACTGTTTCGTCCCCTGTAACAGTACTTATATTTAATAGCCATGTAGGAAACGAAGCTGGTTATTAACAAACTGCCGAGAGTAGCTTGATCCTTAAAAAATCAATGAAAATGGTACTTTTAACTTTTATAGTCTTTTAAAGAACATTTTTACCATGCAAAACTGCATGCCCACCCATCTAAAAAGATAACTATGAAAACGCAATTTTACATATACGTAAAATGTTTTCTCAAAATTTATTTTTTTAGCCTAGGACTCTTGGCATGGAAAGACCAGTCGGCTGCCTTCACTGCAAAATGAAGTCTTTTCACTGTGTTTGAAGATGAATCATAACCAGCAAGTGTAGGTTGTAATTTCATGCACTGCTCCACTCAAGGCATCAACTTTTACACTGTTACTGCATCTGCTAAATGTGCTATCATAAAGGATGCGCCCATTATAGGTAGGTGTCACCAGCAAAAAAGGGATATTTACTTACAGCTCCACTTCCTACAACATCCTTTAGCTGAGGGTATTTCTCGATCAGAAGTGAGGTGACTTTTGCATAAAAATTGCGGGTAGGGAACCTGAAAAACATTACCAAAATTAACCTTGTCTTAATTTGCCATCAGCTACAAATTACACAATTCAATGAGCTGTGATTAGTTTGCTCTCACCAATATTGCAATTTTCCTCAGAAATGCATGCAAGTAAATATTCAAAACTCGAGCCTGAACACTTTTAAAGTAATTTCAAATTTAAGGGTCTTCCCCTAAGGTCACTCAAATGATGGTCTGTTGACCTTTTTCATCACAAAATTGTCCTCAGTTTCGTCGATACCTTTTCTGTGCTGCTGGGCCTTCATTTTATATAGAATTCATTTTATACCCTTAGCAGGGAAGAAGTCAGACTTACAAATGCAACTTCTTGCATAAGGATCTTACTGGACTGGTGGTAAGTGCATCAAAATTATGCAATGGTTTTAATGATATTGAAATCTGAAGTAGAGGACAAGAGGTGGAAAAAGTTTAAAGAACATCCAAAACATTTTTTTTTATTGTCCACAGACATTTTCTTTGCTCACCATTTTCTTGAAATTAGCATGACTGTATCTCTGTATTGAGACATAATATAAATATAAGCTTTAGCAGTTTGATAGATAAGTGTGTTGACAACATAGTGTGAAATTGTTGCTGCTCTACCAAAAGCATTTTTTGAGATAAAGGCTTGCAAAGTAGGTAATATTTCATTTCCTAGCCCGATTTTGAGATTTTATAAAAGCCCCTATACTACCGAAAAAAAGCAAAACTTAAGTGAATACAAATGAAACATGCACATATTTAGTGAGACAATTTTCAGCTACCTAACTTCTACATTTTGTGTAATTCATAACCAAAGTTGGACAAAACAGCAGAGAAGATAGCCGTGGCACTCCACTTTTTTGTCCCTGTGCCCTGTGCCTCGAAAAGCGTTTTGGCAGCAAAACCAATTAAGGTCTTTTTTGCAGTCATCAGGCAACAATATATAAAATTTTGATGTAATTATACAAGGTAGACCGACCATGCTTTGATCTTTCGTGGAAATACCCTACATGAGACCAGAGCTTAATATACGAAGCTCATTAATAAACAACATATTTGACTAACGTCTGAATTGAAACTCTTGAGGAAACCAATGAATGGTTTTGCCAAACCGTTACACGATTCCAGATCAAATTAGAAAAAGATTTCAGTATTGTTTACAACATTACAGAAATTCAGCAATCGTCAAGGTTTTTAAATGAACCAAAACTGGAATTATCAAGCATTCATTCGGCAATGCTCTCTAAGCTTTGAAATATAGAAAACCTGGGAATAAAACCTTCATATACTATTAATGGTATCAAGATTTTTTGCGCAATATATCATGCCCTGTGACTAATTTAGCAGGCATGCTTATGCTCACAGCTACCAAAATAATTCGGAGGATAATTTACTCACAGAGTAATCTTCATCATTTCAGTGAAGAGCGTGTTGACGATTTTTTTGAACGCTGCCGAAGAAAGCTGTTTGCCACTGACTATGTCACCATGTAGGGCTCCCAGGCTTGGTAACACAAAAGTATGGCCATCATCATCTGAGTGTGACGGCCTGCAAAAAAGCTGTAGCTTAGAGCTCAGTTCTGAACACACTACCTGAGACTCATAGACTATAGTACTCCAATCAGACACACTTACAAATCAAAATAACCGCCCATTCCGATTTCTTGTTCTTGCTCACCACTGGGAGTCACATTTTCCGACGTTGTATCCTGTAAGTGAAAAAAAAAAAAAAAAAATCACGAAAGCTTAAATATAAATTCATGTCTGTGCTGCGGCTTTCCTTGATATGCATTTCTTAAAGATAAATACCTGTGACGAAGTTGAAGCAATCTGCTCCTTACTGACATGTGAGTGCAGCTGAATTTTTGACATATCAGCAATTGTGTCTTCATCAGAGAGGTCAACATATTCTTCGAACGCCTTGTCCAGTATCTGTGAACAACGAAGTAAAAGTGAGCTTTTTTCCTCCTAAACCAAAGTTTTTGCCGAACAAAGTTATCAGTCCACAACGACGTGGCGACGTGGGACAGACAACTTAAGCGACTTAATCAAGCGCCGAAGGCAGCTCAAGCCGTCACTCGTTTGAACGCGCTGAGGGCCGGCCAGCGCAGCCACCAGCCCCTTTCATACTTCCCGCGCATTGCACTTGAGAGAGTTTATAAGAGAGAAAGTTTATAAGAGACAGTTTTCTAGCCTCTCACAGTAGAAAAAAGAACGAAAACAAAAAATTTCGAACCCACAAAATCTGCGCTCACTCTACATTCTCGAGCATGGCGCCTTTTGACATCACCGCGCCTCTCAAAATTGACCAAAGCGCACTGCCATATTGGAGACTGAGCTGTGCTCATAGCACAGGAAAAAGCTGCGGATTCCCCCCCCCCCCCCCCCCCCCAACTGCTTCACAGCCCAGTCAAGGTCTCACGTACGGCTGTACACAAGGTTGTTCCGGCACCCATGTGTCACGTGATTGCGCATCCTGGAAGATTGCGTGCTTGCAGAGCAAAATTTATTCCCTGTCGTTTTGAAGAACATGCAGCCCGCAATTAATGCTTTAAGCTTTTGTCACTGACGAGAATGACATTCTCATATCTGGGCTGTGACGAATAGGCGATTTGTAGAGCATGGTATGGCAGCGGCTACGACAGGTTGGCGCGCGCTTCTGGAAAACGTGCTTTGTCAAAAGCCTCATTTAGCGACTCAACACTCAACGAAGCTTCCTTTCGTATAAATAAGTTTCGCAAAGTTTTCAACACATGCGCGAGCCTTTTTGAGCGCCATTGAAAACAAAGAAACAAAGATACACTTGCCTGAAACGAGCTCGATGACAGGTCCACCTTGCCGCCGAGAACCGGGCAAGCGCGAATGGCTTCTTTGAGCGCGTTGAGCGTGTTTCCCTCAATTGAATATGTCCTGGCCGCACCAAGGTGTGGCACAGCAACTAAACACCGCATCGTAACTGAAAATGCTTAGAAAGACACCTACACAAGCTTTCCGACGCGCTAGTTGCCGAGGAAATCAACAGAATGCGAGCACGCAGCGAGCACCACATTAAACGCGCATCGAAGAAGAAAGAAAGCATGGAGGGAGCGCGCGGCAGAACCTAGTAATAAAAAATAAAAAGGAGCGAGTCGTCCCACGTGATTAGAGCACGTCATGGCTTGATATCCACAACCAGCGCCTCCTCGGCGTTGCCACAACCGTTGCGTCTGCGCCTGCGAGAATCGGCGCCCGCGTGCTGCCCGGGAATCGGCGCGGTAACCATGGTAACCAATGCGCGCCATAGCAGAGAGCCGCGCGCCCGCGTCTCGTCGGTGCCGGCGGTACGTGAAATGCACGGCTTTGGTTGTGCCGCGCGTGCGAATGTGCTTTGCGTTTGGTTCTTGTTGGCGTTCTAGGTAGCATTTGTTAAGAAGAGCAGCCACTTCATCTTGAAGTAGACTTGACAAGGTAACAAGATGTGAGCGCTGCCTTTGAAGGGACACAAAGAGGTAAGTTTTATGAAACTATGAACACGTACGATTTTTGCGTTGCGGCGCTGTGTATTTACTCGCATAGCCTTCGGCGTAGTAGTAGTCTGCACTGCGTGTTGGAAATAATCGGGTACTGTATAAAAAATACAAACTCCGTTAATCACGGAATATCGTACAGGAGCAGGGCGTTTTGACAAGGTTGTGTTTGCTATCTCAATTGTTAAGCGTTATTTTTCTCTGTTAGTCAGGCGGCCATGCTTCCAGACCACACACACTGCATGCGTGCTGCAGCACCAAAAGTTCCAAAAGCAGCTCAGAATGTGCAGCGGAGAAATGTGAACGCCTGAGCGTTACCACTGCAGATAGGGCAATTTTTTACCTACACCAGCTGCACTAGTGTAAAAAAATACCAATTTAAGTATTGTTTTGCTACACAGGTGTAGGTGGTGTAGGTTAAAAAAGAATGGCTGTATGGTACATCGCGCGCCCCTTGTCGAACACAACCAGCGTTCCGTTGATCGCATCAACGTTCACCAGATTTTTATAATTGGTGTATAGGAAAGGGAAGGCGCAATATATGTCGCACTTGTTTCTGTCAGACGTCGGAATTTTGCAGGAATGCTGGTAGAAGGGCTGCAGCACTAAAAAATCGCATCATGGCAATTTGTGGTTCTGGTGATCGATGCTCGATTGGCATATGTGATGGGCGATTGTTTCATGAAATCATTGTGTTCATTATTGATGATATAAAAAAAAAATAAAGACGAAAACATCGTCAAAGGTGGTTGAAAGATATCAATATGTTCAGAATGAAACAAAATTGTTTTTAAAAAAAAAATTGGAATGTAATTGATCAAAACAAATAATAAAAATGAGTAATTGAAAAAGGGGGTTCAAATGTGCCAAAATACTCAGAATCAATAGCCAGTGCGTGATGACGCTAATTAGGAAAATTTAGAGGTCGTAATCGGTAAATAATTGAAATATTTGAAAAAAAATGAAAAATTGCGAAAGGAGGTTTTAAAGGTGTCAATATGCTCAATGAAAAACCAATGCTTAACGAAGCTATTGACGAAAATAGGTTAATTTAATTTTTGAACTGAAACGCCTGAAATGAAGCCATACCAAAAAGAAATATAATTGTTTTTATTTCAACATTTATTTCCTGACAGTTGTATATGAAATTAATATGCAGGTTACTATGGATTTGACGTGCTGAAGAACTGGCAAAGTTGGGCACTGTGGCTCTGATAACCATCTGCTAAAATAAAGACGGTAAGGAGTTACCTACTTATAGCCTTATTGTGTATCTTGAAGCTTTTCATTTGTGTTTTTCATTTTTTTTTATTATTGCAGAGGATTTCTCAGGAAATTCTCACCACTCTGTGGTGCTGTGAACCAGAATACCAATGCACGGCACTAAAAACAAAACTTGCTTTCCTTGAGAACTCCCATCTTTCGCAATACTATTCTTCATGTTACTCTGATTTAGTTGTTTCTGCGCATTTAAACACACCATGCTAGGTGAACTGCAAGTTTTCAGAAAAACCTTTATTTTTTCACTACTCATGGCTGGGTGGAATATATTGTATGGACTCGTCACAGTAGCTTGGTAGTTAGGTGCTTGACAGTTGTCATATATTTGATCCCAGTAATGGTATAGCACCTTTTAAATGAAGGTAAAATGAGAAGCTTGCTCACTATATGATTTGAGTGATCATTACGGAGTCCCATATGGTCAATATATATCCGTCCTTCATAGCCCAAGTCATGGACATTAAATGCCATGAGCTAAACTTATATTCATTCATGACTCTACAAGGGGCGCAGTAAGTTTGAATTTTGTTGCTAATATCTTTTGAAGTTTTATTGCTGTCTTGTCAGTTTAAAGGTAAGCAAATGGCATATGATTTAGTGCCTAAAATGAAGAGCTTGGCATCACATTTGTTCTTGTACACATGCTAATATGCAGTGCAAATTTTTGTTATGGTGAATATATGTACAATGCTTGAAGACTGACTGAAGCTCATGATGAACAGAATTTTTTAGTTATACTAATATTTATTTAATACTGAAAATAATTACATTCTTTTAGGGTTGCTGATCTTTTCTATGATGCGAATTGTATTATACACCGATAAGTCATAATAGTGGTAGACTATGAAATCCATGTAGGAAAATTTTTAATAGTAAAATTTCTTTTTCACTTCAGATGCCAGGGGTACGATTCTTTCGGTGCCCACGATGTGCCTCTCACCACTTCTCCCTACGTGCTCTCTTCAGACACCTGCGAACTACCCATGGCCATGAAACAAATTGGGTGTGTGGTTTGAGTGGCTGCATGCAAACATTTCGTCAGTTTTTTTCATTTAAAAAGCATGTATATCGGAAGCATTGTGCACTCATAGAAGAAATGCATCCCTGTTACTTTGTGAGAATGGGAACTACAAGAAGAAATACCAGTGTATATGATGTGCCAACAGATGATGAACAACCTTTAGACACCCAGGATGAGCAGCATGAATCAATGAACAAGTCAGATGACTATGCTTATGCACTGGCAATGCTACTGCTAAAGTGGAAGGAAGGAAGGCGGCTACCAGAGTCCACTGTACATGAATTAGCCAATGATATTATCGATTTTATGGAGATCATTGGAGATCATCAGCAACTTCATGGTGAGCCAGCCATCAACATAAAGGAAGTATGCAAACAAAAACTTCACCAGCTGCGGACAAGATCTGGGCGGACTGAATATTGGAAGGCACATTTTCCTGTTGTTCAGTCCCGCACGATAGTACTGCAAGGAAATGACACCATGGAATATGTTCCTCTATGCGATGTGCTCAAGTGCATTCTTGAATACTCCCAACATTCAGAAGAGTGCAGAAGTTACCCCAGCACGGATGCTTACCTGGTTTCGGTGTTTGATGGCAGTGCGTTTCAAAACCATGAGTACTTTGCAGGGGACACCAGTAAAGTTTGCCTGCAGTTGTACAGTGATGAGTTTGAAGTGTCTAACCCCCTTGGTAGCAAGAGGGGAACATATAAAATGACAGCTGTGTACTTCTCAGTGTTAAATTTTGATGCAAAGTTGCGGTCAGCACTCTCTGGTATTCACTTGGCACTCCTTGTCAAAGATAAACACATTGCCACCTATGGACTCTCTAAGATTCTTGAGCCTTTCATTGCAGATGTCAGGATATTGGCAAATCATGGCATAACTGTGAATGGTAATTTGGTGAAAGGGTCAGTCTTTATTTTCACAGGAGACAATTTATCTAGTCACAGAATGGGTGGCTTCAAATGCTCATTCAACCAAGGAAGAATTTGTAGGCATTGCATGGCTTTGCGGACTGAAATCAACTACAAATATTTGGAAAGTGATTTTGTACTTCGCTCAGCAGAAGGGCACAAACACCATATGAATATGTTGAGTGCAGGGCTGCCAACTCTTTCACTGTATGGGGTCAAGGAGCCATGCGCTCTTTTATGCCCTGGCTTTGACCCGACACAACACTTTCCACCGGATATTATGCATGACCTCCATGAAGGAGTCATACCATTTGCACTGCGCCATATATTATTTTTGTTAATTGAACAACAGTTTTTCTCTCTCAGTGCTTTAAACAGAACTATTTCAGAATGGGTTTATGATGCATATGATATCTGCAACAAACCAGAGCAAATTACTAAGGAATACTTTCAAGGGAGAGTGCCTTTGAAGGGCTCAGCAACACAAGTATTTTGCCTGTTTCGCACCCTAACCTTTTTTGTTGGGGATAATGTTCCTTCAGACAGTGCAGCATGGCAGGTTTATCTGCTTCTCCGAGAAATTGTTGACATTGTCATGAGCCATAAAATTCCAGTGTCGCACATTGCCTACTTGCAAAGAAAAATACATTTTTTTTGTCTTGAATTCAGAGCATTGTTTCCTGCAGCATCGCTTCCATGTAAGCTGCACTATCTCATACACTATCCTTCATACATACAAAAGTTTGGACCATTGAGCTTGCTATGGGCAATGCGATTTGAGGCAAAGCACCAGTACTTCAAAGATATTGCTCGGAAAATACGGAACCGAAAAAATCTTTCCCACAGTCTTGCAATGAGGCACCAGTTCCTCCAGAGTTATTTACTTTCTGCAGGTGACAGACCAATTTCCAGTAATACAGGCATGAAGTGCATATTGTATGAGCATCTTCCAGACTGTATTAAAGAATTCATCACAGAGAATAACACTGAGTCAACAAACACATTTGTTGTACAATCTGTGACCATTGATGGGAGGACATACAGGACAGGATGTTGCCTGGTCAAACATGCACCTGAAGATAGTCTTCCAGAATTTCTCCTTGTCTCTCAACTATTCTATGCAAACAAGGTGCTCCTGGTTATGGTAAAAATGCTCGAAACTGTTTGTTTTGATGAGCATTTTCATGTATATGTTGTCAATACAATTGAAAAGTACAGTGTCCTGACTTCATTTGCAGAGTTTGAAGTAGAACCTTTGTACATGCGTGCACACAAGGGTCGGAATGTTATAAGCACTCGCCATTCATTGTTCTGAATCTTTATATGAAATATTTAGCCTGTCTAACTAAAAAAATAAAATTGTACAGCTACACAGTGAACTGTCCTATCTTCAGGTATTGTGCACAATTGTATTAGTCTTGTTATTCCCTTGCACTCCTCCAGATGAGGACAAGTCCATTTATTGAAACATATATACTAGTGGACTAAGCCTCCCCCTTCTCTTGCTCAAATTTTTTTTTTACTTTGTATGCTCAGTTTCACCTTGTTATTGTAAGATTTTGGTATTGTAAGATTTTTTTATTAATTTATCATGCATGAGCTATTCATGTTGGAGGCTCGCTTGGAATTCAAACCAATAACCTTTTTTACTGCAAGTTGTATGCCCTCAAACCATGATTTCAGTGATTATGGCTCGCAACCACATAAAGCATGGCAGTCAATGTCCACTACACAAGTAGGCACCAAATACAATACCAGCCGAAGATATTAAAATGTCATATACCTCACCATGAAAACATTTCACCAGTGAGACTAAGACACGTGTAAACAGTTTCAAGTGCGTATAGACTATTTTTACTTTGGTGAATCATCATTTTTTATACAAGCTGTGAAACAATGGCTCTATGTTAAGTCAGATTTCTTGGATGTCTCGAGTCTGAAAATAAACTATCATGCTCTGTGTAAACATTTATTGATTGTATTTTGCCACTGCAAATGTCTATGTGCGTTATATGTGCATGCTATAAATTCCAATGCATTTGAAAACAATGAACTTTCTAAGAGAATAAATATCCTGTTCAAATGCTGAATACTTGTTCCTCTCACTGTGCCAATTCATTTCTGCTTAGTTATTGTTATACATGCTAACAAAGATGCTTTCTTAATGCATATACTTGCAGCATGTGCACCCATTTTTTTTCGCACCTTTCCTACAGTGTCCTTTGCACCCTTCTTGTAAATGCACCCTTACCATAGGGTGTGCCTGCCCAAATAGGGTGCAATACAGTGCCTCACCCTTTTTTCCACCCTTTAGGGTGAGATACTGCCAAATAGGGTGCTCTAAGGGAGCGCTATGGGGTGGAAACCCATGCCGCACCCTTTTTTGCACCCCTAAGGGTGAGATTCTGTTTAGTGTGCAGTAATCTGCGATTTGCTGATGACATTGCCTTGCTGAGCAACTCGGGAGATGAACTGCAAATAATGATTGATGACCTAGACAGAAAAAGTAGAAAGGTAGGCTTGAAAATCAATATGCAGAAGACTAAGGTAATGTTCAACAGCCTCGGGAAGGAACAGCAGTTTACATTAGGTAGCGAAATACTGGAAGTAGTAGGCGAATATGTCTACTTAGGACAGGTAGTAACCGCAGATCCGGACCATGAAAAGGAAATAACAAGAAGAATAAGATATGCGGATGATACCACTTTAATGACAGAAAGTGAAGTGGAATTCAAGAGACTTCTGAGGCGCTTACAAGAAGAGAGTGAGAAGTTTGGGCTTAAACTGAACATTAAAAAGACAAAGATCATGGCGTCTTGCCTTATCAAGTCCTGGAGCATCAACGGGGAAGAAGTGGAAGCCGCAACAGAATTTTTCTTCTTTGACTCCAAGATTATCCCGGATGGTGACTGCAGTCATGAAATTAGGAGACGCCTGTTTCTGGGAAAGAGAGCCATGGCTAGCCTTGACCGCCTAGTAAAGAGCAGAGACATTAGTCTGCCAACCAAGATCCGTATAACTCGTGCTATGGTCTTTCCAGTTGTGATGTATGGATGCGAGAGTTGGACTGTGAAGAAGGCTGACCGCCGAAGAATTGACGCGTTTGAATTATGGTGCTGGCGGAGACTCTTGAGAGTTCCTTGGACGGCCAGAAGATCAAATCAGTCGATATTGTCGACCATAAACACTGACTGCTCATTGGAGGGTCGAATTCTAAAGTTAAAGCTCAGCTAGTTTGGTCGTCTGATGAGAAGAGAGGAGTCGCTGGAGAAAGATTTGATGTTAGGAAAGGTTGAGGGTCACCGGAGAAGGGGTAGGCAGTGAACGCGATGGTTAGATGGCATCCTCGAGGCGCTGAAGATGAAGTATGTGATGTTAGGAAGATAGTGAGAGACCGGAAAGCGTGGCGTGATATGGTTCATAGGGTCACGAAGAGTCGGACACGACTGAACTGAACTGAACTGAATAGTGCATTCTGGTAATGAATTCCATTCTAGATGGCAGTATAGATAAGCGCGTCTTTGATCTCATTGGAATTCGCCGCACGCACCAGCAAAACAGTTGCTGCCTCACACAGCCAGCGCTTAAGTCTAGTCCCCAAACAGTCAACGCCACAGACGCCTGAAATTCGGTGTTTCTTTACCTCAAAACAGCGAACGATGCTAGAATTCTGATCGAATGAATCCGAAATACGTAATGAATCTCTAAATAATAGCTCCATAAAGTTGTAAGAGCAGCACACAATAACCACAATAAATAAAGTGGACAGTATGTACGAATTCGGTGGGCTTAACAAATGAAGCGTATTAGTATTGCGTTTTAAATCTTTCGGTATGAAACAGCTACGTTCATCTTCCACTGCTCAAACGGTTGCGGTAGACGGTGTCAGGCAGTGAGTAAAAGATTAAAAGAAGTTTCAAAACTATACAGTTTTTGAAACTGTACTGTTTTGAAAAGCCCTGCTATTCACAAATTGGTTATATCAAGTATTCAGAGATTTGAAACGGGAACTGTTAGTGATAAGGGCAGATGGTGAATACTTCAGTGAATTGCGATTTGCTGACGACATTGCCTTGCTAAGTATTTCTGGGAATGAAGAGCAAATAATGAGTGATGATGACCTAGACATCGGACCGAGACCGATTCTCGCCGCCAGAAAACATTCCGCCGAATTCCATCAGTCAATAGGAAGGCGAGAATGTTGAGCTGGCGCGGCCCGCAGTGTCGACCGGTTAGCATCCCTCAGGGGCCAACATGGCAACAGCGTACTCGCAATCGACCATCGGCTCACAATAAGTGACGGCCACAGCCGAAATGCTTTCGACGCCGTGACGCCGTGAAGCCATATCGTGTGCAGTAGACAAGGGTCACGCTGAACATTAAATCAGTGTGTTGAACCTATTGCAAAAAAAAACAGCGTCGTCTAATGCGCAACCAGTAAGTTTTGGTGCTGGATTCGCTGCTCTGATAATCTCAAGCCACACTGGCGATTAAGGTGCAACTGAATCCAGAAATGAATAATGTGGTCTACATGCAAAACAAGCTTCATAGCTGTTCTTGAGTCCGCTCTAACAGGATGATTACTGCCAAAATGTTAACTGCAAGCTCAAAACAGGGCCTGTATACGCATCATAGAGCGTAGCCTGCACCGTAGCCCAGTATAAACAGCACAAACAAGTAGATGAAACGACGGAGAGAGTAGGGCAACGTTAAGAGATAGGAAGCGTGTAGAGTGTGTCAGTGAAATAAAAATCAAGAAGAAAATATGGGCGTAGGCAGGACATGTAGTGCGAAGAGAGGATAACCGATGGTCGCTTAGGGTAACATACTGGATTCCAAAGGAAGGAAAGCGTAGCAGGAGCGGCAAAAAGTTAGGCGGGCAGATGAGGTTAAGAAGTTCGCAGGGGTCAAGTGAATGCAGCTAGCACATGACCGGGTTAACTGGACGAATATGGGAGAAGCCTTCGCCCTGCGGTGGGTATCGTCAGGATGGTGATGATGATGATGATATTCTGGAGGTTCGCACTACCGGGTGCCTCCAAACGTGCTCTGGTAGTGTGTGCGTGTGATTGGGGGGGGGGGGGGGGGCGGTGTTAATGTGTGTCCTGTGGAGATCTCATGCCATACTCTCCTGAGCGAGCTGCCTTTAATGCATGTTTTCGCCTGCTTTGCCATTGCTGCTGGGAGCTGGACGCAGTGTCACGGTAGCGCGACTAGCTTGAAGCAGCAATGGCAAATTAGGCGCAGCGCATTAAAGGTGGCTCGTTCGCGCGCACACGGAGAGCGCACAGGGATTTGTAAAAGAGCAGACACATCTCCAGAGAGCACGCACGAACCTTTCACTTCACGTCCAGAGTGACCTGCTCGCAGCAGCAATGGCAAAGTAGGCAAAAATGAAAGATGGCCTAGCTCTGCTATGCCTGGATATAAATAGTGAAAAGCAGTGACTACCTCGGGATCAGAAGTAATTTTCTCCAGTCTTCTACGCCGTTCGCCAGCAGCTAAACTTTCCTTGGCTTCTATGTCGAGCGCGTCTAAGTTCACCGGCGTTGTATAATTCGTTTACAGGAAAGGAAAGGCGCTGCATCTGCTACTCGGGATGGATGGATGGAATATAGGAGCATCCTGTTTGAAACGGGGTGATAGGAGTTGCTACCTTGCTCATTTCCCCCCTTGGATTGGTTAACTATACCATCATTTTATTTATTGAATTTTTGGTACTACATTACTAACATTATGTCACTTTTCTGCTATTAATGCACCAATCTTCCAATCGCTTTTTGCTAGTTTCCACTGTCGGTTTATTCACCCGGCCACCGGTATCTCCAAACCCCAGAGCTTCAGGAAGAGTGTCTGCGCCTGCATCGACTTCCGGATGGATACCATTACATTCGAGGATAATATGGTCAATTGTTTAAGCCCAGTCACCAAACACTGCACATGTGTCATCTTCATTGTTAAATTTCTTTTTGTAGCTGCGTGTTCTGAGGTACCCTGATCTAGCTTTAAAAAGTAGGGCACTGCCTCTTGAGTTAACAAAGAAAGCTTACTTCCTGATCTGCCTTTCCACTTTCGGTAGAGTTCCACACTCTGTTTCTTTTCCATCGAATTTATCAAAATTTTACCTTCTTAGTTTTTCACCTGTTGCATAACGCTCGTTATTTCTTCGTCTTTGCGACCAGCATACTTACTGGTTAGGTTCCTAGTTCTTTTCCTTCATTGTGAGTCAACGCTTTTTAGGTATAGGTATTTAAATACTTTAGCTGCCCATCTGTGACTGTCCAATTTCCTCAGGCGTTCCTCATATAATATTTTACTCTGAGCTTCCCGTATTTCGAAACGTACCCAGCCCATATCCCTCTGTACTGCCTCATTTGCGGTTATGCAGTGCGCCCCCAGTGGTAGTCGCTCAGCGGCTGTCTGATTTATTTGTAATATCGACTGTACCTCTGATTTTAGGCACAAAACCGCATTTGCGAAAGTAAGCCGAGGAACCATAATTCCTTTAAAAATACCCCTCAAAATCCCATACCTGTTGTATCCCCACAATGCTCTATGCTTCATTGTCCCGTTATTTATTCGCCGTCTTGTCTTAAGTGATTGCTCATGCTATTGAATGTATACCAATCCTTCGTTTACCCATACCCCCAGATATTTATATTCTGCTACTCTGGATATT
Organism: Amblyomma maculatum; assembly: GCF_055883805.1. Classification (NCBI taxonomy): domain Eukaryota; kingdom Metazoa; phylum Arthropoda; class Arachnida; order Ixodida; family Ixodidae; genus Amblyomma; species Amblyomma maculatum. The sequence continues at coordinate 96,057,393 of NC_139353.1, forward strand.
TCATGGCCTTGTATTTTAAGACCCTGATCAGTTGAGCCGTTGAAAATCATCAGACCCGACTTAACTGCGCTAAAATTGAAGCCTAGAGCGTCCCCTTCGTCTCCGCAATAATTAACTAGGGTTTGCAAGTATTTCTGGCTATATGCTAACAGCACAATATCGTCTGCATACATTAAACCGGGGAGGCGCCTCTCTGCCACCTTTCCCCTTAATCTATATGACAGGTTAAAACCTAGGTTACTGTCTTGTATCCTCCGTTCCAGGTTTATCATATAAAACATGAACAGCACCGGTGATAGAGGACAGCCTTGTCTTAATCCTTTGCATACCTTGACAGCTTCCGTTCCTCTTATCCCTTCCCATGTAATTTCTACTTTGTTATCCCGCTATATTTCTTGTAGGAACTCTGTTATCTCATAACCGATAATACCTTCTTTTTTGTTTAATATGTTCCACAGGAGTTCAATATTTACGCTGTCGTACGCCCCGTTTACGTCCAGGAAGGCCAAATACATAGGTCTATTTTCCACTCTAGATATTTCGATGCATTGGGTAAGCACGAACAGGCTATCTAAGCGCCTACCATTTCTAAAGCTGTTGTGAAGTTCTCCGAGTATCTTGTTACTTTATACCCTTGCTTGCATCTTTAATTTAACCGCATGCATGGCCACCCTGTATATACCAGATATAATGGTAATAGGCCTGTAGAATTTTATGTGCGTCCTTTCTATTTTCCCTTTAAAAATGAAATTCATTTTACTCTCCCCAGCTGTCCGGAATTTGCTTATTCGTTGCGACTGTTTCCAAAGCTTTTAAAGTTTCCTTACTTCTTGGACAAAGTTCATTTATCAGCTTGATCGGAATTCCATCTATTCATGTAGATGTGTTTTGAGGAATATTTTTCTGCAATTTTTCAGTGTAGATTGGTCAGTTATAAATGCTTTGCGGAGAGTACCCTATTGTCACCCTTAAATGACTCTGCTTTAACTGATATAATATAGCTCACTGCGTTGTCTCCCTTTAAACAATTTCCGTCATCTTGAATCCGGTCCTTTTGATCCTTGTTACCTAGTCTGCTTACATGGTCCCAAATTTTTTGGTCCGCCTTTAGTGACATCGTGTATGTCATCCATCCAGCCATAAGTGAACCGCTTCATTTTACTTTGGACGAGAGCCTGTACTACATCAAGTTTCTTTTGTCGATATGATTCTTATTTTCGGTCTATTTCCTCCTGAGATACCTGTGCTTTTTTTGCCTCTCGGTTTTCCCTTGAAACTGCACGTCGTTGTTCAATGGCTTCCCTGATTTCTTTTTTCCACCAACTCCATGGCTTCCTCTTTAGTCTGTAGTCAATGGTCGTCTGCCTGTTGCGGAATTCCCACGTGATTTGTCCCTCGCCATTTTGTTTCTCTATTTACAATAACTAGGTCGTGTCGCTCACTGAAATCTAGCATTAGCTTTCGTTACAATCCGTGTATCCATCCAGATCGCCGATGCGGCCGTTCATGTCCCCCAGTAGAATAATATTGGCCCTTTCTTCAGACTGGCTTATGTCGCCACTGAGACATTCAACGAGATTCTTGTTGTCTTGCCTGCATTTCTGTCCTGTTCCTAAGTAAACTACCACTAGCCATGTCCTTATGCCGGTAATTGTTCCTGATACCCAGATATGTTCTTTGCAATGCAACATGATTTTGTTCGTTGCCAATTTGTTCCTTGGTGTATCAATATACCTACTCCTCCCCACTTTTTTTCTCGATTTTCGTTCTGTTGCACCCTTCCCACACGTAGCCATCTATAAAAGGCGGATCTTCCAGATCCCTGGGATGAGTCTTGCATAGAGCGTACGCACCTATTTTGTCATCCTTCAACTACTGTTCTATCTCTAGCCATTTCGCTATTTTCGCTCTAGCCCTTTCGTTCGCGGAAGGCAAGAAGCGCCACCCGAAGGCGTTGGAGCGCACTCTTTCCCGCTTGGTCCTCATAGTTGACGGCAGATGCGTGGCGTCACATTCTTGACGTCACCCTAATTGAGTGGCTTAACTATGTTAGTCTTTTTTTCTTTACCCAATCGCAGTATCTGTCACTCCCGGAATCCAGCTATCATCCTCACGGTAGACAAGCGGAATTATGAAGAGCGTTTTACGACCCAGGGCGTGGCACAGCGGTGAAGCGCTCGGCTGGGGATCAAAGGGATCGAGGTTCAATTCTCGGATGGAGTCTAATTTCGTTCTTTTTTTAATGAGGGGGAGTGGCACACCTGTTGAGCCTTGCTAGGTAACGCCGGCAGAGCTTCGCAAGGGGGCTGCGCAGCTGGTCTTGACTGTGACGGTCACTCGGTCGCGGCATGCGGCATAAGCGAAGCTCGGCACCCACCCTCGTAGTGAAGCTTTTCGCTTCAAAAATGTGCATTAAAGGGAGCAGGACACAGCTATCGCGCATATTCGTGCAATGCATGCAAGCTCGCCGGCGAACAGCTAGCGTTCTCCGAAGCAATAGAAAGTGCTCAGATGAACGCGACTGAACATTTTCATGCCTATTATTGCAAATGTGCACATGAACTCAAAGATGGTGCGGCATTCATAACACACATCAAATACGTACATCGCATACGGGCGAAAGGTTACTGTATGCACTTGCCTCGCTGGGCTCGTCCACTGTCCCCAAGATGTACCGGCTTTTCTGCATGTCGATCCTAGTATTATGCGAACAATTTTCAAATGAGAAGACCCATATACAGGTGTCGTCCAAAGTCAAGCGCTGTTCTGCAGTGGCTCCTGGTAATCTTAAATGCCATGTGCTGGCGCGCACTTTCGTTTTCCCTTTCTAACGTACAAGTGGCGAGCGATCCCCTCACCCCGCACACGAAGGTCGAGAGCGAAAATGGTAATCACCATCGCGTAAAGAATTCGCGGTTCCATATTGTCTGCGCAAGTTGCACAAGGGAAGTTAAACCGGTGTCACGAGATAAGGACAGATTTCAAAAGCAACAGGCACAAAAAAGAAACACTGCGGTAGCTGTCGTTGCACTGACATGACATTACGAGCGCGTTAAGGAACAATGTGAGGACGCTATTTGAGACGCCAGTCCTCGCACCCAAGACACACACCGCAAAGCGGCTGGCGGAGCTCCCTAAACTTACACACACCGTTCAAATGACGCCGGCGACGTGCGATGCAACCATAGTGCAACGCGCGCAAGGAGTGGCGGCGGCGCAGAAATCGGCACTTCAAAATGGAGATACAGAAAAGAGATAGCTAGAGGGAGAGAAAAGAAGCAGACCTTTTCCTCTTCGCACCAACACATCGGCCTCCCTCAGCCGCGGCCTCCAAGGGTCAAGAGGTTCGTAGAATTACCCGAGACGGAAACTCTCGCCCCCCCCCCCCCCCCACACACACACACACACACTCCCCCCCTTGTATAACCGCTGCTGGAAAGCCTTTTCTTCCTTTCAGATAGGTACGCACTTTCAGGACGCAAAATATTCAATGCGGAAGCTCCGAAGTGCAGCTGCGGGCTACTCGCGCTCTGTTCAGCGAATGCGACAGCACACACCAGCATGACGGTTGTCCTGAATATACATTAGATGGCGCCACATTCAGAAATGACAGCGCCCATGGTGAAAGGTTCTCTAGCACACTCCGTATACGAGGTTCGATTTGCGACGCTAAATGTGGGGTGAAATTTCACGTCAAGGAAAATTGAACATATACGTTTAGCCGCGGGACAAGATCTGGAGTGGAATTTTACTGTCTAAAATGGGGAGCAGTTGTGGTTAGCAGAGGGAGCTGATATGGAGTAGTTTTTCGCTCCAAAGTATACGAAGCACTTATGGCTGACAACGGGAGCAGATGCTCACCGCAAAACATACGGCCATTTGCGGTTAGTATGGGACATCTTGACCGCGGCCGTTGTCAAAGTAATAGCATTTTCCGACTGTATTCGCAATCATCTTAATGACACGACCATCATCTGCTACGTTTTTCCCCCGCCGGGTAAGGTGCTATTGTTTCAGCGGCTGCGGCGTTGTGTGTGTGCATGAAGCCATCCTGCCACGTTCTGAAATAGGTGAAGGCAGCTGTCCGACGCGATTTTCTCCAGAAAGTTTGGCTCTCCTCGTAAAATTTAATTAATTTATATTATCAGGCATGCGCACAGAAGACAAGGAAGTGTGAAAATGAAGCTCTCCAGAATAGAGGTTGAGGAAGAGGAATCTCACCATCTGTTGGTTGCGCTCCAGGCTAAGGTGCAGAATCACTCTGTAAATAAACCCTAATAGTGTGGTGGCAGGTGCTGCAACGATAACCCCGGATTCTTATCTACCTCGTTCGAGTCGACGACTCGCTGGGCCTTTGACAGCCACAATGATCCAAGACGGCGACGCACGGCAGCCAGGCCCAGCGGCACCCGCATGGCAGCATTACCGTGAGCCGCGGACCTTTTCTGGCAAGGCTGGCGAAGACGCGGACAAGGGGCTCACCAATTACCAACGGATGAGCAAGTACAATCGCTGGGATGCCACTGCAATGCTGGCAAATGTTTTTTTTTCTTGGACGCCACAGCCCTGACATGATTTGAGAACCATGAAGCGTGCCTAACGAGCTGGGATCGTTTTCAAGAGGAGATTCGAAATTTCGGGGATACCACGGCAAAACGGAAATGCGCTGAGCAGACTTTATTACAGCGAGCCCAAGTGCCTGACAAACATGCACAATGTACATTGAAGCGGTCCTAAAACTACAAAGCGGTGAATCCGAGCATGTCTGACGAAGAGAGAGTTGGCCACCTCTTAAAGGGCATCGCGGTGAACGTATATAACTTTTTAATTACAAAAGAGAACGGATTTTCCCACGGCCGTGACCAAGCACTGTCGTACGTTCGAAGCGTTAAAGCTGCGTCGCATAACTCCAAAATTCGGTCGTCTGCCTAACGTGACCACTGTTTCAAGCGTGGATTCTCACGGGCATTCACATGAGCCTCCGCATTTGGCCGACATATGATTTGCCAAATTGTCCGTGATGAACTCTCCCGCTATCAATATGTTGTGCATCGCAGTGAAATCCTATGTGATAGCTTCTGCCTGCAGGCAGCTCCCATCCAACGATCTTTTTCCAGGGGTTCTACGCTCCTCCTCCCGTCCGCCACCACCGAAACGCCCGACTTCCCAAGCTCGTTCCCATTGCAGGGCGCCACTTCCTCCGCAACGACCCCAGCGGCTGGACTTTGCTGATCTGTTACCGCTGTGGTATGCTTGGCCACATATCCAGATTCTGCCGCCGCCGGAACCCGGCACCACGCTACCAGCGCCAATGGTCAAAACGCCGTTCTACCGTGAGTCCAGAAGTCCGTGACCCGACCTATCCCCCTCCTTCGGGCTCCTACCGCTACGCACCACCACGCAATGACTCACCAGCTTCTGAGCGCAGCCTGACTCCTTCTGCCCGCCGCTCCCGACGTTCGCCCTCTCCACGCCGTTCTTCTCCGCCACCGGGAAACTAGCGTGTGCGGCCGCTAGAGGTGCGGTCGACAGGTCATCGATATTGCCAATTCATCTACCGGTCGTTTTGCTGGAAAACCGCTTGGAAGTGTTAGTGGATGGTGTTTGTGTTATGGCCTTAGTGGATACGGGTGTTACAGTTTCCTTGATAAGCTTAGATTTTTAAACCGTCTCGGCCGCAAAATTATGTTTGGTTGGGATAGAACTGTCATATTTTGAGGTGTAGGTTTTTATCATTTTCGCTCATGACAGTAAAGTGTAATTCCCACGCACACAAAAAAAGGTTGCCACGGTACACAGTCTACAGGAAGCATAGTTCAATAAACAGGTAATTAAACTTCCGAAGACCTGTTTTCGTGGATAGTTTTATCTTGAAAGCCACAAGGACACACATCAAAAACGTCGGGTTCGACAAAAAGCATTTCGGGTAATGCAGACTGTAGCAAAAATTGACTTATTTATTTTTCAGGAAACCGCGGCACATTGGCAAAATCGAACAGTTCAAATCAAGTTTAAGCGACTGCCGGCACGCAGTTATCCGATCAGGTGAGGAAGTTCCCAATGGCCGATAATGTTATATATATCCAAGGAAGCGTACCACGCTCATTACAAGCCGGGTCGGAAGACACGCGCCCTGCCTGTGGCAAAGAGCGCGAGCTTCAGCTTAAGCGTGCCCCTTCCGTTGCAGCAGTTTGAAATCTCCTTGCACTAGAGTAAGTTGCAGGTTGCGTTCTAAAGTTATATTTTTTTTAGGAATTTAGGTGGTAAGAGTTTTCTACAAGCAGTATTGCAGTTAAGCGTTTCTACCGTTGCATTTGTAGAGTATACCCCTGTGGATACACGCAACTTTAGATAACAGCTGGGGACGTTGTAAGAAACTAAACGTAATAAATTGATGGTCGCTAAAATAGTCTGCACGAGGCCCAATAAAACGTTCCGAGAATTCGATTCGCACTGTGCAATGATTTGGGTTTTCTTGTATGGCATGAAGGCGCCGTCTAGCTTGAGCCTTTGAGGTAGTTGGAGGTGGGAGAGGGGATGAGAGCCTCCAGAAAGGATCACAGGCGTAGCGCATGGGATCCTTTAGGGGGGCTTTCCTCCCCTCCCCCACCTCCAACTATCTGCATACTAGCAGTGGCGGTGTCGGCTCCGTCGGCAGTCAACCGGCCCGTGTACTGCCCCTTCCACTTCAAGAAGAAGCCTTGACTGCAATAACATTCATTTCAAAGGTTCATGGTTAAAATATGCAATGCTCTTCACTGTACACCATTGTACACATTATATAATGCCAAGTCTGGTAAGGCTGCTGCAATAGTATCATGGAGTCATGGCGTCACGTACTGGCACACAAGGATGTCATTTAAAGCTAGGGCAGGTGAACAAACGGCCTTTTTTGAGCTCTAAAAATGAGGATCAACGTGAATACGAAAAACATTTACTCACAGCGAACTGTTTAAATGCCTTCTACCTGCCGCTGTAAAATGTGAAATTCTCTTCAGAGCGCTTAAGTGAATAACAAGGGCGGAAACCTTTGGTGCAGAGATGAGCAACTACCTCAGAATGCTCGAGCTGTGCTCAGCGAAATTTTGTCACCGCACTTTGCTGGCAGTTTATTAACAGTAGATCACTCGGGCATATAACCTCACAAATGAATAAAGAAAGCTGTCCTCAATACAGCATTCCTGCTATAATAGATTGTTTGTTTTTCGCAGCATACTACTGCAATGCTCTAGACTGCTTGCACGATGCTAATAATCCGCAAACGCACGATATTTGTTGCCGGCCAGCCAGAAGCAAGGCTGTGCTTCAAGCACATCTTGAGGGTTGCCATATCCAGACAAGATTTTTCCGTACATGGGAGGTGGGTGCGCGCACAACGGTGGCCAGTATGAACGATGCGAAATTCAGAGCACTGTTTAAGATATTCACTGGAGTGAAATCGGTGGTAGAAAACACGAAGGCGCCACACAATATATTCAAGATACCGCTGAGAGACCGCGCAGCTTGTAGACCTACCTCTATGCGAGGCGTCCGGCTCGCTCGACGCCACACAATCCCTATCGTGACTGAGGCAGGCGTCATTTGTTCCTTATTAGCACTTCGAAATCATTGGAAGAAACGGCGAAGTGCCTTTCAAAATAATAAATTCTGCAGAGGCCGCAGTCAGTTCTTGTAGTTTGCCGAGCTTTACTCTGCGTTGCCAAGGTGGCGCAATTCGACAACGTGATGCCTGCCTCAAAGCGTCATTCCTTTCTCTAGCGCCGTATGTTGTTTGCATCTCACTTCAACACCAAACCTTGCTGCTTTATATGCGAAAATGATAAAATAAATGCGCACAGAATACGCACTTCCCACTGGCGCGTGGTTAAGGAACAGAGTATAAGCACTTCGCTCCATCTAAATTGCTATACTTCATGGAGGAAAGCATACATTATTTTACAAGCTGCTAGAATCATGAATTCGCAGATGGGCTAAATCTCCATCACATCTCCACGGAAAAGCATTCATAATGGCTTTGGTGCTCACGTAGTTCCGTGCTACATGCTAACTGGAGATAGCACTCATGGTGCGGTGTTTGTTTTGCAAGCGGAGTTTTGCTGTGTGTGCTTCTGTTTCGTATAATATGTGTTTATCCACAAATACGTGTCACCTAACTGGGGTCTGGTCCTGGGTTGTGTAAAGTAGTGTATTGGGACATTTATAACTTAATGAGCACTCGCTTTAAACGGATTTCCTTGCCGTTCGACGAAGTGTAAAATACAAAAAAGGCGCAAGCAAGGCCACCACCTACAAACGACTTTTTGAAAAATTAACATTACAAAAGGGACTTGTAATAAAGAACAGGCGAGGTAAAAAACAGAGCACATCGTTATATAGTATACACTATATCGTCAGTTATGGTCGCAGGCGAAAGTAGTTGTGAAATCTTGAAACTGCAATAATCCAAGCGCGGACCATCTATACGCATGGGCGGAGTGAAGGCAGAGAATAGCATTCCAGACAGACTGCGTTCTGTTGACGATTTAGGCATGTTCAAGGTTTATGTCGACTTGAAGCCAACTTGTAGGACATGGCTTGTGCATTGCGCCGGGTTCTTATTCCAGGCGCACAATTCGCTGTCTTCATCATCCGAACTGGGGATCAGGGTAATGCGCGAAGAGTATTCTAAGAGTATCCGTGTTTTGTTCTCCCAGACGATACTTATTGGTAGGAGTAGTCTGCATGCCGTGTAAACAAAGTTGTCACATCAAATGCTTACACTGCTGAGTATATAAGCTAAAATGTCAGATTAAATTGTTTACTCTTCAGTACATCGGTAAGCTAGACGATGTTCTGACGTTACCTGAACATCAGTCATACATGGGAATTGCTGTGAAACGCCAGCTAGATTTGGTATATTGCTAACATCTGCGTTGTAATGCGAGCTGTTATCAGTGTAGCGAGTCTTTGTTACGGCTCAATTTCGGCAAGCCCATCACAAAATATTCGGGGTCATTGATGCTGGTAATTTTTTCATCGTCTTAGAAAACAGGTAAATCTTGGTAACATGTAGATATGTGGAGCGATAATGCATATGACATACTATCTTTTAGCTCCATATTCTTCCATCGGAGTAGCGACATCTGCACTAAGCCTTTTCATACTAAGTTTATACTACGCTTTTGTATACATCTAGATACCGAAGGAAGCTTTGAACGAACACCAGTTTTGTTGGTTCATAGCAAGTATTGAAACAGCAAAGGCAACCGTAGAAATTGTGCAATACAGGCTGTTGCTACTATTCTTGCATTGCTCTTCCCACTTGGGTTTTATAAAAAGATTGTATATGCAAAACCCCTTCGTGCACTGCCTGATATGCAGCCATTAGTGCATATTTTGGTGGTCAACAATTCGTTTCAGCTGCGCGCGAACGTATATTTCGTGATGATGACGAAACGTTTTGTTCTCTATAGAACTTTCATATTAGGAGCTCTTTTCAGTGACAGCTTTAAAGGCCATTCACACCGTAAGAACGGACAATCTGCAATGATTGTGGCTTGTAATTAACGCATATGCACTGGCAAAGAAGAACGCGTTACAAGCTATCCAGTTAACTTACGTGTTAGAATCAAGAATACAGTGCGAAGTACGACCACTAAAGAGATGTACAAATGACAAGACCAGCGCCGTCGTTTGTGTATCTCTTTTGTCCTCGTCCTTCACGCCGAATTATTTTGTGAATCATAAACCAGCTAGCCCAAACGTGAGTTTTTCATACGTGTTAGTTACGGTACACATCGATGGCCTCATAGTTTCCAATCTCACATCGACGCGCATATCATAATTGTAATGTACATTGTATACGTCTTCATGTATGCTGTGTACAGGCAGAACGCCGAACCGGACACGATCTGTCTATAGCTCCTTACCTAACCGATCTCTCCTCCGGTTTTAAGTTGAAAACCAGACCGCACGGTTTGAGCGCTTTACCCTGACGGTAGAAACTTGTTTATGCTTCAAGCAGTTTGGGTCACGCGTGTGAGATTCATACCGGTCTGATATGTTGGAGTAAAAACGAGGTTTGCGCGACGCGATATTTTTTCGACAGGGCTAAATCTCAGGAAATAAACGCTTTAAGGTGACTTCAACTCAGTTCGACACTGCCACCTTCTTTAGTTTATTGAAAAGTTACCATGCAAATTTCACGACCCTTTCTCAAACCGAGACCCAAACACGAATTTGAGCGAGGTATCTCATCTGCGTGAACAAATACCGGCTGTCCCATGGCGGGCAATGTACTACTGCCGCCGAAATAAAACGGAGCACGCGAACGGACAAAAGTCCTATTCGCTGTGCTCTCTGCGAGCAGATGCGCATATGCATAGTTTGGATGCCTGTTGGACAGCGGGATGTCAGCTTGACACTGACGTTCACCCCATCAGCAGCCCTGTCTAAGGAGAGCATATTTTCCACACGCCTGTACTCAGTTTGATTTTAGGGGAATCATTGGGTGTTTCCACGTAAGATCGGAGAAAGGATGGTCAGTCGACGTTGTATATTTATTTAAAAATTTTATACATTGCTGCATGATGGCTGGAAAGAGATCTCTAATTGGTTTTGCTGCCTGAAGATTTTCGAGGCATAGGCAAATAATGGCGGAGAGGTGGAGTGCTGCGCTTATCTTCTTTGCTGTTTTACGGCAACTTTGGTTATGAATTATAGAAATTATGTTAATCTTAGGTACCTAAAAATTGTCTCACTAAATGTGTGAATGTTTGTATTTGTATTCAGTTAATGTTCGCTTTCATGGTTCTCAAAGTTCTCAAATTCGACCCAGGCAACAAAAGTTATCTACTTTGCAAGCCTTTACTTCAAAAAAGGCTTATGGCAGAGCAACGATAACTCCACACCATATCCTCAGCATTGTTATCTATCAAACAGCCAAAGCTTACATTTATATAACGTTTTAATAGAGGTACAATCACGCCAATTTCAAGACGACAACGAACAATGAAAATTTCTGAGGAAAATAAAAAAAACAATTTTTGATACCTTTTAAACTTCCTTCACCTGTTCTCCAACCCTGTAGCATGCATACCATCATGACATATATTTCTACGATTGCAGAGAGTAAAGAAACATATATTTTCCGGAATATTTTACTTACAAGTTAGATAAATGGGAGAAAAATTGATTTGCATTAGCCAGGTTTTAGTATTTGCCGTTTTTTTTACTCGCTGTCCTCCTGATTGATAACCTTAAGGGGGATGCGGAGCTGAAATAACAATTTTCACCCCCCCGCCCCCCCCCCCAAAAAAAAGCGTTTTTTTTTATCTTTTGGTGATTTGGAATATTCATGTATTAAAGAAATGTGTTAGCCAGGTTTGGTTACCACGTGCGCAGTGGAAAAATTAAAATTATTATTTTTGCAAGATGGAGGCACTCGCCACTAAAAGCACCTATGAACGCTGACTTCAAGATGCAGCCGCATAGTGAGCCAAAAGCTGAACGCAGAGCTTATCGCCAAATGCTTAATTTTCGCATTCTATGGCAAAAAAAAAAAAAAAAAAAAAACTTCTACCGAGGGTACATCAGATATCTAAACCGAAAAACAGAATGAAAAGGCAAATTTTGGCCGTTGCAACGCTTTGTCTGGTAAACCAAAATGGGAGCTTTTTTTTTTTTTAAACTACATTGAAGCACGTAACCCTCAAGCACTGCTCTGCACCACTGAGAACCTGGGTAACCAAAGTACTGGACAAACTGGAGATAGAATAAGGAGCCTAGATGAATATCCTAGCAACAACCAAGCAAAGAACTTCACGAGCGCAAAATAAGGGCACTGGACAGCTGCTAGCTAATAAAAAAAAAAATGAAACTTTAAGCAATCGCCACAGAGCAGTAAATCATACTCACCAGCCAGGCCACTTTGATATATTAATTTAGGCCTTAAACTTGATTACCGTTCTTAAATCTTTGAACACATTTTTCTCAGTTCGAACTTTTTGCAAGGCAACAGGACTTTAGTCAGGAAAACTTCGATATCTGAACTCATCCGCAAAAGGCTGCTTTCGAGGTGATTTCTGAGATAACATTTTGCTGGGAAGAAGATGAGGTACTTTGTGGACTCCTGTAATTATTCCGTAAGAAAAAAAATTAAATATGTGTGACATGCAATGACAACAACAACAAAAAAAAAAAATGTTCCTTTATAAAGCGTCGGATTTTTACAAGAATGTCGTAAAGAACCCCCAATTCGTCTTATCCTGCACAATGAAGTACACAGAAGTTATTTAAGCACGAGCGGTTAGCAAAACCACATGATATTTGAAATGATGATGATCATCATCATCAGCCTATGTCCACTGTAGGGCGAAGGCCCCTCCCATATTTCTCCAATTAACCCGGTTGCTGCATCCACTTGACCCCTGCGAACTTCTTGACATCGTCCGCACACCTAACTTTCTGCCGCCCCCTGCTACACTTTCTTTCCCTTGGAATCCAGTTTGTTACCCTAAGCGACCATCGGTTATCCTCTCTTCGCTCTACATGTCCTGCCAATGCCCATTTCTTCTTTTGAAATGATAGTTTTCCTGAACTGACGCAAGTAATTACTTATTATTACTGGTAAAACCTCTTTTCTCTTTGCGCTGTGTTGATAAACTAATCTGTGGCACATCGCCAATTGACTGCAGAATCTCTGCCATAACGTTTGCATACGAGCGCAGCAGACTGACTGCATGAGTTTGTTTTCAAGGGCCTTGACCATGTAAATATACGGATTGATATAAAAGGCCCCCCAAAATCCCACTCTTTGGATGCCCGCTGAAGGCATCCAAGGAGTGCATATTGTTCTCGCAAGGGAAAGCACTGCGATAAACATTTCGAAACAAGCGACAAAACCAAAGAAATGAAATGCAGCTGCGGAGCGACTGACAACTAGGGATGGGTCGCTCCGGAGCGAGCCGGATCTTCGGAGCCGCTCCTTTCAAGGAGCGGGTGAGCCACCGTGGGATATTTCGGAGAGCTGCTGGTTGCTGGTTCTCTGGTTAAGTGAACCTTTCCCTCAAAGGCGAGTGCGACTTCCACGCCATCTATTAGCGATGCGAGAAAGCAACCTCCAGCCCTTTCTCGCTCGCAAGAATCGCAATAATGTCGTCGCCCTCGGTTGTCTTTGAGTGGAGTGCGCCGTTCTTTTCGAGAGTGAGTGAGGTGGTTCTTTTGCTTTTGTTCTATTCATGTAGATCTGCTAGATGGCTGGAACGGCGGTTCTTTTGAAAAGCCGGTTCTCTTTCGTTCAGTGAGCCTTGTCTATCGGAGCCGGGTGAGACTTTTCAAAACGAAAAGCGAAAAAGCAACTATACCACCCTTCCTGCTCAGTGTTACAACCAACCCATTGCCTTCGGATCTTCCCGCAGGTACCACGGGCGCACGGCTGCTGGTGCCAGCACATTTTTTGTCTTGCAGAGATGTGGCTTCGTTCCATGTCGACCTCCTCATTCTAGCCCAACGTATGCATCATTCGGCCGAAAAGCTGTCGCCGTAGCTCAAATTCAGGACAACGATGTTGGAGAAAATACACACGGAATTCCGCATCAAAACTGTGACGCAAACAAACTCTGTCCGGCATTCAGCGTGGTGTCGTACATTTTCGCTTCGAATTTAGCGTCAGTCTGTGTGTGTTGGATTTTATGACGCATAGGCAGCTAGGGCCATCATGCGATGGTTAGAATCAGTCGAACCGGCAGCATATGCATCCCTGAAAAGTACCGTCTTTGCCAAAAGTAACCAGGCTGCATGTTTTGCCTCTCGCTTGGATTCTAAACCCAACACAGATTCCCAGATGGTCAGAACTTGTTACGAAATGAATACAGGAGATCGCCTTCACTATGCACAGATTCACAGTTTCATCACTATTACTAATTCCTTACTGGCCGACTGAGAACTGCAACACTCAGCCGGGTTACTTTTGGCAAAGGCGGTACGTTTTGGTATTCAGTAAGAAGTGAAATATGACGTCTTCCTTTCCGCCGAAAAAAAAAAAACTTAAACGAAAAAGAATGACTGTTATATTCGGTTATTCTAGGTTGTTAAGCTATATCTGTACACAAAATGCAAGAAGAGAAACGAGAGAGAGCGTGGACGTTGCCATCTGCACCTGGCGCCTAGCCGAGTGTACTTTAGGACCCCTACTATGGGAAATAAAGTTTTACCAAATCAAACCAAACGGCATAAAGAAAACTTCCGAGAGACTAGCGGGAAACGGTGGCTTAACCAGGCGTGGTCTGGTAAAGTCCGGTCACCGGGAGCGTAAGTTGCGGATGCTCGTGGCGGGGCCGAGGTAATGTCGTTCGCACAAGCGGTCTGGACTTTGAAGCCATGCCTCTTTGGCCGCCGTCACCGCACTCACCGTGTACTTGGGGTCGAAGCCAAGTTTGCCTCTATAAGGATGTGGTTTCTCATTCGATCCGGGCCGCGTATTAGCAAACCATATTCCGTAGTAGCACTTGAGCAGACGACGCTTTGGCTCTGAGCAGCTCCACCTGGCGACAGATAGTGCATATGTTGTCTAAAACGAATAAGAACGCCTCTAAAGGCCACCGTTCCCGTTGTTTTTGTGGGCGCAATGGATCAACATCACTAATCTATGCACTGATGCTACTGAAACATCTGTTCTACTCTTGTGTTGTAACTTTTTTCTGAATATTGTTTTTTGCACCATCATTATATTCTGCCTTCAGTTAGTGTATGTTACCTTTAGGTTGCCTTCAGAGAATCTTTCAGCAACAATCGGCATGACTACAGTTACACTAAGCAATTACATTCCCCATTATAATTTCCTGCATCAGTGAGTGTATGTTGCCTTTAGGTTGCGCTCAGAGACATCTTTTAGCAACAATCGCCGTTTTTAATGAGTTATGTTACCTTTAGGTTGCGTTCCGAGTGATCGTTCTGCAACAGTCGCCGTTTAACTCGCTCAGCGCATCATCTGCTCCAGTGCGCCTACGGGATATTATATGGCAATAAGCGTCCGGGCCCCGCGTACTTGTTATTTCGTACACGTTACATATTTCTTCATCCGAAGCCGAAGCCTTGGAGTAGGCAGAAGTAGCTGAGGCTGCTTTCAAGGATTTTCGCCGCCGCCTTTCGGTGTACGCTTCAACCGCCGTTGAGCCAGTCGACGCTCCTGTGCTTTGTCGGTCTCTGCCGCTATCTTGGGACATTTACGTAATTCGCCACCTATAGCTAAATCCTTCGCGTCTATCTCTTAGGACGGCGCTTGAATGTATTACTAACTTTTTACCTGATTCTCACATAGAAACCGGGTACATTACCATGAATATGCTTCTTCATTAGCAGTAGATTGTCAGAACTGTCTTCGCACCGGACATACCTAACGCAACTTCCGCCATCTTCCGTCTACGCCTTCTATTGCAGGACTTTTTTTGCAGCTGTGAGCGTAGTTGGGATGTTGATAGCTCCAAGCAAGCGATTTAGATATTCAGTTGTAATGGAACGTTTTATGCATCGAGAATAAAGTATGAAACAAAAATTGAACATTATAGAGAGGATAAAAAAGCTAAAGGTATTGAGAATGAGTAAATCGGGGGTGCCCCAAGGTAGTGTTCTGGGTCCCCTGTTATTCCTGATATATATTAATGACATCGTGAATGTTGTGAGTCCAGGCGTTCAAATCAGACTGTTTGCTGATGATTGTATTTTGTATAAAGATGTAACAACTCCACGTGATCACATTGTCCTTCAAAATGATTTAAGCAACATATTAAATTGGTGCAGTGAATGGGGGATGTTGATAAACGCTGACAAATCAGTATTCCTCCGTGTTACTCGTAAGAAAGCCCCGCTTGTTTTCTCTTACTCCCTTGGTTCTTCACCACTGCGCAGTACTAACAGCTACAAATACTTGGGTGTTACAATAACTTCTACTCTGTCCTGGAGCTTACATATTAACACTATCTGCTCCTCTGCCTTCCGCAAACTCTGTTTCTTGAGACACAAACTAAAAAATGCACCCTCTTCCGTAAAGTTACTCTCTTACATCTCTTTCATTAGACCTAAGCTAGGGTATGCATGCATAGCATGGGACCCTCACACTAAGTCCGATATCAAGCACCTTGAGAAAATACAAAGAAAATCAGTTCGGTTTATATTTAATAAATTCGCTAGGTTTGACTCACCCTCTCACACAATGATAGAAAAATCTATTCTCACACTTGAATCCCGCAGAAAACAGCTGAGGCTAGAATTCCTTTCTCTCCTGATAAATAACAAGCTTGCAATAAACCAGTCCCCTTATATATCTCCTGCATCAACACGCTATACGAGACATCATCATCCTGACTCACTGACGCCCTATTATGCTCGAACTAACACGTTTATGTTTTCCTTTTTCCCTCGCACAATATTAGATTGGAACGCTAATTTACAGATGGCCATGCATTGCGATTAATATTGTATAATTTCTTATTACTTTTGTTGTTGTTCTTTGCTCTTTTTTGTACTCAACTATGCCCCTCTGCTTGGACCCAAGGGTCTGCAGTATGTAATAAATAAATAAAACAAGTGCACATATCACAATATTCATTTGCGGTCAGGTGCCGTTATTTAGCCTCGCCTTTGAGTCATTCGTTGAATGTTATGAGGCGTGGTGTAAATTGCTAGAAAAAAAGTGAGATGGATGGATGGGATTGTTATGCTTCTGGTAAAGGATTAAAACAACCTCCCGTTACCATCATCACTACATCGTTCTATAGCCAGCCGGCGTTCTAAGTGCGCACAATCCGCTTCCCGCGCAAAACCTTTCGTGGTCTGCCTTATTTGCACGCTTGTCTTAACGGTCGCAGGCGTTACCGCAGCGTTTGTTGCAGCACTGCGTAAACCATCTGATAATTCAAAAGTGTTTACTCCTTGAGACTGACATTTGTGTGCAAACATTGGTGTACTGGGCCTGGCAGATGGGAGGGAATATGGTCATTGCTTAAAGCGTGCGCTGTTGATAATGGTGTGGTTAAACGGAGCTTAACGGGATCCCTATGAAACTCAGCCAATGAGGGACGCCGTAGGAAATGGCTGAGGGTTAATTTGTGGAGCGCTTACTTTTCATGGGCGCCTTGTTTTTAGTCTGAAATCGAAAAGCGGCCGCTGCGGCCTAGATCGAGCTAGAGTCGCCCGTAGAAGTAGTCAGCGAACTGACACTGTTACGTGTTATGCGTAGTGCGATCACGGTCTTACGAGAGGGCTGCGTTGCATTATGTAGTCTTTAGCTTTCACCAGAGTCGGTACCTACTAAGATTTCCGAGACAAATTTCATTTTATTTTCGAATTCTTGGTCTTCCTTAGTAGCTGATGCCCGGCCTGTGTTCGGTTTCGTCACTGGCTTTGGGCCTAAGTGGGTAGTCGATAAAAGCTGTTGAGAAGGGCAGGAAACACAAAGTTGGAATCGCATCGGGAAAGAGTGCATACGACATACCTACCCTAGTATTGCGTGACTTTGAGGCTTTATGAATCACGTTACCGGGACAAAAGCTAACTGGCTCCATTCGCATCACACAGGTTTATTCGACAGCGCGGCAACCACGATGCGGCAGTATATCAGCGTCTTTCCGCTGTTGCACTGGCACTTTAGAGGAGTTTGCGGCCGTGGTGTAAGGTCAAGCATTACGTGAAAGACACATAATAAATAACATGTGCGATAAATTAAATGTCCACTGGCCGCGAGCGAGTCTGGAACCCACTGCAATGTGAACAGATCGATTCGCTCGCATCTTCTAAGCACACAATTCTTGCGGCGAAGCTCAGTATAGCGCGTCTCGAACATGCTCTATCTCACGCTGTGCTATTGTTTTGGCGATCAGCACGTAATTGTCAAAAGCAAGGCCTAAACAGCTCTTTTTTTGGAATCAGTTCTATTCAGCAAAGTCGTGGGGAGAAAGACACTCGTGTACTGTGTGATGTCAGTGTACGCTTGAAAGCCCCAGCTGCTAAAAAATACACGGAGTCCTCACCTAGATGTTTTTTAGAGCCTGCGTCACTTTCGTACGTTGAGCCATACATATAGCATTCCAACTTACATTAGAGCGCGTTTCGAGAATGCTCGACCAACCTCGCTGCTAGTATTCGGGCACAAACTTTCTGGAAGATTGCTCCGCCTGTAATGGTGGTTCGTGTACAGCGCTGACGCAATGTTGACCCTTTAATGCTCTCTAGTCAGTGTTCAACATGGAAGTCCGTTGTCAGTAGAAATATAGATGGTTGACTTTAGAAGAACAAAATACGAAAATTCGAGTTAATTAACGATGCACTAAGGAGAAGTTTGCGCAAGCCTATCGCAGAAACCTGATGAACATGCACTAACCAATTTTCTCAAAGCTTGAAGCCTTTCTTGGCTTGTGAGTGATGTGATCAGATTCTGTGCACATAAAGGGTCCATCATAGCGACACTAAAAGTAATCTTGTTTCTGCTCTGGAATAGAGCCTTCTCCCCATTCCTACTACTATGCGCAGTGCTCGTAGGAAACAGACCGTAATTCGTATTTTAAGCCAGCCTACCAACCTTATAGCAACGTAGGGGGCGCTACTGTTCCTCGGCGGAGGGCGCAATGAGGAGCGGAAAGGAAGAGTTATTGGACGTGTGACGACGACGGGAGAGCAGGAAGTGTGGCGGCCACAGTCGCGCACCGGCTGACTCTAGCGTCGACCACCACTGCATTCTGTCTGCCATCAGCTCCATGTCCTATCGTGCTGCTCTGAAGAGTAAGCGGCACAACAAGCGCGCGCCATCATCGCCAGTTGGAGCTGCTGTCCTGGAATCCGGTAGGTTGCCTCGAAGGCCAGCGACGATTCCTGCACTGAAGAACCGCTCTCTTCCCCATTGTCATCTACGGGTGTGCCTCGCGCGACCATTCCGATTGCCGCGAACAGAGCAGCTCATCAAAGGAGAGGGCTAAGCCCCAGTGATCGTGACTGCCTTCATGGCGCCGCGCGGCCATTGCCCGGGTAGGACTTTCGCCCGGAATTATAATCTCTATTCCACCTAGGAGACGTAGAGGTCCTGGTCGAAGGCGTCAGATGGATAATGTTAGGTTGATGGGTTATGTGTGACCATGGGACAGAGAACTTTCGAGTGCCAAGTCTTCTTCTTCTTTGGCATTAGAAAAACGAGTAAATCAATATTATGTTTTGAAAAATACTTTTATCAAGTAAACACTGCATTAGAAAGCTAAAGCTTTCGACTTATCACTTTTCAGATGCGTGAAGTGACTCTTAAAGGTTTTAACTTCAAATTAGCCGATTTTCTAATAAAGTAAGGTTACATGTCTCCTACCGTCTTTTATTTTAAATTCATAGCAAAGAGTGTGGGGTGCGTTACAAGTGATCTCAGCTGCGTGCCACTCTGTATTCAGCAGAATAATGCAAGATGGCATGAATATTGTTCGCTTGCTTAGGGCTTGCTTTTCGGTGATAATTTCGCCGAACGACTTAGGCAGCGATTTAGTCAAAATAATATTGTTATGGTGTGGGATGTGAGGGACTGCAAGTATATTGACACATGAGCGGCGTTGGATGAAAGCAAAATGTATCCTGAAAATTCAAATGCAACACATGGAGCTAGAAAAAGGAAAAAAGAAACAGTAAACACGAGAAACAAACGAAGAAGTTAGCCTAAAGAGAAAAGAAAGGCCCACTAAGATTTTCGTGTCTTTCTGGATGGTGCTGGATCCGGCCAGAGTCCTACTCTGATCCGGCGGAGACGTGCGGCTGGGCTTCGGCATGGTCGGGGATGCCTGCTGCGGCCAGAATGGACGTGTGATGTCAACAGCGGTGTCTGCAGCATGACTCAGGGCTGCAGACACCGCTACATGGCCACAGTTGCAAACACGGGAGTAGTACAGCTGCGCCCGAATCTAGTGGCTCAGACAGTTGAACCTGGTGGCTCAACTGGTGGCGTCACAGATCCGGATGTCCGCGGCAGAGGACCGAGTTTGGAAACTCGGGGTGCCAGCAGACACACGCTGTCACCGACCGCTGTCTTCCTAATATCTTTGCAACGCTCACCACGCGACACGTTCTGCAGCCCAGCTAGGCGTTTGTTTTTTCCCGCTTTTTCTCTTCGTCCTCTTCCTGCATGTTCCTTATGTTCGCTGGAACCATACACATGGTGGGAAAAACATTTTGTTACAGCCATGATTTACACAGTATGTCATTGGCTGTGACTCCGGCTGCGGCCGATGGGAACGCTCGTGAATATTGGTTGAAGGAAAGTTGAACTTCTACAGTTGTTTCGTGCCGTCGTTGGCGCCTCTTAAATGGATAAAATGAAAAATTGGAAGCAAAGCGACGAACCACAGATTCTGAGCCAGATATTTTATTTATTTATTTTTTCAGGTTACCACTAAAGGCCCTCCAATGGAGGGTATCACATAGGGGAGGAGGTGATACAATTGTAATAGCATGATGCAATTATAAACAACAATTACAACAAGAAACATTAAATAAATATTAGGTATAACATCAACACAGATAAACAACAGAAAAACAACACTCCTTGTGTAGCGGCACGTAAGAATGTGTTAACCCGCCGGTGCAGTCCAGGGATGGGCTGTGCGGCTAGGTCTCTAGGTAAAGACGCCGCAGGGGAACCCCCGCTGACAAAAGTCATCAAGGGTAGAAGCAACCCTGTGTAACCCAGCCCGCCAGGGTGCCTGGAGCCGCTGTTAGAGACTGTCTTCACTCCTCCTCCGGGAAACCAGGGCCTTGCTGAGAAACGCTGATGGCCTGTGGGCGTCTCAGTGGGCTAAGAGAGTGAAGACGAAGCGAAAACAGATCATAGGGGGGGGGGGATGAAGCCTCCACTCACGCTTCCGGTACGCAGGAGGTAGGTCCTTGAGAGTTTTGCAATGGGGCCGGCGTCCAAACCAAGACGTTTACCAAAACTCGGTAGAATCTGGCTCTCGCTTGGAGCGTGGCATGAAGAGAATTAGCGAAGTCGGGGATGCGATGCAGTTTGGCTGGGGTGCGCGTTATAAAGGTGCAGCACGGGTGTTGCGACCCCACCTTCCACAACATGACCAACGCGGTAGCAGTATTAGACAGGTCCGCCACGCGCGGTGGGAGAGATGACAGAAAGCGTTTCTCAGCTCGACGATGACCAGACGTAAACTGGTACAAGAGCGGTCTCTGGCGTGGGTGTCCGTCATTTACAGAACTTAGCTCTTAGGAAGGGGCTCGGCCTGGGCGATTCCATGTAAGCCCGTGGGATACTGAACTCTTCTGAAACGGAAAGTGTGTCGCGTAAGTCTTCCTTCCATAGCTAGGCGCTAGGCCCGTCTGGCGCGGGTCCGCAAATACCAAGCCACAGGATGGCTAGAGCGGGACTACAACATGATTGATCAGGCACCGGAGAGCCCTCCGCGGAAGTGGAGGGGACTGAGCTGTGGCCTGACGAAGAGGGACAGGTCAGCCTGTTGGGAGCAATTTGTCATCGAGCAAACAAAGGCAGTTTTTTTATCATGTTTTTTATCATGGGTGGATTGACTTTTGGTTGGTCACAGGGAGGGTCTGCGCTCTCCTGTAACCAAGCGGGGTGCAGGCTTTGACGATGAAACCTTGAAGAATAAGGCTGGGAGCAGTGGCGCGGTCCTGTAATCGAGAGAGGCCACACTGCTGAATGCTCGGACGGTCGACTGGAACCTCGGAGGCTGGTATACTCTGATGAAGTCTATCCCGCTAGAGTGGGGTAGATTCTCGGGCTTATAAGCCGCTACGGTGGGTCCCGTCGAATATGACAGCCTTTACCGATGATGTACGCTATCAAGAAACGGGATACAACGTTGGAAGCCGCTGGAGTTGGAGATGGCCACTTCTCGTAGCGGCATAATAGTCTGGTCAACCTCCGGTGCAGTCCAGGGATGGGCTGTGCCGGCTAAATCTCTATGTAAGGACGCCATAGGGGAACCCCCGCTGACTAAAGTCACCAGTGGTAGGGGCGGCTCTGTGTAACCCAGCCCGCGAGGATGCTTGGGGCGCTGTTAGAGACTGTCTTCACTCCTCCTCCTGGAAACCACGGCCGTCCTGGGAAACGCTGATGGCCTGCGGGCGTCTCAGTGGGCTAAGAGAGTGAAGACGAAGCGAAAGCAGAACTTGTGCAAGAACCCTTTGGGAGTCTGTCAGTAGTACCGCTGTGAAAATATAGGAGTGGGAAATGAAGCCTCCACTCACACTTCCGGTACGTAGGCGGTAGGTCTGAAAGAGTTTTGCAATGGGGCCGGCGTCCAAACCAAGATACTTACCAAAACTAGGTAGAATCGGACTCTCGCCTGGAGCGCGGCATGAAGAGAGTTACCGAAGTCGGGGACGCGAAGGCGTCTGGCAGGGGTGCACGTCATGGAAGTGCACCACGGGTGTTGCGAACCCGCCTGCCCGAGCATGTGGGTGCGACCCACAACGTGATCAATTCAGTGGCAGTAGCAGACAGGTCCGCCACGCGCGGTGGGAGAGCTGACAGGATAAGTTTCTCAGCGCTACGATGACCAGAGGTAAACTGGTACAGGAGCGGTCCCTGGCGTGGGTGTCCGTTATTTACGGTACTTCGCTATTCGGAAGGGGCTCGGCCATGTAAGCCCGGCGGATACTGTTTGGCGAGCTGTAACGCTTCTTGTACCGAAGCGTGACCTTGTGGTAGATCATCCGCCTCGTATTTGGGAGGTACAAGGTTCGATCTCTAGTGCCGCCGAGTACCCACCTGTTTTTCAATGGGTACAAGCTATCCCCCGCCTTGTGCTCGGCTCTTATCGGGTGAAATTCTTGGGAAAGGGGTCGTGGACCAAATAGTTGCGCCGATGGGACAGTGATTAGTTCCGCCATCGGATAACCATAAGTCCACCTCGCTCGTCAGAAGCCTTATGCGGCCCTTTTTTCTTGTCCGCCGGGCCTTTGCAGGCCATTAATTTGTTCGAAACTTTCAGCCCTCGAAGGAGCACAGCATGGTTAGCAGAGCGTCTTCCAAGCGCACACCCCTGAGAGAGCCGGGCGCCGGGCCGGGAGACGCTTGTACCCATTTTACTGGTGGATTTCCGGCGGCGGGTTTCGAACTGACTGCCTCCCGCAACCGATACGAGCGCCCAAACCACTCGGCCACGACTGCGATATACATGAAACTAATCTTGGTCATGCTATAAAGTGCTGACTCATTTCTCGAATCTGGGCTTTATCTCGTTTTGAAGTGATGTTTCAAGAGTTGTGCTAGCTTACGACTGATGCTATGTGTAAGAGGAGTGCGTGCGAAACAATAGAGAGACAAATGTAGTGATCAAGCGCAAGTCGCAAATTGCGGATAATATAAATTTGGGAGGAAAATCAGAGGCAGGCGCATGCGCTCTTCGAGACGAGGATGAAGAAACACGAGAAGACTGCGGCTGCAGCTGGCTGTGTCAACGCCTCCATGTAACGACCAAGAACTGGAAAAATATCGAGTGTTAGCTTTTGGGCAGTTATATATGGAATTGAAGAGTAGCACTAAATGTGCTTTAATAAACAGCTATATTTATTGTTTATCTAAGTATAAAAATGTAAATACCTGAAGAGGCACGTTGAAATCTTGCCCTACCTAATGCTGTAATCGTTGCTCATTTACTTTTGTCTAGGTTCTGTGGTAAAAAAAAAAAAAAGCTAATGTGCAGTCACGATTAAGACTATTTTCGGACTCATGATTTTACAGCGGGGCATTTAGCAGTTTTATAGTGGTTGCAAATTGTCTGTGTAAGCCAGGAAGAACGCCAAATAAATTTGCTAGTCGAACCAATCGGTGGTGTTGCCTTTGACAGAAGGCATGTCATTAATTTCGATTACTTTTAGGATTACCATAAAGAACTGTACAGTCTCTCTTATCCCGGTGAGTTAGACTGTTTGGTGCAGGCGTGCGGGTATGGCTTTTTCCATAGCATCAAGCAGTTTTATGCGGCGTATGGTACCTAATGTGGTAAGAAAAAAATACGAGGGGCTTTAGCGACGAGAGTAGGGAAAGGCGATGGCCTCAGTGCCGTATTCTGATACGCAACTGGGACTAATTAGTAATTAATAAATACTTAGGTAACTATGCCTTAGTTTATTAATTGAGAAGGTAATTATTATTTACCTAATTATTCATATATTAGTAATCAATCAAATATTACTGACTCATTAATGAGTGATTAGTCAATGATTGGCATATGACCATATAGGGCACGCATTCGCACATACTGTAATGGTGCTCTGTGATTGATCGAGACCTCTAGGACGTCATACCGCCTGGGCCAATCAGAGCCGCCACATAAGCGGGACACATTTTGTCCACGACAGCATGAGCCATTAAAGGCTTTCGCTTTAATATGAAGCAACAAGTGCCCCCTCTTGGTGCTCGATTATATACCCTGGTTTGATATTAAAGGGTTAGAGCGTCTCTACGGTGGCTGGCAACGCTTTGCTGGCACCGACTGCCGCACCAATATTCTTGCCGTGTCAGCAATCCGTGGAAGCATTTTAAATATGGCAACATTTTAGATCTGTATGTTATATAAGGGCCCCTTCCATTCTAGGCTCATGATCTGCCTGGAGGAAACGCGTTCCCACAGCCTTGCGGGAAAAGTGACGCAGGAAATGGAGGGCGCTTGGCAGCACCTTTTCGAGCCCCAACGAGAAAGCAGGTGGCGCTTGATAAGCGAACGGTGTGCTTCCGGCCACCCGCCACATCAAGAACAGCAGGTAGGCATACATTCAATATACTTAGCAATTCGTCCATATTCATTCCACGCCACTATCCACATTAACTTTCAGGAGTCAAGTCACCTGAGCTCGTTTAATTCAATTTTGTTTTTGTTTATTCGTAATAAAGTTTGAATGTTTCAACTCTGGTTAACTTATATTCGTCAATACTAAAAATACATAGAAAGAAAACGTTCGAGAGCAGTTAACATTAGTTTGAGGCAAGAATCAGTGACAGGTGCACAGCAGCATTTATCTACAGAACTATAGCGCATTTGGTTTCCACACGAATATACGTTATTCTACTAGCACTCCATTTTAATCTGCCTCTGGACATCTCCCGAGGCCTTTAGTTTTGCAGCAAGCAGCGCGGACGGAACTCTGTCGCTTTCTCCTCTCACCTGATCCTCTTTCCCCTTCTACAAAGCTACCCTCCCTTTGCGCGTTTCGTACCAACACGCTTTTTCATAAGCTATATACTGGGAACTAAAGGAGAAACAGTGATGCAGATATGCGTGCATCCCGCACTATTTTCACATCAAACTATTAGTTTACCCTACTGTTCCCACAGACGCCGGATCGAATCCCGGCCTCGGCGGCCGCTTATCGCTGGGGGCGAAACGCAAGCCGTCCATGTGCTGTGCGATGTCATGCACGTTAAAGAACCCCAGGTGGTCGAAATTTCCGGAGTAATCCACTACGGCGTCTCTCATCCTGAGTCGCTTTGGGACGTAAAACTCCATTAACCAACCAAACTTATTAGTTTGCCTGAAATTGTGTTCCGCTTAATGTAGATGACAAATTAATGTTCTCACCGCTCACTTTAAGCGAAGTGCATGTTCTTCATTTCCGAATCGTAAGTGCTTGGGTAACTGAAAACTGAGAGCAATCACTTGTCCTTGTTATCCCGAACCATCGAATGCCTTGTCGGCCTACCGTTGCACGGAAGCTCGTGTTCCTGCGCGACATCGAGACTGCGAGGTCGTTGAACGAAACGTTCTACGGGGCAATAACCCCACACAATCTCACCAAATCACATAGACTATCATACGGTGCACATCATTATCAAAGATATCTTCCATAATTTTTGTTAATGTACAAAAAACTATCAGATCTTATGCAGTTATATGCGACTTCTATGTGATTTCTTACGTGAAATGAGCGAGACTGTACGAGAAAATGCGAGGTTATTTGATCATACAGTTTTTTTCAGTAAGGCTGGTATTCATGAGAATCTTATTCGATGAAATGATAAAAAATTTCAGGTGGTTCGTAATTCATTCATCTGCTTCCCTCAGCGTTCTGTAAAACAGAGAATTTGTGGCGGTTCTAGTGGTGTTAGTTTATTTCACCAGTGATCTCACAGACTGACGCTTTAGCATGTATCCTTTGGAACTAGAACCTCTGCAATGCAATGACACCTCAATTGGGCATATAGAGCAAGTCGAGACATTTTCCAGGAGTTCGGTCGCTGTCACACCAGGCGAGGCGACCGTTTCTTGGGCAAAGCTTGCGCTGCTCCAATTTGTCGCCGAAGAGCGGAAGTAATCGCCTTCAAACTGCTGCAGATATTTAACAGAAACTTGGCTTGCGCCGGCTCCTTTTGGTCTGCGGAGACATCTCCGTCCCAAATATCGCTTGCGGGGGCTCCACAATTCCACGCATAACTAAAATTTCACACATAAAAAGCGCCAAAAAGAAATACGCGCTTTGTCATCAGTTATTATTTGAAAACCGTCTTTTATTTCGTTATGTTTGTCTATGGTTGACCTTTTATGCATTTTTCTTACCTCAAAAAACAACTAGATACCTTGCCCTCAGTGTCACTTAATACGGCGGCACATTGAACATAGCGTAGTCGTCACAACGCCCCTACTGAACATGCAAGTGCAGTATAAAACCTCTGTAATAAGTAATATTGCAGCTCTCACTGAGATCTTTCCATTGCAGAAGACCTCGTGATCAGACGCGTTTCCACACGACTGCTGGACACGCGGGAATAGCAGGCACATGCTGACGGCTGAGCGTGAAAGCAGGAGGTGGCAGACACATATGCTTGTTACGTCAGTATGCAGTTCCTCCCCGTGGCGCTGGCACCAAGACTCCCGGTTGTGGGCCTTAAGGATGTCACAGAACTTGGCGTCTTTCAGAATAACGGGCTGACACAGGTATCTCGTCTCCCTAAAAAACACAATGCAGGTTTACTTACCTGCATCTAGACGAGTTATCTAAATATTGGTCGAACACCATTCCCGCATCGCGATATGATTAATTACCTTTTCTCCAATCACGTGCCAGCCGTTTTAATCACCTATATCTCACCAGAACGGCTTGTAATGCACCAACAGCTATGGCACTGGCCCAGCGAGAAACTGGACAGGTTCGACTTCTAGCTTCATTCGAGGCAAATTGTCTCGTAAAATAAAAACGATTTGCGAAAGTTGTACAGCTTTCTTGCCAAAGGGTACTCTTGTTTTTCTTAGGTAGATCCTGTAAAGTAAATAATAATTTGAAAACCGTGCCCTGTTCATTTTGTCGCAGTCTAATACGCAGCCTATTATTACTCTGCCAGGTTATCGCTACAGATGACGTCAGAATACAGGCAACATGAAACCTATAGTGTCAATTTTTGCCTCGCGCAGTAATGCCATGCTAAACGCCTATTCAACACCCCGTCAAAGCGGGTAACAATGACGGCCTGACCGCCATGAGCGACAGAATGAGAGCACAGTGCCGGCACGTTTCGTCCGGCGGAGGAGAAAAAACACGGGGACAGTCATTTCTTGCACCACCCTATAAAGGCAATCATGCCTAAACGCAGTCATGCCATCGAGACATTAACGCCCGCTCCACCGCCATATGACTTTGAAATAACCTATCCAATAACACCATTTCATGCTATGATCGCCAAGCATTACGCGATAGATTGGCTAAATACATTTAGTAGTTTAGCCAACCGGCTTGCCGCCTCTGCGCCTTGCATGACTTTTGAGCTACGCAAACCAAACTACAATGTTGAAATGTCATCGCTATCTGGTCTTGGATTTGAATGCTTGATTTTACTTTGTCTTTGGCCGTTTTTAATGCTTTAGTAGCATTGATTTTCATCCTTTGCTTTTTCACTATCCCTACTTGTACGTACACCCCCTCCACCCCCCCCCCCCCCCCCCTCCGGCTTATGTAGAAGGACCTTTCAGTTTTTAGAGGAGACATAAACGAAATGAACAATGAAATTATAAAGGGAACAAAAATGAACCAGCGTGACCTGCTGTCGTCGGACATGTCGGAAAAATCGATAGTAGCCCGGCAAACATTGGGTTATTATTATCACAAATTTTATTCCTCTTTCGACCTGCTGCATCATTCTAGCCCAGCATGCATCCTTCGTGCGTAACTACCGCTTACTACGGAGGAACCGAGGACCGCCTGGGGCGCTGCAAGCCCGCATCCCACCACCTCAGGTCTCAGCGTGGAAGCAGGTGGTTTCTTTTCAACGACGGAGTCATACTTACGGGTGCCTCTTAGTGGGCGTTACTGCTGCGTATGGCGTAGCATAATCGTACGTAAACAGTGGCGTGACGTAGACAATAATAGGCCCCGTTTTGGCCTGAGAATTAGCTGTTCAGGAGTGAAGTCGAAGCCTAGCCCGCAGAGAGCATTTCTATGCCGTAGAATGCCCTCCGCTTGTTAAAAGCACGTGGTTGTGCCTCCGATCTATTTCACAGTCTTTAAGGTGCTTATCATCTTCTACTTCCAAGGGAAGCATGCAAGAATTGGCCTCGGAGAACAGCTCGTTTTGTGTAGACAATACACGTTCAACGTTTTTCGCACTTGCTGTTTGTGTCTGTTTTTAAAGAAAAAGGGACGTTTACTTACTTGTGGCTACTAGCTCACCTGGCAGACTACCACGTGAAGCAGCCCCTGGTCTGAAAACTATCTCTGAGCGGATCATTCCTTGTCGAGTGAGCAAGCTATGTGGATGTGTTTGAAATTGCGTGCGGATCCAACCGATCTCGTGTTACTGTTAACAGGTTTATTTTGATAATCGAATGTATATTGGACGCTTTTTTTCTCCAGCTTGATCCCCTTAAAGGAGGAGAGATCTGCGGTTCCACCATGTCCTGCAGAAACATCAGGCGCCACCTGAAAGCTGCTTCTAATGAGTCCGCAATGCGAAAGCTGGTGGCGCTGCGGACGAGACCAGCTGTCACACAGGGAGGACGGAGAGCGCAACGGGGAAGCGTGCGTTCATGTATTTGGCGCGAGGACAACTTTGCTTCCTAGCCAGTAAACCAGAGCCACTACTACTAGTGTGGATTCCCATGAATTTTAATTTATTCTGCGGTTGTGATCCAGAACACTGCGGTATGCAAGAAAGGCGCATTCTATGCCGGTTTTGCGGTTACCAAAGGTGTACTAGCCACTGTAGACTTTGCGCATAAAACAAATGATCGATGAGCTTACAGCAGTAAGCCTTGACTCTAAAGCAGCAGCAGTTGGGGCTATTTCTTTCGCGACTGCACATTCCGCTTTGCGATACATTCAAAAACACACAAAACTAACGTATCGGAATTTGTTAGAGGTAGAGTGCCCTGTTTGAGACATTGACCCTCCAGAGAAGAATAGCCCAAGCTGTCATTTAATAGTAGGTGTGCAACCTGGCTACCAGAATATTGGTTAGATCTAGTTGGAGCATATTTCTGTGCTTTTATCCTTTGGAGCCCTGATGAGTGTACATCAAAATCTGAGATTTATTATTGATATAGGGCCAGGGAAGCAACCCCCTGAACTGCTTTCCCGTATTAACTACACCACTCGTTTTTCCGAACTCTGTAACTTAAACACTTTACATAATATCATCATTCCCTGTGAGCCTCCTGATTTACCGCACGCTCGAAGGAAATCTATATTCGTCTTCGAATGGGAATAGCCCCTCGGTTTGTGCATTTCTCCGGTCTCACCATTCCGTACACTAGGTAGGTCTCCGTTACATTCTGAGCCCAAGTCAAAATCTTGTCCTAAAGAAGAGGAGCTCGGCTGCGCCGGGCAGTCTCCAATTTGAATAAATAATCAGTTCATTGGGGAGGGTAAGAATTGTTAGAACTGATGCTTGGGCGAGTTGGTATGCCATTTTCTGAAGAACAGCGCGACTTGGACAAGGACGGAAGGAATACAACACGGACAGGCGCCTGTCCGTGTTGTCTTCCTTCCGTCCTTGTCCAAGTCGCGCTGTTCTTCAGGAAGAGGGTAAGAAGTCGTAGTTAGAAATGTTCCCCGAAGACATCTACAGATGACGTCATCGCTTCGTCTCGTGGCTGCCGATGCAGTTCCAGGAAAGCGTAAGCACGAATAAACTAGTGTAATCACTAGAGTCTGCGTGACTGATCACTTACTGGTATTCTCCCGTTCCATGTGGGAACTAACTGTTGCAGTTGGGACAAGGAAGATACGTTGAACTGCAGGCTAATTCTAATACCCCTGCTGCCATTTGCTGTATTCCTGTACTTCGAAAATATCAGATGTCGGCAAGTTGGAGCCGTTCGACGTGTAGACGAGCTGGGAAGAATACCGGGGGCGAGTCGAACATTACTTCCTATTCAATGACGTTCTCAATCACAAGGAACGAGCTGCCTTGCACACATGGTGTGGCCCGGCCACATATATGCTTCGTAACCTGCTGGCGCCCATGAATCCATGCGAGGCAAGTTTGACTACCATTACTGATGCCGTAGGAAAGCATTTCTCGGCCAAACCATCCGAAGTTGTAGCAACGTTCAAGTTCAACTCGAGAATACGACAGGCAGGTGAAGCGGCTGCTGACTATTTTCATCCCTGAACAAACTAGCTGATGCCTGCGGGTATGGAACCTTTCTTGGTAGAATGATGCGTGACCGCATCGTCGCAGGAATAATGATGAATGTGTGCAGATACAATTGTTAGCAACCGGATTTCACATTAGACTCGAAGAAACTTCTCATCATGACAGATCAGCAAGCAATGACTCGTAAGCACTTTATATGCCGTCCATGTCATTTGTTGCGCCTGCTAATTCTTAGTCTCTTGACTCTGCGAGGTCAAAAGGAGAGGAAGCGGCTATTTTGTGTTTTCGTTGTGGTGGCGAGCATCTAGCGGTGCAGTGCCAATACAGAAACAGTGTGGCCACAAATGTAGACTCAATGGCCATGTCATGTTTGTAAGGGGAAGAAAATATGACGCAAACCAGAGGGTCTCGCGCCGTTGATGCGAAGAAAAATCTGTGCACGCCGAAAGAGATACCAGTTTGCAGCCAGATGCACCAGTATATGACATGTGGACTCTGCAAGGCACACCAGAAATGAAACAGCCGTCCGTGTGGACGTGACTGTGAATGGAACTTTGCTGCTTACGGAGGTCGACGCGGGAGCAAGCGTGTACGTTGTGTCTGAGGATACATTTCACTGCAGATTTCCGTCGTCATGTTTTAAGACATCAACTGTCATGTTGCAAAGCAGCTCGGTTGAGCTGTCTCCTTTTCTGGGAAGTATGCCAGTGAATGCTCAGCTGGGGAACCAGAAGTGCGAAGAGGTGTACGCTGTTGCTGGTAATTGCTTGTCCTACACGGGGCGCGGCGGGATGAAGCGAATATGCTTAGATTTGTGCAATCTAAGAGAGGTGAATGCAGTTTCGGCACTTCGAGACGTACTGGCCGAGTACTTCAGTTTCTTTGGTAACGAACTTCGCACATTCGAAGGCGTAGCTGCAAAAGCCATCTCACAAGACAGCACAAATGCACAGTACTTCAAGCTTAGACCTGTTCCGTTCGCGTTGGTCTACCGTCTGAAGGAGGAACTGCTCCGCCTGGGAAGTGTTGGAGTGTTGCAACCCGGTAAGAGCATCAGAGTGGGCTGCACTCATCGTGCTTATTCTGAAGCGCAACAGACAGATTCGAATTTGCGGCGACTTCAAGGTATACCGGTGAACCGAGTGACTGTGCCTAGGAAATATGCGATAGCGTGAGTGGGGGATCTCGTCCCCAGACTGAGTGAGGATGAAAAGTTCACTAAGGTCAACATAAAAGATGCATACTGGCAAATGAAGTGTAAAGAAACCTCCTCGAAGCTGCTGACCATCACTACGTCTAGGGGGTTGTACAAATTCACTCGCCTGCCTTTCGGCATTTCGGCGGTACCGTAGGGTTCCCACAGAGAGGGAGAAAACGTTTTGCATAGACTTGACACAAGGTCTTGTGTTTTGATGGTTTACTGGTGACTTGACGCAAGAAAACGAACGTGGCCCCAGTTTTGCATCGCTTCAAGAAGCCAGATTGAAGCTGATACTCGATAAGTGTTTCATAGAGCCACAGGGGAAATACCTGGGCCTGGTTGTTACGTCAGCTTTTTTCCACCCCAGCTCCTAGAACACTGAGGCCGCGTAGAATGGTCTAAGTCATAATGATAAATGACTTCAAAGCTAACTGGGACATGTAAATTTCTATCGGGGATTTCTGGCAAATCTGTCCACTGTACTTCAACCTCAATTCCAACTGCTTGGAGCCAAGACAGCATGGAAGCAGGGTGATGACCAGGAGCTTGCATTTCGGCAAAGAAAGGAGTTGTTGGTGTCGGCTGCTGTTTTGGCACACTATGATTCTAGGAAGCCCTTGGTGTTAATTTGTGATGCATCACCTTATGGAGGGGGGGGGCAGTGCTAGATCACCATGACGACACGGGTGCTCAGCGTCCGATTGCGTTTGAAGCAAGAGTCTTGCGCCTGCTGAGCTCAACTACAGTCACCGGAATAGGGAAACGCAGACCCTTGTGCTTGGAGTGATAAAGTTCCGACAATATGTTTGGGGACGAGAGTTCGAGGCGGCCGCTGACTACAAGTTTTTGCTTGGCATGCTCGCAGCTGACAAAGCTGTGCAAGGAACGCGCTGTCCACATGTGCTGCGTTCGTCTTTCATGCTGGGTGCGTACAACTAACTACAAGCTTAAGTACAGACCCGGAACTAGCATCGCGAACGCATACTGTTGATTGCCGATGCCCGTTTTTACCCACCTTGTGGAGCAGCCAGCGGAAGTATTCATGCTTGAGGCTGCTTACCTGAATGTCCTGGTGCTATCCGTACTGGCTGAAGCAACTGTTCAAAACCCTGGGCTAGCAAAGGTTC
The DNA here is from genome assembly GCF_055883805.1 of Amblyomma maculatum. Classification (NCBI taxonomy): domain Eukaryota; kingdom Metazoa; phylum Arthropoda; class Arachnida; order Ixodida; family Ixodidae; genus Amblyomma; species Amblyomma maculatum. The sequence continues at coordinate 96,090,280 of NC_139353.1, forward strand.
GGGAGGCACCGTGGGCTGGAACAGAGATGCCGCATCCTGCGCTCAAACCTTGCAAGAAGCGCTCGAAGCGTGCAAGAAAATTGCCTCCTACTCGGCTCTCGAGTACCTATCTCTAACATATTGCATCAACAAGTCCACACCTACTGCATGAAGGCCACACTGCTATATGCCAAATGAAACTAGTGACTCGAAGCCACGTCTGGTGGTCGACCCTGGATGAAGACATCAGTAATACCGTGCGTCGATTCCACGTTTGCCAGGAACGCTAGAGAACTGGGCGACCGGCGGCAATGAGTCCATGCATCCGTTTCAAGAGAAGCCGTAGCCGCGAGTTCGCATTGATTTTGCTGGCCCTGTCAAGAATCGCTACTTGCTGATTGTGATTGATGCCTACTAAAAATGGACTGAGGTCTTTCCAGTGACCACACCATCAGCGGATGCCATGACTCCACGTTTGCTGATGATGTTCAGTACCCTTGGGCTGCCAGAAGTGATTGTGTCTGATAATGGACCAGCATTCGTCAGTGCTACTTTCAAGGATTTGCTCCAGCGAAATGGCAGTTAGCATATGCTTGCGCCGCCAGAACAACATGCATTAAATTGTGCTGCGTAGCGTGCCGTGCAAACTATAAAATCAAAACTGCAGAAGGTAGTGGGTGGAAGCTTCGACTGTCAGCTAGCCCGCAATTTTTGAGTTACAGGTCAAGGCCACACGGGAAAACCGGATGCTCCCCACCTGAGTTAAGGACGGCACGCAAGCTGAAGAAAGCATCCTGATTTGCGGTCTTTGAAAAGACAGCTGAAGCGGAAAGTTGCACACGAAAAGAATACCCGTCAGACTCCACTTGTGCAACCAGAGTGTACTGTCTATGCACGATACTTCTCAGACGGTCCACCATGGGTTCCAGCAACTGTGACAGGCATGTCAGGTGACCACATAGTTAATGTCGCATTTCCAGACTTAAGATCCTGAAGGCGGCATCAAGAGTATCTATAGTACGTACCTATAGGCTCTCTCGAGATGGAGATGCATGCTTACACAAATACAGACGGGGACAGCAGCGCGATGCGATGATGGTAAACCCACAGGCTATTCACTGTCCTGAAACCACTGTGCAGCCCAGTGAAGCAACACCCCTTCTCCCTCGGCCCCTGAAGTTTTTCACTAAAATGTGGCACACTACACAGCGGCGGCTAAGAGGCGAACTGGACAGTGACGTAGCAGACGGTGCTTAGGGCGTGTACTAATAAGGCTGCCGTACTATGGGCGTGAAGAAGAATAATAACTTACTAACGAAAGAACCTTTGTGCAAGCCCTTGTTAACATAAAGCAATATTATAAACTGTGTCAAGGTTGGAGAGACTAGCGTCGTCTGCTACGCTACCGCCACTGCCGCCACCTCTAATCAGTGCTTGACCGAGCAACGGAACCGCTTCAAATCTTCCCCTGTCGCTCAGTTCATCGCGAAGCACTTTTTGGTGGTCACATCTTTACGAAACCACACGCGAAGACGTGGCTGACAGGGCAACGGTAACGCCGTTTTGGCCGATTTCCGTACGTTTATATGGGAGCAGGTCGAAGCAGTGCTGTACAGATGGGTTTGATCCAATGCCACTAGGGAGCATCTTGCTCATGTTAGACATTTCGCACAAGAAGCATATTCCCGCGAATGTTTGTAGGCTCACTTAATAGAAGAAACGCCACTACTCTCCAGCGAATAGATCAATCTGTTATCTAGATCAGCCGCCTGCTCAAGAAAGTTGCCAACAAGCATAAGGGCATGCGCGAATTCGACCTTTTGAGCCTCGTACAAGCCTTTGTACGCGCATTGCCTACGTTGCCCCTTACCTTCGCCTCACGCGAACAGATCGGGAGCGACTGGCATCACTGCGCAAGGCATACAAGACAGCATTGGGTCTACCCACGTCCACTTGCACCACCAAACTGAGGACCCTCGGGATCTCCAACACAGTCGGCGATCTGATTGAAGTGACTAACTTCCCAATATGAGCGCCTCTCGCTGACACATGCGGGCCATGCAGTACTGAGACAGGTAGGAATCACTCCTCTGAGGGCGACTTCTACGTATATGGACCTCACGCCTGAGCAGAGACTCAGTCTTCGTATGCCCCCGCTTCCCAAACGTATGCATCCAGAGTATCATACAGAGCGCAGAGCCGACCGAGCCCAGCAACTCCACAAACGTTTTACCGGTCGCCCCGACGTTACATACACAGATGCCTCCTACCGCCCCCGTCGCCCAGCTATGGTTGCGGTTGCATTGGCACCGCACCGAAACTGGCACAACGCCTGCAGCGTCCTGAACGCCGCAACTGTTACCACAGCGGAAGAGGTTGCCATCGCGTTAGCTCTGACCGACCCCTCCACCAAAGTAGTCGTTAGCGATTCCCAACAGGATATTCGTAACTTCGATGCAGGTGATGTATCCCGGCAGGCACACACTATCCTCCGATCTCTCCCCTTACCGTCTACACCTCGTCTTCTTATACGGACCCCTGCTCATGAGGCGCTCAGCGGAAACGCTCAGGCGCATGCTCTAGCCCGAGAACTCAGCAACCGGGCGGAGCACCCTCCTCAGCCAGCCGCTTCCTCTGACACTTCCCAAGGCACTCATTCACGCCTTGTTACATACACGGACATCCTCCAACATTATCGGCTCGAACGGTGTCTATACCCCCTGCACACCGGGAACTATCCCGGCGCGAGGCCGTCCATTGGCGCAAAATACAAACAGGAACCTTTCCAAACCCATGGCTATATAGCAAAATTTTCCCAAATCTTATTGCACCTAGCTGCAAACACTGCTCACAACCGGCCACATTCATTCACATGGCATAGACATGTACACGACACAACGCAGACAATACAGCTACAATGGATGCGTGGGAGTCCTGCGTACCACCGAGCTCGCCCAACAGCGCCAGCTCATTTTGCGCGCATTGGAGGCCGCAGAGTCCCAAGAGATCCCTGCTGACCTTCTCTAAGCAGTGCAAACCAGTCTTTCGGCTGGTTCCCCTTCTGTGGGAGTAAATAAAGAGTTTATCATCATCACTTTGTTCTATAAATTTCTGAATCAAATTTCTTTTCAAATACAACAGTTTACTGCATCGTCGGCGCCGATTTATTCAATTTTGTGGGCGCAAGTAAGTTCGGTATAGATAGCTATGGTGTTGAATACAATGTGAATAATCCTTCAACTCGTTACAACAGCATAATCCAAAACACTATTCAGCAACAAACCGTATCCTATCAGACCACCAGTCCTTCGCTTTGAAGAAATATGCAGAGAATTGAATATACTGGATGCTCTCCTGAATGTTGCACAGACACCTAGCCCACTTTCGCCATGGTACAACTGTCCCGATGTATGCAACTTCACGCTAACACGTTTTCATAAAAAGCAAACCTCGCGTGAACACATATTACAGACGTTTTATCTGACATATTACAGTAGATGAAACATACAAGCAATGTACAACATATTATACTGATGGTTCGGAGACGAAAACTGTTGGAAGTGCAGTATATCATGAAAAATGGGAACAAACAGTGCGACTACCTGAATGTTCATCAATTTTCATTGCGGAATGTTACGCACTTTCTGTAGCGGTTAAAAAATTATGAGACATCAAGAAACTCCGACTCATTAAGTGTAATCACAGCAATACGCCGCAAAAATGCAACGGAGGCCTTAATTGAAGATATCATCCACAATGAGGTAAAAGCCGATAAACAGTACAGGTTATAAAAATATGCTGGGTCTCCAGCCACGTGGTGATCAGGGGGAATGAAAAATGTGACGAATGTACATTACGCACCCATAACACTGAAATAAATCCCGTCAACATATGCCGTAAAGACAGAATAAAATTTACTAAACGAAGAGATAAATGGCAGGCTTCGTGGGATAATGAAACAAATAATAAGCTACATTTAGTAGAGCCAATTGATCAAGAAACGAAGGCATTGATTCACAAAGAGCGCTTTTTTGAAGTGATCCTGTGTGGCCTCCGCAATGGACATACACATCTCACACACAACTTCCTACTTCTCGGACAAAAAAAAAAACCTACACGTGAGACATGCAATGAACTGACAAATGAACTGACCATATTTTATATCACGCACGAAATATGAGGAAATCAGGAAGAAACATCTTATGTGTTTCTATAGTAAACGCATCCCATTTCATCTAAGTCTCTTGCTAGGAGAAAATACCATTGTCGAAATTTCTTCTGTTTTTAATTTTTTTTTTGAAAGAAGTGAAGCTAATAAACAAACTCTGACTTATTTTTAACAAGAACTGCTTTACCCTGAGTTTGGCGCATGATGGCCTTAGTTGCCTATGCGCCATAAAACCCAATACAACACAACGCACAACCATACCTGCTCGTTACAGTGTCATATAGGCCGCATGTGATAAGTAGTGAATGGGCCGCGTGTCAAATGAGCCACTTAAGGACGTTTTGGTGCCGAGTTAGGGCATTTCTTTGGCCCTTTTATAACTCTTGTAATTTAGTTTTCCGGGCAAACCACGATTATTTAGGGGACATTGCAGTACCGAATACGATTTTAAAGTCAGCCGTGCATTTTCTGCCGCCCCGCTAGCTTTGTGGCTTGGGAGCTAGACGGCTGGATGAAAATACGGGTATTCAAACCTAGCCGCCGTGACTTTGTTTCGATGGAGGAGAAAATCAAGGTGGCCGTTTACTGTGCGAAGTCAGCGCATAGCAAATAAATGCAGGTTTTCGATATTTTCGGAGTTCTGCATTACGATTCTCCTCATAGCCTGGGTCGCTTTTTGATGTGAAACGCTACAAACTATAAACCACCACGTTCATCTTTGTTCCCCACGCTGTGCGAGCATACTTTACGTGATGTAGTCGGTAGTCTTGCTCGCAACTCTTTGGCCGTCTGTTCCGATTCTGTAAATTTTTGCAATTTTAGCGCGATAGGTTGAAACTTGTAAAATTTTATTTAAAATTGGAAACTTCCAGCTTGCGCATATAAAGCTCAATTGCAAAGCTATCTTTGAGAGCATTATTTGAAGACCTTTTATTAAGCCTTTCTCGAGGTCGGATTTGCGTTTCTTCCTCGCACCCCACCCCGTTCAAGATGACGTGAGAGGGCAAATGAATTCTCGAACCTATAGATGCTGTAATTTTGAAGCAGTTAGCGCTGTCAATCCGCTCTTCACATCCGCTCGTGCGCTCCCTCAGTATTTTTAAGTTTGATTTTCGGTGCTTGGTCTTATTTTCTCGTATATGATATACACGTACTTCTGCTGAAATAACCGCGACCTAAAATTGTATAGTATAACTTAATCACTATCTTCTGAATTCGTGCCTCGATTGTGTGACAAAATTCTCATTAGCATGCAACTACGCCCTCTATGTCTACATGATTGTTTTCGATAAGGAATTAAAATTTCAGAGCAAGTTTGAAAATTATGCTCTGCTCTGTAATAAAATGTCGCACTTGGCACCAAGTGAATGCTGGCTTTTGATCCAATAAAACATTTCATGATTTATCTAACTTGATCGTTTTCAGTACTTTTGCAGGCAGATAGTGACACTAATAACACTGTATTGGTAAACTTTATCTCCTCTATACACTAAACATGAAAGAAGCCAAATTGGAGAATAACTTGTCCTATTTGCCGTTTTCATGGTGAGGAGGAAAATAGCCTCAAAACTGGAATGCGCAGCGCCACTCTCTTCTATGTGGGGACACAGTATAGTAGCAACGAGGGCGCCAGGCCATACTGCGCAGAACGCCTATGCGCTCCGCAGTATTTTGCACACAAAACATCCTGAACAGCCGAGAAGTGTATAGGAACGCAGTATTGAATGGTTAGCTGTCATTGTGCTGTTCCTGGTAAGAGATGTCGAAAGCGAAAACTGTCTCCACAACCGTCGCCTGCTTGCACTATTAAGCTGTTAAAATAGCGGACTTGCACGGTGCTATCTCTGCAGCTTTTTTGTATTCTGCACACTTATCTATACACCCCTAACCCTATAATTTGTTCCTTTCACTCATTTAGTTATTTCCTTTGCCCCTCATATCTCTTTCCCGTGTGTCATTTCCTTCGCGCGCCTCTTTGAATATAAAGCACCAACCAATTGTTTGTTTTTGCAGGGTATTATGCATGCTCCGATGGCTTTGTGAGTAGATAAAGGGCAATGAAAAAAGTTGTAGATGTATAGCATAATTAAGCATGATATTAGCGAGCCCTTTACAACATAATTACAGTTGGTAGAGCTGTTCGTCAAGGTGCGATTTCTCCACGCTCACGTACCTCTGCCGCAAGTGACGTCATGGCTTTTTGCATTGCGATGGCGCGGTGTGACGTCAATCAGGTGACCAATCACAAAGCTCCGCCCCATTCATCGCTCTCGCAAACCATGTTGAAACGTACCCGAAATGTCAAATATCACTCAAAGGTCAACTAAGGTCAAAGGTTCAAGGTGGTCCTTGTGATGCGACAGCAGTGCTGTTCACAAGGTTAGCTGAAGAACGTAGCTGTGGTGAGACATAGCCATGCCTGACCTCTGGCTCAGTAAAGGTCAAATTATCAGACAGGGAAACGCTGCTCTATCTAGGGTAGTAAAGCTTTCGCTTCAAAACTGAATACCAGCACTCAAACTGTAGACAGAAAAAAAAGTCTACGAGGTGCCGTACGGAGAAGAAAAAGCATTTCGGCGCAGTCACCTCAAATTTATGAAGATATGAAATAACATTCAACATATTCCGCCCAAAGTAACAATATCTAATTACTAGGTTGTCAAGAGGAACAGCGTTGCACGAACATGCCTCTCGAAACCTTTTGCCGCCGATAATAAATCTGGACGGTCTCAGGGTAACAATAGCCATTTCTCAAACAAGCAAAATTAGCCAAATAATAAATAAATGGTTCATACAAAAGTTACATTTGCTCAGGCCTATAGGGGCATTATTCTGCAAGGACAAACTGCCCAATTTTCGCTTCATCTGGGAGGAAGTCAGCATACCGGCAGCATTGAAGAAAATAGCTTTCGGTCAATCACAGAAATTATCATTTACTGGCCCTTAAAGACGCCTGGAAGGGGACATTACATAATGGGGTGGGGGGCATTCGAATAATGCTAATGGTCATTAATATACAATCACTATCAGTCACAGTCACATCATAGCAGGATACAAGAGAAGAAATGTACAGAAATTTTGCAATGGACGTTGACATTCACAGCATGACAGAAAAAGGTAATGCGCCAACATTAACGCAATTCACTTCAGGCTTTCAGGTATGTCAGGAACTGCCTGAACTTACATGAATCGGGTTCTTTAACAATGCATTATGGTAATCAATTCCATTCTACATGGTCCAGTATAGATGGTCCGTCTTTGATGGTGTCATTGGAATTCGCCGCATGCACCAGCAAATCAGTTCCTGCATCATACAGCCAGCGCTCAAGTCCAGTCTTCAAACAGTGAACGCCACGGACGCCTGAAATTCAGGATTTCTTTACCCTACAACATCGACCGATGCTAGAATTCTGGCTGAACGGATGCAAAATGGTTAATGCATTTTTAAATAATAGCTTCATTAAAGGTTTAAGAGCAGCACACAATAGCTACACAATGAGGGAACAGTATGTACATGATTGGTTGGCCTAACAAATTAGCATTGCTTTTTATGCCTGTAATTATGAAACAGCTACGTTCACCCTCTTCTACTGCGAAAACTCTTACAGTAGCCCTTGTCTGGCAGGAAGTAAAAGATAAAAAGAAGCTTCAAAACTGCCCTTCATTGCTTGCTTCATTTCCTGCTGGCCAGGGGTACGTCACCATCCCTCTGTGCACATAAACTTATACACAAGTTTTAGTCAGGATTGTATTCCCTGAATAGACTTGTATTCCTTGAACAGAGTTTGACCGCACCAGGCGCGTCATTTCCGGTCATTTCTGGCAGAATGGCTTCGGCGGAAACTTATACCTCCTAGCTGCCACGAATTGCAGCCCTAATGACAACTACTCCTTCCGTTACGCCCAACTATTCACAACTTGCTTAGAGGAAGTATTCAGAGACTTGGAATGGGAACAGTTACGGATAAGGGCAGATGGAGAATACCTCAGTTCTGCGATTTGCTGATCACATTGCATTGCTAAGTAACTTGGGGGATGAAGTGCAAATAATGATTGATGACATAGACAGGAAAAGTTGAAAGGAAGGCTTGAAAATTAGTATGCAGAAGAATAAGGCAATGTGCAACAGCCTCGGGAAGGAACAGTAGTTTACGTTAAGTAGCGAAGGGCTGAAGTAGTAGGCGAATATGTCTACTTAGGACAGGGAGTAACCGCAGATCCGGACCATGAAAGGGTAATAACAAGGAGAATAAGATTAGGATGGTACTAAATTGGCAAGCACTCACAGATTATGACTAGCAGCTTACCGGTATCACTCAAAAGGAAAGTATACAACAGTTGCATCTTACCTGTACTTACATATGGTGCTGACACATGGAGGCTATCCAAGAGGTATCTACTTAACTAAAGGACAACGAGGAGGGCTATGGAACGAAAAAATGGTAAGGGAGATAGGCATTTTAAGAGATAGGAAGATGTAGAGTGGGTCAGAAAAAGGACTCAAGTTACTCATATTCTAGCGGTTATCAAGAAGAAACGGGCATGGGCAGGATATTTAGTGCGGAGAGAGGATAACTGATGGTCGCTTAGGGTAACTGGGTTTAAAGAGAAGGAAAGCGTAGCAGGGGCGGCATAAAGTTAAGTTGGCGGATAAGGGCAAGAGGGGTTAAGTGCTTAAATCTAGCACAGGACCTGGGTTAATTGGAGGAATATGGGAGAGGCCTTCAACCTGCGGTGGCTATAGTCAGGCTGATGATGATGAAATTCTGGAGGTTCGCACAGCCGGGCGCCTCCAAACGCGCTCTAGAAGTGTGTGTGTGTGGGGGGGGGGGGGGGGAGTTGATGTGTGCCCTCCGGAGATCGCATGCCGTACGCCCGTGAGCGAGCTGCCTTTACTGCATTTTTTCGCCTGCTTTGCCATTGTTGCTAGGAGCTGGTCGCAGTGTCCCTTCAAGCGCGACCAGCCTGAAACAGCAATGGCAAAGTAGGTGAGGCGGACTAAAGGCAGCTCACTCGCGCACATACATACACCAAACACTTCCCGTCCAGAGCGACCTTCACGCCGAAGCAATGGCAAAGTAGGCAAAAAAGTGCATTAAGGCGAGTGAGGTCCCCCTCACGAAGGTCTACAGCAAACATGGTGGTAATGACCATCGCGCGAACGATTCTCGACTCGATACGGTAGGCGCTATTCGCATAAGCGAAATCAAACTGGCGTCACAAGATAGAGAGATTTCAGACGCCACATGCACAAAAACAAACACTGCTGTAGTTGTCGGTGCACTGAGATGATGACATAACGAGCACGTTAAGGAACGATGTGGCAAAGCTACCGGAGACGCCAAGTGAGCGCGCCCAAGACAACACCGGCGAAGCGGCTGGCGGAGCTCCTGAAACTTACACACACCGTTCAAAGGACGCTGGCGACGTGCGATTCAACCATAGTACAATGGTCTCGTAGTGGCGGTGGCCCAGCAGTCAAAAATTCAAAAGGGAGAGACAGAGAAATAAGAGATAGCTAGAGCGAGAGAAAAGAAACGAATCTTTTCCTCCTCGCGCCTACACATGGGCTGCCCTCGGCCTCGGGCTACAAGGGTCAAATGCGGAAGATCCGAAGTGCCGCTGCGTGCTGCTCGCACCCTGTGCCGCGAGTGCGACTACCCACACGAGCATGAGGGTTGTCCTGACCGTAGGCACGAAAGGCGCGACTTTCACCAAATGACTGCGCTCATGGTAAAAGGTTCTATAGCACACTCCGCAAACGACGTTCGATTTCAAACGCTGGATGGGGGTAAAGCTTCACGCCAAGGAAAACTGAACATATACGAGTAGCAGTTGCCCCGCCGGGGTGATGCAGTGGTAAGACGCCCGACTACTGTGCTGGAGTACCCGAGTTCGAACCCGACAGCAGCGGCTGCGTTTCGATGGAGGCGAAACGAAGAGGCGTCCGTGTGCTGTGTGATGTCAGCGCACATTAAAGATCCCCAGGTGGTCGAAATTCCTCCGTAGCGCTCCACCACGGCTCCTCTTTCTCTCTTTCCGCTTTATTTCCAGATTCCTCTCTTCCCTTACGGCGCCGTTGAGCTGTCCACAGAAATAGGTGTGACAGATACCGCGCCTTTCCCTTCGTGTAAAGCAATTATTATTATAATAATATTATTATTATACGAGTAGTAGCTGGATAAGGTTGGAGTAGAAGTTTACTGTGCAAAAAGCGGAGCAGTTATGGCTAGTAGTGGGAGCTTATATATAGAAATTTTTGACTCCAAAGTACACGTAACGCTTATGGCTGACAACGGGAGCAGATGTTCTCCGCAAGACACGCGGCCATTTGTGGTAAATATGAGACATCTTGACCGGGGCCGTGACCGAAGCAATAGCATTTTCCGACGGTATTCGCAATCACCTTGATGACACCACCATCACGTATATATTTTTTCCGCCGAGTAAGGTGATAGGCTTTGAGCGGTTGCGACGTTGTGTGTGGGCATTACGCCATCCTGCTACGTCTTGAAATAGGTGAAGGCAGCGGTCCGAGGCGATTTTCTCCAAAACTTTTTGCTCTGTTCATAAAATCTAGACTGTTTGAATTCAATCAGATTTAGAAGGCGTGATACATAACTAGCATTGTTCTCCTTGCATTTTGAATAAGTAGTGCTGCAAGAATCTTAGCGGAAATGGCAAACGAAATCAAACCAGTGCTTTCGCGTCCTTGCGGTTGTTGTTGTGGTTGTAGGAAGAAGGAAAAAAAATGCACAGGCCTGCTACTGGCTCTGTAGCTGAGACACCTCCGTTACCTCGGGCAGACAGAAGGGAGAAAGTAGATTGCATTGGATTGGAAAACATTTATTCACCGGTAGAAAGTGGTTCAAGGTGAGTTCTTGGTCGCGCTAGATGGCCGTCGGGCCGTGGCTAACCACGACCTCGTCGGCCCGCTCCAGTTGCCGGAGTTGGATCTCCGGGTCGGAGCTGAGCAGCACGGGCTCCCATCGCTCGGAAGTTAGGGAGCTGAATTAGGCCTGAGGGAGGTTGATCCTCCGGACAGTTCCACAGGATGTGGTCTAGTGTGGCTCTGTCGCCGCACTCGTTACACTGGGGGGGAGTACTGGCCGGGGTACATGAGCGAAAGTACCGCCGGGTTGGTGTGGGATTGGGTTTGCAAGCGACGCCATGTGGTCTCCTGGGTCTTCGTGAGCGATTTATGCTGTGGAGGGAAGATGCGTCTTTCGAGGCGAAAGTGGTGTGTTATGTCGTGAAACGAGGTGAGGCCATCTTTTGAGAAACTCGGGTCAGAGGAGCCCACTGCCCGACCGATGAAACCTCGGGCGTAATCGTGGGCTGCCTCGTTCCCCTGGTTGCCCAAGATGGCCGGAACCCATAACAACTCGATCTTCCTTGGGGGGTGTGGTGCGTGCTTGTGAGGATTTGGTGGGAGGTGGGGGAGACGCGGCCCCTCGCAAAGTTGCAGATGGCTACTTCGGAATCGCTGAAAATAATGACAGCTGAGGTGTTGGCTATAGCTAATGCAATGGCCGCTTCCTCCGCCGTCTCGGAAGAGGTGGTGTATATCGTGGCGGCTGTTCGGTGCGAATCAGTCCCGGTCACTGCGCCTATCGCGTACGCTTTGTGCGGTGTTAGGTGTTCCGCCGGGTCCACGTAAGCGGCCGCGGGGTAGCCCTTTTATTTGGCGTGTAAGGCGCGGGCTCTCGCCTTGCGCCTTCCCTCATGGTGCGTAAGGTGCGTGTTCTTAGGTAGGGGTTTAACAGTGAGCATTCTGTGTACTTCGGGGAAGAGTTGTTTCGGTTAGGGGTTGGGCGTTGATCTTAACACAGTGCAAGATGACCTTACCTGTCTTGGATCGCGTGAAACGTGCGTATTGGGAAGTGCGGCGTGCTTCGCACAGTCCGGGTAGTGTGTTGTGTATGCCAAGGGCTAGCAATCTGTCGGTAGGCGTGTTGTGCGGACGACTGTGCGCTGTCTTGTAAGCTTGACGGATGAGGCACTCTATCTTATCTTTTCCGCTTGATAGAGGTGCAGGTACGGTAGAGTGTACACGAACGTACTAAGGCGAATGCCTGGATCAGTCGGCAGAGGTCGTTCTCCCTCATGCCGCGTCTCTTGTTGGCTAGTCGTCGCATGAGCCGGGTGGTTTGATTGACCGTGGCGGTCAGTTTGTATATCGTTTCGGTATTCTTGCGGTTGCCCTGAATGAGCATCCCGAGAATTCTAATTGTTGCTACTTCTTAGATTGGCTGTCCTCCGACAGTTATGTGTAGCGGAGGCGGGGGTGCCTGGCCTCTGTGGCTGCCTCTCGGACTGTTTCTAAGCGCAAGCAATTCTGATTTGGGATGCGAGCATTCCAGCTCCGCGCCAGAGGCGTGGGACTCGATTACGTTGACGGCCTCCTGCAGCGTCTCCCCTGGCCGTCACTGCCGGTGGACATCCACAGAGTGATGTCGTCCGCGTATAAGCTGTGTTGTAGACCCTCGATTGCGGCCAGTTTCGAGGGTAGCGTGACTAGGGAGAGGTTGAATAGGAAGCGCGAGAGGACCGAGCCTTGCGGCGTGCGTCTGTTTCCTAGGGGGATGGGATCCGACGTGAGACCTCCGAGCGATAGCTCTGCTGTTCTCTCCGAAAGAGCGAACGTAACTAAGCGCTCTCTCCCCTGGGTCGATGCTCGAGAAGTTTGTGAAAATGGCTTTGTGTGAGACGTTGTCGAAGGCCCTTTTTAGGTCTAAACCTAAGATGGCCTTCGTGCCGTTCCTGTATGTAGGGTCTAGGACGTCTCTCGAGAGTTTGAGCATGACGTCTTGCATAGATAGGTTCGCTCTGAATCCTAATATCGTGTGTGGGATGAGGTCGCGGCCCTCCGTGTAGCTTTGTAGCTTGTTGAGGACAACGTGCCCCATGAGCTTTCCCACGCACGAGGTTAAGGATATGGGGCGGAGGTTGTCCATGGAGAGTTTTTTGCCTGGTTTGGGGAAGAATGTGACCCTGGCGTGCTTCCATACCTGCGAGATCTCGCCTTCCCTCTAGTACGAATTCATCAAATCTGTCAGTGCCGCCACAGACGTCGAGTCTAAGTTTCTGAGTGTCTTACTGATTACTCCATCCGGTCCCGCCGCTGAGGTGGTGCGGAGTTTGCCGAGTGCGAACCACACTTCGGCGTCCCTGATGTCGGCGTCTAGGGTCTCGTTGGGGAGTCCCTCGTATGCGGGAAACGGGCCTGTGCGTGAAGTGCTAAGGTAACGGTTGTGCAGGTCTGCAAGCAGCTCCGCGTCCGTGCTCTGGTATCGGTGGATGAGCTGTGCAAATTGATCACGTTGTGTGGACTTTGTCTTCGTGGGATCTGGCAGGTGTCGGAGCAGGAGCCACGTTTTCTCGCTTCTCAGTTGCCCGGTTAGACTGTCGCAGATCTGTCCCCATTATTGTTTCTCCAGTTCTAGCGTGTACGCTTCGGTCTGCCTTTCTAGCTGAGCTGCTCGGCGCCTGAGCTGTCTGTTGTGACGCTGGGTCTTCTAGCGTTTGAGTATGCTGGCGTGCGCCTCCCACATGTGCAGGAGTTTCGTGTCCGTGGTTTGATGTGGGTCCGTGCCTTGCGTGTCTACCGTGGTGGCTGAGACGTCTCCTTTGAGCGTGCGAGTCCACTCAGTGAGACCGGTTATGTGCGTGGGGCGGTTTGTTCCCGGAGGCGTCTGAACTTGTCCCAGTCTGTGATTCTGGTGCGCGCGGGTGGGGGTTTGTGTGGCATGGTAATTAAAGTCGTCGATACGATGTAATGGTCGCTGCCTAGCGTGCGTCCGGTGTTTGACCATTGCGCTTCGCGCACGTTTTTGCTGAAGGTGTGGTCTGGCGATGTGTCCACGCTAACAGTACTGCCGATGCGCGTCACCGCTTGGGGGTCGTTTAAAATGCTGAAGCCTAAGTTTTGCATTGTCTGCCACAGCCTGGTGCCTTTGGGGTTGGTATTGCGATAACCCCAAGCCGAGTGGGGAGCGTTAAAGTCGCCCATCACTAATAGTTGTGCTCTGGCAGCCAAGCGCGTGACTTTACGGAGGAGGTCAGGAATTCCTGGCCCCCTGTCTTTTGACGAGCTATACAGATTCAGTACGAAGAGGTTGGCGTCCCCCATCTTTCTGGGTACGATTTCGAGAAGCGTGTATTGCGCACTTGATCTACTGTGTGTTGTGTATCGCAGTTATGTTATTTTGGACGAGCGTCGCAGTAACCGGGGCTAGCGTAGCCGTCGAGTCTGCGGGGTTAAGGCTTTAAAGCCGGGTAATTTGACCGGGCGGTTACCTTCCTGGAGCGCTATATTGTCCGGCTTGTGTGCCGAGTGTTGAATGTGGAGCTGCAATTTGCTCCGCTTGTTGCGGAACCCCCTGCAGTTCCACTGCCATATGTTAATTTGATGCTGCCGAGGGGCCATGCTGTGGCACTTGGGGAGTTAGTGGTTGAGGTGGGTTTGGGTTGGGTGGGAGTGGGAGTCTAGATTCAACGGCCGTCAAGCGGTCCGAGAATTGTTGAAAGACTTCATTTAGTATGTGCGCAAATCTGGCCTCAAACGCCGCGAATCGCAAGTCTAACTCGGAGTTGAGTTCGGATTTGATGATCGCTTCCGAGACAGTAACCTTTGCACTGACTATGTCCATTATGGCGAGTTTGGGTTGCGGTTCCTCCACATGGGAGGCTTCGGTGGTGCGTTTTTGACCTGCTTCCACTTCAGTGGGGGCGGGGCGTTGAAGGCTGGCGGGCGCGTCGAGTTCCATCACTTTCGTGGGAGAGCTTGGTGTTTGCGACTGCGGTTTGCGGGTGGGCGTCTGCTGTAAGGGTGGTTGAGGTGTAGGTTTACTTAAGGGGTAAGATCACGGATCCCAATAATCCTACCCGAATCGGCAATTCCGTAGCACGAGACACCACACCAGACCTTACATTCATCAAGAACGACCACACTGGCAAAGTAACATGACGCAACACCGGCGTTGACCTGGGCAGTGACCACTACATCCTCGAAATTACGATTCCCAATCAATTCTGGGGCAACACCATTACACACAAATGGACGGATTGGGACGGTTTCCGTAAGGGACGACCAACCACACCGCAAGACATCACAGACATTGAAACCTGGTCGGCAGAGCTCCGCGATGCAGTGCACTCGGCCACCGAGACCATTGAAACGGACGAGGACATCATAGCTATGGACAGTCGTCTGGGCCATCTCATCGAGGCCAAACGTTCGATACAGGCGCGCTGGAAGCGGCAACGGCTGAATCGCAAATTGAGAAAGAAGGTGGCCGACTTAAACAGGGCCATTCAACATCACTGCAAGATCCTGTGCCGGCAGCAGTGGAACGAAGTCTGCAACCGAGCTGATGGGCAACTACATCGTGGTTGCACATGGAATCTATTTCGGCACCTCCTAAACGAAACTAAGACCAAGTCACCCCAGCGCGATCGCCTGGCCTGCCTCATACACACTGCCACACAAGGAAAAGACGTCGTTATCAAGGCCCTGGAAACCAAGTATCTGCCACACACGCCAACGGAAACCCACCCGCCATACGGGGGGCTGCCGAACGCGTGGCTCAACCGAGACATTACCATGTCCGAGGTACGGGCAGCGCTGCACGAGCTCAACGCCCGCTCAGCAGCCGGCCCCGATCTTATTACCAACAAGATGCAACGCAACCTCGACTATGCATCGATCGAGGCCCTAACCCGCTACTATAACGAATGCTGGCGTTCGGGCAAGCTCCCCCGACAGTGGAAAACGGCAAGAACAATCCTAATCCCGAAACCGGGCAAGCCATCGGATATCGGCAACTAGCGTCCCATCTCGCTCACGTCCTGCGTGGGCAAGGTGCTTGCACGTGCTTTCCAACCGGTGGCAGGAGTACCTGGAAAAGGAAAACCTATATCCGGATACGATGATCGGCTTCAGGCGCTGACTCAGCACACAAGACGCCATGCTACAACTCAAACAAGAAATAATCGACAACAAGACACAAGACAGCAAAGTAATTCTGGGACTTGATTTACAAAGCGCATTCGACAAAGTCAAACACTCAGCCATATTAGCACAAGTATCGAGACTCAACATGGGGGTAGCGAGCTACAATTACATCCAAGACTTCTTGACCAACCGCACGGTGGAACTGCACGCCGGAGACCTTAAGTTCCCCGAACACAAGCTCGGAAGCACGGGTACCCCGCAAGGTTCAGTCATCTCGCCTTCAACCTTGTCATGATCGGAGTAGCGAGGGCAGTAGAGGGGACCGGCGTCCGGCATACGATCTACGCCGACGACATTACCCTGTGGGCGGCAGGTGGCACCGACGCCAGCATTGAGCAGCAGCTCCAAGAGGCTGTTACTGCCATCAAGCAACACCTTAACGGCACAGGCCTAGTGTGCTCGCCCGCCAAATCCGAGCTGTTCGTCCTCACACCATTACAACAGGTACGCAAACGCGCTCCCCCTCGGGAGTGCGATCACATAAAGATCGTGGCTGCATCGGGGCAGCGCATCCCCGAAGTTCCCAAGATCAGGGTCCTGGGCCTGCTACTAAACAAGGCGCATGATAGCCTAAGTTGCTTATGCGCCACTAAACCCAACACAACACAACACATAAACAAGAACGGCCGCAACGACGAGACCATCAACAAGATAGTTGCGGCCTACCTCAACTGGCAGGCCACTGACCGGACAAAGATAAACACGCTGATCAGACGGGTTTACAAGACGGCGCTGGGATTAATGGGGACCATGAGTAATGCTCGGCTCCTGCAGCTCGACATCCATAACACCTTAGAAGAAATAGCCGAGGCGCAGCTCACGGCGCAAATGGAGCGCCTCTCTACCACCAAGACAGGCCGCAGTATACTGACGTCCCTGGGTTACAATCCCCGAGCTCCCAGTCGGCAATCGTGCGAGATCAGCGATGAGGCGTGGGCCCACATCCACGTGGACCCCATCCCGAAAAACATGCAGCCCGAGTACAACCAAGAACGGCGGCAGGCGAGGGGTCAAAGTCCTCGTCGAGCAACACGCCCAGGACCCACACGCCCGGTTCGTGGACGCTGCGGAATACAAGTGAGAAGTATTCGTGGCAGTGGCCGTTGCGGCGGCTACCGGCATCAAAACAACGGCAGCGAGCGTGCGGTGCACGGACGCCACAGACGCCGACGAGGTTACCATCGCTCTAGCGATCTCGGAGGCCAAGTGTCGCACCGTGCTCAGCGACTCGAGGAACGCTGTGCGCAACTTTGCCAAGGGGCGAGTGTGCGCGCCGGCGGCCGCCATCATCAGTAAGCTCCAGCTTCAAGACCGCGGCAACACTATCCGCATCAAGTGGTTCCCGGCGCACGCGGGAGATTGTGCATCCTGACCGAATCACAACGAGACGGCCCATTCGGCGGCGCGAGCGCTTATCTTCCGCGCCCCCGAGAAAGACTGTTCCGAATGGTGGTTCGAAACAAAAGACTGAATGACCAGTTACGAGGAAGTGACAAAATTTTACTGCCTAGCTCAACGGACAATGCCGCCGCCTCACCCGGCACTTAGTCGGGAGGAGGCGGTCATCCTAAGGCAAATGCAAACCGGGTCACTCCTAGCCCCGGCAATGCTACACGTCCTCCACCCAGACATCTACACGAGTGATATGTGCAGTGTATGTCAAGTGGGTCCGGCGGACCAATGGCAGATCATGTGGGACTGTGCCAGGTTCCCGACCGAAGCTGCATCCAGGACATACCCGCCGGAACTTCAAAGTGCTGTGCAGAATACAGACAAGGACATGCAACTATGGGCCGTCCAGCAGGCCCGGGGTGCGCTCGAAAAGCACAAGCCTCACAACCCACCACAAACGGGCAAAATGAGGTAGTGAAGATTAGGGCTTAACCCCAGGTAGACGCTTGGCCAGCGTCACGACGCTTTAACCCGTCGTTTGCCGGCTCCCTAATAAAGTAATACATACATACATAAGATTGGGTGTAGGTTTGAGACGGTTTTTAAGTTCTGCCATTGCTCGACGCATGGTTGCAATTACCTACTCAAATGTACGTATTTTGCCTAACAGATCCTGTTCCCGAGCAGTGCCTTTGGAGGCCGTGGCCACCCAGCTCACCTGTTTTCCAGAGCGGCCGCTGCTTCTGCTTCTGTCGGAGCGGCTGTGGTCGGCGTTCCTTCGGCTCGCACTCGAATCCCTACTTGAAGCGAGCGGCGGATAGGATGTCGACCGGTCGCGGGACTTGCTCTGCTTGCGCTCCTTCTGTGTGTGATTGGCGCGTTTCTTGGAGCGGGACTTGCGGACTTTCAGCTCCTGACCCGGTTGTGGGGTGGAGCCGGCGTCTTGCGCGTTCATAGACGGCTGTAACGGGCGTTTGATGAAGCGGTGTTTGCAGTTCCTCCCGCCCGTCATGTGGGAGCCGTTTCAGATGATGCATTTAGGCGTGCATTGGGGTTGTTCGCCTTCGGGTGGGGCTGAGTGGTCCTCGCCGCATCTGCGGCATAGATGCGTCTCAGGTTTGGGACACACGTCGGTGCGATGGCCCGTTTTGGGGCGGTTAAAGCACGTCTGAACGCGCTGTGGAAGGGGAAGCAGTTGAAGAGGCCTGCCCTGAAGCTTATCGAGCGGGGGACTTTGCTTCCAGCGAAGGTGATCACGATGGAGGTCGACCTGCCAAGGCGGCGGGCCGCCACCACGGGAATGTCTGGGTTAAAATCGAGGAAGTCGTTGATGATCTCTTCGGGCGTCTCGTTCTAATAGGCGTTGTATACGATGCCCTTTATGGACTCGTCTGGCGGTGGGATGTAGGCGGCCATGTCAACCTTTTGGTCTCCCAGCTTGAGAGATTTGAGCTTAACGTAAACCAGGACTCTGGTCTTTACGGGGGTGCTGATGGTAAACATGTTGTTGATGGGGTTGATACAGATGCGATCATGGCCTCTTGATGCGGGAGGTCGAGTTCGCGGCAAACTGCCGCGTGTAAAACGTGTGGGCTTATGGTGCGTAGAGCGAGGCTACCGCGGGGTCTGACGACGACTTTATATTCGTCTGGCGGCAGGCGGGGAAGCGGCGGCAGCTTACGCTTCGGTGGCGATGTCTTCTGATTGAGCGTTGACTTGGACTCGTCCGTGGACGGGGGGGGGGGCGCCGACAGCGACGCTGCGCTCCGGCGTCGATGGCGTTCTCTTGGCGTCGCGGCCGTTTTGCCCGGCGTTCGGGCCGGGGGGTGAAAATCAGTCGTGAAGTCGAGTGATGAGCACACAGTTCTTGTCGGCAGGCTGGTCTTGGGTAGCGTCTTCACCTTCTATGGTGTATTCCATTGCAGCGTTCAGGATGCCGGGCTCCATGGCTGCAGCAGCGGTGGCGAGCCCCTGCGGCTCCGCTGCCCGCCTAGAACTAGTGTTAGGCCTAGTCAGGCGGGGCACGGGCGGCGGTAAAAACCCTGAAAGCGGGCTAAATTCGAGAGTCTCCGGGCCAAAAGTGGTGTCGGTGGGAGCGGACCCCTTGCACTGACCCTTTGGGACGAGGCACGGGGCCGTAGGTTGAAAAGAATCGCCAAAGGCGGGCTGGTAAACCGGAGCTCATCGACGCGCGTCCACACGGCTCGGCAAACTCGGAACTGAGAAAGTAGAGAAGAAAATTGACAGTGGCTTAGCTTGGGTAAACCTGGTAAGCCTGGTATGGTTATGCAGTGATTCACTCTGGCCACATCATATGGTTCAGCTATTGTTTATTGCGGGGTGCTACCTGGTTATTCTATGTATAAATATTAGCGAGGCAAGGAGTGCCGTGGCTGCAACGATATACTTGGTTGTGGGTGAGATAAAGGCAGAATGTACAACTGCCGCTCCGGCACCGGCTGCAACGGCATTTTTACGCCAGCAGAAATGAAAGCATCTCTGGATACTGCGTTGGTTCCATCTGCCGCTAGGCCACCTCCTATAGTATCCAACGTTGCACCCCCGGCGGTAGCTGCGGCTGCAGCCCCATATTTTTTCTTAGCTTTAGGAGCATGTGGCACAACTGCAGCTCCGCCCGCCTGTAGATCAAGGTTGGGCTTAACTCTTGGCGTGTAAGGGCGTACCGGATCCGGCGCCCCAAACATCGTTCTAAACGATCTCACAACAGTCTCAGGGATGACGTCACTCCGGCTGTAGCGCTCCTTCACGGAGGGAGCGGGAAATAGGCCACGGCTGGTAGCTACCGCCTCGCGAGCCGACGGCTCGAGTTGGGGCTTTTGCGGCAGACGGGATGACGTCACTCCAGCTGTAGCGCCTCTCGTGGAAGGAGCGGGAGTTAGGCCGCGGTTGGTAGCTACAAAATCGCGAGTTGACGGCGCGAGTTGAGGCCCCTGTTTTTGTGCAGCTGTGCTTGGCGGCACGCCAGAGGTCACGCTAAATGTCAATGGTAGCTACCACCTCGCTACGCGAAGGGCTGAAAAGTGAAAGTAGTATTGCTTTGGCAATAAAAAAAAGAAGAAGGAAAGAAAGACGCGCGCCGCAACAGTCGTTGTCCACCACCTAAGCGGTGGCGGGTGCAATGACGGCCTACCAGAGATAAAAATTTGGTTGCTGGCTAGCCCCCGCCGCAAGAGGGGTTCACCTGCGTCCCAACCCCGTTGGGCTAGGAACAGCCCACATCCTTGTGGGGTCCATCTTTGCGAGGTCATGCTGCAGTACACACACGCACGTCGCAGCCGCGCACTGCGTCTCGCTGTACCCAGCGGAGACAGCGAAATTCGTGACGGCAATGTTCTGTTTATAACTATCAAATGCAAGCGAGCCTAATAGGACTGACAACGGCCACAATCAATGCCCAGAATATTAACAAGTTAGTAGGCTCTATTGTATATACCGCATGGCTGCAAATGTCACGCCACCCATAAATCAAGCACCAGCTGGAAATTACGAAACGTACCGCACAAATTAAACATTTTGAGCACAGAAGAGACATTTGCCACCCATCTAAAGAGATCTATAATATAAAAGGCAACATTCATAGAAGAGAAAATAGAAGAGAAAAAGGTACCAAAAACATGCACAGACAAACAGGTTAAGCGAAACATTTATGGAGAACGCTTTGTCATTTGAAACTTTCTCACACATTCTGTGGAAAAAAATTCGACAGTTCCTTGTTTCCATGCACTAGTGTGCAAGTGGCCTGAGGTTGCATGTGTATGAAATGACGGAGGCGAAACGAATTGTGCAGTGGCACCTGCACCACCCCGACGGGGCACAATGCGTGTGCGGCACTCTGTATAGTATTTAGCGACGGTACCATCTAAGCGGCTGTACAAAGATCTTATTTCACAATTGTTTCCAGTTCCATTGTACAGAACCGTATAGTGTGAAGGCCCAGGGAAAGACGTGTACAAGCGAGTTAAAAACATTACTGTTGCAGCGGGCGTGAAAGCATTCTTTTTTAAATTGCATACAGGAACCCTCCCAGTCAAAACATGGATGGAAGAAAAGAGACTTTTTGTACCTTGGGGCTCAAACTTTCTACTATGTAGGAAACGTGAAACAGTTGAGCACGTGTTCCTGGATTGTTGGGATGCGGTGTTTTACTGGGAGGTGTTACAAAGGACACTTAAAAAAGACCTGCCATTGACGCCACGTGGAATTCGGTACTTCACAACTGTTAATGATTTTCAGTACGACCTCATCATGCTATTGGGCCTTCACAGTATTTGGAGGAGTAGGATGTCTTATAGACACCGTGATGTCGATGCACGATCTGTATGTGATTATTTTGTTAAACAAGTGTATAAACGAAAAGAAATTTTGAAGCACCAAGACACTGCGGAGGAGGTCTTGAGTCTGATGGGCGAACTTGTGGCAATGAAAGTCCATTAGACACGGTTGTCAGCCAAGGGGCATGGCAACCACAACCTTTTACTGATGTATTTGCACCAATTCATGCAATAAAGGAAAAAAAAGGCGAGGTGGTGCAGTGGTAGGATGCTCGACTACTGTGCCGGAGTTCCCGGGTTCGAACCCAACCGGTAGTGGTAAGAACATTTATTATCTACACAAGGGCCTGGAGGTATGTTCGGATCGGCCCATATGGGACCGGTCCTTACAAGCACTAGGTGGAGGTCCCTAGTTTAAGACCCCAGTGGCGGTTGTCGCCGCCCGGGCGCGCCCGACTAAGGCTTGTTGGGCCTGTAAGTCATGGCAGCCGAGCAGGATCACCTCCCAGTCCTCCCGGGTTGGGTTGGGGATGGGGGAACAACCGGATTAGAGGGGCAGGCCCACATCATGTGATAGATGTCAGAAGACACCGCTCAACAGTGTGGGTAGCTGCCACTAAAGGAGGGGTCAAAATGTTTTAGTGCTGCCGGGCACAGCAATGTATTGGTCAAAAGGCGGAGAAGGAGCCGCTCATCCGCCTTTTTGAGGCCTTTACATGGGTTGAGGTAAAGGCGATGACAATTCTGATAGTACATCGTGATATCTTTGAAGGTGTAGGCTGGATTAAAATCTGGTTCCTGATCGGGTGGGGAGGAGAAAACAGCCCGGTGAGAGAGCGCGCGGGCGGCTGCGTCTGCTGCCTCGTTTCCTGCCAAACCCGTTTCCTGCCAATATAAGGTAACGGAGTGCGGGGTCCGTATCCCGTATGCAATTTGAGTAGATTTGATAGTCTAGTAAGGGAGTCCAGCCTTGTCTGACGTTCCGACAGGCTCCTCGCGAGTCGGTAATTATGTATTTTGAATCCGAGTGTGAGGCCGCGAGAGCAATCGCCACCTCTTCTTCGTGTGTTGTACTGTGGGCTCTGAAGGTGAGACCATTAACCGTTTTGCTGTTGTGAACTACAGCTGCCGTGTACCATCCCCCATGGTGAGGGCCGGAGGCGTCCACGTAGTATACACCTGTTTTGTTGCCATAATGTCGGGCTAGGGCTTCCGCTCATGCCAGGCGCCGACCATTATGATCTTCGTCTGACACACTGGCTGGAAGAGGTCGCACACAAAGGGCGCGTCTCCAAAATTCTGGGATGCGAAACTTTTCTTCCATGAGAGTGGTGTGTTCGATACGGAGTCGAGCAAGAAGGCAGCGACCCGACTCCGTTTGCGATAAACGCGTGTACTGATTTGTAAGGTGCGCCTCCCGGAGGTCCCGGAAAGTATTCACCACCCCAAGGGCCCTAAGACGGCTGTTTGAAGTAGTGATGGGGAGGTCTAGGGCACGCTTAATAATTTTGCGATGGATGACCTCAAGGGCATCCTCCTCTTGTTTCCGTAGGTGGAGATAAGGTGTTTCAGTAAGATGTGTTGTCGGCCTAGTTGGTGCAGTACTTCAGACATCTTATAGTAGCGCGAACAAAAACACACACAAGACAGGGTACAGGACGAGCGCTCGTCCTGTACCCTGTCTTGTGCGTGTTTTTGTTCGTGCTACTATAAGATGTCTGAAGATAAGGTGTCGAATAGAGAATCCGACTGGTCACGAACGCGTTTGCCAGCCGCAAGGCATCTTTACTTCGTAACCCCCTGCGTTTGTTTGAAACCCGGCGGACCATACGGCCCACCATGTCCTCCACCTACAATGTTTGGCCAATGTTGCGTCTGACTGTCTTTGTTTGTGAATGTAAAGTCCGAGTACCCATATCTCGTCAGCTTCGTGTATGAAACCAGTGTCTAAAGAAACATTGATTTGAGTTGTGTACTTTGGCGAGGGCCGGAGGAGCACAAATTCCGATTTTTGTGGGGAACACTGAAGACCACAGCGGAGGGCGTAGCGGTCTACTAGTGTCGCCGCTGTTTGCAGGCTGGTTTCAACGTCCCCTATGCTGCCATGCGTAGCCCACAGGGTGATGTCATCGGCATACAGGGCGTGCTGCACACCAATGGCACCATCGAGCTGGGCAGGCAGGTGCATCATAGCCAAATTGAAGAGCAGCGGGGAAAGTACCGCGCCTTGGGGGGTTCCCCGCATGCCGAGTAGGTAAGGACCATGCTCATTATCTTGGATTCGAATGTAGGATTGACGATCCGTGAGAAATTGCTTTATGTATTGGAATGTGTTGAGGCCACAGTCGGTCTGGCTTAGGTTAGTGAGTATGATCTCCTATGTTACGTTATCAAATTCCCCTTTAAGATATAAGGCGAGCACTACCCGGTCACTATGGGGGCATTCGAGTGGGTCAAGGACTTCACGATTGAGTTGCAGGAGGACATCTTGAGCGGATCTGTGTGGGCGGAATCCCAACATGGTGTCCGCGAATACATGTTTTTCTTCAAGATATTCAGATAGCCGGTCCCGTTTGCCCACACAGGTGGTGAGAGAGATGGGGCGGAGGTTATCTGTGTCAATTGGTTTGCTTGATTTATGAATAAAGGTTACCAGAGCCGTTTTCCCGTCGCTTGGTAGGGGGGTGTCCCCGCGCCAAATTGCATTGATATCGAGGAGGGACTGGTATGCCGAGTCGGGCAGGGTCGCCAATAGCGTGACGGTGACCTTATCCCTTCACGCGGCAGTGCCCCCTTTCATTTTGGCAAGAGCCGCCCGCAGATCATGGAGCTGGGAAAATTGATCCAGCTCTGTGTTCTTTCTGCCTGCATAAGAGTATGCTGATCCACGGGGGTCTTCGGCTGTACACAGATACTGGTCCCTGAGTTTCTGTGCCAGTTGAGTCGTGTTGCCAGAGAAAGCATGCATGGCTCTCTGCAAATGTTTCTGTTTCGGTTCGTGTTTGGGTTGGGTTGATGAGGGCTCGAAAGAGGCGCCATGTGTTGCGGCTGGACATTTGTCGCGCGGCCGTGTTACATCTATCTACCCTGGCGGAGTCGGCGAGTTTGGCCGCGTACTCAGCCGCTGTTTCGGTGAGCTCGGCAATTCGAGCTTTAAGCTTGCGGTTGTGTTTCTGGCGTCGCCAACGGCGGACGAGGCTGCGACGGGCTTCGCAGAGGTGTAGAAGGTGGTTATCCACGTCCGTCACCGCCTCTGAAAGCTGATCTGTGTTTCATGCGAGCTAAGGTGTGTCCGCAGCTGTTGGGACCATGCTGAGTAGCCCTGCTCGGAAATGGGTGTGTTATCAAGAGAGTCAAAAGTTTGCCTAAATTTTGTCCAATCTGGGATACACGCTTGTGTTGTGGGACGTTTGAGCGGGCGTGTGTGTATTGTAATGTTAAGGATGCAGTGGTCGCTACCGAGGGTTTCCTCAGTGTTGAGCCAGTCTGCGTGTTTTATGTTGCGAGTGAAGGTTAAGTCCGGACACGTATCCCGTGTCACGGAGTTTCCTAACCGTGTTGGGTGGACGTGGTAAGTCTGGAGGGTGAGGCCCAACGTGGGCGCAAGTTCCGCCAGCTTACGTCCGCGCGACTCCTCCTTGTGTTACCCCCACAGCTGACTGGGAGTATTAAAGTCCGCCACGATCAGGAGAGGATCGCGACCCGCTACTCTTAGCGCGCGGCTGAAGAGGTCCGCGAATGTCACTCGCCTTCTTGGAGAGCAGTATACGTTGAGTACATGCAGTGGCGGGTCCCTGCGATGGAGTGGTATGATGGTAACTATTACATAGGAATAATCTATTTGGCGATCGAGATCCACTGAGTTGGCTGTGCATGCTTTGTGTACGAGAATACAAGATCCTGTTGGAATGTCATGTAATTTGAAAATGTGGCGCCCAGGCCTGGCTCCTGGAGGGCAACCACAGCTGGTACAGACTCGAAAGTTTCAAGGTAGAGGCGGAAATTGGCCCGCTTAGTGCGGTCCTTAAAGCCTCTACAGTTCCATTGTGATATTAAAGTTGAGAAGGCCGAATTGGAGGTGGGAGAACGCCTTTGATTAAGGTGTCTCGCCATGATTAAACATTTTTTGGGAGGAGGATGAGGGAGTGGCCGCCCCAGAGCCAGCTACCTGCGGTACCACGGGGGTGCTGACAGGTATAGGTATTGGTATAGGTCAATCTGAGGTTCCCTGTACCCATCTCGCCCTGGAACTTCGCAGCAGAACATTGACTACCCCAATGACGGAGCCGACTTCATTGCACCTGCCTCCGCCCGTCACCTGCACAGGTGCGCTTCGCCAACGCGACCCTGCTACCTTCAGTGAAAGCAGCGATGACGACGTCGACGATTGGCTGACCGCTTACGAACGGGTCAGCCGTCACAATAACTGGGACGACAATCGTAAGCTCAATAATGTCATCTTTTACTTGAGCGACGTCGCTAATCTGTGGTTTCGAAACCACGAGTCGGACTTTGCCACCTGGGCGAATTTCAAGACGAAATTTTCTGATGTCTTTGGCCGCCCCGCCGTCCGAAAACTCCGCGCGGAACAGCGTCTTCGGTCGCGACTGCAGCTGCCCGGTGAAACGTTCAGCAGTTACATTGAGGACATTGTTGATATGTGTCGTCGCGTTGACCCGACCATGACCGAGGCCGTTAAAATACGTCATGTCCTCACAGGAATTGATGACGGCGCTTTCCA
This sequence comes from Amblyomma maculatum, assembly GCF_055883805.1. Lineage (NCBI taxonomy): Eukaryota > Metazoa > Arthropoda > Arachnida > Ixodida > Ixodidae > Amblyomma > Amblyomma maculatum. Next base: position 96,116,868 of record NC_139353.1, read on the forward strand.
CATGCTCATCGCGAAAGGCCCCACTACGGTCAAGGAAACCTATGACCTCTGTCAAAGCTACGACGAGCTCCGGAAGGAGCGTGTTTTGATTCGCCAGCCTCATACATCACTTGCTGGACTAGCTCGGAGAGGGAGTCATCTAGCCTCTCTGAAGACATTAAGGCTTTTGTACGCCAGCAAGTCTCGCGACAACTGTCCCTGCAGCCATATGTTAAGGAGTCGTCAACAACTAGCCTTGTTCCGGAGCTTCGCCATGCAATCGAGCAGCAGGTATCTGAATTCCTCCCTAATCCTGTTCCTCAATCAGCTCCGGTCGCACCCTCAATGCCGTTCCCCACGCCCACCTTTTCATCGTCCGGCGTAGCGCCACTGAGCTACGCTCCAGCATTCGCGCCGGCTCCTCCTGAAGTATTGCGTCGTACGCATGCCGAAGTCACTTCAAGTCCACCGCCTGAGCCAGCATATGCCTATGCTTCGCCCCACATGCGGTCCGCACCAACAGCTTTTGCTCCCCCCTTGCTTCCGACACGATCTCCATGGCGCACTTTTGACAACAGGCCTTTTTGCTACCACTGCACATCCCTGCGCAAACTACACGCTACTGCAGGCGCCGAATAAATATGGCCTTTGCTGCACGGCCTGCGCCACCTTATTTGGCCCCCCAGTTCCCAGTCCCATCGGGTCCTCCAACAGCACCCCCTGATCCTCCGGACTTCCTCCCTCGTCGTTCGCCATCACCACGTCGCCGCTCCATTTCGCCAATGCGCCGACGACCCGTTATCCAGCCGGAAAACTAACCGCCGCAGTTCGCTATTCGACAGAATTTCAGTCCTCGTCTTAATCCCGCAAATGTTATTCCTGTCATCATTGAAGGTGTTCATACTCTTGCGCTCGTCGACACCGGTGCCGCTGTATCAGTTATCAGCCAAAAACTCTGCCGCTAGATCCGAAAGGTGACTACGCCTCTCAAGGGACTATCGCTTCGTACCGCATCCGCTCACAGTATACAGCCAACAGCTATCTGCACTGCTCGCGTCGTCATTGCTGCAGTCTTGTACATCATCGAATTCGTCGTTCTCCCCACATGTTCTCATGACGTCATTCTCGGCTGGGATTTCCTGTCCCAGCATCATGCTATCATTGACTGCGCCACTCCTCAAGTAGAGCTCATTGAATCGAGTGATGCACCGTCTGATGCCCTGCTCCACGAGCCGTGTCCTCGTTTTGCACCCAAACTCCTCGTAGCACATGACACAACCATCCCACCCGTTAGCGCTGTTTTGGTTCTCCTCACTGCCTCTCTTACCACCGCCGCGACAGTCCTCTTTGTGCCCTCTAACGTTGTCTGCCGCCGCCGCCACTTATCGCTGCCGTTTGCCGTCCTTGACATGAAAAACGGCGCTAGCACACTTCTGGTAGCCAATCCCCTTCCGTCTCCGCTAGGTTGATCGAAGGGGAGTGCCTCGGCCGCATCGAGCCCGTAGACCTTCTGTTCGCCTTTGATGATGTGTCATTCCCTGTTTGCCAAGTTGACTCCTTGACTCCTACTCGTGTGGCTTCAGATGCGCTACAGCGGGACCTTTTTGACCATTCTGTGGACAGCGCTCTAGAAACGCGCCACCGCGAGCAACTTCTTGACCTTCTAGACCAATTCCGCGCCTCCTTCGACATTCCGCAATCTTCCTTGGGCCGCACGACGACCGTTTCCCACCTCATCGGCACTGGCGCTCACCCACCTCTCCATCAGCGACCGTATCGGGTGTCCCCGACTGAGCGCCGTGTTATTGCCCAACAAGTCGACGTCATGCTGCAACGCTGAGTAATTAGAGAATCCTGTAGCCCATGGTCATCTCCTGTTGTCCTAGTTAAAAAAGAAGGATGGCTCCATACGATTTTGTGTTGATTATCGCCGACTCAACAAAATCGCTCGTCGGAATGTGTATCCCCTCCCACGAATCGACGATGCCCTAGACTGCTTGCAAGGTTCAGAATTCTTTTCCTCACGCGATTTACGCACCGGGTATTGGCAGGTGCCCATGGCAGAGGCGGATCGTCCTAAGACCGCCTTTATTACTTCAGACGGACTATACAAATTTAATGTTATGCCATTCAGACTCTGTAACGCCCCAGCCACATTTGAAAGAATGATGGACACTGTACTGCGCGGCCTGAAATGGAACATCTGTTTATGCTACCTCTATGATATCGTCGTCTTTTCAACCGACTTCCCGACCCACCTGACTCGACTTCGCCAGGTCTTCACCTGCCTAACCCGCGCCGGTCGTCAACTGAACCTCAAAAAGTGCCGCTTTGGTGCCCGCCAGCTCACAATACTCGGACATGTGTGTAACGATGGAGGTCTGCCTGATCCTGAGAAGCTGCGCGCCGTCGCTGACTTTCCGAAACCGACCACTTTGAAACAACTTCGAAGCTTCGTGGGCCTCTGCTCGTACTTTCGTCGTTTTGTTCGGAATTTCGCAACCATCATAGCCCCCCTTACACAGCTCTTGAAAGGCACCCCTAACCTCTCCTCTTGGTCGGCTGCCTGCGATGATGCATTCGCGACACTGCGCAATGTTCTGACGTCACCACCAATCCTTCGCCATTACGACCCTACTGCACCTACAGAGCTTCCCACCGATGCCAGTGGTGTCGGCCTCGGCGCCGTCCTCGCCCAGCGCAAGCCTGGCTTCTTCGAATACATTGACGCCTACGCAAGCCGTGCTCTCACCAAAGCCGATTCCAACTACTCCCTTACCGAAAAGGAGTGCTTAGCAATCGTGTGGGCTGTAACGAAGTTCCGCCCTTACTTATACGGCCACTCCTTCGAGGTAGTTACAGATCATCACGCTCTCTGCTGGCTCGCGTCTCTCAAGGATCCGTCTGGCCGTCTCGGGCGCTGGGCTCTCAGGCTTCAGGAATACGACTAGTGTACCGCTCTGGCCGCAAGCACTCTGGCCGCTGGTAATCGATGGGTCATCGTCACCGTCGACCACCTGACCAGTTACGCCGAGACTGCTGCACTTCCCGCGGCGACAGCCCGAGAGGTAGCCCATTTTCTTCTGCACCACTTCATTCTTCGACACGGCGCCCCTCGCGAGCTACTGAGTGATAGAGGTCGTGTCTTTCTTTCCGAAGTAGTACAAGAGCTCCTGTCGTCTTGTAAATAGATACATCGGGCTACAACTGCGTACCACCCGCAAACAAACGGCCTCACGGAGCGCTTCAACCGTATGCTTGGGGACATGCTCGCAATGTATGTTACATCTGAATCGGGAAGCTCCAACTGGGACCAGGTACTGCCACTCGTAACGTTCGCGTACAACACTGCCACCCAAGCAACAACTGGTTTTTCGCCCTTCTTTCTCTTATATGGCCATGAACCATCTTGTACTCTGGACACAATTTTGCCATACCATCCAGATGCCTCTGAGTGCAGTACTTTGTCAGATATTGCACAGAAGGCCGAGGAATGCCGTCAGCTAGCTCGCACGTTTACCTCCAACACTCAAGGCTATCACAAAGATCAGCATGATTCCGATACCCCTGCTCCCACGTTCCTTGCCGACAGCTTCGCTTGGCTATGCGTTCCTGCCAGCAACAAACTAGACACCAAATACACCGGACCTTATCGCGTCTTGGAACGCACATCCCCTGTGAACTACGTCATCGAGCCAGTCACCCCTTCTTCCGACCACCGCCGTCGCGGCCGCGAGGTTATCCATGTTAGCCGCCTCAAGCCATATTACAACCCTCTGGTCGTCTCTTCTCCCTGAGTCGCCAGGATGGCGACTTCTTCACGTGGGGGAAATGTAAAGAAGACAAAGAACAGAAAATGCTGCGGCATCGCCATCACCATCGCTTGTCTCCGGCACCCATCTCGCTCGCGCTGAAGCTGTGCCTTGCGGCTGGTAATTCGATCCTGCTCTGCCCGAATTATTACTAGCGCTAGAGGTTCCAACCAACCATTAAATCCACATTTCAGAATCAATGATCCGACGGTTGAATTTTGCAGGACGGGATACGTTCCTAATGGGCCCCGACCGACGGAGGAGGCGGGGATTGTCCGAGATGTGTTTTGAGACCACCGCCGGTATGACATGACCTTGGTGAGGATCTGGTCCATAGCGGTCTTGATCATAGATCGCATTTTAGGGGATAAGCGCTCCTCCATCGCGGAGATCACTGTCACGAGGGCAGGCGACAGCTCCGCGCCACTCTCTATTGCGTCGGAGTTCTGCAGGCTCGGAGCGACGGACGCCAATTTTGATTCTAAATTTTGAATTTTGTTGAGCAAAATTTCCTTCTGTGCCCGGAGGACGTCAATCTGTTTTTTGTATTCCGCATCGAGCGCGGAGACGGTGAGTGGAGAAGAGGGGGGGTTGGGGAGGAGAGGAGACGATCCCAGCCCAGTTGCTCACCTGTTGTTTGCCTTGTCGGGGCGATGATGCCCGGGCGCCGGCAGCGCCGTCCGTCTTGAGGGCTGGGAAGTGGTAGGTGTCCGTGCCGCTGGGCGGTGGCGGTGGAGGCGCCTTCTTCCCGGGCGGCGTTCTGAGGTCGGTGGCGGGAGCACCAGGCGGCGTTCCGCCATTGCCACCTGAAGCTAGATGCCTTGGCTGTTTACCAGGGTGCTGGTTTGCTGGGGGCTCACGGCGTTTGGTCTTGGGGCCGGAAACCTTGAGCTGGCGGAATTTTCCTGTGCAGTCGCGGGAGTTGGTAGGGTGGGCTTGCCCACAGACTGCACAGGATGGAGTGCATTCGTGAGGTGCCTTGACCCCGTCGGCGACAGGCACCGTTTGGCCACACAGGCCACACGTTTCGTTGTCCGGGCAGGGGCATGTGTCCGCCCGGTTGCCCACAGTGCCGCACCTCACGCAGGCCGGGACAGTTCTCTTATAGGCATGCACAAGGGTCACTTCAGAATTGTAATGAATAAATAGCGGCACCACTTTGCCCACGAAAGTGAGCGCCGCGACGTTTGAGTTTCCAAGCTTGCAGATGTCAGCAAGCTCTCCAGCATGGTACTGGATCTTGTTTCGTAGTGACTCACTGGTCTCGTAGTTGGCTACGGTGATGACGCCGCGACACACATCACCAGTGAGTTTCAGCTGGCCGTACATTGGGAGCCGACCCTTTGATGAGTCAATTTCGAAATTTTGCAGAAGCTTGTCCGCGACGTGCGGTTGTCGGGTGCCTGCGACGATGAGATTTTGCTCCCACGTGAGGAACAGGCTGAGCGATGCTGCGGCCTGGGTGCCCATGTAGGCCGCGAACGCTGCTCCCAGCTCGCCATGTTGGTACACATCCTTGAGATCGACGGTCACCCGGGGCTTAAGGATGATAACTATGTCTTCGGGGTGTAGCCGCGGAAGCGGTTTTGGTTTCCAAACGGGTCCGGTCTTACGTGAGGGCCCGCCGTAAAGTGCTGCAGCGCGCGCAGCAGCGTCTTGCTGTGTTGAGGAGCCAGCCAATTTGGCGTCCGTCTTCTTGGAGCTGGCGTTACGCCTGCGGGAGCGGCGTTCGACTAACGAATAGCCTCTCGTTCTCGATGGGCGCAGAATCTGGGGTATCAGGCGAAGGTGCCGAAATCTCGGCCCAGGACAGGGTGCCTGGGTCGTATCCACGTGGCGGCTGTTTAGCCATCTTGCCGCGGTTGGGCGACTCACTCACGACCGTGCTGCGGCGCATCCGTTAGGCCTAGCGTCGCCGCCACGATACGTAAGTGAAGATCGGCCCAACGACACACTGTAAAAAATATTCGTCACTTTGACGGCCTCCCTCTACTCAGTTTTGATGGAGCGCTGACGCCAACAGAATAAACTGCCGCCGAGGAGTCAAATAGCGGGAGAGAGTGAAGAGACCAGGAGTCCTAAAAAACAACCACAATGCGCGCAGATCGTTCGCCGCCGTTTGGGTTACGTCACACAAGCCGTGATCCGCATTTGGCCTATCGCAATGTTTTGTTCGGCGTCGGGCGAGACCCAGCCTGCCGCTGCGTTGACTGCGTGCGAGGTCGACGTCTCCTGCACCGTTTTCGCCGGCTTCTCGTGTTCCTTCTTCCTTTGTGTGTGTTGCGCCATTTTGTATTGCACTTTGCAAAAGGACGGCGTGGTTCGGAGTCGGCCCCGCACACGAAGCTGCAGTCTCCGACTAAGTCCGCCTGATTACGGTAAGTGTACTGCGTGTTTTTATTTACTTTAAGACTTTGTGGAGCTTGTGGTGTAGGATAGAAGCGCGTGCGCCGAGCTTATGCGAAGCATGCATCTGAAGGCAACCGGCGTGCGCTCGTATTGTGCTCCACATCACGACAGAAGGCTGTCCGCTAGCATTCGTTAAGGGAAAGTTGTAGGCGCGATATATTTCTACAGAGAACGTGAATTTTTCACGGGCATTTGATAAAGTGTGTCCGTAGTTTGGTTTGTTCGGCTTAACGTCACAAATTGAAAGGTTACGTATAAGAGGTGATTAGGAAGGAGTTGCTGTGGAGATGGGGTTGCTGAATATATGTGATAATGGCGCGGCTCACGGCCAGGGTGCTCACGGCGCATTGTGCAAGTAAATTTTAAAGCGCGCATGGACCGCACGTTGGGCGTGATACATGTGCATAAGTTAAATGGTACGTTGTTCTCGGTGATTGAAGAGCAGCAGTCAGAGAGGGCTTTTGCGTGTTCAAAAACACGAAACCCAGCAGCGGGTTAAAATGTTGTGGTGTTGAGCGGAGTGATGTCACGAGGCTCATATTTTCAACGTGTGCATTCGCCTATTAAAAGCACAGGACAACGCTGGCTGTTTTTTTATGTGCTGTTTTCTTTATATCGATCAATTTTGAGTGTTTTGCTACTTTTGGTGACTGCAGACGTTGAAAGGATTAACATCCGATGCCTGTCTGTTTGAAGATTGTTTTATCTCTCTCTGACGCCTAGCCGCCCGGGCAGGGTATGTGGCGTGCGCCGAAAATTTGGAAGATGGCGTCTTGCTGGCGCTCATAGTCGATTTGCTCAAGCGGCGGGGCCTAGCGCCCGCCTGAACACCTGCGTCCTTCGGCGCTGCTCTTGGGAGCTATCATATAACTCGTCGCTGCGGGCCACAGTGCGGCCATGGTGCCCCAGCTTGTCTTTCGTCTACCGCGTGACCACCTGCAGTCCGCAGAGAAAGGTGTTTGATAACAATACCTTCTGTCTCTTTTTGCTTTTTGCTGGGACGATGTTCGCTGAAAGCCTCAGCCAGCTCTTTTCTGTACTTAAGTAGGCGAACGTACGCGTGGAAAAAACCGCGTGCCAAGCGTTTCCAGTCAACATCACAGTAGTGCAGCCCGCTGCTGCGCTTTGCCCAGAGAGCCGTCTGCGTGGCAGCCCCGCCACCATGGTCGCATGCGCAGAGAAAGGTGTTTGATAACAAGATTTTGTCTTTCTTCGGCCGCAGGGGCATCTTCTCTTGAGCCAAAACAAATTCAAATATAGTATGAGTTCGCAGTGCTATTACTTTTAAATAATTTTGTTTCTAGAATTAGAAGATATTGTAAACATTTTTTTTTATTTAGATGGGCAAAGTTGTAGCTGTAATCCTTATGTTCTGTCAGTAGTCAATTTCCAATCGAGTCTATTTGTGTACATATATTATTAAATTTTCTTGTTAATAGATAGCCTCATTTTGTAGAAGCAGTGCTCTTGCTAGAAAAACGTTCTAAATCAAGAAAGGCGGGTTGCACCATGCTGAGAGTTTTTGCTCATCTTACAACTGGACAGTTTATAATAATATAGAAACAATAGTCCTGTATGTTATTATTCTTGAGATTCATTTCATATTTGTCTGTGTACTTATGCAAAGTATGTTGCAAATCATAATTGTTTTTTGTACCCATGATGAAGTTTTATGTGAAGTAATGTGGTTTTCACATGCAGGCTTAGACATGGGGGACATCCATCGAGTTGTGCTGGCAGTAGATGAAGAAGAGTGCTTTAGCATTGCAAGCATGGAGAAAGCAATGGCACTACTACTTGGAGCTTTCTTCGTGTTCAATATCTCCTGTCCACCTGGCGCCCTCTTACTATGGTGTTTTTGCAGAGGTAAATGAGTTTCAAATGATGGAAAAAAATCTTTTCATCAGGTGTTGTAATTTCTGTACTGGTTACATATTTAAGACATAAGTGTTACTATAAGGATAAAGCCTTTAGTTGCTAGGAAATAAATAGAATTTCATCTCTAGTTTTTGAGCAATTTAATCATTGCTGAGGCTTTGTATATATTGGGTTCCATGGAACAACTTGCACAATTGATATTTTTTATTTTGACGACTAGGAAAGGTGAATAAACACTCTACACTTGGATCAACCATGCCATCATGAAACTGTTTGATGGCAATTGCTGAAGGAAATTGCAGAGCAATTGCTGGTTCATTATTTAGTTGTGCCTGACTATCATGCGTAAAAAAATTACTTAGCAGGTATTTAGCATGGCAAGATGGCAGTCTTAAATAATTTACACTAGTAAATATCATGCATATTAGTAATGTTTTTTACATCATGTGCTTAATACATTTCTGACTTGCATAAAAGTTTCTGAAAATGTACTGTCGCACTTAATACGCACTACAACGCACAAGATGCAGTAGGAGCTATGTTCTTGGCACACACTGACTATAGCCTTGCTCACAATTTATTCATTCAGTTGAAGAAATGGATAACAGAGTTCATTTATTATTTTTGCAAATTGCATGCTCTCCCTAAATGCTCACTAATTTATTGTTGCATGGATGCCAGAATTGATTCACTCGTGATGCTTTGCAACTCGTATTGAGCATGACAGTACATTCTATTTACTTTGTTGAATAGGAAGCAACCAATTTGTTAATGAGACCTAATAGCCTCCTTTACTGAACTCTAGGTGATGTCCATGTAACTAACTGAAGGTTTTGAGTTTGCGTCCTGTGTTTTGGGCTGATATTTAAGGCTTTCATGGTAATAATGTGAAAATGTTGTTTCTTTGCTGTCGCTCATCGTCATATGTAGAGGCTGCTTCGATTTATTTAGCTGCATCTCGAAGTAAGTTAAGTCTTTTGCCCTAACTGCAATCTACTACTATTGAAGATTACCCTCTTTTCCTCTTGAAGCATGTATAGTAGGAAATGATTCTGTATAGTTGAGCATATTAAGAGTGTGAACATGTCTGCCATCAGGACGTCCCAAACATGTTTCTCTTCACCACTTCAGCATACTCAGCCTCAAAAAAAGATTATGCACTATAATCATTCAAGGCATTCTAGACAACTATATGCTAAAATATATGAGTCACATTATATATGACATAGAAATGAATTTTGAGTATGTCAAGAATGATTTTCCTTGCCCCCTCCTTTCTAATTACTATTGCTTCGCTAGTGTTACAAAAATGAAATAATTGTTAAACCTAGCTGCCATAATTTTGCAGGTATATCATGGGCACATCTTCCATATATTGTTATAAACTGAAGCAAATTCCCATAATTTTTTTTCACCTTTCCCACGATTTTTTAGTAGCCTGTATCTATGCGTAATCAAACATTAAACACTATGCTGCTCAACAAAAATATTGATTTATTTATACCACGCATTACTTTTGATTAGGATAGCACATGTTACCTCAAATATCTCCATCACTGGCCTTGGTAGAACGAGAGAAAGAAGAGGGTTTAGACGGTATGATGGAGAACTGAACAAGGGTAAAGGGGGTACGCCTCAGTTCGCTGGTAGAGCCAACGTTTCCACAAGTGGACTTGTCTTCATCTAAGAACAAGGGTAAAGGGGGCAGAACTTAGTTCGCAGGTAGAGCCAACGTTTCGACAAGTGGACTTGTCTTCGTCTGGTCTTAGACGAAGACATGCTCTACCTGCGAACTGAGGCGTACCCCCTTTACCCTTGTTCAGTGCTCCATTATACCATGTAAACCATCTTCTTCCTCTCGTTCTACCAAGGCCGGTGATGGAGATATTTGAGGTAACGTGCTATCCTAATCAAAAGTAATGCGTGGTATAAATAAATAAATATTTTTGTTGAGCATTATAGTGTTTAATGTTCGACTGCGCATAGATACAGGCTACTAAAAAGTCGTGGGAAAGGTGAAAAAAAAATTATGGGAATTTGCCTCAGTTTATAAGCATATATGGAAGATGTGCCCATGATCTAACTGCAAAATAATGTCAAGCTAGGTTTAACAATTATTTCATTTTTGCGACACTAACGAAGCAAAGTAATTAGAAAAGAGGAGGCAGGGAAAAGTTTTCTTGACATACTCAAAATTCATTCCCATGTCATATTTCCATGTCATGCCAGACGAAGACAAGTCTACTTATCGAAACATTGGCTCGACTTGCGAACTGAGGTGTGCCCTCTTTATCCTCGTTCAGTGCTACTTCATACCATCACTGGCCTTGCCATTTTTAGACAAATTATTGAGTATATGCTGGAACTACCCCATGCATATCTTTACCTTCTTGTTTCTCCCACCCCTCTGCTTTTTAATGAACCATTGTTAGCAGCGTCGCTCACCAAATCAATCTAATTTATTTTACTATTCATATTTTACAGGTACCTTGGAAAATAAACCTTTTCAAGGGCCGAGGAAAAGGGCCAGCCAGCGGTATTTTACCGAGGTCGTTGAGCCTGCTACGGGTGTTTTTACACTGGTGAGTTGACCTTTGATTTGATCACTGTCACTGTTATGTGGCTTGTGCTACTGTGATAGCTTATAGCAGTGTCTAGAGTTAATGCACATCTACACAATGCATTAGGATTTTCTTCACTCCTCTTAGTTCAAGGAACCTCATTCCTACATGAAAGGCTTTTTAAAGAAAGTGTTGTTCAGTGTGACTTGATTGATGCGCCATTAGACATGAAAGGCTAAGTTGCAAATTGTGTAGTGCATTAAGATAGAATTCATTTGTATTATAAATTCGTCTGAGAATAAGGCGAGGAAATATTCTGCGGCAGCTGGTAGTTGCTGTGGTAGTTAAAGTAAATGGCAAAAAACCCTTTACTGTGATTATTTCTTGCAGCTCCAAAAATTTGAATATCTGTAGTTGCTGAGATTTGAAGCAGGCAATGTGCAAAATGACCAAATATGTAGCAGTCAAAGGCGAAATTTCTGACCTATGAGTTTTCCGACTCTCGATTATTTCGACATTTTCATGGAACCACAGCAGTACTCATAGAACCAATGTTCTAAGTTTTTCAAACCTTTTATATTCGCCGCAGTGCTGCTGCAAAGTGCCGAACCACTATATAATATGCAGAGTGGAAAGTCAATAACTCAGAATTCAAGGGGGCCGAAAATGTGATTAGACAGATAATTTAATCCAGAAAGGAGCCTAATAAAAGCAAGTCTGTTATCATCAGTGGGTTCATTCAGTACATACGAATGGCTGCAAGCTCTTACTGTTCTGGGATATCGTCCACTGCCAAAGCTTGCACTGCCCAAAGTTCGCAGAGCTCACATGTGCTTGCTTTTTTCGCAAATACAACAGTCTTGATTAATTCATCATTAAGAGATGAGGTAAATGCTTAGAATTTTTGAATAACCCTATGAAACTGACAAGAACTGCCAAGAGCATACAGCATCACAGTACTATTGCCTAATGAACGCTCTGAATATTATTCAAAACAATGCGCCAAGGACCATTTTTTCCATTTAATCTATTGTTCTGCTTTTGCACACATTCTTGGAAATGTTCAAGAAATTATTCAGAATTGTGAGTGCCTTCGCACACATTTCTGCAGTGCAACGCAGTAGCAGTGGTGGCTTTTCACAGCTATAACTGTCATGTTTTGAAAGTGGTTAGCCACATGAACTACAAGACTATGCAGGGAAGTGTCCCACAAAATGTGGTCGTTCAGTGAGCTCAAAGAAAAAATATGTAGCGCAAAAAGACATGGACACAAGTAGGAGAGACATGCAGTGCAGCAAATGTTTATTTTAGTAAAGAAATGTTTTTATACCTTCATATCACAGTGGACCATCAGGCATGCACTAGCAAAGCGTATCTGACAGATACACTAGTTCCCTTGACAACAGTGCGACCGAAGGGTTGCTTGCATAATTTTCTTTCGAAAGGGACGATCCACTGGGCTTCAATTATTTCACGTGCTAACCTGTTTTTATGCACTTTTAAAATCACACGTTTTCTGAGATGGGGAATGCATTCACACACATGGAATTGGGTCGATAAACCTTTCCCGCACATGCTCTTAATGCCCAGCCCATGGTCCCAAAGCTTATCACTCAAGCATCTGCCCATATTGTTTGCCACAGCCCATAGGAGAGATAAATTGGATAGACAACATTTTCAGTGCAATAAATGGATTTTTCTTCAAGCCTCATTGTGCAGCTAACTGCCTTATTGAGTTTTGAAAACGTTTTCGTGCACAGATGACTCAACTTATAAGGAGCCGAAAAATAGAACTCTGCCACTGTGTTGCTGGGCTCAAAAGAAAATAGCGCAGTGATCTAGCAGCAGAGCGGGTTTTTCGGCTCCTAACAGTTGAGTCGTCTGTGCACAAAAACTTTTTCAGAGCTCAATAAGGTGGTTGGCTGCTGCACAAGGAAGCTTGGGGAAAATTTTGTTTATTACTTCGAGAATGTTCCCTACCAAATTCCTCTCCCATGTGGCAAACAATATGTAGGAGAAATGGGCAGATGCCTGAATGATAAGCATCGGGTCCATGGGCTGGATGTAGAAGAGCATGTGCGGGAAAAGTTTGTCGACTCACTGTCATGTGTGTGAATGCATTTACCATCTCAGAAAGTCTGTGGTTTTAAAAGTACATAAAAACAGGTTAACACGTAAATTAATTGTAGCCCAGTGATTGTCCCTTTTCAAAGAAAATTATGCAAGCAGCCCTTTGGTCGCACTTTGTCAAGGGAACTTGTGTATCTGTCAGAAATACTTTGCTAGTGCATGCCTGATGGCCCACTGTAATATGAAGGTATAAAAACCTTTCTTAACTATAATAAACATTTGTTGGAAGTTCGCACTGTGTGTCTTGACCGTGTGTCCATGTCTTTTTCTGCTATGCTTCTTTCCTTTTATACCACGAACCAACAAGCCCAAGCATCTACCCTTGAGTGAACTCACAGTGGCAGGTTTATTTTGAGTCTAAACTTCGTCTAACCCCATGTTTGCCCTAGGCTTGCAGAACCACTACAGCCATTGTCATCGATTATTGCTTGTCGTCTATGTAAACAATGTGCTGAGACAGTCAAGCATCAGAACGGAAACAAAACTGCGAATCTCTTGCTCCACCATGTTGGCAATTGGAAGTTTATTTAAAGTCATGTTTTTGTACAAAATTTGATTTTTCTAACCTTCCTGCAGCCCTAGTGAATCTGAAAAGTTTGTTGTCGGTCTTGTGGCGGTTGTAAATGTGCCTTACGGGAGGGACAATTTGTTTCTCGGAGCTGGCCAGTTGAGTGAAATGGTACAGATGCATTCAACTAAGACTGCCTAAATTGCAGCATATGAAGTGCCCCATAAGTGAAAGTTTGACCTTGAGGAATGTTAAGCGTTTGTGTTCTTTAACTGAAAGAATCAGGCAAAGGAAGAAAATTGACCAATATAGTTGCCTTCACATGGGAAACATAAAATTAATTGCATGAATATAATCTCAATGGCTTAGAGATGAAATGGTAATGAAGTGAGAAAATGAAGCCATTCTTTCCGACAGTGTAAAATGTTTACCTGAACTACGGTACTATAAAGAATTTGACTGTCATCTCAACTTTTGTGGTTCATCTCTGTTCAAATTGTTTATTTTCTAAGGCTTTGGGAAATAACAGCTGGGATAAGTGGACTTGGAAACTGGAATGTCGGGCTAGCTTGACAAAATAACAATCTCTCGCAGAATCAGGGAAGAGGCTGGACAAAATGACTCAACGTTCATAAATACGAATTGGACAGATTTCTGTTGTCTCATTTTATAGAAATTACTGGAATGCAATGATGATAACAGAAGTTGTCCACGTGTTGAATGTTTGTATTTTTTATATCCGAAGTTAGTTTCAGCATATTTTGGATGCTTTTCTTATGGCCCCATATTGTTTTATTTAAATACCCTTAATATGATCATGTATCTAATATGTTTTCTAGATACACCATGCATGATTTTAGGAAGAATCTGCGAGCAGCAAGCTGCAAGTTCAAAGTGTATTTTTACATTACATTTTAGCGCATTTATAACAATAAAGGTTGTTTTGAAAGTGCTAATTTTTGTGTCTTCTTTAAAGATATTCTGCGAGTCAGTCTGCAGCTTGATAGCAGCAGCAGTGGAAGTCCTTGATTAAAAATAAAAAGGAACAGATCCAATGACAAAGAGAAGCAGTTGAACTTTGCTCTTGAGGCTCGATTTCAGAGCGGCACAAAGTTTAACTTAAATTTTGCTCAGCTTCTTACAACCGAGGCTATAGGAAATTCTAAATAAATGTGTTTTAGATTCAAATAGCTGAAATGATATTGATGGATTCTTATAGGTTTATATTGACGGCTTAAATATGCTTTATGTTGAACGATAAAAAATGTGAACTGATGCTGTACTGTACAAAAAAGTGCTTAATGTCATTGGACCGTGAAGTGAAAACATGTCAAGTTGTCATATTGACGCTTGAAATGTATTTCAAACTGACACAGCAACCGTCAATATGACGGCACATTGTACAATGGCACATTGATGACTCCGTTGTATTCCTGGTTCACAAGTGGTACGTCAAAATGATTAACAACACCATCATGTGGGAATGACAGCCAGCCATCATACTGACGGCATAAGTGTATTATACCAAATAATGAAATGAACCGTCATTTGAGAATGATGACCAACTGTTATATTTACAACTTAAGTACATTATATCGAAATGAAGAAATGCACAGTCATTTAGAAATGATGGTCAATTGTCATATTGACGGTTTAAATGTATTCCGGTTTGACAAGTAAACATCAAAATGACTAAAAGCACCATAAGTTGAAATGACGGATAATGCTTGTAAATAGAGCTGCCAAGAATTTTTCGTCATTTTGACCAATTTTTTTTTACAGTGCAGGCTTAAATAGTCCCACCTGTGTGCGTGTGGTTTTCACAGGTATCTGCCAACTTCACGCAGACAGTCGCGGCTGGTTAGATGGGGCTGCGGTCCAAATTCCGTGGCCCCAACCAAAATTTTGGCGGAACCTCTCGCTTCGCGCGCTAATAGCGCCCCCAACTCGACCGCGGCGGCTGCGTTTCGATGGAGGCGAAACGAAGTGGCGTCCGTGTGCTGTGCGATGTCAGCGCACGTTGATCCCCAGGTAGTCGAAGTTACTCCGCAGCCCTCCACTAGGGCTCCTCTTACCACTTTCATTCCCACCTCCCTTACGGCGCGGTTCAGGTGTCCACAGAGCAAGTGTGACAAATACTGCGCCTTTCTCTTCCTGTGAACCAATTATTATTATCCTTATAAACGAATTGTGGCGTCCGTGTGCTGTGCGATGTTAGCGCACGTTAAAGATCCCCAGTTGGTCCAAATTACTCCGGAGCCCTCCACTACGGCTCCTCTTTCTCTCTTTCGAATTTCATTCCCACCTTCCTCCATTTTCTTAGGGCGCGGTTCAGGCGTCCACAGAGCGCGTGACAGATACTGCGCCTTTCCCTTACTGTGAATCAGTTATTTCTGTTATTATATTATTCATTCGGCAAACGTTTCAATAACAAAGGAAAAGTATACAAGTTTGTTTTTATAATTTTCACTCATGACAGTGAAGTGTAATTCCCCCAAAAATGTGGCCACGGCACAGAGTCTACTGGATGCATATATTCAATAAACTAGTAAACTTCCGAAGACCTGTTTTCATGCATATTTTTTCTTTGATAGCCACAAGGACATAAATCAAAAACGTCAGGTACGAGAAAAAGCATTTCGGATAATGCAGAGTAGGAAAATTTTCAGTTTTATTTTGAGGTAACCGCGGCACTTGAGCAGAAGCGACCAGTTAAAATTTAAGTTTTAGTGACTGCCGGCATGCAGTTATACGATCACGCGAGGAAGCTTCGAAAGGCTGAAAATATTACATATGTCCGAGGAAGCGTATCACACTAATTACGAGCTATGTCAGAAGGCACGCTTCCTTTCTTGGCAAAGAGCGCGAGCTTCAGCTCTTGCGTGTCCCTTCCATTGCAGCAGTTTGAAATCTCCTTGCACGTAATTTGCAGGTTGGGTATTATAGTTTTAGGGGTTTTTTTAGGAATTTCGGCAGTAAGAGTTCCTCTGATGCATTCTCTGCAAGCAGTCGATCAAACGTGCCTAACGTTGCGTTTTGTAGAGCATAAATCGTACATAATTTGTGCACCTTTGGATGCACCGAATTTTATATAGAAACCAGGGACACTATAAAAAACGAAACGTGAAGGACGGATGAGAATTGTCATTCTCTGCAAGTAGCCCAAGAAAACGTTGGGAAATTTTGATTCGTGGTGTGCAATCATGCATGTTTTCTTTTGTGACGTGAAGGCGCCGCCTTAATTGAACTCGACAACAGTTACATATATTTCAAAGATTGGCGATGTGCGCTATTTAAATAAAATGTTGCGCACAGTAAATACAGCTGAAACTGGCCGCAGGAAGTACGTTAGAACTACGCAAGCGTCTAGTATTCTCGCCCAATGCCAGAGGGCGATAACGAGTAAAAGGCCACTCATCATCATCATCATCATCAGCCTGATTATACCCACTGCAAGGCGAAGGCCTCTCCCATATCTCTCCACTTAACCCGGTTCTGTGCTAGCTGCATCCACTTGACCCCTGCGAACTTCTTAATCTCATCCGCCCACTTAACTTTCTGCCGCCCCCTGCTACGCTTTCCTTCCCTTGGAATCCAGTTTGTTACCCTCAGCGACCATCGGTTATCCTCTCTTCGCACTACATGTCCTGCCCATGTCCATTTCTTCTTCTTAATTTCCACTAGAATGTCGTTAACTTGAGTTATTTCTCTGACCCACTCTGCACGCTTTCTATCTCTTAATGTTACCCCTACCATTTTTCGTTCCATAGCCCTCTGGGTTGTCCTCAACTTAAGTAGAACTCTCTTGGTTAGCCTCCACGTTTCAGCCCCATAGGTGAGTACAGGCAAGATGCAACTGTTGTATACTTTCCTCTTGAGCGATACCGGTAAGCTGCTAGTCATAATCTGCGAGTGCTTGCCAAATGCGCTCCATCCCAATCTTATTCTTCTTGTTATTTCCTTTTCATGGTCCGGATCTGCGGTTACTACCTGTCCTAAGTAGATATATTCGCCTACTACTTCCAGGATTTCGCTACCTAATGTAACCTCCTGTTCCTTCCCGAGGCTGTTGAACATTACCTTAGTCTTCTGCATATTGATTTTCAAGCCTACCTTTCTACTTTACCTGTCTAGGTCATCAATCATTATTTGCAGTTCATCTCCCGAGTTGCTTAGCAAGGCAATGTCATCAGCAAATCGCAGATTACTGAGGTATTCTCCATCTAGCCTTATCCCTAACTGCTCCCATTCCAAGTCTCTGAATACTTCCTCTAAACAAGCTGTGAATAGTACTGGGGAGATTGTGTCTCCTTGCCTAACACCTTTCTTTATGGGAATTTTGTTACTTTCTTTATGCAGAACTATGGTTGCTGTGCAGCCACTATATATATCTTCCAGCACTTTCACGTACGGCTCGTCTACCCCCTGATTTCGCAATGCCTGCATCACCGCCGAGGTTTCAACTGAGTCAAATGCTTTTTCGTAATCGATGAATGCTATGTATAAGGGCTGGTTATATTCCGCGCATTTTTCTATCACCTGATTGATGGTATGGATATGATCGATAGTAGAGTACCGTTTCCGAAACCCTGCTTGATCCTTTGCTTGATTGCAGTCTAAGGTTGTCCTGATTCTATTAGCGATTACCTTAGTAAATACCTTATACGTAACAGACAGTAAGCTGATTGGTCTGTAATTTTTAAGGTCCTTAGAGTCCCCTTTCTTGTGAATGAGGATAATGTTTGCATTCTTCCATGCTTCCGGTACCGTCGATGACACCAGGCACTGCGTATACAGGGTGGCCAGTTTTTCTAGCACGATATCCCCCCCGTCCTTCAGCAAATCTGTAGTTATCTGATCCTCTCCAGCTGATTTCCCCCTTTTCATAGTTTCTAGTGCTTTCTTGACCTCGTCCTTCGTCACTGGTGGAACGTCTGACTGTTTTTCCCTGACGCCAATCTCATTACGGTCCTGACTACTTTGGCTACTGTAGAGATCTGTATAGAACTCCTCGGCTACTTTGACTATCTTGTCCATATTAGTGATGACGTTGCCCGCCTTGTCCCTTATCGCATACATCTGGTTTTTGCCTATGCCCAATTTCTTCTTTACCGCTTTAAGGCTTCCCCCGTTCTTTACAGCATGCTCAATTTTCTCCATGTTATACTTCCTTATATCGGCCACCTTGCGCTTATTGATTAGCTTTGATATCTCGGCCAATTCGATCTGGCCTGTTGGATTGGAAGCTTTCATACTCTGCCGTTTCTTAATCAAATCTTTCGTCTCCTTAGACAGCTTACCGGTATCCTCTCTAACTATCCTACCGCCTACTTCTACCGCGCACTCAGTAATGATATCTCTGAAATTATTATTCCTTGCCTCTAGGGTAATGTCGCCATCCTCAGTTAGAGCTGAATACCTATTCTGTAGCGAGATCCTGAACTCTTCTGCCCTCCCCCTCACCGCTAATTCGTTGATGGGTTTCTTTCTTACTAATCTATTGCGTTCCTTCTTCAGATTTAGGCTAATTCGGGACCTCACCATCCTGTGGTCACTGCATCGCACTTTCCCGATTACCTCTACATCTTGTATAATGGCGGGGGTTGAACACATTATGAAGTCGATTTCATTTTTAGTCTCTCCGTTAGGAGTTTTCCATGTCCATTTTCGGTTCTTCCGTTTGCTGAAGAAGGTATTCATGATTCGTAAGTTATTGCGCTCTGCAAACTCAACTAGTAACTCCCCCCTGCTATTCCTAGAACCAATGCCATAGTCACCTTCTCTCATAGCCTGAGTTGCTTTGGGACGTTAAACCCCACAAACCAACCAACCAACCTACTGCCTTGCCTCCTGCCTGTTTTTTCCCTACCTTGGCATTGAAGTCGCCCATTAGTACAGTATACTGCGTCTTTACTTTTCGCATTGCCGATTCTACATCTTCATAGAAGCTTTCAACTGCCTGGTCATCATAACTACATGTAGGTGCATAGGCCTGTACAACCTTCAGTTTATACCGCTTATTAAGCCTAATTACGATGCCTGCAACCCTCTCATTAATACTATAGAATTCATCTATATTACCCGCTATATACTTATTGACAAGGAAACCTACTCCTAGTTGTCGCCTCTCTGGTAGACCTCGATAACACAGTACATGCCCATCCTTCAGTACAGTATATGCCTCATTCGGCCTCCTAACCTCACTAAGCCCTATGACATCCCATTTCATGCCCTCTAGTTCCTCTAACAGCACTGCTAAACTAGCTTCACTAGCTAGGGTTCTAGCATTAAACGTTGCCAGGGTCAGTTTCCAATGGCGGCCTGTCCAGCGGAGCCAGGCTTTCTTAGCACCCCCTGCTGCGTCACAGGTCTGACCGCCGTCGTGGTCAGTTGTTCCGCAGCCGCTGGTGACTGAGGGCCGAGGTTTTATGGAGCTTATCATAGGAGGAGGAAAAGGCCACTATTTCAGCATATATGTGAAGACTTAATTTTATTGCGAAAGCAATACTACTTTCACTTTCAGCTCCTCGCGAGGCGAGGCCACGGTAGCTACCATTGACCTTTAGCTTGACGTATGCTATGACGTCATACCATCTGCGCAAAAACCAGGGGCCCAACTTGTGCCGTCGCGAGGCGAGGCCGCGCGTGGTGGCTGCTGCCTAACTCCTGCGCCCGCCGCGCGCGGCGCGCCTAGTGGTGTGACGTCACAGCTGCAAGAGCAGGGCTCCAACTTGTGCCGTCGCGAGGCGAGGCCGCGCATGGTGGCTGCTGCCTAACTCCTGCGCGCGGCGTGCCCAGCGGTGTTATGCCACAGCTGCAAGAGCAGGGCTTCAATTTGTGCCGTCGCGAGGCGAGGCCGCGCGTGGTGGCTGCTGCCTAACTCCTGAGCCCGCCGCAATTTAAAGCCCTGGTTCGAGTACAGCCTTACACACCTAGAGTAAGGCAGACCACGCTTAGTGTTCCGCCGAGCGCACTTGGAACTGGAGTATTGATACATCCTCATGCACGTAGTAGATGTGGGTACAACAAGATTGTCGCCACTTCGGTTGATACTTCTGTAGGCAGTGTAGCCTTGCAGTCTATAGGAGGTGAACCCACCAGGGTCAGTACAGCTACTAAGAGTGTTTCTAACGTGCTCTCTACTGGTGAAAAAAATGCCGTTGCAGCCGATGCTGGAGCAGCGGTCATGCATTCTAAGTTAACCTCGCCTACAACCAAGTATATCATTGCCGCCACTGCAATTATCGCATCGCTACTAGTACACAGAATAACCAGGTAATATCACTGCATACCTACAAGTCCAATCACAAGCACTACCACCATAAACACTTCCAGCTGAACAAAGTGTAGCTATGGTATTGCTTTCGCAATCACCAGGCTTAGCCAAGCTAAGCCTTCAGCGAAATTTATTGAAGAAACATTTGAGACTGCACGTCGTCTGCTCTATCAGCTCGGTATTGCTGTGGCGCACCAAACGACTTTTCGCTTGCTGAACAACAGGTGAGACACGGTTCAACGCGACAGCGTTAAGGGCCCCGTGTCGCACAAAGGTTGGTGACGTCGTCAGCGGCCGCCGTCCCGCGTCGTCCGGTGTTGGCCGTGAGTGAAAAATCCCAGAAGCATTAATAAATAAAAACGAGTAGGAAAATACGCCGACTAGAAGAATCGAACGTTGCCCTCCGGGGTGCGAGACGAGCACGCTAACCACTGCGCCACGCCAGCTAGATGGTTTGAATGGACAAAGGCGCGTCTATTGATTGCGGTGTTGTCTCAGAAATGTCCCTTAGAGAAGTGTGTTGTGGCGTATAATAATAATTATGAGCATGTAAATTACTGAATTACAGAACACGCAGTTAAGCGAGTGGCAAATTACTTTTCCGCTGTTCTTCCTCTTCGTTTGGTGTGCACGTAGCGCCATCATGCGTGTGGCGCACGGAATAAGATAGACTATAATAATAATAATAATAATAATAATAATAATAATAATAATAATAATAATAATAATAATAATAATAATAATAATAATAATAATAATAATAATAATAATAATAATAATAATATAATAATAATAATAATAATAATAATAATAATAATAATAATAAATTGTTTCACAGGAAGGGAAAGGTGCTGTATATGTCGCACTTGATCTGTGGACACCTGAACCGCGCCGTAGGAGAAGGGAGGTGGGAGGGAAGATGGAAAGAGAGAAATGGGAGCCCGTAGTGGAGGGCTGTGAAGTAATTTCGTCCACCTGAGGATCTTTAACGTGCGCTGACTCGCACAGCACACAGGATGCCTCTTCGTTTAGCCTCCATTGAAACGCAGCCGCCGTGATCGGGATCGAACCCGGGCACTCCGGACAGTAGTCGGGCATCTTACCTCTGCACCACCCCGGCGGATTAGTCACTTGAGCCTGTTGCCGTTTTCTGGCTTCGGCACATCTCCGATGCTTCTCTTTGCAAGACAGCATCAGTTCAGTCGTGTCCGACTCTTCGTGACCCTATGGACCACGTCACGCCACGCTTTCCGGTCTCTCACTATCTTCCTAACATCACATAACTTCATCTGAAACGCAGCCGCCGTGATCGGGATCGAACCCGGGAACACCGGCACAGCAGTCGGGCGCAAGGTCCATTGAAATGGTTGCGTAACTTGGAAGAAAACGCGTGCGGCTGCCTATTGCCAGCGGCATCAACTCCATGATAAGGGGCCCCTGCCAATTTCTAAAGCCAGTTACTAAAGCACAGAAAATAGGATCTGCTAAAACTCAAAAGAACTAGAAAGTAAACATAATATTCGCGCTCAGGAATGAATACAATTGTTGTTTCTTGCGTAAGAAAAAACGTGGCACATTTATAATAATATTTTAATTTGTTTCTAACGGCCTGACTCGGCCATTTAGTATCCGCTGCGTAGTTGCCCAAAGCTCAGACCAAAGCTTTTTTCATCCGCGGAATGGGTGCGTAATCGGCCCCGGTTCAACGTTAATCGTTGCGTGCTGCGTACAGAGTGGGTTATCTGTACTGCAGTGCCTAGAATATACTATACTCTAGGCACTATATCTGTACCAAACAGTCAGTGTTTCATTCTGCTGGTTGTGGTAGAGCTTTACAGCAAGGCGAAGACTGTGTGTGCTCGATGACAAACTGATTGCCGCTGCACGTGTGCATTTCCGGACGATGGGATAATGATGCGGCACAGCTCGGCGGCTCGGCTCGGCCAGCTCGGCCTCCCAGGCAACTCGCAAAAGTGGTGGTTTGTTTTAGGGATACACGTCTGCATGAGCGGCGTATCGCTGCATGTTTTAATTGAACGGTGAAGGGGAGATTTTGTTGCCCCCAAGACGCGTGTCGCATTGCGCAAAGCCTTCCGTTCCGCTCCCTTTGCTGCGTGTTTTACTTACTGCGTCGTATTACCGCACCAAAGTTCGCTGAATGTGCTTTATCTGTTATCACAGGGATGTTCCTATTGTCGATGGGATCTTTCTCATAAACATGTTAAATGCTTAAGTTGTAAATGTTTAGCCTTACATTGACTCCTCTCAGTGGCAAATGAAGCGCGAGTAAAATAATGGAATCGTGAACAGGGCGAGATTTATTGGGGCGAAGCTATATCGCAGATAGTGTCACTTCTCAGACGTTATAACTTTTAAATACAAGCAATCCCAATTTGAATTGCTCACTTCAGCTCTTACAGGTTGGTGTTCTAGCGCTAGCGTTAGTTATTTCGTTCGTTTGTTTTTTGTTCTTTGACGCTGACATGTACTTTGTTTGTTAGGAAGATCTTTTACCCTTTTATAATCTCACCGCGTCTCGTTTGGAGACCTACGCTCAGGTCATTTTGTTAACACGAGGATTTCATGAAGACCGTGACGAATGAGCGATGGTCGCTTTCCTACACTTCAAGATTTGCATTGTCGGGAAGCGTCTACGTAAGTGATCGCGAATTAATAAAGCCTGGCTTTCTATGCAGCACAGCTTCACTCATTTATGCCCTTAGTGAAATCCCTCAAGCCATGGGTGATTCTATCCATGCGCTCGCCGAACTCACTTGAAGGCCCTTGTTCACAAACGTACCCGAAGAAATAAGCCCCAGAATGCGTTTACATGACGCGCGACGAAAGACTTGGCTAACGACGACGAAGGCAGAACGATGCTATGATAAGGTGGTTAAAGATGCCGTAACATTTCAGTTAACGTAAAACTTGACAGTAGAAATCCATGTCAAGTAAAGTTGGCTGAACGGTTACGGGGTCCATTTTTCTGCCTTATCCGAGCATCGTTCTGCCTCCGTCGTTGTTGGCCTTGTTTTTCGTTCATAAGTAAAAAGACAAACTGCCCCCAAAAGTACGTCACTGTGACGTCACAAGCAACGTCACGTGTTTGTTTTGCTTCAACGTTCGCAGGGGGCGCGGGGAACTAAAGCCTCGCTCAGAGTCGACACGCAGGCTTCTATGGCAGTTACGCTACCATACTAGTACTACCATGGTTGGGCGTCTTACCACTGTACCACCCCGGCGGGGAATAAGATCAACAGGGCATGGCCTTAGAGATCTTCATCGCGCCGGCTCTCTGCCGACGAACTACGACTGCAACTTGAGTCCCGCGCGTTTCGGCAAGGTGGCTGGCAGCGCGTCTACGTCCCGGAAGGATTAATAAATAAAAACGGGTATAGCAAGTTCCTCGATAACGCTATCGCGTTCCGTTCTTAAAGGCGAAGGAAGCTTGCTTCGCCTTTAAGAACGGAACGCGATAGCGTTATCGAGGAACTTGCTATACCCGTTTTTATTTATTAATCCTTCCGGGACGTAGACGCGCTGCCAGCCACCTTGCCGAAACGCGCTGCTTCGCCTTTAAGAATGGAACGCGATAGCGTTATCGAGGAACTTGTTATACCCGTTTTTATTTATTAATCCTTCCGGGACGTAGACGCGCTGCCAGCCACCTTGCCGAAACGCGCTGCTTCGCCTTTAAGAACGGAACGCGATAGCGTTATCGAGGAACTTGCTATACCCGTTTTTATTTATTAATCCTTCCGGGACGTAGACGCGCTGCCAGCCACCTTGCCGAAACGCGCTGCTTCGCCTTTAAGAATGGAACGCGATAGCGTTATCGAGGAACTTGTTATAACCGTTTTTATTTATTAATCCTTCCGGGACGTAGACGCGCTGCCAGCCACCTTGCCGAAACGCGCGGGACTCAAGTTGCAGTCGAAGTTCGTCGGCAGAGAGCCGGCGCGATGAAGATCACTAAGGCCATGCCCTGTTGATCTTATTCCCCGCCGGAGTGGTGCAGTGGTAAGCTGTCACGAAATCGGCGCCCATTTTCATCAAGCCGGTACGGCGCGAGGCCCGCACGGCGTCGCGTGGAAGGCATAGAGAGAAAAGCCCCCTTCCCCGCGCGGGAGAGCGCGTCGCTTTGTACGCGTTGCCGTCACCCTCTTTCCCATTGCCCGGGGAGGACGGTGGTTCATCGGACTGGAATCAGCCAGAAAATTCCAGCATCTTCTATGGGACCTAGCCAATGACGACGCGCGGCTCGACGGGAGGAGAAGAGGGAGCTATAACCAGCGAAGCTATGTGTGTGTGCGCGCTAGCTTTGGCGCATGTTAACAAACAGACGCGGCGCGCCCTATTTAAAGCGACCGCGCCGTTTGATGAGCCAGCCAGTCAGCCAGTCAGTCAGTTCGTCAGTGTTTTGCGACGTGTTCGCCTGTGCTTCGGCTGGACTCCCGGGGATCACCCGCTGCTGGCAAGCCCACGGACTTTCAAGGGAGCGGCGCTCGTCTCGTATGGCGGCCACATCGTGACTCTTGAGGCGTCGGACTGCGACAGTGCCCGGTGAACAATTTGGTGTTTGTTTATGTAACTCTCTCGTGTTTGATCTGTTGTAAAGCCTCTGAGTTATTGAATCATTCTGTGGTTGCATGCTTAGCGTTTGTTATTCTGTGAACCTCTCGTCTGTGCATTTCAAGTGATCTTGTGTATTCCTTTGTATCGTCTCTTGCTGTGCATAAATTGTGTTTTGTTTGTTACTTCTGACTCCGATCCTTTCTCTGGTTTGAACCGGCGACCGCTGGGCACCAAACGACCACCCCCTTCTGTCACTACAAGGTAGTTGAATTCCGGCTGAGCTTGCCACGCAGGTCGAGGGCATCTCCTTCGCGACCGGAACAGCTACCCCCACTCACTCTAAGGGTGTCTGGGAGTGTGCGCACCGTTAAGGGCGCATCGTTAATAATATCCCCCTAATCATTAACGGGTGACATAAGCGTCCTCCAAATTTTTCTGCTTGAAAGCACCGACATAAAGGGTCAGCACAGGCTAGTGTAGTGTTTACATCTGTTTCTATAAGGCGCAGTAAAGCATTTCAAGCGCGGCGCCAATGCAGGTTTGATTACAAAAGTAAGAGGATGGGATGAAGGGCCAGAGCGCTCTTATTTCGCGGTGCAGCTTAAGGGCAAAGTGGTGCGCATTTACGAGGGGTACCCAAAAGAAACCGAACTTATTTCCTTTCGAACCTATTCACATTTTAAGCCCAAACCTTCAATCTCCTTCAAAGTACTCTCCACTTGCACTAATACACTTGTCTAATATTTCATTCCACTTTTCAATAAATTGTTTAAATTCATCTTTTATGATGCTTGACAGCGCCTGCGTCGTTTTTTTCTTTGCCTTCGCAACATCAGCAAAACGCTTTCCTTTCATGCATTTTTTTCATTCTGGGAAACAAAAAACGGCACGCTGGGCAAGGTCCGGTGAGCATGGGCGGTGAGGAGTAGGGGCGATGCCATTTTTGGTCAAATATTGATTATTGCACGAATTATTTACACATTTTCATCTGTTCGGCCCATGGAAGGACGACCAGAACGGGGTTTGGTCATCAATTGAGATTTCACCAATTTTGAAACGGTAGAACCACTCAAACACCTGAGTTTTCCCCATAGAATCACCCTTCTACGCCGTTTTTAACGTTTCAAGAGTTTGTTTCATTTGTTTTAGCAGAAAGCGCAATCGCACCGCCGCATGCTGTTCAAGAAAATCAGCCATTAAAAAAACGGCCCTCACAGAAAAGAGTTGTCACTATAAACTCCACCGAAGCTAGCACGTCTGACCTTCAGAGACGCAACTCGGCTGACTGGCTCTGGAATATTCACTCGATGCACTCCTAGCGGCAAAACACGGTAATACGAAAGCGCTGCCCACCAAAAAATTAGTTCGGTTTCTTTTGGGTACCCCCTCGAATGAAACCCTGAGCCTGTTTATTACTCTGACAACTTCCGGCAATTTTTTTTGCTCTTAGTGAAACATACTACACGCCTAATGCTTGCGCAGGCGCTGAATTGGCGCGTATTTCAAATTCCGAAAGGCCTCATGTTATATTTCGGGTATACTTTATCTGCGCCCCTAGTAAATTCCTATTTAGAATCAAATCCTATTGTGTCCGCGTTTCTGTATTGTGGAGATCTTTTCTACTGCGTTTCTGCTGTGAATATGAGCAGAGGCACGCTATATTTGTATTTACGTTTGGCCTGCCTCACCATAATATATGTGAATATGGTTGGTAATTCAGAATAACACGTGCGTGTATTGACATTTTTCAGACCATTCTGCCATGCCGTCCGACTCTTCCTACGACAGCTACTGCTCAGTGTCATGACGCCAGAGCAACGGCAGAACGCACAAGAAGCCTGGAATTAGTTTCTTCCGCATATCACGAGACACCAAGACACTGAGGACTACAGCAAATACAGTTCTTTTATCTTCATGATACCTAGACTGCTGACCATGATTGACAGGTCACGCAGCACTCAAAATTGTGACAAAGCGGTGCATAAAAGAGGGACACGGGCTGCCGACATTGGAACAACGTTTATTGTTCAATCTTTGTACAAGCTGCAAGGCATTACCTGTACTTTTGAGCATGCCATCTTGTCTTACTTTTTGTTTTCAGCAAGAACTAGAGATGTGTTTACTTTTTTGTTTTGGGTTCTTACTGTACTTATATCTATTCAGATTTCATTATGTTATGGAAAACAGCTACCTTCCTGTCGAGCCTTTCTCCGCCATGCTGGTGCTGGTTTGTGCCCTGATGTTGTGCTCACTTTTTATCTTGCCCTGAAATAAAAAGGGTCCTCGGTACTCTGCCTATTAATATTGCATGCTGAATGACTGCTTGCAGCATACAGAAGACAATCACGCCATACAGAACGAAGCTTTGTTGATTTATGAATGAACGCCTGACTATTATAAGTATACACGTTTCTGTACATCTTGCATTCAAAATAATTTCGGGACAACGAAATTCGCAGACGGGATTACATGAGACATTCTATCCACCTCAGGCCACAGACAAACGTGGGTAACGCGCACGCAGTTCAAAATTTGCACCAGTGAAACCGAAACGAGAAGTGTGTGCCTGGGGGCGCTAAAATCCACTGCGCAGCGCAAATTCGCACCAGTGAAACCGGAACAGGAAGCACACGAAAGTGTGGGGGCCAGTTGTTCTCAACCACCGTTAGGCGCGCTAGAGCCGATTGGGCCGCTGGGGTCTATGGGAGTGTCCTCTCTTATTCATTCTTTCTCTGTGGTAAACCTTAATACGCATTATGATGCTAAGCCTGTTAAGGTCACTGCGAAAGCATCATGCAGTCATGGCGTCACGTTACTCATGGCGTTACGTCAAGGATGTTACTTAAAGCAAGGAAGATGAACAAACGGCAATCTGAGCGCTGAAAATCAGAATTAGCGTGAATACGAAACATTATTTGACGACAAACTGTTTAGATGGTTTCTACCTGCCGCTGTAAAATGGTAAATTCGCCTGAGAGCTCTTAATTGGGTGCAGAAACCTATCTTCACTAGCAATGGCAAACATTGCTGCAGAGATGAGCAACTAGCAGCATTGCATATACGGACGCATCAATGATAGAAAATGGCTGTAGAACAGCAAGTACTAGCCCAACACGCAGTGAATTAAAAGTACATAATTAATATGTATCAGAATACGCGGACTCGCTTGTGATGGAACTATATGCAATCCGCGATGCTATGGAGACCATAAATAAAATAGATTCCATATTAGAAGCACACATGTATACAGACTCCTAAGCCGCCATAAATCAACTGAAGAAAGTGACAAAGACACTGTGTGTAACCCAGCAAATCCACGCACTGAATAAAAAATCAAAGATGCGCATCCAGATACACTGGACAGACGAAGATGCGCAGAACGCTGAGCAGAAAAAAGTTGATCACCTCACACACGAAGTTCCAAACACCAATGCACCCCCCACCAGGATTCCTTTTGATGCTCGCTCCGCTATTTCCATCTTAGCATGCTCTGCAAGGAAAAGTACACGTGCTTTCATTCCCTCGTGTACTTTCCCCCTTCCTGATAATGAGATTGGAGGAGGTTTCCCTTAGAAGGATGAGAGCTGGGGCGGCTCTTACCCCGTCGGTAACATACAGATGAAAATCTGAAGAAGGCATCGGACCCACCACATGCCGAAAATGTTCCACGCCAGCTGTAGACGTGGATGTTCGCCCCCTGCTGTGGACTTGTGCAGGGACAAGGGCATCAAGGATAAAGATTCTGCAGGAAGTGGGATTAACCACAACAAGGGAAGAGGACTTCTCCAAATGGCTCACCGACAATAAGAGCAGGAGCCTTCTTCAGTTCCCTACGGAAAATAATTTACACGAAAAGCACACCAGGTTTCACGTTTTTTCCCTAGCCGAGTAAGGTGATACGATTTAAGCGGCTGCGGCGTCGTATGTGTCCGTGACACCATTCTGGCCCGTCCTCAAATAGGTGAAGGCAGCTGGCTAACGCGATATTCTCCAGGAATTTTCACTCTCTTCGTAAAATATGGCCTGTTTGCGCTTGGAAAAGTCAGATTTAGAGGGTATGATAAACAACTACCATTCTTCCACGTGCATCTCGAATAAGTAGTGCTGCAAGAAACTTGGAGAAAGCGCCAAAAGAAATCGGACCGCTCCTTTAAAATCCTTATCCAGGTTGTCGGCTTTTTACAAGGTCGTGGCGCCGTACACACACGCGACGTCGCAGCCGAGCGCTATGTATCGCCGTACCCAGCGGAAGCGTAGCGAGACGCGTGACGGTGGTGTTCTGTTTGTAACTATCAAATGCAAGTGTGCCTAATTGGACTGGAAACGGGCACAGTCTGTACCCCCAATATTAACTTTTTAGTATAGCTCTGCCATGTATACTGCATGACTGCAAAGGTCACGCCACCCACGAATCCAGCACCAGCTGGAAATTACAAAAATTAACCGACAACTTGCTTTATGAGCTTTTTAAGCAGAGGAGCCCAATGCTTCGATCAGGTACCGGATATAGTCTGTGCAAAATGCTACAGCGATACGCCCGCCGCAAAGAAGAAAAAATACAAATTAAAACTCTCCTACTCTCCATCGCGGAACCAGCTTCCCCGTACTCTACGCTGGCCCGTCGGGCTGCTAAGCTGACTCAAAATGACATCATCCATTTGCCCGTCTGGCTGGATGGGCGTACGCGACTAATTGTATGCGCCGCTCAAAGTGCAATTTTCAAACGCCACGGCCGGATTAAATTCAATGAATGCAGTGGCGTGCGCGCCCTCGCCCGTTTCGTTTTCGCGCACGTAGAGTACCACGCCCCACCTCCCGCCAACCGCGGAGGAAGGGGAATTTAAGTCGTGGAGGCAATACGAACGGGCAGTTGAGTGAAAAACATTTGCGGCGGATCGGGAGGGCCCCGCCGGGGTGGTGCAGTGGTAAGACGCCCGACTACTGTCCGGAGTTTTCGGGTTCGAACCCGGCCTCGGCGGCTGCGTTTCGATGTAGGCGAAACGAAGTGGCGTCCGTGTTCTGTGCGATGTTGTTGTTGTTGTGGCTGTAGGAAGAAGGAAAAGAAAATGCCCGAGCCTGCTACTCGCTCTGTAGCTGAGCCACCTCGGCTGCCTCGTGCAGACAGAAGACAAAATAGAGAAGAAAGAAAAGGAAGAAGGAGAGAAAGACGCGCGTCGCAACAACAGCCGTCGTCCACCACCTAAACGGTGGTGGGTGCAATGACAGTCTCCAACAGATAAAAATTCTGTGGCAGGCTGGCCCCCGCCGCAAGTGGCGGTGACCCACCTGGGGAGTACTGGTTGTACTAGCGCACGTTAAAGATCCCAGGTGGTCGAAATTACTCCGTAGCCCTCCACTACGGCTCCCCTTTCTCTCTTTCACTTTCACTCCCACCTTTATCCCTTCCCTTACGGCGCGGTTCAGGTGTCCACATAGCAAGTGTGACAAATACTGCGCCTTTTCCTTCCTGTGAACCAATTATTATTATCGGGAGGAGAGAAATATGGCCGAATCGGTTGATTGCGGTGGCTGTAACTGCGTTAATAATTACTCTTTTCAAATATATGTTTTCGGCCTTGCGTTCTGGAAGCTATGTCTCACAGACACCGGGGAAAAATATTTTCGACAGGAGGGTGGACTGATGCCCTTTCAAGACTCTGAGCACAGAACAGACATTTGCCTCCTATCTAAAAAGGTCCATATTTATTATAAAATGTTACATTCACAACACAATAATAAAAAATTGAGAATACAGAAATAGAAGAGAAAAAATTTGCCGATGATTATGTTACTTCGTAATGCGAAATTTCAGTGCAGCTCATCAGCCGTTTCACCTTTTTCGATAAATTGAGGTAAAAATTTCGCGCAAGATATGCATGTGCAATTACTGACTATTATTTTCGCATATATTCTTTCAAGGAATACTGCACTAACAGTTCTTGATTGTCATAAAGGAACATTTGGGGTCGACGAAATGAAGAGAGCAATTAAGTTATCGGGAGGTTGCGGGTGGCAGCGCGTGGGCCCATAGGAACGTTGCGTGGCGAAGGTACTAATGCCGCAAGCTGCAGACGAGAACAAACTTCGCAAATATCTTATAATCCACGTTTCATAAGGATATCGGACGGTACTCTTCAACAGTTTTCAACCGACATGCGTCTGTGGTTTTCGGGATTAGTATGGTGTGACCACAGGAGATAGCAGCGACTGACTGATGCCGCTGACGCGGCAAGCGAGTCAAGGCAACGTGGCTCTGACTTTCGGCTTAGGATTTGGCGTGCTGGCGTGGCAACCGAACACCGTCACCGCCCCGCAGAAAGGGGGGAAAAGGGTACACGGGCGGAGGAAGAAAAAAACTTTTATTTATAGGAAGGGGAAAGGCGCGGTAACTGTCTCACTTGTTTTCTGTGAACACCTCAACCGCGCGGAAAGGGAATGGAGGAAGGTGGGAGTGAAAATAGAAAGAGAGAAAGTGGAGCCATAGTGGAAGGCTGGGAGTAATTTCGACCACCTGGGGATCTTTAACGTGCGCTGACATCGTACAGCACACGGACGCCTCTTCGTTTCGCCTCTATAGGAGTGTGCTTAGGTAGACCAGTAATAGTGCGTACTGTTGCGCGATGAAGGCGTTCTTGAGCGTTTGGCTGCTCTTCCACCGCTCACTACCATCGTTACCGAGTTACAGATGCGTCATCGAATACGTCTAGAGAATACTGTCCAAGGGCGTCGCCTGCTGGCCTGGGATGAACAGCGTAATGACAAAACACCTGCCCTATATGCACCTCGCCGACCTATAAACCGTGATTTTGTAATTCCCCAGGAGCTCCTCGCTGCCCATCACCGACAAGAGCGAATTCCTGATTTATGACTGACATAAACCCCGACACATCGATTACAATCGAATTTGCATTAATGGGCTGGATATGCGATGAGAACCCTTCCCTTTCAGGCACTTATGCCTGCCACCTACCTCAAGGTACCCCTCTTCATTCTAACTCCTCGCGATTTGGGGAGCCTTGTCAGGAGTGCCTTGCACCGGAACTGGTTCAATACGTATTCTTACTGATTCCTATGAAACGTACAAGGAAATCTCTACTCCGGGTTCACAAGATGCAACCGCTACGGCCATACAGCGCCTCCTTAAACGCCACCAACTCGCGACCAGAACTGTCGCTATTCACTGTACCCCAGGTCACTCGGACAAATCAGGGGGAAATGCAGAGGCACACGCCGCGGCTGCCTTGGCAGGTGGGATGTCCACATTTACTTCTCCACCCCCCTTGCTTCATCCTTACTCGACCTTGGGCGGGTAACTCACCCCTTCTCTTGCCCTTATGCACTATACTCGGAGCAGTCTTCGTAGCATCAGTCAGCATCGTATGCAGGTGGCCACGCCGGACTCACCTTTTACGAGAAAAACCCACCTCACACGACGTCACGAAGTCTTTTTGAATAAGCTCATCGCCCATGCGGCTTACACGCCACGTTATGGCCCTCTGGCGTCAGTATACAGAGGAAATGTTTACGTGCCCCCGCTGTACGACTCTAACTCGCGGCGGCATATCTCATCTACTCTGGGATTGCCCTGCTTTTTCTACTGGACGCTCCGAGATCAAACCCTACCGCCTGAACTACCGTTCCCTTCTAGAAACGGATGCTAACACAGATATTTGCCAAGCATGGCTCAATTAGTGGCCTGGCAGAGGAATGTGATTCGAGTGACGACCTAAACAATAAAATTCTGTCTACTGCCCTTAATCCCCATTCATGGCCATGAGCCTTCTCATTCAATAAAGGATATTCAATCAATCGTTTCGCCTCCATCGAAACGCAGCGGCGAAAGGTGTGGTTGAGTCGCGCGCAGAAACTGGAGAGCACGCGTGGTCGCCGCCACGGAGGAAGAGAGGGAGGAGGGGGAATGAGCGCTCGCTGCTGCAGCTGCGGAGATGGTTACGAGGGACAACGGCGACGACGACTGAAGGGTGGCAGTTTCTGGCCCTCTGGGGCTGGGACGGTAGGTCAACGCCTCTTGCAGCGGGGGCTAGCCAGCCACAGTTTTTTTATCTGTTGTAGGCCGTCATTGCACCCGCCACTGCTTTGGGGGTGGACGACGGCTGCTGTTGCGGCGCGCGTCTTTTTCGCCCTCTTGTTTTTTCTTTCTGCTCTGTTTTCCCTTCTGTCCGCACGAGGCAGCGGAGGTGGCTCAGCTACAGAGCCAGTAGCAGGCCCATGCATTTTCTTTTTCTTCTTCCTACAGCCACAACAACAACGCGAAACCTAGGATCGGGCGCCAAATAGCTTAATTTTGAAACGATGCTATTCGAGACATTTTTTCAAAAGCGAAGGTTTTTTTTTACCATGGTTAACTAGCTGTATATACACAAAAAACATAAAAATATTATACTTTTCTCTGTGAGTGTGTGTGTAGCATGTGTGGTCACGTCTTCTACGAGCTCTGAAGCGTGCCTTTCATACTTGGTTCTCAGGAATGGGAAGGCGCGGTATCTGTCACACTCGTTTCTGTGGACGCCGGAATCGTGCCGTAAGGGAAGGCAGGCAGGAAGCTGGGAGTGAAAGTCCGCTTGAGCTCTGAAGCGTGCCTTTTACATTTGGGTCATAAGAATGGAAAGGCACAGTATCTGTCACAGTTGTTTTTCGGACACCTGAATCGCGCCTTAAGGGAAGACAGGAAGGTGGGAATGAAAGTGGAGCTGGTTACGAGAGACAACAGCGACGGTGACGACGACGCGAAACCCAGAAGCGGGCGTCAAAGAGCGGCGTCCTAGGTGGTACCGAAAACACGCCCAGACAAACAGGTTAATAATTGGTTCACAAGAAGGGAAAGGCGCAGTATCTGTCACACTTGTTTCTGGGACACATGACCCGCGCCGTAGGGGAAGGGAGGAAGGTGGGAGTTAAAGTGGAAAGAGAGAAAGAGAAGCCGTAGTGGAGGGTCTCGGAGTAATTTCGACCACCTGGGAATCTTTAACGTGCGCTGACATCGCACAGCACACGGACGCCTCTTCGTTTCGCCTCCATCGAAACGCAGCCGCCGAGGTCTGGTTCGAACCCGGGTACTCCGGCACAGTAGTCGGGCATCTTACTACTGCACCACCCTGGCAGGGCAAGACAGACAAACAGGTTTGGTTAAACTTTTAGGGAGCATGCAAACAGGTTTGGTTAAACTTTTAGGGGGCACGCTTCGGCATTAGAAACATTCTCACACATTCCGTAGAAAAAAAAATGCCCACGATTATGTTACTT
This sequence comes from Amblyomma maculatum, assembly GCF_055883805.1. Taxonomy (NCBI): domain Eukaryota; kingdom Metazoa; phylum Arthropoda; class Arachnida; order Ixodida; family Ixodidae; genus Amblyomma; species Amblyomma maculatum. Next base: position 96,151,260 of record NC_139353.1, read on the forward strand.
CCTAATGCGAAATTCGAGCGCAGCTCATCAGCTGTTTCATCTTTTCGATAAATTAAGGCAAAACGAAGAGGCGTCCGTGTGCTGTGCGATGTCAGGGCACGTTAAAGATCCCCAGGGGGTCGAAATTACTCCGTAGCCCTCCACTACGGCTCCCCTTTCTGTCTTTCCACTTTCACTCCCACCTTCCTCACTTCCCTTAAGGCGCGGTTCAGGTGTCCACAGAGCAAATGTGACAAATACTGCGCCTTTCCTTTCCCGTGAACCAATAGAGAAAAAAAAAGAGGCAAGGATTTCGAGCAAGACACATAAGCACAATTACATACTTCTTTTTTTTTTTAATTTTTCACACGTATTCTTTCAAGAAACACTCCACTAACAGTTCTTGGCTGTCATGAAAGAAGTTTTGTGGTCCGAGAAATGAAGAGAGCAATTGAGTTATCGGGAGGTTGCGGGAGGCAGCGCGTGGGTCCATAGGAACGTTGCGCAACGAACAGATAGTAGCGACTCGCTGACGCCGCTAGCGAGTGAAGCGAGCCTGGAAGCGAGTGAGAACGGGATGCACGCACCGTGATCCGCCGCTGTACGGTTGCTTTCTGCGGATGAAGGATGCGAGCGCTATTGTATCCTCCTCCGGACCGGTCGTCTCGGTGCGCCCGCATACTTGCGGAGCGGGACGGCGTTTCCGCAACCGGAGAGCACCCTCGCCTCCACTCAGGAAGAGGGAGGGGGGTCCCCTCTTTCTGCATGGCGGCGACGGTGTTCTACGCAGCACGTTGTGTTGACTAGCTAGCGACGTCAGTCAGTCGCTGCTAGCGCTGCTTCCGGCGACCCTCAGTGGTTACGACGCTCGACTACTGTTCCCAAGGACGCGGGATCGAATCCCGGCCTCGGCGGCAGCTTTTCGGTGGAGGCGAAAAGCAAGGCGTCCGTGTGCTGTGCGATGTCAGCGCACGTTAAAGAACCCCAGGTGGTCGAAATTTCCGAAGTCCTCCACTACGGCGTCTCTCATAGCCTGAGTTGCTTTGGGACGTTAAACCCCACAAACCAACCAACCAACCTTTTTTTTCCTCGTAAGCTCCGGTAGCTGCGCGTGCTCCTGCCCCCCTCATTCGTGCTGAGTGTACCTCCCCCCCCCCCCCTCCTCCTGCTAGGCTCCGGTGGCCAAAGCGCCGGTTCGACCGGGGGGGCTGAAAGGGGGGCGGAACTGGTTACGAGGCCGACGCCGACGCCGCCGCGAAATCCAGGAACGGCCGCCAAAGAGCTGCGCTCTAAAATGCGCCGACTCCTTGGTTTCATACGCCGGAGTGCCAGTGGCCTCAGGTATTATATGTATGAAATGCTTCATAATATTCGTTTGGCCAACGTAGCAACTGTTTGGTATGCAAAGTGCATTTCATAATATGGCCATGGAGTGCGCATTTGCATTTCAATCTAAATCGAACTATACTTTTACCAGATTTCATACAAAAACAGGGAGTTAAGATGCTAAGCGGAAAGGAATGGAAAAGGGGTAAGGCATGAAAGTTTGTTTTCATCATTCTCATTAATGACGATGAAGTGTTATTCACAAAGAAGGTTGCCAGGGCACATAGTCTTATAGTAAAAAAAAAACAGCCAACGCCTGAATTTTGTTTTCATGTATATTGTTTTTGCTCGAAAACCAGGACGACACAAGTAAAAAGCGCTGGGTACGAGATGAAGCGTTTGGAATAACGCACACGGTAGAAACAAATTGAGCTTGTAGCCCTTTTGCAAAAGCGATCAGTTGAAAACAAGTTTTAACGACTGCCGGCAATTAGTATGCTACCCGCAAGAAGGTTTGTAATAGCTGAAAATGTTACATATATCCAAGGAAATGTGTTTAGAAAAAGTTTTGTTAGGCATGAGACGTTCACATTAGACATTCACATGAGCGGCGCCAAATCACCAAAACAGGAAACACACATGATTAACAACAAAGGAAAGTGCACATAAGATACATCCTAAGGAACAAATACATCACAAATCAGTATTTACATTCAGAATAAAATTTGGCAGTTCGTGATGATGATATTGTAAAAGAAGGCTAGGTCGAGACGGCGAGGCCGTGACGGCAAGGACAGCGAAGCCTTGTCTAGCGTTTTAATCCGATCACGAAGCCAGGCGTGAGCCGGAGCCGGCGCCGCGGGACGATGATGATAGTAGGTACAAATGAAAGAAGATCATGGCATGTACAAATGAAAGAAGGTCCACAGAAGGCTCACACAATCTGCCCGGGGGGGTCGGAAGCGGCCAGCTTGGCCGCTCCTAATTAACCGATTGTCACCCGTTAATAATTAAGGGGGTATTATTAACGATGCGCCCTTAACGGTGCGCACACTCCCAGACACCCTTAGAGTGAGTGGGGGTAGCTGTTCCGGTCGCAAAGGAGATGCCCTCGACTTGCGTGGCAAGCTCAGCCGGAATTCAACTACCTTGTAGTGACAGAAGGGGGTGGTCGTTTGGTGCCCAGCGGTCGCCGGTTCAAACCCGAGTAAGGATCGGAGTCAGAAGTAACAAACAAAACACAATTTATGCACAGCAAGAGACGATACAAAGGAATTCACAAGATCACTTGAGATACATAGACGAGAGGTTCACAGAATACAAACGCTAAGCATGCAATTACGCAGGTATCCAATAACGTAGAGGCTTTACAACAGATGAAACACGAGAGAGTACATAAACAAACACCAAATTGTTCACCGGGCACTGTTGCAGTCCGACGCCTCAAGAGTCACGATGTGGCCGCCATACGAGACGAGCGCCGCTCCCTTGAAAGTCTGTGGGCTTGCCAGCAGCGGGTGATCCCCGGGAGTCCAGCCGAAGCAGAGGCGATCACGTAGCAAAACGCTGACGAACTGAATGACTGACTGACTCAACAAGCGGCACGGTCGCTTTAAATAGGACGCGCCGCGTCTGTTTGTTAACATGCGCCAAAGCTAGCGCGCACACACACTTAGCTTCGCTGGTTATAGCGCGCTCTTCTCCTCCCGTTGAACCGCGCGTCGTCATTGGCCAGGTCCCATAGAAAGTTCTCGAAGGGCCTGGCACATTCCAGGCCGATGAACCACCGTCCTCCCCGGGCAATGGGAAAGAGGGTCACGGCAAAGCGTACAAAGCTACGCTCTCTCCCGCGCGGGGAAGGGGCTTTTCTCTCCATGCTCTCCACGCCACGCCGCGCGCGCCCAGCGCCGCACCGGCCCGATGAAAATGGGCGCCGATTTCGTGACACTGCCCCTCCCTTAAAGAATATTGTCCCACAATATTCACAACAACCACGAACATCGCGCGCACATGCAGGCGCTCACAAGTATATGGGGCAAATGCCCACAACACACACATTGCACAAATTTCGCAAACTGTAATAACCCATTACAAAATTCACACATCAATGCTATGAAATTCACAACATAGCACCACACTGTTGTCGGATACACGTAAGAATCAACAACACAGAACCACAAAGTTACTCAAATCTGTAGCGCACAACGTAAGGCATATTTCCAAACTCGTGTTGCACTTCCTCCTAGGAACGTATCAGTTCCTCTCCATCTTTCAGATACGCCAGTTTTCATTCTCACAAAGCACTGGTTTTTATTTCTTTCGCGTGTCCTGACTCTTTTTCTGGTTCTAATGATATTTCTCATCCGCGATTTTGTCTCGCTCCTCCTTCTACTCTTGAGTTTTGCTTTCCGATCGGAAGCTTGGCCAGAACTAACTCTACCTAGCCTAGCGGCGCTTCGAGCAGGCCGTCTCATTCTTTCTCGGTCGGGGCGGCTCTCCGTGCGCTTGCGCATCCAGTCGTTCAGCCGCTTCTTCCTTCTTTTTCTATGGGACATTTCCCTGTCGACTTTGCCTGACATGGCAGGTTTGGATTTGTTTCTTTTTGTTTCCAATTTTATTCGCACCTTTGGCCGAGGAACGTCTTTTTGAGAAATTTGTTCTCCCTCAATCCCAATTTTCTTTCTTTTCTTTACGACCTTCAGTCGTACCTTCTTGAAGCAGAGCTCAGTTGCAACTGGAGGCTCATTCTCCTCACTTTCAGTTACATCCCGTTCCTTAAAAGTTTCCTCAAAATGTTTCTTGAATCCTTTCATTGCAGTACAGTCTTCGCTTTCTTCCCTTCCTGAATCCTCAAGGTTAGGATCTGTACTGTCACCTTTATCCCAGCTTTCGTGCTCACTGCGATTTGAAATCTCCTCATCCCGGTCACTCATGCACTCAGCCATGGTGTCATTTAATGAGGAGCTACAATCCTGCCCTTCTTCATCTTCAGGCTTTGAAAACACCGAGGTTTCTGGCTCGACATCTGCCGTTGCAGCTTCTCTGCAACCTGTCGTCTCGGAGGGCACAATCTCTTTTTTCTGAGAATTCTGAACTTCAGTTCGGTCATCTGAAGTTTCTGTTGCAGGAACACGCTGGTCCACAACTTCATTCTGGCTGCTGGAGCCAGTTTCTACAGTACCTGTGGCTGTCAATGTATCGCTTGGTTCACTGTACTTTCTAATATAAGGAAAGGTAAACTCCGGAGGCTCGGTAATACATTTCAAACGCCGAACTTCAGCCAGCTTTTTGAGAAGGATATCTCTCTCTTTTAAGAATTCTTTTTCTTTTTCTGCCTGCTTCCTGAGCCATTCTTTTTCTCTTTCTTCTTGTCTCTTTGCCTCTGCTTGCTTCCTGAGCCATTCTTTCTCTCGTTCTTCTCTTTGTCTCTCTCTTTCTTTCTCAGCCTCTTCTCGAACCTCTCTTTCTTTTCGGTCCACCCATTCCCGCAGTTCAGCTCCTTTTAGACCTTTCTCTAAGCCCAACGCAATAATCTAATTGAGAGTCATCTTCAATCTGAACTGCCTAATGCTAACACATAGCACCCTCAATGGACCTTACACAACCGCTTCAGCGCGGTACCTCTAGCTATCGCTCTGCTGGCACTCTGTTTACGACCTCTTCGTAAACTCTTCTAACTCGTTCTCCGTCCTCTGAGTTTGAGTGCACCAAACGTCCTGTCGCGGACGCCAGAATAATTGTCACCCGTTAATAATTAAGGGGGTATTATTAACGATGCGCCCTTAACGGTGCGCACACTCCCAGACACCCTTAGAGTGAGTGGGGGTAGCTGTTCCGGTCGCAAAGGAGATGCCCTCGACTTGCGTGGCAAGCTCAGCCGGAATTCAACTACCTTGTAGTGACAGAAGGGGGTGGTCGTTTGGTGCCCAGCGGTCGCCGGTTCAAACCCGAGTAAGGATCGGAGTCAGAAGTAACAAACAAAACACAATTTATGCACAGCAAGAGACGATACAAAGGAATTCACAAGATCACTTGAGATACATAGACGAGAGGTTCACAGAATACAAACGCTAAGCATGCAATTACACAGGTATCCAATAACGTAGAGGCTTTACAACAGATGAAACACGAGAGAGTACATAAACAAACACCAAATTGTTCACCGGGCACTGTTGCAGTCCGACGCCTCAAGAGTCACGATGTGGCCGCCATACGAGACGAGCGCCGCTCCCTTGAAAGTCTGTGGGCTTGCCAGCAGCGGGTGATCCCCGGGAGTCCAGCCGAAGCAGAGGCGATCACGTAGCAAAACGCTGACGAACTGAATGACTGGCTGACTCAACAAGCGGCGCGGTCGCTTTAAATAGGACGCGCCGCGTCTGTTTGTTAACATGCGCCAAAGCTAGCGCGCACACACACTTAGCTTCGCTGGTTATAGCGCGCTCTTCTCCTCCCGTTGAACCGCGCGTCGTCATTGGCCAGGTCCCATAGAAAGTTCTCGAAGGGCCTGGCACATTCCAGGCCGATGAACCACCGTCCTCCCCGGGCAATGGGAAAGAGGGTCACGGCAACGCGTACAAAGCTACGCGCTCTCCCGCGCGGGGAAGGGGCTTTTCTCTCCATGCTCTCCACGCGACGCCGCGCGCGCCCAGCGCCGCACCGGCCGGATGAAAATGGGCGCCGATTTCGTGACAACGATGTACCGCGGCGCACAAACGGTTTCAAGCGAGAAACATGAACAATTTCAGTTCCACGGTGGCGTCGATCGGCTGGGGGATCAACAGGTGTGACTTTGTAGTTAACTGGGGAAGTTTGGCTGACGATCTCGTAGGGACCAAGGTAGCAGTGGTGGAATTTGTCAATAAGGCCAGGGGTGCGCAGTGGTGTATAAAGCAGTACTTCGTCACCGGGACGATAAGAGACCACGCGATGCGTAGAATCATAGCGAGTCTTGCAGTCTTCCTGGCACGCTGCCGTGTTGAGACGGGCAAAATGACGGCATCTGGCCACACGAGATAAGAACTGGGTAGGTACTGATGTGGAGTAGTCGGGCGTAGAGAAGAAGGAAGCGTCGAGAATTGTAGTGGGAGGACGGCCATAAACGAGGAAAAATGAAGAATAACCGGTAGTCCGCTGTATTGCTGTGTTATAGGCGAAAGTGACGACTGGTAGAATAGTGTCCCAATTTCGATGATCCGGTGTGATGTACATGGAGACCATATCCGATAAGGTGCGGTGAAATCGCTGTCAGCCCGTTAGTCTGGGGATGGTAGCTTGAGGTTGTCTTATGAAGGGTGGATGACGCGTGAAGAACTTCGGCAACGACTGCCGATAAGAAGGCCGTCCCGCGGTCACTTAGAAGCACCCGAGGAGCGCCATGACGCAATACAATTGATCGCAAAAAGAAATTTGCTACTTCTTGAGCGGAACCGGTCGGTACAGGTGCTGTCTCAGTGTAGCGTGTAAGGTGGTCGACAGCTGTTATAATCCAAAGGTTACCCCCATTGGAGAGAGGTAGGGGACCATATAAGTCGATGCCGACTACGTCGAATGGCGTGGCGGAACAGGGAACAGGTTGTAGAAGGCCAGCGGGCGAAGAAGCAGCCGTTTGCGACGTTGGCACAGAGGGCAGGATGCGACGTATTTGGCAACGCAGGAAGATAGGCCAGGCGAAAAGAATCGTTTTTTCACGTGGTCGTAGGTTTTGTCAACACCAAGGTGACCTGCGATAGCGTCATCGTGGAGAGCCGCCAGTATACGTGGGCGAAGCACACGCGGAACGACTGGGATCCAGCGAGTTCCATCAGGGCAATACACGAAGCGGAGTAGGATGCCATCTTCGAGCTTAAAATTGCGAAGTTGTCGGCGAAGCCGAGCATTGGGTGGGTCTGAAGCGCCAATAAGGCGGTCGATGATGGGTCGGCAGTAGGCATCGGGTAATTGCTGTGAGCGGAGAGCGTGTTTGTTCTCAGAGTCGTCAAATGAAACTGTTGTGATATACGTCGGGGAAAGAGATGGTCGGCTGTGGTCATAGGTGGAAATGCATTGGGAAGAAAAACAGTAAGTCGATTCCGAAAGTGGACAGCGAGAAAGAGCGTCGGCGTCTTGGTGTTGGCGGCCCGATTTATAAGTGACGTCGAAATTGTATTCTTGCAGGCGTAGAATCCAACGGCCAAGTCGGCCTGTCAAATTTTTGAGCGAAGACAACTAGCAAAGAGCATGGTGATCGGTCACAACTGTGAAATGCCGACGATATAGGTAAGGGCGAAATTTTTAGACAGCCCAGACGATGGCAAGGCACTCCTGCTCGGTAATGGTGTAGTTTTGCTCAGCTGGAGTCATAGTCCGACTGGCGAAGGCAATCACTTTCTCAGGCGAAGTTGCATCGCGCTGCAGGAGTACAGCTCCAAGACCGAGACCACTGGCATCAGTGTGCAGGATGGTTGGAGCGCTATCACTGAAGTAGCCAAGTACAGGGTCTGATGTGAGGGCGTGCTTCAGATTATTAAAAGCGGCTTCGCACTGTTCAGTCCACACGAAAGGGCTGCGTGTTTTAAGTAGTTCATGAAGTGGAGCAGCAATGCTTGCAAAATGCCTTATAAAACGCCGGAAATAAGACGCCAGGCCGAGAAAACTGCGCAATTCTGTAATCCGTTGTCGACGAGCAAAGTTCAAGACCGCGATGATTTTTTCAGGGTCCGGACGAATAGCGTCATGGCTGACTAGATGTCCCAATATTTTAATTTCCTTCTGTGCAAAGTGGAACTTCTTGGTGTTGAGCTGAAGGCCCGCTTAAGCGAGACACGTGAGGACCTCACTCAGGCGCGTGAGATGGTCGTTAAAAGTTGACGAAAAGATGACAATGTCATCCAAGTAACATAAACGGGTTCTCCATTTTAGGCCACGAAGCACAGTATCCATCATTCTTTCAAATGTCGCTGGTGCGTTACAAAGTCCGAAATGCATAACATTAAATTCGTAAAGGCCATCGGGAGTTGAGAAAGCGGTTTTTTCTTTATCGTCCTCGTGCATAGGTATTTGCCAATAACCTGAGCGGAGCTCCAAAGTCGAGAAATACTCGGCGCCTTGGAGAGAGTCAAGGGCGTCATCAATTCTTGGCATTGGGTATACATCTCTGCGGGTAATTTTGTTGAGTGCCCGGTAATCAATACAAAAACATACCGAGCCGTCCTTTTTTTAACTAACACTACTGGGGAGGACCATGGGCTTGTCGAGGGACGAATAATATTGCGATGGAGTATGTCATTTGTCATTTACATTTTCTTCAATTACTTTTCGTTCAGAGAGGGAAACCCGATAAGGCCGTCGGCGAACGATAGTTACCTTCAGTAATGATGCGATGGTGCGCAACACCAGTCCGTCCCAGTGGTGGGGAAGTGGCATCAAAAATGGCTTGGTGGTGTCGAAGCAATGTCAGCAGTTCTTGGCGTTGGTTCGGCGTGAGTTTAGGATTAATAGTCTTTGCGAGAACAGAAAGAGAAACGTCTGACGAAGCACGTTGCTGAGGCGGAGAGGCGGTGAGCACCATCAGGGAAAAAGGTTGAACATCTACCATGCAATGCAAAGAAGTTCTTTTTGGGAGCACGAGGGATTCACGTGAAGTGTTAGTGGCCACTACTGTCGCTGAGCCGTTGTGGAACCGGACAAGACTTGACGGGAAGGCGATGTCGCGTGCAAGATGACTATATGATGGTGCTATGAGCACGTCCCCGTCAGTGCTGTGGTCAGAAACAACGGTAAGTAGTTTTTCGCACTGAGGAAGCAAAACAGTATCAGCGGCGGCAACCAGGGGATGATGTCGTTCAGAAACTTCAGATGAAAAATCGCTGTCTGTCTTATGGATAACACGGTCGCCACAAGAAACTAACGCCGAAGCGGTTGACAAAAAATCCCATCCTAAAGTCATCAGATGCGCACATGGTGAGAGCACAGCAAACTGCACATGATGGCGGACGCCGTCAATAACAACTCGTACGGTGCACTTTGCTAAAGGGCGCAAAGGGACGTCATTGGCTCCACGGAGTTCAGGTCCATCATATGGTGTCGTCACTTTTCGCAAACGGTAGCACAAGTCAGAGTGAATGACAGAAATTGCAGCTCCTGTATCAATCAATGCTTCGACTGGTAATCCTTCAGCGAAAACAGACATCACATTATACGGGCGATCTGGAGGACTTTTGGTAAATTCGCAGAGTGCAGTTTGACCTCCGGAAACTGCAACGCTTAGTTTTCCGGATGGCGGACAGGGATAGTTGTTGCTGGTCGGAGAGGGGAAACTGAGCGGCGGTATGGGGATAGGGACCGACGTCGGGATGCATGGGTCCCACGAGGCTCAGACGAGGATTCTGGAGGTGGGGATGATCTTCGAGGTGGGCTTGGAATAAACCGGCGTTGATAATATGACGTTGAAGGGATGTCACTTTCAAAGGTATCGTAACCACGGCGCTAGTTCTGGAGGCGGTGACGACAGACGCGGTATATATGTCCTCTAATGCCACAGTAATAGAAAATTGGTCGGGAGGGGCGTCAAGGTGCGTAATAGGGCGGTGCAGGTTGAGCCGTCGCTACTGCATTGACGTGATTGTAGGCTGGTGCCGGTCGAGGCGGGGGAACTAAAGGAAGGGGGGATGCTGCGACGTGCGCGTAAGTCGGTACTGAGCGGGGTGCCGGAGGGCCAAGATGTCATATGTTCGGTGATTGTTGCCAGTTCTTTGATGATGCTGCGGAGACCGGCGTCATTAGATGTTGCGGAAGAGTGATCGCAGCCGTGTCGACAGACAGGCTTGAGGGCCTGGAGCTCCTCGCGGATGATGGCTCGAATAAGTGCCCGCAGGTCAAGATCAGCATAGGTCGGGCCAGTAGCGTTGGCGGGCTGCAATCGAGAGGACTGCAGCTGGTCGATGCGTTGGCAGGTCCTAATAATGGAACCAATAGTTGGAGGATTCTGAGCAACTAGGATGTTATACGCCGTAGAATTGATTCCTTTCAAGACGTGCTGTACTCATTCAGGTTCCGCCATGGTGGGATTAATACGCCGGAAGAGTGCAAGTATGGCCTCTATGTAAGACGCATATGACTCATCAGGACCTTGAAGGCGTGAAGCGAGCATGGTCTTCGAGATCTCAGTCCGAACTGCCGGGTCGGCGATATACTGTCGGAAATGCTGTTTGAAGGTGATCCAGTTAGTTGTGTGGGGCTCGCGGTTGATGAACCAAGTCCTGGCGACCTCAATAAGGTAGAAAGAGATGTTGAGAAATTTCAGAGCGTCGTCCCACCGGTTGTAGGCACTGCAGCGTTCATAGGTGTCAAGCCAATCATCGATGTCTTCATCGCGACGACCAGCGAACAGCGGCGGGTCGCGCTGTCGTGTGGGCACAGTCGGAGGGGGTGGTGCAGCCGAGGTAGAGGGTCCGGCCTGTTCGTGGGTACTGTCGGTAGACATAGCGATGGTGGCAGTTGCCAAACGGCGACCGGAACGTAGCTCCAGCGAGAGGCAAGGCCCAAGGCAGCAAGGGGATAAAATTTCACCTCCACCACTTGCAAAAGAAGGCTAGGTCGAGACGGCGAGGTCGTGACGGCAAGGACAGCGAAGCCTAGTCTAGCGTTTTAATCCGATCACGAACCCAGGCGCGCGCCGGAGCCGGCTCCGCGGGACGATGATGATGGCAGGTACAAATGAAAGAAGACGATCATGGCATGTACAAATGAAAGAAGGTCCACAGAAGGCTCACAATATATATAATCGTGAATGGCAATATACATGAAGGTAGGAACAGTATAGAATATTTTGCCAAATAAAATAGATATAAACATATACAGCAATCGCATGTCCAGTATGTATTGAACATGTGGGCTGCGATGGGAGCATAAATATTTACATTATATTCCAGGCACCAAGGTGGGTTAAAAGCCACCTGAACACGTTCATCCGACACGGAAACAAATGGGCAAGACCATTGACGAAGGAACTCTCGCAGCCAGAAAGCTTACGATCTCCTTTCGTTGACGCGCCAGGACAGGGAAAAGCGTACGTCGGCGCCGGCTCGATGCGACAGCCTCACAACAATGACGTCATAACGCGAAAGCGCCAGCCTAGAATCAGCAATCGTGCAAAGCGACCGCGAGGACATCTGTCATTAATCTGAAATCGGTTAATACCTAGACTTCTGAAACTGGGATGAACTGCCCTCCAAAAAACACGAGCAACAATGCATTGCTGGGTCATGTGACGATTGGATTCCTAAAGTGGGCAGTTGGGCCATTGCGCGGTCCGCACAATGCCCTATCGTTGCTGCCAATCTCAAGTAGGAAAACCCCCCCCCCACCCCCCTCCAAAAGCCACATAAAGCCACGTAAATGCCCTGGCAAAAACGACGTTGTGAGTGGTAACCAACAAGTGGAATCCGCCCTTCGCCTACGTTCCGCAAGCACCAGCGGAAGTACATAGTAACATTCCCATTAACTCCACTATGTTCGCCGAGATGTCTAAGTCAGGGCTTACATGGCGGGCGGGGCGACGAAATGCCACCATACACGAATAAAAAACAGAGATCTGGAAAACCTGAGGTCCTCTGTTGACTGGTGTGTCAAGGACAAGCTTCCTCACATTGTGCCTAAAAAATAGAAAGCAAGCACCCTGCAGCAAACGAAGAACATAGCGTAGAGCCAGCAGCCCACAGCAGATTGACAAAGAAGGGAAGGCAAACCCACCCTTCGAACGTGGCTGGCCGAGTGCCGCACGGCATACTAGTGCCGTGTGACCTGCCCAAAAAAATGAACTTACAAGAGACTGAAGGGAACGCAAAATTCTGAGAGGTGGATGCGCTACGTCCGTGTGCTGTGCAATGTCAGCGCACGTTAAAGATCCCCAGGTGGTCGAAATTACTCCGTAGTCCTCCACTACGGCTCCTCTTTCTCTCTTTCCGCTTTCACTCCAACCTTCCTCCCTTCCCTTACGGCACGGTTGAGGTGTTCACAGAAAACAAATGAAACGAAGAGGCGTCCGTGTGCTGTGCGATGTCAGCGCACGTTAAAGATCCCCAGGTGGTCAAAATTACTCCGTAGTCCTCCACTACGGATCCAATTTCTCTCTTTCCACTTTCTCTCCAACCTTCCTCCCTTCCCTTACGGCACGGTTGAGGTGTTCACGGAAAACAAATGAAACGAAGAGGCGTATGTGTGCTGTGCGATGCCAGCGCACGTTAAAGATCCCCAGGTGGTCGAAAATACTCCGTAGTCCTCCACTACGGCTCCTTTTTATCTCCCTCCACTTTCACTCCAACCTTCCTCCCTTCCCTTACGGCACGGTTGAGGTGTTCACAGAAAACAAATGAAACGAAGAGGCGTCCGTGTGCTGTGCGATGTCAGCGCACGTTAAAGATCCCCAGGTGGTCGAAATTACTCCGTAGTCCTCCACTACGGATCCAATTTCTCTCTTTCCACTTTCTCTCGAACCTTCCTCCCTTCCCTTACGGCACGGTTGAGGTGTTCACGGAAAACAAATGAAACGAAGAGGCGTCCGTGTGCTGTGCGATGCCAGCGCACGTTAAAGATCCCCAGGTGGTCGAAAATACTCCATAGTCCTCCACTACGGCTCCTCTTTATCTCCCTCCGCTTTCACTCCAACCTTCCTCCCTTCCCTTACGGCACGGTTGAGGAGTTCACAGAAAACAAATGAAACGAAGAGGCGTCCGTGTGCTGTGCGATGTCAGCGCACGTTAAAGATCCCCAGGTGGTCGAAATTACTCCGAGACCCTCCACTACGGCTTCTCTTTCTCTCTTTCCACTTTAACTCCCACCTTCCTCCCTTCCCTTACGGCACGGTTGAGGTGTTCACGGAAAACAAATGAAACGAAGAGGCGTCCGTGTGCTGTGCGATGCCAGCGCACGTTAAAGATCCCCAGGTGGTCGAAAATACTCCGTAGTCCTCCACTACGGCTCCTCTTTATCTCCCTCCACTTTCATTCCAACCTTCCTCCCTTCCCTTACGGCACGGTTGAGGTGTTCACAGAAAACAAATGAAACGAAGAGGCGTCCGTGTGCTGTGCGATAGCGCACGTTAACGATCCCCAGGTGGTCGAAATTACTCCGTAGTCCTCCACTAGGGCTCCTCTTTCTCTCTTTCCACTTTCACTCCAACCTTCCTCCCTACACTTACGGCGCGGTTCAGGTGTCCACAGAAAAGTGTGTGACAAATACTGCGCCTTTCCCTTCCTGTGAACCAACTATTATTATGGATGCGCTACATGTGCGAGGTAGCACGCGTATAACGAGCTGTGTCGGAAGGCGCGCTTTCTGTCTTTGGCAAGGATCGTGAGCATCAGCTCACGCGCACTGCTTCAGCTGCAGCAGTTTTAAATCTGAGTGCGCGCGACTGAGCTGCATATTGGGTTCTACACATTATAGCTTTTTGAGGAATTTAAGCAAAAAGATTGGTTGGTTTGTGGGGTTTAACGTCCCAAAGCAACTCAGGCTATGAGAGACGCCGTAGTGGAGGACTTCGGAAATTTCGACCACCTGGGGTTCTTTAACGTGCACTGACATGTTCCACCAGTTTATTTTCTACACGAAGTAAACTGTAATGCAATGTCTAATCGTTGTAAAGTATAAACAGTGCATATTGTGTCCTCCTTTGCATGCGCCGAACTTTAGGTAACAGCTAGCCCCATTACCAGAAACGAAACGTGACAAAATTAAGAGCACTGACAAATTCTACAGGAGGCACAGCAACACTTTGATAATTTTCGATTTGTGGCGTGCAGTCATTTGCGTTTTCTTGTATTGCTTGAAGGCGCAGTCTTGAAGGTGCAGTCTTACTAACACTTAGTAGTGGGCGGTACAGCTGTGCTGTAGAGTGTTCCCCATATGGGGCTGGGAGATGTGGGTCGCCGCCGCTTGCGGCGGGGGCTGGCCTGCCACAGAATGTTTATCTGTTTTAGGCCGTCATTGCACCCGTCACCGTTTCGGTGGTGGAGGACGGCTGTTGTTTCGGCGCGCGTCTTTCCATTCCTCTTCCTTTTATTTCTTCTCTATTTTCTCTTCTGTCTGCACGAGGCAGCGGAGGTGGCTCAGCTACAGAGCCAGTAGCAGGCCCGTGCATTTTGTTTTCCTTCTTCTTACAGCCACAACGAGGCGTTCGTGTGCTGTGCGATGTCAGCGCACGTTAAAGATCCCCAGGTGGTCGAAATTACTCCGTAGCCCTTCACTACGGCTCCTCTATCTCTCCTTCCACTTTCACTTCCACCTTCCTTCCTTCCCTTACGACGCGGTTGAGGCGTCCGCAGAAAACAAGTGAGACAGTTACTACGCCTTTCCCTTCCTATAAATCAATCAGTGTCCACAATACACTTCGCCGCAATTACAATCTCGACTAATAATGGTGCACGTTGGTAGCATGTCGCCATCCGCGGCAACCACTGCCCCCATGAAACTAGTGAGAAAGGTGATGACGAAACATTAATGGATATCTTGGATAATGACACGTAGCAACCGTGGCTAACATCAAACGTCGCCGGCCCCTGTGGTCGCTCTTTTCCTCTTTCCCCACGACTGCTCCCTGGGCATCTCCCGCCGGTAGCCGCTGGCCTCTGCGGGACGTTTTAGCCTCGTCAACATGTGCTTTGAACGATAGACGGCGCGGGCCCTGCTGTGCGTGTTTCTGTGAGGGACTGCGTGTCTGCAGTCGCCTAGTGTACGCAGCGCTGTGGAGACTGCGTCTTCTGTTGTGGAAGTATCTCTCTGGTCAACTGGACAGAGATCGAGAGGCGAGTTGTCTGCAGCGCTGGCATACCCGTTTCTTCGTCGTTCGGGACGGCAGGTTTGTTATGTCAGCTTTGCGATACGAATCCCACCTTCTATTGTTTTCCCCTCTCTGGGAATCATGTTTTTCGTTATGTAAATGTGCCATAAAGTGTTTTGTATACTGCTTTGGTCTGTAAATAATGTGCGTTTTTATATGTATGTACGTGCCCAATAAATTCTCTTAACTCGATCCGAGATCCACAGAATTTGTTGCGCAATCTTCGCGGCCCTCTTATCCTCCCAAGGTCTTGGCCAAGATGACGGGTAAGAGGAAGCTGTTGGTGCCTTATGCGAGCCCCTACCTCAACTTTCGCAGGATGGAAATGGGGCGCATTGTTCACAGGCAGCTTTAGAGGAGGCCCACAGGACGTTGAGCGCTATGAACAAGCATTCATCTCCAGGCCCAGACTGGCTTGTAACAGGGTTTTATTTAATTTTCGTCGAAATTCTTGGCCCTCGTTTGCTTCAAATTGTTAACATCTTTTGGAAAGCGGCATCAAAGCGCCCTCGTTCAGCTCAGGACGGATTGTCATGCTTCCGAAGGCGGGTAAGGTACCGACGAGTCCTTCATCTTTGTGACCAATTATCCTGCTAAACACCGATTATAAGATGGTAGTTACGCATCTTGTTCGGAGGATCCGGCACCATTTGGAGGATCTGATGTCCCTATATCAGTCCTGCGCGGTTTCCGGGCGGTCGGTGTTCACCTCGTTAACTTTAACGAGAGATATGTTCGCTTACGCGTGTGCTAAAGAAGTGACAGGAGTATATTGCACTAGACGAAGCCAAAGTCTTTGACAGCATGGAGCACAGCTACCTTTTTGCAGGAGGAGGAGGAAAAAACTTTATTTCGCGAGAGAGTTTGGACCCTTCAAGGGCCCAGGGTCACCGCACGGCCCTCACATTATGCGCATGTGTCCAGGTCACGTAGGGCCATGGCACTTGCACCCCGGTCCACACAGCGAAGTTGGATGTCCAGGTCCTGCGACGTAAGGAGGGCCTCCCATTCCTCCCATGATCCGATGGCGGGATGTCCCTGCGGGGGAGGATCGGCAGGGCAGCCGAAAAGAATGTGGTCCAAGGTGGCGTGCAACTCTCCGCAGAGAGTGCACTCAGGGGAAACGGGTCGGTAGTAGGATAGGCGTTGAGGGGTGAGAAGCGTTCGGGTTTGAAGACGCCTCCAGAGGATTTGTTGGGAGTGAGACAGCTGGGAGTGGGGAGGGGGATAGAGTCGACGGGCAAGGCGTGCTTGCTGTGTGGGCTCAGAAAATGTATGTGCCCGCTCCCTCGAGAAATCCGGGCATAGGTCGCCATTGGCCCAGCTAATAAGTCCTCGGGCTATGTTATCGGCGGCCTCATTTCCGGGATTGTCAGAGTGAGCCGGCACCCATATAAGCTCAATACGCGAGTAAGAATTCAGGGTGCACATTCTCAATATTTGCCACGCGGGAGGATGAACGCGTCCGCAGGAAACGTTAAGTATGGCTGTTTTGGAGTCGCTAAGTATGTAAGCCGCATCTGTTTGGGCAATTGCTAAGGCTATAGACACTTCCTCTGCTTTTTCCGAGTTACAGGGAGGGTCTATGAAGTGAGTGAGTGGGGGGGGGGAGGCTGCTGGATTGTAGGCCACAGCTACCCAACGGTCTGAACCACATGCGGCGTCCACCCAGCGGACATCCTCTGCAGTCCCATAAAGTTTATAGAGAGCTTTGGCTCGCGCGACGCGGCGGGATTGATGGTGTTCTGGGTGGATGTTCTTAGGAAGAGGTTTGAGGATAAGCGCTGAATGCACGGCCTGAGGGAGAGGGTTTAACTCTTCAGCATGTGCAGGTATGCGAATGCCGAGATTGTCCAGTATATGTCGTCCTGTTTGCATGCTAGCCAACCGAAGGTACTGTGTGTACCGATGTGCCTCTATAAGTTCTTGTATATTGTGCATTCCTAGTTTTAAGAGCCTGTCTGTGCTAGTGGTCTTCGGTAGGTTGAGCGCTGCTTTGGTAGCCATGCGGATTAAGGCGTTGATTTTATCTTTGTCTGCACAGGAGAGGTTCAGGTAAGGAGAGGTGTAAAGAATGCGACTGAGCACAAAGACATGTAGTACCTTTAAATTGTCAGCTTCATCTAGGCCGGCTCGTGAGTGTGAAACCCTTCTCAAAAGATGGATGACAGAGTAAGTAGACTGGTTTAGTGCCTTCAGGGTAAGGTCGTTTTTCCCCGTGTCCTGTAAGTTCAGACCAAGAATGCGGAGGTTGGGGGTTTTAGTATGGGAGTATCGTGCAGATAAATTGTTATGGGGGCGGTAGGAACACGCCGCGGCCTGAGTAGAAAGAGTGCTGACTTTGTCAGGGTGCATTCAAGGCCAATTTTTTCTGTATGGGTAGATATAGCTGTGGCCGCTTCTTGAAGTGTAGATTCTATGTCTCCATCCGAGCCGTATGTGGTCCAAACCGTGATATCATCCGCGTAAATGGTGTGTCCCAAGTGTGGGATACTGCTTAAAGCCTTTGCCAGCGGGAGTATGGTAATATTGAAAAGGAATGGCAACAACACTGCGCCTTGCGGGGTGGCAATGTTACCAAGTGTGAATGAGGGGGTCTGTATATCATCTATATGCAGGGAGGCGGTGCGTCCGTTCAGGAAGGCCCTGATATAGTTATAGGCCTTAGGCGCTAGCGGCAGCTCTTGAATGCCTTGCAGGATAGCGCTGTGCGTGACCTTATCAAATGCTTTGGTGAGGTCCACTGCCAGTATTGCTCTGGTGTGGTGAGGCATATCATTGAGGATAGCATTTGAAAACTGTAGTAGGGCGTCCTGCGCCGATAAATGAGCTCGAAAACCTAGCATGCTATGGGGATACAGTATATGGGATTCTATGTGTTGCGTAAGGTGGGTGAGGATGACATGCTCAAAGAGTTTCCCCAGACATAATGTCAGGGAGATAAGACGTAGATTTTGGGGATATATGGGCTTGTTTGGTTTAGGAATGAATATTATTTTACCGTGCTTCCATTCATCCGGTAGCTGCCCCGCTTCCCAGCACTCGTTAAAGTATTCAGTGAGTAGGAAAATAGAACGGTCATCTAGGTTTGTGAGCATGACATTGGTGATTTTGTCCTCTTCAGGGGTTGAGTTGCGTAGCTTAAGGAGGGCTGATCTAACTTCTATCTCCATAATGGCGGCATCTAGGGAGCGTTGATCAGGGCCTATGTAGTCTGGATAGGATATTGCTTGGCGCACAGTAGTATAAGTTGATTGCAGTTGGGCTAAGAGCGATTGCTGAATACATCGATGTTTATGGATAAGCCTTTCGAGGGGAAGCCGAGTTTCCTTTTTAGTTTGTGTGGGGTCTATCATGTGTCGAAGAAGATGCCAGGCCCTGGAGGAGGAGAGATTACCTCGCAACCCATCGCATATTTGGTGCAAATTATGTTTACTGAGGGCTGCGCTGTGCTCTTCTACTTGCTTTTGAATTTGCGCCAGTTTACGTTTAAGCTTTCGATTATGCTTATGTTTTTTCCAGCGCGCAAGGATACTCTTCTGTGCTTCGAGAAGGTGCATTAACCTACTATCTGCAATGGGAGTCTCAGGGTTGGTGTCTAAAGTTTGCGTGAAAGCCTGGACATCCTCCTTGAGCTGTGTCATCCATGTGTGGAGGTTAAAGGGGGTCTTTAATGTTCTGGCCGCTCTGTGCTTACGCAGATTATCCCAGCTAGTTTGCCGGACACGGTGGATTTTAGCTTTTTTGGCAAAGTCAAGCTCTATAGTTATTATATAATGGTCACTGCCCAGGATCTCATTCGAGTTGCTCCATACCAGTGTTGGAAGGTTTCGGCCGAATGTAAGGTCTGGGCCAGTATCGGTGGTGACACTATTGCCGATTCTTGTAGGTGTGCTGAGATCATTATATATAGAGAGGCCCTGCATCTGAAGGGAGTTGTGTAATTCCGCTCCTCTCTTCTTGGTGCGCATGTAGGCCCAGTCTACATGTGCGCAGTTAAAGTCGCCTGTAATAATGAGGGGGTCCTTTTTTGCCGCTGTGGATGCAGCTTTATGAGAGCAATTATTTCGGCCGACCGGCTGTCTCGGAGGGAGGTAACAGTTAAGGATGAATAGGGGATAGGATTTCTGCGCAGACGGGAATAATTCTAAATATGTGCGAGCCACCGGGGAGTGTAGCTCGTGACAAGTGTATGGAATTAAGTGTTGAACATGCGTGGTAACCCTACCCAAGTCGCACAAAGTCGGCTATTACTTAGGGGCCCGCGTTGGGCCCGTTGGTGCAGCCCATACGGGCCCCATGCGGGATTTGCAACACGTACCCAGAGGGGCCCTTCGTGGGCTGTCTAATTTTGCCGCGATCGGTCCCAATCTGTATCCGTGTGGGCAGCCCAAATAGGACTGCACGCATTCCGCCCAGGTAGACGAATGTGGGCACCACTTCAGAATCATTAATGAGTCCCATGTTTGCGCAGGCAGTGCCGTCCCATTGATCAAGATTTTAATTTTGAAGTAGATTAATCCCTCCAATACCTAAATTGTGCAGACGCGGGATTTGTGAAAGCCAGTCCGTTTCAGGCTGATCCACGTGCTGCCATCATGGGTTGCATCTGGCATTTTCGGGGCTGCCCAAGTTCAAATAATCATCAAATGCGAAACATTAAGCACTATTATTTTGCTTGTATGCGACACTCAGTAACAAGAGAGAAATTTATTCCCAACAATACAATAATGTGGGCTGGCCCACATCACCCCCGACATGTTGGTCTGAATAATTTTTTTCGGTGGTGTGTGGAATAGATGCCGCAGGAAACATTAGGAGGTCATTCAGTACATACTCGTAAAGCGGAACAGTTATTGTTGTATATGTTCTGTCGATACTGCATAATTAAAGTAGTTTTTAGGGTACAAATAGATATTCTTTACTCGTGGCGTGGATATGCTTAGGACTGTTATGTGAAACCTCTAGAAGAGGCAATTAGTCACCGGTATAACATGATTAACATAAATAAAATGGTGCCATAAAGATAGGGTGGAGACGTTTCAGAGTGGTAAGCCCGCCTATGGCCAATTTGGGGCCCACTGCGGCCTTTCATGGGCGGCCTCAATTGGGCTGATCTTATTTTTACCGCACGGACTACGAATATATGTTGCATTTTCCCGCAAGTACCCCAAGAAATACCCGTGTGGGCAGCGTGGGGGTGTGCTCGCTTTTCAGCCCGGTCACAAACCATGCGGGTCCTACTCAGCTTTCACGTGGGCAGCCCCAATCGGCTAGCCCGTCTTCTATTTGCTTTAGGCCCACATTTGCATCAAATTGCCGTAAATTGCCCCGCAAGGGACCGATGTGGGCAGAAGTGGGAAGGAGCACTTGCCTGTCCCGCTAACGGCCATGTGGAAATCTAGGTTTCTGGTGGGCAGCCCTATTTGGAGCAGCCCTATTTGCGGCAGCCCTATTTGCGCCAGCCCAGGAATTCTCTGCATGAATTCCACATTTTCGTCTGACCTTCACACAAGTACCCCTCAAGGGTCCCTTCTAGGCAACGTGTGGGCATACCCGGATTTAGCCCCGCCGCGGCCCATGCGGGACCTATTCGGCTTTTGAGTGGGCAGCCCCAATTAGATTAACCCAGGCGTTTCCTACACAAAGCCTAAATTTTCTTTGCATTGGCCCTACAATTCCCCAAGTGGGACACTTGAGGGTCACATGTGGGAATATGTACTCAGTTAGCCCTTTCCACGCCTATATGATGCTCAGATGGAAAAAAAAGGGGCAAGCCCAATATGGGCTTGCCCGCTTGATCCCTAAAGAGGGCCCTAATGGGTGTTTTTGTGGTTGCCCAAGCCCAACTTGCCCATACGGGCCCCAGGTGGGCCACGTAATGTGTGCTACTTGGGTAGGGTTGGGAGTGATGTCAGAGGGTACCAGAGCGTATCCTGGCAGTGATACATTTGTTCCAGCATCCTGGAACGCTAATATATCAGGGTGTGTGGAGGAAGCAGAGAGTAGTTGCTGCGGGGGGTCTCGTTTGCGGCGAAACCCCCAGCAGTTCCATTGCAGAATGCGTAGTCGGGGGTTACTGCCTCCTGTCAACAGGGCCATGCTGGAGGGTAGGAGGGCGAAGGATGGAAGTTGGTGTGGGGTTGTCACCTGGGGTGTGCGAAGACATTGCAGCAATCATTTTTGGAATCTGTTGCATAATGGCTGTGGTTACTTGTCTGATAATTGTTTCTGTAAGCCTAAGCATGGCGGTTTCAATGTACGTTTGAGTCTCAGCCAGAATCTTGGCTTCTAGGTTTTGGACAAAGTTTGAATTTGGAGTCAATGTCTGGAACGTCTTCTGGTCGCCGTTTTTTTTGGGGGGGAGGGGGTATGAACGATTGGGGTGTTGGCGATTGATGGGGTTGGTTGGATGCGGAAGGAATAGAGCTAACGGCTGCCCTTGAATGCCTTACCTCTTCCCGCAGGAGTGCTATCTCTTCCTTCCGCAGACGAGGCCTGAGACGAGGCCTATTGCGGCGGCGTGGCGGTCAGAGGCGTGTTCACTGGATGATTCTCGTAGATCGCGGGGCACATCCAAAAGATGGCAGCGGTTAGGGTCCGTGTACCTTCCTGGATCCGTTGGTCGTTTTCACGCGTCACAGGAAAGATTAGCTGGGCACAATAGCCAGAAATTGGCTGAGCTGTTGCGAACCGCACCCGCTCAACTCCGCTGCCTCGTCACCTTTTTGCAGGGTTGCGTTTATTTGGCCTATCATAGGAGTTTATCCCCCTTGTCTGCTCTCTCTACGGGTATCTTTCCAGCGAACTACTCTCACTTCCACCTTCCTCCCTTTTCTTACGGCGCGGTTGAGGTGTCCACAGAAAACAGTGAGACAGTTACCACGCTTTTGCCTTCCTATGCAATCAATCAGTTTTTTTTACGGGTAAATGGTGGCATTGCCGGCACCTTTCCAGACTCGCGGGGAGTGAGGCAGGGGTGTTTGCTCTCGCCAGACCTCTTGGTCCTGGCACACCCGCTTCTCCACAAAGTAGCAGCGGACAGAGATACGGTGATTTCCGCTCGTAGGACAGGAGACCCTTTCCTTTTCGGCGTACGCGGACGTTATCTGCTTCTTTTTACGGGATGGGGAAAGTTTCCGCGCCTTTCTAAGGGTCTTCTCAGAGTACTACTCAATCTTGTCAGGAGTCCAGCTAAAGGCGGACAAAAGCCACGCGTTGCGGTTGGGAAATTTCCAGGTCCCACTACCAGCGGTGGTTCCCTTCGTCGATGCGGTCCACATTATAGGTGTCACGTTCAAAATAGTAGTGTTTTGGTTCGCCCCTAGGACGAAGCCGTCTAGCGCGCAGTACGTGTCTATGCGGACTCCACACATTGTAACCTAAGGCTGAGCACGAGAGCCGCGATAATAAAGACGAAAGCGAGCGCCTTCGCGCTTTACGTAGCCTGAGTCGCCGTATTGCCGCGCTGCACGGCAGGTCGCCTTGCGTCTCTAGCAGGCACCTTGATGTGGGAGAGAGGGACGACACTCGTTGCCCGACACCTCCTGCACTTGTCGACTAGCCCGGGATGGCTCGAGCTGCCCTGCATCGCCAATGTAGCCCGTACACGGATGGTGCGCCGAGTTATGGCACTTGTAGATAATGAGACACATCCGGTATGATAAACCATGCTCCATTGGTTGAGCACAGACAGTCGAGCATTCGCACCGGGCAGGCACAGAGGACTGCAGGCGAAAGGAACCTCCCGTTCTATCGTGCGGCGGTGGGCTTCAAACGGGTGCTGAGCAACAACTTTCGAGATGTAGATATCTGTTAAGTATCTCCGATGGAGGTGAGCCAGATGATCGCCAGCACGTATCTCAGCTGGGATGAAGAAAGGCACACTGCGTCCAGCAAATGGCTGTCGTGAGCAACGAGCCGGCTCCCTCCTGAGTCAGTGATTTTGAGTGACGGCGTCGCTGTGGAGTCATACCAACACGTCAGCGGCTCGCGTCTTGGGGCATTGTACCGAATGATCGCGACAGACACTAGAGCACAAGTATTCTTTCCGTGGTGAGTGGCCTTGTGAGCCGCATGTTTTCAGTTAGGTATGGAACAGGTGTCCGCCGCCCGCGAGGGCTGTTCACACGCCTGGTAATTTGTTGTGTGTTCTTTGTTGCGTGGCGTCGCCGCTGCCTGGCAGAAGCTCGCAGGTAACCGGCGCGTGCTATGTATCCGACGCTGCAGAGGCTTCGCCTTCTGCTCTGAACTTACCTGCCCGACTGTCTAGAAACAAATAGGGAGGCGCGTTTTCTGCAGCGTTGACATATACATTTCTTTGCTGTTTGGTCAGATGGTTTTGTCATGCTAGCCTTGATGTATTAGACTCCTGATATGACTGACATATACCCCGATACATCGAAATACAAGCGAATTTGCATATATGGGCTGGATATGCGATGAGAACCCTTCCCTTTCAGGCACTTATGCCTGCCACCTACCTCAAGGTAACCCTCTTCATTCTAACTCCTCGCGATTTGGGGAGCCTTCTCAGGAGTGCCTTGCACCGGAACTGGTTCAATACGTATTCTTACCGATTCCTATGAAGCTTACAAGGAAATCTCTACTCCGCGTTCACAAGATGCAACAGCTACGGCCATACAGCGCCTCCTTAAACGCCACCAACTCGCGACCAGACCTGTCGCTATTCACTGTACCCCAGGTCACTCGGACAAATCAGGAGGCAATGCAGCGGCACACGCCGCGGCTGCCTTGGCAGGTGGGATGTCCACATTTACGTCTCCACCCCCCTTGGTTCATCCTTACTCGACCTTGGGCGGGCAACTCACCCCTTCTCTTGCCCTTATGCACTATACTCGGACCAATCTTCGTAGCATCAGTCAGCATCGTATGCAGGTGTCCACGCCGGACTCACCTTTTACGAGAAAAACCCACCTCACAAGACGTCACGAAGTCTTTTTGAATAAGCTCATCGCCCATGACACGCCACGTATTATGGCCCTCTGGCGTCAGTATACAGAGGAAATGTTTACGTGCCCCGCTGTACGCTTCTAACTCGCGGCGGCATATCTCATCTACTCTGGGATTGCCCTACTTTTTCTACTGGACGCTCCGAGATCAAACCCTACCGCCTGAACTACCGTTCCCTTCTAGAAACGGATGATAACACACAGATATTTGCCAAGTATGACTCACTTAGTGGCCTGGTTGGAGCAATGAGATTTCAGTGACGACATAAACAATGAAGATTCTGTCTACTCCCCTTTATTCCCATCCATGGCCATGAGCCTTCCCATTCAGTAAAGGACATTCAATCAATCGTTTCGCCTGCATCGAAACGCAGCGGCGAAAAGTGTGGTTGAGTCGCGCGCAGAAACCGGAGAGCACGCGTGGTCGCCGCCACGGAGGAAGAGAGGGAGGAGGGGGAATGAGCGCTGGCTGCTGCAGCTGCGGAGCTGGTTACGAGGGACAATGGCGACGACGACTGAAAAGTGGCAGTTCCTGGCCCTCTGGGGCTGGGACGGTAGGTCAACGCCGCTTGCGGCGGGGGCTAGCCAGCCACCGTTTTTTATGTGATGTAGGCCATCATTGCACCCGCCACTGCTTTGGGGGTGGACGACGGCTGTTGTTGCGGCGCGCGTCTTTCTCGCCCTCTTTTTTCTTTCTTCTCTGTTTTCCCTTCTGTCCGCACGAAGCAGCGGAGGTGGCTCAGCTACAGAGGCAGTAGCAGGCCCATGCATTTTCTTTTCCTTCCTACAGCCACAACAACAACGCGAAACCTAAAATCGGGCGCCAAATAGCTTAATGTTGAAACGATGCTATTCGAGACATTTTTTCAAAAGCGAAACTTTTTTTTTACTATGGAATTAAGAAGCTGTATATACGCAAAAAAAAAATATTATACTGTTATCTGTGAGTGTGTGTGTAGCATGTGTGGTCACGTCTTCCACGAGCTCTGAAGCGTGCCTTTCATACTTGGTTCTCAGGAATGGAAAGAAGCGGTATCTGTCACTTGTTTCTATGGACGCCGGAATCGCGCCGTAAGGGAAAGCAGGCCGGAAGCTGGGAGTGAAAGTCCGCTTGAGGTCTGAAGCGTGCCTTTTACAATTTGGTCATAGGAATGGAAAGGCACAGTATCTGTTACACTTGTTTTTTGGACACCTGAATCGCGCCGTAAGGGAAGACAGGAAGGTGGGAATGAAAGTGGAGCTGGTTACGAGAGAAAACAGCGAGCCCCGCCGGGGTGGTGCCGTGGTAAGACGCCCGACTACTGTGCCGGAGTTCCCGGGTTCGAACCCGACCGCGGCGGCTGCGTTTCGATGGAGGCGAAACGAAGTGGCCTCCGTGTGCTGTGCGATGTCTGCGCACGTTAAAGATCTCTAGGTGGTCGAAATTACTCCGTAGCTCTCCACTACGGCACCCCTTTCTCTCTATTCACTTTCACTACCACCTTCATGCCTTCCCTTACGGTGCGGTTCAGGTGTCCACAGAGCAAGTGTGACAGATACTGCGCCTTTCCCTTCCTATGAACCAACCAACCAACAGCGACGGTGACGACGACGCGAAACCCAGCAGCGGGCGTCAAAGAGCGGCGTTTTAGATGGTACCGAAAACAGGCCCAGACAAACAGGTTAATAATAGGTTCAAAAGAAGGGAAAGGCGCGGTATCTGTCACTCTCGTTCCTGTGGACACATGACCCGCGCCGTAGGGGAAGGGAGGAAGGTGGGAGTTAAAGTGGAAAGAGAAGCCGTAGTGGAGGGTCTCGGAGCAATTTCGATCACCTGGGGATCTTTAACGTGTGCTGACATCGCATAGCACACGGACGCCTCTTCGTTTCGCCTCCACCGAAACGCAGCCGCCGAGGTCGGGTTCGAACCCGGGTACTCAGGCACAGTAGCCGGGCATCTTACTACTGCACCACCCTGGCGGGGCAAGACAGACAAACAGGTTTGGCTAAACTTTTAGGGAGCACGCTTCGTCATTAGAAACATTCTCACACATTCCGCAGAAACAATGCGCCGACTCGTTGGTTTCATACGCCGGAGTGCCAGTATATATGTATGAAATGCTTCACAATATTCGTTTGGCCAACGTAGCAACTGTTTGGTACGCAAAGTGCGTTTGATAATATGGCCATGGAGTGCGCATTTGCATTTCATTTTAATTGCAACAGTATTCGTCAAACCCACGCTGTAAAAGTCTCGCCTGGTGGGGCTGGGGCAGGTGGGTCGCCGCCGCTTCCGGCGGGGGCTGGCCTGCCACCGGATTTTTATCTGTTGTAGGCCGTCGTTGCACCCGCCACCGCTTCGGTGGCGGATGGCGGCTGTTGCGGCGCGCGTCTTTCTTTCCCTCTTCCTTTTCTTTCTTCTCTATTTTCTCTTCTGTCTGCACGAGGCAGCGGAGGTGGCTCAGCTACAAAGCCTGTAGCAGGCCCATGCATTTTCTTTTCCTTCCTATAGCCACAACAACAACAACAACAACAACAACATTTCAATCTAAATCGAACTACACTTTGACTAGATTTGATACAAAAACAGGGAGCTAAGATGCTAAGCGGAAAGGAATGGAAAAGGGGTAAGGCTTAAGCATCAAGTTTGTTTTCGTCATTCTCACTAATGACGATGAAGTGTAATTTACAAAAAAGCAAAGAAGGTTGCCAGGGCACACAGTCTTATAGTAAAAAAAAAAACAGCTAACGTCTGAAACTTGTTTTCATGCATATTGTTTTTGCTCGAAAACCAGGACGACACAAGTAAAAAGCGCTGGGTACGATATGAAGCGTTTGGAATAACGCGCACGGTAGAAACAAATTGAGCTTGTAGCCCTTTTGCAAAAGCGATCAGTTGAAAACAAGTTTTATCGACTGCCGGCAATTAGTATGCTATCCCGCAAGAAGGTTTGCAATAGCTGAAAATGTTACATATATCCAAGGAAATGTGTTTAGAAAAAGTTTTATTAGACATGAGATGTTCACATTAGGCATCCACATGAGCGGCGCCAAATCAACAAAACACGAAACACACATGATTAACAACAAAGGAAAGTGCGCATAAGACACATCCTAAGGAACAAATACATCATAAATCAGTATTTACATTCAGAATAAAATTTGGCAGTTCGTGATGATGATATATACAGTTGTGAATGGCAATATACATGAAGGTATAAACAGTGTAGAATAATTTGCCAAATAAAATAGATAAACATATACAGCAGTCGCATGTACAGTATGTATTGAACATGTGGGTTGCGATGGAAGCATAAATATTTACATTATATTACAGGTATCAAGGTGGGTTAAAAGCCACCCGGACACGTTCATACGCCACGGAAACAAAAGGGCAAGACCATTGACGAAGGAACTCTCGCAGCCAGAAAGCTTACGATCTCCTTTCGTTGACGCGCCAGGACAAGAAAAAGCGCACGTCGGCGCCGGCTCGATGCGACAGCCTCACAACAATGACGTCATAACGCGAAAGCGCCAGCCTAAAATCAGCAATCATGCAAAGCGACCGCGAGGACATCTGTCATTAATCTGAAATCGGTTAATACCTAGACTTCTGAAGTCGGGATGAACTGCCCTCCAAAAAACACGAGCAACAATGCATTGCTGGGTCATGTGACGATTGGATTCCTAAAGTGGGCAGTTGGGCCATTGCGCGGTCCGCATAATACCCCATCGTGCAGCCGATCTCGTGCAAGCAAAACCCCCGACTCCAAAAGCCACATGCAGTCACGTTAATGCCCTGGCAGAAACGACGCATTGAGTGGTAACCAACTAGTGGAATCCGCCCTTCGCCTACGTTCCGCAAGCAACAGCGGAAGTACATAGTAACATTCCCATTAACTCCACTATGTTCGCCGAGATGTCTAAGTCAGGGCTTACATGGCGGGCGGGGCGACGAAATGCCACCATACACGAATAAAAAACAGAGATCTGGAAAGCCTGAGGTCCTCTGTTGACTGTTGTGTCAAGGACAAGCTTCCTCACATTGTGCCTAAAAAATAGAAAGCAAGCACCCTGCAGCAAACGAAGAACGTAGCGTAGAGCCAGCAGTCGACAGCAGATTGAGAAAGAAGGGAAGGCAAACCCACCCTTCGAACGTGGCTGGCCGAAGTGCCGTGCGACCTGCCCCAAAAAATGAACTTACAAGAGACTGAAGGGAACGCAAAATTCTGAGAGGTGGATGCGCTACATGTGCGAGGTACCACGCGTATAGGCAACCTGCAGTGGCCAGGCGGCGCTAGTGGAGCGCAGCGTTCAGCGCCGCCAACGGCGGCGCCGAGTAATCTGAGTAGGCCGGCGCGGTCGGGCTGCGTTGCGTTGTACGGCTGGAAGCATCTCGGCTCTCATTTTCTGCGGTTTTAAGGCAATCGAATGTCTTCAGAGCTACTTCCGAAAACCAATACGGACGGAAGGACACCGCCTGTTCGAGAATGCTGATGTTTAAAACGTGAACAGTGTCCACGTCACCACGAAGTGCGCGCCGCTCGCGACGGAACACCCGCGCGCACAAGTTTGAATTTCGCGTGAGTAGACGGAATTTTTTTAACGAAATTTATTCTCTCAGGGCATCAGTCGGATATGTGATGATGAATTAAGAAATAATTAAATGAATAAAAAATGTTGTAAACACGGAATTTTTTTAACGAAATTTATTCTCTCAGGGCATCAGTCGGATATGTGATGATGAATTAAGAAATAATTAAATGAATGAAAAATGTTGTAAACGTAGCTTTTCATTTACCTATTGCGTTCACACCTCATACCCAAACATCGAAAGTGCAGAGAGAACCTGAGAAGAGATTGATCGCCGTTTTTTCTTTTCTTTTTTTGTTCTTGCTGTTTGATTACAGTAGCATAATAATTTCCTCACGGTTTTGCTTTAGTTTAATACCATGACGAACACTTTTCGACAGTGCCGCGGAAGTTACAGGAGGCTACGGATGTGGCGATTGCAAGCACTGTGCAGTTGTAGCGTGCGTCATCAACGAAAACTGTGCGTGCCGGGGGCGGGGAGTAGGGGGCCTCCTGCACCGTTGGAAAAATAAAGCTCTTAACAACAACAACTGGCATGCATTTTGTACCTCCGTACCTCAATCTTGGGGAAAGCCGGCGGGTAATGCTGGCACTCAACGGCAAAGCTTTCGTAGAGGAGGTCGTTAAGAGTTAGAATTTTTTACTGTTGCTACTAATGATGAAATAGTCTATCGTCTGGGACAAGAGACTCTTGAGTAGCTTGAGCAGTCGGTGAAAGAAATATTTGGCGCAGAACGATAGAACGAAGTTCCATTCTCAGCGTACACCGCCTCTACACTCCACCACTTCGACTTTTTCAGCACCTTAAGAACTAATTTACAGATAAATATGCTTATTGGTATCTGTAATTGGAAGTTTTGAAAATATTTTGGCTTTGTGGTTCCGAATAGACACCGCGTTAGAAATCCGGTTCACAGATCCACGAACATTTTTTTTTTTCGCCTCCGTTGAAATGCGGCTGGAATACGATGCTGCGGCTGCGCGGCTTTGTTGCTTTTCTGGACGTATGCTACTCGATCTTGCACAGCATATACCAGTACACGCCAAATTTTACAGCGCGGAGCGCGTACTGAGTAGTGTCCTCCAACCAGCGTGCGACTCCCCGAGTTAGAAGTTTATACCGTTTCCTCCGCTCACGGGCAATCGCCTTATTTTAGCTTCTTGGCGTCTGTACACCAATGGCCCCATAACAAAACGAATTTCAGTTACATTACTCTCTCGCAGCCAATATCTCCTTCTCTCATCATTCTCCCCAGGTTCTCCCAGCAAGCGGTACGCTTAGGTTTCCTTCGTGATTGTGGCAGTCTTTCTCGCCGCCCTTGCGCTTATTTTTATTCTTGTTCACATCCGTAGTAGTCGAAGCATCGCATGAGACTACTGAAGTCACTAAATGAGTAAATCACACTCACTGGGATAACAAAACGCGAACGCAGAAGGAACACAGCGGCCGCAACATATACGGCGTCGGCTTCTGCGCCGACTAAGTATTAGATCCCGTCGGCCGCCAGGTGGCGCCACATGTCTCAGCAAACTCCATTGCAGGTTGCCTATGACGAGCTGTGTCGGAAGGCGCGCTTTCTGTCTTTGGCAAGGACGATGAGCATCAGCTCACGCGCACTCCTTGCGCTGCAGTAATTCTAAATTTGAGCGTTCGCGACTAAGCTGCATATTGGGTTCTAGACATTATAGCTTTTTGAGGAATTTAAGCGAAAAGAGTTCCTCTTGTTTATTTCCTACTCGAAGGTTTAACGTCGCGTTTTGTAAAGTATAAATAATGCATATTTTGTTCTGCTTTGCATGCACCGAACTTCAGATAACAGCTAGCCCCATTACCAGAAATAAAACGTGACAAAATTATGAGCACTGACATATTCTATACGAGGCACAGCAAAACTTTGAGAGTTCTCGATTTGTGCCGTGCAGTCATTTGCGTTTTCTTGTATGGCTTGAAGGCGCAGTCTCGCTATCACATCGCCGCAATTGCAATGTCCACAAGTGACGATGCCCTGATCTCGCCTAGATCCAAGAAATTTTTTGCGCAATTTCAAGGTCTTCGCCAAAAGAGCGGATACAAGGAAGCTGTTAGCGCCGTGTGCGGGCCCCTACCTCAACTTTCGGAGGATGGAAATGGGCTGTTTTGTTCTCAGGCAACTTTAGAGGAGGCCCACAGTACGTTGAGCGCTACGAACAAGCATTCATCTCCAGGCCCAGACTGACTGGAACAGGGTTTTATTTAACCTTCTTCGAAATCCTTGGTCCTCGCTTGCTCCAAATTGTTACCCTCTTTTGGAAAGCAGCATCAAACCGCCCTCGTTCAGGACGCATCGTCATGCTTCCGAAGGAGCGTAAGGTACCGAAGAGTCCTTCCATCTTGGTGACCAATTACCCTTCTTAACACCGATTATAAGAAGGTAGCTACGCATCTTGTTCGGAGCATCCGGTACCATTTGCAGAATCTGATATCCCTATATCAGTCCTGCGCGGTTTCCGGGCAGTCGGTGTTCGCCTCAACTCTAACGAGAGATGTGTTCGCGTACGCGTGCGGAAGAGACGTGACAGGAGTATTTATTGCAGTAGACCAAGCCAAAGGGTTTGACAGCATGGAGCACAGCTGCCTTTTTGCTGTGTTGCGCTTATTTGGCCGATCACAGGAGTACATTTCTCCTTGCCCGCTCTCTGTACGGATATCTTTCCAGCGAACTACTCCGTAGAGACTCCTGTCACATCTTTTGCGCACGCGTAAGCGAACACACCTCTCGTTAGAGTTCAGGCGAACAGCGACCGCCTGGAAACCGCGCAGGACTAATATCGGGGTACGGATATCTTTCCAGCAGACTACTGCCCCGCCGGTGTAGTGCAGAGGTAAGACGCCCGGCTGCTGTGCCGGAGTATCCGGGTTCGAATCCGACCTCGGCGGCTGCGCTTCGATGGAGGCGAAACGAAGAGGCGTCTGTGTGCTGTGCGATGTCAGCGAACGTTAAAGATCGCCAGGGGGTTGAAATTACTCCGAAGCCCTCCACTACGGCTCCTCTTTCTCTCTTTCCAATTTCCCTCCCACCTTCCCCTGTTGCCTTACGGCGCGGTTAAGGTGTTCACAGAAAACAAATGAAACGAAGAGGCGTCCGTGTGCTGTGCGATGTCAGCGCACGTTAAAGATCCCCAGGTGGTCGAAATTACTCCGTAGTCCTCCACTACGGCTCCTCTTTCTCTCTTTCCACTTTCACTCCAACCTTCCTCCCTACACATACGGCGCGGTTCAGGTGTCCACAGAAAAGTGTGTGACAAATACTGCGCCTTTCCCTTCCTGTGAACCAACTATTATTATGGATGCGCTACATGTGCGAGGTACCACGCGTATAACGAGCTGTGTCGGAAGGCGCGCTTTCTGTCTTTGGCAAGGAGCGTGAGCATCAGCTCACGCGCACTGCTTCCGCTGCAGCAGTTTTAAATCTGAGTGCGCGCGACTAAGCTCTATCTGGGATCTACACATTATAGCTTTTTGAGGAATTTAAGCAAAAAGATTGGTTGGTTTGTGGGGTTTAACGTCCCAAAGCAACTCAGGCTATGAGAGACGCCGTAGTGGAGGACTTCGGAAATTTCGACCACCTGGGGTTCTTTAACGTGCGCTGACATGTTCCACCAGTTTATTTTCTACACGAAGTAAACTGTAATGCAATGTCTAATCGTTGTAAAGTATAAACAGTGCATATTGTGCCCTCCTTTGCATGCGCCGAACTTTAGGTAACAGCTAGCCCCATTACCAGAAATGAAACGTGACAAAATTATGAGCACTGACAAATTCTACACGAAGCACAGCAACACTTTGATAATTTTCGATTTGTGGCGTGCAGTCATTTGCGTTTTCTTGTATTGCTTGAAGGCGCAGTCTTGAAGGCGCAGTCTTGCTAACACTTAGTAGTGGGCGGTACAGGTGTGTAGAGTGTTCCCCATATGGGGCTGGGACAGGTGGGTCGCCGCCGCTTGCGGCGGGGGCTGGCCTGCCACAGAATGTTTATCTGTTGTAGGCCGTCATTGCACCCGTCACCGTTTCGGTGGTGGAGGACGGCTGTTGTTGCGGCGCGCGTCTTTCTCTCCCTCTTCCTTTTATTTCTTCTCTATTTTCTCTTCTGTCTGCACGAGGCAGCGGAGGTGGCTCAGCTACAGAGCCAGTAGCAGGCCCGTGCATTTTGTTTTCCTTCTTCCTACAGCCACAACGAGGCGTTCGTGTGCTGTGCGATGTGAGCGCACGTTAAAGATCCCCAGGTGGTCGAAATTACTCCGTAGCCCTTCACTACGGCTCCTCTATCTCTACTTCCACTTTCACTTCCACCTTACTTCCTTCCCTTACGACGCGGTTGAGGCGTCCGCAGAAAACAAGTGAGACAGTTACTACGCCTTTCCCTTCCTATAAATCAATCAGGTCGCTCTTTTCCTCTTTCCCCACGACTGCTCCCTGGATATCTCCCGCCGGTAGCCGCTGGCCTCTGCGGGGCGTTTTAGCCTCGTCAACATGTGCACTGAACGATAGACTGCGCGGGCCCTGCTGTGCGTGTTTCTGTGAGGGACTGCGTGTCTGCAGTCGCCTAGTGTACGCAGCGCTGCGGAGACTGCGTCTTCTGTTGTGGAAGTATCTCTCTGGTCAACTGGACAGAGATCGAGAGGCGAGTTGTCTGCAGCGCTGGCATACCCGTTTCTTCGTCGTTCGGGACGGCAGGTTTGTTATGTCAGCTTTGCGATACGAATCCCACCTTCTATTGTTTTCCCCTCTCTGGGAATCATGTTTTTCATTATGTAAATGTGCCATAAGGTGTTTTGTATACTGCTTTGGTCTGTAAATAATGTGCGTTTTTATATGTATGTACGTGCCCAATAAATTCTCTTAACTCGATCCGAGATCCACAGAATTTGTTGCGCAATCTTCGCGGCCCTCTTATCCTCCCAAGGTCTTGGCCAAGATGACGGGTAAGAGGAAGCTGTTGGTGCCTTATGCGGGCCCCTACCTCAACCTTCGCAGGATGGAAATTGGGCGCATTGTTCACAGGCAGCTTTAGAGGAGGCCCACAGGACGTTGAGCGCTATGAACAAGCATTCATCTCCAGGCCCAGACTGGCTTGTAACAGGGTTTTATTTAATTTTCGTCGAAATCTTTGGCCCTCGTTTGCTTCAAATTGTTAACATCTTTTGGAAAGCGGCATCAAACCGCCCTCGTTCAGCTCAGGACGCATCGTCATGCTTCCGAAGGAGCGTAAGGTACCGACGAGTCCTTCATCTTTGTGACCAATTACCCTGCTAAACACCGATTATAAGAAGGTAGTTACGCATCTTGTTCGGAGGATCCGGCACCATTTGGAGGATCTGATGTCCCTATATCAGTCCTGCGCGGTTTCTGGGCGGTCAGTGGTCACCTCGTTAACTTTAACGAGAGATATGTTCGCTTACGCGTGTGCTAAAGAAGTGACAGGAGTCTATTGCACTAGACGAAGCCAAAGTCTTTGACAGCATGGAGCACAGCTACCTTTTTGCAGGAGGAGGAGGAAAAAACTTTATTTCGCGAGTGAGTTTGGACCCTTCAAGGGCCCAGGGTCACCGCACGGCCCTCACATTATGCGCATGTGTCCAGGTCACATAGGGCTATGGCACTGGCACCCCGGTCCACACAGCGAAGTTGGATGTCCAGGTCCTGCGACGTAAGGAGGGCCTCCCATTCCTCCCATGATCCGATGGCGGGCTGTCCCTGCGGGGGCGGATCGGCAGGGCAGCCGAAAAGAATGTGGTCCAAGGTGGCGTGCAACTCTCCACGGAGAGTGCACTCAGGGGAAACGAGTCGGTAGTAGGATAGGCGTTGAGGGGTGAGAAGCGTTCGGGTTTGAAGACGCCTCCAGAGGATTTGTTGGGAGTGAGACAGCTGGGAGTGGGGAGGGGGGTAGAGTCGACGGGCAAGGCGTGCTTGCTGTGTGAGCTCAGAAAATGTATGTGCCCGCTCCCTCGAGAAATCCGGGCATGGGTCGCCATTGGCCCAGCTAATAAGTCCTCGGGCTATGTTATCGGCGGCCTCATTTCCGGGATTGCCAGAGTGAGCCGGCACCCATATAAGCTCAATACGCCAGTAAGGATTCAGGGTGCACATTCTCAATATTTGCCATGCGGGAGGATGAACGCGTCCGCAGGAAACGTTAAGTATGGCTGTTTTGGAGTCGCTAAGTATGTAAGCCGCATCTGTTTGGGCAATTGCTAAGGCTATAGACACTTCCTCTGCTTTTTCCGAGTTACAGGGAGGGCCTATGAAGTGAGTGAGTGGGGGGGGGGGCTGCTGGATTGTAGGCCACAGCTACCCAACGGTCTGAACCACATGCGGCGTCCACCCAGCGGACATCCTCTGCAGTCCCATAAAGTTTATAGAGAGCTTTGGCTCGCGCGACGCGGCGGGATTGATGGTGTTCTGGGTGGACGTTCTTAGGAAGAGGTTTGAGGATAAGCGCTGAATGCACGGCCTGACGGAGAGGGTTTAACTCTTCAGCATGTGCAGGTATGCGAATGCCGAGATTGTCCAGTATATGTCGTCTTGTTTGCGTGCCAGCCAACCGAAGGTACTGTGTGTACCGATGTGCCTCTATAAGTTCTTGTATATTGTTGTGCATTCCTACTTTTAAGAGCCTGTCCGTGCTAGAGGTCTTCGGTAGGTTGAGCGCTGCTTTGGTAGCCATGCGGATTAAGGCGTTGATTTTATTTTTGTCTGCACAGGAGAGGTTCAGGTAAGGAGAGGTGTAAAGAATGCGACTGAGCACGAAGACATGTAGTACCTTTAAATTGTCAGCTTCATCTAGGCCGGCTCGTGAGTGTGAAACCCTTCTCAAAAGATGGATGACGGAGTAAGTAGACTGGTTTAGTGCCTTCAGGGTAAGGTCGTTTTTCCCCGTGTCCTGTAAGTTCAGACCAAGAATGGGGAGGTTGGGGGTTTTGGTATGGGAGTATCGTGCAGAAAAATTGTTATGGAGGCGGTAGGAACACGCCGCGGCCGGAGTAGAAAGAGTGCTGACTTTGTCAGGGTGCATTCAAGGCCAATTTTTTCCGTATGGGTAGATATAGCTGTGGCCGCTTCTTGAAGTGTAGATTCTATGTCTCCATCCGAGCCGTATGTGGTCCAAACCATGATATCATCCGCATAAATGGTGTGTCCCAAGTGTGGGATACTGCTTAAAGCCTTTGCCAGCGGGAGTATGGTAATATTGAAAAGGAATGGCAACAACACTGCGCCTTGCGGGGTGGCAATGTTACCAAGTGTGAATGAGGGGGTCTGTATATCATCTATATGCAGGGAGGCGGTGCGTCCGTTAGGAAGGCCCTGATATAGTTATAGGCCTTAGGCGCTAGCGGCAGCTCTTGAATGCCTTGCAGGATAGCGCTGTGCGTGACCTTATCAAATGCTTTGGTGAGGTCCACTGCCAGTATTGCTCTGGTGTGGTGAGGCATATCATTGAGGATAGCTTTTGAAAACTGTAGTAGGGCGTCCTGCGCCGATAAATGAGCTCGAAAACCTAGCATGCTATGGGGATACAGTATATGGGATTCTATGTGTTGCGTAAGATGGGTGAGGATGACATGCTCAAAGAGTTTCCCCAGACATGATGTCAGGGAGATAAGACGGAGATTTTGGGGATATATGGGCTTGTTTGGTTTAGGAATGAATATTATTTTACCGTGCTTCCATTCATCCGGTAGCTGCCCCGCTTCCCAGCACTCGTTAAAGTATTCAGTGAGTAGGAAAATAGAACGGTCATCTAGGTTTAGGAGCATGACATTGGTGATTTTGTCCTCTCCAGGGGTTGAGTTGCGTAGCTTAAGGAGGGCTGATCTAACTTCTATCTCCATAATGGCGGCATCTAGGGAGCGTTGATCAGGGCCTATGTAGTCTGGATAGTATATTGCTTGGCGCACCGTAGTATAAGATGATTGCAGTTGGGCTAAGAGCGATTGCTGAATACATCGATGTTTATGGATAAGCCTTTTGAGGGTAAGCCGAGTTTCCTTTTTAGTTTGTGTGGGGTCTATCATGTGTCGAAGAAGATGCCAGGCCCTGGAGGAGGAGAGATTACCTCGCAACCCATCGCATGTTTGGTGCAAATTATGTTTACTGAGGGCTGCGCTGTGCTCTTCTACTTGCTTTTGAATTTGCGCCAGTTTACGTTTAAGCTTTCGATTATGCTTATGTTCTTTCCAGCGCGCAAGGATACTCTTCTGTGCTTCGAGAAGGTGCATTAACCTACTATCTGCAATGGGAGTCTCAGGGGTGGTGTCTAAAGTTTGCGTGAAAGCCTGGACATCCTCCTTGAGCTGTGTCATCCATGTGTGGAGGTTAAAGGGGGTCTTTAATGTTCTGGCCGCTCTGTGCTTACGCAGATCAACCCAGCTAGTTTGCCGGACACGGTGGATTTTAGCTTTTTTGGCAAAGTCAAGCTCTATAGTT
Organism: Amblyomma maculatum; assembly: GCF_055883805.1. Classification (NCBI taxonomy): domain Eukaryota; kingdom Metazoa; phylum Arthropoda; class Arachnida; order Ixodida; family Ixodidae; genus Amblyomma; species Amblyomma maculatum. The sequence continues at coordinate 96,188,389 of NC_139353.1, forward strand.
ATTATATAATGGTCACTGCCCAGGATCTTATTCGAGTTGCTCCATATCAGTGTTGGAAGGTTTCGGCCGAATGTAAGGTCTGGGCCAGTATCGGTGTTGACACTATTGCCGATTCTTGTAGGTGTGCTGAGATCATTTATATAGAGAGGCCCTGCATCTGAAGGGTGTTGTGTAATTCCGCTCCTCTATTGTTGGTGCGCATGTAGCCCCAGTCTACATGTGCGCAGTTAAAGTCGCCTGTAATAATGAGGGGGTCCTTTTTTGCCGCTGTGGATGCAGCTTTATGAGAGCAATTATTTCGGCCGAGCGGCTGTCTCGGAAGGAGGTAACAGTTAAGGATGAATAGGGGATAGGATTTCTGCGCAGACGGGATTAATTCTAAATATGTGCGAGCCACCGGGGAGTGTAGCTCGTGACAAGTGTATGGAATTAAGTGTTGAACATGCGTGGTAACCCTACCTAAGTCGCACAAAGTCGGCTATTACTTAGGGGTCCGCGTTGGGCCCGTTGGGGCAGCCCATACGGGCCCCATGCGGGATTTGCAACACGTACCCAGAGGGGCCCCGCGTGGGCTGTCTAATTTTGCCGCGATCGGTCCCAATCTGCATCCGTGTGGGCAGCCCAAATGGGACTGCCCGCATTCCGCCCAGGTAGACGAACGTGGGCACCACTTCAGAATCATTAATGAGTCCCATGTTTGCGCAGGCAGTGCCGTCCCATTGATCAAGATTTTAATTTTTAAGTCGATTAATCCCTCCAATACCTAAATTGTGCAGACGCGGGATTTGCGAAAGCCAGTCCGTTTCAGGCTGGTCCACGTGCTGCCCTCATGGGTTGCATCTGGCATTTTCGGGGCTGCCCAAGTTCAAATAATCATCAAATGCGAAACATTAAGCACTATTATTTTGCTTGTATGCGACACTCAGTAACAAGAGAGAAATTTATTCCCAGCACTACAATAATGTGGGCTGGCCCACATCACCCCCAACATGTTGGTCTGAATATTTTTTTTCGGTGGTGTGTGGAATAGATGCCGCAGGAAACATTAGGAGGTCATTCAGTACATACTCGTAAAGCGGAACAGTTATTGTTGTATATGTTCTGTCGATACTGCATAATTAAAGTAGTTTTTAGGGTACAAATAGATATTCTTTACTCGTGGCGTGGATATGCTTAGGACTGTTATGTGAAACCTCTAGAAGAGGCAATTAGTCGCCGGTATAACATGATTTACATAAATAAAATGGTGCCATAAAGATAGGGTGGAGACGTTTCAGAGTGGTAAGCCTGCCTACGGCCAATTTGGGGCCCACTGCGGCCTTTCATGGGCCGCCTCAATTGGGCTGATGTTATTTTTACCACACGGACTACGAATATATGTTGCATTTTCCCGCAAGTACCCCAAGAAATACCCGTGTGGGCAGCGTGGGGGTGTGCTCGCTTTTCAGCCCGGTCACGAACCATGCGGGTCCTACTCGGCTTTCACGTGGGCAGCCCCAATCGGCTAGCCCGTCTTCTATTTGCTTTAGGCCCACTTTTGCATCAAATTGCCTTAAATTGCCCCGCAATGGACCGATGCGGGCAGAAGCGGGAAGGAGCACTTGCCTGTCCCGCTAACGGCCATGTGGAAATCCAGGTTTCTGGTGGGCAGCCCTATTTGGGGCAGCCCTATTTGGGGCAGCCCTATTTGCGGCAGCCCAGGAATCCTCTGCATGAATTCCACATTTTCGTCTGACCTTCACACAAGTACCCCTCAAGGGTCCCTTCTAGGCAACGTGTGGGCATACCCGTATTTAGCCCCGCCGCGGCCCATGCGGGACCTATTCGGGTTTTCAGTGGGCAGCCCCAATTAGATTAGCCCAGGCGTTTCCTACACAAAGCCTAAATTTTCTTTGCATTGGCCCTACAATTCCCCAAGTGGGACCCTTGAGGGTCACATGTGGGAATATGTACTCAGTTAGCCCTTTCCACGCCTATATGATGCCCAGATGGAAAAAAGGGGCAAGCCCAATTTGGGCTTGCCCGCTTGATCCCTAAAGAGGGCCCTCATGGGTGTTTTTGTGGTTGCCCAAGCCCAACTTGCCCATACGGGCCCCAGGTGGGCCACGTAATGTGTGCTTGTGTGCTACTTGGGTAGGGTTGGGAGTGATGTCAGAGGGTACCAGAGCGTATCCTGGCAGTGATACATTTGTTCCAGCATCCTGGAACGCTAATATATCAGGGTGTGTGGAGGAAGCAAAGAGTAGTTGCTGCGGGGGGTCTCGTTTGCGGCGAAACCCCCAGCAGTTCCATTGCAGAATGCGTAGTCGGGGGTTACTGCATCCTGTCGACAGGGCCATGCTGGAGGGTAGGAGGGCGAAGGATGGAAGTTGGTGTGGGGTTGTCAGCTGGGGTGTGCGAAAACATTGCAGCAATCATTTTTGGAATCTGTTGCATAATGGCTGTGGTTACTTGTCTGATAATTGTTTCTGTAAGCCTAAGCATGGCGGTTTCAATGTACGTTTGAGTCTCAGCCAGAATCTTGGCTTCTAGGTTTTGGACAAAGTCTTTGAATTTGGAGTCAATGTCTGGAACGTCTTCTGGTCGCCGTTTTTTTTTGGGGGGAGGGGGTATGAACGATTGGGGTGTTGGCGATTGATGGGGTTGGTTGGATGTGGAAGGAATAGAGTTAACGGCTGCCCTTAAATGCCTTACCTCTTCCCACAGGAGTGCTATCTCTTCCTTCCGCAGACGAGGCCTGAGACGAGGCCTATTGCGGCGGTGTGGCGGTCAGAGGCGTGTTCACTGGATGATTCTCGTAGATCGCGGGGCACATCCAAAAGATGGCAGCGGTTAGGGTCCGTGTACCTTCCTGGATCCGTTGGTCGTTTTCACGCGTCACAGGAAAGATTAGCTGGGCACAATAGCCAGAAATTGGCTGAGCTGTTGCGAACCGCACCCGCTCAACTCCGCTGCCTCGTCACCTTTTTGCAGGGTTGCGTTTATTTGGCCTATCATAGGAGTTTATCCCCCTTGTCTGCTCTCTCTACGGGTATCTTTCCAGCGAACTACTCTCACTTCCACCTTCCTCCCTTTCCTTACGGCGCGGTTGAGGTGTCCACAGAAAACAGTGAGACAGTTACCACGCTTTTGCCTTCCTATGCAATCAATCAGTTTTTTTACGGGTAAATGGTGGCATTGCCGGCACCTTTCCAGTCTCGCGGGGAGTGAGGCAGGGGTGTCTGCTCTCGCCAGCCCTCTTGGTCCTGGCACACCCGCTTCTCCACAAAGTAGCAGCGGACAGAGATACGGTGATTTCCGCTCGTAGGACAGGAGACCCTTTCCTTTTCGGCGTACGCGGACGTTATCTGCTTCTTTTTACGGGATGGGGAAAGTTTCCGCGCGTTTCTAAGGGTCTTCTCAGAGTACTACTCAATCTTGTCAGGAGTCCAGCTAAAGGCGGACAAAAGCCACGCGTTGCGGTTGGGAAATTTCCAGGTCCCACTACCAGCGGTGGTTCCCTTTGTCGATGCGGTCCACATTATAGGTGTCACGTTCAAAATAGTAGTGTTTTGGTTCGCCCCTAGGACGAAGCCGTCTAGCGCGCAGTACGTGTCTATGCGGACTCCACACATTGTAACCTAACGCTGAGCACGAGAGCCGCGATAATAAAGACGAAAGCGAGCGCCTTCGTGCTTTACGTAGCCTGAGTCGCCGTATTGCCGCGCTGCACGGCAGGTCGCCTTGCGTCTCTAGCAGGCACCTTGATGTGGGAGAGAGCGACGGCACTCGTTGCCCGACACCTCCTGCACTTGTCGACTAGCCCGGGATGGCTTGGGCTGCCCTGCATCGCCAATGTAGCCCGTACACTGATGGTGCGCCGAGTTATGGCACTTGTAGATGAGACACATCCGGTATGATAAACCATGCTCTATTGGTTGAGCACAGACAGTCGAGCATTCGCACCGGGCAGACACAGAGGACTGCAGGCGAAAGGAACCTCCCGTTCTATCATGCGGCGGTGGGCTTCAAACGAGTGCTGAGCAACAACTTTCGAGATGTAGATATCTGTTAAGTACCTCCGATGGAGGTGAGCCAGATGATCGCCAGCACGTATCTCAGCCGGGATGAAGAAAGGCACACTGCGTCCAGCAAATGGCTCTCGCGAGCAACGAGCCGGCTCCCTCCCGAGTCAGTGATTTTGAGTGACGGCGTCGCTGTGGAGTCATACCAACACGTCAGCGGCTCGCGTCTTGGGGCATTGTACCGAATGATCGCGACAGACACTAGAGCACAAGTATTCTTTCCGTGGTCAGTGGCCTTGTGAGCCGCATGTTTTCAGTTAGGTATGGACCAGGTGTCCGCCGCCCGCGAGGGCTGTTCGCACGCCTGGTAATTTGTTGTGAGTTCTTTGTTGCGTGGCGTCGCCGCTGCCTGGCAGAAGCTCGCAGGTAACCGGCGCGTGCTATGTATCCGACGCTGCAGAGGCTTCGCCTTCTGCTCTGAACTTACCTGTCCGACTGTCTAGAAACAAATGGGGAGGCGCGGTTTCTGCAGCGTTGACATATACATTTGTTTGCTGTTTGGTCAGATGGTTTTATTATGCTAGCATTCATGTATTAGACTCCTGATATGACTGACATATACCCCGATACATCGAAATACAAGCGAATTTGCATATATGGGCTGGGTATGCGATGAGAACCCTTCCCTTTCAGGCACTTATGCCTGCCACCTACCTCAAGGTAATCCTCTTCATTCTAACTCCTCGCGATTTGGGGAGCCTTCTCAGGAGTGCCTTGCACCGGAACTGGTTCAATACGTATTCTTACTGATTCCTATGAAGCTTACAAGGAAATCTCTACTCCGCGTTCACAAGATGCAACAGCTACGGCCATACAGCGCCTCCTTAAACGCCACCAACTCGCGACCAGAACTGTCGCTATTCACTGTACCCCAGGTCACTCGGACAAATCAGGAGGCAATGCAGCGGCACACGCCGCGGCTGCCTTGGCAGGTGGGATGTTCACATTTACGTCTCCACCCCCCTTGCTTCATCCTTACTCGACCTTGGGCGGGCAACTCACCCCTTCTCTTGCCCTTATGCACTATACTCGGACCAGTCTTCGTAGCATCAGTCAGCATCGTATGCAGGTGTCCACGCCGGACTCACCTTTTACGAGAAAAACCCACCTCACACGACGTCACGAAGTCTTTTTGAATAAGCTCATCGCCCATGACACGCCACGTATTATGGCCCTCTGGCGTCAGTATACAGAGGAAATGTTTACGTGCCCCGCTGTACGCCTCTAACTCGCGACGGCATATCTCATCTACTCTGGGATTGCCCTACTTTTTCTACTGGACGCTCTGAGATCAAACCCTACCGCCTGAACTACCGTTCCCTTCTAGAAACGGATGATAACACACAGATATTTGCCAAGTATGGCTCACTTAGTGGCCTGGTTACAGCTATGTGATTCGAGTGACGACATAAACAATGAAGATTCCGTCTACTCCCCTTTATTCCCATCCATGGCCATGAGCCTTCCCATTCAGTAAAGGACATTCAATCAATCGTTTCGCCTGCATCGAAACGCAGCGGCGAAAAGTGTGGTTGAGTCGCGCGCAGAAACCGGAGAGCACGCGTGGTCACCGCCACGGAGGAAGAGAGGGAGGAGGGGGAATGAGCGCTGGCTGCTGCAGCTGCGGAGCTGGTTACGAGGGACAACGGCGACGACGACTGAAAAGTGGCAGTTCCTGGCCCTCTGGGGCTGGGACGGTAGGTCAACGCCGCTTGCGGCGGAGGCTAGCCAGCCACAGTTTTTTATGTGATGTAGGCCGTCATTGCACCCGCCACTGCTTTGGGGGTGGACGACGGCTGTTGTTGCGGCGCGCGTCTTTCTCGCCCTCTTTTTTCTTTCTTCTCTGTTTTCCCTTCTGTCCGCACGAAGCGGCAGAGGTGGCTCAGCTACAGAGCCAGTAGCAGGCCCATGCATTTTCTTTTCCTTCCTACAGCCACAACAACAACGCGAAACCTAAGATGGGGTGCCAAATAGCTTAATGTTGAAACGATGCTATTCGAGACATTTTTTCAAAAGCGAAACTTTCTTTTACTATGGAATTAAGTAGCTGTATATACGCAAAAAACAAAAAAAATATTATACTTTTCTCTGTGAGTGTGTGTGTAGCATGTGTGGTCACGTCTTCCACGAGCTCTGAGAGCTCTGAAGCGTGCCTTCTCAGGAATGGAAAGGCGCGGTATCTGTCACAATTGTTTTTATGGACGCCGGAATCGCGCCGTAAGGGAAGGCAGGCAGGAAGCTGGGATTGAAAGTCCGCTTGAGGTCTGAAGCGTGCCTTTTACAATTTGGTCATAGGAATGGAAAGGCACAGTATCTGTTACACTTGTTTTTTGGACACCTGAATCGCGCCGTAAGGGAAGACAGGAAGGTGGGAATGAAAGTGGAGCTGGTTACGAGAGAAAACAGCGAGCCCCGCCGGGGTGCTGCCGTGGTAAGATGCCCGACTACTGTGCCGGAGTTCCCGGGTTCGGACCCGACCGCGGCGGCTGCGTTTCAGTGGAGGCGAAACGAAGTGGCCTCCGTGTGCTGTGCGATGTCAGCGCACGTTAAAGATCTCTAGGTGGTCGAAATTACTCCGTAGCTCTCCACTACGGCACCCCTTTCTCTCTATCCACTTTCACTTCCACCTTCATCCCTTCCCTTACGGTGCGGTTCAGGTGTCCACAGAGCAAGTGTGACAGATACTGCGCCTTTCCCTTCCTATGAACCAACCAACCAACAGCGACGGTGACGACGACGCGAAACCCAGCAGCGGGCGTCAAAGAGCGGCGTTTTAGATGGTACCGAAAACAGGCCCAGACAAACAGGTTAATAATTGGTTCACAAGAAGGGAAAGGCGCGGTATCTGTCACTCTTGTTCCTGTGGACACATGACCCGCGCCGTAGGGGAAGGGAGGAAGGTGGGAGTTGAAGTCGAAAGAGAAGCCGTAGTGGAGGGTCTCGGAGCAATTTCGATCACCTGGGGATCTCTAACGTGCGCTGACATCGCATAGCACACGGACACCTCTTCGTTTCGCCTCCACCGAAACGCAGCCGCCGAGGTCGGGTTCGAACCCGGGTACTCAGGCACAGTAGTTGGGCATCTTACTACTGCACCACCCTGGCGGGGCAAGACAGACAAACAGGTTTGGTTAAACTTTTAGGGAGCACGCTTCGGCATTAGAAACATTCTCACACATTCCGCAGAAACAATGCGCCGATTCGTTGGTTTCATACGCCGGAGTGCCAGTATATATGTATGAAATGCTTCACAATATTCGTTTGGCCAACGTAGCAACTGTTTGGTACGCAAAGTGCGTTTGATAATATGGCCATGGAGTGCGCATTTGCATTTCATTTTAATTGCAACAGTATTCGTCAAACCCACGTTGTAAAAGTCTCGCCTGGTGGGGCTGGGGCAGGTGGGTCGCCGCCGCTTCCGGCGCGGCCTGGCCTGCCACCGGATTTTTATCTGTTGTAGGCCGTCGTTGCACCCGCCACCGCTTCGGTGGCGGACGGCGGCTGTTGCGGCGCGCGTCTTTCTTTCCCTCTTCCTTTTCTTTCTTCTCTATTTTCTCTTCTGTCTGCACGAGGCAGCGGAGGTGGCTCAGCTACAGAGCCAGTAGCAGGCCCATGCATTTTCTTTTCCTTCCTATAGCCACAACAACAACAACAACATTTCAATTTAAATGGAACTACACTTTGACTAGATTTGATACAAAAACAGGGAGTTAAAATGCTAAGCGGAAAGGAATGGAAGAGGGGTAAGGCTTAAGCATCAAGTTTGTTTTCGTCATTCTCACTAATGAATTGAAGTGTAATTTACAAAAAAGCAAAGAAGGTTGCCAGGGCACACAGTCTTATAGTAAAAAAAAAACAGCTAACGTCTGAAACTTGTTTTCATGCATATTGTTTTTGCTCGAAAACCAGGATGACACAAGTAAAAAGCGCTGGGTACAATATGAAGCGTTTGGAATAACGCGCACGGTAGAAACAAATTGAGCTTGTAGCCCTTTTGGAAAAGCGATCAGTTGAAAAGAAGTTTTATCGACTGCCGGCAATTAGTATGCTATCCCGCAAGAAGGTTTGCAATAGCTGAAAATGTTACATATATCCAAGGAAATGTGTTTGGAAAAGGTTTATTAGACATGAGACGTTCACATTAGGCATCCACATGAGCGGAGCCAAATCAACAAAACACGAAACACACATGATTAACAACAAAGGAAAGAGCACATAAGATACATCCTAAGGAACAAATACATCACAAATCAGTATTTACATTCAGAATAAAATTTGGCAGTTCGTGATGATGATATATACAATTGTGAATGGCAATATACATGAAGGTATAAACAGTGTAGAATAATTTGCCAAATAATATAGATAAACATATACAGCAGTCGCATGTACAGTATGTATTGAACATGTGGGTTGCGATGGGAGCATAAATATTTACATTATATTACAGGTACCAAGGTGGGTTAAAAGCCACCCGGACACGTTCATACGCCCCGGAAACAAAAGGGCAAGACCATTGACGAAGGAACTCTCGCAGCCAGAAAGCTTACTATCTCCTTTCGTTGACGCGCCAGGACAAGAAAAAGCGCACGTCGGCGCCGGCTCGATGCGACAGCCTCACAACGAATGCGCCATAACGCAAAAGCACCAGCTACAATCAGCAATCGTGCAAAGCGATCGCGAGGACATCTGCCATTAATCTGAAATCGGTTAATACCTAGACTTCTGAAGTCGGGATGAACTGCCCTCCAAAAAAACACGAACTACGACGCATTGCTGGGCCATGTTACGATTGGATTCCTGAAGTGGGCAGTTGGGGCACTGCGCGGTCCGCACAATACCCCTTCGTGCAGCCGATCTCGTGCAAGCAAAACCCCCGACTCCAAAAGCCACATGCAGTCACGTTAATGCCCTGGCAGAAACGACGCATTGAGTGGTAACCAACAAGTGGAATCCGCCCTTCGCCTACGTTCCGCAAGCACCAGCGGAAGTACATAGTAACGTTCCCAATAACTCCACTATGTTCGTCGAGTTGTCTAAGTCAGGGCTTACATGGCGGGCGGGGCGACGAAATGCCACCATACACGAATAAAAAACAGAGATCTGGAAAGCCTGAGGTCCCATGTTGACTGGTGTGTCAAGGACAAGCTTCCTCACATTGTGCCTAAAAAATAGAAAGCAAGCACCCTGCAGCAAACGAAGAACGTAACGTAGAGCCAGCAGCCGACAGCAGATTGACAAAGAAGGGAAGGCAAACCCACCCTTCGAACGTGGCTGGCCGAGTGCCGTACGGCATATTAGTGCCGTGCGACCTGCCCCAAAAAATGAACTTACAAGAGACTGAAGGGAACGCAAAATTCTGAGAGGTGGATGCGCTACGTCCGTGTGCTGTGCAATGTCAGCGCACGTTAAAGATCCCCACGTGGTCGAAATTACTCCGGAGCCCTCCACTACGGCTCCTCTTTCTCTCTTTCCACTTTCACTCCCACCTTCCTCCCTTCCCTTACGGCACGGTTGAGCTGTTCACAGAAAACAAATGAAACGAAGAGGCGTCCGTGTGCTGTGCGATATCAGCGCACGTTAAAGATCCCCAGGTGGTCGAAATTACTTCGTAGTCCTCCACTACGGCTCCTCTTTCTCTCTTTCCACTTTCACTCCAACCTTCCTTCCTACACTTACGGCGCGGTTCAGGTGTCCACAAAAAAATGTGTGACAGATACTGCGTCTTTCCCTTCCTGTGAACCAACTATTATTATTGATGCGCTACATGTGCGAGGTACCACGCGTATAACGAGCTGTGTCGGAAGGCGCGCTTTCTGTCTTTGGCAAGGACCGTTAGAATCAGCTCACGCGCACTGCTTGCGCAGCGGCAGTTTTAAATCTGAGTGCGCGCGACTAAGCTGCATATTGGGTTCTACACATTATAGCTTTTTGAGGAATTTAAGCAAAAAGAGTTAAGTTAAATTGGTTCACAGGAAGGGAAAGGCGCAGTAACTGTCACACTTGCTCTGTGGACACCCGAACCGCGCCGTAAGGGAAGGGAGGAAGGTGGGAATGAAAGTGAAAAGAGAGAAAGAGGAGCCGTAGTGGAGGGCTACGGAGTAATTTCGACCACCTGGGGATCTTTAACGTGCGCTGACATCGCACAGCACACGACGCCTCTTCGTTTCGCCTCCATCGAAACGCAGCCGCCGCGGTTGGGTTCGAACCCGGGAACTCCGGCACAGTGGTCGGGCGTCTTACCACTGCACCACCCCAGCGGGGCCAAAAAGAGTTCCACCAGTTTATTTTCTACACGAAGTAAACTGTAATGCAATGTCTAATTGTTTTAAAGTATAAACAGTGCATGTTGTGCCCTCCTTTGCATGCGCCGAACTTTAGATAGCAGCTAGCCCCATTACCAGAAACGAAACGTGACAAAATTTAGAGCACTGACAAATTCTACAGGAGGCACAGCAAAACTTTGATAATTTTCGATTTGTGGCGTGCAGTCATTTGCGTTTTCTTGTATTGCTTGAAGGCGCAGTCTTGCTAACACTTAGTAGTGGGCGGTACAGCTGTGCTGTAGAGTGTTCCCTATATGGAGCTGGGACATGTGGGTCGCCGCGGCTTGCGGCGGGGGCTAGCCTGCCACAGAATGTTTATCTGTTGTAGGCCGTCATTGCACCCGTCACCGTTTCGGTGATGGACGACAGCGGTTGTTGCGGCGCGCGTCTTTCTCTCCCTCTTCCTTTTATTTTATTTTCTCGTCTGTCTGCACGAGGCAGCGGAGGTGGTTCAGCTACAGAGCCAGTTGCAGGCCCGTGCATTTTGTTTTCCTTCTTCCTACAGCAACAACAACAACAACAATACACTTCGCCGCAATTACAATCTCGTTTAATAATGGTGCACGTTGGTAGCATGTCGCCATCCGCGGCAACCACTGCCCCCATGAAACGAGTGAGAAAGGTGATGACACATTAATGGATATTTCGGATAATGACACGTAGCCACCGTGGCTAACATCAAGCGTCGCCGACCCCTGTGGTCGCTCTTTTCCTCTTTCCCCACGACTGCTCCCTGGGCAGCTCCCGCCGGTAGCCGCTGGCCTCTGCGGGGCGTTTTAGCCTCGTCAACATGTGCACTGAACGATAGACTGCGCGGGCCCTGCTGTGCGTGTTTCTGTGAGGGACTGCGTGTCTGCAGTCGCCTGGTGTACGCGCGCTGCAGAGACTGCGTCTTCTGTTGTGGAAGTATCTCTCTAGTCAACTGGACAGAGATCGAGAGGCGCGGTGTCTGCAGCGCTGGCATACCCGTTTCTTCGTCGTTCGGGACGGCAGGTTTGTTATGTCAGCTTTGCGATACGAATCCCACTTTCTATTGTTTTCCCCTCTCTGGGAATCATGTTTTTCATTATGTAAATGTGCCATAAAGTGTTTTTTATACTGCTTTGGTCTGTAAATAATGTGCGTTTTTATATGTATGTACGTACCCAATAAATTCTCTTAACTCGATCCTAGATTCAGAGAATTTTTTGCGCAATCTTCGCGGCCCTCTTATCCTCACAAGGTCTTGGCCAAGAGGACGGGTAAGAGGAAGCTGTTGGCGCCTCATGCGGGCCCCTACCTCAACTTTCGCAGGATGGAAATGGGGCGCATTGTTCACAGGCAGCTTTAGAGGAGGCCCACAGGACGTTGAGCGCTATGAACAAGCATTCATCTCCTGGCCCAGACTGGCTTGCAACAGGGTTTTATTTAATTTTCGTCGACGTACTTGGCCCTCGTTTGCTTCAAATTGTTAACATCTTTTGGAAAGCGGCATCAAACCGCCCTCGTTCAGCTCAGGACGCATAGTCATGCTTCCGAAGGCGGGTAAGGTACCGACGAGTCCTTCATCTTTGTGACCAATTACCCTGCTAAACACCGATTATAAGATGGTAGTTACGCTTCTTGTTCGGAGGATCCGGCACCATTTGGAGGATCTGATGTCCCTATATCAGTCCTGCTCGGTTTCCGGGCGGTCGGTATTCACCTCGTTAACTTTAACGAGAGATATGTTCGCTTACGCGTGTGCTAAAGAAGTGACAGGAGTCTATTGCACTAGACGAAGCCAAAGTCTTTGACAGCATGGAGCACAGCTACCTTTTTGCAGGAGGAGAAGGAAAAAACTTTCCCGAGTGAGTTTGGACCCTTCAAGGGCCCAGGGCCACCGCACGGCCCTCACATTATGCCCATGTGTCCAGGTCACATAGGGCTATGGCACTGGCACCCCGGTCCACACAGCGAAGTTGGATGTCCAGGTCCTGCGACGTAAGGAGGGCCTCCCATTCCTCCCATGATCCGATGGCGGGCTGTCCCTGCGGGGGAGGATCGGCAGGGCAGCCGAAAAGAATGTGGTCCAAGGTGGCGTGCAACTCTCCGCAGAGAGTGCACTCAGGGGAAACGGGTCGGTAGTAGGATAGGCGTTGAGGGGTGAGAAGCGTTCGGGTTTGAAGACGCCTCCAGAGGATTTGTTGGGAGTGAGACAGCTGGGAGTGGGGAGGGGGGTAGAGTCGACGGGCAAGGCGTGCTTGCTGTGTGGGCTCAGAAAATGTATGTGCCCGCTCCCTCGAGAAATCCGGGCATGGGTCGCCATTGGCCCAGCTAATAAGTCCTCGGGCTATGTTATCGGCGGCCTCATTTCCGGGATTGTCAGAGTGAGCCGGCACCCATATAAGCTCAATACGCGAGTAAGAATTCAGGGTGCACATTCTCAATATTTGCCACGCGGGAGGATGAACGCGTCCGCAGGAAACGTTAAGTATGGCTGTTTTGGAGTCGCTAAGTATGTAAGCCGCATCTGTTTGGGCAATTGCTAAGGCTATAGACACTTCCTCTGCTTTTTCCGAGTTACAGGGAGGGTCTATGAAGTGAGTGAGTGGGGGGGGGGGAGGCTGCTGGATTGTAGGCCACAGCTACCCAACGGTCTGAACCACATGCGGCGTCCACCCAGCGGACATCCTCTGCAGTCCCATAAAGTTTATGGAGAGCTTGGGCTCGCGCGACGCGGCGGGATGGATGGTGTTCTGGGTGGACGTTCTTAGGAAGAGAAGGAGGAGGAGGAGGAGGAAGAACATTTATTTCCGCCGAATATGGTGCAGCAGCCACGTACGTGTCCGCACGCAGGCGTCCGGGGAGGCAGTCTGTCACACCGCGGCCAGAGGACACCCGGCCTCGTCTAGGAGAAGAGGTCTTCAGCCTCGGCCGCCAGGCGGACGGCGAATCGCTGTGTTTTTTCGTCGGAGCTTCTTAGCGTGGTTCCCATTCATCGCTAGTTTTAATCGCGTTGCGCCCTGGGGCACGAACGCATCTCCATATTATATGATCTAATGTTGCCACGTGGCCGCAATATTTACAAATTTCGGTTTCTGCACCGTCCCTCTTACGCCCTCTGGCACCCGTCCAACCCCTCCACAGGGGCGAAAAGAAATTTCGAGCTTGGAGTCTTCTCCAGTCGTACGATTCCTTTTTACTCAGGGATCTAACCGGTGGCGGATATATCCTCCGGTCTTTCTTCAAGTTGTCGGTTACATCCCTAAAGGTACCTATACATTCTTTGGTTTTAGATGTTGTGGAGGCGTCCGCAGCACCCCGAGGTAGCGAGGAGCGGGCGAGCATGTGGGCAGCCTCGTTGCTGGCGAAACCGGCGTGTGCTGGGGTCCAGATTATGGTCACGCTTTCGGCGAGAGACGACTCGTTCAGAAGTTTTGCAGCACGATTGCTGACTCTACCCTTGCTAAAATTTCTAACCGCCGCTTTGCTATCGCTGATGACGTGTTTCACGCCTGGTCGTGCAATGGCAATGGCTATTGCAATCACCTCCGCCTCTACCGGCGGTAGATCTCGATTTCTTTCTATTCCTAAGGCGATCCCAGTGTCCAATAGGGCGACCGAGGTTACATCGCCTTCTTTCCCGATCGCTGCATCGGTGTAGGCGACCGATCCCGGCGGGAGTTTGTCCAATTTGTTAGCGAGGTGCTTAGCTCTGCTTTTCCTCCTCCCCTCGTCGTGTACGGGGTGCATGTTCTTCGGTATGGGCGAGACGTATAGATGCTTTCTGATTTCTCGATCTATGCTTTCTCTGACACTTTCGCCTTCCCCGGGCGCTAGTAGGTTTACCCAATCGAGGATTTGCCTACCCGCCACCGTTCCTGCGAGTAGCTCTCTCTGGGACAGCCTGACCGCCGCAGCCAGCTCTTTCCACTCATTATGCAACCCCATTTTCTCTAGAATGTCGTTAGAAGTAGTTATGGGGAGTCCTAGAGCGCACTTCGTGCATCTCCTAATTATGGTGTTTAATTTGTGTTCTTCGGTCTTGTTGATATTTAGGAATGAAGTCGCGTAGCACATTCTGCTCGTGACAAAAGCTTGTACGAGTCTGAGTCTACTAGCCTCCGTGAGACCACTCCTTCTGTTGGACGTTTTCTTAAATACTCTGACTACGAGCTCCGCCTGATCTTTTAATTTCTTAATTAGGCTTTTGTTACTACCCCTGCAGTTGATAATCATACCTAATATTCTAATTTCATCTACTTTCCGGACTTCGTTTCCGTTGACTTTAATTTTGATATCTGGAGTTATCTTCCCACTACTGCTGGTCATTACCAGGAGCTCGGATTTTTCTGGCGAACAGCATAGACCTACGTCCTCTGCGTGATAGCTGATTATATTTGCTGCCTCTTGAAGCCTGGATGTGATGTACGAGTCGTTCCCTTCGCACATCCAGACGGTCACATCGTCCGCGTAGATGCTTAGTTTTAAGTCATCGAGATGGCCAAGCTTACTGGGGAGCTTCCTCATTACGATGTTAAAAAGGAAAGGTGAGAGCACAGCCCCCTGCGGAGTGCCTCTGTTACCCAGCGGGAACTCCTCCGAACATAAGCCCTGAAAGCTGATGATCGCCGTCCTGTCTCGCAGGAATGATCTAATGTTGTTGTAGGTTCTTTCGCCTACTCTAAGCTCAGAGAGCCCGTCGAGAATGGCGTCGTGACTGACGTTGTCAAAAGCTTTCTTAAGGTCTAAGCGTAGAATAGCTTTCGTATTTTTTCCCTGAAGTCTCTGACAACATCGTTATGTAGTCTGAGCATGGTATCTTGCGTACAAAGGCCGGGCCTGAATCCGACCAATTCGGTGTATTTGGTTAGCCTCCTCTGAATAACTTTCTCAAGTAGTTTGCCTACGCAGAATGTTAGTGATATTGGGCGGAGATTCTCCAAGCCCGGTGGTTTTCCCTGCTTGTGGATTAGGGTGATCTTAGCCCTCTTCCACTCTTGGGGTACTTGACCACTCTCCCACACCTGATTTAAATATTTGGTTAGGGCATTGATCGATTCGTCGTCCAGATTTGCGAGCATCTTGTTATTAACGAGGTCCGGCCCGGGGGCCGAGCGTCTTTTTAGGCCGTGCAGCTCCGCTCTGACTTCTGCCACTGTTATGGACGCGTCAAGCTCGCTGTTCGCCGGTCCGTTGTAATCTCTGTAATGCGCTGTGGCGGGGGGAGCTACGTACATGGACTTGAGCTTGTCAATGAGCTGTTTGTCCGTACCCTTAAAGTTATACCTCGCTTTGACCTGTTCTATATTGGCGACCGTTTTGGACTTAGTCGGGTCTATCAGGAACCTGAGCAGTTGCCACGTCTTGGCCCCATTCATGGTGCCCTCCATCTCGTCGCATTTGTTATCCCAACGTTGCGAGGTTTGAGGATAAGCGCTGAATGCACGGCCTGAGGGAGAGGGTTTAACTCTTCAGCATGTGCGGGTATGCGAATGCCGAGAGTGTCCAGTATATGTCGTCCTGTTTGCGTGCCAGCCAACCGAATGTACTGTGTGTACCGATGTGCCTCTGTAAGTTCTTGCATATTGTTGTGTATTCCTAGCTTTAAGAGCCTGTCCGTGCTAGTGGTCTTCGGTAGGTTGAGCGTTGCTTTGGTAGCCATGCGGATTAAGGCGTTGATTTTATCTTTGTCTGCACAGGAGAGGTTCAGGTAAGGAGAGGTGTAAGGAATGCGACTGAGCACAAAGGCATGTAGTACCTTTAAATTGTCAGTTTCATCTAGGCCGGCTCGTGAGTGTGAAACCCTTCTCAAAAGATGGATGACGGAGTAAGTAGACTGGTTTAGTGCCTTCAGGGTAAGGTCGTTTTTCCCCGTGTCCTGTAAGTTCAGACCAAGAATACGGAGGTTGGGGGTTTGTGGTATGGGAGTATCGTGCAGATAAATTGTTATGGGGGTGGTAGGAACACGCCGCGGCCGGAGTAGAAAGAGTGCTGACTTTGTCGGGGAGCAATCAAGGCCAATTTTTTCCGTGTGGGTAGATATAGCTGTGGCCGTTTCTTGAAGTGTAGATTCTACGTCTCCATCCGAGCCGTATGTGGTCCAAACCGTGATATCATCCGCGTAAATGGTGTGTCCCAAGTATGGGATACTGCTTAAAGCCTTTGCCAGCGGGATCATGGTAATATTAAAAAGGAATGGCGACAACACTGCGCCTTGTGGGGTGCCAATGTTACCAAGTGTGAAAGAGGGGGTCTGTATATCATCTATATGCAGGGAGGTGGTGCGTCCGTTCAGGAAGGCCCTGATATAGTTATAGGCCTCAGGCCCTAGCTACAGCTCTTGAATGCCTTGCAGGATAGCACTGTGCGTGACCTTATCAAATGCTTTGGTGAGGTCTACTGCCAGTATTGCTTTGGTGTGGCGTGGCATATCACTGAGGATAGCATTTGAAATCTGTAGTAAGGCGTCCTGCGCCGATAAATGAGCTCGAAAACCTAGCATGCTATGGGGATACAGTCCATGGGATTCCATGTGTTGCGTAAGACGGGTGAGGATGACATGCTCAAAGAGTTTCCCCAGACAGGATGTCAGGGAGATGGGACGGAGATTTTGGGCATTTATGGGCTTGTTTGGTTTAGGAATTGATTGATTGATTGAATGTCCTTTATTGAATGGGAAGGCTCATGGCCATGGATGGGGATAAAGGGGAGTAGACATAATCTTCATTGTTTCGGTCGTCACTCGAATCACATTGCTCTAACCAGGCCACTAAGCGAGCCATACTTGGCAAATATCATCTGTGTGTTTGCATCAGTTTCTAGAAGGGAACGGTAGTTCAGGCGGTAGGGTTCGATCTCGGGGCGTCCAGTAGAAAAAGCAGGGCATTCCCAAAGTAAATGAGATATGCCGCCGCAGGTTAGAGTCGTACAGTGGGGGCACGTAATCATTTTCTCCTTATACTGACGCCAGCGGGCCATAATACGTGGCGTGTAAGCCGCATGGGCGATGAGCTTATTCAAAAAGACTTCTTGACTTCGGGTGAGGTGGGTTGTTCTCGTAAAAGGTGGGTCTGGTGTGGCCACCTGCATGCGATGCTGACTGAGGCTACGAAGACTGGTCCGAGTATAGTGCATAAGGGCAAGAGAAGGGGTGAGTTGCCCGCCCAAGGTCGAATAAGGATGAAGCAAGGGGGGTGGGGAAGTAAATGTGGACATCCCACCTGCCAAGGCAGCCGCGGCGTGTGCCGCCGCATTGCCCCCTGATTCGTCCGAGTGACCTGGGGTCCAGTGAATAGCGACAGTTCTGGTCGCGAGTTGGTGGCGTTTAAGGAGGCGCTGTATAGCCGTAGCTGTTGCATCTTGTGAACCCGGAGTAGCGATTTCCTTGTAAGCTTCAAAGGAATCAGTAAGCATACGTAGTGACCCAGTTCCGGTGCAAGGCACTTCTGACAAGGCTCCCCAAATCGCGAGGAGTTCAGCGTGAAGAGGGGTACCCTGAGGTAGATGGCAGGCATAAGCGCTTGAAAGGGAAGGGTTGTCATCGCATACCCAGGCCATAGATGCGAATTCGCTTGTAATGTATGCGTCGGTGTATATGTCAGTCGTATCGGGGATTCGCTCTTGTCGGTGATGGGCAGCTAGGAGCTCCCGGGGAATGACAAAATCGCGGTTTATAGGTCGGCGATGGACGCGTGTGACTACTGGCATCTCCCAAGGGGGAAGTGATGCATATAGGGCTGGTGTTTTGTCGTTACGCTGTTCATCCCAGGCCAGCAGGCGACGCCCCTGGACAGTGTTCTCTAGACGTATTCGATGACGCGTCTGTGACTCGGTAACGATGGTAGTGAGCGGTGGAAGAGCGGCCAAACGCTCAAGTTCGGCTATAGGAGTGTGCTTAGGTAGACCGGTAATAGTGCATAGTGTTGCGCGATGAAGGCGTTCGACCTTAGCGAAGTCAGTCTTCGACAGCTGGAGGACCGGTGTGCCATAGAGGATTTTTCCGACCGCCGCTGCTCTGGCCATCGCACGGCAGGCATGCTGCCGCGCACCGCCGTGCCGGTTGGACAGGCGACGAATAGTATGTAGCAGTGCTGGCCAAAGGCGTTGTAACTGATGAACCCATTTCTGGGGGGTGTTGCAGCTTGATATGGGCAGGCCAAGAATGGGATTTGCCCATTTGAGGAGGTGATGGTGTTGCCTCCGATGTGAAGATGGATCTGCATACTGGGGTTGGTTTTATGTTTTCCGTCGATACTAATCAATTCTGTTTTATGTGGTGCGAGTTCGAGGCCAATTTTGGTTAGTGTATCTTCAAGACAAAGAAGGGCCGCCTGAAGTTCAGTCTCCATAGAATATTTGTCTACGTAATCCGCTGCCTCAGTCCAGACGGTAATATCATCGGCATATATAGCGAATCTTGCGCTTGTGCTGATTTCCAGATTCTCGGCGACGCGTGTCATGGCCAAGTTGAACAATATGGGTCCGAGAATGGAGCCCTGAGGTACACCCCTATCCAAGTAATAGGTTTTGGGCACCCATCCCGGAGCTTTGCCATGTAGCTGAATGGGTCTGGATGTCAAAAAATTGCGGATCCAGATTTGGGCACGATTACTAGGAAAGCGTTTGGCGAGTTCCTCCAGGATAACCTCATGGCGAACATTGTCAAAAGCTTTGTGTATATCGACAGCCAGGAGATAGTCAGGTAGCGTTTTACGATGAGCTCTATTCAGAACTCTTCGCAAAAGCCAAAGGCAGTCATGCGTTCCAAGGTTAGGGCGGAAGCCGGCTTGAGCTGGATGAAATCCAGGACTGACGTATTCAATGTAGTGACTAATCCGGGTATGCAGCAGGCGCTCGATGAGTTTTACAGAGATGTGAAGTCAGTGCAATTGGACGCAAATTACTAGGAAGTCGAGGGTTTTTGCCAGGTTTAGGGATAGGAAGAATAAGAGAAAGCTTGAGGTTATCCGGTACCGTTCCGGTCTCCCAGTAAGAATTAATGATGTCGAGAAGGGCATCCTGGGCTGCCGAGTCGAGATTGCGAAGCTCCTGCCAACTAACTCGGTCATGCCCGGGTGTGGCGCGAGCTCGGCCTCTTCCGAGGGCTGCTTGCAGTTCTCCCTTTGAGAATGGGCGATCCAGGTCTGGATCAGGGTTTCCGACTGGGAAAATGGAAACTGCTGGTGGAGGCGTTATGCTGGCGTGTGGGAAAAAGGTGCGTATAACTTCATCTTCAACATCAGCTGCGTTGCCATTGAGAGGGAGATCGGCGAGAGGTGGTGCCCCGCGTGCCTTGCCATTTAGGCCACGAAAGATGCGCCAAAGTTGTGATAGGCCCGGTACTTGTCCAAGATGGTCGCATGTAGAGTGCCAAGCCTCACTTTGCAGGTGAAGCTGGTATGCCCGGATAAGCTTGAATTGTCGTCGAAGAAGCACGAGATCTTTGTGACGTTTTCCGCGTGTCCGAAAACGTTGCGTGAGGTGATCTGCGCGACGCCAAAGGTTAGCCAGGTGAGCATCCATGCCAACTGTGGAATCGTCACAGGGGATATATTCGAGAGCTTGAGTGCGGGCATCTCGGAGTACAGACAGAAAGGAGTCAATATCCGAGAAGGGGGTCGTAGTATTAGCACGAAACTTGTCCCAGTTGAAAAACGAACGTGTTGTCCGAACGCGAAGACATTTACGATTGAGAGTGAGCAAGATGGGCAAGTGATCACTACCCCAAGAATTAGAAAGGACTTCCCAGCGCCGAAGAAGACGCGGTGATGAGAATGTAAGGTCCAGTGTAGTGTCTGCTTGAGAGGGATGGATCAGGGAGCCAGGAACAGGGTTCTGCCATGACGTTACCTGGGCGGAAATAGGCCGATGCTACGACGAAAGGTTTTTGGCCAGGGGGGAAGATTTTTACTGCAACAATCTCACGAGTGGAAGAGCAAAGGGATTGAAGCGAGAGCTGAGTGGAAGGACAATCGTTTCGGATTAAGACGGCCGCCTGTCCCTCTGAACGGCCGTTTTTATGCTGGATAGTAGGTGTCTGGTAAGTGCAGTAACCAGGAATTTTAGAAGGACCGCGCGTTTCTTGAAGAAGTATGAAAAGAGGACGGCGCTGAGGCACAATTGTACGAAGGGTAGGACCGTTCTGCTTGAAGCTTCTGCAGTTCCATTGAATCCCATGAGCCATAGTGCTCATGAAAGGGGCACAGATTTACGGCGCTTACTATCGTCTGTGAGTGTGGTACGTTGGAACTCCTCAAACATAGTCTGCAGATGGCTCTGCATGGAAGTGAGGGCAGCAGTAAGAGTTGCATTAACTTCCTTTCGCAGAGTTTCTTCCAGCTTCTGTGTCTCTTGGGCGCGTTCCTGTCGGATTAGCCCGAGCATGTGGGTATAGGCGGAATCAGACGCTGTGACCGGTTGCGGCCGGCGGGTAGGCGAACGGCTTTTGCGGCCCTTCTGTGAGCGGCTGCGTTGCGGAGTCTGGGAACGAGTTCGGGTGTCCATTGTTATGTTGTCCTTAGTTATCATCTCCCGGAGACGCTGATTTTCCTGGCGTAGTTCAGATATTTCTGCTCTGAGGCTCTCAATGACCTCGGCTAAACCTGGAGAAGAGGTCTTTTCAGCATATGATACATGTTTGGAGACAGTATGTGAGGATGTCACCTGATGCGTATTCGGATCATCCGACTCCTTAGGTACCGATTTGTCGACAGGCTTTGCATAAGCTCGAGCCGGGCACTGGGCACTCAGGGCGATATGCGTGGAAGCGCCGCAGGCTACGCAATGAGGAAACTGCTTGCAGCCGGGGTCCTCAGGGTGCGGGTTCTTACCGCAATCCAGACAAACGGCGGGAAACGAGCAGTATTTGGCTACATGGCCGATGCGGTGACAGTTATAACATGCGACTGGGCGCGGGCGGTATTCACAGATTCATGTAATCTCGTAGTCGAATACTAGCCGAGAAGGTAATGCGTCTGATGCGAAGGTCAGAAGTAGCAAATTTGTCTTGCCGAGCATGCGTATGTCTGTAATTTCAGCTGTCTCGCAGCGCAGATGTGCCATGATATAGTCCATCGTGAGGCCTTCTCTAATTCTGATCACACCTCGCGTGCTGCCAACCGCAGGCTGCTTCAGTGGGGACGTGTCCACATCGAACGCTTGGACAGAATCCCGCGTTCGCGCGAATAAACGGGTCAATGTACACAGCTTCTTGAAATGCTCAGCGTCCCTGACAGTTATGCGGATGCAGTTAGCAGCAGAATCAAAGCGGAGAATGGCCATATCCGAAAAATACTGAGACGGAGCGCTTTGCTCTATTGCGTTGGTAATAGCCTGTTTCGGGATGTTTGTGACATGCACTTTGTTAAGTGGCCTGATCAGAGCAGTGAAATGAGGACGACTCACCCGTTCTGTGTGCAGACGTTGCGGGGACACTTGACGCTTGCGATAGGTTGAAGTCATGCTGTATCCTGTAGTTGTCTTAACCTGAGCAGGAGGACTTGCAGAGACAGTCAGAGCTGCGGCATCCATTTCCTCGTGCACCGTCGGCAATAGCGGGTAATCAACGCTCCCTGTAGCTTGTGGCGTTTGTGGCGTCGGAGGCAGCGTTCGGCTGGATGCGAAGTACGGCGCCGCGTCCATCTGTTCATGCCCCGCCGGTAAGAGCGGGTAATCACAACTTCTCGTAACTTAGCTTGACTGTGGGGTTGTAGTCGGTGTAACCTGTGGCGTTTGTGGTGTCGGAGTCAGGGTTTGGCTGGATACGTAGTATGGCGCAGCATCCATCTGCTCGTGACCCGCCGGTAATGGCGGATAATCGGAACGCCTTGTAACTTGGCTTGACTGTGGGGTCGTAGTCGGTGGTTGGCACGGAGTGAAGGTCGCCGGGCGTAAAATTTTGAAGGTCACATCTTCCGGATGCGCTGTGGCGGCAGCGCCGCCCGGCTGTGGCCCGGGAGCAGCCCTGGTCGTGGTGGGCCCTGAGGGCGTCGATTAGGCTTAGCCCGTCAGAAACGCTAGTCCTTGAAAGCTTCGAATCGAACAGCGAGAAAATAAAATTGTTGCAAACAGGTGCCGAACACCTTCACTGACCGTTTCGAGTGGGTTCAGGCCATATCGGGTCTAAAATCCCTTAATGGTTGTAAAATGCGAAACGAGCCACTTTGGTTACCGCTAGTGAAAACGAAGAAGAAAATTAAATTATGTTCAATCTTGGAGTTTGGAGCAGCCATCTTTAGGAATGAATATTATTTTACCGTGCTTCTATTAATCCGGCAGCTGCCCCGCTTCCCAGCACTCAAAGTATTCAGTGAGCAGGGAAATAGAACGGTCATCTAGGTTTCTGAGCATGACATTGGTGATTTTGTCCTCTCCACGGGTTGAGTTGCGTAGCTTAAGGAGGGCTGCTCTAAAAAATTCGCAAATATCTTATAATCCACGTTGCATAAGGATATCGGACGGTACTCTTCAACAGTTTTCAACCGACATGCGTCTGTGGTTTTCGGGATTAGTATGGTCTGACCACAGGAGGTAGCAGCGACTGACTGATGCCGCTGACGCGTCTAGCGAGTCAAGGCGACGTGGATCTGTCTTTCGGCTTGGGATGTAGCGAGCCGGCGCTTCGGCAACCGACTGATTGATTGATTGATTTATAGGAAGGGAAGGGCGCGGTAACTGTCTCACTTGTTTTCTGTGGACACCTTAACCACGCCGTAAGGGAAGGCAGGAAGGTGGGAGTGAAAGTGGAAAGTGAGAAGAAGGAGCCGTAGGGGAGGGCTACGGAGCAATTTTGACCACCTGGGGATCTTTAACGTGCGCTGACATCGTACAGCACACGGACGCCTCTTCGTTTCGCCTCCATCGAAACGCAGCCGCCGAGGTCTGGTTCGAACGAGGGTACTCCGGCACAGTAGTCGGGCGCCTTACCACCGCACCACTCCGGCGGGTTGGCAACCGAACACCGTTGTCGCCAGGCAGAAGGGGGGTGGGGAGAGGGATGGACGGGCGGCAAAGGGTGTGGTAGAATGGCGCGCAGAAATCGGAGAGCACACACGGTCGCCGCCACGCTGAAAGAGATGGGGGAGGGGAATGAACGCTCGCTGCCCCAGCTGCGAAGCTGGTTACGAGGGACAACGGCAACGACGACAACGCGAACCCAGGAACGGCCGCCTAGTAGTTTAATGTTGAAACGATGCCATTCGAGACATTTTTTGAAAAGCGTTTTTTTTACCATGATTAAAAAGTTGTATATACGCAAACTACATCAAAATATGATGGTTTTCTTTGTGAGTGTGTGAATTCTCGGTTACGGCACACGTTACCCTGCAGTTATTATAGGTGTGGGCGCTCGCATTATTCAGGGGTTATTATCTTTGCAGTGTGTGTACCATGTGTGGTCATGTCTTCCATTTGAGCTGTGAAGCGTGCCTTTCATACTTGGTTCTCAGTAATGGAAAGGCACAGTATCTGTCACACTTGTTTGTTTGGACGACTCAATCGCGCCGTAAAGCAAGAGAGGCAGGAAGCTGGGATTGAAAGTCCACTTGAGCTGTGAAGCGCTCCTTTCACAATTGGCTCACAGGAATGGAAAGGCGCACTATCTGTCACACTTGTTTTTTTTGGACACCTGAATCGCGCCGTAAGAGAAGGTCAGAAGGTAGGAGTAAAAGTGGAGCTGGTTACGAGGGACAACGGCGACGGGGACGACGACGCGAATTTCCAGCGGCGAGCGCCAAAGAGCGGCGCCTTAGAAGGTACCGAAAACACTCCCAGACAAACAGGTTTGGTTAAACATTTAGGGAGCACGCTTCGGCACTAGAAACATTCTCACACATTCTGTAGAAAAAATGCGCCAGCTCCTTGGTTTATTCGCCACAGTGCCAGTGGCCTAAGGCGACATATGTATGAAATGCTTCATAATATTCGTTTGGCCAACGTAGCAACTGTTTGGTACGCAAAATGCGTTCCATAATATGGCCATGGAGTGCGCATTTGCATTTCAATCCTAATGGAACTATACTCTGACTAGAGTCCAGAAAAAACAGGGATTTAAGATGCTAAGCGGAAATGAATGGAAAAGGCGTAAGGCTTAAGCATGCAAGTTTGTTTTCGTCATTCTCACTAATGACGGTGAAGTGTAGTTCACAAAGATGGTTGCCACGGCACACAGTCTTACTGTAAAAAAAAACAAACAGCTAAAGTCTCAAACTGGTTTTCATGCATATTTGTTTGCTCGAAAGCCAAAACAACCAGAGTAAAAAGCGCTGGGTACGAGAAGAAGCATTTGAAATAATGCACACGGTAGAAACAAATTGAGCTTGTAGCCCTTTCGCAAAAGCAATCGGTTGAAAACAAGTTTTAACGACTGCCAGCAATCACTATGCTATCCTGCAAGAAGGTTTGCAATGGCTGAAACTGTTACATATATCCAAGATAATGTGTTAGGAAACGTTTTATTAGACATTAGACGTTCACATTAGACCTTCATATGAGCGGCGACAAATGACCGAAATAAAAAATACACATGACTAACAACAACGGAAAGTGCAGATAAGATACATCCTAAGGAACTAATACATCACAAATCAGTAATTACATTCAGAAAAAAATTTGTCAGTTTGTGATGATGATATATACGATTGTGAATGGCAATATACATGAAGGTATAAACAGTGTAGAATAATTTGCGAAATAAAATAGATATAAACGTGTACAGCAATCACATGTACAGTATGTATTGCACATGTGGGTTGCGATGTGAACAGTGCACATATATATTTGCATAATATTGCAGGTACCAAGGTTTGTTAAAAAACCACTAAATAAAGTACTCGTCTATTCCCGTTGCTAATTTTTTGAAAGCATCAACGCGCTTATGCAGGCGTGCTAGTACTGATTTCGTACGCCTGGTGTTGCTTCAATTGGAGTGCACTATGAAATATAGCATGCTGCGACGGAGCCAAAAATTGCACATTTTTAGACCTGGTAAGCATACTATTCAAAACCCGATAGGAGCCTCTTAGTATATAGAGAGCCTAACAGTGATTTCAAGAAAGTTACCTATGTGATATTAGTCACCAAGCTTGATGGTTACCATGTGTTGGCTGAATTAAGCGATAACATGTACAGCTTGTTCAGCCGAAAAGGCCATCGGCGTAGTAGTAGTCGGCACCGCTAATCAGGGGCTGTGTAAAAAAAATCGTATCATGGAAATTTTTAGTTCTAGTGGTTGATCATTGGTTGATGCGTGATAGGTAATGAGCAGTTATTGAAATACTTGCAATAAGTTTTTATTTGATAATACCTGGTTTGATAATTTTAAGAAATAAAAATTTAGAATAAGGGATTTCAAAGCTATCAAACTGCTCAGAAAGTGCATAATTGATGTCAAATTCATCAAATATTTAAATAAAATAATTAAAGATATAAAAAATGCATTCAAATCTGCAAAACTTCTCGGGTGGAAATCTAATATAATTTGCCAAATTAAATAGATATAAACGTATACAGCAATCACATGTACAGTATGTATTGCACATGTGGGGTGCGATGTGAACATACATATTTACATTATATTACAGGCACCAGGGTGGGCTAAAACCACCCGGACACGTACATCCGACACGGAAACAAAAGGGAAAGACAATTGACGAAGGAACTCTCGCTCCCCAAGGTAGAAACGTTCCTCAGCCAGAAAGCTTACTAGTATCTCCTTCCGTTGACGCGCTAGGACAGGGAAAAGCGCACATCGGCGCCGGCTGGATGCGACAGCCTCACAACGATTACGTCATAACGCGAAAGAGCCAGCCTAGAATCAGCAATCATGCAAAGCGACCGCGAGGACAGCTACCATTAATCTGAAATCGGTTAATACCTAGACTTATGAAATTGGGATGAACTGCCCTCCAAACAACACGAACTACGACGCATTGCTGGGCCATGTTACGATTGTATTCCTGAAGTGGGCAGTTGGGGCACTGCGCGGTCCGCACTATACACCATCGTGCAGCCGCCGATCTCGTGTAAGAAAAACCCCCGACTCCAAAAGCCACATGCAGTCACGTTAATGCCCTGGCAGAAACGACGCTGTGAGTGGTAACCAACAAGTGGAATCCGCCCTTCGCCTACGTTCCACTGGCATCAGCGGAAGTAGTAAGGTTCCCATTGACTCCACTACTCTACTCGCCGAGATGTCTAAGTCAGGGCTCACATGGCGGTCGTGGCGACGAAATGCCACCATACACGAATAAAAAACAGAGATCCGGAAAGCCTGAGGTCCCCTGTTGAGTGGTGTGTCAGGGATACGCTTCCTACCACGTGTGCCTAAAAAATAGAAGGCAAGCACTCGTGCTGGACACTCATCATCCTGCAGAAAACGAAGAAGGTAGCGTAGAGCCAGCAGCCGACAGCAGACTGACAAAGGGAAGGCAAAACCACCCTTCGAACGTGGCTGGCCGAGTGCCGCACGGCATACTAATTCCGTGCGACCTGCCCAAAAGAATGAACTTAGAACTTACAAGAGAGCGAAGGGAGCGCAAAGTTCTGAGGAGGAGGAATCAACATTTATTAAGCCCGAAATAATTCGGTGGTGCATGCTTGCACCAGACGGGGTGGTTCCCTAGTTGCGGGACCCATATGTTTCCAGCAGCTCCTGGCCCCTGTCTGTCAGTGCGAGCTGGATCGATAGGGCGGGGCTGGACAACAAGGTCTCCCATCGCTCAAGGGGTTGGGGATTGGGGGTGTTGGCGGGAAGGGGAAGAGGGGGGGTTTTGAGTTGTTTGCATTCTGCCAAAACGTGCGGCAGGGTGCCCTTTTCTTTTTTACAAAAAGGACAGAGCATGTCGTGTTCCGCAGGGTACATGCGGCTCATCAATACGGGATGCGCAAGCGATCCCGCCTGCGCTCGGCGCAGGATCGTCTGTTGTTGCCTGGTGAGCTTGGGGTGCGGTTCTGGCAGTCTGCACCTTTCCTCTCGGTACATACTTGTAATTTCCCGAAAGCTGGTAACCGGATGCGGTAGCTCTTTCGGCTCGTTCTCGCCCCGGATTGACATTTCTCGGGCATGGTAGTCTGCGATGATGTTGCCTGCTACCTGCGAGTGAGCCGGGACCCACACGAGCTCTATAGCTCTTCCCGGAGGCTTGCACTTGGATAGAATGGCTCGGGCCGCGGAGGATATTACCCCTCTGCGGAAGCTTCTGTAGGCTGTCTTTGAGTCAGTGACCACGGTGTCCACGCTCGGCTGTGCGAGTGCGAGGGCCATGGCCGCTTCTTCTGCAACTGCGGCGTCTGTTGTCTTTATGGACGCGCTGACGATCAGCCTGTCTTTTGATGTAACCACCACTGCTGCACGGTCACTGTGTTTTCGGAGCGAGGCGTCCGCGTAGAGGACCCTGGGGTTCTCTTCCAGCTTCCGGGCTATGGCTTTGGCCCGCGCGGTGCGCCTCTCGTCGTCCGTGCCCGGCGTCATGTTCCGGGGAAGGGGTTTGGTCTGAATGGCCGTCTTCCAGTCTTCCGGAAGGGCTTCCTTGAGGGGTACTGGCTCAATCTACCATCCTATCTTGCGTAAGACGGCTCGTCCGTGTTTCGTATGACTGAGCCGGATTCTCTGATTCGAGAGGTGGGCTTCAATGAGCTCCTCCACCGTGTTGTGGGCGCCCATGTCCAGCAGTCTTTGTGTGGACGAGTATATGGGAATGCCCAGTGCTTGCTTCGTTGCCTTACGAAGCATCGTGTTTAGGGTGTCCCTATTCGCCTTCGTCAGCTGGAGATAGGGGGCGGAGTAGGTAACCCGTGACACGACGAATGCGCGTATCAGGCGCATGACATCGTCCTCTTCGAGGCCTCGGTTTCTATTAGATACCCTTCTGATCATACTGAGTATCTGTTCGGTTGTAGTTTTGATCTTTGTGACGGCGGCGTGTGCCTTCCCGTCGGCCTGAAGTAGTAGGCCGAGGATCCTAATCTGCTGTGTTGGCTTGATAGCCGTTCCGTCGATGGTGACGATCACGTTCGGCGGCAGCTCTTTCTTGGATTTTCCCGGTTGGATAATAAGCAACTCTGATTTCTGGGGAGCGCAGCTCAGTCCGCATGACTTTGCGTACTCGTGCACGGTTGTTGCCGCCTTCTGCAAGGCTTCCTCCATCCAGGCATCAGAACCGGCTCGAGCTGTCCACACCGTAATATCGTCGGCGTAGAACGCATGGTCCACGCCTTCTATTTGCTTGAGTAGACCGGGCAGGGGCAGGAGGGCCAGATTGAAGAGCAGGGGCGACAAGACCGATCCCTGTGGGGTGCCCCTATCACCCAGCTCGACAGGGTCTGACTTCTCCTCCCCTATTCTGATGGTCGCTGTTCGGTTTGACAGAAATTCTTTGATGTAGTCGAATGTCTTTCGGCCACACCTGGTCATATTCAGATTCCGCAACACGCTCGCGTGGGACACGTTATCAAACGCTCCCTTCAGGTCGAGGGCGAGTATCCCGCGCGGCGTGTGCCTCGTTGCCGGCTTGACGACCAGTTCGTGAAGTTCGATCATCACGTCTTGGGTGCTGAGATGTTGCCTGAAGCCGTACATCGTCTCCGGCATCTGATCTGTTTCTTCGAGGTGCTTCTGCAGCCGGCAAAGGACCATACGCTCCATCATCTTCCCCGCGCAGGACGTGAGGGAGATGGGCCGCATGTTGTCTATCGTGAGGGCCTTGCCGGACTTTGGAATGAAGCAGACCTCGGCGTCCTTCCATTCCTTCGGCAACCGCGAGCTCTCCCAGGCTTCGTTGATGTGCCCTAGGAGGCCGTGGGCCGCTTTACTGCTCATGTTACTGAGTAGTTTGTATGTTATGGCATCCCTGCCGGGTGCACTTTTCTTGTTACTTTGATCTATCGCTGTCCACAATTCCGTCATGGAAAACGGCCGGTCCAGGTCTTCGTTGTCGGGTCCTTCGTACCTCTCTGGCTCCGGGTACTGTCCCTTCTCTGTCCTTAGGTACTTCGCCTTCAGGTCTTCCAGGAGCCTGCGGCCGTCTCCCTTGTACATGTTCAATACTTTGGTAAGGTTGCGATTGGTCGCAGTTTTGCTACTCAGCGGGTCGATCAGATGCCTCAAGAGGCACCACGTCTTCCACGTCGAGAGCTTGCCCTGCAGGCCGTCGCAGGTCTTCAGCCAATTCTCCCTGCATAGTTTGGCCGCGTGCTCGGCGATCTGCTTGTTCAAGGCTGCTATGCGCTTGGCCAGCTTTCTGTTGTGCCGCTGACGTTTCCATCGCCGCGTTAACGAGTGCCGGGCCGCCCACATGTGGGTCAGTCTGGCGTCCACGTACGGTGTCTGCGAAGTCGTTGCGATTTATTGGGTAAATTTTTGGAGGGTCTTCTTCTGGTCCCTCGACCATTCGGTGTAGGTCTGTTGTGTTTCAGCTCGTCCCGATTCTTCCTCAGACGCCTCTTCTTGTTCCTGGGTGAACTTTCTCATCTTGTCCCAATCCGTGATCCGCGCTGTCCCCAACACAGCCCGATATCGGGAACCTCGGATCGTGATGCCGATCACGCTGTGGTCAGAACCCAGGTCCACTTCTTCGCTTCTCCAGGAGACGTCTAGCGTTCCCGATAACCACGAAAGGTCTGGCGTAGTGTCCCTCGCGGCACTGTTGCCTCTTCTGGTAGTTACGTCAGGCTCGTTCAGGAGGGCAATCTCGTGATCCTCCATTGCTTTGGCCAATGCTTTTCCTCTTTTTGACTGGAACTTATAGCCCCATGTTGTGTGAGGGGCGTTAAAGTCGCCAAGGATCAGGAGCGGCCTGGTCCCCGCCAACCCTTTCGCCTGACTCACGATGCGGTCAAATTCGTACTGCCGTTGTGACGGCCGACAGTACGCGCTCATTACAAATAAATTGCCCGCGCTGCCAATTTCTCTTGCATGAATTTCGACCAGCGTGTGCTCGCACCCGCCCTGCGCCGTAACATGTTGAGTTGCCGCCACGTTGCTGCGAACGAGCACCGCCGTTCCGTTCTCCGTGGGGTCCGTGTAAGTGACGTACCCCGGAAGTCTTGGTTTCCCGTTCGTCTCCTTTAGAGCAATTACATCAGGCTTGTTGTCTTGCCCGTCAATGTATAACATTAGTTCCGCTTCTTTGTTGCGAATCCCACGGCAGTTCCATTGGTAAATCACGGTGGTTTCCCCCCCAGTCTTCCCGTGCTTCTTACTTGGCTTCTGCATCATCCTTTCCGGCTGTCTCAAGTCGATTGCGCCTTTTCGCGATCGCGTTTTTTATTTTTTCGGCCCGCTCCTTTTTCAGGGACGCGAAGTGGTTCCTCACCGATGTTGAGGCTACTTTTAGCGCTTGACGTTTGTGCTTCGCCGATGGCGTCTGAGGCTGACTCTCGACAGCTTTAAGTCGGTCGTCTATTTTGCTGAGCCTTTCGTTAATTTGGGAAATTGCGGCCAAAATGGCCATAAGCTCTCCTTCTCGCGGGATCTGTGTCGTTACCGTGGTCGCGGTCTCTGCGTTCGCAGTTTCCTCTCCGCTCGCGGGGCTCTCTTCGGCGTCCATCGCCTCTAGGTTATTTGCTGCACGTTGCATGGCCTCAGCCTCTCCAGCTGTCCGCCCTTGGCGGGGCGAGGGGGGGCCCTCCGCGGCACCTTGCGCAAGCCTGCGGCGTTGCTTGTCGCCGTGTTGTCTTGGGGTCCTGAATTTGCCAAGCTGGCGTTACTCGCTAGCGTTTCGATCTTATTCATAAGCGCCTGTATTTGGGCGTTCTGTTCCTGGATCTGAGCGTTTTGGCGCTCTATGATCCTCTTAAGCTCTATCACTTCGCTACTGTCCTTTTTCGGATTCGCTTGTGAGTTAAGGGGTTGGGAGGGGGTGAGGGGTGGGAATTCGGTGTCGCTGGTTAGAGCGACGGGAGACCTGTTGGTCCGGCCCACCTTTTTCTCGGCGATCCCTCGGTGTCCGGTTGACTCTGGCGACTGTTGTTGACAGCCACTGTTGTTGCTGTTGCGGCCCGGCGTGTGTGACCGGCCCCGTTGTTTGGAGGCGCTGCGGTGGGGTCTGCGGTGGGCGCTGCGGTGGGGTGGGGTCCGCCTGCAGGACCTCTCTTGTCTTGGTTCCTTCTCCCGATGTCTTCTTCCTCTGCTCGGCGCCGTTCCCAGCGCCGCCGGCGGACGACGTAGGGTGTCTTGAAGCGGACTTTGCAGGCCTTGTCCGCTGTCAGGTGTTTGCCTCCGCACAGGCCACAGTTCGGGACACATTCGTGATCTTCGGCGGGGTTGGAGATTCCGCACCCTCGGCAGATCGTGTTCTAAGGATCCTGGCACACGTCCATTCTGTGGCCCACTCTTCCGCACGCATAGCATACGTCGATTTGTTTTCTATGTAACGTGCACTCCATGAGCAGGTTGCCGTATCTCACGTATTTGGGTACTTTATGCCCTTCGAAAGCAATGACGACTGATCGGGTCTTACCGATCCGGTTTGCCTGTAGCGCCGTTGGGTTATGCTTGTGCACAACATTGTCCTGAATATCCTGGGCCGTATCCTCGAGCGGGATGCCCCTTATGACGCCCTTCACCGTGCTGTGGGGGGCCGTTTCGTAGGTACTTACTTCGTGTGCCGTGCCGCGTATGTCGATCCTTCCGACTGCAGTGTATAGGTCGGCGTTCTCTCTCTTGGAGGTGCTCACCACAACGATATTCTGCTGGAGGTTGGGGCACACGACATCTTCACTTGCTTCATTGCCGGGGATCTGTGCCGCCGCCACAATTGTACGACTTAGTTCAACGCGGGTCACGTCGCTCACGTGGAGCCCGCCTCGTGGTCGTAATACGATCTTTATGTCGCCGCGCGGCAAGTCTGGCATGCGCGCGCCCTTCAACAATTTGCCCTTGTTTATACGTTTCGCCCTTGAGTGACGTGTATCGCTGCCAGTGGCAGCCATGGCCTTGGCGCCATCTTGGTTCGTTTGAAGTACGGCCTTTAGGCCTAACTTGCCCATGCCTTTGTGCCTGACCCTCTCGCCGGCAGTTTTCCAGCCTTGCGATCTTGTGCACTGATCCGGCGGAATTTCGACGCCGTCCACCTCTACTCGCATAGCTGTAGTTATCTTAGGTCAATGCTCACTTGCGTAATCACCGATGATTCGATGTTCCGCTGGCGGCCTCACCGAGGCTCGGGCTGGGCCTACCGCTCCTCCGGCCAAGGCCGGAGTCGACGTTAGGCCCAGCTGCGGGCGTTCCTCTCGGCACACAAAAGTCCTTTAAATTTGACAAAAGCGGTTACCTCGGAATTCGAGTTCCCGGTGGTCCACACAACTTCATGCATCCGGTCGACGCACTTTCATTAAGGTGCGACTCAAAAAATCTGGCAGTTCAATGAAAAAAACACGGAGCCCAGGTGAAACGCGTCCGCTCGCTCCGCAGGAACGCCAGCAATTCGCAAAGTTCTGAGAGGTGGATGCGCTACATGTGCGAGGTACCACGCGTATGACGAGGTGTGTGGGAAGGCGCACTTTCTGTCTTTGGCAAGGACCGTGAGCATCAGCTCACGCGCACTCCTTGCGCTGAAGCAATTTTAAATCTGAGCGCGCGCGACTAAGCTGCATATTGGGTTCTAGACATTATAGCGTTTCGAGGAATTTAACAAAAAGAGTTCCTCTAGTTTATTTTCTACACGAAGTTTTAACGTCGCGTTTTGGAAAGTGTAAATAATGCATATTTGATTCTCCTTTGCATGCACCCAACTTTAGATAACAGCTAGCCCCATTACCAGAAATGAAACGTGACAAAATTATGAGCACTGACATATTCTACACGAGGCACAGCAAAACTTTGATAGTGTTTGATTTGTGCCGTGCAGTCATTTGCGTTTTCTTGTATGGCTTGAAGGCGCAGTCTCTCTAGCACTTCGTTGCAATTACAATGTCCACAAATGACGCTGCCCTGATCGCGCCCAGATCCAGATAGTTTTCTGCGCAATCCCAAGGTCTTGGCCAAAATGGCGGGTAGAAGGAAGCTGTTGGCGCTGTCTGCGGGCCCCTACCTCAACTTTCGGAGGATGGAAATGGGTTGCTTTGTTCACAGGCAACTTTAGAGGAGGTCCACAGTACGTTGAGCGCTACGAACAAGCATTCATCTCCAGGCCCAGACAGGCTGGTAACAGGGTTTCATTTAACCTTCTTCGAAATCATTGGCCCTCGCTTGCTCCAAATTGTTAACATCTTTCGGAAAGTAGCATCAAACCGCCCTTGTTCAGCTCAGTACGCATCGTCATGCTTCCGAAGGAGCGTAAGGTACCGACGAGTCCATCTTGGTGACCAATTACCCTGCTCAAAACCGATTGTAAGATGGTAGCTACGCATCTTGTTCGGAGGATCCGGTACCATATGCAGGATCTGATATCCCTATATCAGTCTTGCGCGGTTTCCGGGCGGTCGGTGTTCGCCTCAACTCTAACGAGAGATGTGTTCGCGTACGCGTGCGCAAAAGACTTGACAGGAGTCTTTATTGCAGTAGACCAAGCAAAAGGGTTTGACAGCATGGAGCACAGCTACCTTTTCGCTTTGTTGCGCTTATTTGGCCGATTACAGGATTGCATCCTTGTTGCCCGCTCTCTGTACGGATATCTTTCCAACGAACTACTCCGTAGACTTCTGTTACGTCTTTTGCGCATGCGTAAGCGAACACATCTCTCGTTAGAGTTAAGAAGGCGAACACCGACCGCCTGGAAACCGCGCAGGACTGATATAGGGTTACGGATATCTGTCCAGTGGACTACTGCCCCGTCGGGGTAGTGCAGTGATAAGACGCCTGACTACTGTGCCGGAGTACCCGGGTTCGAACCCGACCTCGGCGGCTGCGTTTCAATGGAGGCGCAACGAAGAGGCGTCCGTGTGCTGTGCGATGTCAGCGCATGTTAATAATCCCCTGGTGGTCGAAATTACTTCGTAGTCCTCCACTACGGCTCCT
This sequence comes from Amblyomma maculatum, assembly GCF_055883805.1. Classification (NCBI taxonomy): domain Eukaryota; kingdom Metazoa; phylum Arthropoda; class Arachnida; order Ixodida; family Ixodidae; genus Amblyomma; species Amblyomma maculatum. The sequence continues at coordinate 96,222,696 of NC_139353.1, forward strand.
CTTTAAGTGACCTAAGACATTTGCGGGTGGGCCTCAAGCAAACTACTGTATACTGTACCATAGTGTATATATTTCTTATATTTTTATCTACCCTTTTCTTTCTCCCTATCATTCACCTCTTTGATTTCCTCTACCTTCTCCTCACTATCCCTTTATTTCCGCCGCCCCAGTTCAGGTGCTTCAGATATCAGATACCGGGGCTGGCAACCATCTTTTCTTTCCTTTTGTACATACAATAAATAACCACTACCACCACCACCACCACCACCTTGCCCCCACCACAAGAGGCGTTGACCTACCGTCCCAGCCCCGTAAGGTCAGAAACTGCCACCCTTCACCACCTCTTCAACCCCCCGCCGCCTCACCCGGTTTCTGCTGCGCTGGCATACACATTTCTTTGCAGTTTGGTCAGATGGTTTGCCATGCTAGAACTGATGCATTAGACTCGAGTCTGAAGGCATTGCGTGTCGCATTCCACGTTTGTGCTTCGCGTTCCATGTAAACACCGCTCCCCCCCTTTACACCCCCTCTCTGCCCTCTCTTGTTTTTTTTTTTTTTTTTACAGGTGTTGCAGTGTCGTCAGGGAGGAAACGGCGCTCCAAATGTGAAACAGGCAGCACAGTCTGCGCCCCGCCGGGGTGGTGCAGTGGTAAGACGCCCGACTACTGTGCCGGAGTTCCCGGGATCGAATCCCGGCCTCGGCGGCTGCGTTTCGATGGAGGCGAAACGAAGTGGCGTCCGTGTGCTGTGCGATGTCGGCGCACGTTAAAGATCCCCAGGTGGTCGAAATTATCCGTAGCCCTCCACTACGGCCCCCCTTTCTCTCTATCCACTTTCACTCCCACCTTCATCCCTTCCCTTACGGCGCGGTTCAGGTGTCCACAGAGCAAGTGTGACAGATACTGCGCCTTTCCCTTCCTATGAACCAACCAACCCAACCCAACAGTCTGCGCCTGCGATTTGTAAATGAGGATATGTGGAGAGCCGTGGTGGCTGCTTTTCGGTGGAGGCGAAAAGCAAGGAGGCCGTTTACTGTGCGATATCAGAGCACGACAAATAACTGCAGGTCTTCGATATTTCCGGAATTCTCCACTACGGCGCTAGTCACAGCCTGTGTCGGTTTGCGATGTTAAACCCTGCCAGATACAAACCACCACCTTCATCTTTGTTCACCAAGCTGTGCTCACGTACGTACTTGACGTAGCGGTAGAGCTCGCAACCCATTAGCCGTGTTTGCGAACCCTGTAAATTCTTGCAATTTTAACTTGATAGGTTTATATTGTTAAAACTTTAATTGCAAAATTAAAGTTTTAAAATTAGTAAAACTTTATTTGCAAAATTCCAGCTAGCACGTAGAAAGCTCAATTGCAAAGCTATTCTTCAGAGCATTCGTTGAAAACTTCTCATCAAACCTTTGTTGACTTCGGACTTGGATTTCTTCCTCGCCCCCACCTGAAAGATCACGTGGAGGGTAAGCTAATTCTTGAACACAGAAGCTGCAAGTTTGAAGCAGATGGCGCTGTAAATCCTTCCCTCAAATCCTGTCGCCCGCTCCCAAAGTGTTTTTAAGTTCGCTTTTCGGTGCTCGGTTTCAGTTTCTGGTATATGATATACACGTACTTATTATGCCTAAAATAACCGCGCTCTTTAATAATATGATGTAACTTATACACTAACTCCTGAATTTGTGCCTCAATTGTACGACAAATTCTCATTAGCATACATCTGTTTTCTTTGTGCCTACATGGTCACTTTGGCTGAGAAATTAAAATTTGACTGCAAGTTTACAAATTATGCTCTCCTCTGTAATAAAATTTCGCACTTAGCACTGAGCGAACGCTGCCTGCTTTGAATCCGACGTAACATTTCATGATTTATCTAATTTGATTGTTTTCTATACATTTGCCGAGAAATATTGAGACTAGTAATATTGTATTGGTAAACCTTATATCCTTTACACACTAAACATCAGACAATATAAACTGGAGTGATTAAAAAAATCTGATTCATCTATAGGAAGGGAAAGGCGTGTTTACTGTCTCACTTGTTTTCTGTGGACACCTCTACCGCGCCGTAAGGGCAGGGAGAAAGGCGGGAGTGAAAGTGAAAAGGGAGAAAGAGGAGCCGTAGTGGAGGGCTACGGAGTAATTTCGACCACCTGGGGATCTTTAACGTGCGCTGACATCGCACAGCACACGGACGCCTCTTCGTTTCGCCTCCATCGAAACGCAGCCGCCGAGGACGGGTTCGAACCCGGGTACTTCGGCACAGTAGTCGGGCGTCTTACCACTGCACCACCCCGGCGGGGCAAACTGGAGTGATTATTTTGGCGAGGAGGAAAGTAGCCTCAAAACTGGAATGCGCAGCGCCACTCTTCTATGTGGGGACGTGGTATAGTAACCACTATGGTGCCCGGGCATATTACGCAGAATGCCTATCCACTCCGCATTCTTTTGCACAAAAAACATCCTCAATAGCCGAAATGTGTATAGGAACGCAGTATAGCCTAGTTAGCTGCCATTGTGCAGTTCCTGGTAAGAGATGTCCAAAGCGAAAACTTGCTCAACAAGCGTTGCCTCCTTGCAGTATTAGGCTGCTAAAATAGAGGGCCGGCATGGTGCTTCATCGTATTCAGATATGTGGCGCAAACAAACACAAACACAAGAGAAGATACCCTCAAGCCGTTATTTTCGGCATGGTGCTATCTGCAGTTTTTTAATACCCTGTACACTTCTCTATATACCCCTAAAACTATCTTGTGTTCCTTTTACCCCTATAAATATTTCCTTTGCCTCTCGTATCTCTTCAATGCGTTTCATTTCGGTCGCGCACCGCTTTGAATATATAGCACCAGCCAAGTGTTTCTTGTGCATGCTCTGAACTCTTAGTTATAGATAAAGGACGATGAAAAATTAGTACAGTTTTAGCATAAATAAACATGATATTAGTGAACCCTTCACAACATAATTACGGTTGGTAGAGCTCTTCGTCAAGGCGCGATTGCTCCGAGCTCATGTACCTCTGTCGCAACTGACGTCATGGCTGTTTGAATCACGAGATGGAGCGGTGTGACGTCAATCACGTGACCAATCACAAAGCTCCACCCCATTCATCGCGCTCGCTAACCATATTGAAACGTTACCCGAAATGTCAAAGATCACTCAAAGGTTCAGGGACCTGACCTTGTGGTGCGACACCGATGTGGTAAACAAGGTTAGCTGAAGGACTTAGCTGTGGTGGGGAATGACCATGCGTGGCCTCCGGCTTGTTAAAGGTCAAATTATCAGACACTGAAGCGCGGATATACTAAGAGTAGTGAAGTGTTCGCTTCGAAACTGAATACCAGCACTTAATTTGGAAACAAAAAAAAGGGTTTACGAGGGGGCGTATGGAGAAGAAAAATGATTTCGGCGCAGTCACCTCAAATTTATGAACATATGAAACACAATTCATACATATTACAACCGAAAACCGCAATATATAATTACTAGGTTCTCAAGAGCAACAGTTCCAGTTCAGTCGTTCAGTCGTGTCCGACTCTTCGTGACCCTATGGACCATGTCACGTCACGCTTTCCGGTCTCTTACTATCTTCCTAACATCACATAACTTCATCTGGAGTGCCTCGAGGATGCCATCTAACCATCGCGTTCGCTGCCTACCCCTTCTCCGGCGACCCTCAACCTTTCCCAACATCAAATCTTTCTCCAGCGACTCCTCTCTTCTCATCAGATGACCAAAGTAGCTGAGCTATAACTTTAGAATTTGACCCTCCAATGAGCAGTCAGGGTTTATGGTCGACAATATCGACTGATTTGATCTTCTGGCAGTCCAAGGAACTCTCAAGAGTCTTTGCCAACACCGCAATTCAAACGCGTCAATTCTTCGGCGGTCAGCCTTTTTCACAGTCCAACTCTCGCATCCATACATCACAACTGGAAAGACCATAGCACGAGTTGTACGGATCTTGGTTGGCAGACCAATGTCTCTGCTCTTTACTAGGCGGTCAAGGCTAACCATTGCTCTCTTTCCCAGAAGCAGGCGTCTCCTAATTTCATGGCTGCAGTCTCCTTCCGAGGTAATTTTGGAGCCCAAGAAGAGAAAATCTGTCACAGCTTCCACTTCTTGTCCATTGATGCTCCAGGACTTGATAGGGCAAGACGCCATGATCTTCGTCTTTTTAATGTTCACTTTAAGGCCAAACTTCTCACTCTCTTCTTGTACGCGCATCAGAAGTCTCTTGAGTTCCACTTCATTTTCTGCCATTAAAGTGGTATCATCCGCATATCTAAGGTTGTTGATACGTTTTCCAGCAATCTTCACTCCAGCTGAAGACTCGCCCAGACCGGCCTTCCTCATGATGCACTCTGCATATAGGTTAAATAGGCAGGGCGACAGTATGCAGCCTTGCCTCACTTCTTTCTCAATCGGGAACCAATCAGTAAGATCATGCCCAGTTCTGACTGTGGCCTCTTGTCCTTCATACAGGTTCCTGAGGAGACAGATGAGGTGAATTGGGACTCCCATCTCTTGGAGAGCTTGCCACAATCTGCTGTGATCTACGCAGTCAAACGCTTTCGCATAATCAATAAAGCAGAAGTAGATGGGTTTCTGGAACTCTCTTGCTTTTTCCATGATCCAGCGAAGGTTGGCAATTTGGTCTCTAGTTCCTCTGCCCTTGCGAAACCCAGCTTGCACGTCCGGAAGCTCCCGAGCCACATACTGCTGCAGCCTACATTGGAGGATTTTCAACATAACCTTGCTAGCATGCGAAATAAGCGCGATCGTGCGGTAGTTGGAACAATCTTTGGCACTGCCTTTCTTTGGAATGGGGATGCAAACTGAACTCCTCCAATCCTGTGGCTACTGCATGGTTGTCCAAATCTTCTGTCATAATGTATGCAGAATGTTAACAGAGTCATGGTTGAGGTTTTGAAGCAACTCAGCTGGAATGCCATCAATTCCGCTAGCTTTGTTCTTAGCAAGGCTGGCTAAGGCCCGTTCAACTTCACTCTTCAGGATGTCCGGCTCGAGATCAGTAATCACAACAGTCTTATGTTGGGTTTGCACATTCGGGTCCTTCTTGTACAGTTCTTCTGTGTATTCCTGCCACTTCTTCTTTATCTCTGAGGCTTCAGTGAGGTCCTTGCCTCGTTTGTCCCTTATCACGCCCAGCTTAGCACAGAAGCTTCCTTTGATATCTTTGATTGTCTTATACAGAGCTCTTGTGTTCCTTAATTGGCTGTTGTCCTCAACTGCTTGGCACTGTATGTTCAGGAAGGCATTCTTATCTCTCCCTACTATTTTCTGAAAATCTGCATTGAGAACCTTGTATCTTTCTCTTTCCCCCATAGCTTTTGCCATCCTTCTTTCCTCAGCTATTTGCAAAGCCTTTTCAGATAGCCAGTTTGCTTTCTTGCATTTCTTTTGCTTTGGAACTACCTTAGTAGCAACTTCTTGTATTATATCACGAACATCAGTCCACATCTCTTCGGGCTCTCTGTCTTTTAGACCTAGTTCTTGAAATCGATTCCTCACTTCCACAGCATATTCTAATGGAATTTGATCCAGATCATTCCTGAAAAGCCTTCTAGTTCTCTGCGTTTTCCTCAATCGAAGCTTAATTTTGGCAACAAGAAGCTGATGATCGGTGCCACAATCGGCTCCAGGCCTTGTTTTTACTTCTTGTATAGCGCTTCTCCATCTCTGCCGGCAAAGAATATAATCGATCTGATTCCTGTACAGACCGTCCGGTGAAGTACATGTGTACAGGCGCCTCTTCTGCTATTGAAAATGAGTATTCGCTATGGTCAGGTTGTTTTCTTAACAAAACTCTACTAGCCTCTGCCCAGCTTCATTTGGCTCAGGAAGACCGAACTTGCCTATAATTCCGGATATTTCTTCACTCCCGACCTTAGCATTCCAGTCTCCTATGAGAAAAACGACGTATGATGATGGGGTGCGGTCTAAAAGGCATTGTAGGTCCGCATAAAATCTCTCAACGTCCGCTTCTTCAGCAGTAGTGGTCGGTGCACAGACTTGGATAACTGTTATGTTGAAAGGGTGACCTTGGATCCGAAGTGAAATCATTCGGTCGTTTTTGTGGGTGTACCCTAGCACTGCTTTGCCCATTCTTCTGTTTACTATGAGAGCGACCCCATTCCTTCTCTTGGATTCGTGCCCACAATAAAAGACATATTGGTCGCCGGAGCTAAATTCTCCCATTCTGGTCCACTTGAGCTTGCTGATACCCAAGATATCAATGTTCAATCTGTCCATTTCTCGCTTGACGACATCCAGTTTACCTTGCGACATAGATCTTACATTCCATGTTGCTATGTGATATATCTCCTTGCAACATAGGAATTTCCGGTCGCTTCCCGACACATCCACAACTGAGCGTCCTTTTGGATTTAGCCCAGCCTCTTCATTCGTCCTGGAGCTACTAGGAATCGCCCTTTGTTCATCCCCAGTAACATGTGGGACGCCTTCCAACCCGGGGGGCTCATCTTCCGGCTCCATACCTTTATTGGTATTGTGACTGGCCGTAGGGTTTTCTTGGCAGGAAATACTGGAGTGGGTTGCCATTACCTTCTCCAGTGAATGACATTTTGTCAGAACTCTCTGCCGTGACCTGTCTATCTTGGGTGGCCCTACACAGCAGAGCTCACGACTTCATCGAGTTTCGCAAGCCCCTCCGGCACGACAAGGCAGTGATCCATGAAGGGGCTCAAGAGCAACAGCGCTGCAATAATTTAGGTTGTGTGAAGATGCCGCTAGAGTTCTTTTCTAGCTGATAATAAAGCTGAACGTGTTAGTGGTAACAACAGACATTCTTCAAATAAGTGAAATTCGTCACAGAATAAAGAAATCGTTCATATAAGCAACCTTTGCTCAGGCCTATAGGGGCATTATTCTAGGACCAACTACCAATGTTTCGTTTCATCTGGCTAGAAGTCAGCATGACGGCAGCATTGACGGAAACAGCTTGCGGTCAGTCACAAAAATTATCATCATTTATTGCCCCTTAAAGAGCCCCGAAAGGAGACAGTACATAATGGGGGGACATCGGAATAAGTAAAATGGTCGTTACTATACAGTCACTGTCAGTGACAGCAGAGCAGGATACAAGAAAAAATAAATTTAGAAAAATCCTGGGTATGGGCGTTGACATTAATGAAATGACACAAAAAGGTAATGCGCAAACATAAAAGCAGGTCACTTCAGGCTTTCTGGTATGATGTCAGGAACTGCCTGAACTTACATGGATCGGGTTCTTTACCAATGCATTATGGTTGTCAATTTCATTTTAAATGGTCCAGTATAGATGGTCCGTCTTTGATGGTGTCAATGCAATTCGCCGCAAGCACCAGCAAAACCGTTGCTGCATCATACAGCAAGCGCTCAAGTCCAGTCTTCAAACAGTGAACGCCACGGACGCCTGAAAATCGGGGTTTCTTTATCTAAAACATCGAGCGATGCTAGACTTCTGGCCGAATGGATCCGAAATATGTAAGGCATCCTTAAATAGTAATTCTATTAAAGTTGTAAGAGCAGCACACAGTAGCTACTCAGTAAGTAAACAGTATGTACATAATTGTTAGGCCTAACAAATGTAGCGCTACTGGCATTGCTTTTCAACCTGTCGTTATGAAACAGCTACGTTGACCTTCTTCCACTGCTCATACTGTTGCGGTAGCCCGTGCCTGGCGTTGAATAAAAGCCTGCTTCATTGCCTGCCGGCAGGGGGTTTGTCACTACCACTCTGAGCGCATAAAGTTGCACACAACCTGTAGTCAGGCTTGTATTTCATGAATCGATGGGGAGCACATTTGACCCTATCAGGCCGTCAGTTCCGGTCATTTCTGGCAGAATGATTTCGGCGGGATTTTGCTAAACCTTCCAGCGGCCATGAATTACAGCCCTATAATGACAATTCCTCATTCAGTTAAGCCCTACAATTCGAAAGTTGCTTATAGCAAGTATTCAGAGACTTGGAATGGGAACAGTTAGGGATAAGGGTAGATGGGGAATACCTTAGTAATCTGTAATTTTGTGAAAAGATTGCCTTGCTAAGTAGCTCGGGGGATGAAGTGCAAACAATGATTGATGACCTGTACAGGAGAAGTGGAAAAGTAGGCTTGCTTGAAAATCGGTATTCAGAACAATAAGGTTATCTTCAACAGCTTTGGGAAGGAACAGCAGTTTACTTTAGGTAGCGAAGCACTGGAAGTAGTAGGCGGTTATGTCTACTTAGGACAAGTGGTAACCGCAGATAAGGGCCCCGAAAGTGAAATAACAAGGATAATAAGATTGCGATGGAGCCCATTTGTAAAGAACTCGCAGATTATGACTAGCAGGATACCTGTATCGCTCAAGACTAAAGTTACAACATGTGCATCTTACCTGTACTCACCTATGGGGTTGAAACGCGGAGGCTAACGAAGCGGGTTTTCCTTAAATTAAGGACCACGCAGAGGGGCATGGAATGAACAATAATAGGGGTAACGTTAAGAGATAGGAAGCGTGCAGAGTGTGTCAGACAAATAACTCAAGTTACTGACATTGTAGTGGAAATCAAGGGGAAATCGGCATGGACATGACATGCAGTGTGAAGAGAGGATAACCGATGATGTGTGTGTGAGTAGGGGGGTGTTGATGTGTGCCCAATAGATATCGCAGGCCGTACGCGCGTGAGCGAGCTGCCTTATAGTTATACTATATATAGTTTGTATCAATATGGAGCAGTTTTTCACTTCAAAGTATACGAAGATGTATTCGCAATCATCTTTATGACACGACAATCACGTGTCATGTTCTTTTCCCCGCCGAGTAAGGCGATACGTTTCGAGTAGTTGCGTTAGTGTTTTCATAATGCCATCCTACCACGCCTTCAGATAGGTGAAGGCAGCTGTCAGGCGCGATTTTCTCCAAGAAGTTTGGCTCTGTTGGTAAGTTTTCTTCAACTATGTTTGAATTAAATAATTAAAATGTATTCACTGGTTGCGATTTGAAAATTCAATCAGATTAGGAAGATGCTACACACAACCAGCATTGTTGCACTTGCATCTTGAATAAGTAGTGCTGCAAGAAACTTGGCCAAAAGGCCAAAATAAATCGAATCACTGCCTTCACACCAATTTTCAGGTTGCCAGCTGTACGAGGTCGTTTCGCCGTACACGCACGCACGCACGTCGCAGCTTCGCGCAGAGTATTGCCGTATCCGGCGGAAACGTAGCGAGACCCGTGACGGCGCTGTTCTGTTTGTGTTGAATTTCTTTCATTTCCATAAACATACAATGTATCGAGGATTTATAGAAAAAGTTATAACTATCAAATGCAAGCGAGCCTAATAAAACTGGCAACGACCATAGTCTGTACCACGAATATTAACAATAAGTAGGCTTTACCATGTATACCGCATTGCTACAAAGGTGATGCGACCTATGGATCCGGCACTAGCTGCAAATTACGAAAATTAACTCACAGATTGCTTAAAGATTCTGAGGACAGAAGAGATATGTGCTATTTATCTAAAGAAGCCTGTTTTCAATATAAAATGCAGCATTCGTAACCCATTAATAAAAACATTCCGAATACAAAAATAGAAGAGCAATATGTATCGGAAACACGTACAAACAGGGTAAGGAAAATTTTGGGGAGCATGCTTCGTAATTTGAAACTTTCTCACACGTTCCGTGGAAAATATTGCGACGGTTTCCTGTTTTCATGCACTAGTGTGCCGGTAGCTTGAGGTTGCGTGTGTATAAAATGCTTCATTATATTCATTAGGCAAACGTTGAAATTGTTTGATAGGCAAAACGCATTGTATAATAATATGGTCAGGCAGTGCACACTTGCGCTTAAGTCAAACCAAACTATGAATAGAGTCCATACAATAACAGTAAGTCAAAATGGTAAGCGGAAAAGGATGAAAAAAAGGAAAAGTATACAAGTTTTGTTTTTAGCACTTTCACTCATGGCAGTGAAGTGTAATTCACAAAAAAATGGTTGCCACGGCATACAGTCTACAGGAAACATATTGTCCCTGACAAATCATCGATAATAAGCGCACAGCCCAAGGAAGCTGCACACCGGTTTCTTGCCAGCAGGTGGAGGAAATTGTGCGAGTGCAGCTGTTTTCTCCGGGTCTGGCCGAACACCATCCTTGCTAACGATGTGACCTAGGAACCGCAGTTCCTCGTAGGCGAAGCGGCAGTTCTCTGGTTTTAAAGTTAGTCCCGATGATTTGATGGCGTCCAACACTGTCTGCAGCCGTTTGAGGTGGTCTTCAAAGTTTGACGAGAAGACAACGACATCATCCAAGTATACCATGCAAATCTGCCACTTCAAGCCCGCCAGCACAGTGTCCATTACTCGTTGAAATGTCGCTGGTGCGGAGCAGAGGCCAAATGGCATCATCTTGAACTCGAAAAGGCCGTCCGGTGTGATGAATGCGGTCTTTTTGCGATCTCTTTCGTCGACCTCAATTTGCCAATATCCGCTCTTCAGGTCCATCGATGAGAAGTACCTTGTATTGCAGAGCCGGTCAAGTGTGTCGTCAATGCGGGGAAGTGGGTAGACATCCTTCTTAGTTATGCTATTCAAGCGGCGGTAATCGACGCAGAAGAGAAGTGTGCCGTCTTTCTTCTTCACCAAAACGACTGGTGCCGCCCAGGGGCTGTTGGATGGCTGGATCACGTCATCACGCAGAATTTCCTCAACGTGATCGCGTATGGCCTGGCGTTCTCGTGGCGATACACGTTGTGGTCTTTGACGTAGCTGTCGAGTGTTTTCGTCCGTGATGATGTGATGCTTTGCCAACCGCGTTTGCTGCACCTTCGACACTGAAGAAAAGCACTTGCTGTAGATTTCAAGAAATGTGCGAATCCGGTCTTGTCTGTCTCGGGGGAGCGCTGGATTAATGTCGAAATTGGGCTGCTTGGCTCGAATGGGTGCATCGTCTTCAAGGTGGCTGGGAAGCGCGAAGATTTCTCGGGTGTCCACTAGCTCGTCAAGGAAAGCAATCGTCATGCCCTTGTTCAGGTGCCGGTATTCGTCGGTGAAGTTCGTGACGAGCACATCAGCTTGTCCATGACGGAAACGGACGATGCCTCTATCCAGTAACAACTGAGTGTTTCCTTCGACAACCCCTTTCGTGATTTCGAATTCTGTTGTAACCACAGGAACGATGACGCTTGATCGGGGCGGTGCGGTCAATTCTCCGTCGAGGACGTTGGGAGCGACGTGATGCGTCGAAGTTCTCGTAGCAGACATGGCTTTGTCGGTCGAGAGCTTGATGAGTTTGGATCGGAGGTCGATGATCGCTCGATATTCGTTGAGAAAATCCATGCCCAGAATCACATCGCGGGAACAGCGCTGTAGGACGACGAAGCTGGTAGGGTAGGTACGTCCATTTACTGTAACCCTTGCGGTGCATCGCCCCGACGGCGTAATATGGTTACCACCAGCGGTGCAAATTAGCGGGCCGTCCCAAGTGGTCGTCACTTTCTTGAGGTGGGTGGCGAAAGCTCCACTGATGATAGAGTAGTCGGCACCGGTGTCCATTAGGGCGGTAACCGTGCGTCCGTCGACAGCAACCTCAAGGTCGCTTGTTCGCGTCCTAGTATTGCCCGTTGGCTTCGGTGTTTGATCTCTGCTTCGTCTTGTGCTGAGGTCGAGGCCGGGGCACACCGTCGTAACGTCGCTGGGCGGCGGTTTCAACTTGAAGTCTGGTCGTGTTCTCGTCGACGTTGTCGTCTTGTGGATCGGCGATTTAATGGCTGCGTCGTCATCACTCCTCGTCGGGGATGGAGGTTCTTCGTGTTTTCGCCGTGAAGCAACCTCACCTCCAAAGGTTGCTCTGTTTAGTTTCCCCTGCTTCGGCTTTTTGTTTCCCTGCTGTTTAGTTTCCCCTGCTTACGCGCACACTCTCATCGTAGTTACGGCCTGGCGACGCAAAGCGGGCTCTGTACGGCGATGGAGACCTGAACCGACAGCTTGGGGGCGCAATCTCACCGCTACGCAGATTGTTGTCAATTTCTTGCGGTCGTTCACCTGGGCATGGTCGTGGAGCGTTGACAGCAAATCCGCTGAGACCGATTTGTCGGTACGGGCAGTGGTGCAGAATGTGGCCGGCCTCACCGCAACGGAAGCATATAGGCCGGTTGTTTGCTGTCCTCCAGGCGTCGGATTTCCTGGGGCTTAGGGGTCGTTGGTAGGCTTGGCAGGCGGGGGCCAAGGGGCGGCTTTCAGTAACAGGACGGTAGCGGCGAGGGCTTGGAAAGTCATCCCGTCGAGGCGCAGGGCGACGTAATGCTGCAGCATAGTTCATTGTTGTTGCCTATTGTGCTGAAACTGTCGCAGCCGTCGCTTTAGGAACGCCCAGCACCTGCTGGACCTCACTGACGACGGCCGCGAGCGTCGCCACCTGGGGTTGTTGCGATGATGGAAGCAATCGGCTTAGCTCCTCTCGCATGATCTCCAGGATGAGGTCCCGAAGGTTCTCTCCGCTGGCAGATGCGCTGGGGTAGTGACTTGAGTAGTCTGGTTGAAGTGGTCGCTCGTAGTGGCACATCCGTTTGTCCAACGTCTTCTCGATGGTCGATGCTGCACTTTCAAATTCTTCCACAGTTTTCGACGGGTTCCGGACAAGCCCTGCAAAAAGCGACTCTAACGCCTCGCATTAAGAATTTCACTCTCTCCCCTTCGGTCAATTTAGGGTCGGCGCGGCGAAACAGGCGCTTCATCTCCTCAACGTAGACCTGGACGGGCTCGTTTGGTAGTTCAATTCTTGATTGGAGGAGGGCCTGAGCTCTATCTTTTCGGACAGAACTTGCAAAGGCGATCAAAACTGTGCTTTGAATATCTCTCAATCCTTGAAAGAAGTCTCGTGACTTTCGAACCAAACTCGGGCATGCCCTTGAAGAACAAAGTAGACTTGCCTGAGTTTCGCAGCGTCGTTCCAGCCGTTGAATTCTGCCACACGGTCGAAAAGGTCCATCCAGTCTCCCGCATCTTCATCCGGTCGTCCATGCAAGCAGGGTGGCTCACGGGATTGGACGAAAACAACCGGTGCTGTAGGCTGGGCCACTGCCAGCGTCGATGCCTTCCGAGATCGAATGGGGTCCGGCAGCAGACCGTGTTCAGGTTGGAGCCCTTGAAGCCAGCGACTGGTTCGGTAGCCTGTTGGCTGGTCCTCCAGAGTGACAGGAACATGGCTTGGGTCTTCGCTTGAGGGATCAAAGATGTCACCTCCACCAGACGTCACGTAGTGGTGACAAGGCCGTTGACACCAAAAGAAGACACAGACTTGATGGTACGGAAATTAACTCTTTATTGGGATGACTTGCGCCCGCAGAAGAACTAAGCAACTCGGCGGCGGCGACAGCAACAAACGTGCTCGTCGATCGTCGAACAAAGAATGCCTGTCGCACACATCAACGCTAAATTTAAAGGCGGCTGCGAACCATCTAGATAACGTCACAAACTATTACTAGTACAGCCTGGAACATTGTAGAAGCATACACGACTGGTCGGAATCTTTGAGACAGATCTCAGCGCATCGTTCGCGACAAAGAAAATGATAACGCGTCGTATCGCGACAACGTGCATGAAGAAACAGGGGATACAGAGTTGATAAGTGCGCCAGAATAACAATGATAGGGCGCATGCCATCGGCTGTCGAACAGGAACAAATAAAGATTTAAACAGTGCGCGGCAATATATTCAATAAGCAGGCAATTAAACTTCCGAAGACCTGCTTTCGTGCACAGTGTTTCCTTGAAAGCCACAAGGACACACTTAAAAAACGTCGGGTACAAGTAAAAGCATTTTGGATAACGCGCAGAGTAGAAAATGTCAGTTGCTTTTTTTTTTTCAGGAAACCGCGGCACTTTAGCTGAAGCGACCAGTTCAAAACTAAGTTTTAGCGCTTGCCGGTATGCAATTATACAATTACGCGAGGAAGTTCCCAATGGCTGAAAATGTATCCGAAGAAACTTATCACACTCATAACGAGCCATGTCGGAAGGCACGCTTCCTGCCTATGGCAAAGAGCTCAAGCTTCAGCTCAAGCGTGCCCTTTCAGTTGCAGCAGTTTGAAATCTTGCACGTGGGTAAGTTGCAGGTTGGGTTCTACACAGATTTAGGTTTTTTTTTGTAATTTTTGCGGTAAGAGTTCCTTTGATGTATTTTCTACAAGCAGTTATGAGGTCAAAATTTCTTAACGATGCGTTTCGTAGAGCATAAATCGCACATAATTTGTTCACCTTTGAATGTACGAAATTTTATATAACAGCTAGATACATTATGAGATACGAAACGTGAAAGATGGATGGGAACTGACATAATCTGCACGTAGCCCAAAAAAACTTTGCGAGATCTCGATTCGTGCTGTGCAATCATGTGTGTTGTCTTGTGTGGTGTGAAGGCGCCGTCTTGCTTGAGACTTGATTTCAATGACATTTAACTTTAGGTTTGTAGTCATGGGTCCAGACGGACTTGTAACCAATTTTTATTCTACTTATATTGAAATCGTCGGTCCTTCTTTACTTAAGCTTGTAAATTGTTTTTTCAAGAGCGGCACCAAGCCACCCTCGTTCAATGTCGGCCGTATCGTTCTAATACCGAAGGAGGGCATGATGCCGTCGATCCTCCTTAACACCGACTATACACTTGTAGCCACATTGCTGGTCCGTAGGGTGCGAATCTACCTTAAGGACTTAGTTAACCCATACCATTCCTGTTCGGTACCTGGACGATCGGTGTTCGCTTCGCTGACACTGACGAGAGACTTCTTCGAATACGTCTGTGCCGAACGGATCACTGGAGCTTTTGTTTGCTTGGACCAGGCAAAGGCCTTAGACTGCGTATAACATGGTTACTTGTTCGCCGTGCTCCGCTCATTTGGTTTTCCTGACGAATTCGTTCAGCTGCTACGCGGCTTTTACACAGATCTTAGCAGTGAACTAGTACTGAATGGCCAAATTACCGCCAGCTTTCCGATTACGCGGGGAGTGCGTAAGGGGTGCTCGCTCTCGCCGGTACTGTTCATACTTTCGCTCGACCCGCTGCTGCGTAGGGTCGCCGCGGACAGGCGTATTCGAGGTTTTCCATCAGTAGGACAGGAGACTGTGGTTGTATCTGCATACGCGGACGACATTTCACTCTTCGTGCGTGACGATGACAGCCTCATTGTTTTTTTGAACATCTTTTCAGAATACACAGCTGTATCAGGAGCGCAGCTCAACCCGAATAAAAGTAACGTCCTCCGCTTCGGTCAGTTCAGGGGCCCTTTAGCCGCCGCCGTACCATTTGTGGACGCAGTGCGTGTACCTGGCGTGCTGCTTAAGCCAAGCGGAGTCTCCCCCCGGACATGGGACGTAGTTCTCTCGCGAGCCACGCACACCCTTTCTGACACAGCGCGTTTCAACCTCGCGCTCGATGCTAAAGTTAGTGTCGTCAAGATACGAGAGGTGCGCTTTTACCTTTTATGTGGCGCGTGTCGCAACAATCCCGCGCCGGGTGGTGAACAGACTCGCGTCCCTTATAGGGACTTTTGTTCGGGATGGCAGGACAGCGCTAGTCGCCCGTCACATCCTACACCTTCCAAGGAGCAGGGGAGGTCTTGGCCTTCCGTGCATTCCGACAGTGGCTCGAGTACTCGCGTTACGGCTTTTGGAGACGCTATTAGCTGACGAGTCCTACCCTGGTCGCTCGATCATCCTGCACTGGATGAGCACTGCGCGTCGTGTGCTTACACCAGAACAATACCTTGGTCCACAAGCGGACAGACCTCTGCCTTTTTACCGCGAGGTTGCCGAGATAAACTCGACTCTCGGTGCAGACCTGTCAGATGTTAATGTAGGCGACCTACCAGCCATACGCATCAGCCAATTATTAGACGTTCGCAAGCTTTCAGCTGATGAGCACCGAGAGACCGATGTACGCAATTGGCGAGCGTGGGCAGCTTGTCGGCTGCCAAATGAAGTGGGAGATTTTGACTGGCTTAGGCGCTGGGGCGTCCTCCCCGCGAGACAGCGCCTTGCCAGATGGGGTGTTATACAGTGTGTCAACTGCGATGCTCCCGAGAGCCTCGCGCATGTTTTTTTCGAATGCGCAGTTGCGAGAACAATGTGGCGACTCGCATATAGGAAGTTTAACGTCCGCATGAACCCCGGCGTCTGGCGCCGGCGTTACCCTTTGAACACCTTGTGTTCACTGTGGTTCTGTTTGTGTTGTGGCGTCGCAGGTGCCTCGCTTAGGCGCGCCGAACTCCCGCCCGAGCAATGTACCCAGCCTTGCAAAGGCTGTTCCTCGTCGTCTGGAAATATCTGTCTGGACAGTTAGAAACTGACGGCGAGACGCGGTTTCTGCAGCGCTAGCTGGCACACGCGCTTCTATGTTGTACGAGGCAGCAGACTTGAGATGCTTGTCGTCCTTTATTAGAACGCTCCTCGTTTATACTGTTTTCCCCTATCTGGGGAATAATGTTATTTTTCGTTTATTATGGATATGTAACCTATAGTGATTTGTATAGTGCTTTGTTTTGTAAGTAATGTGCGTTTTTGTATGTATGTATGTACCCAATAAATTCTCTTTTTGTAAGCTATTTAAACAAAATATGTTCTGCACAGTAGACATTAATACGCATTATGATGCCAAGCCTGGTAAGGCTACTGCGATAGCATCATATTGTCGTGGCGTCCCGTACGGGCATGCAAGGGTGTTACTTAAAGCTAGGCAAGGTGAACAAACGGCATTCTCTGAGCGCTGAAAATGAGGATTAGCGTGAATACGAAAAAAAACACACACTGACGGCAAATTGCTGAGATGCCTTCTACCTGCCGCTGTAAAATGAGGAATACTCTTGAGAGCGCTTAATTCAATTTAAAGGGCACAAAGCTTATACTGCCTTTAGCAAACTTCGGTGCAGAGGGAGCAGTTAACGCAGAGTGCTCGATCTGTGCTCAGAGAAATTATGCACCCGCACTTTGCTGACGGCGCATTAACAATAGATCACTCGATGGCAGGCATATAACCTCACAAATGAATAAAGAAAGTGGTGCTGAATACAGTATTCCTGCTATAATATATAGATGTTTTCGCAGCATGCTACTGCAATGCTCTAGACTGCTTGCATGATTCTATTAATACGCAAACGCACGATGTTTTTTTCCCGCCTAGCCAGAAACAAGGCTCTGCTTCAAGCACATCGTAAGGGCTGCCATATCCAGACTCGATATTTCCATACATGAGGGGCGCGACAATGCAAGCACAACCATTAGTCTCGATGCGCGCACAACGGCGGCGAGAATGAGTGTTGCGAAATTCAGAGCACTATTTAAAATATCCACTCGAGTGAACTCTTGCAAAGCCTACATAGTAACTATGCTGTAGACAATTAGCACAAGAGGCATATTCCTGCGAAGGTTTGCACGCTCGATATGTTATATGAAATTCCGAATCAATTTTCGCTCTAAATATAACATTCTGCTGTATCGTCGGCGCCGATTTTTTCCATTTCTGTAGGCGCACGCCAGTTCAGTATGGATAGCTATGTTGTTGAATGCAATGTCAATAATCCTTCAACTCCATACCTGCTCGTCATAGTGTCGTAGGACGTATGCGATATCTAGTGAACGGGATGCTTTGTCAAATGAAACACTTGAGCACTTTTTGGTGCCGAGTTAGGGCATTTCGTTTACATCTTTCATATTCCTTTTAATTTTATTGGTCGAGCGAAACACGATTATTTTGGCGACTCGCAGTACCAAATGCAACATTTCGATCCGCCGTGCATTATCGGCTGCCCCCCTAGCTCTGTGGCTAGGGGACTAGATGGCTGGACGAAAGTGCGCGGATTCAAATCCAGCCGCGGTGGATGCTTTTCGATAGAGGCGAAAAGCAAGGCGGCCGTTTACTGTGCGATGTCAGAGCACAACGAATAACTGTAGGTCTTCGATAATTCTGGAATCCTCCACTACGGCGCTAGTCATAGCCTGTGTCGCTTTGGGACGTTAAACCCCGCAAGATACAAACCACCACGTTTATCCTTGTTTACCAAGCTGTGCTAGCGTACATTGCGTGATGTAGCGGTAGAGCTCGCAAACCATTAGCCGTATTTTGCGAACCCTGTAAATTCTTGCAATTTTAGAGCGATAGGTTTATATTGTTAGAATTTTGTAATTTTAAATTGCAAAAATTTCAGCCAGCGCATAGAAAGCTCAACTGGAAAGCGATTTTTGACAGCATTCGTTGAAAACCTTTAATCAAACCTTTGTCGAGTTCGGAATTGCGTTTCTTCCTCACCCCCACCTGAAAGAAGAGGTGTGAGGATAAGCTAATTCTTGAATTTAGAAGCTGCAAGTTTGAAGAAGATGGCGCTGTAAATCTGTCCCTCACATCCGTTCGCCCGCTTCCTAAGTGTTTTTAAGTTCGCTTTTCGGTACTCGGCCTCGGTTTCTGGTATAATATTGCCACCTAGCGTTGCCAGGTGACGCATGACTGAGGTGTGAAAGGAGGACGAAGTTGAAAAGGATGACAAAGTGTCGCTTGCGTGTTTGCGTCTGTGCTGCTGTGTTGTTGTGTCTGGGCTACCCCCTGCTATCATTGGTATCCTTAGTCACCGTGTACGTGACATTCTGGTGGAGCTGCTGGGTAAAACGACCGCCTATGCAAACGTCTCCTTCTACAAGACGTCGCGCAAGCCCTTGCCATTGGACACCCCAGTGCATCGCGCCAGTCGACGGCTCCAGGGACTGTCTCCGGAGCTTCAGCCATTAGCAGCCGCAATGACATCCAGTGCTTCTGCTCAGCACGTAACGGGCGTCGCACCGGCCTGTAACTACACCTTGCAGGCCCCTCGGGTACCAAAGTCTTTCTATGGGGACCTCTTTGAGGATGTGGAGGACTGGTTCCTTGAGTTTGAACGTGTCGCTGCTTTCAACCAGTGGGACGATGCTGCCAAACTAAGGAATGTCTACTTCAGCCTTGAGGACGGCGCCCGTATCTGGTTCGAGAACCGAGAGCAAGTATTAACTTCTTCGTGGCGGGAATTCCGTCGTCAACTGCTCGAGGCTTACACTAGCGCGGATCGTCGCGAGCATGCAGAACGTACCATTCACTCTCACATCCAAAGGCCGAATGAGAGTGTCCAAGCATACGTCAAGGACATGGCGCGCCTCTTCAGGCGAGCCGATCCCGCCATGTCCGAGGACAAAAAGGTCAGGCACTTGATACAGGGTTTGAAAGAGCAGCTGTTCACAGGCCGTGTGCGAAACCCACCGTCGACTGTAAACGGATTCCTTGCGGAGGCCACCACAATGGAAAAGGTGCTACAACAACGTGCCGTGGCTTATGACCGACCTTTTCATACAAGCACAATCGCGGAATCATTTGCATCTTCCGAGCGGCATCCCGATGCATTGCATTGCGCGAACTGATTCGCAGCGTCGTGCGCGAAGAACTAAGCAAGTTCTGGAGCACTCTGCAGCAATCGCCAACTTCCGTTTCTGCTATAGTGCGGGAGGAGGTGCGGCAGGCACTCAAGAGCCCTCTTTCGCCTGTAGTTCCGAGCCCGCCATTGCTGTCGGGGACCGACAATCGTCCCACATATGCGGAAGTTCTGCAGAGTCAGGCTCCCCATTCACCACCGCCCATTCTCGCGTCACCTACAGTTCCGCTGCCCTCGGTGCAGCCAGTGCAGAACTTCGACAATCGTCCGCTGCCCCGACGCAAAGCCGACATTTGGCGCACGCGTGACCGCCGTCCGCTTTGCTTCCACTGCGGTGAACCAGGACATCTCTACCGGGATTGTCCGTATCGACGCCTCGGTCTTCACGGCTTCCGCATCGACTCGCCTCCTCCCCGGTTTGGTCAACGACCCCGAGTTATTAAGGAGTACCTGGCGGAGCAGCGTTCTTCATCTCGTTCGCAGCGTCAGGCCCGATCCCCTTCACCAAGGCGCTCCTCCTCGTTCACCCACGGTTACTCGCGAGAGGACCAAGGCCGCTCGTCTAGCCCTCATCGGGAAAACTGAAAGCAGCGACCTTCGGGGACGAGGCCGCTGGTAGTCGCTGCGTTGAAGACCTCCCGTCGTCGCCGCTTCGATCCGACCGCGAGCTGCTGGTACCGTCACCTAGGGAAGCAAAAAGCGTTTCTCTGGAAATTGCGGTTATTTTAGACGGTCGCACTACGATCAATGCATTAGGGGACACCGGTGCCGATTATTCAATTCTGAGTGGTCGCATGGCGACTGTTTTGAGGAAGGTGCTCACTGCTTGGCCAGGTGTGTACCTTCGAACGCCGGCGGTCATATAGTTACACCAAAGGGGATGTGCACGGCTCGCATTCAGATTAACGAGCGTATGTTCGTCGTTAGTTGCGTTGTTTTAAGTGACTGCACCCGTGACCTTATCCTCAGATTCAGATTCAGATTCAGATATACTTTATTTCCTCGGCATTGACTGTCTGCGGGAGTACGGAGCAGGTATCGACCTGCGAAAAAGACTCGTCACGTTTTCGACGGGACAATCTACCGAACAAGATAGTAGCATTCCTTGCAATGCCGCACTTCTTGTTTCCGCCGAGAGCGTCTCACTGCCGCCGCGAAGCAGTACTCTTGTGGAAGTTAGCTGTGATGATTTCCGTACCGGTGATGCTGTAGCGGAGGCGAACCATTCACTCCTGCTTGCTCAACGAATTTGCGCTCCCCGAAGTTTATTGTCGTTTCACAATGGCCGGGCTGCACTCCTTGTCACAAATTTTTCAAATGAGCACCGGCACTTGTTCCCGGGGACTGCTATCGCTTTTGCTGACCATGTTGCGCACGATCCGGTCTGTTTTGCATCCACGGCAGTAGAAACTAACGAGCGATCTCTTGACAACCTCGAAATTAACTGTCACTTGTCAAAGGAGAAACGGCGGGCCTTAGAGCAACTGCTGCTGGACTTCAAGCACTGCTTTGCTTCTTCCTCGAAGGTTCGTCAAACGCCCATCACACAACATCGCATCATTACTTATGACGACGCTCGCCCAATACGACAGCAGCCTTATCGTGTGTCTGCCAAAGAACGAGAAGTGATCCAGACGCAGGTTCAGGAGATGCAGAATGATGGTGTTGTGCAGCCTTCACAAAGTCCGTGGTCTTCACCAGTAGTCCTGGTCAAAAAGAAAGACGGCACTCTTCGATTTTGCGTCGACTATCGGAAATTGAATAATGTGACAAAGAAAGATGTATACCCGTTTCCGCGCATCGATGACTCATTGGACAGATTGCGACGTGCGAAGTATTTTTCATCTATTGATTTAAAAAGTGGCTATTGGCAAACCGAAGTAGACGAAAGAGACCGAGAAAAAACCGCATTCGTCACTCCAGATGGCCTATATGAATTCAAAGTACTCCTATTTGGATTGTGCTCTGCCCGGCTACATTCCAAAGTATGATGCACACCGTCCTCACTGGCCTCAAGTGGTAGATCTGTCTTGTGTACTTGGACGACGTAGTTGTTTTTTCCGAAACATTTGACCAACACCTCGAACGCCTTTGAGTTGTCCTGGAAGCCCTCCGTTCTGCTGATCTCACGCTGAAGCCCCAGAAATGCCACTTCGGGTATACAGAACTCAAGTTCCTCGGCCATGTTGTAAGCGGTGATGGGGTGTGCACGGATCTCGATAAGACTGCTGCTGTCGCACGATTTCCCGTTCCAGCTAATAAGAGGGCTGTTAGCGCTTCCTCGGCCTGTGCGCATATTATCGGCGTTTCATTGCGGACTTTTCTCAGATCGCAGAACCTCTGACGCGCCTTACAAGGAAGGGCACCTCCTTTGTGTGGAACTCTGAGCAGCAGATGGCCTTCTCTTTGCTTCGTGAGCGCCTTCAAACATCTTCTGTTCTGGCGCACTTCGATGAAGCGGCTGACACTGAGGTGTACACTGACGCCAGTGGTATCGGTCTTGGCGCGGTCGTTGTTCAGCATCAAGACGGGTTTGAGCGAGTAATAGCCTATGCTAGCCGCACTCTCTCTCGTGCCGAAATGAACTACTCCACCTCAGAAAAGGAATGCCTGGCGGTCGTATGGGCTACTATGAAGTTTCGCCCATATCTTTACTGCCGGCCATTAAAAGTCGTCACGGACCATCATTGTTTGTGCTGGCTGGCAAATCAGCGAGACCCATCTGGACGACTTGCGCGCTGGAGTCTACGGCTTCAGGAGTTTGACATAACTATTGTTTACAAGTCCGGCCGCAAACACGAAGACGCCGACACGCTGTCACGAGCACCCGTTGACACTGGCGATACTACAGCAGATGACGATAGCTGTTTTCTAGGAGCCCTCAGCGCATCTGAGCTCAGGGATCGACTAAGAGCTGATCCAGACATCCTTCCAATGATCGATTATCTGGAAGGGCGTGATACGACCCTGCCTCGACACCTATCTCGGCACCTTGGCTTCTTCTGCACGCGGCCAGGCGTCTTGTATAAAAAACTCCCAGGGCCAAGACAGAACTTACCTTCTGGTAGTGCCATGCGAGCTCCGTGAGGATATTCTCCTTGCTTGCCATGATGAACCGACGTCTGGTCATTTGGGTTGCTCACGGACTCTAGCTCGAGTGCGCAACATGTATTACTGGTCAGGACTCTCCGCAGCTGTGAAACGCTATGTACGAAGCTGTCGCGAATGCCAGCGTCTTAAAACACCGCCCCAGAAGCCTGCCGGATTTCTCAAGCCAGTTAAAGCACCCCGCATTCCGTTCGACCAAATTGGAATGGTTCTCCTTGGCCCTTTCCCTTTGTCGCAGGCGGGAAACAAATGGATAGTAGTCGCTACTGACTACCTAACTCGATACGCTGAGACAAAGGCAACCCCTCATGCCACAGCTTCCGAAGTAGCAGAGTTTTTCATGCACAACATAGTCTTGCGGTATGGCGCCCCTTCCTACGTCATTACCGACAGAGGGACAGCTTTCACTTCACAGCTGATCGACCGCATATTTGAGCTGAGTTGCACGACCCATCGCAAAACCACAGCGTACCATACACAAAGCAATGGCCTTACAGAAAGATTAAATAAGACGATTGTGGATATGTTGGCAATGTACGTCGATGTGCAGCACAAGACCTGGGACGAGGTGCTGCCGTATACGTCACATTTGCGTATAATATAGCCTTACAAGAGACCGCGCTTCACACCATTTCGACTTGTTTACGGACGCGAAGTTCAGAGCATGCTCGATTCCATGCTCCCGTGCCCAGATGATGACCAGCTATCCTCAGATGCCCAGCAATATGCCATCCGCGCTGAGGAAGCCCGCCAGCTCGCCCGTGTGCGCATTGGGCAGCAGCAGACCACTGACGCGCACCGTTACAACCTCCAACACCGCCAGGTTGACTACAAGCCTGGAGACCAAGTCTGGGTATGGACATAAGTTCGCCGTCCAGGCTTGTCAGAGAAACTCCTTTCCCGCTACTTCGGGCCGTACAAAGTGTTGCGCCGTGTGAGTGACCTCAGTTATGAAGTTATCCCAGACGGTGCCACACAACCAAAACGTCGAAAGCACAGCTCGGACATTGTGCGCATTGTGCGACTGAAGCCGTACAACCACCGATAGCGTATAGCCACCTGCTGTGACCACTCTCTTGCTTTTCACACCGTTTTTACCGGCCTTTCTCTTTTTCTTTCGGAAGGAGAGGGTAATGCCACCTAGCGTTGCCAGGTGACGCATGACTGAAGTGTGAAAGGAGGACGAAGTTGAAAAGGACGACAAAGTGTCGCTTGCACGTTTGCGTCTGTGCTGCTGTGTTGTTGTGTCTGGGCTACCCCCTGCTATCATTGGTATCCTAAGTCACCGTGTACGTGACAATATATACACTTACTTGTAATGCCTAAAATAACCGCGCTCTTTAATTGTATAGTGTAACTTGATCACTAACTCCTGAATTTGCTACTCAGTTATATGACAAATTCTCATTTAGCATAAAGCTGTGCTCTTTATGCCCACATGGTCGTTTTGGCTAAGGAATTAAAATTTTGCTGCAAGTTTACAAATTATGCTCTCCTCTGTAATAAAATGTCGCACTTGGCACTGAGCGAACGCTGCCTGCTTTTGATCCGACGCAACATTTCATGATTTATCTAAGTAATTTGATTGTTTTCAATACATTTGCCGGGAAATATTGAGACTAGTAACAGTGTAACTGAACATTTCATGATTTATCTAAGTAATTTGATTGTTTTCAATACATTTGCCGGGAAATATTGAGACTAGTAACAGTGTATTGGTAAACCTTATATCCTTTACACACTAAACATGAGACAATGCAAACTGGAGTGAATATCCTATATAAGAAGGAAAGTAGGCTCAAAACTGGAGCGCGCAGCGCCACTCCTCTTCTCTTCTATGTGGGGACGTGGTATAGTAGCAACTAGGGTGCCAGGGCATACTACGCAGAACGCTTATGGGCTCCGCATTCTTTTGCACAGAAAACATCCTGAATAGCCGAAAAGTGTATAGGAACGCACTGTCGTCTAGTTAGGTGCCATTGTGTAGTTCCTGGTAAGAGATGTTGAAAGCGAAAATTAGCTCAACAACCGTGGCCTCCTTGCAGTATAAGGCTGCTAAAATAGCGGGCCGGCACGGTGCTATCTTCAGTTTTTTAATATTCTGTACACTTCTCTATACACCCCTAATCCGATCATGTGTTCCTTTTACCCCTGTAAATAATTCCTTTGCCTCTCGTATCTCTTCCGTGCTTTTCATTTCCGTCGCGCACCTCTTTGAATACAAAGCACCAGCCAAGTGTTTCTTGTTGGTAGCGTTTGTTCATGCTCTGAACGCTTTGTTAGTAGATAAATGACGATGAAAAATTACTACAGTTTTAGCATAAATAAACTTGTTATTAGTGAACCCTTCACACCATAATTACGCTTGGTAGAACTCTTCGTCAAGGCGCGATTGCTCCGCGCTCATGTACCTCTGCCGCAACTGATATTCTGGTTGTTTGCATCACGAGTGGCGCGATGAGACGCCAATTACTTGACCAATCACTAAATTCCGCCCCATTCATCGCTCTTGCAAACCATGTTAAAATTTAGCCAATATGTCAAAGGTCATCCAAGGTCAAAGGTTTAAGGTGATGACATTGTGGTGCGACACCGATCTGGTAAACGAGGTTAGCTGAAACACGTAAGCCATGCATGACCTCTTGCTCGGTAAAGGTCAAATTATCAGATAGGGAAACGCGGCTGTACCTATAGTAGTGAAGCTTTCGCTCCGAAACTGAATACCAGCACTTCAGTTGTACACAGAAAAAAAAAGGTTTACGAGGTGCCGTATGGAGAGAAAAATGATTTCGGCGCAGTCACCTCAAATTTATGAAGATATGAAATAACATTTAACATATTCCGCTCAAACCAACAAATCTAATTACTAGGTTTTCAAGAGCAACAGCGCTGCAATAATGTTGTGTGTGTGAAGATGCCTCTGGAATCCTTTTCTAGCTGATAATAAAGCTGAACGGGTTCAGGGTATCAACAGACATTCTTCAAATGAGCGAAATTAGCCACAGAAGAAAGAAATCGTTCATATAAGCAACCTTTGCTCAAGCCTATAGGGGAATTATTCTGCAAGGACCAACTTCCAATTTTTCGTTTTATCTGGCTCGACGTCAGCATGACGGAAGCATTGACAAAAACAGTTTCCGGTCAGTCAAAGAAATTATTATCATTTAGTGCCCTTAAGTATCCCCGAGGGGGCAGTACATAATGGAGGGACATCGGAATAAGTCGAGTGGTTGTTACTATACAATCACTGTCAGTCACAGCAGAGCAGAATACAAGAAAAAATAAATTTAGAAAAACCCTGGGTATGGGCGTTGACATTCACAAAACGACAGAAAAACGTTAATGCGCGAACATACTTGCAGGTCACTCCAGGTTTTCTGGTATGATGTCAGGAACTGCCGGAACTTGCATGAATCGGGTTCTTTGACAATCCATCCTGGTAATGAATTTCATTCCAGAGGGGCCACTCTAGATGTTCCGTCTTTGATGGTGTCAATAGAATTTGCCGCAACACCAGAAAAACCGGTGCTGCATCATAAAGCCAGCGCTTAAGCCCACTCTTCAAACAGTAAACGCCACGGAAGCCTGAAATCCGGAATTTCTTTGCCCCAAGATAGCGACCGATGCTATAATTCTAGCCCTATAGATCCGAAATGGGTAATGCATCCTTAAATAGTAACTCCATTAAAGTTGTAAGAGCAGCACACAGTAGCTACTCAATAAGTAAACAGTATGTACATAACTGTTAGGCCTAACAAATGTAGCTCTACTGGCATTGCTTTTTCAACGTGTCATTATGAAACAGCTACGTTGACCTTCTTCCACTGCTCATACCGTTGCGGTAGCCCGTGCCAGGCGTTGAATAAAAGCTTGCTTCATTGCCTGCCGGCCGGGGGTAGGTCATTACCACTCTGAGCACATAAAGTTGCACACAACGTGTAGTCAGGCTTGTATTTCATGAATCGATGAGGATAGCACATTTGACTCCATAAGGCCGTTCGTTCCGGTCATTTCTAGCAGAATGATTTCGGCGGGAAATTGCCAAACCTCCCAGCGGCCACGAATTACAGCCCTAACGACAATTCCTCCTTCAGTTAAGCCCTACAATTCGAAAGTTGCTAATAGGAAGTATTCAGAGACCTGGAATAGGAACAGTTAGGGATAAGGATAAATGGAGAATACTTTAGTAATCTGCGATTTCTTGAATGGATTGCCTTGCTAAATAACTCAAGAGATTAACTACAATGAATGATCGGTGACCTGGCGAGGAAACGTAGAAAGGTAGGTTTGAAAATCAATATGCAGGAGACTAAGATAATGTTCAACAGCCTCTGAGAGGAATAGGAGTTTACGTTAGGTAGCGAAGCATGGAAGTAGTAGGGGAATATGTCTACTTAGGAGAAGTGGTAACCACAGATCAGGGCCATGAAAGTGAAATAGCAAGGATAATGAGATTGCGATGGAGCACATTTGTCAAGCACTTGCAGATTATGACTAGCAGCATGCGGGTATCGCTCAAGACTAAAGTTACTACATTTGCAGCTTGTACTCACCTATGGGGTTGAAACGCGGAGGCTAACAAAGAGGATTGTGTAGAAGAATGGCTGATTGGGTTTCTTCTTAAATTAAGGGCAACGCAGAGGGCTATGGAATGAAAAATAATAGGGGTGACGCTAAGAGATAGGAAGCGTGCAGAGTGCGTCAGAGAAATAACTAAATTTAGTGACATTCTAGTTCAAATCAAGAAGAAATGGGCATGGGCATGACATGCAGTGTGAAATGAGGATAACCGATGATGTGTGCGTGTGTGTGTATGTATGTATGTATGTATGTATGTATGTATGTATGTATGTATGTATGTATGTATGTATGTATGTATGTATGTATGTATGTATGTATGTATGTATGTATGTATGTATGTATGTATGTATGTATGTATGTATGTATGTATGTATGTATGTATGTATGTATGTATGTATGTATGTATGTATGTATGTATGTATGTATGTATGTATGTATGTATGTATGTATGTATGTATGTATGTATGTATGTATGTATGTATGTATGTATGTATGTATGTGTGCGCGTGTGTAGGGGGGATGTTGATGTGTCCCCACTAGATATCGCACGGCGTACGGGTGTGAGCAAGCTGCCTTTATGCATTTTATCGCCTGCCTTGCCATTGCTGCTGGGAGCTGGACGCAATGTCGTGTCCAGCGCCACCAGCTAGAACCAGCAACGGCAAAGTAGGCGAAGCGCATTAAAGGCAGCTTGGTTGCGCACATACACGCGCATGGACAGCACACACAGATATTTAGGAGCGCACATATCTCCGGAGAGCACACACGAACCAAACACTTCACGTTCAGCGCGACCGGCTCGCAGTAGCAATGGTAAAGCAGGTAGAAAGTTGGATTAAAGGGTGCAGGCGAGAGCTCTCACGCATAGGCGTGCAATGCTTGCGAGCTCGCTCGTGAATAGCTAGTGCTCACCGAAGCTATAAGCACGTGGATACACGAGTGAATATTTTCATGTCTTTTTATTGAAAATGTGCACGTACACAGGAATATTTGTTCTCAAAATGGCGTGGAATTCGTGTAAAGACAACGTACACAAAAAACATATGCGAAATGTCACTGTGTGCACTTTCCTTACTGGGCTCGTCCACTGTCCCCAAGGCTCTTCTGCATGTCGATCCTATTATTATGGGAACAATTTTGAATAGAGACGATTCATATAGCGGTGTCGTCCAAAGTTGAGCGCTGGTCTTCAGTGGCTCCTAGGAACCCTAAAGGGCTTGGGCTGGCGCACTTTCGTTTTCATTGTCTAACATAGCGAGACGCCCCCCCCCCTCCCTTCCGCACACGAAGGTCGAGAGCAAAAATGGTAGTCTCCATCATGGGAAGGATTTACGGCTCTATACGGTGAGCGCAAGTCGCACAAGCGAAATCAGGCCGGCGTCCCGAGATAGAGACAGGTTTCAAAAGCCACAGGCACGAAAATCAAACACTGCCGTGGCTGTCGTTACACTGTCATGATGCCATTACAACCAGGTTAAGGAACGATATGGCAAAGGTACCGGAGATGCCATATCAACGCGCCCAAGCCAACACCGGCAAAGCGGCGGCGGAGCTTCCGAAACTTAAACACACGGTTCAAATGACGCCAGCGACGTGCGATCCAACAACAGAGCATCGGCCATAGATTGGCGGCGGCGCAGCAGTCAAAAATTCAAAAGGGAGCGAGAGAAAAGAAGCAGACGTTTTCCTTCTCGCGCCTACACATGGCCGCCCTCGGCTTCGGCCTCCAAGGTCAGAAGGTTTGTGGAATTAGCCGGTACCTAAGTGCTCCGTGCTTCCTATCCCCTGGCTTAACCGGTGCTGGAAAGCTTCTGAGTGTAGTTCCTTGGCGCCCGTTTCTGAGTTTCGCGTTGTCGTTGCCGTGCGTGCCGTTGTCCCTCGAAACCAGCTCCGCAGGTTTATGGAGGGAAAGGTATATAGATAAATCGCATCCCAGGTGCGATGTTCTGCGTCCACATACATGAAATAATGTCGGTGAGGGTGTGATTGAGGCCCTCCACCAGCTTGTTGGTCTGAGGGCGATACGCCGTCGCACGTCGATGGCTAGTGTGAGTCAGAGTCATGACCAACCGGGTTAGGCGAGCCGTAAAAGCTCTTCCTACCTAACTATACCTAACGCTTGCCAGACGAGGACGTCGAAAAAAGACCGAGAAGGTCCATGCCCACATGATGGAAAGGGGTCTTCGGCGGAGCAACGGGCTGAAAAAATCCAACAGGTTTCAGTGGCAGAGACTTCCGGCGTTGGCAGTCACGACATCAGCGCATATAGGCTCGCTCTGATGGGAGTAACCTGGGCCAATATTACTTTTGTCGAACTCGTGCAAGTGCATGGCTAACCCCCAGATGGCCGGCGGTGGGTTCATCATACCAGGCACTCAATATATCTGGGCGCAACTCAGAAGGCCCAACAAGGAGAAACGTCTCTTCACTGTTAGCAAAATTTCGCTTGTAGAGCCCGTTACCACGCAGAGTGAACGTTTGAAGCATGGGGTATACGGGTTTCAGCGCACTGCAGGTAGTCGACGAATGGCGCTAATTCTGGATCCCTACTCTGACCCTGCGCTATTCGGGTCTAATAGCCCCTAGAAAGGAAAAATCTTCGGCCGTTTCTTCTGGACATAGGGCGACGGGCGAGCGCGATAGACAGTCAGCATCCTGATGCTTCCGTCCTGATTTGTATAGGACTGTTACTTCATACTCTTGTAATCTAAGGCTCCATTCAGCCAATCGTACTGAGGGGTTTTTCAGACTCGCGAGCCAGCATAATGAATGGTGGTCGCTTATAGCGCGGAAAGGTCGGCCGTAGCGGTATGGTCGGAACTTGGTGAGGACCCATATTACCGCCAGACATTGTCTCAGTGGTTGAAAGTTAGTTTCGGAGCGGGTAAGTGTGCGGCTCGCTTAAACGATGACCCTTTCTGCACCGTCTTGCCACTCATTTAGTACTGCACCAACTGTAACGTTGCTGGCATCAGTGTGGACGCCCGTTGCGGTGTTTTGATCAAAATGGCCGAGTATCGGGGATTGTGTAGGCGGCTGCGAAGCTCAAGGAAAGCGGCCTCTTGTTCACTTCCCCACAGGAACGGCGTGTCATCTCGAGTCGGTGTGGTTAACGGTTTTGCGATGTGCGAGAAGTCTCGTACAAAGCGACTGTAATTGGAGCACGAACCTAAGAACCATCGAACAGCTTTCTTGTCAGTCGGGCCCGGAAAACCAGAAACGGCATCTGTCTTTTCAGGGTCCGAGCGAACACCTTCTGAGCTGACGACGTGACCAACGAAGCGAAGTTCTTCAACGTTGAAGTGACATTTCTCCGGTTTCATTGTCATGTTTGCGTCCTGAAGAGCTTTTAACACAATTCGTAACCGTTCTAGGCGTTGGTCGAAGGTAGTCGAAAATATAACGACATCGTCCAGGTTAACCAGACACGACTGTCACTACAAACCGGACAGAACGGTGTCCATCATGCGTTGCAACGTGGCCGGTGCCGAGTACAGACCGAATGGTAGCACCTTAAACTCATACAAGCCACTGAATGTTACGAAAGCCGTCATCTCCCGGTCTCTCTCATCCACCTCTATTTGCCAGTATCCACTTTTTAGGTCTAGCGATGAGAAGTATCGGGCATCTAGCAGTCGATCGAGTGCGTCATCTATGAAGGGAAGCGGGTAAACATCCCTTTTAGTGACGAGACTAAGTTTTCTTTAATCTACACAGAACCGCAGTGTTGTCCTTTTTTCTGACGAGAACAACCGGCGAATCCCACGGGCTTGTAGACGGCTGAATGACATCGTCGGCAAGCATTTCGGTGACCTGTCTCTGAATTGTTGCTCGTTCCATCGGAGAAACACGGTATGGGCGTTGGCATACGGGGCGCGTGATCTCGTCTGTACTTATACGGTGCTTGGGGGCCGGAGTTTAGCCCACTTTCGAAAAAAATGGCGAAGCAGTCTGCAAAATCTGCCACAACAGCCGAAAGCAGATTCTTCTGAATCGGCGATAACTCGGTGTTTATTTAGACAGGTGGCTGAACATGGCATGGTCCAGTATCGCCTTGAAGGGCTCCTTCCACGGGGCACAAATGTGGACACTCCGCGACATCTTGGAGGAAGAAGATCACCGTGCCTTGACGAGGTGCTGAAATTCGAAAAGTCGGTGAGCAGAACGGAAATGCAGCCCTCCCGCAGGTGGGCGAGACCTCAGGCAACAGTGAGACCCCTTTCAAGTAGCAGCGGGATATGACCCTCCGCCATATCCCCAAAAATTATGAAATAGGTCATTCTGACCCGCATCAGGACACTGCACCATGGTTGCACCGTGACATCATCCTTCACAACAAGCAGAGCATGACCACAGTGATCTCGGGTGTCGACGCGTGCCACTGTCCGTTTAGTCGCGAATGTGACTCGTGCCTCGTATAGGTCGATCACAGCACCATTTGCCTGCAGAAAGTCGAGCCCCCGGATCAAATATCTCGAGCAGTCGCGCAAGACGACGAATTCCCCGACGTAGAAGAAACCGCGGATGCCGATTCGGGCTGTGCACTTTCCGGCCGGGCTAATGAGGTGACCTCCAGCCGTGCGAATGCTTGGGCCCAACCATGGCGTAAAAACTTTACTGAAATCCTGGGCGAGGGCGTGGCTCATCACTGAATACTCTGCACCAGTATCAGATAAAGCGATCGTGTCACTTCCGTCAAGTGTCACGCACAAATCACAAGTAGCGCGTTCGATGCTGTCGCTACCCTGCCGCTTTGAGAAAGCGTGTCTGTGTATCGACGGCGGGTGATCTTCATTGTTACAGCGACCTTGCCTCCGGAGATCGCTGGAATTAGTTTTCCCGGCGTGGATTGGGAGAACGCCGCTCAGTATAGACCTTTTCACAAATCGTCGTTTAAGTAGCGCCATTGCCCGATAGAAGCGACGTCTAGCGTCGAAAAAGGTTATGCTGCCATTTTGGACTGTTCTTGTGAAAGCTGAACTTGAGCCGGACGGCCGCACATCTGTTTTGTGCCCTTAAACGTGCCGTATTTGTACTCTTTCTTCCTCCCATTTCACCTCTGTTGTGCCGCATGACAATACGCAATTCATATGCTTGCATGAACGACAAATGTGAAATAATGACCAACGCAAACCCAGCCAGCGGATCCGGCTCTTCGTCGTCGGCATTGGTGTCAAACGCATCGGGTTCGTCGAGGCCTGGCGTGTTAGTCAACGTTGGGTATGACTTATTTATTAACGCGAAAGCGTTACTTCGCTATGTTCCCAGATTTCTGTCGCAAGACCGCGTCCGCAAAATTTTGTCCGCAGCAGTTGCGAGTAATTGAGAAGTGGTAGAGGTTAATGAGTGGTGTCAATCGATAGAGGGTGACGTAATCTTGTGTCCGAAATAATTAGGCCAATAAGATAATTAGGTATTTATGAGAAGCAAAACACGCAAAATCGTCTCTGCAGCAGTTGTGAGTAATTGAGGAGTTGTAGAGGTTAATGAGTGGTGTCAATCGATAGAGGGTGACGTAATCTGTGCGAAAAAGTAATCGGGCCAATAAGTTATTAGGTAAAAATTAGAGGCAGAAAATGAAACAGTAAATGCAAAATGGTCTCATTAGCGAATGGCTAGACACCACATTTCAGTGAATCAAATAATAAAATAGTTAATCTAATCAGTCAATTAAGGTGGCGTCAGGGATGTGGCGTCAGGCAACCTGAAGTTGAGCCAAGAAAGGGCACAGGAAGGGATAGGCGCCTAATTTCAAACAAAGACTAAAGTAGTTAATTAAGGCAGTCAATTAGGGTGACGTCAAGCATGTGACGTCCCGTAACTGGACGTCGAGTCAAAAAAGGGCATAGGAAATGATTGGCGCGCAATTTAAAAGTACCAAACACTAAAATGAATACAAAAGAAGTGAATTATTATGGCGTAGATGATGTGACGTCACGCAACCGGAAGTAGAGCCGAAAAAGGGCACAGCAAGGGTTTAGCGCGCAATTTGCAAAATCGTGTCCGCCGCAGTTGTAATTGAGAAGTCATAGAAGTTAATCAGTTGTGTAAATCGATAGAGGGTAATAAAACGTACGCGAAAAAGTAATTAAGCCAATATTTCTTTAGGTAATTAGTTAAAGGTGAAAATGAAAAAGTAAAGGTGAAATATACTCGTTCGCAAATGGCTTGGCGCCACATTTGAATGTACCAAATACAATATAGTTAACTAAATCAGTCAATCCCTTTTTAGTCTTAGGCACTTTCAAATTGCGCGCCAATCCCTTCCTATGCCCTTTTCAGGCTCCACTTCCAGTTGCGTGACATCACATCTTTGGCATCGCCCTAATTGACGTATTTAACTATTTTAGTATTTTAGACATTCAAATGTGGTGCGAAGCCATTCGCTAATGAGACCATTTTCGCCTTTACCTTTTCATTTTTGCCTCTAATACATTACCTGATTAACCTATTGTCCTAATTATTTTTTCACACACATTACGTCACCCTCTACCGATTGACACCACTCCTTTACCTCTACTTTTCAATTACTTGCAAGTGCTGCGGACACGATTTTGCAAATTGCGCGCTAATTCCTTCCTATGCCATTTTTCTGCTCTACTTCCGGTTGTGTGACGTGACATCATCTACGTCACATTAATTCACGGCTTGTTTATTCATTTTAGTCTTTGGTACTTTGAAATTGCGAGCCAATCCCTTCCTATGTGTTTTCGGCTCGACTTCCTGTTGCCTGACATCACATCATTGACGTCACCCTAATTGTCTGATTTAATTAACTATTTAGTATTTGATGCATTGAAATGGGGCGCCGCGCCATTCGCTAATGAAACCATTTTCGCCTTTACTTTTTCATTTCTTTGCCTCAAATTAATTACCTAATTTAACACTTGGCCTAATAATTTTTTCGCACACAACATCGCCCTCTATCGATTTACACCACTCATTAACCTCTACCACTTCTCTATTATTCACAAATGGTGCCGACAACGTTCACATTTTTTGCCTGTAATTAATTACCTAATTAACTTATTTGCCTATTTATTTTTCGGCGGCAACATTACGTCAGCCTCTATAGATTGACATCATTCATTAACCTCTACCACTTCTCAATTACTCGCAACAGCTGCGGACACAATTTTGCGGACGCGGTCTGCGGACAGAAATCTGTGAACATAGCGAAGTAACGGTTCTGCGTTAATATGAAGGACTGGTCCGAAGGAAAGGAAAGCCAATGTGCAGCGCAGGCAAAGCGTTCACGTCAGTCTTTATTCCGCCGACGAAGTGTCATGAGCAAATCCACGACCAGGAACTTACTGCAAAATCTGCGGTTGACAGCAGCTATCCACTGCCTTCGGAGATCGGGTGATGCAGGAAACCGGTGAAGAGTAATCTTATCGCATCGGCAGTGCTCCCGCGGGGTGCTGTGTTGTGGGCGCACTTCTGTCCCCAAAATCGTTCCCTTCCGCTGGTTGTTCGTATACCCATACACAACACAGTTCTGGCCTGTAGACTTTCGATTGGCGTATGCCATTATTTACGAGGGTAGCCATTCGCGATGAAAATAAATGAAAATATCAATGAATATCTACCGCTTTGCGATTGAAGCGCGAGACAAGTCATAGTCCAGCCAAAACAGGCAATATTGACGCACACTCTCGATGCCAGAATGTCAGAAGCGCCTCCGTGAAATTGTCTATAGCTGGCATCTCGGCGAAGGCTTGGGGAAAGGTATCACAGCGGAGATCACGGTCTAGAGTCATACCGGCTGTATCTCCCAAGCCTCTGACGGGCCGACAGAGGAGCTTCAATTTCGAGCGGCCGTTACACGTTCCGTGGACAGGGCGCATCGGGTCCAAAGCCGCGAAGTCCCACTCGGCGATACAGACACGCACGGTAAAGGTGACCGGCCTCCCCGCAGTAGTAGCAGATTAGCCTTTGGTCCCGCGTACGCCACACCTCCGACTTCCAAGGGCGTGGAACAGGCGCCACAGCTTGAGCCGACGCGTCATACGGACTGATGTGGTAACCATCGGTGTCGGCTCAATTGGACTACAGGCAGCTGCTTGACGTGCAACGAACGCTTACGTTCGTTTGTCGTCGACCCGTGGAGGCATGGTAGTGACAGGATCGTAGGAATCTGCCTGACGAACAAAGGATGTGTGCGTCGGCATCTCATAGAAGCGCTGCAGTACGTTGGTGAGCGGGAATTCATGCATAGCCTGGCTTACTTCATCTCGGACGACTTCGGTTAGTGATGTCACGGGCGCAATCTGAGGCAGATGGAAACGTTGGAGTTCCTCTCGAACAACCAACCGACATAGGTCACGTAAGGCGTCCGCACCGCCTCCATGGCACGTCGAAAAACATCTGGGGCCAGGCTGCTGACATGGGCCGGTTGGAGCGTCGTTTCCATGGTCGTAGCCTCCGCGAGAAATTCAGCAACGGTGCGCGGTGGACTGCGAACGAGGCCCGCAAACAGCCCCTGCTTAACTCCCCGCATGAGGTGGCGAAGCTTCTTCTCCTCTGCCATATTGGGGTCAGCGCGCTGGAAAAGACGGGTCATGTCTTCGCAGTACGTGTGCACACTTTCATCTGGCCGCTGGTTTCTAGACTGAAGTGCCGCTTCAGCTTTCTTTCCGCGCTCGACGTTGGGGAAGGTGGTCAGAAGTTCACGGCAAAACGCTTGCCAGGTGGTAAGAGCACCCTCGTGGTTTTCGAACGACGTACGGGCAGACTCTTCAAGGACAAAGTAAATATTATTGAGCTTACGCTCGTCATTCCAGCCATTGTACCGAGCCACTCGCTCGAAAGTCGCCAAGCGATCCTCAGCGTTTTCGAAGACGTCGCCGTAAAAAGATGGTGGTGTTCGCGGCGGGTGGCAGAGGACTGACGCTGGGAGCCTAGGATCAGTGGCCATGTCTGGGGGGCTGGAAAGTTGCGGCTGTGCCATCCTTGTGGGGGCGAAAAGGGGCCCAAACTCAGGATACTGTCCGCGGAGGCGGCGACTGATTCGCTGGTGGACCGGAGTGAGATCCGTCGTGAAGCGCGTAAATGTGGGAAGGCGTACCCTGCACCTCCACCAGACTGTAACAGGTATTGCGTCGAACGTCCAGGAAACGCCCTGAGCCTAGAAGGCAGCCGTAGTCCGAAAGCAGTTCGAGGAGCGGTGCTAGCGAGACACCATGCAGGCAACCAACTTCGTCGTCTACGCCAACCAGCAACCACTTCGTCGTCTACGCCAACTAGCCACTCACTATCTCCGCTTCGTCGTCGACTATAGTTTGCATCAATATGGAGCAGTTTTCCACTACAAAGTATACGAAGCACTTATGGCTGACGACGTGAACAGACGCTCTCCGCAAAACACACGGACATTTGCGGTTAGTATGGGACCTCTTGATCGCAGCCGTTGCCAAAGCAATGGCATTTTCCTAATGTATTCGCAATCATCTTTATGACACGACCATCGCGTGTCATGTTTTTTTCCAGGCCGAGTAAGGCGATACGTTTCGAGCGGTTGCGGTTGTGTTTTCATTACGCCATCCTGCCACGTCTTCAAATAGGTGAAGGCAGCTGTCCGGCGCGATTTTCTCCAGGAATGTTGGCTCTGTTGGTAAGCTTTATTTCACTGTATTTGAATTTAATTCAAATAAAATGTATTCATTTGTTGTGATTTGAAAAATCAGTGAGATTTAGAAGTTGTCACACACAACCAGCATTGTTCCACTTGCATCTTGAATAAGTAGTGCTGCAAGAAACTTGGCGAAAACGCCAAAATAAATCTAACCACTGCCTTCATACCATTTTTCATGTTGCCGCCTTTACGAGGTCGTGGCGCCGTAGACACACGCACGTCGCAGCTTCGCGCAGAGTATTGCCGTATCCGGCGGAAACGTAGCGAGACCCGTGACGGCGCTGTTCTGTTTGTGTTGAATTGCTTTTATTTCCATAAACATACAATTTATCGAGGATTTAAGGAAAAAGTTATAACTATCAAATGCAAGCGAGCCTAATAAAACTCGCAACGAGCATAGTCAGTACCCCGAATATTAACATTTAGTAGGCTCTACCATGTATATCGCTTTGCTGCAAAGGTCACGCGACCCATGGATCCGGCGCCAGCTGCAAATTGCGAAAATTAACGCACAAATTGCTTAACGATTCTGAGCACAGAAGAGATATGTGCTACCCATCTGAAGAAGTCTATATTGAATATAAAATGCAGCATTCATAACCTATGAATGAAACATTCAGAATACAAAAATAGAAGAGAAAAATATACCGGAAACACGTACAAACAAACAGGTTAAGGAAAATTTTGGGAGTACGCTTCGTAATTTGAAACTTTCTCACACATTCCCTGGAAAAAATGCGACGGTTTTTTGGTTTCATGCACTAGTGTGCTAGTGGCGTGAGGTTGCATGTGTATGAAATGCTTCATTATATTCATTAGGCAAACGTTGCAATTGTTTGATAGGCAAAGCGCAATGTATAACATTATGGTCAGGCAGTGTACACTTGCGCTTAAGTCGAACCAAACTATGAATAGAGTCCATACGATAACTGTGAGTCAAAATGGTAAGCGGAAAAGGATGAAAAAAGGAAAAGTATACAAGTTTTGATTTTATCATTTTCACTCATGGCAGTGAAGTGTAATTCACAAAAAAAAAAAAAGGTTGCCACGTCATGCAGTCCACAGGAAACATATTCAATAAACATGTAATTAAACTTCCGAAGACCTGCTTTCGTGTATAATTTTTCCTTGAAAGCCACCAGGACACAGATAAAAAACGTCGGGTACGAGTAAAAGCATTTTGGATAACGCGCAGAGTAGAAAATGTCAGTTGCTTTTTTTTTTTTTTTTTCAGGAAACCGCGGCACTTTAGCTGAAGCGACCAGTTCAAAACTAAGTTTTAGCGCTTGCCGGTATGCAATTATACAATTACACGAGGAAGTTCCCAATGGCTGAAAATGTATCCGGGGAAACATATCACACTCATAACGAGCCATGTCGGAAGGCACGCTTCCTGCCTATGGCAAAGAGCGCAAGTTTCAGCTCAAGCGTGCCCCTTCTGTTGCAGCAGTATGAAATCTCCTGGCACGTAGGTAAGTTGCAGGTTGGGGTCTACACAGTTTTAGGGTGTTTTTGAGGAATTTCTGCGGTAAGAGTTCCTGTGATGTATTTTCTACAAGCAGTTGAGCGGTCAAATGTTCTTAATGATGCGTTTCGTAGAGCATAAATCGTACCTAATGTGTGCACCCTGGAATGTATCGAATTTTATATAACAGCTAGAGACATTATAAGATATGAAACGTGAAAGATGGATGGGAACTGCCATGATCTGCAAGTAGCCCAAGAAAACGTTGGGAGATTTCGACTCGTGCTGTGCAATTATGTGTGTTTTCTTGTGTGGCGTGAAGGCATTGTCTTGCTTAAGCTTTGATTGCAATGACATTCAATTCTGGGTTTATTATCATGTGAACGCTAAATAATCAAAACAGTAAACATTAATACGCATTATGATGCCAAGCCTCTACTGTGATAGCATCATATAGTCGTGGCGTCTCGTACGGGCACGCAAGGGTGTTACTTAAAGCTATGCAAGGTGAACAAACGGCATTCTCTGAGCGCTGAAAATGAGGATTAGCGTGAATACAAAAAAAAAAAAAAAACACACTGACGGCAAACTGTTTAGATGGCTTCTACCTGCCGCTGTAAAATGAGTAATATTCTTGAGAGGGCTTAATTGAATAAAAATGGCGCAAAACCTATACTGCCTTTAGACTTTGGTGCAGAGGTGAGCAGCT
Source organism: Amblyomma maculatum (assembly GCF_055883805.1). Lineage (NCBI taxonomy): Eukaryota > Metazoa > Arthropoda > Arachnida > Ixodida > Ixodidae > Amblyomma > Amblyomma maculatum. The sequence goes on from NC_139353.1 coordinate 96,261,648, forward strand.
ACCTCAGAGTGCTCGATCTGTGCTCGGCGAAATTATGTACCCGCACTTTGCTGATGGCGCATTAACAATAGATCACTCGATGGCAGGCATATAACATCACAAACGTATAAAGAAAGCTGTTCGAATACAGTATTCCTGCTGTAATAGTTTTTTTTCGCAGCATGCTACTGCAATGCTCTAGACTGCTTGCATGATGCTATTATTACGCAAACGCACGACGTTTTTTCCCCCGGCTAGCCAGAAACAAGGCTCTGCTTCAAGCACATCTTGAGGGCTGCCATATCCAGACACGATTTTTCCGTACAGGAGGGGCGCGACAAAGCAAGCACAACCATTAGTCTCGATGCGCGCACAACTGTGGCGAGAATGAGTGATGCGAAATTCAGAGCACTATTTAAAATATCCACTCGAGTGAACTCGTTGGAGGAAAACGCGAAGGGGCCACTTGAGGTATTCAAGTGGCCGCTGTCAGACCGTGCAGCTTGTAGGCCTACCTCTACGCGGGGCGTCCGCCTCGCTCGATGCAACATGATCTCTAGCGTCGCTCAGGCAGGCGTCTTTTCCTTCTCAGTCGCTCTTCGAAATCATTGGAAGACAGGGCCAAGTGCCCTCAAAATAACAATTTCTACGGAGGCTGCAGTCAGTTCGTGCCGTTTGCCGAGCTCTATGATGCGGTGCCATGGCGGCGCAATGCGATAACATGATGCCTGCCTCAACGCATCATTCGTTTCGCTCGGCGCAACACGAATATTAGCGCCGTATGTTGTTGAATGCATCACACTTCGCCATCACACATTGCTGCGTTATATGAGAAAATGTTAAAAGAAACGCGCACAGAACACACACTTCCCACTGGCGCATGGTTATGGAACAGCGTATATAGCCCTTCGACCTCACTGCATCTCAATTGCCATAAATCACGGAAAAAAGCGATTTCTACTGTTAGTGCTCCCGTTTCGCAGAATACGTGTTTAGCAACAAATACGTGTTACCTAACAACTCTAATTTACTAATTGGAGTATGGTCCTGGGTTGCCTAAGGTAGTGTGTTGGGACATTTATAACCTAGCGAGCGCTCGCTTTCAATTGAATTTTCTTTCTGTTCGACAAAGTGTAAAAAATAGCAAAAAAGTCGTAACAGGCGTAAGCAAGGCCACCACCTACAAAAACCATTTTTAAAGATTAGCATTAGAAAAGCGACATATAATAAAAAACAGAAGTAGAAGACACAGCACATCGTTATCTAGTATACACTATATGCATTTATTTTCGCGAGCGAAAGAAGTAGCTCTGGAATCTTGAAACTGCATTGATCTAAGCACGGACGCAGTATACGCTTGGGCGGAGCGGCGGCAGTGAACAACGTTCAATACAGACTGCGTTCTGGTGATGATGTATACATGCTCACGGTATATGGCGACTTGAAGCCAACTTGTAGGACATGGCTTGTTAATTGAGTGCGGTTATTATTCCAGGCGCTCAATTCGTTCTTGTCTTCATCATCCGAACTCGGGATCAGGGCAAGGCGCGCAGTATTCTAAGTGTATCCGTAATCGTTATTGTTTTGTTCTACCAGACGATACCTATTGCTAGGCGTAATTTTCAAGCCATGTAAACTAAGCGGTCACTTTAAATGTTTACACTGTTGAGCATATAAGCTATAACGTCAGCCTAATTTGTTTACTCTTCAGGAGGTTGGTAAGCCAGACGGGTTCTGACGTTACCTGAACGTCGTTCCTACATGTGAATTGTTTTCAAACGCCAGCAGGATTTGGGATATCGCTAACGTCTGGACCGTAATGCGATGTGTTATCATGTTACGCCTCGCTTTTGGGAGGTACATCACAAAATATTCGCTTTTATCGATAGTGGTCATTTAGTTATCGTGTTAAAAAATACTTAAATCTTGGTAAACATGCATATATCTGAAGAAATAACGCGTATGGCATAATATCTTTTAGCTCCATGCATATTCTTCCAGTGGAGTAATAACATCTGTACAGACTCATTTCAATCACCGTGCGCCAAGACCGGACTGAACGGAGAATGAAACACAAGCAAGCGCTGACTATCAACTGAGGTTTAATGAAGAACGAAACACATAAATGCTCCATAAAACAACTTGTCACTGCAAAACTATTATCTAAATGGTACGTTAAGAAGATATTCCATTTCTTTTTCTGATAGTGAAACGGAAGGGCTAATTATGCAAGTCGTGCCATGATTATGAATATGGAAAGCCTCCATCGCCTCGCGTGTCACCTTATCGCTGTGGCGAAAGAAAAGGTGCGTGTGTTTGTAGTCTGAGGTGCATTTGCACTTTTTGTACATGAAAGAAGACTAGGCCAGAGAATTGCCTTTTGCTTTCCTTTCTTTGTAATCATTTTCATGTTTGCATTTGCAATTTTTGCAGTGGACGACTGTGTCTGATAGGGTATCTTTATTTCTTGTGTTTTCATGTGCCATTATTCGCTTATTCACACACCTCCCAGTCTGCCCAGCGTACGTGGCGACGCATGAAAGGGAATCCGATACGCCACCCCTACCTCGCACGGAATCGCTGGGGATACGTGACGCACCTTACAGGCCTCAATCTTGCCATCTTGTCTCTGCATGACCTGTTAGTACATTGTGCGTAATTTCCTAGGGACAGAAAACACCACATCAATTTCATATCTCCCTGCGACCTTCTTAAGCCCATGAGACATGCAATGAGCGTACGGAACAACAACTAAGCCTTTTTTTTCCTTTCTGGTTTTGGCGTCACATACCACTTTGATGTTCACTCCATCAGCAGCCCTGACAAAGGAGAGTACTTGTCTACAGGCCTGTTGTCCGTTTGTTCTTGGGGAATTAGTACATATAACATTAGAAGGAGCACACTCGACAGAGTTGCAGTAAGACGCTATCGAGCTCTCTCTTTCGTAAAGTGTGCTAGTTATTGCGTCGCAACCATTGCCAGGTCGTTTCACGAGTAGAGCGTTTGCGTCCAGTCTAAACATGAAGGTTTTAAAGGTTTAGTAACAAAAACTTCAATGCTTCCGGATCATACCGAACAATCTGTAGCTACCCAAACACACGCCGACATTATGAACTTATATATTTTTATTTCTGGCCTTTCAACTTTATTTCTATCAGGACCATGTAGTTACCGTATATATGTGCTTTAAGTGCGGCATCGGGGCATGTAGCAGACTTATCTACATCATAAGTTAAAACTGAAACCTCGTTTTTTTAAACTCTAGTGAGCGGGTATTCAGATACCGAGTTACATTGTCCGGTCTTTAGAAGTCCGGTCAAGACGGCGCAGATTTTTCGCCATATATCGCGAATGTGGCCATCGCAGTATTCTCACGGATTTGGGGCACATTTCGATTTATTCTAGCCTGAATTTAGCGTATTGCATAAAAGAAATATTTTTGCTGTGGCTTTCTATAGTCTGCTTATGAGGAAGTTACACAGAAACGTTTATGCATGTCGGGGTTTTAGGAACAACGTTACGCGACAACACGTCGTAATGGATCAGCAAATGTTTATTTTCAATCACACTTCAGAACTCATTTCTTTGAGCTCAGAGTATTTGTATGTCAGTACGTCTGAAAAGAAATGAAAAAATTTGAACACATTTTTTCTAAACACAGGAGAATTTTGCACTTGTGCAGAAAGAAACAGGTTGGCCTTGGCAGCCAAGCATTTTGTACCGTTGTCGTTGCTGCGACACTTCAGGCCAGTGGCCAACATTGTCTTGACGGACTTGAACATTAGGTGTTGGAGCTGCTGGTCCTCTTGTTTTCTTCTTTTCAAGCTCTGCTTCCACAGAAAGAGAAGACTGATCCCTCTTCTTTATCACGTCCTTGTTCTGTTTACAAAGGCAGCTGGCTATAGAAGGCTTGAACGCTAAAAGATCTAGTTCTTTCTTTGGGATTGCAAGAGCACCACAATCCCTGCGGTAAAGTAGCCAGCTGCTTATAACAGCCATGTCAACAAAATGAAAAAAAAATATCGCAAGTAATATTTCTTCGACTTTAGAAAAATCTTGTACTACGCCTTGAGCCGACCTAGCTCACAATCGCCATGTCAACAAAATGAAAAAAAAAAATCGCAGGTAGGACTTCTTCGACTTTAGAAAAATTCTGTAGTGCACTATGAGCCCACATAGAAGGTCGACTCCACCTGGGCTCCCAACTGGGCTCCCGCTGGGCTCCCAACTCAAGTCGTCGCGTTGCAGCGGCTGGTAGCCACGGTGCGCCGCAAATGGAGCGGCGCCGATGCTGAGTGGGGGCGCTGCCGTCGCCATGAGCGGCACAGAAGACGAAGAAAAAGTAGCAGAAGAAGAAGAAGAGAAATAAGAAGAAAAAGGAAATAAGAAGAAGAAAGAGAAGGAAAAGAAAAACAAAAAGAGAAAGAAAGAGAGAAAGAAAAAGAGAAAGAACAGAAAGAGAAGCTACGTCGGCTTTGCTTAAGCAACCTACCGGGTTTAACTGAAGCTAAATTCTAGCAATTTCTTTCTACTCGCATCCCGCGGTTCCAGTACATGCGCGATCGCGCAAGCCTGTATATGGACATATACATTGTGGCGCCAAAAAACTGCTCTAGTTCAGAACGTGGTATTTTTCTGTACTACATAGAGAATCTACTGGTCTGTAATCCCGGCAAGAAGCTAGTCGTTAAAAAATATCAGAAGTACTCAATGGGAGCTTTCGACTCATCTAGAGGGTCTGGAATACCGTCTTCCCATTGAGGGTGGCGTGCCCGCGGATATTTCACTTGTTTCCGGAGGAAACTTCTTGCACTTGGCGTTGACGGCTTTTTCGTTTTGTCTTGGTCATCTGTAAAAGGAGAAAAAAATAATTGCGAGGTCGGCAGCGCCCATTTGAGAAGCCATACAACCTTGGCTTGAAAAAGAAAACGATGCGCCGCTGCAGTACAACAAGAAAGGATGCTGACCACGTTTCACATTTCAGCCGAATTTAACTCGTTCAATAGCAGCAAAAAAAAAAAAACAACAAAAATACGGCACACCTGTGTTGCTTCCAGACTGCCCAGATTGATCTTCCGGGGCAGAATGTTCTGTGTCAAGGCTCTATTCCGAATCGCTGTCGCTGAGGCAGCTATCTTCGTTTTCTTAACGGGTGGAAGATCCTGTAGAACTTTCTGGTATCCATTGGAAATGAAAATTACTGAATAACTGCACAAAAACAGTGCTTCGACCACATCTCAAGGAAGGTGAAGTTGTGGAAAAATTAGGACGCTATAGCCTGATGATGTGATAAAACAACTAATCTTCAAAGACAAATTATTTACGCCATCTGCGTGCATTATTAAACCAAGTGTCCGTTATGAAGTATTTTCTTATATTCAAAATACTCACCTTGAATGGAGGGTGAATCAGTGGGTGGATGCTAAGCCATGCTCTCCGTCGGCATCAATTGGAGAAATGGCAGATGTCAGCTCTTTACGTAATAGATGTAGATGGCGCTGCCTTGTCTACATGTTGCCAGACATCTGTGGTTTCCCTGTGAGCACAGGGGTAGCGGCTACAGATGTTTTGTTCTGGTGGTGCTGCTTAAAACCGATATGATGCGAAATCGCGACAACAGGTCATAAGAGGTAAACATGTTTGCGACGCAGGGGGACTTGAGGAGGCACTTGTGTTCTTCACGTCCGCCCGGCAGCCGCACGATGACGTCATAAACCAGAAGGGCGAATTGTGTGAGCAATTTCAGTACACACCTCCCGACCTCTTCTACGACTAGATGGCTTGAAGATTCTCGTTAGGCCTTTATTTTGATAAAGGTGGTTGTGAAAGCTTTCTGCTTGCTCCATCGTATTTTAGAGGATGCGTTTGTTTAAGTCGTAACTTTGACATGGCCAATTTTAGAACAATTGAAACAGTTTGAAATTGACTGAAGAATTCCCTAAAACATCGGAGTGCCATCATGTGCCAGAGAGTATGTTATTTGCGAGCAGGCAATGACGCATCGGAGCAATATAAACCGAGGAGTGGGGTGCCATCTATGGCTAATAAGAGTGATAGGCATCCAACTTAGGTGTTCTTAACGTAAGTGCCGTGCATCTACGTTTGACATAGTGCAAGAAGGAACCCACCGTAGAAAAGGCTAGTCTTTACCAGATGAAGTTTTTGAGAGCTGAAATCAGACAAGGTAAAAAGTGAAGCCTCACTCCTGTAGTCATCTTTAGAAAAGAGGACAAAGCCAAGATATTGCAAATTCGTTTGAAGGACTAATGTTTCCTTGCAGTTGTTTACTTATTTTGTTAAACTTCGAGTACGTTATTTTTCCTAATGGGTTTATTTACATGAAAGCAAAAACCGGCATATATGTACTTCCGTGTTTCACCTGTCGTGAATCGCAATTTCACAACTGGAGCAAATATATTTGGTTTTTGGTTTAGGGGTACATTTTGAAAGCCCCAACTCATGCAGCACACCGTTACTCATGACGCCAAGCATCATGAAAAGCCGTCGCCGCAACCGAAATTCAGGACTCGGATGTCGGAGAAAATGCGTACCTATTTTCGCATCAAACTTGTGATGCGAATGAACTCAGTTGGGCATTCAGCGTGGTGTCATGCATTTTAGTTTCGCATTTAGCATCAAACTAATCGACAACATATGCGCCCCTGACAGGTACGCTTCGGGATTAGCTAATAAGTTAGATACGACGTCTTCTTTTCCTCCGAAAAGAAACATAACGCAAAGGATGGCTTCGGCTCTTTGCTAAGCCCGGTTATGGAAGCGAAAGCTTTGTAATCCTTGGTTATGCTGTGATGTTAAGCCATATTTGTTGACAAACGTTACACACACATCCAATAAGCTTTTGCGTTAATTCAGATGGGCACATACTCGTAGCCGAAGATAAGTTTGGCAGAAAAAAATATGTGGTTTGTCATTTGACCCAGGCTTCACTTACCTGATTCCTCAACACTAGATATTTATTCGTCCAACGCCGAAGTAATGAAGAAAGCTGAAGCAGCCGTGCTAGCTTCAAAGGTCTTCGCTGCCGCCTTTAGCTACCTCTCAACCACTCCTGAGCCAGACGATGCTCCCGTTTTTTGTTGGTTTCCGCCGTTATCTTAGTTCTTTTACGTAGTTCCCTGCCTCTCGCTAAATCCTAAGCGTGTCTGGCAACATACCCTGGATGATCAGATGCAGCCCACAATCTAAGATCATTCCAACTACGGTAACGGCTACGGCTGTGTCACGTCTTTTAGCGAGAAACTGCTAGGTGAGAGGGGTCATTTTCTTTACAAGTGAATGACGAGTCATGTGGTACGCACGTCACGTCGTTGACGCAACTCCGATCTTCGCCTTGGAGGTTAACCTCCAGGAGCCGATCACCTTGGCTCAAATAGGCAAGCGAAGGTTTCTCTCCAAAACACGCGGAATGAGCAGGCTGTGCTAAAGGCGCTTCGAGTCTGCTCTTAGGACGGCGCTTTATAGTTTCACTAATTTTATCTGATTTCCTCCTAGAAACTCGGTATTGACCATAGATGCTTCTTCATTAGCAGTAGGCCGTCGGAACTGTCTTTTCACTCGGTAGTTTCTACGCACACCTAACACCACTTCCGGCATCTTCAATATCCACCTTGCGTTGCAGATCTTTTATTCAGCTTTGAGAGTGGTTAAGATGATGATAGCACGAAGCAAGCGGACTTAGAGTTTGAAATATAACGGAACGTTTCATGCTTCAAGAATGACAAAATAGAACAAGTGAAAATATGAAAGCTTTCTTCTTCTTCTCCTTCGGTGCATATGACACATACCCACAGTGGGGGATTGGCAGGGAGTATTCGGTTGCTATCAAATGTTTAAGCGCCTGCTTTTTTTATAATCGCCATTATTTAGCATCTCCTTTGATTCCGATATTAAATGATATTTGTGAAACGTCAAGTAAATTGCTAGAAAAATGGATATAAAACACAGCCAATAGCCTTGAATGAGATCGTAGTGCTACTGATAAATGATTAAATTAACCTTCCGTTATCAACATCACTGGCTCCATCCTATCTCCAGCCTTCGTTCAAACTGCGCGCAATCCGACGCACTCACAAAACCATCTGAGGTCCACCCCATTTGCACGCTCGTTTTGATGGTGCCTTCCGCTTTACAGCTCGGTTACAAGTATCGTGTTCAGAAGCCATTCGAAAAGCATATTTGAATGGATACCGGAGCCAGCTTACCTGCTTCTTCAGGGCTTCGCGAGAGCACAACCGCGGTGATAACAAGCACTTAAAGTTCGACGCTTGGATGTTTGCCGGCTCCGGCCAGCAGTCCCCACCGAGCCTCCTGGGTGACAATTGGTATGAAGGTTAGTGATAACAGCTCTGAAGTGCAGTGGCTTTAGGACGAAATTTCTGGGCTCACGGTAACGTTATTGTCTGTTCACTGGATTTGTCAGCCGGGACTGTCCGCCACATGAGAAAAAAATGTCTCCACCGAGAATCGAACCACTATCCCTCCGATACCCAACCGAGCTTGCTAACCACTACTCCACGTATGTCTCCGTGTCTATCATGATGATGATAGTAGCAATTAGGATGACGATGAATTTAGTAATAAGGATAATGATGATAGTAGTGATGACAATGAATGTGAATTTAGCTGATAATTATGATAGTAGCGATAGCTATGATGACGGTACTAGGAATGAAGGAGTGTTCATCGGTCCAACCCATCGGTCATCTCGTCATCTCCCCTCCAGTGCCGTCTACCCCCAGCGCGCCCATACGACAACACTCTAAAAGCCATTTTTTCTCCGTACTGCCCTGGATTGGAACGACCTTTCCGACCACATCGCCTCACTAAGCGACATTCCTCATTTGAAGACTGCCATCGAAAGACATTTTTTATTGTAACCGCCGTACTCCAAGCCCACACCTCATGCAATACTCCTTAAATGGGGCTTTGAGGATTCAATGAATAAATAAATAAATAAAATGTGGATGCAGGTAATGAAAGCAGTCCTGTAATGTCGCTCTCGCTATTTCTGCCATCAAGTAAACTTAAGCGCAGCATTGTAATTTATTTTTGCGTTCAAGTTCAAGGAAGCGCTTTTTGCGCAGTGGGGTTAAATGTCTCGCTCTCCAGAAGATCCGGTGCCGGCACTGTCGGCATTGGAAACGAACAACCAAGGCATGTCTTGGCAGATGGTAGTTAGTTGTTGACACGGCTAGCCAGTGATTGGTTGGCGGGTTGTTTGTCGTCCCGAGACAACATGGCATGGTGCAGCTGGCAAGCGCTCCCAAGTTGGGCAGCTCCTACGAGGTATGCAGGTGAGTTGGTAATCTAGCGATCCTGGAACTTTACGTCCACAGGCAGACATTACCTCTACTCCTGAACCGTTCAGAGACGTTTGTAAGGTTTGGATAAAACTTAACTTTATGTCTGCTTTAGAGGCCCTTTCGCATGGCATCGTAGATTGTGACACAATGGCAGTGCGCGATATAAAAAGCATAAACATCAATAAAATGATAACATACATGATTCAAAAAATAAGGTATCAGTACTGTTTAGGTGGTTTTACCACATTCAGTGATTGGACAACACCGAGCAATGATGTTAGGGCTCGACTCATGCTGCTACGCTCTGGGAGTTTGCACTTCAGATAGGCACTGAAACTGAAATGTGACCTCCCTGTCCCTACTACTCGTCTCCCTTGAATCCTTGAATATGCCTTTTTGCCATCTCTTCTGATTATTAAAGACTACTCACTCACTCACTCACTCACTCTTTAGGTGCACCCAAGATTTTAGTGCGCCAGCACTGACCGCGTAGTGAATCGGAAGAAAGAAAGGTTTAAAACGCGGCTATATATAAGTAAACAAAGTGAAAGAGCAGGAATTCTCCACGACTTTCCGTGAACCTCGAGGACACCACAGGGGGTCTAGACGACAGGGAGGTGTCGAGGCCACTTTGAGGAGGGAGGTCCCAGGACGCAAGCCAGATGGGCAGCGGTGGTGGTGGCGGGAAAGGTTAGGTAAACTGCAAGGCTGTGTGGCATTGTGTCAGGCAATGCTGTATATTTATGGCGATATGTACCAGTGCGAACAAAGTTTCTCATCTGTGGGAAGAAGAAGCAGGTGCGTGATGGACCAGAATCGAGCGCCGTCGGCTCCGCGCGCCAGACGTGCGAAGACGGAGCGGCTAGGTATGTTTAAAGCCACACGAAAACTCCGACCAAGCGACCAAGGGAGTAGTAAGTCTTCTGCTTTAAAACTAGAGGTATATATAAAGCCTTGTTTGTCAGACGCTACCAACTTGGCCTTTGCCATTGAATTGAAAGGGTGGGGTCGGAATTCAACCTTCCAGGAGCCTTGGATCCTGATTGAGACACGCAGTCGTTAAAGCGATAGTTTGATTTAATGGCAGTCCTGAGTATCGGCGAACCATACATCACGGTCCTACATAAGAGCGGGCCTCTGCCAATTGTTAGTTGGCAGCTGGGGCTGGGCACATATTAGTTGGTTGTTTCTGGTACATAACTAGTCTCAAATTTACTTGGCCTTCTGTTTTCTCGCATTAAACCTGTGCGCGACGCGAGCGGCTTCTGTTGTGTGAAGTGGTTTACCCGTAAAAACTGCCGTGATGAGCCCGGCCAATTCAACGTGCTTTCAAATAGAGAGGGATATTTTTTTTCTTCGCGGCAGTTTTCGGAGTCTGAGATGCACCGCACCAAGCGGCGTAAACAACACCGGTCGCGAAGAGAGCGAAGGTGTTTGTATCTATCATCTAAAAAGATAAACTGAGCAACCAAATCCATTTAGCCCGTTATAGCCATTTCGACCACGTTAAACGTCTGCAATTATTTCCTGCCAACTTAAACATAGCCTTGCTGCTTTCAGCATAGAAAAATATAACATGTGCCAAGCTATCTTCAGCCAAAGGCTAAAAATACAACATTTGGGTTAGGCCGGAGAAGCTACTTGCATACAGCTGCCAGCCATCTGGCGCACCACAGGCAATTCTTTATTGTCCAATTAGCTAATTAGTAATTAAAACATTTTTTGTAATTTGCTATTTATAGCCTTCACAATATATAGCCTTCATACAATAAATGGGATTTACAAAGTTAGAGAGAACCTTCTGAAACCTTCATTCCATTTATTTCCGATAAAGAAAGCCTCATGGATGTCGTTTTTTCAAGCTCTATAGAAAGCCCACGAGATGAAAAAAATATGTATTCGTGCGTCACGATTGTGGTGCTCCCAACCGAGGTTTTCATGAACGAAATTAGCTGCGACCGTGAATCGACAGGCCGTTCCCAGTGGTAAGCTCATATGTTCGCGATGGATGCAGAGAGCGCGGTGACCTCGCTTTGATTTACACCGTCACATGCTCCGGCTTTCTTCTTTTTTGTGGCTCGTCTTGAAGCAGGAGGAGAAGTGCACTGGCCGGTTGGCTGCCGACAGAGTCAACACTGCCACTGCCGACGTGGAGATAGATGGAGAAGGGGGGAGGAAAGATTAGAGAAAGGACCAGAAACAAGAGGGTCGTGAAGCCAAGGCCGCAGGTGATTTCGTTCACTGAATGCTAGGTTGAGAGCAGCACAATCATGACACACGAATACGCCAGTGATGTGGTATTTTTGTATCTCGCTGGCTTTCTTTAGAGCTTGGAAAAACGATACACGTCAAGCTTTCTTTATCGAAAATAAATGGAATGGGGGGTTTGGAAGGTGTTCAACTCAGCAGCATAATTTATTGTCTAACGACAATATTTAGTGGATTAGAAAAATTATCTTGATTAATAATTTGGTAATTGGGAAACACCCCTGTTGTGCGCTGGATGTCTATCAGTTGTTTACAAGGTATTTCTCTAGCCCACCTCAAATGTTTAATTCTCTAACTCTTGGCTACAGGAGCGGTGCCAGCGCAGTGGAAACACTCGGTGGTCATTATGATCCCGAAACCGGGGAAGAAATTGGCAATAGAAAATTTGAGGCCCATTTCTTCAACTTCGTGTCTGGGGAAGATTTTCGAGAAGGTTGCCAACAATTGACTGAAAAATTACTTGGAGGAGAGCGCTCAGAGGCCGGACGCAATGTTTGGCTTCAGGGAAACGCTATCAGCTCTGGCCGTTCTCCTGCAGATCAAAGAGGTCCTGACGGGTATCCCGCGCTCGGCAGAACACGTGACGTTGGTAGTGGACATTAAAGGTCCATTCGTTAATGTTGGTCACTAGAGGATCTTTGACGTACTGGCAGACACAAATTGTGGAACCAGAGTCTATGAGTACGTTCGGAGCTTTCTGAGTAACTAGACTGCCGAGAGCCAGATTAGTAATATAGAAACAAAGACCGTGTCCCCGTCCAACAACGGGACGCCTCAAAGAGCAGTCATTTCGTCCACGCTCTTCAACGAGGCAATGATTGGCCTGGCCAGGCGACTCGAGAAGTCGAGAAGGGGGAGGGCATACAGCAGGCTATGCACGCGGATTACGTCATCATCTAGACGACCACATGATCACTCGGGGAGAAGGAAGCAAAATTTCAAGAAGCAGCATCTGTCGTAGAAGAATATCTAATGCAGAGGGGCTTGGAGTGCTCATCAGGGAAATCAGAACTGATCAGATTCTGGCGAGCGAAGGGCAACCGCTCTGTTCCCACAGACCAAGGCCGCAAGCTCGAGATCCGGCTACAAGGAGAGACATTGCCAGAAAGGACAAACGTGAGGATCCTGGGGATGTGGCTCCAATCAATTCAAAGGTTCCAGCACACACTTAATTTGCTTAAGAACTCAACCCAGCAGATCGCCTGAATGATAGTGCTGGCGACCAGCAAAACGATGGGGATGAGAGAGCCGGACACTCTCAAATTGGTCCGGAGCCTCGTGATTAGCAGATTAGCGTATGCTCTTTCCTACTTCAGTATGACCAAAGGAGAGGTAGGCAGAGTGGACGCCATGATCAAAATGGCAATCAAGACCGAAATCAAACTCCCCAAGAATACGCCAAACCACAAGCTGGCAGCTCTGGGTCTACACAATACAATACATGCATTGGCAGAAGCTCAGATCAAGTCGCAGCTGAACAGACTTCGGAAAACGAGGACGGGAAGACGGCTGCTGAAACGGCTGGGGTACAGCACATACCTACAGGCTTATAACAGGACAACAGAGGTACCGCGGGATGTCAGAAATTGGTACCGAGTTCGGCCCGTACCAAGAAACACGGACCCCCGCCTACACCCGGGAAGGAGGCAGGCGAGGGCAGAGTATTACGAGACAACATTCGACCAACAAGTCACGTCAAGGTTCACTGACGCAGCTTTATACGAAACCGACGCAAAGAAGGCGGTAGCCACGGTCATGGACTGAGGGCAGGGAGGTAGTTAGCGCCTCGATACAAATCTGTGCGGTCATCAAGGTAGAAGTGGCTATCGCAATGGCCATTAGGCAGGGAAGAAAAACGGGAGAGTCTGACGATACTGTCGGATTCACAATATGCATGCAGAAATTGTTAGCGAGACAAGATATCTGAGAGCACACCACAAATTGACTTCTACAAGCGAGCCAAAAAAACATGCACTCAAACGCTAGTGTGGATTCCGGGGCACGCAATGATTATGGGTAATTTGTACGCAGACAGGGTAGCCCGAAGACATACAACCTACCGTGCGCCCAACAGTCTCGCGGCAGAGGACCTGATTCCGCTTGACCCCGACTACACCATAATACTACAGACAGAGGCTTTCGGAAAGTATATCCCGAGCCACATAAAGAGCTCATCAGTCAGGAGGCCATAGATCTGAGGCAGCTACAGACGGGCATATTCATTAATTTACACATATTACACACGATGCATCCCACGGCATTCAGAGATGAATACCTATGGTGCGGGATGACCCCTACCCAGTACCACATAACGTGGGAATGCAGTGCATATCAATTGCAAACCTTTCAAAACCCAAATTGAAGGCAGTGGGAGGCTTTGCTGGCCAGCACTGACCCAAAGGCTTAGCTCTACCTGGTCGCAAGAGCTCACAAGCTGGCGAAAGCCAGTGAAGCCTTGGACTGAGGGCGCAACTGCTCGTCAGCCTCGGCTGAAGAAGCGAAGAAAACGATCCTCGAGTTCACTCGCTCACTCACTCACTCACTCACTCACTCACTCACTCACTCACTCACTCACTCACTCACTCACTCACTCACTCACTCACTCACTCACTCACTCACTCACTCACTCACTCACTCACTCACTCACTCACTCACTCACTCACTCACTCACTCACTCACTCAACCCTTCGCTAAAGCTAGCTTGGATATCCTGTATAAGATGGAGGGTTAATGCCTTGGATACCCCGACCTGAACAAAAATCTGAGAGCACTGGGGGATCTACACCGCTGAAATGAGAAAGTCTGAGTGTTGCTGGTGCACACGATGCATAACGTTTGCTCTCATTATTATTATCAACTAAATTCACAATCAACCCCGCCGGGGTGGCGCAGTGGTTACGGCGCTCGACTACTGTTCCCAAGGTTGCGGGATCGAATCCCGGCCTCGGCGGCAGCTTTTTGATGGAGGTGAAAAGCAAGGCGCCCGTGTGCTGTGCGATGTCAGTGCACGTTAAAGAACCCCAGGTGGTCGAAATTTCCGGAGTCCTCCACTACGGCGTCTCTCATAGCCTTAGTTGCTTTGGGACGTTAAACCCCACAAACCAACCTAAATTCACCATCATTATCAGTGCTACTGTTCTCACTGTCTTCATCACTAATTGCAGCGTCGCAGTCATCGCTGCTATCATCCTCACGGGAGGACAACGATACTTATGATTTGCGTTTTACAATCCTGGGTGTGGCGCAATTGGTTAAAAAGCTCGGCTGGGGATGTGAGGGATTGGGGTTCGATTTACCGGTGGAAACAGCTTTTTTGTTTTTGTGATGACATCATCAGGATGATTGGCAAGTGACACACTAGTGCACAGATCCGATGCACAGATCTGATGCACAAATCCTGTGCAAATCTCGCGCACAGCTCCCGCGCAGACCCTTGTCATAACCTCCTCTTTCCACAGTACCCATCCTCGCGCTTCGCATTCTTAGCTCTCGTCTTAACTCCCTTGTAGCACTGCCCTCGTCGCTCTTTCTTGCATGATAGCCATCCCTCGGGCGCTTCCCTGTGACCTCTCAATAGCGCATGCCGTCTCATGTGACCAAGAATCCTTTTTGAGGTTAAAAGCTATTTATTGTCGCTTAAGCATTTGACGATGGTGTAAAAAGAATGTAATTGCAGAAACGCCGCAGAAGTTAAATTTCCGGTCTTCTTCTTTGAACGTCCCATTGTTATTTTTGTTAATCTTGTGTTGCAAGTTTCTTTCTCTCCGGTCTCAATAAAGATAAAGGCAAATTTTCGGTCGTTTCTCTTTTTCAGCAATTTAAAATTGCAGCCGCCTACCTAGCTTAAAGGGTGACCTTCGTTTTAACTTTCTGCCGTTCAGAAAGCACGCACAATCAGGCACCTCGTCTCACCGGTGGCCGCAGCGCGAAAGCAGGTGGCATCGTTTTCGAGCGCCGTGCCATTTACCGGAGACCGACTGCTCCAGTACATCCTGGTCGCCTTGGTTTCCGAGTTTAGCGCGTCGCCTCCATCACACCATCTTGTTAATAGCACAGTCAACAACCGCAGGGGATGAGAGCATTCGCATTAAAACGAACTTCGCGCTGTTCGAATTTTCACCTATGTTCCATCTCGATCGGTCAAGATCTTCGACAGTACACCTCTAGCCGATGCCATCATCCGATTGCCAAGCTATAATCCGATGAAGTCTTGATTACTCATTTTGCACATGTGAGCCCCCATAAGACGTCAAACTAGCCGGTAGAAGCAGATTAATCCCGTTGGCTGGCAATTAGCCGTATTCTGCAATATTCCATTTCACTGGCAGTTGATTTTAGTGAGCACATAATAGGACACATGTGTTACTTGTAGCCGCGCTAAATTTCCTTCTGCATGCATTTCTTTCAGGTGGTGCCTGTATTGCTTCTTTTGTCAAGTATATTGATATACGGCTGGCTTCAGTTGCGAAAGTCAGCAGCTTTCACTGCTTTTTAAGTTAGAAGACCGCTTTGTTAGCAGCTGTGTTCATCACGCTTAGCTACACCAGTGAGGGCATGACGCGATAGCGCTTCACACACGCTAACGATGTCTTCTTTGCTTTTTCACTCTTAGCTTTTCAATTTATTTTTCTTAATTTAAAAATAATATACAGCCACAGATATCAGCAGACATTAAATTTCTATCCTGAGAAGTTCTGGAATTTTGAAGGCATCTTTATTTATTTAAATATTTGATAAACTTCGCGTTCTAATTTTTCTTCTTTACCATCATCAAGTATACACTTTTCATTCTGAGCAATTTGGTACCTTTGAATCCCCTTAATCGAATTTTTTTATTTTTTAAAATTATGAAACCAAGTATTATCAAATATAAAATAATTACAAAGAGTTCAGTAACTCTTCATTGACTATATCACGCATCAATCAATCATCAACCACTCGAACAATAAATTACCATGATACGTTCTTTTTTGTACGCAGCTCCTGATTATTTCGTGCAAGCGCAACTATTACTACCCTGACGGCCTTTCCGGCCAACGAGCTGTACAAGCTATCGCTTAATACAGCCAACACATGGTAACCATCAAGCCCGTTGACTATTACATATGTAACTTTCTTTCCATCAACATTAGAATCTCTATATATTAAGAGGTTCCTATCCCGTTTTGAATAATATGCTTACCTGGTCTAAACACTGCAATTTTCGTCTACGCTGTAGCATAGGGCATTTCCTGGTCCACTGCAATGGAAGCAGAACTAAGTGCTTGAAATCAGCGCTGGTCACTGGTCACGCCTGCATAAGCACGTCGCATAGCGCAAGCGCACTGACACTTTCAAATAATTAGAAACTGGATATAGATATCACTGTAGATTCGCTACAGACCTTTAATAAAGCAGAGAGGAAATACGAAAAGTATTTAGAAAGGCAACTATTTCTATTGTTAAATATCTTGAGAGTTACCGCTTGTTGCATATTCTGTTGCACATCATCACTGGCAATGCTATGTCGCAGAAAGCAGTCTTCTAACTGAAGAACCTGATTTTTTAAAATTGATGAAGTCAACATTGTGGAAACACCGTGCACGAGGGAATGCTTCCAAAAACCAAGTGTATGCTATAATCATTACAGGTTTCACCTCTGCAGCCTTAATTAATACCGTGCTGTACGTCTGCGTATATTCCGTGCTGAAGATCGTGTATAGTTTCGAGTATCCGGGCTAAGGGAGTGAGTGCGATGTTAAAGAGGATGGGTGAGAGGAATGAACCCTGTGGTGTGCCTCGGTTTGGTAAATAGATGATCGGGGAGGTGTAGGAGCGGAGTGTGATATGAGCTGTGTGTTTGGTTAGGAATGCCTCAACGTAGCGCCAGATGCGTTGTACGCAGTTAGTTGTGGAAAGGGTAGAGAGAATGCGGTCATGGCTCACGTTGTCAAATGACTTTTGTATAGACATTTTCACGGGGGCGCTTCTGACGTTCTGGCGTCGAGAATATGCATCAATGTTGCCTGTTTGGGTATACTGTGACTGCCTCGCGCTTGCATTGTGAAGCGGTAGATCTCCGACGATGTGTGCATTTGTTTTTGTCGCGAATGACTTACACTCGTAAATAATGGCATACGCCAATCGAAAGTCGACAGGCCAACCCTGTGCTATGTACGGGTGTACGAACAATCAGCGGAAGAGAACGACTTTGATAACTGAAGTTTGTCTACAACACAGCACTCCGCGGGAGCACTGCCGATGTAATTACGCTGCACCGGTTACCTGCATCACCCGATCTGCAAAGGCAGTGGATAGCTGCAGTCAATCGCAAATATTTTACACTGAGTTCGTGGCCGCGACTTTGCTCACGACACTGCGTCGGCAGAATAAAGACTGACGTGAACGCTGTGCCCGCGCTGCACTTGGGCTTTCCTTTCCTTCGAGCCAGTCCTTTATATATTCACAGCTTTCTGCCCGCAGGCCGCGTCCGCAAAATCGGATCCGCAGCCGTTGCGAGTAATTCAGACGTGGTAGTGGATTATGAGTGGTGTCAATTAATAGAGGCTTACGCAATGTTGCTGCTGGAAAAATAATTAGGCCATATTAGGTAAATAATTACAGGCAAAAAACGTAAAAGTTGTTCACAGCAGTTGTGAGTAATTGAGAAGTCGTAAAGATTAATGAGCGGTGTCAATCGATAGAGGGTGATGTAATGTGTGAGAAAAAATAATTAAGCCAATAGGTTATCGAAGTAATTAATTAGAGGCAAAAATGAGAAAGTAAAGGCGAAAATGGTCTCATTAGCGAATGACTTGACGCCACATTTGAATGTATCAAATACTAAAATAGTTAATTAAATTAGTCAATTAAGCTGGCTTGATTAGGGTGACTTCAAAGTAGTGACGTCACGCAACCTGAAGTTGGCGTGGAATTTGAAAGTGCCGAAGACAAAATGAGTAAACAAAAAGTGAATTAATGTGACCTCAAGGATGTGACGTCACGCAACCGAAAGTATAACCGAAAAAGAGCATAGGAAGGGATTGGCGCGCAATTTGAAAGTACCAAAGACGAAAATAAATAAACAAGTGAAATAGCGCGACGTAGAGGATGTGACGCCACGCAACTGGAAGTGGAGCCAAAAAAGGGCATAGGAAGGGATTGGCGCGCAATTTGAAAGTAGCAAAGACTAAAATGTCTTTGGCAAATGTCTAAGAAACAAATAAAGAAAGAAAGAAAATGAATAAACAAGGAGTGAATTAACATGGCATAGACAATATGTGACGTCACGCAAACTTCAAATTGCTTTCAAATCACTTCGTATGCCCTTTCTCGGCTCTACTTCCGGTTACGTGACGTCATATTCTTGATGTCACCCTAATTGACTGCCCTAATTAACTACTTTATTCAGTGGTACTTTCAAATAGCGCACCAATCTCTTCCTATGCCCTTTTTTGGCTCGACTTCATGTTTCGTGATGTCACAACTTTGACGTCACCTTAATTGCCTGATTTAATTAACTATTTTAATATTTGATGCATTTATTGTGGGGCAAGCAATTCACTAATGAGACCTATTTCGCCTTTACTGACTAATTTTTGCCTTTATATAATTATTTAGCTAATTAACGTATTGGCTGAATTATTGTGTCGCACACATTCGTAACCCTCTGTCGATTGACACCACTCGTCAACATCTACGACTTCTCAATTACTCACAACTGCTGCAGACACGATTTTGCGTGTTTTGCCTGCAAATAATTACCTAAATATCTTTTGGGCTAATTTTTATTTCGCGCACAACATTACGGCACCCTCTATAGACCGTTTACAGCGAGTAGTTCCACTCTTACCTAACAGGTGGCGCCACTAGGACGGCCGTCATTGCTGGCCTTCGGAACGCATCGGCGCGCAGTGCTAACTGCTGCTGTGTATCTGGTGTAAGAATAGCAGCTGACTTTTAAACTGTGCTGCTTTGATGCAGGTGTCATCTGTATTGTCGAAGTATTCTGCGAGGAAGTAGAGCTAATGACCCTGTTGTTTATTGGCGGAAGAACAGAAGACGCTTTCTACATAAGGTGCACATCGTGGCCTAGGCAACCGTTTTTCTGGGAGATGTATCACGAGTTCATGTTCCTTTCTGGGACAAGAAAGCGCCTGCGAATTGCAGAGAATGGCTATACCTCACGCCCCAGCTCGTTTTAGCACCGGCAGTAGCCATGGGAATGCGAGAACGACCCTCGTTTTCTCAGGAATTGGATATTGAGTTTTTGCACTGCTGCCGAGTTTTTTTCGCAGGGCGTTAAGAGGTACCTTGACGTTGCTATTAATGTCTATGCAGTTATACGAATTGATTGCGCTGAGAAGGAAAGTTAGTCTGGGCATGTAAGTGAATCTCTTGATCTTATTCCCTAGGATATGCGGGATCGAATCTCGGCCACGGCGGCTGCTTTTCGCTGGAGCCAAAAACCCAGGCGCCCGTGTTTTGTGCGATATCAGTGCACATTAAAGAACCCCAAGGGAATGGGAATTTCCGCAGTCCTCCACTCATAGCCTGAGTCGCTTTGGGACGTAACATCGCACAAACAAACCCAAACTTTAATTAGACAAGTACTGCTGAAAGACATGTAATAACTGCTGCTTGTATGAAAATAATGCACGGGCCAATGATGAAATTTACCATGATAAGATTGTTTATATCCCCGCTTGCTTGGTCTGCGTACTGTGCGTTCTCAATTCCGGTGCAGTTTCCAGTCACCTTCGCCCGAGCGCAGGTGAACGCCGCTGAGCGCGATGCGGCCTTCAAGCAGCGTAATAGTCTTTTGAAGCCAGGACGTTTACAGGAGATAAAAGTATATCTTATAAATTGTCGGGCATTGCACGCGCGTTCATATTGAGCAATAAGTATTGTGCACAATGTTAAATGAACATTCATAATGCGTCTCAGCCAGCATAGTCTGAGCATGCGTTCGCCCTTTGCGCAAGAAAATTAAAAAAAAAAGTTTGAGGGAATAATCAGTTTGTAATATATTCAGTTTTACAGAAAGTCACGTTTTCCTCAAAGAGCACTAGAAAGGGAATTGATAAAAAAAGCAAAACAAAAACCGAGTTGACGGCTGATGAGTTTGTCGAAACGTCCTAGCCAATGCAGACATTTAGGAGGACGCAATAAATTAGCTACGTGGTTAAATAAAAAAAAAATTTAGCACCTAAACATACTTCAGGCATTCACATGAAGTTTATTGCCTGTCTACAAGCTCGTTGTCCCCAGCGAAAGCTGGTACGCCGCACCGTGCAGCCGAGTACCAGCGTGCCGGAAGCCGTCAAACCAGACGGCCAGAAGGCCGGCGATGGCGGAAGGGTCACATGATCAAATATGGCAGCTCCCATGCGCTCGCGCTGTAAAGGGTCTATACACTGACACCACTCGTTAACTTCTATCGCTTCACAATTACTCGCAACTGCTGCAAACATGATTTTGCGGACGCGGTCTGCGGACAGAAATCTGTGAACAAAGCAAAGTAACGCTTTCGCGTTGGTAAATAAAACATACTTAACGTTGACTAGCACTCCAGGCCTCGATGAACCCGACGCGTTTTGACACCAATGCCGACGACGAAGCGCCGGATCCGCTGGCTGGGTTTGCATTAGTCATTGCTTCACATTTATCGTTCATGCGAGCATATGAATCGCGTATTGTGATGCGGCACAACAGAGGTGAAATGGAGGGAAGAAGCAGTACGAATACGGCGCCTTGAAGGGCAAAAAAACAGATGTGCAGCCGTCCGGCTCAAGTTCAGCTTTCACAAGCACAGTCCAAAATGGCAGCATAACCTGTTTGGACGCTAGACGTCGCCCGTATCAGACAATGGCGCTACTGAAACGACGATGTGTGAAAAGGTCTCTATCAAGTGCAAGTATGGCCCGTGTGGCCTGTTTATGGAGAGTAGTGTTTAGGACGATCTCTTTCAAGCGCAGTAGAATGTCTTGGGTGCAGAGATGTGGGCGGCAGCGAAATTGAGTATGAGCAAAAAAAGGCGGTAGATTCTAATTCAGGCTGAAGCTCTCTAAGGATCACGTGCTCATAGAGTTTGCCAAGAAAACTTGTGAAAGAAATGGGTTGTAGGTTGTCTAAGGAAAGGGGCTTTCCGGGCATAGGAATGAAGTTGATTGCTGCATGTTTCCAAGAGGCTGGTAACGTGCCCTTCCTCCCGCGTTGGTTGTTGTAAGCTGTGAGCTGAGAAAGAGATTTATCATCGAGGTTTCGAAGGAGCTTGTAGGTAATTTGGTGAGGCCCGGGTGCGATACTACGAGTGATGTGGGCGAGGGTGGCCCGTATACCTCCGCGGTGGTACGTGGTAGCAAGCACCCGCAGATTATGAATAGCAGCATGCCGGTATCGCTAAAGAGGAAAGTATACAAAAGTTGCATCTCAACTGTACTCATCTATAGAACTGAAACGTGGAGGCTGACAAAGTTGAAAATAAAGAGGGCTAAAGGACGAAAAAGGGTAGAGGTAACATTAAGAAATAGGAAGCGTGCAGAGTGGGTGAGAGAAAAAAAATCAAGTTATTGATATTCTAGTGGAAATCAAGAAGAAGAAATGGGCATGAGCAGGACATATAGTGCGAAGAGAGGATAGCCGATGGTCGCTTAGTGTAACAAACTGGATTGGAAGGGAAGGAAAGCGTGCAGTGGCGGCAGAAAGGTAGGTGGGCAGATGAGGTTAAGAAGTTCGCAGGGGTCAAGTGGATGCAGCTAGCGCAGGACCGGGTTAATTGGAGGAATGTGGGAGGGGCCTTCGCTCTGCAGGAGGTATAGTCAGGCCGTTGATGATGATGAAGGCGGTGAGTTGCTGTATGCTACTGAAAAGTATACTCTAATGGTGGTGCCTCATGGAGAGTTTACATACACGATTTTTCGGCTAGGGCGTAAGAAGGTTTTCTCGCTGGGGGACCCGCCTTCGTGAAAACTTGGAATTATTGGGATTTTTCGAAGAAAAGGAAATCAGTGAGAGGCCGCTGATCAAATACAATTAAACGAACACAGTCCTGCTTCCGTTAGACACATAAACGATAGATACAGAAAAAAGAACAACAAATAACTGTCATTGAATATAGGAACCAACCGAGACGTGTATATGATATGTCTGTCATTGCTAAAAATACGTAACCTCAACAAGCTGAGCCAGGGAAACGTATCTCTCGCTCAGGATATCCTGGCATAGCTGAGCTAAGCCCCAGCCATTTTTTCCTCAAGCTTGCCGTATCTCAAATTTACGCTGTTAACAGGAAATAAAGTACTTTACGTCACTTTACCTAACATATCCTAAAATGAACCCTACGCGCCCACACCGTATTGGCTCTGAGCGCTCAACATTGTCACAGAGCTTCACATGCGTGCATATGTGGGGCCGGAATGACCCGATACCGTCCTATATTGTGAACGGGGTGTTAGCACAAAGCACGCAGATGGCTGCGCATGGGGGGTAGAACAGTATGCTTGTAGGCACGCGCATGCGCATGCCTGATGTATCATTCCGCGCAACCTCATTTGGAGCAATTGTAGTCCCTGAACCATGTACTGCAGCTGCAGCGTCGAGTTCGAACCACCTGTGACATATGGAACGCGTTTTTTTTTCTTCCATTGTTGTGCTTTGTGACCGCTTCAATCGCACCCGCTGTAGAGAGAGAGAGAGAGAAAGAGTAGAACTTTTTTTTACAGCAGTGTATGAACGAGTTCTGGCCCTTCGTCACTTGGGCGGGGACTGAAGCTCTGCCATGAAGCAGGCCGGAAGACGTTGTTCCGACGGTATCCCAGGCCAGCTGAATGGCCTGGGATGCAGCTATTTGGACCCCAGGGTCAGAGCAGCCAGCACGGTTTCCTAAAGTTGCGGCATAAGATTAAAGCCACCTCCAAGATAAAAGCGGCAGTCCCAGCGTATATGTTTGAGGGCCCCTTTTGAGTCACAGTTTATACACATTTCTGATTTTTCTCCTTAGAGCATGAGCCATATCCTCCCAGGAGAAAGATAATAAATTTAAGAGATATCAGATCAGAACCTCAGGAGCGGGTGTGGTTATGCCCTAATGCGGAGGCGTCGCCACGCGACGGCCTGCCAGCAGTTTAGAGCAGGGACTGCCGCAGCAGGCACCTGCCTACTCTAAATTTTGCTGCAAGATCTAGCACACCCTACGCTTCGCATGTGCATTTTAGTGTTGTGCCATCAGGATCGAATGATCATTTGATGCTTTTGGAATATTAGAAGAAGTTAGAAACCACCTATCATGGTGGCTCTGTGGCTGAACCTTTCGGGTACTAACCCCAGGTGTGCACATTAGGAAAAAAAAAATCTCGCTCTCGTATTTTCGCTGAACATGTACAGTTCAATGAAAGAAGTATTGCATCTAAAACAGCCATCACCAGGACTCATCTGCTGTCGAGCCGAACACTACGTTTTACTGCGAGAGAGAGACAAACATTTATTCGGAGAACGCTTGAAATATTCAGCCCTAGGTGGACAACCTCCTCAGTCCAGAAGGCCGTGGACCCGAGCCATTTCCCGAGTCCGGTCGACCAGACTACGCTGATCATCCAGGCTGGGGCTTGACAGCTGAGTCTCCCACTGCTCCTGGGTTAAGTTCTTTAAAATATTTTATAAAGATCCCCCCCCCCCCCCCCCCCCCCCCCCTCCAGAGCGAAGGTTCAAATAGGCAGATAATACAGAGTTTCTATTACGGTAAACACTAGGGAAGTTCCTAAAACCTTCCGGTTGCACAATACCGTACGCACACAATAAAGCAACCTCGTAGGCATATCATGTTCATCAGGGAGAAAAAGCCGAAAAACAAAAATATCACATATAAAAAAACACACACATTTGTATCGTTCTATAACTCGGGAAGTGCCCGGTTTAAATTTAGTTTGATTTTTTTTTTACCTTGAAAACCATTGAAGCGTGCCTCGGCAAAAGACTTGGGAGTAATTGCCTTCGCCAGTACATATATTTCTGTTGGGGTTGTGGGAGTTGTGGCAGGTCTTCCTCATGTAGACGTCGTTTTCTTTATTTCCCGAAATTTCGCTTCTCTTTCCATCATTCTTTGAATCGAAGCAACTAAAGATGTTTTGCTACCCTATTAGTCTATCAAAGCTGCACCGCAAAGTAAAAGCAAGCCAAATCATGCCAAACTGCTTTAGCATGTCTGAATCAGTTTATGCGGAGTTAAACTTTGGCAAGTTTCTAATTATGATGGTTTAAATATCCCGAACTGTCCCGACAATATAGAGGCGCACGCAGTCGAAAAAATACTAAAAGAGGAGTGAAGATTTCACTAAAAACGTTTAGTCCCGGCGATTAATCGCCGGCTAAAATCTGCTAGCGCACAAAATCCAGACGGGCTTGACATATTTGAGAAGTAGAGGGCTTCAGTCAGTCGCGAGCAGCTTGTAGGAGGGACGCTTGAACGCCTTGCGGAGCACAAAAAGGCCGACAGGCGTATATGTGCAGAAACTCGTGGGCTAGACAAAGCACACAAAGGTGCTTTTATTTGAGACTAGCAAGAAGCTTCGCAGTTGGTGCCAGTATATTTTATGTCGAAATCCATGTCGAGTTCTGTATGTTCTTCGCCGGTAACAATGCTTGTTTGCTTTTCAGTATAAAGGTTCTGTCAAAGTGTTTAGTGAAATATATGGCGTTGCTTTGCAGTCGCAGTAGCTACTGTGTCTTCCGGAAAAAATAGAAATATTTGAATACTTTGAATTATTTAGTGATCAAGATGTATACCAGCATTCACGTAGCAACAATCTTGTCTTAGTTGTTTGCTACAAGCACGGAAAAATTGTGAATATGTGGGGCCATTTATATGGCTATGAAAAGATATAAATGACACTTTTTTATGGTTTTAGAAGGCTGTCGCAATATGTGCTGCAGCCTCCACTATCGAATGGGCGCGAAAGTGGCCATATTTAGGCTGTGTGCACACCAAGAGCAGGAATAGGCTGAAGGAACATAAAATACAGAACCTAATGCATTCGTTGTAAATTCAAGGTTAAATTTTCTAGTTTGACGAGAAGCGCCGAAAAAGATAGCATCGATCCGGAGTAGAGCGAGTGAACGAAGTTCTGGCTTGTTTCTGTGTCTCCTTGTCTCTTGCACGCCATTTTTTAGTCATACATCTTTCAGTTGCTTTAATTATTTTTTCTAGAGAGTTGTTATTTGCGGCAACTACCATAATTTCTGCATCCTCACCCGGTGTAATATGCACAGTGGCGAATTCAGGCTGAAAATAAGCTTTTGTTTTTTAATCCGTGCCCACCACCGGATAAAGTTTGGTGGAAATGTTGTTTCTACTGTCAGCAAGAAGGATTCTATAGGTAGGCAAGCATTTTATTGTCAAGAATTAAAGGCGAGCGCTTTATTATATTGTATTGATTGCGGCCCCAAAACCCGACGAAATTACTTTCCACGAGGTTGAGAGCTGCCAAGAAGACTCTGTCTTTTCCGAGCCATTACAACAGTTCTGAATGTGCGAGCTGAGGCGGTACAGCTGCATTTATGGATCCCGTATTTATTGATTTATTTATTTGTATTCATTAGGTTTTGCCCATGTACACACAAATACAAGCACCAGAAAGCAGCAACTCTTCGCTACCGCGACATGATTTCCTTCCATATGGAAGTTGTCTCCATATCAGAGCTGACATCGATATGCCATTTCGCACGGTGACATGTCGTAGGGACTCACTTAGGACATGTGACCTTTTGTTTTGTCGGCCCCGGTAAGTTTCCGCTGATCTGACAAACCGTATGTAAACATTATACATTGTAACGTCTGCACACATAGCGGGAATGACGCAGTATTTCGGCTTTTTACCATGTATAATTCGTGGACTATATTTCAAAGTTTACGGTATATCTTAATCGCTTTTTTTTTGCAATCAGTCATGCGAGAATAAGGCCGGCCCACGTCGTTCTTGGGTTTTCTTTTTCGTGGCTCGTTATAGCTTTTTTTTTGTACATGCGTTCAGATGTGCTTTCTATATTCCAGTGGGTCCTCTTGTACTGTTTGAGGATTGTCTCATCTTGTTTTCACGTAAACACGTGACCACATGGCCAGGCTATTTTTCCGTATGTCCATGTTTACTCTTACTTTTGCATTTTTGTGTTAATTTTAATGGGCAGTCCAAAGTTTACGCAGTTCCCTCCAAATCAAGCATATTCGCTGGAAGCAAGGAGTTTTAAGCTGTATTCGAGTGCTTTGGTGTTACCGCTTCCTTTTTACTTCTTGGCTTTGGCGGTTTTCGCGGTCGCAGCCAAACCACTGGACGTATTCCGAAATCTTCCCCGACATAGTAAATCCGTACTGACAACTGTGCGGTGAGCCTGCCACCACAGACAATATAGTCTGGCAGTGCGCGAAGGATCCGCCTCCAGCAGATCTAGTACCATATTTCTTGCTGAAACACTGGGAAGCTGTCCTCGGCAGCTGCGATCTCGACGTCCAATCCCGGGTCTCGGCAAGAGCGCATGAGGTCGATGACAGACTTAAACTGCCGGCCACATGAAGCAGCTGAATGCAACCCAAGACCAAGACCATCAAAATATGGACAGATAGTTTTCTCTCTCTCTTTCTCTTCCCTTTCATGCTTGGGGAAAAAGGACCATAAATATTTATATCTTTGTTTTTCAAAAATGCCAAAATTTCCGTATCTTTTCGTGTCCGAGCTCTCCCAACTCTTCCTGCATTACACTCAAGCCATGAAGAATAAAACTACTCAGAACAGGAACAAAATCGTAGGCGCTAAAGAGCAGAAGCAACAGGATGAATTTAGGCTTGGAGGGCGGTGCTGACAGTTAACATTTATTGTATATGTAGTTCACTTATATGAATTAAACGCGCACCTCCATCCTGTAGTTTCTGCGCTTTTGTTCCTTACAATGACCCACTAGCTGGCCTAAAACCAGGATTTTTTTAGGCTACTTTGTTATTTTGAGAACGGGGCATTTAACGCTGTCAGGTTAAAATTTAATTATGCGTGGTTGCAGGCTTCGATAGCCGATCGAAAAGCGTTGGTTGCTCTCAAGCGCCTGTTGAGCGCAGCCCTAGGACATCTTGAAGCTTCTTTATATGGCTCAGACAGCCGTCATAGCTCTCTGGTGCAATATTGTGTGCGCAGACGCGTCCTTGTTGCTTGTTGACGTAAGGAAAGCTCCTAGCTATCGGCAGGAAATTTATGGCAGATCTTACGTGTTGTCGCCTGTTAGTAAACGATACAGCCCACCGCCTCAAGTTCCCTAGAATAATTACACTGGCGTAAACATCGCGTCAGACTGAAATCAAAACTGAACCGATGGGAGCAAGCTCAGATGGCTCGAAATCGCTTACTAATCACGTGCTCCTGGTGCAACCTACCAATTCATGACGTAAAAGCACAGGATGATGTAGAAGTGATCTGATATGGCTCGAATCAAAGGGCGCATATCTTAAAAAGTCGAATGCGTAAAACTGCGTCGACTTTGCGCGAGAAATGTGACATTGGGAATTGAAATACGGCGCTGAATACAGACTTGAGACTGTTTTTCTAACTTTGAATATTTCTTTTCCCTAGAAAGTGTGCCAACTACGTTTTATGGGCTAAAGCCAGAGCGGGAAGAGCGCGAGTCAGAACTGCGCACTCGCTTCTTTGGTCGAGGTAACGCAACGACCACGGGCAGACGAGCAGCTTTTTTTCAGTAGTCGATCCCTGCGTCCCAGGCAGAGCTCGAGCGCAAGAACGGCCAGCGCAGTGGCTAAGAAGGCCAGGTATGTGAAGAAAAGTCCGACCAGGTCCTGGAATCGCAGGTTGTCGACTTGGTAGGTACTCGCCCGCTGGCTTCCGGCGAAACAGGCGCCACCTGGCGGGTCCAGCACGTACGAATGCAGCGCCGGCACGCCAGCTTCGTGCCACCATTTGATCCTGCGCAGTTGGGTGGCGCGCAGGGCGTCTTCAGCTGGGTGTCTTTGTAATAAATACAGTTTATTAACAACGAATACACATATATGATTACTTTAGCTAGATAGCCATGAATGTAGCAGCAGTATCTAGAAATTAAGCCGTAAGATCTTAATTACTCAGTTAAATAATTTGATTGCCGCCAGTCAAGGAGGGTAAGTGCAAATTGATATGAATTCAATTGATAGCTTCTTGCGAACTATGCCAGGTGGCAAAGGGCAATGAAGAAATTCTTCCTCCAAGTCAGAGATTAAGGGGTAGAGGGAATATGCAAGGATGAAGAAAGAGAGGGTGGGAGTCAACGTAGCGTATAACGGCGGCGGAGGAATATGCGCTACCAAGGCTGACAAGGGGAGAAGCAAGAGGTTGGCAGCCGTAGGAAGAGGAAGTTGCAACAAATTGGAAGGACCAGCGAATTGAGGGTGGTTCCATGGCAGGTTGCGGGGCTGTATGATCAAAGCAAAACTATAACTGCTTTCGGTGTCATGCGCTAAGTCTAGCTGTAACGTTTCTTTAAATTAAAGAAGCTATGATATCTATACTGGCTTTTGAACTGCATTATTCACCGGAAAGATGTAGTTTGCTGGTCCGCATGACGAACTTCCTCGACAGGCTTTGGTGGTCAACCGCAAATTTGTTTTCATCGGGCTTCGCCACGTGTAACCACATGCGACGAAAAAGGGGCTTTGTCAACATGGTGACTCACTTCGATGCAGTACAAGTTCTCGTTGATTCGATGTGGGTTCTTTACTTCCCGCTAAATTCGTAATTTTGGTGCGTTTTCCGCAGGGCCACTGTGTGTCATTGACATTTTTTCTGCAACTATAAATAGGATATATCTGGTGTTTTGCTTTGTGAGACGCTTCAGCCGCTCCTCGCATTTCGTGCTGCATGCGTAGCTCATTATATACTTCTACGTCTTCCGTCTTCCATTATTATACTGACAATCTGTAGAGATGGAGTTCAAGTGTAATTCAAGGCAGATATTTGGACGTTATAGACATCAGTGATGAAAAGATTAATAAATATGACGTAATCAGCTTTTTTGTTTCCCGTTTTGAGGAGCTAGCATTATGTTTAGAAGTCGAGAGCGTCAGCATAAGAATTTAGGTCCGTAGTTAGTTTTATTCATTGGCAACGTGGTTCTTAATGTGTAACGCCAAAATACGCTTTTTTGGATTTTTACTGTCTTCTTCTCGCAATGCACGCCTCTAAAATAGAGTTCACAAGGCTTCATAATGTAGCGGAATCACTTTAAAGGCTTCTACAGCATAAAATTAAAAAATGGCTTCCGTATTTGTTGTACTAAAATACAAGTAACGCTGCTTGAAATACTATGTGTTTCCAGAAGCCAATTTTAAGAGCTAAAAATGCGTATATTTGACGTCCATGTGTAGTAGCTGACGAGAATTGTGTCGCAGTAGAGAGACGAGCGAAAGAGTGTTCCTCGATACCGTGCAATAGCCAAGGCATCGTACACTTTGTCTTCCAAGTTGAATGTCACGCCGCTGTGCGGGCAACAGTTCGAGGACCACACGCCGCGCGCGGTAGTCGGTTGTGTGCCCCATTTATAACAGCGGACCATGACAATTGCGCGCCGTTACATGACAAGGTGCACGTCAACGGCACCTTGGGAGCGCTCACCTCTTGTTCATATCCTGCAATAGCTCCAAAGGAAAGTCCTTGTTTGCTGCCCAGACGCTCTTCCACACAAACAAGGCTCCCTGGCTGATGTAGAAGCGTCCCCCAACACTCGCGCAGATACGCTTCAGCTCGTACCTGACCCCTTCTTTGCCGACCAGTATGACTGCCTTGTTCCGTAGAACGGCGTCGATGTCCGCAGGTTTGTACTGCAAAGGTGTCTCCCTGAGACCGCTGTGCTGTTCCACCATCTCGTGTATCTTGCGGTACACGCCGGTCTTGGAATACTGCGCGAAAATGACTCCCGTCACTCTGAGGAGTCACCTAGAGCATGGAAGAGCAGCCTGTGCATGCACGCTCTTCCAGACAAGTCCGTATAAACATGGAAGGTCTTAAACCGAAAGCCTTTAATTCCTCATGTTCACGGCTGCCTCCGCCGCCCTGTCCCACTATAGCTTCCTATTATCCTGACAGCCACGTCGGGCACGTGAGAAACATATCTTAGTTCTCCTTGTCTAGCGTTTAACCAGCGCGGTTGCCATGGGAACTGCCACCTCTAGTTAGTGGTTGATAGTGATATGTAATAATATATTTAGTTAGTGATAGTGACGGTGATGATAATGACAGAGATGAGAGACTATGTCATGACCTGGTGACGTTATGACCGAATGTGACATCATTATGACGTCACATTCGACCATGTCTAATAACAGGCGTTGACGTCATGATGACGTCGTATCCGGTCATGACGTCACGACTGCTCATGACATCAGCAGGAGATTCAGGCGTATACCTTTATTCCTCAGACTGCCCATATTGCAGTGAGTGGGCAACGCTCTACCATATATATATATATATATATATATATTCATAGGCAATTCTACAGTTAACTTGCGTCCTAGCCCATTTCAGGATTAGAAATCGTTCAGGTTTAACACTGTGGCCATATGTGCGCGGTGCATTACAGGAACGTGCCCAGTGGGGGGCCCAAGGAGAGAGTACTAGAAAAGCAACCGTAATTTCACTAACGGAGGTATAAAAAATTATTCACTGCACATTTTTTCTTGAAACGCCGTATCAATACAGCTCATCTTTTAATGCAGGTGGTTAGTGCAGCAAGGCGAACAGTATACTTGCGCAATAAATTACGATAACAAACATTATCAAGTAAAATAATCAAATATTCAGCATTTTTTTTCTGTTTTATCATATTAAAGGCGCCACATTGTATTCTTGAACAATAGGTACACAAAGGCTAAGGTAAGTCTTCTTTTATTATTTTCGAACTGACATTGTTTTCTTGTATTAATTTGACGTTCCTTTTGATAACACACCTAATTGCATTTGGCTCATTGGCATTGCTATAATGGCGCCGCTACAGATGGTATTTTGACAGAAATAACGTCAGAATCGTATACGGCATAATATAAATAAGCTGCGTAAGTGAAACGACACGCCATTCTATCCACGTGCTCTAGGGAAAGGCTCTAGGGAAAGGCACTAAAGTAGCATTTTACGGCAGTAATTTTAAGTTCGATATCGCTTATCGGGATTCCGAATCGTGCAAGAATCGAAACTGAACTCATACATAGCTCACCTTCAATTTAGGCAGCTGTCAGTTTCGAGCTTAATTATTTACTTTGAATCACTATCCAATGCTAATTAGCAAATGTTTATCAATAATCGTGTTTTTCCTGCACTGCGTAACGTAAACAAAACGTAAGTAACACCCACCTTATGATCAATCAATCTGCACAGTCTGTGCGGAAGTATATTTCACGGAGTTTAGAAGATAAATCTGAGTCGAATAGCTAGACAGTACCCGGTAGGTTCAGGTGCTTTGATGGTTTGGTTGGTTTGAAAGACTGTGGGGCACGTATCGACTAGAGGAGAGATGAGCTCCTCACCTGCAGGAGGGTTTCGACCTGTGTGCCAGCTGGCAGAATGGGCATCATCTGCGGGTTGGCGGCGAGGTCCTCGGGCGAGTCGATTCTGGAGAAGGACGTGTGTACCGTCAGGGTGGCCACGATGAGACTCGTGAAGTACGTGCTGATCACCAGGCTGGCCAACAACCAAGCGCCGGCCACGTGTCGAGGAGTGCGGTGGCCGCTGAACGCGGCCGTCCCTACGCAATTGCGAGGTTAATTGGAATGAATTGATTATTTATCGGTTTGATCTTTCAGTCCCGTTAACGGGAGGGGGGGGGGTAGTAACTGAATTACCAAGAGACTTATGCCCTCCTACAGTGGTTGTCAACTAGGATAGTTGAGTGCCCAAGTTGCCCAGGAAATGCTTGTGCTCGACCCAGCCATTGTTGATCCGCCGCTTCATCGACTCCTATGGCAGCACCCCTTTGCGAAATCGCCTCTGGCGCGCCATTTAGTCAAATCGGCATCACTAACGGACCTCCCTATTGAGCCAGATTTCTGCTTTTTTGTATTATGCAGCAAATGTAGCACGCAGTTGGTATCATCCAATTTAGCATACATCTAGCACTCAAGTTGGAGGCTATGTTTGAGTAGAGTTTCAAACCGAGCTTATTGCTCCCCAATCGCATGCCGTTCAGTAAAGACAATTAACGCTTTTCCAAACTCCGTGCCAGTATGTCAGTGCCAAACCACCAAACAAAAGAATGCCAGGCAGCGGCTCGCGCGTCCTAAATGGTTTAAGCGGAGTCAAACCACGGCTATTATTTGTCGAAGGCCACGTGCATTCTAAAATGTGAACGTAAAGAACATCCAGATATCCCACCTTGTGCCAAGAGGCTGCTGGTCAGGTGCCAAAAGGTGTCGAAAGCCGACCACCTGTGTCCTGGCGCTCTACCTTCAGCCTTATCAGAGAAGTGTTTCAATGTCGGAATCAGTAGGCTCAGCAAAAACATGGAGATTAATAGGCAGATCCACGTCTGTAAAACGAGATCGAACGTCAAAAAAAAGAATACGAAAATTATTTTTTTGTTCAGTTTTGAAAATCTTATTCTTTAACTCAGCTGGCTTCAGAACAAATATTGCCACTGCGCTCGTCGCGGACGAAGAACCTACATTACCGTTATTAATTTGCGCTCCGCAATTTGCACGGTGACAAGGCGATACAAAGGAAGCAACATACGTCTTGACTACACGATCAACTTGCCACTCACATTCAGGTCAAAGGCGCTGAGAATACCCAGATTCCCCACGGCAATGTCTTGAACTCCACTTGTGATTCCAATTTCTACATTCTCGAAGACATCCGAGACAAGCAAATCGTCGCTGAATAGGAAATCATCCATGCTAAATGGACCGAACCCGATGTTCGCTCTCTGTAAAAGAAGAAACCGATTAGCGGGCAAGGCCATAGGTTTAGCCTGTGCCGGACTGCGCATGTGGATAGCTGTCGCTACTTGCCTCCAAAACCACGTCGCTCAGCATACCACGGTACGTGCCGTCGGGACTCTTGGATCCCCATTCCATGTCTTCCGGCATTACGCAGTCGTAACTGAAAATCACACGCTCGCTATACACTTTGGTCCAAAAGAGCTGACGTAAGCTATATTCGAAAACTATCTTCTCTACGCCACGATCAGTAGAAGTGCCATAACTTCCAAACGGCGATTGACATACAGCACGGAGAGCGCGTTACCGGTCTTTATATCTCGCAATAGAGGGGAGCCCTTCGACTACTACAGTTCCAAGTTTTTCCTTTAGGACCGAAATAATCGAGCAAATATTCGTTACCGTCAAACGAAATTCAACAATACGGCTCAAAATTGACTATAGCTTTCACAGAAACATCGTAGGTGACTAAACTTTCACTTTGGTCCAAAGCTTGAGCTTGTGACCATTGTCATTCCGGGAAACCTACTCTACCAAGGTCGATTTTCCGCCGTGGATAAGGCAAAAAGACTGCTAAATTTTGCTCTGAGACAACAACAAGAGCCGGTGTTTGCTTAGGTTCTAGCAGAATAATAGCTCACAGAACTATCTATACATCGCCGTCCGTACAAATTGCGATATGGCAAGTACTCGAAGAGAAAAAAGGACCAAACAGATACCACATCGGGCGCTTCAGCTGAAGATGGGGTAATGCGGAACTTAATAACAAACTGAACGTGGCGGCCGTGCTCTACTGTAGCGTATTTTGCAGCCGTAAATGGTTGTAATGAATAATCACTCCTATGCTTCGAACTTTCCTCCACCATAAAAGATACCGTGGCCAACACTTTAGCCTATTAGCTCAGCTTATACAGGAAGATTTGTCGCCCGGAGTAATTGAAGTACAACGTTCAGTGTTGTGGAAATTGGTTGGTGCACTTTTCGTTACGCAGTTATGGGTGAGTGTTTGGGGAACATTCTTCTGCCGTTGCTGGCGAGGGCACCTTGCTTCCAAGTGCTTTCTTATGATCGACAAACAAGGGTTCAAAGGTACTGTTAAAAGTTATCTGACGTCTTCGTTGATCCGTCAACCTCGCCAATTACTTTGCAGAGCTTCGCAGCACTGCCACTTAATCATGGTAGAGAGGGGGGCGCCGTCGCCAGGAAGCTGCTCACGAGAAAGGAAGTACTTCTTTACAGCCCGAGGCGCTGATTTCAGGGAAGCACAGGTCAGCGAAGAACAGTGCTTGGACCGACTTCCTGCAGTTGTGGACTAGCCAGCGTAGTACTCCTAGTCTTCATTAATGGTGTCACACACTTGCACTAAGAGACCTGTAAGGTTATACTAGTATGCTCACTATATGTTCTGGTAGCGAAAACATAAAATTAGAGGGAAACCTCAGTTCTGCCTTCAAGAGTGTGAATTGTTAGCAATAATGGCTCCGGTTTACGAGTCCTTTTGTGTATCCTCTATCATATAATATCTCACATATATTCATTAGTATAAAGTCAAAAGCTACTCATTTGCGTGAAAGACCACTTGACCTTAATAAATTTAAAGCCTCGCTGTAACTAAGCTGCATTGATTGTGCCTACATGGCCTAGGAGTAACGTTTTGCAAGGTTGGGTTCCCGTCTCACCCTCCCATATCAGATGAGAAGCCTGAGTTGGCAGCGCTTGCCACGTTAGGGCCATGCGACGTCACACTACCTGGCGGCTAGTATCAGTGTTCGGCCACGTCGCCTGGCAATGCCTACATTTTAGAGCGCAGCCTGTGTTTAACGTGAAAGCTTTAAAGGCCCCGTTCACCGATAATCCGTTGCGATGGCGTCTGCCACCGTCCGCCGCATTGGCGTTGTGAGGAATTAAAAACCACGAGCACGGCGCTGGCAGGTGGTACCTGGCAGCTCACATGGCCGAGAAATGACTGAAAGTAGGGTTGACTAACTTTAAGTTTGGCAGGAGCTGCTAGCTCGGGCATCTCTTTGATATAGGAGGGTGAAATCAGAATCTGGCTGCCAGCTGACTGTGAAAACCAAGCCGCCAAGAATAATCGGTACATCAAGTCTCAATCTTTTTCGTTAAGCGAAGTTCATCCAGGTTTAAGCAAGTCGAACAAAAATTGATTACTAAAGTTAACCAAAGATAAAAAAAGCTGAACAATGATGGAAAACTAAGTAAAGATTAAAACATTGTTTATAAGAGAATAATCAAGCACAAAAAAATTGACAAAGCTGCCAGCGCTTATGGGCCGCATTTGATTTACCAAAGTAAATTGGAAGAAATATTTAAGAAATGCTGCCATCGCAGAAGAGGTAGAAATTGCGCTAGCCTGCGTCGATACAAAAGCTGAAGTGATAATAAGCGAGAAAAAAAAACAGCCATTTGGAACTGGACAAAAGGAAGAGGATCAGCCGCGGCTAAGAAAATTTTCGACTA
Source organism: Amblyomma maculatum (assembly GCF_055883805.1). Classification (NCBI taxonomy): domain Eukaryota; kingdom Metazoa; phylum Arthropoda; class Arachnida; order Ixodida; family Ixodidae; genus Amblyomma; species Amblyomma maculatum. The sequence continues at coordinate 96,297,621 of NC_139353.1, forward strand.
CAGAAAGACCTCGCGGAGGATCAAAATAAAATGAACCCCAGGCCACGAATCGGTGTCTATAAATGATGCTGCTCAAACGCTCGCCCGAGGTATCTACCACCTGACGAACGTCGATCAGCTCGACCACCCAGTACCCGAGGAGGGGTTAAACCACCCCCTCCACGAGATCTGTGAATACTACAAACTGAACAAGATAAATATTCCGCAATCCACATGAACAGTTAAACAACGATGAGGCCAAAAGTCTTCGCAGAATACAGGCCGGAAATTACCACAACACAGCATGGCTCCACCATTTAAAAGTAGAGCACGAACAACAGGACAACTGCAAACACTGCTGACAGACCGATACACTAGAACGCATAAACTGGCAATGCTCCTTTCCGCCTGGAGCAATAGCCACCATTCAAAACACGAAAGCTTGGGAGTCTCTTCTACAAATCGAAAGCATTGAGACCCAAAAAGAATTCATTCGCCTGGCGGCTGAGGCCGCGAACAATCAGTGTATTCTTGCGCGCTTCTAGTTGCGGAGTTCCAGCCCCCTATTCGGGTCAACGTACCTGAGTGGGGGAGTAGGGAAACCTCCTATATCGGTGGCAATAAAGTTTTCAATCAATCAACCCAGTCGGAAACAACTACAGAACACTTTCTGATGTTACGACAGAATTTCTGTGGGGTTTTTGACGGGAAACCTGTTGCGACAACAGAACATTCTGTAGTAACATCAGAAATTTCTGTAGTTACAACAGAAAAGTGCTACAGAACTACAGACAACAGGAATATACTACACAAAAACTACAGAACTACAGAAAAGTACTACAGAACTGCAGAAAAATCTGATGGTTACGACAGAACTATAGGATATTTTGTCGTATTTTTGACACAGTTCTGTAGTTTTTTTCGACTGGGAATCAATTAATTAATCAAGTAATCAAGCAATCAATGATTACAGCTCGTGGGCAACTTGTCCGGAATACCTGTCTATGGGCTTGGCTAGTAGCCCGCCCGTAGAAAAGCAATGGCGGTCACCATCTCGGTCTGTAGGCCCTGCCACATTCTTATGGGCCATTCATTGGCTTCGCGGAGCAATATGGTGAGAGACCAACCTGATGTTCAAAGCGGCTGTAACATTGTCCATAACTGAGGCTGACACGCCATAGATGTGGGTCTTTCCGTTCTTCTCGTAGTTCATCACCCAGGGAGGAAACTGCATGAATGTGTGCTTTTAGAATCTTCTCGTCTACGGTGAAATGGCTCGGGAGAATTGAATAGCAAGACGAGAAATAGCCAAAGACTTTGGGCACGAAATCAAAGTGCGGTTTCCTTCCTATGGGGAGATTTCAGACACATGGTATGGGCATGCCAAAATAATCTGTCTATTTGTCCACCCACTTCACTAGCTGCGAGGAGTGGGAGTCTACTCTTCTAAACTGCTCGTCGCTGGAGTCTTAAAGAGCGCTTGTCTACCGGGCGCGAATGCGGCATCGTGTAGTGGAGTCCCAGACTAAGAAATCCAACCACGTCATGGTGCCATTTTGGTCCCAAACTTTCTTCTTCACAATAGAAGCTTTCACCGCAACCAATTACTTGAGTTTAAGTGGAGAAAGACTCAATATGTGTTAGTTTTCCTGTGTCAAAAAGGCTGGAAGAAGTAAAACCAAAGCAAATGGAGCGAAAATGGTAGATGGTTTGGTTTGGTTTGTGGATTTTAACGTCCCAAAGTGACTCAGGCTATGGAGACGACATAGTGGAGGGCTCCGAAATTTCGATCTCTTTCCTCTTTCCCTCCCACCTTCCTCCCTTCTCTAACGGCGCGGTTTAGGTGTCCACAGAAACGAGTGTGACATATACTGCGCCTTTCCCTTCCTGTGTACCAATTAATATTATTATTATTATTATTATTATTATTATTATTTGACGTGCAATGACATCACACATCACAAAAGCGCCTTGCTTTTCGCAACAATCGAAAAGAGCTCGCCGCGGCAGGGTTTCAATCCCGCATCCTTGAGCACATAGTCGAGCGTCCTAACCACTGCGCCACCATGGCGGGCAATGGAAGAGGAGACAAAAATAATCAGAAGTCTAACGTGACTATAGCTCGCAAAACTTGCGAAAGCACTAGTTTGTCGTAGTTTTTTTGGTTAGACTAGATGCATGTAGTGTTGTCGCTGTCGTCTCGCCAGATGTTGTTGACGCCGCTTAACCTCCTACAACTGCCACGAAGGACAAGGAACCAATAACCGTTTAAAAGTAGACTGCCCATCACCCGAGGTTATACCGTGAAATCACGTGACCCATACATCCCAGCTGAAATTCATATTAACCGTTGAACAATTAGTATTGCTTCTTGTTACCTGTCAACTACCACCTACCAGACCGGTGCTCGTGAAGAGGATAACTGAAAAACGGCGCCGCGAAGACGGATGCGAGAGAAGAAGAGCAGGCGCTATGTGCGTCGTGTTTGCTGTCACGGCGCTGTTTTTTAGCTTTCCAATGGTGCATCGACTCGCTAACTTTTAGGTTCTTCGTGAAGATGACTGCAATGTATGTCGGCCAAGTTAGTAGGAGCGAAATAGCTATATTCAGCCAAGTCGTACGATTGTGCCCGCATGACATCTGAGTCCGATGTCAAATATGTTGCCTAAGTTGGCATCCCTTGTGAATTGAGTCGCATGTGTCGTGACGTCACACACAAAGATAATAAACCAGCGCGCTGTCATGTCACCTACAGCTACACCTGCCAGTGGCATGTTATTAAGGAGGACCGCACACACACAAACATGAAATTCCAAGCTGTAATGCATGCCTTTTTTCAAACATCACCTGCTTAATCATTTTTTGCCATCCTGCTTACATACCACGGGGTATCTTGATATTCGGATTATTAAGACTTTTGCGTTAAAACTGAATTTGCGGGGAGGTATTTGTGAAATTTTCGCTTGGCTACCACGCTCTGAAGATCTCCTAAGTTGTAACTTCAGAGGAAGATAAACTTCGTACATTACGTCTTACCTGGAGAGCTGAAATTGTCAGGTGCATGTTGTACTGCTTCATTCTACTTTGGAGGGATTTCAGCGAAAGGCAGCAAGAATGCTGAAAAATATCGACGCCAGTGACTCTGCAGATGAAGTAACCTGGCCAAGCCTCTGTCTCTTCTATATAGTCGGCTACGCAGCTACTTTAGCTCACGAGCGCAGCTGCGGTAACCAGAGCCTTCAGGGGCACATTCTTTTTATAATGGTATCAGAGAGGCGATAGCATCGTATTGGTTGTCACGGAAGAACAAACCCTCATCTTTATTGCGGTCTGCAGCTTGTTGGCATTGGCTTATTTGTTTATTTGTTTTGAACTACAACCCACCCCTATGTCTGCGAGGAGTCTTCAGTCCACATTTGCGATGGCGGTTCGCGATTACAGAAATGCATTGAAGAATGCTCGCCTGGAAGTTGGATGTTTACTGAACAGTGCAAACATTATCGCAGATTACTGGTCCTTAATATTCCGTCTTCCCTCTTAACTTTGCCGGGTTAGGAGGTCAATTGCTACCCGTTGGCTGTGCTTAATGTAGCATAGAAGCAAAGTAAGCGCGCATCCAAAACTGCTGTAACGTCCTACCACGCGCTACGATGATCCGGCCGATGACGACACGGGCGAGGTTACACGCGGCGCGCAGGCAGAGAAGATTGCAGAGGAGCGGAAAAGAATCCGTGTTTTTCAAAATTGAATTCTAGATAGCGCAGTTTCGTTTCCGCCTGGCTGCGCGGACTTCGTAAACGATGTTTTTGAATATAGGCAATGATGTCGGTCTGGTCCCTCTAGCCCACACTACTTACTATAACGGCAGACATTGACAGAATGCACGTATTTATCGCAAGCGGTTCATCGTGTGGCAGAAAGTAACTCGAGCATGACGGCCAATTGCCTCGTGTTACAGACATGTGGTCAAACATAAAACCGCTTTCCGCAGAGCTGTGCGCTGGTAGACACGTGTGTGCGAGCACCGTTGATTCTTGTTGTAAATACAGCTTATTCAGTACTGAGTGCTTGAGCGTGACGACCCCTGCTTCTTCGTTGTATTGATTAGGCACAGCGATTCAAATCGACTCTTTGTGAAACTGCATGCATTGTCGAAGTTGACTGCTGGGTATGGGTTGAGTGGATATTCAAAGGGGTTTGGTGAACGGAGCCTATCTGATCGAATATGAGCATAGAAAGAAATCATTAAAAATGATGTCAACCATTCTTTCTTTAATTCTTGTTTGATGCGTGCCAAGAGCCGGCCGTTTCGGGCGTTCAACGTGCATGCATTGCATCGAGCTGAGTAAATGCACATGAATGCTACGCAAACAACACCTATCACACAACGGTTCGCCCTTCTAGGATTAGTCTGATTTATATTTCCGCTTGAATTGTTTTTCGAAGCGTGGTATTCACCGACGGCAGCTGTTCACCAATGTCGTGGTTATGTTTGAGAAATAACGCCCTGGTAAATATTCGCGCGTGAATCAACCCAGATACACGCTGATAGAAAGAATGCAATGTGCAGCATGGCCGGCCGCGGCATTCTGCTATTACAAGAAAATATTTTATACGCAGCTCACCGCGTATTTATTGGTGGTTTACCGGCATACTGTCAACATTTGATCGCATGACTCGTCACGTGATGGCTTGTCATTTTGTGCCCAGCGTCAGTAACCTGCTCGTCCGCCCAAAGCGATCGTTGTCATAGCGTTGTCACATGGTGATCATGTTTTTACGCTTTTGCGAAAGACATCCAGCAATATGGTTGGAGGGAGGAGGGAGATGAGGAGGAAAGGCAGGGAGGTTAACCAGTAAAAGCAACCGGTTTGCTACCCGGTACTGGGGGAAGTGGATGAGTGGATATAAAAGTTGTTAGAGAGGGATAGTTGAAGTTAATACAGTCACATAACAGACACGCCACATCACATCACATTACAGTCATAAAGCGGAGCAGTGCCTGGGAGGCCTTCGCCGCAGCCAATCGCCTTGGCCAGGGACCTAAAATTTTAGTTTCACTCAATGGGCGTCCATCTAGATGCTCCAGCGAGCGGCACAGACACTGCCTTTCCTCACTGTATATCGGGTACTCACAAAGAATGTGGTCTATAGACTCGTCGCATCCACAGTTTGTACATGTAGGGCTGTTTGCCATGCCTATAATAAAAGAATACGAGTTTGTGTATGCTACACCAATCCACAGGCGGCACAGCAAAGTTTCTTCGCGTCGGGGTAGAATATGGTTGGAGCTTTCTTCTAGTTTTAAGGGGGTACGCAGTAGAACACATGTCAAGTGTTTAATTAGAGAAATGTTTTATTTCTTCGGACTTTATAATTAGAGCAGACCCGTTGCCACTGGCCCATTCCTCTCAGATTTGTAGGCTATAAGCTCGAGAAAGTGGCCGAATTAGAATCATATTCGTTCTATCAATTTGGCAACAATGTCTCTGTTGCGTGATTATTCAACGAACAGAGCCTGCACTCAGAAACGTTGCTCAGAAGAAATGCACCTGTTTTCACCCGTTTTCATCGGTCGTGCTCTCTTGTGGCGGTGGTAAGGCAGAAAACAACGAGTGAAGGAGCTGTCCCACTTTGTATTGATCCTGTCGTCGAATTCATGGCGCTGCCATCGGTTAGGCGTATGCCTAAGGCTAAACTAAAAACGTTTCAAGACTATCCGCTAGATGTGGCATATGATACCCGAGGGCGACCACCACAATAGCATGATCTGTGTGTTTTCAAAACCGCAGGAATATTTCATTGAACCTATTCTCCTTCTATTCCAAACTTCCCTTATCGGAGATTTTTTGAAAGTAGTCTCAGAAGCAACTATTGTATCGCAATGACAACGTGCATTTATGGTTTTGCTCCTCGAAAGGGCGCGTGAGGGAAGCAGTAATGGAGGAGTTTCGGCCACCCGGTTTCTTTGAAATCGGGGTTTCGAATTTTGCTTCCTTATACAAGGTGTTTCAAACGCATGTGATCGAAGTTTCTTTTACGAATATGAGTTTTTGCTTGAGGAATCAAACAACGAGCTGTCCTGAAGGGTTGGCCTAGTTTGGAGTATTTTATCGTTTGCAAAAGCTATCAAATATGTAGACTAATTAGCTGTTTTATTAATTATTCGCTTGAGTCTCAAAGCGCCAATCTAAACGTAGTAGACTTTCAGTAACGACTAGCTGCTTTGGTTGCATCGAGCTAGCGTTTGCATAAACTATTTCACCAGCTGAAAATGAAATCACGTACAAAAAATAAAAACAAAAACAATCTTCGCCATTTCAGCGGTGCCGTTTGAAAATTGCGAGAGGCGTTCGAAATAAGTAATCAGCTTTTCTCTAAAGCGCCCTCCCCAACGAAGCTTTGTGTGCTAACCGGGCGAGTGATTTATTGTAACAGCTGATCACGTGACCGCTTTCTTTGCAGGCCTATAGAAAAAAATACGTAAATAGATAGCTTGGGGGAAGCGACGTAGCTAGCCAGTTTTCGAAGTGATATACAACTTTTCTCTACACACTTTCTTCCTCAAACGAATAAATAAAAAGTTAGCTCATACACCTTTATTATTTTAAAATATTTTAGGTGAAAGAAACAAATACTGCAGTATAAGATAGGTGAATCTAAACAGCTGTTAGTGGATTTCACTGGGATAGGGCTCACCGCAATATTTAAATTATTGGCCATATTTAGTCGGGACACCATGTTGCTATATATTTGCGCGATCACGGCTGCAGAGACCCGACCATTGGACCATCATACATAAAAAGCTGAAAGTAGATGCGCCGGATTTTACGTCGCGTAAGTTTTACAGAACTGACTTGTTTTCGCACCCTAGTCTCGTGCCGGGGTTTGAATTCATCGAGGCAATGATGCCACCACGGATTGTTGTAGTTTCAGTTATCGTCTAAGGTATCCTTTTCAGCGACGGAGGCCTTCGGGCCGAGTAGTTGACTGTACATTTTACTGCTTTTATCATAGTGCTTTCAATCTGGCGATAAGCGGTGGCTTGTGTGTTTGTCTGAAGCAAGCTAGGCCGAAGGAGGAAATAAAATTAAAACAGTGAAACTGCGTCGAGGCGGGGCTTCGAACGCATGGTAGCGTCAACATATCAGTGTCGCTGGAAACTGCAAGAGAGCTCTTCGCTATCACAATTATATATTGCTTGTACTGGCGAATAAAATAAACCCCAAACAACTTGGGTGGAACTTATAGGCTCTCATTTTTTAGAATACATCCTTGAATGCTTAAAGCAGCCTGCATGCATTCTTATCATAAAAAGAGTACACAGAACAGCCGTTAGTATCACCTTTCCTGAAGCGCTAAGCTACTTCAGCATATCATACATGGCACCATAGCTTGCCGTTTTCATCGGAAAAAAAAAATCGAACCCGTCATGATGTGAGTGGAGGCCTCTTTTAAACTTGCGATACTGGACGTCGTAGAATAGTATAGCGTCTTAGCAGTCTAAAAAGACGTGTTCGAAACTAACACATTTTACAATCTTCAAATTTTAAGCACGATTAGTCTCACAAAATACCCAAGTTACTGCTCTCGGTGGGAAGCAAATCATCCGCTCTACCATACTTCTCGAAAATGTGAGGACAAACCGTATAAAAAGTCATGTGCCGCATCCGACAGACGAGCCTTGGGAGCCAGCCCTGGACATCGACATCCCGGTTAGGCCAGCAAGTTTGGATAATCCAGATAGCTGCAAGTCAGCTGCCACCAAGATAGACTAGGACTAGAGGCGCCTACCATCTAGCTGCTTCAAAATCCTTATCTTTCATAAATCATTTCTATCTCGCTCTCAGCAATCCCTGGTTAACTTCGTGGCAGGCACTTTGCACCCCCTGACCACGTGACTTTTTAACTGCCACTCCCACCAAGCTGTGCTTTACACGCGCTGTCTCCTAAATTTATCTAAAATACATAGGAGTCTCATTGCCATCTTATGGTACGTTATACTGTTTCGACATTTTTTAGTGTGCTACCAATAACGTTCCTAGTAAGATTTTGCCAGCGTCTAACTGCCTGAAACCAGACCTTAGAGCCCTAGCCTCAAACTGAAGTGCAATGAAACTCAATCTTCTAGCGTACATAATACGCATTTGGCCAGTTTAGCTGAATTAACCGCTTTTTTATAGTTAATTTTCAGTAGCATTCGACTTAGTTATTACTGGTTGCCATAGGCAGTAATTGCTGTCCCAATTTAGATTCTTTTGCAGGGAAGAAGAAAATTGGTCTCTATAGTGTCTGAACATGTTCAGAGCGGTTTGTGTAAAATGATGGCCGTGCCGCTGGAAGTGGGTTTGTCAAGTAAATCTGGGAGCGAATCCGGCAGCGCCGTCTGCTCCTAATCACGTCCATGGTTCGTTTTCATATGGTGGTTGCAGCGTTCTTTTTTCATCATCCGCTGCCAAAGGACTGTTACTCAAACATTGGGGCACCTCTAGCAAATGCATTTTTTACATAAATGTTCAAACGCAGAAAAAAAGCTTCGCAGGCTGCAGTTATTCTCCTAGCTCGGTAGACAACACGGCCGAAAGTGAAATGTTTGAGCTTATCTCGCGTTGAAGGAAAATTGAAATCTTTTTTTTTTTCAAAATTATTGAGCCACGTAAATGTATGAAACTTACACAGATCAAGCAACAAGTTGATTTACACTACCATTCAAAGATATGCCGTAATCGAATTTCAAATTAGCGATGATCTTGAGGTTACTCCTCAAAGCACAGCAGCAATGCGGATAAACTAGGCTATGACGTCATTATTGGTGACGTTTCGAATTTGGACTGCTTTCGCCCAACCCTTTCTGTAAGTTGCCCGATGCCGCTGAAACTAAACCCCACAATCTCTTCGTTTACGTTGGTTTTCTTCCTGCATTTGAAGTGCATTATGCATTGAAAATGTACCGGCTTGACAGATGACGTCATTATCGGAGTCGCTTCTTGTTACCGTGAGCCTTGGAGAAGCCTGAATGCCGAAATAGATTTGTTAGATGGTTATGTCCCCCGTTTAAATGCTAGCGCAAAATAGTTTGGAATAGTTTATCATCAGCCTTCATAGCTCGACAGTTGAGTCAGCTGAATTCTAAAGCTGCTTTAGTTGCCCTTTAAATCTTCAGTTATTTCTGTCGTACCTTTTTGTACGACGTTGCCTGAAGAAATGTTGTATCGAAAAGCCAGAGAGCAGTTTAACAATCTGAGTACGTCTTGCCTCGTCTTTCCTTCTTTCGTCCCCTTTCCCCTCTTTCATTTCATGGAATTTAAACGGAGCGAAGCGAACCAACCGCCGACTAGGCTGTTTTTCTTTGACGCAGCATCTTGCTACCATGCGTGCCTACCTATTAGACGCCTGTTACAAACGCGCCGGGGAGAATTTTCTCGTGTGCTTCACCACCCGATTTTCGGTAACAGCTGATAAGCATGTTGGTTACTTTGTCACATGCTGCAATGGTAGACTCGTGTATTACAGTTATGCATATTTTGGTGGCGTTCAGTATTTTAAGTAACTTTATTGGTTTTGAGAGCAAAGATGGGGCTGATTGTCATGGCGTACAAGAATTAGTACGCTTAACGAATGAAACAGGGTGCTACAAGTGCGCGGCACGTGGATTTCCCGGCGCGTACGCTGCCTGTTTAAAGCCTTTCTGTCAACATTTTCGTGCTTGTACCGGAACTCTTAGGCTCCACGAAGAAAAAAAAATATGGAGCTCGCTTTACACGTTTCTTCCATTTGAGACTCTACATGAACATCACTAGCATTAAATACATGCTCAGGAGGCCATGGGAGACGCTTAAAACATTAAGACGATTAAATATCGCCTTTGATCAAGACTAGAACGGGACTTTGCAGTCGGCTTTCGTTACTACTGAACAGTGCGTTCACCATTACATTATTTAAATCCAATGAGCCTTCGTGGTCGATTGCCAGCGGGCTCGTCTCCCAACCCGAAATTTCAAGGTCTCTCTCCGACTTTTTAACCTGTGAATTTGACTCATTGTCTCTTTCTGCCTAATTGGTTGGTTGGTTGGTTTGTGGGGTTTAACGTCCCAAAGCAACTCAGGCTATGAGAGACGCCGTAGTGGAGGACTCCGGTAATTTCGACCACCTGGGGTTCTTTAACGTGCACTGACATCGCACAGCACACGGGCGCCTTGCTTTTCGCCTCCACTTTCTGCCTAATTGCTTTTCCTTTGTTACGGGAACTTCTTTGCGATATTTGGCGTCAATTTAAACACCTTGATCTGCTCCTAAACCTCGTCGTCGTCATCATTCGCTGACGGTCGACAACAGCAGCTCCCGCGTTTCGGCGAAACGGGACCCCTAATAACTATAGACTTTAGCGGGCAGTGTTTAGGTCTTAGATGTCACAAAAGGGTGGGAGCTGTTACAACACTCGCGCCATAACTTATATGAGGGCAAGTTTCCGGTGAGCTAATAATTTAGCCTTAGCTGTTAATGTTATTTTGTAATGTCCGTGGCCTAAAATTAACTGCGGTATGTCAATAATTACTACCCAATAACTTTCGCCATTGCATGCAGACAGCTTAGGCCAACTGCTCTTCAGAAAAATTTGGCAATACTATACGGTTCAAGACATTTTACGTGAGACGTTCCCGTCTGCTGCCCCCTCTGACAAACTGAATACTTGATGGCCCTTTTGTCCCGTTCGTCCCAAATGCTATACGCTTAACTATAGTCCGTTTTCAATGCTTTCAATGTTTCCACTACATAAGTCATTCACCCCGGCTTGTTTCAGCGGATTACCAACACCTGAAATTTGCTCGAAGTGTGCAGGTGTGCACTTCAAGGCAATGCAAGGTTATCTGTGTCGAATTTTTGTGAGTTTTGTGGCGCAAATCTACGCAAAGCTTTAACATATGAAATAAGAGGACCACCTCTGCGGATTTCGTGCATTGGAATATTACCGTAAGTAGCATTTCAGGGGTTCTTAATGATGCCCTGTGAAAAGTTTGAGAGTTCTGGTGATGCGAATTATGACAGAATGAACTGGGCTGGCACGTTATTTACAGTGAAGGGTGAAATAAATGGTCTTATTCGGCAGAGAAGCCTCACTATGCGTATACGGAAATTTTATGGGTAAATGAAGAAAAAAGAAACTAAAAGACGGAGGATTTCTCTGTTAAAATAATTGATCAACCGGTGAAGTATGCAGCGACGCTTTGCTCAACATTTAGGCTGGAGTTGTATCACTTTCGTTTTCATGCCGCATATATGCATCAGATTCTACCAGATGACAGCAGTACCACCATTGTTATCGCCTCTACACAAAGTCCTTCTTGATGTTACAGGCTTCAATAGAAATATCAGTAGGAGCTGAAAAACAAATCGCAGCCGCCAACGTAGGCTATCGTTGCATCGACGGATTAGTAGCGCCCGTCCCGAGAAGTACATTGGAAAGCTACCGCTAAGCGGCTCTGAGTGCAACCATTTAGGTTGCGCGAAAGGCCGGTCGTCCTATGTTTTTCTTATAAACCCTTAAGTGCAGCAGATTTAATTTCAGAAATCATCAACGTCCTTTTGGTTATAATGGTGTTATTAATGTCTGTGGGTTCCTTGACCAGCGCGGTTGGACCTGCTAATTAATGAGTGAAGGGTAACAAATGAGCCCTACTATGATATCTATTCATTAATTCCTGTCAGGGAAGTATGCAACAGCTGTAACTTTCTGGTACGCTCTAATATAGCAGAAACTTGCAGCTTAACGAAAATGATTGGAATTAAATTCAGAACAGTGCAGCGAGCTATGGTGAGGAAAATGATGGGGGTAATGTTAAAATGCGGGGAGATAGCAGAAAATATCAAGAAGTAACGCGAGTCTGGTATTTTAGCTGAAATCTAAATGAAGCGCAGCATTGAAGCGGAATCTTAAGTGAACAGAACGCAACTTATGATGAGTTTAAGAAGAGGCAAACATAGCAGGGAGTGGCTCTATGTCAAGTAGGCAGATAAGTTAAAAATTGCGGCAATAAGCTAGCCATAATCTTAGGAGAATATTTGACATGCAATGGGCCTATTTAGGGTGCTGACATTGATGATGCTGACAATGGGGCCCATTGGAAATTTCGGGAAAGTACCATTTGACGACGACGCGCTTCATATCCTGGTCTGACAGATTCCTACAGCTCGCTAAGCTGTAAACGTACGAACCGTCGAGTATGCCACCCGTCTTTGTATCTCATTTGCCAGCTAATTTGAAGCTGGTTGAGTTCCAAAAACCTGGCGATATCTTACACTTTGGCAGCTTTCGATTGTGCCTGACAAATGTTTTTTTCATATGAGATATCGGTAGCAGTGGCGGAGGTGTCACTACGTGTATTCAGTGTCAACAGCTTGGTGCCTGTTGTTTTTCCTGCAGGCTTACAACCGCCGAATAAATCTGAAACTCTCAATGGGTATCGTATTTCACAAATTCCAGTACTTTCACTACTTATGCGGATGTATCCCACCTGGATTGAGAGCTCGTGAATTCCTTATAGGTTTTGCATCCGTGACTAATGAGTGACCGTCATCACTGATGCTCGTATCCCCACCCCTTCCTTTTATATAACGATGCTTATTCAGTAATACATGGCTCACATATAAACATGCTTTCTTTAGTATCTACTCCTCCCCCCCCCCCCCCTTCCTCTAGCGGCCACAAGACGCCACTGGAGCGCCCTTATGCGCCCATGCAAGTGATCAGACGCGCGGTGATTGCGTCATCGTGATTTCGCTTCTTTTTGCAGCCTAAATTAAACTGTTTCACTCTATATCAGAATCGAAGTATTGAGGATATACTCTCTCTCTCAGGCCGTTTTTCTTTCCCTATACAGGCCGTTGTCTCCTCTGCATATAGGTTATGAAGTCGCGGAGAACGACGTTATGGCGACCGGCGAAGCCGCAAATCCGAAACATGAACGACGTGTGCGGAAACACACAATCGTTAGCGAAAAGCTTTCAGCTGGTACGAATTTAGCGGGTGCAAAACACAATAACAGGACAAAGGTACAAACAATGCTGACGTACCCCACGCTAAAGGTGCTTTGAACTCGACTCCCCCCCCCCCCCCCTCCTCCTCCTCCTTGCTGCACTACACGCATCGGAGCCTCCAGCTGCGCTGAATGAGATTACAGGAAATTATGCGCACGACAAGGTCCTGCCTGCGGCGATTTCGATGTGTTCCACACGTGCAGGCACATACGTGCTCAGCGTGAGCGCCCTGTCCCCGTTAGACGACAGAATCGGTCCCTGCAGGCCCCACATGCATGCGTGTCAAAGCACTGCCACAAGTGTCGAGCGCCCACAGCCTTTAACTGTTGCCTGCATAGCGTTGCCGTCTGGCGGGCGAGACGAATGAGTGCGCTTGAAGGCCAGGCAACAGCTGGACGTTGTCCGCACTGACAACTAGCTGCAGAGAACTGCGTTGTGTGCGCCCTTAATCTGCAAGTGTGGTCACCCGGCCACGGCACAAAGGTAAGATTTGCATTCTGTGATAAAAAAACAAGCTATTACTTACTGCAGTGCGATTTAGGAAATTGTCCTCTTGATCTATGTTCGGAATAATTGAAAAGTCAAGCAAACATGGCCACATAACAATCGGTCACTGAATCCGTTAAACTGCGGGGATTTTGAGATGATGGTTTGGTTTGGTTTGTGGGGTTTAACGTCCCAAAGCGACTCAGGCTATAAGAGACGCCGTAGTGGAGGACTCCAGAAATTTCGACCACCTGTGGTTCTTTTCGCACAGCACACGGGCACCTTGCTTTTCGCCTCCATCGAAAAGCGGCAGCCGAGGCCGGGATTTGATCCCACGTCCTTGGGCACAGTAGTCGAGCGCCATAACCACTGTACCCCCCCTGCGGGGCATTTTGATATGAGGATATAAGGCTAGCACTATATCGACTTGAACAAATTCTCTCAGCCCGCTAAATATTGCTCGGGGAAGCTGGATGCCTAGTATTGTGATTTTGCATGCGCATTACGACCACTAGAATGTTACATGGAAAGGAGATTTTTAGGCTATCAGAAACACCTTACTAATGCACCCTTGAATTTGTTTATGACGTCACTGGGGTTACAAAACACGTACTGAAGTCTTACATATAGAGCAATTTGTTCTCAGAAATGCGTAACAACAGTTGCTGATCTTGCCAGGGATTGATGAAGGGGCTGCGCGATGAAGATTTGACGTGAATGATGGCAGGGGGAGGGAGGGGGTAGAGTGGAGTACATTTGTTTTTTCTTAGCTATGACGCCTGACGTGCTTCTAGTTATGATCTGAAGAAAACAAGTGGACAAAACTGGGGCTATGAGCCGCCACCTTTCGGCTGTCCTTTTCGCCGTCATGGAGGTAACCGCAATTCCGTCCAGACAGCAGCTGAAGTGAAGCTCGTTCCTTTGATTTAAGCATTGGAACGAAGGAAATGTTTGTTACATAGCTGGAAAATCTCTTCTTCCCTGTCCTTGTGTTTGCAGAGTATGAAGAAAAAGAAAGGCAGAGGGGAGTCGCGTATATCACACCTCCATTATCAGTAAGTCAACAAAGCGCGAACGCACTTGGATTGAGGAGCTGGATGACTTTCAAATGCCAGTCATGTGCTTCCTAGAAACTAAGTGCGTGTGTAGTGGGGGTGAAAATACAGGTCATTCGCCGGACATATGCTAAAGGTACCTGGAATCGTTTAGCATTAGCAAACCACGAGTTTTCGGGTCGGCACAAGATACGTAGACAGAGGTGTTATATGGTTTGGGGGCGGGCTTTCCGAAGGAAAAGAAATGGTAATTCAACAGCTGTTCGCCACAAATTTCGTCATTATGCGTTTGGCGATATTGTCAGTAAAACTCCCCAGCACGCGCCTCTGCCAGCTGTTACTTTTTTGCCGGCTGCAGGACCAGGTACTTATTAGTCGGCGGCTTGCGCAACATCACCAGATCAAATCACATGGCAAATTTGGAAGCAGCTCTTAACTCGGGTAGCGTCTTTGAGATTGGAGAGTCAGATGGGAACCTAAGACGGGAACCCTCGGTTCCCGAGTCATAGAGGTAAACTTTAGTCCACACAGAACGTTCGTACGGTTGTGTTAAGGTCGTGCTTTCTTTCCTGAGGGGGAGGGTGTCACATGATATGGCAAGTTAGAACTCTTGGAATATGTATAGATATATGGGAGAATTGCCAGAGACCCAGCTTTAGTTTGGTTTGGTTAGATTTATGGGGTTAACGTCCCAAACTGATTCTAGCTATGAGAGGCTAGAATCAGTTTCACTAATGAACATATTCAAGGAAAGGATTCATTTGCTCTCTATGTGTGCAATAGCTGGGCTGTGTGTATAGAAAACTGCACGTTTTGAACGAACGTATGACTGAACTCACATAATATAAGTGTACCTCTGACAGACAAATGGCCTGGTTAACGCTTTATTATTTCGACCATTGTCACATTACACCAACATAAATTAAAAGGACAGATAAAGACAGGATGCCGTATGGACAATAATCTTCTTGTGATTCAGTAATGAACGCACAAATAACACATTTTGACAGTCAGGTATGGTTTTTATATTTAGGTTGGTTATTGGCTTTAATGTCTCAAATGAACCGGGAAATGAGACACGCCGTTCTGGAGGGCTCCGCATAATTTTTATCAGCTTTTATTTATTTATTACAGGTTCCTGCAGCACCCGAAGGCATTATTGCAGGGGGGGGGGGGGGGAGATGACAAATAATCTTGCTGGGAACGCCAGTGGTACAATAAAATACATAAAAATGAAGAAAATAACACGACATAAGTGATAATGCAGAATGAGAAACATGCATCTAAAGGGGGCAACTGCGCGACGTACAAAGTGATGAAAGCACTCAAAAACGAAGTAATGAAGGAAACACACGCAAGAGAACTGGGCGCCACGTCACACATCCGATAAAAAAGCCCGAAAGAAATTTTCAGTGCAACACTCAGCGATGCCAGCTGGCAGTCGGTTCCACTCATTGATCGTCAGTGGAAAGAACGAGCTTTTATACACATCTGTCCGGCATTTTATTTCTCGGATTGTCCACTTGTGATCAAGTCGTTCATACTTAACCAGCCAAAGGACGAGACACAGGAAAGAAGAGGACAGGACAAGGCTGGACTAGCAACTGAATGTTTATTGATTAGAAAAAAACAACGAAGGCTCCTTCCAAAAATCACGCGCACAACCCAACAGGTGGAATGGCAGGAAATTGGGAAAAAGATGAAGAAGAAAATTCAAAGCCAATTCAAAGTCAAGGCCTACCTAACGACTTTTCTAATAGATCAAATTCCTTACAATGAAGGTTAACCGACGCCTCAGCCACACACTTGTCCTCCGCTTTAGCAATGTAAAATGCTTCCACCAACTCTCTGCAGAGTTGATTACCATTGCTGTAAACTACACGCGTATTATTAAAATCTGGCGCACAAAGGGACGGGTCATGCTCCACAGTCAACTCCGCAAGCAATGGTAATCAGCTCTGCAGAGAGTTGGTTGAAGCATTTTACATTGCTAAAGCCGAGGACAAGTGTGTGGCTAAAGCGTCGGTTAGCCTTCATTGTAAGGAATTTGATATATTAGAAAAGTCGTTAGTTAGGCTTTGACTTTGAATTGGCTTTGAATTTTCTTCTCCATCTTCTTCCCAATTTCCTGCCATTCCACCGGTTGGGTTGTGCGCGTGCTTTTCGGAAGGAGTCTTCGTTGTTTTCTTCAAATTAATAAACATTCAGTTGCTAGTCCAGCCTTGTCCTGTCCTCTTCTTTCCTGTGTCTCGTCCTTTGGCTGGTTAAGTATGATTCCTTACCAACGTGCCCAGTCGTCAACCTTGTTGATCAAGTCGCCTAGATAAAAAGTGAGGTTGAAGTAGGTACCGATCATTATCAATGCTGAGCTTTTCAAAATAAATGCGATACATGATCTGCAGTCTGAAATGTTTTCTGCGGTGAGCTAATGATTCCCAACCAAGATGATGTTTAATAGACATGACACTAGATGAAAAGTTTTAATTGTTAGACACAAATCTGGCACCATTATTTAGGACGCGTTCGAGTATGTCAGATAAGTAAATATACTTGGGATCCCATAGAGGGCATGCATATTCAAGAATTGGGCTTATGTAAGTGAAATGCTGGAGCTGCTGGACATGTGACTGCGCTTTGTTGAAATTACGCTTTAAGAAATTAGATATTCTGCAGGCTTTCGATGTAATATGCTCAACTTGTCTCGTCCACGTAAGGTTAGATGTGAAATATACGCCGAGATACTTATATTCAGAAACGTTTTCAAGGGAACATTATTTTTTGAGTAACAGGTCTGTAGAGGGGAACGATTACGAGTGAACGAGACAAGTTTGTATTTTGAAATGTTCAAAAATATTTGCCATTTTGAGCACCAGTACTGGATAAAATTTAAGTCTCGTTGAAGTTTTAATGCGTCAGAAGAACTTTCCACAACATGGTAAAGCACAGAAATGTCAGTATATAGTCGAACTTGGCAAGTAAGGTCAAGAACAATATCATTAATAAAAATGAGAAAAAGAAGCGGTCCAAGGACAGACCCCTGGGGCACACCTGAGGAGACGTTTACGGAATCGGAGTGACAACCATTAATTACAACACGCTGCATGCGGTCCTGGAGATATGAATGAAGCCAGTCGATGATATTGGGATGCAGACCAAGACAACGTAACTTATGTAATAATAGCACATGAGGTACAGAATCAAAGGCTTTTTTAAAATCCAGAAATACACAATCAATTTGATATCCGTGGCCAAAAGAGGAAAACTGATCATTACCGAACTGAAGTAATTGGGTGGTACAGGAAAAACCCATTCTAAAGCCATGCAGAACTGGCGTAAAGAAGCCATGAGAGACAAGATGTTTCATGACTGCACTGTAAATTATATGTTCCAATGTTTTACAACACACGCTAGTCAGAGAAATGGGTCGGTAATTAACAACAGACATTTTCGAACCGCTTTTAGGCACTGGGACAACATTAGCATTTTTCCAGTGATTTAGCAAACATGACGAGTTAAGCGATGTTTGGAACAAGGTGACTAAATTATCAACAATTTCATTCGCACATGATTTTGAAACAAAGGTAGGTACACCATCAGGGCCGCTGGCGGAGGCGGCGCTAAGCAGTTTTATAACACCCTGGTAAGTAGAAACAATTTCAGGCATGGTTTCGGTAATAGATTCACGAGTGTTCGGAAGTTCTCCGATGTACGCTGGTGCAAAGGCAGACTGAAAATATTTATTTATTTACCAAATACTGCAGGCCCTAACTGGGCCCTAGCAGGAGGGGCGAAAAGAATACAATGCAATAAAATATGAATTCATCAAAAGTAACATACTAAACACAAGTGACAAGCAAATTACGATAAGACATGTTCAACACTAACAAGAAAATATACACCAATATGAAACACCACTATGGTTAAAACGCCAGCAATTTATCAATAAATTTAATAGACATTATTACATCAGAAGGCAGCTTGTTCCATTCTTCAACAGTACGAGGGAAAAAAGAATACTTAAATGCATTGATTTTGGCTTGATACGGAGTTACAGATTGTGCATGATGAAGTCTTGTTGGACGTGATGCAAGGGGCGTAAGGTAAGGTTCAGGGCTCATAGCAAGTTTGTTGTTTTTTTAGCAAAAATAGATACTTTAGTCTCTGAATTTTTCTTCGTATTTGCAATTGTGGGATGGAGTTCTCATTCATTAAAATGGAGCGAGAGTCAGATCTGCGGTACTTTGAAAACACGAAGCGTACGGCTTTCAAATGGATAGCCTCCAATGCCACAATATTCGTCTTGGTGTAAGGATCCCAGACTGTACAAGCATACTCTAGTTTGGGTCTAATGAGGCTGTAGTATGCTAACTGTTTTACCTTGGAAGGGACATTTTTAAGTTTGTGGCGAAGAAGGCCAAGTTTTCTGTAGGAGGATGAGCATGTATTGGCAATATGACTGTTCCAACTTAGATTGTTAGTTATGGTAACACCAAGGTATCTATATTCTGTAACTTCTAGAAGAGGATGCGATGGGAGGGTGTATGGAAATGAATGTACTAGTTTTTTGTTGGTTATTTTCATAATAACAGATTTTGCGGCATTAAGCTGCACATCCCAAGCACTGCTGCATGTGTGAATTTTCTGGAGGTTAGAGTTGAGGAGAATTTGATCTTTAGGGCTACTTATTTCGTTGAACAAAATTCAATCACAAGCAAAGAGCCTGATTTGGACTGGTTCAGATATGACAGTAACGATATCATTTATATAAATGTGAAACAGCAACGGCCCTAATACACTTCCTTGTGGAACGCCTGAAGTAACTGGTAATGGATTTGAGTGATAACCATCAATGTTAACAAACTGTACCCGGTTGGCGAGATATGACGAAACCCACGTTACTCCAAATTTAGGAAGACCAATTAGTTCAAGTTTATAGATTAGTTTTGCATGTGGTACAACATCAAAAGCTTTTTGAAAATCTAAAAAAATGACATCGACCTGCCCTGAGCTGTTAAGGACTGTTGCAAAGCTGGGGATAATCGATATTAGTTGGGTCACAGTGGATAAACCTTTCCTAAAATCATGTTTAACAGAAGAGAGTACACCATTGTCATCAAGAAATTTGGTTATATAATTAGCTAAAATATGCTCTGCCAATTTACAACATGTGGAAGTGAGTGAAATGGGACGATCAGTTCAGTTCAGTTCAGTCGTTCAGTCGTGTCCGACTCTTCGTGACCCTATGGACCATGTCACGCCACGCTTCCCGGTCTTTCACTATCTTCCTAACATCACATAACTTCATATGCAGTGCCTCGAGGATGCCATCTAACCATCGCTTCGCTGCCTACCCCTTCTCCGGCGACCCTCAACCTTTCCTAACATCAAATCTTTCTCCAGCGACTCCTCTCTTCTCATCAGATGACCAAAGTAGCTGGGCTTTACTTTAGAATTTGACCCTCCAATGAGCAGTCAGGGTTTTTGGTCGACAATATCGACTGATTTGATCTTCTGAAAGTCCAAGGAACTCTCAAGAGTCTTCGCCAGCACCACAATTCAAACGCGTCAATTCTTCGGCGGTCAGCCTTTTTCACAGTCCAACTCTCGCATCCATACATCACAACGAGAAAGACCATAATACGGATCTTGGTTGGCAGACTAATGTCTCTGCTCTTTACTAGGCGGTCAAGGCTAACCATTGCTCTCTTTCCCAGAAGCAGGCGTCTCCTAACTTCATGGCTGCAGTCTCCTTCCGAGGTGATCTTGGAGCCCAAGAAGAGAAAATCTGTCAAAGCTTCCACTTCTCGTCCATTGATGCTCCAGGACTTGATAGGGCAAGACGCCATGATCTTTGTCTTTTTAATGTTCAGTTTAAGCCTAAACTTCTCACTCTCTTCTTGTACGCGCATTAGAAGTCTCTTGAGTTCCACTTCACTTTCTGCCATTAAAGTGGTATCATCCGCATATCTAAGGTTGTTGATACGTTTTCCAGCAATCTTCACACCAGCTTAAGAATCGTCCAGGCCCGCCTTCCTCATGATGCACACTGCATATAGGTTAAATAGGCAGGGCGACAGTATGCAGCCTTGCCTCACTCCTTTCTCAATTGGAAACCAATCAGTAAGACCATGCCCGGTTCCGACTGTGGCCTCTTGTCCTTCATAAAGGTTCCTGAGGAGACAGATGAGGTGAATTGGAACTCCCATCTCTTGGAGAGCTTGCCACAATCTGCTGTGATCTACGCAGTCAAACGCTTTCGCATAATCAATAAAGCAGAAGTAGGTGGGTTTCTGGAACTCTTGCTTTTTTATGATCCAGCGAAGGTTGGGAATTTGGTCTCTAGTTCCTCTGCCCTTGCGAAACCCAGTTTGCACGCCCGAAAGCTCCCGATACACATACTGCTGCAGCCTACCTTGGAGGATTTTCAACATCACCTTGCTAGCTAGCGAAATAAGCGCGATCGTGCGGTAGTTGGAACAATCTTTGGCACTGCCTTTCTTTGGAATGG
This sequence comes from Amblyomma maculatum, assembly GCF_055883805.1. Classification (NCBI taxonomy): domain Eukaryota; kingdom Metazoa; phylum Arthropoda; class Arachnida; order Ixodida; family Ixodidae; genus Amblyomma; species Amblyomma maculatum. The sequence goes on from NC_139353.1 coordinate 96,318,684, forward strand.
GGATGTAAACTGACCTCCTCCAATCCTGTGGCCACTGCAGGGTTGTCCAAATCTTCTGACATAATGTATGCAGAATGTTAACAGCGTCGTCATGGTTGAGGTTTTGAAGCAACTCAGCTGGAATGCCATCAATTCCGCTAGCTTTGTTCTTAGCAAGGCTGGCTAAGGCCCATTCAACTTCACTCTTCAGGATACCCGGCTCGAGATCAGTAATCACAACCGTCTTATGTTGGGTTTGCACATTCGGGTCCTTCTTGTACAGTTCTTGTGTGTATTCCTGCCACCTCTTCTTTATCTCTGAGGCTTCAGTGAGGTCGTTGCCTCGTTTGTCCTTTATCACGCCCAGCTTAGCACAGAAGCTTCCTTTGATATCCTTGTCTTATACAGAGCTCTTGTGTTCCTTAATTGGCTGTTGTCCTCAACTGCTTGGCACTGTATGTTCAGGAAGGCATTCTTATCTCTCCTTGCTATTTTCTGAAAATCCGCATTGAGAACCCATAACTTTTGTCATCCTCCTTTCCTCAGCTATTTGCAAAGCCTCTTCAGATAACCAGTTTGCTTTCTTGCATTTCTTTTGCTTTGGAACCACCTTAGTAGCAACTTCTTGTATTATATCACGAACATCAGTATACATCTCTTCGGGCTCTCTGTCTTCTAGATCTAATTCTTGAAATTGATTCCTCACTTCCACAGCATATTCTATTGGAATTTTATCCAGACCATACCTGAAAGGCCTTCTAGTTTTCTGCGTTTTCCTCAATCGAAGCTTAATTTTGGCAACAAGAAGCTGATGATCGGTGCCACAATCGGCCCCAGGCCTTGTTTTTACTGCTTGTATAGCGCTTCTACATCTCTGCCGGCAAAGAATATAATCGTTCTGATTCCTGTACAGACCGTCCGGTGAAGTCCATGTGTACAGGCGCCTCTTGTGCTGTTGAAAATGAGTATTCGCTATGGTCTGGTTGTTTTCTTGGCAAAACTCTACTAGCCTCTGCCCAGCTTCATTTGGCTCGCCAAGACCGAACGTGCCTATAATTCCGGATATTTCTTCACTCCCGACCTTAGCATTCCAGTCTCCTATGAGAAAAACGACGTCTGATGATGGGGTGCAGTCTAAAAGGCATGGTAGGTCCGCATAATATCTCTCAACTTCAGCTTCTTCAGCAGTAGTGGTCGGTGCATAGACTTGGATAACTGTTATGTTAAAAGGGTGACCTTGGATCCGAAGTGAAATCATTCGGTCGTTTTTGGGGTTGTACCCTAGCACTGTTTTGCCCATTTTTCTGTTTACTATGAGAGCGATCCCATTCCTTCTCTTGGATTAGCACCCACAATAAAAGACATAATGGTCGCCGGAGTTAAATTCTCCCATTCCGGTCCAATTGAGCTCCCTGATACCCAAGATATCAATGTTCAATCTGCCCATTTCTCGCTTGACGACATCCAGTTTACCTTGCGTCATAGATCTTGCAAGGGTGGAAGAACGGGCTAGTTGGTAAATCATCTTGGAAAGCAAACTAGCGCACTTCAAAACAAAGACACCGGAAGAGAACGACAACACAGCGCTCTTCTTCTTCTGATATCTTCCTGTGTCTTTGTTTTGAAGTGCGCTAGTTTGCTTTCCAAGGTCATAGATCTTACATTCCATGTTGCTATGTGATATATCTCCTTGCAACATCGGACTTTCCGGTCGCTTCCCGGCACATCCACAACTGAGCGTCCTTTTGGCTTTATCCCAGCCGCTTCATTCGTCCTGGAGCTACTAGGAATCGCCCTTTGTTCATCCCCAGCAACATGTGGGACGCCTTCCAACCTGGGAGGCTCATCTTCCGGCGCCATATCATTAATGGTATTGTGACTGGCCATAGGGTTTTCTTGGGAGGAAATACTGGAGTGGGTTGCCATTACCTTCTCCAGTGAATCACATTTTGTCAGAACTCTCTGTCGTGACCTGTCTATCTTGGATGGCCCTACACAGTAGAGCTCACGACTTCATCGAGTTTCGCAAGCCCCTCCGCCACGACAAGGCAGTGATTCATGAAGGGGAAATGGGACGATAGTTAGCAACAAATGCCATGTCACCCTTTTTAGGAACAGGCACAAGGCAAGCTGCTCTTCAGTCGGGAGGTAGCCTTCCTGTGGCAAATGAGGTGCGAAATAATATTGCAAGAAATTTAGAAATAACTTCTGCATAACGACGCAAAAAGATGTTGGGGATTTTATCTGGATCAGGAGAAGATTTAGTCTTGAGATTCTACAACAGTGAAGTTAATCCTTGCAAAGATACAATGTCCTAATAAGGGAAACAAAATGCATCACTGCGCAATCTGCATGGATTTGGAATTGAAAATACACTATGTAAGTGCCTGTTAAAGTGCTCAGCGATGTTAGTTTCATCAACAAGAATTGCACCCTCATGTATAATACGGTTAATAGGCTTTTTTTCTTTTCTGCTAGATAATTCCAAAACTTTTGAGGGGAGTCATGAAGAAATCCTGGTAGTGTGTGCTCAAAGTAGTATCATTTTGCTTTCTGAATTTCTTCAGTGAGGTTCAATTTTAGAGTTTGAATTATAGGTAAGCAGGCTCCTCTCCGTTTCAATCGTTTAATTTTTCTTGTAAGATGCACTATGTTTAGATTGATTCAAGGATTTGTTTTACGTATTTTCTTCATTTTCTTCGGAACAAAATTGTCCATGCAGTGGAAACATATTTTTTTAAACTTTTCGCATAATACAACAACGTCAGATTCATCAAAAAAGTCAAGACAATATTCAAAATAATCTAGTACACTTTCATCATTTGCATGTGAAAAATCCTTGAAAGGAATTGCTATAGCGATAGGATCTTTGTTCATATCCCGCACAGGAAGTGAAATGTGGACCATACTGTGATCAGACAAGCCGCATTAGACCGATACTGATAAATTCTGGGTGCAACAACTCAAGAATACAAGATCAAGCACAGGCACGGAATCGCCTTGCACACGTGTTGGTTCTCTGATAACTTGTTGCAGGTCATGACAAAGCATTATGTCACATAACTTATCAGCATGTGCACCAAAGCCTGAAACAAGAGATGGGCAATCCCAGTAGATTCCTGGCAGGTTGAAGTCTCCCGCTAATATAATCCTGTCACCCTTAAATCTAGACATATGATCAGCAAGTTCGTCTAAGAATGCTACTGGTGAATCTGGAGGTCGATAAACTGCAAAAACTAGGAAAGACTGACCGTAACAGGATGTTTTAAAGAAATACTTTCATGGCCAGCGATTTGCTTTAGATTAATAGCGCAAGAGCCGTTTTTTAAAAGTACCGCTACCCCACCCCAACCAGAAGGCCTGTCACAACGGAATACTTGATAGCCGGGTGGAAAAATGTCTGTGTCATCAATCTCATCTCGTAGCCAAGTTTCTGTAATTACAGCTATGTGCGGATCATATTCAAGTAATATAGCCTCAAGATTTTCTGTTTTGTTTAGAGCACTGCGTGCATTAAGGTTTACTAGTCTGAATATGTGATCACTCGGACCCGCAAGTCAAGGTGTTTGCGAGCCGCTCTGATGATCTGACCTGCCAGATTCTCGCCTGGAAGCCTGGCCTGGCAGCTTCACTCGTGCATTCTTGGCGTCATTCCATGCGTACAGCGTTCCATACATAAGAAGCTTATCGTTCAGTAGAATTACTTTTTTGCCGTCTTTCTTTTCTTGTTTGGCACTTTCCCACAAGAGCTTGCGTTTTCTAAGGGTGTTACGAGAATAATCACATTGCAGCGATGTGTCTTCGCCTTTAAGTTTTTGCGCATTCTTCAAGACTTTCTTTTTCGTTATAATCCTGAAAAACGACAGTGGCAGGTCTTGTTTTTCACGGCTTACCAATCCTGTGGATCCTTCCTACAGAAGAACATGAGACTCCAAGTTTCTCGGAAAAAATATCCTGAAGTATTTTTTGCTAAGCTCGTCGTCGTTTTCATCGGATTCTTCTTTTACTCCGAACACTATCAGAGTTGATCGTCTACTTCGATCTTCTAAGTCGTCAATCTTGTTCTGAAGAGAACGCACAGTGTTTTCAAGGGTGTCTGTACGTGTTATTTGTTTTTTAAATTGACTGTTTTTTGAACATTAGCCTGCTGTTCCCTAAGAGCTGTTATCTCAGATGTTATTTTATCCTGACCTTCCATCAATTTCTCCAAAAGTTCACGAGTGCCTTGTTTATCGGGGCCAGGATTCAACTCGACATCGCCATAGAGCAATAATTCGCACACACAATATGCATCACACGCAATTTCTAAGCACTTTTGTAGGCACGGCAAAACCAAAAGGAATAGTTGGTCGCTCTTAATGGCAGAATAATAGCCACAAACCTGCACAAGGCAGAAGAAGGGCCTGTTAGGCAACATGCCCATTGTCGATGCGCCGTGCCCACTGAAGAGGAATTCTTGCGGGAGGTCTTTGAAAGCAAGATCTGTTGATGTCTCGTGGAAGTTCGACGTATAGCGCTCCAGTCGTGAAGTTGATGTGCAGGGGACGATGCGTCATCAGCGGCAACTGTTGACAGAAGCACGTGTCGACAGCTGGTTTCTCGAAGATGCCTGGCGATCCGGCAAAACTGAGCAGTAGAACCTGCACAAGGCAGAAGAAGGGCCTGTTAGGCAACATGCCCATTGTCGATGCGCCGTGCCACTGAAGAGGAATTCTTGCGGGACGTCTTTTAAAGCAAGATCTGTTGATGTCACGTGGAAGTTCGACGGTAGCGCTCCAGTCGTGAAGCTGATGTGCAGGGGACTATGCGTCATCAGCGGCAACTGTTGACAGAAGCACGTGTCGACAGCTGGTTCCTCGAAGATGCCTGGCGATCCGGCAAAACTGAGCAGTAGAACCTGCACAAGGCAGAAGAAGGGCCTGTTAGGAAACATGCCCATTGTCGATGCGCCGCGCCCAAACTTAGACGTCGCCATCGACGTCTAAGTTTGGGATTCCGACTGGTTCGCGTCCGTTGTGTTTCAGAAACGTCCACAATTCCTTGGGGTTACTACGCAGTTTAGAACCCAGATAAATAAAGAAGTTATCCTTATGAGTTTAATTTCAGTTTTTAGTGTACTGCCAAGGGCCCGAATTGACTAATACAGCAGGGCAACGATTCTTTTTATGCGATTGAAGAAGGCGATGTTTTTTCCTGACAAGCCGTCTGATTTGTCGCGTGATCCATGGTTTGTCGCGGCGCCGCTTACCAGAAAGAAGTTTTGTTGGGATGTATTTTTCAATTAGGCTGCCCAATTTATTTTTGAATACCTCCCAGATTGAACTGCAGTCTAAACTCTGGCTTAGAGTAACAAAATTGGGAAGGAAGGAAGCAAGTTCGTTATTCATTGATGTATAATCGCTCCTGGCGAAAACAGACTTTCCTAACGTGCACTGACCTCACACAGTACACAGGCGCCTTGCTTTTAACCCCCAGCGTAAAGCGACTATCGACTCGGAAGCAGCAGTATAGTAACACAGCACTGACCCCTGTTTGTGTTCTTTAAAAAGCAGAGGATGATTAAGGACACCTTGGTTACACAGTGTTTGCTTATAATCTACTCTTCCTTTAATATTTTCCTTCACGCTTGTTTATATTCATGGTATTCGATAGCATCGAGTGTAGTTAAACGTTACTAATGCGCCAGCGCTGCCATCAGTTAAGGTATCGCAGCTAGCTTTATGAACCGAATGGCGAAGGGTTGTAATAGCATCACCCGCTTCCGACAAGCATTTCCGCTGCGGCTGTCCCAGTCAACCTAAGACCGTCATTTGAGAGGAAGAGAGAACAATAGATAGGGCAGGCACATACACAAATGCAAAGACAACCTGCGATATCACAGGTGATGCCAGAGGCGCGCGGAAACGAGAACAAAATCATATGTACTGTAATCCTCGTCGCTCAGCATTGGCGTATCTGACCCCTTGATTTAGAAGCATTTAAGGGACGCATGTTTCATTGTAATGGTTTATGTTCGCATTATTTGTGTTTCGGCACTCAAACATCATTTTCGATATGTCTTGTTCTATTGACACGGAAATCATCACTCACACGCTTACATCCGTTCCAGGTTTCGCAAAACTCTACCTGTTTACCACAACGTTAAAAAGGCAAATAGCAGTATTTTTCTTTGCGGTGCAGTACGGCTAAAGAACTATTATTTTTGTGTTCACGGAATAAAGAATGGTGCTTTAAGCAGCGAGAAGAAATGATGGCACTAAACGTGTCCGTCAAGAGCAGAGCGCACTTTTATTCTTGTAAAATACGGGACAAATAAGAATTAGCTTTACTACGTGCATTGGAAAAGGAGATTGTGAGCCTTTCATTAGAGCCTGGAGTAAAGAGTACGCTTGGCGACGCCTTTCCACATACTTTCATGTATTAAATGAAAGGCCGGCTGCGACACACGATATTGTGCTATGCCAGGGACCACTAGGACTCGGTCCCATCTTCTCTTCATATTTATCAATGTTATGCTAGCCAGCAACTGCCATGAGTCCGTCCTTTGCATCCGTTACAACCGAAGTGCTTCTGTTTCAAAAATGGGTTATTTCGTTTTTTATTGTTTGGTCCGAGGCGTCACATTGAGTCCCGGACGTAACAGAAAAGCTTCTACCTTTATGCACTTACGTAAAAAAGGCGTTGATATGTTTATTGGTGTCTTCTAGAGTTTGAACACGGCTCAACCAAACGTTTTAAGCACAGTAACATTCTTTGTACTTCTTTTCGAAGCAAAGGCGCCTGCTACGATCTTGAAGAGTGTTCCAGGAGTCGTCATGCTGTGGAGCATACTGAGGGCCTGGTTCATGGCGACGACCGTGTTCTACGCTCTTCGGCCTGCCTCCAGCCGGATGATCTTCTTGCTGATCGGAGTTTGCGAGCTGCTTAGGATGTGCATTCGGATAGCAGCCGCTGTGTGTCTCAAGGGTCCTTCTGTGCTTCAAGTTAAGGAGTACCTAGAGGAACCGGAGTGCCTAAGGAACCCAGCTCTTGGAACGCACGAGTTCGTCACCATCGAAGTGAGTTCATGAAGACCGCTGGTGACGTGTTGTGCTCGCTAGCAGGAGAATATACAGGGCAACTAGAATATAGAACGAGTTGTGGCCGTAGTTAGTCGTGTTCCATTGAGGAATTGCATGAAAAGAGGATGATGTACTCCTGAACACTGCAGAACTACAGCCCATTATATATCCTGCCCAGAATAACCAAACTTATGAAGAAATTAGAATACGCCTCCCCTCTGCGAAGAGTTTCTTCTGTGCAGGTACTGTTCCTCTATTGCATTCATGATTTATAAATCTGGCACTTTGAAAAGACAAGTTTTCGAGAAACTTTCTTTGCCCTAATTTTTTTTTGGCGGTTAACTTATTTTTCTCTCCGTTGCCGAAAGCAGCATATTTCCTAAACCACTTTGTTCTGCCGAAAGTACCCGTCTGATTAGTGATAGTACTTTTCCCAATTATTGCTTCCACAGATTACCAACGCTTCACCTTGCTCTCAACTCTTTCCTTGCCTTCCTTAAGAAAGCAACACCCCTCATACCTTTAATTATCAAACATTGTCTGTAGCTAGGTAACTTCATTTCCTTCTTTGACTTTTGGTAGTCCTTGTATGACTGGTTGGTAACAACTGGTTAACCCTTTGATGCCCAAAAATGTATTTTTCAACTTACCCACGCATAGTTTGAATAAAGACAAACGATGATGAAAGAGTTGAAACAAAAACAAATTGGTTTTATTCATTTAAACTTAATGAACTGTTACTCCTGGGCAACATCAGGCACTTGAGGAACTGCCTTGCTTGGAAGGCATGGAACCAGTTGCTGGCTGGTACAAGGCACAGGTGCATCTTGCACTTTCTCAGAACAAGTGCGTGGAGCCTGTTTTGCAGAACTTGCGCCGGCTTTTCATTTCTCTGTGCTGAGGCCAGTGGTGCGTTCCGTCATAGAGGACGTTGGCTATCCGCCGCGATGCTAGGAGCCGCATTATTGACATCGGAGACGCATGACTTCCTTGTGATGTACTCGACTTTCTGCGGCCAATTCTAATTCCACTTCGGCTTTCTTTTTTTATGCCTAAGCCCCCTCAGATTTGAAAAAAAAAACGGTTGGGAACACTTCGAAAGAAACGCTTGGCGTCGCGTTATTTTATTCTAGAATATTCGGAGGTTCATGATGAATTCCAGAAGGCAGTGATCAAGGAAACAGTTTTTTAACCTAGGTTCATGCTCTGGGTTGCCCGCGTCGCTGTCAATGTCTATATCAGAGAGTTCTCCTCAGGCAATAATTGTCTGGATTACCTCATCCGTGAGTGGCCGCCGCTGTCACGATGTTTCTATCTTCATATTTTATTTATTTATTTATTTATTTATTTATTTATTTATTTATTTATTTATTTATTTATTTATTTATTTATTTATTTATTTAGTACATACTGCAGACCCTTTTCAGGGTCCAAGCAGGACAGGCATATATTGTAATAAAACTCAGAAGATACAGAACACAATCAAAAGAAACATGCATAAAAATGAACAGGCAAATTTTGCGAAACTATGACAGTGCCATAACATGGTTCCAATCGGATATTGTCCGCGGGAAAAATGAATATTTAAAACAGTCAGTCTTCGCAAAATACGGCGTCAATGATTGAATGTGATGATGTGATATATGTGATATAAAAGAATTGCAGGCGTTCATTTCATTTAAGCACAACAACATGGAAATCGAAAGTCTCCACCGTGTAAGAACCTTATCCATTTTGATGTCTTGCCGCCTCTACCATCTCCGGTGTTAGATAGCAGCTATTGACGCCCGATGTTGCTCCTGAGCAAAAACACTGTTTTAACGCCGCGCGTCAAAAGGCTATTGATGTTTTTCGAAATACTGCTATTTACACACGACTGTTCCACGTCTACTAATTAAAAAGTGTCACAGAATTTCGCGTTCTTAAATAGCTTACAGATATGGATAGGCGACAAAATATCACCTTGTGGAGCGCCATACACGTGCTCCAAGGAGACCCGAAGTTGAGCTGCTTCTGAGCAAGTATGCATTAGGGATCTAATCTGGACTTGATATGCATTAGATGCTTCTTTACAGGTACACCAGATGGCACTACCGGATCGAAGGCGCGCTGTCAGTCGAAGAAAAAAAATATTTGGATTGTTACTCCAGAGTAGCACAGGACATTGAAGGGCAAAAAAAGAAATGCATCAATTTCTTTGAGGCATCTGAATCACGGGAAATGCTATCGCAATTGGTCACGTAAGAATTATATTTTGAGGCACAATGAACATTCTGCTTGATTTGTAGGATCTCACATTTTGTGCTAATACGCTACAACTTCTGGAAGGCATCTAACGCCCACACTAGTTTGTAGGTTGTAACCGACCGCTGTTAGCCGGATCTGTCGCTTTCATCCGCTGGACTATCAAGACTGCCTAACAGGGCATAGTAGATCTTGCTTACGTGCTAGACTGTATTATGGTCCTCTCAGGAGAAAACCCATTGTTAAAAATCTTAACAGCTAGTCCGCACTTGCAGGTGCTCCTTAGGGTCGTTATGTTCGCCTACGGAACAGAATTTGTCGCAGCCTAACTTTTTGGCAGATCAGAATGCACGTTGCAAAAACGAACTCGTGGCGAAATTTAGAGTGGGTGCTTCTGAAGGCGTTTGGACGGAGTGGCAGCTCCATCTTAATGCGTTTATTGTTTCCTTTTTTTGAAGGATGGCATCACGTTGCATTACGTCTCTGCCGGAGAACGAGACCGGCCTTTGGTTCTTCTACTGCACGGCTTTCCCGACTCGTGGTACACGTGGCACAACCAGATTGTTGAGCTCAAGAAAAGCTTCTGGTAACTCCATTCATCGCCAATTTGACGAGTTCGATTGCCTCACCTCCTTATTGGTGGAACTAAAATGCGGAAAACAGTGCGGTGATGCTGCACATGAGAAATGACCATCTATTGAAGTTTTCAACTGGTTAATCCTGAATGATTTGTTTCAGAGCTGCTTTGTTCGCCCGCTCTCTGATTGGTGCTATTTTTTTTATATGTGTAGCCTCTCAGCCATAGAAATTTCGTATCGTCACTTTTACTCTTTACTCGTTTCTGCACACCCGACAAACATCTGGCGCCATTTATCACATCATGGACCGCTCCGTTTCCAGAATGGCTCGCGAAATCGTACCTGCGAGAGCCAGGAAGCTGCGAACCATGCTTGAAAATAATGCAGCCCGGTGCGTAGGCTAATCTGATTCTTACGAGTTCCAAATGAAAGCGAAAGTTGCTATAGCTTCCTCGGAATTGCCTTGTTATCTTTTTTTTTTCGGGTGCAAGTTCGTCAGCTAACATTTTCCTACAAAACACTTCTTCCTTCAGACTCGCCTTGGGGAGCATGCAGTTATAATCACTGATGCAACATAATTCAAAATGGAATGTAGCAGCTACCTAAATGATATTATATTAACTTAAGTGCCCTTATTTCACATATATATTTTTTGATTAGGTGAATCACATATTTAAAATCCTGGACTATGAGTCAATAAGCACCGCTACCTCGGAAAGCTGAAAGCAGAAAGTACTAAATAAATGTAGTTGGTTGGTTGGTTGGTTCATAGGAAGGGAAAGGCGCAGTATCTGTCACACTTGATCCGTGGACACCTGAACCGCGCCGTAAGGGAAGGGATGAAGGTGGGAGTGAAAGTGGATAGAGAGAAAGGGGGGCCGTAGTGGAGGGCTACGGAGCAATTTCGACCACCTGGGGATCTTTAACGTGCGCTGACATCGCACAGCACACGGACGCCACTTCGTTTCGCCTCCATCGAAACGCAGCCGCCGAGGTCGGGATAAATAAATGTAGTAAAATGTGCGGTTTAATGTTGCTAAAGAAGCACTTAGGTTATGAAAGGCGCAATGAAGGGCTTAAGATCTATATTCGATCCACCGGGGACTTATTCCTAGTCTGCGTCGGTATCGAAACTGTCGGTATCTCCCTGATCTCGAGTCATCTGATCGGTGCAAACGCTGGAACCGGACGTGATGACAACTAAACCCACCAGGTAGATGACTTGAAATTAAGGAGAATGTGACACTTTTGATAACGACGCAAACTAGGAATGCGGCATATGTAAGGCTCTTGATGATCCCACAGCATTGCCTCTTTTGAGTTTCGCATCATTCCAAACGCAGCTGCCGGCTTTCAACTGGGCGTTCCGAATCAGTGTTCTAACGCTGCAACCACTGAGCTAGCGCGGCGGGTAATGGCAGTTTTGTCATGTCACTCGTGCCTACAGAAACTATAGGTGACGTAAAACTGATTGTTATAGGAAGAGAAAGGCGCGGTGACTGTCTCACTTGTTTTCTGTGTACACCTCAACCGCGCCGTAAGGGAAGGGAGGAAGGTGGGAGTGAAAGTAGAAAGAGAGAAAGAAAAGCAGTAGTGGAGGGCTACGGAGTAATTTCGACCACCTGGGGATCTTTAACGTGCGCTGACATCGCACAGCACACGGACGCCTCTTCGTTTCGCCTCCATCGAAACGCAGCCGCCGAGGTCGGGATAAATAAATGTAGTAAAATGTGCGGTTTAATGTTGCTAAAGAAGCACTTAGGTTATGAAAGGCGCAATGAAGGGCTTAAGATCTATATTCGATCCACCGGGGACTTATTCCTAGTCTGCGTCGGTATCGAAACTGTCGGTATCTCCCTGATCTCGAGTCATCTGATCGGTGCAAACGCTGGAACCGGACGTGATGACAACTAAACCCACCAGGTAGATGACTTGAAATTAAGGAGAATGTGACACTTTTGATAACGACGCAAACTAGGAATGCGGCATATGTAAGGCTCTTGATGATCCCACAGCATTGCCTCTTTTGAGTTTCGCATCATTCCAAACGCAGCTGCCGGCTTTCAACTGGGCGTTCCGAATCAGTGTTCTAACGCTGCAACCACTGAGCTAGCGCGGCGGGTAATGGCAGTTTTGTCATGTCACTCGTGCCTACAGAAACTATAGGTGACGTAAAACTGATTGTTATAGGAAGAGAAAGGCGCGGTGACTGTCTCACTTGTTTTCTGTGTACACCTCAACCGCGCCGTAAGGGAAGGGAGGAAGGTGGGAGTGAAAGTAGAAAGAGAGAAAGAAAAGCAGTAGTGGAGGGCTACGGAGTAATTTCGACCACCTGGGGATCTTTAACGTGCGCTGACATCGCACAGCACACGGACGCCTCTTCGTTTCGCCTCCATCGAAACGCAGCCGCCGAGGTCGGGTTCGAACCCGGTTACTCCGGCACAGTAGTCGGGCGTCTTACCACTGCACCACCCGGCGGGGTAAGTGACGTAAATGCAGTAAAAGCAACAGCAGGAGTGAGAAAGGGGAAATAAACTGTGTCATCATCAATCAGAATTCCAGCTGTTGTTTAAGCGGCAGCTACTGCCTTTGCCCCAAATGGACTGTGAGCACATTCGTGGCAAATAATTCTCATCTGTATGCTTGAAGTAGGTTGCCATCGCACGCATCGCCATTGATACCACTGTTTCTAAAATATGCAGCTACAGTGCAAGCCTATCTGTACTTTGAAAATGTCTTATTCACAAAAGATCAGTGATATATTAGAAATGCGTGAAGCAGTTACTAGAGCATTCCACATGTATTCTAGCTGTTACACGTCACCTGAGCGGAGCGGCGTGTGCTTGAGGGCAGTCCCTTATGCATTTTCCGGCCTACTCACCAATCTGTATATGCCTTTATTTGAAGTATAGCAGGATGCTTTTATGCCCCGCCGGGGTGGCGCAGTGGTAAGACGCCCGACTACTGTGCCGGAGTTCCCGGGTTCGAACCCGACCTCGGCGGCTGCGTTTCGATGGAGGCGAAACGAAGTGGCGTCCGTGTGCTGTGCGATGTCAGCGCACGTTAAAGATCCCCAGGTGGTCGAAATTACTCCGTAGCCCTCCACTACGGCTCCCCTTTCTCTCTTTCCACTTTCACTCCCACCTTCCTCCCTTCCTTTACGGCGCGGTTCAGGTGTCCACAGAGCAAGTGTGACAGTTACTGCGCCTTTCCCTTCCTGTGAACCAACCAACCAACCAGGATGCTTTTGCAGTATCATAGCCTTCTTTATACTTTATAAAGGAGTGTAATGTAGGGTATGGCAGGGCCGGTAGTGTAGGCTACACTGTAGTGCCTGGAGTATCCTACACTCTATTGTCCAGCAGCTTATCGGCAAAAACAAATGAGAAATGCCTAATGAGGTTGTGCCAGTGGCGATGTGCTGAGAAGTACTGCTTGGATTCATGGTTTAAGCCAAGGGCAAATGTGAATTCGAAGGCCAAGGAGGAAAGACCAAAAATCACGTCATGGTCAGTCAGTGATCAGTTTTGGACAGGTATGACAGACCTTTTTTGAATTTCAGTCGCGAGGTCAACGTGGCTTTGCGTTCACGAATAGCTCATCCAATCAGAGTGGCAGCACACGATGCGCGACTGTAGTTGATTCTCATCCCTCCCTTCCTTCCATACTGAAAGACATCCAGATCTGGCAGGACATTCCAACCCGACCACGCCATCTGGGCTCATGTCGTTATCGAACCCGCTGGCTAATCAGTGGCCGTCCTTATCACCTGGCAACTACCACCTGTCAGAAGGATGCTTGCAATGTTTTGAGGCTGCAAGCGTCAAATGCGGGGTTCAAGACTCCATGTTATCCACCATGCCTATTTTGCTATGATGACGGCTAACGGCGTCCCCAAATATCTTAGCCAATCAGCGTGCCGGCACACACAATTTCGATGCTTGGCTTGGTGATTTTATAAGTGTACACCACAGCACACGTAAGGTGAGCAATTCCAATTTAGAAATGGCGAAAAGTACTTTTTGAAGCTATTTTTAGAGTTTGTTAACAAATGGATTGAGGAATGTCAGGCTGAATGTATGATTTAGTAGGAGTAACACGTGCTAATAAAGTTATTTCCATAGGCAGCCGACAGAAAATTTTAAAATATGTAATCGTCACTCAACTCGCGTTGTTAACTTAAAATTACTTGGTCATTTCTTTTATTGTTGTTACGACTGTAGGAAAAAGAATAAGAAATACATGGGCCTGTGAATAACTGCTTGCTCAACAGGTACAAACGCCGGTGGCAAACGAGCCCCGCCGAAAACGGCGAGGGCCAGTGATTCCCAGTACCATAGGGCCGGAAGCGGTCAACCAACACCTCTTCCCCTCTCCTCCTTTGCCAGATAGCAACCTAATTATGACCACAGGCTTCCATTGAGCGTGCATTCCTCTTTCCAGGGTCGTGGCTCCCGATATGCGAGGGTATGGACAGTCAGCAAAGCCGCACAACACTGACGCCTACCAAGCCTCGCACCTCATCGAAGACATCAAAGGCCTTATGAAGTCACTAGGTAAAAGAAACGCAAATGCTGGCACAGTTAGGAATAAACATTGCGAGAGCACTGCAGAATCAATGTGCACTGTTGAAATGCGAAAGCCTGAACGTTGTTGCTGCATCGCGCGGTACATCACGCGCACATTGTATAGCTTTTGCAAGCAATGCAAGGGCTGGTGCCACACAGCGGAAATTTCTTTTTTTTAGCATGCGTTCTCTGCAGTGCTCCTGCAAATGTGAGATTGGAAGGTAAACACGATAACCCATCGCGTGGCGTTCCTAGAAGTGCGTATGTTCAAAGTGCGCGATTTGCGGTATGGCGCAGCGCAGCTCGTCTTCGCGCCCCCCTATGTTGCCATAGTGGCAACAGGAACGCATTACAAAAAGAACACATCTCGCGTAGTCTCGCTCACAGATCTCACGCAAGCATTATTTTGACAATGAGCCAAGAAACGCTTAACACTATAAAAGGAGCCAGTTGCAAAAAATGTCACTATCGGTAAGCAGCTTGACTACTGTGTGGCTAATCGCAGTGTGGTATGACACACAGAAATCAAGACTAAAATGTAACCAAACATGAGGCGAGTGCTTCCGCGAGATAGTTACACTAGTCGGCGTTGGTATAGGGACCAGACGGCTGAACGGGTGGCGCCGCCTCTCGGCGCATCGCTCAATTGCTGGAATGCGCCGGCCCCAGCCGGCGCATTGCCAGCGCATTGGAGCGTGCTGTTTGTCGTTGGTTTGCGTGGAAACTGGAAATCCTTAGATGACGTTGTGCGTGAACATATCCTCAAGAGAACAGAAAGTTGAGCTAATTGTGTGAATATGTCCAGTTAAATGGAGTCTGGCCAAACAAGGCTGGCGAAATGTGGTGCTTTGTTGGCTCCACTGGCAGCTGTGCAAACTCATCGGACGCTTTTAAGTCGATTCATTTCTACGGGTTTCCACAGAAGCATGCGTGGCGGGTGACCTAAGCATGGTTCTTTGAAAGGCAGAGGCACGAATCTACGTATTTGGTTACTGTGTGGTCATGGAAAGTGCCGAATTTTTAAACTTCCGCTTGCTACCAAATGCTCTGGGACTTCTGTTACCCAGGAGTGACGGCACGGGAGTCTCGGAGTCGAAGCCGCACTCCATCTATAGTCACTTTATTGACAATTGGAAATCGAAGTAACCCAACAGCGTAAGTTACAACACTAGCATTTCCTCGCCTGTGTACAAGAAAACCCCAGCACGGAAAAAGAAAAGGCAGCTCCACCATCGTCGTTCGGGCTGCGTTACGATCTTCAGTGATGGGCAGAGACAATGTTTGTGCAGCTACTTTCGCTGACATAGTCAAAGATGATTTACTTTTTTTTTTCTTAAAGAAAGAGCAGAGGAGACATGAACAATTCCTATTGCCATAATCTTGTCATTTTTCCTCTTTTCGTTTGTCAACCAATGAAAATGCGCTGAGAGCTCTGATAGGATACTCTTAGAATTTGTTAACATTTGTTTGTGGCATGTCCATTTCGCCTAATAAAACCACTTATTTCACAGCTCAATCAATACTGCATGGTCACAAAATCTGCTATCGGCTTCATATAAAAGTCGAACAAAAAAAAATAGAATTTAATTTGTGGAAACGAGCATAAACGTAGCATTTATTTTTAGTTTCGAAGGCCGTGTAGGAAATTTTTTTTTTTCGCAATCATGTTGCACCTGACATGGCTTTACGTATTTTCTCGGCAGCGCCCATTTCCTGGCCCGCCTAAATACATGTGTTTCTCATCGGCGTTTTAGTGAACGTGAGATTTCCTGATTGTGGCGTAGTAAGACAAGACCTTTTTACTTCTCTCAATTTTTTTGCTTCTATGGCCAATGTAAACAGACTTAGCAGCAGTCCGGCAAGCTGCTGTGACAAAGTTGTAAAGGAATGGCTTTCAGTTATCCGGATTCCTTTACATGCAAATAGAAAACTACTCGTACCACTCGTGGTGCGACACGCACCACGCTTCAACTATGGTATTCATTGTTCTGTTGACTTTCGAAGTCGATAATAAAGAAAAAAAGCAACAGCACGTACCACGTGTTCTCAGTTGTAACGAAATTGTGAAATAATAGACAGGCTACTTTTCGAACCAGTGCCGAAACGAACAGACCAAATTCCCTGTCCAAGGCACGAGAACACTGTTTATTCTATCACCGTAACCGATCTACTTTTGTGTGAAATGGCACCACATATACATCATATACGTCCTGTGGGAGGGTGCGAGTGAGACCACGAGTGTATGGTCGGGAAAACGCACAATGCGCCGTGGCGAATAGAGGCAACAGGGCTTAGTGAAAACTATTTTTCTTAAGATAGACCGCACGCACACCAGACAGACTTCCGACACCATCGAACAACGAGAAGCCAGACTAGCTCGTTCAGAGAAGCTTATGATGCGTGAAACCAAGCCAACATAAAAGAGGCAGCAGCGAATGAGGCGGCGGCCAATGTCTAACGCTCTCGACTTGGTTCGAGCATGGTTAAACCTCTACAATTTTTATAACGCGCAGCTGCGAATAATTTTTCCAAGTTTAGGGCCATTAATTGTGTACATAATTTCACAAGGGTACAAATAAAAATAGCCAGAATTGCCTTGAATATGGCGGCAGTGAGATGTCAAAAATTCTGTACAGCTGTGTCTTCACGAAATCAACCTGTTATTTACAAAATCAGAGGGAAACAATTTCAGGCATTCATTTTTGTAGGAAGCTTATCGAGATTCTAGAAATACAAAAATTTCCTCTGAAATATATTTAATTGTAAAGTTACTTCAAGCCCTGCCTCTACAATACTTTCACGACCTCACTTATATTTACTTACTACTGCCAGAAGATGTGATGGCGCGGTTAAAGCTGCTTATACGCAAGCTCTTCGTACAAACCACTGCGCCACACTTCAAAGTATGAGATGGTCTTGTGACTTCAGGTTACTGTGAAAAACGTTGTTGCTGTTCTGCATTTATTCTCAAAATATATGTCAGGTCTGGTGGCGCCTCTTCTGGTCGGAAAAGAATTCATTTCACAAAAACACAAAAGAACCGCAATCATGGACAAGGGTAAAAATATAGCGCCTATTATTTTCTTAGGCGTGAAGTGTCATGTTGGAGCATAACCGTGCCCAACATATATAATGAATAGTGGTTTGCGGTTTTTGTACACATGCTGCAATTCTGCAGCCCGGAAGAGAAATATTCAGCGCAGATTACAACCTGGCCATATTCCAAGAGTTAGAGCGCAGTCAATATAAACTGATTGCTTGGTTAGATGGTGTATTGTACATAAAAGGAAAGATTAACAGCACAACAAAAAGGCACTCACAAATAGGCACAAATAGACACACAGGACAGGCGCTGCATCCAACTTCTTTCTCGAAACAGCATGCCACGTACAGACTTCTTCTTCAACACCCAAATGCTCCCACAGAGTCTATTTGTGAGTGTCTTTTTGTTGCGCTATTAATATTTCCTTTTATGCTAGAGCACAGCATCGGCGAAAATCATGGGACCAGAACGAAAGTATTTCATTGGTCAACACAGTGATGAAGTCACAGATAGTTACGGAATTGAAGCACTGTTGCGAAACCTGCAAGAACGACGAGACAGTTAACCCCAAAATCACTAGCTGACAGAAAATATTATTACCGTTGATTGAACTTCTGATAAGATAGTTCTCGAAGAGCCGGCAGCTTGGATAGCGAACACATGAAAGCTCGAGCACCGCGATGTTCCAGGAGTTTTCAAAATATTGTTGCTTCTTCCAGGAAGGGAAAAGGCCAGCCTTGTGGGTCACGATTGGGGTGGTGTGCTGTCGTGGTTCTTCGCAAATCGCTACCCGCATATGGTGGACAAACTTGTCGCCATAAACGGCGGGCACCCTGACGCCATGAAGCAACAGCTCGAGAGCAGCCTTTCGCAGATGGTCCGGTCACGGTGAGGGAAACTGGATGTCTCCTACCTACCAATGCAGAGTATTTAAATAACAATATTAAAACAGAATGCTGCCGTCAAGACCGTATGCACCTCAAGGTAGATACAGTCTTGTGCTTTGGCCAAGACGTGCTGCTCCGGTCCTCACATGTGCTGAGTAATACTTATAGGCTCGGCCCAAAGTAACCCCAAATTAGACTTTAGAAATAATGTGTCGGTTTCGGTGAACAATCGATGGTGTATTCAGCAAAGCGACCTATGTGCACACCTGCTAAAACTCCTTTCGTACAGCATGTGCTCATCCTAAGCATTGGTAAAATAGTTAAAAGATTACAACGCGCCGTCTAACACATATCAACAATTGCGTTGTATGCGTCTTGTATGTATTCGTCATTTACTGAGAGCTCCAAATGTGCATTAGAAACTCGTCTAATTTAGTGTATTGTTCCGGAAGTATCGGGATTTTTGTAGAAACCTTTCAAAGCAATAAGAGTTCTACAGCGGCGCATTTTGATTCACAAAAATATCTTCCTCTATTAAATTGTGATTGTTTATTTCGTCATTTGCCAAAAATCGAGATATTAGAGAAATACATTTTTTCCTTCTCCGCAGGTACATGGTCGCGTTCCAGTGTCCAATCATACCTGAAAAGTTTCTTTCCATGGATGACTTCACCGAGCTCAGAGACATGTGGAAACCAGGCATAGGAGAGGAGCATATCTCTGCGCTCTTGTACATGTTCTCCAAACCAGGTATTCTGTAGAATTATTTAAATCTTTGACTTGAAATAAAAGAGAAAAAATCTCATTAGCGTCCATGCAAGTACCGCAATTAGTCGGCAAGGTAAAGCCATAAAGGTTTGACAGAAAGTTGGTAGCTAATATACATTCCTTCTGGTACGTTGTAGCGCGAATTTTATGTAAAAGTTATGCATCGTTTTTAATCAAACCTCTCTGCCTTATTACGATTCTTGGATAATGTGGGCTTCTTTCTTCAACTATTAGGCATTAGTACTCTTTAAGTGCGTCTGACAGTAGTTGAAATGCGACTGCAATAAAGGAAGCGCCTATGTTCGCTTCCCGAAAAACAAGAAAACAGGAGAAGAACTGAAAATTGGGAATTAGCTCTATTTTCATAGCCCCAAGCCATCACGTTCTGTTGATTCGAAGCAGAATATATCAACATACCATAGACCTCCTAATGTTTCTGCAGCACAACACACAACAAGAGTACTTCTATTCCCGGGGCTCCTTAGTTGATAAATTTGGTAGAGTCGTATTCCTGTCGCTATTGCTTCTCCTAAATGTCCTACTTATCCTCACCAAGCGTGTGTTTGTTTAATACAGAACTTTGTAATTTCATGCAGTGACTTTTGTTGGCACTTCAGGAGGTGTAGTTGCCATTTCCAACTCCTGTACGGCAATCGTCATTCTTCAAATGCTGACAATTTATTTATATAAAACGTACGCATTCTGCAGGTGCCCTGACAGCGGCTATAAACTACTATCGCGCCGTTTACAGTAAGGAGCGGCAACTGAAAGACACACGATATCATCAGCTGAACATTCCCTCGCTCGTGCTGTGGGGCTCTCAGGACCCGCACCTTACACCCGGGGTTGCCGAGCTCAGCCGGCGCCAGTCCACTCAAGGCTGCCTGCACTACTTTCGGGACTCCGGACATTGGCCACACCTGGAAAATCCGAGTGCAGTCAACGATGCCATCGCCACGTTCCTGGCTCCCAGCCCGATGAGTGACGGAGTCGAGAGGCCAACGCTCCGGCGCTGCCGATCGTCGCTATGAATGGAGGAAGGGGGGCAGGGAACCGCCCATTGATTTTTCGTCTGCTTGAGGTCTGGAAGATAAGAGCAAATTTTGGGGAACACTTAAGCTACTTGTTTGAGGGCATGATGCTACAGTGTTAGTCCTTTGTAAGCGTGAGTAGTGTTATCTACTCCCTTCGTTCTCTCTCTGTTTCTGAAGAGGCTTTTTGCAGACTCTACGTTTGTCTCGACAAAAAGAAAGTTACTTTGAAATGACTAGATTTCTGGTAAAAGGAAGTTAAAGTTGAAGTTGAAAGTTTATTTTTGAATCAAAAAACAACGTACAAGAATATACAGCCAGAAGTCCTGTGGTACAAGACCGCAGGTGGGACCTCCCATGGCAATAGATTTCGATAGGCAACATAAAGAATAATATTATTGTAAGAAAATTTATGAAGCAACACTGAAAATAAATAACGAAATACATAATAAAGAGTGCATTGACGACAGATTTAGATACAAAAACAGAATACAGAAAAAGTGCAAAAACACTTAAGAATTCCGCGACACAAAAGATAAAGAAATTACCAATTAGGAAGAAATTTTTGTAATTTCAACATGAACAAAGGAAGTGAATTAGTTTGCTGAATGTCGCAATTTAAAGAATTCCAAAATGATATGGACGAAAGTTGAAGGCATGGGTTCCCGTAATTAGCGCTGAGCTTAGGCAGTAGAAAATTATTACGTAGAGTGAACCGTGTAATGCTGTTGTTTGTGATCGTGCCGGGTGAGAAAAACGCTAAATGGGAGCTGATGGTGAAGAATCTTAAAGAATAGAATACCGATAATATAAAATAAAGAGCCGAGAGGGGTAGAACATTTAAATTCACGAACAGCTGATTTTCTGCTTAGAAACAGTTCATAATTTCATCTCACGCAAGAAAGCTCACCTCGAACTCATTTTGCTCGGACGTATTTCAAGAAAATACAAGTAGCTTTCTTTATTTGTCCTTGAGCAAATTGAAAGTTATTAAATTAAATGAAGAATGGTTTTCGGCCGCTATATATATATACATTCTTCTGCCTTGCTACTTCCTTGAAGCGAACTTTTATCCAATTTATTTATTGTCTGAATGAACGAATTCGGATTGGGGTGGGTTACTTTTCCTTATCTAAAAGGAAACTTGCGTCAACTTTCTTTCGTTGTGCTGTATACAATATGAGTAAAACGTATTGCTTATTCCTTTCGATTTGTTCCCTTCTACCTTTTTACTTTGTTAAGGTTTGCGCTAATGTCTGATGTATTTTAAAATTTGAGCAGGCTCACCCAAATAGGAACTTCAGTTTCTTGCAAAGAAAAAAACTCACAGGCTTCTTTCTTGTGTTCTAGAATAAAAAGAGATGAAGTTAAGGAATACCTTAGCACAGAGTCGAAATCATGCACTCCCCTTTGATGTCAGTAAACTGATATATACATATATTTATATATAGACAACCAGACACTGCTACGTGGTTGACAATTGCATACGCATAGTTAGCTCTATCAGCTACAGAATGTAGAGGCAGAAAATTTACAGAGGTGCGCTATTTTGCCGTTCTTCTGAAAGGAAAACAGCGGCAAAAGTTCCAAGATGACAATTAAGTAAATAATGACGGAAAATAAGTCGAGAACGTTGTGCAAACACCTTTATAGGTGAAGCAGCTTTTTTAGGTAAGTCGTGGACGCAAATTGTAAAATGTAGAGGCCCTAGGAGAGATCCTTGGGGAACGCCGGAATATAATGGGCATTTCAGGTGGGTTTCATTCGTCAGCTGTTACAAGCTGAGTACGATTAGGTATGCGCATTACAGCGATTTAAGAATCTTACAAGAAAGTTTAGTGGACCGAGAATGAGCATTAGCAATTTGCTGCGCTAGGGCCCAAACACCTTTGTGATATACATGAATACGGAATTGATAGTTTATCACCT
The DNA here is from genome assembly GCF_055883805.1 of Amblyomma maculatum. Classification (NCBI taxonomy): domain Eukaryota; kingdom Metazoa; phylum Arthropoda; class Arachnida; order Ixodida; family Ixodidae; genus Amblyomma; species Amblyomma maculatum. Next base: position 96,340,772 of record NC_139353.1, read on the forward strand.
CTAGATGGCAGAATTTATGCCATTAGTAAAGCAGCACAGCTCTGATTCAGAAGAATATTTTTACTGAAGCATGCTGGTATTTATTGAACATGAATCGCATGCAACGAAATTTACGATATGACAGTGATGTGTGTAAAGTTGGGATCACTGGGAAATTGAATCTGTGCTTCATGAATGATTTCAACTCAGCTACTGTGAAGGACCAGCGGCCATTTATTATGCAAGGTCTGAAGAGCGTAGCCAGATAGTAGTATCACTGGCCTAATAACATATATAGGGCCCATAATATTTGTGGATATGCTGATTTTTCCTTAATGTTCACCATAAATTGAGCTTACTAAACCCAACTGAAACCTGATTTCTATTTTAAAGTTCAATTTGCTTTGTTGTTTGTCACAGTATCAAGCTGAAGGCACAGCACTGATGCTAGCAAATGTATTGTACCTTTTTTTTTTGTCGCTGCGTGACGCCAATCACTATCTGCCTACCAGTTAGGGTCGGTCATGTCACCTGCCAGCTACCATTTGCAAGATGCATTCTAAGTAATTTTTCGAGAAGAACGCCGACAACGCAAAACGCAAACGCCTGCTTTTTTGCTTTTGTTGCAGAACCAGGCCTTTAAGCCCATTTGCCTCAAATTATCCTCATTGTGCGGTCATAGCGCAAAACACCTCCACAAAAAACAAAAACAAAACAAGAACGATTACTGCGAGCAAGAATGTCGCCATAAGTCAAATCATTCATAAGCAGACTAAAGTTTGTGCATGGGTTTAATAGCTCGATATTTTACGCAAGGCTTTACAAAGTACGAAGTATTGGTGTGTTCCTCTTGAAGTTGTCGCTCATTTCCTGCATTGCGATTGCGGGATATCATGTAGGTTAGGACCAGAACGGTTGAATTGGACGCAGCGGTGACGTTTTTGAAAGATTCTGTAAAAGCTGTAATATATAAGGACCTTAAAACAATGATGAACGTTCTTGAAAACAGACCCAACTAGACTTCCCGGCTGACAAAAAGAGTAATGTTCAAGAAATTTTACTTTCCGCATAAATGTATAATATACACGGTGAGGACTAGCTACGAATACTTGGTTTTTGGCCACCGAAACTGATTTTTTGTCCGTCGGCCTAAATTAAAAACCGAATGGCGATACGTTTTTTCCATCGGTTTCTAAAAGGACGCTACTCAGTAACCCCAGTGATATTCAAGGTTGCGGTTATTGAAGATTCAGCATTAAAATGTTCTTACGAAGCAACCGCACATGGACTTATTCACCGGCGGCGTAAATAGATGTATATTGAGCGACATTGGGGTGAAAGGTAACATAAGTTCAGCAGACATCCGAATGTGATACCTCTATACTTCATAAATTCTTTGCCTACGCGTTCAATAAAAAAAACAAAAACAGAAACACTAATTTTTGGGCATCCTTCGCACTTATTGCGCCCCTTCCTATTGAAATCCGGTCAATATCGCCAGTCTTTTATACGTAGACTTCAATCTCTCAAAGCAAAATTGAATACAATTATTATTTTTGAGAAGAAGATCGTGTTAATACTCCCGAAGGCCGAATGAGATGGTTATGCTTGAACTGACGTACTGTCATCTTTCAGGGCTAGCAGTTACTTGGCCTGGCTGACCGCTGGCTCGGTTTTTCCGCTTCTCCGGTTGAAGTGAGCTTCTCGCAAAACAAGCCCCACACTCTTTTCTAACAAGTGCCCGTTAACGAATAGCCCTTCTTATACCACTACACATTGACTCAAACAGATATTTCACATAATATCCAACCCAACCCCTGCCCATTGGGAAGTAGTGATGTCCAGATCGGACCAGGATAACCATTCAACCTCTCTGACGAAGACAGCAATGTGGCAGTTGTTGCGGGAGCCCTGGACTAAGCACCACTCTCTAACAGGGCAAGCTTCATAAGGCGGAAATAAATGTTTCCCATCAGCATCAAAGCCGGGTAACCCAAACGCCTTTTCACATGCGGCGGAAGTGCAGTTCGATATTCTAAACTGCCGCAGATTTGTGAAGCGGCAGCCTACCAGTGCTTGCTACACCCGAGGATGCCAATCAAAAACCGACGTAACCAAGCAAGCAATAAGACAGACGCACAGTTGCAATTTCTTGAGCGGTTTAAAAATTATGAAAACCGAGGATTCGATGATTTAATATTTTTTCCTTGCTGGAATTTCCAAGAAAAAACATCGCGGTTATTACTTGAGAAAATGATATAGCCGTAGTGACAATTCGCATTTTTCTCTGAACCAACCGCACCGTAAGAAGTCAAATCGATGTTGACTGTCCCCTCCTAGCATGTGATGGAAGAAGCGCAGCAAGTGAGCATTTATTTTTATCGGCGTGTTTGGTACAATGCTTCTTCGTATACCTCCGTTTATACAGCATGGATGGAGATGTGTTTAGTAAATGCTTAGCTAAACCCTCTGTGCATACTCCCAATCTAGAGCACGGAAAGCAACGTGCTATTGTAGATATTGTAGCCCCCTCCAGAGATGTGGCAAAAATGGTAGATCAATTGTTACTAACATTCAAGTAACCAGAAGTATACGGGAGTGCTGAGATTGTACGAATGGTGTCATAGGCATGCTACAGATTGACCTAGAGGAAGCATTTGAGCCAGTATCGCGTGAAGTGTTATTTGCGATACTGAGCCCATATACGTCGGGCCGGTCTTAGCGGAGGGAGTACGCATGGTGCACAGAATTTACAATAATATAATAATCTTGAATAAAGCACTTAGCGAGAGAATTTCGGTTAAACGCTCAGTGCTGCAGCAGTGTCTTCTGTCGCCGTTACTTTTCGTTATATATGTGGAATCTTTTAGCATTAATGTTCTCGCTAGCAATTTAATTTTTGTGTTTGTATTGGTCATTTGAAGCACGAATTTAAGCATACGCTAATAATATAGCCACATTTTAATGTATGCCAGGAAAGTGGTAGGCAGGCAGTGAATACGGTCAATGATTTTTGCAAAAGAGTGGGAGCGCTGTCAACTGACATACATGTTTGGGGCTTTGGAATGGGGAATAGGAAACAAATAAAGCCTCAGTTATTTAATTATACTACTTGGTTATCGATTGCAACAAAGTATCAGAGCCTCACATGGGAATTACAGAGACAGTGACCCATACTGGCGACAGAAGAGATAGAATTCCGGAAAAAAGGCTGTAAATGGTGGTGCAAAACAAATGTGAGTGTTTGTTCGCGCGACCACATGCAATTTGTTTTTTGTCAGCAAAGTGTGTTATGTGACTCCCAATAAACAGCGTTCAAAACAAATGTCAAATGGAATCTGGATGGACAATAAGAGAGACAACTATGCAGAAACAACTCAAAGGTCGTGGTCATTGCTTAGCTGTCAGTGCTCTAGCAGCGACAGAGATGGTGCACCGACACAATCGGTGTTCTTTTAGCAGAGTGCGACACCTGTCGTTCCTTTGCGTGTGGGCTTTCATCGGTGTTCTAAATTTTATTGCTTCACATTTCGGTGCTAATTTTGAATTTCTTCGCTTTTGGGAATGAAGCATGAGGTTGTTCTGTCCAGACGCCGTCACTGCTACAGCGAGCTGAACTGAGCTACTGTTGAAACGCAACCGAGCATGTGAGATCTATGACAGCTCGCAAGAAAGTGGACAGTTGTGAAGAATTGTTGTAGCAACAGAAGCATCTGGTAGCTCTTTTTAACTCCGAGGAGCAGGCCATTCATGCACACTCTCTCGAAATGAAAAAGCTAACCACATGCTTTTATTGCTAAAACAATCCTTGCACTCAAATTGGTGCGTTTATTGTAAATGGACATGTATAACTTCCTTGCAGTAAAAACATCCGGGCAGATAGCTCATATGAGAGGCTGTAATTTTGTAATTTTGGCTGTAATAGCTCATATTGAGGCTGTTAGGTTAAAAATTGCGCTCGTAAACATAAGATCAGCGCTAGGGCTGTATTCTGATTAGGTTTATTTCGGACAATTCTGCTGAAATATGGCTGCTATTTACACTACGTTGTTATCTGACATTCGTTCTCGAAAGAATACACTAAACACGTAAACCAAAAAAGAAGGACAGCACATAATAGAAGCGCAGTTCTGTGTTATTTCTTCTCATTTTGTTTTTGTTTTGAGCGTTATGTGTACTATTTTAATGGGACCAGGTTACGAAACGGCGTAAACAATTTTGAAATAAAGGTGCAGAGCTGCCGCAAGAAACATCACACAAGCTGTGTAAAATTCGTAGAGGGTGTATTGTATGACATTTTGATTTGTTGTGGGCGTTCGTGCATCAATCAAACTGATGAGTGTTCTAAACTTCGCTTGCAGAAGCACACTACGTCACTGATGGCATCGGGGCGAGACAAAAATTTCACTGTTCATTGCGAAAAGTGTCAACTGGCCTCTTGCGATAGAACATTTGACGAATGAAAAATCTTCACGACATATCAATATAACCTAGCTCACGTGCTTTATAAGCGGAGCTGTGCCATCACGGAAATCTTCGATTGGGTCAGCGAATTGTCTTACATGTTGCCAGCTAGGGAGATTTCATACCGAGGCCATCGAATTATCTTTGTGTTTGTCCGGTCGAGTTCTTTTCTTTAGACTGGTTTCACTTTTTGTCATGTTGTGGAATCTATTGCTTCACAATAAGGAATAGCCGTGCAAGTTAACCCTGTATGTAGACAACAGCGCAACGTAGCGCACAATAACCCAGCGGTTGGAGCTCTCGTCCCTGGTTCAACGTCACTCTGTATTGCTGGAGGTGCTCAAGGCAGCCGTGCACACTGTGATGTCAGAGCACTTTAAGAACTGTAGTGTCTGGCTGGTATGAAAACAGCCAGATCATGGACACGTGTCGGTGTTGGGGTTCCGTCCCCTTGTGTCCGGCCCCTTGTCACCGCTTTGTATCTCGATAAAAGCGCACTGCACTGTGTATGCCGCGAGCTGTCGATGGCCAGCTCTGCCGGATCACAATAAACCTATCTCACGGTTACTGCTTGGCTGCCGTGACGTGCTTCCTCCAAGACACAGCAAGACCCAAGCGGTCAACATTCTTAGGAGCCCAACACTGCAGTGACCTTCATGGGACAAATGACTTTGGGATATTAGGCCCTATAACAACAGAGCAATAAACCGAAACGACGCGCGTGCGAGCATACACACACGCACGCACGCAGCAAGCACGTACGCACACACACACGGTTTCCTGTCTTCGCGCTACATGTACTGCGCATGCTCATTTCGACTTGATTTCCACTGGAATGTTATTAACTCAAGTTATTTGTCTGACCCACCCTACACGCTTCTTATGTCTTGAAGTTGGACCTGCCATTCTCCTTTTCATACGCCCGTGGCTCTTAGTCATATGCAAGGTAGCATGACTAAGTGCATTACAACTAGCACACTGATAAGGTGATGCTGAGCACGTTACGTGCAAATGTAACTGAGTCATAAGCATGACTCACGAACCGTACTACGGTTACTTACAATCAAGAGTTATCAAGAGCGGTAAATAGTGTAGTGCAATCACACTAGATTTGCCCCATAAAAAAATATACATTATATTACAGTGTAATGTTATATTTGCAAGACAAATAAATATTCAAATTCAACTATTTAAACTTGAACTTAGTCTAGTGTAAATATACTATACATGTTTTATCAAAGTTTATAGCACATGATGAAGTATGGAGTTATTTTTTTAAATAACTGATTAGGTAGTATTAATGAGTACCTACAATTTATTTAGTGCAATATACACGACTTAAGCTATCCAACGGCATACAACATAATAATTTATAGCGTTTTAAGTTTTATTTTATCGAAGATAATAATTAGCAGTGGTTATATGAAACGTAGTAAAACTTTGTGCAGCGCAATTAGGTTCGACGTACGCCATCCAGCAACATATCACGGGCGGCTATTGTACTCGCCATAAGCTAGACAGCCAGTGCATACACTGTCTTTACACACGTTCCTCCCACGGCGCGCATGCGCCGAGTAATAAGTTACGCATTAAAATAACAATGCGCCAGTGAACGGTACTTCTCAATCTGAAAGGTAATTTGTCTTAATTAGAAAGCTGAGATATTCACAAAACAAAACAACCTCAGGTGCCTAGTTCGGTAATTCGACAATATTTCTCTGGCTCACCTTGGTCCTACTTATAAAACATTAGGCGCGCCTCTCACAAGCGGGCCACAGGATGGCTGCCCACCAAGTTGAGAGACCCTCTGGCTCCCTGATATGACGCATCCGTACCTCGTGCCAAACAGAGCCACCCTAAAAGAGGCGTTTACTTCCGACACAGTCGTAAAGCACAGGAAAGACACGCCTCGCGGTGTCATGAGCGCCGCAATAGAGATAAGAAGGGAACAATACGACTCTTGAAGGTTCGACATATTAGTGAAGCTGAATGTAATACATGCGAAAACAATGACCTAAGAGAAGGCTGAGTGTGCACGCAGACTAGCATGTGGGCACCACATGGCCATGGGCAGCCAAGTGCGAAACTTCCGCTTCGGCCAACACGGCTGCCAATGTAAATCACTGTTACTGGATAGTATGAATAACGTGAATGTTTAGTCCTATAATATTTTCCGCTTGTGGGTTTCCTTCATTGAGTACAGGAAATGTAATTTCAGGTAGACACTTCACCTTGTATGTGCTCTGAAACTTAAATGCGTGCTTAGGGCACGCCAGATATATTCTTTGGCTAGCTGTCAGTCGAGGAATATTGAAAAGCAGAAAGTTAAAAGTGATGGCTATTTACAGCTGCTGCTTTTCCTTACGGATTTTTTCCTATAAACGAATCGCCGTCATAAAGCAGACGTTTTGGGTTGCTGTCTAAAGACTGCCTGCCTTTGTAATAAGCAAGATAATAGGACAAATACAATATCATCTCGTAGAGTAATACTTGTTCCTAGTGATGAGATTGGCTCGTCGGACATGGTCAGGTAAAAATAGCATACACCAACAGGATGCCAGTGCAATCAAATGTTTCCGAATGCAAATGTGACCAGTGTCATTTCTTACTAATGCTCCCAGTAAAACAACGTAGCGAACATATTGGTTGTGCACTGGCACGTGACAGAACACGACGCTTTCTTCAACAGGGATGCACTTTTTGCCATTTGAAATAAATGCATGGCCCGCAAAACGCGAAATATATCCGTATATATATATATATTGTAACGTAACGTTACACAGAAGGCACTCTGGCACCGAGGAACACCGACAGCCAGTCAGGTCAGCACAAACCGGAGCACCGTTTAACTTAGTTGTCTTCTCCCAAACGCCCGTTAAATTCTTCGTCGTCGTCTATGAATGACATGTGTCATTGCCCCCCTTCTAGGCTGCATCGCCACGATGCTGCTCGATGCGATGAGCTGAGAGATAGTGTGCTAGGTTGGTATGAGAAGACCACAGCACAAAATCGGGGCGCCATCAGTCTCAAGATCAGTCAGCAGGGCGGTCATGGTAAGGTTTCCGGACGACGCGTACAACATTGGTGAACTTGCGTCGTCTGTGGCTTGAGGGGTCTTGGGTCGTGGATTCAACTTCGTAAGTAACGTCGCTGATGCGTCGGAGGACACGGTATGGGCCAAAGTACCGCAGAAGCAATTTTTCAGACAGTCCAAGATGACAAACGGGCGTCCAAATCCAGACATAGTCTCCAGGCGCGTAGGCAGCGAAGTGCCGTCCCTTGTTGTAGCGGTCAGCGTCTAGCTGCTGTTGTAGGTATATGCGCTGCATTGCCAGCTGCAGCGCTTCTTCCGCACGCTGAGTAAAACTAGCGACGTCCAGGTCAAGCTCATGTTCGTCATCGGCGTATACGGGCAGCATTGTATCCAGGGAAGTGGTCACTCAACGGCCGAAGGGAGTGAGCCGCATCTTCTCCTGAAGTGTATTATACGTGAACGTGGCATATGGCAGAATTTAATCCGAGGTCTCTTGCTCTATATCCCCGTACATAGACAGCTTGTCGGCCAGAGTTCTGTTTAGCCGTTCCACCAAGCCATTAGTTTGCGGGGGGTATGCCGTGGCCCATCTATGGCTAGTGTGTGTGAGATTCAGCACAGCATTAGTCAGGCGGGCCGTAAAAGCTGCCCCGCGGTCGGTAATGATAACAGCCGGAGCGCCATGACGCAATACGATGTCGTGGACAAAAAGCTCTGCTACTTCGGTGGCAGTTTCATTTGTGAGAGACGCGCTTTCAGCATACCGGGTCAAGTAGTCTGTCGCGACAACAACCCAATGCCTTCGATTAGTTGACTTCGGGAAAGGACCAAGGAGATTTACCCCCACTTGTTGGAATGTTTTCGGTGGAGCGATCGGCTGAAGAAATCCAGCTTGTTTCACGGGTGCTGGCTTTCGGCGTTGACAGTCACGGCAGGCTCCAACGCAGGAGCACACTGAAGGTAATAATTTCGGCCATTGGTATTTCTCCCGAATTCTTACAAGCGTACGACTTACTCCGAAGTGGCCGGCAGACGGTTCGTCGTGACAAGCGCTCAAGATATCAGGCCGCAGGCGCGTAGGTACTACGAGTAGAAATGTCTCTTTTGATTTTTCAAAATTGCGCTTGTAGAGAACTCCACTTCGTAAAGCATATGATCTTAAGCCGCGACGAAGAACAAGCGGTACTCTATCACTACGTCCTTCCAGATAGTCGGTGAGCGGCACCAGCTCCGCGTCCTTGCGCTGAAGGTCATCCATATGGGATTGGGTAATGGCCCCAATAAAGGAAAAATTGTCGGCGTTTTCCACTGCAGTGGACTCCAATGGAGCGAGTGACAAACAATCCGCATCTAGGTGTTTATGTCCCGACTTATAAACAACAGTAACGCCATACTCGCGAAGATGGATGCTCTAACGTGCCAAGCGTCCAGACGGGTCTTTAAGGCTTGCCAGCCAGCACAAGGAATGGTGTTCGCTGACAATATGGAAGGGTAGTCCATACAGATATGGTGGAAACTTGCTAATGGCCCAGATTACCGCAAGGTACTCCTTCTCTGTTGTCGAATAGTTCGCTTCCAATCGTGAGAGTATTCGGCTTGCGTAGGCGATAACACTTTCTACACCGCCTTACCACTGGATGAATACCGCCCCGAGGCCAACGCTGCTGGCATCAGTATGCACGCCGGTTTCGGCGTCATCCTCGAAATGGGCATGTATTGGGCGATGTCTGACGTATGCGACGTATGAGCTCCTGGAAGGCTTGTTGTTGATCGCCTCCCCACAGGAAGGGTATGTCTTTTCTGGTTAGTGCTGTGAGTGGCTAAGCTACCTTAGAAAAACCTTGGACGAAGCGTTGGTAGTAAGAGCAAAGACTTAGAATTCGCCGAAGTGCCTTTTTGTCGGTGGGGCGTAGAAAATTTGACACTGCGGTAGTCTTGTCGGGATCAGGGAGAACGCTCTGTGCACTGACAACATGGCCGAGAAAGCGTAGTTCCTTGAAAGCGAAGCGCCATTTCTCAGGCTTGATCGTTAGTTGCGAGCCTTTGAGTGCTTGAAGCGCGATGCTCAACCGGTCCAAGTGTTGCTCGAAAGTAGGCGAGAAGATAACATCATCTAAGTACACTAAGCACGACTGCAACTTCAAACCTGATAAAACCATGTCCATCATATGTTGAAACGTGGTCGGTGCAGAGCAAACACCAAACGGAAGCGCCTTAAACTTGTATAGACCGTCTGGCACCACAAATGCAGTCTTCTCTCGGTCTCTCTGATCCACCTCATTTGCGAGTATTCGCTTTTGATGTCTAATGAGGAGAAGTACCTGGCCTCGCGTAGTCGGTCGAGGGCATCATCAATCCTGGGCAGCGGATAGACGTCCTTTTTGGTCACTTTATTTAGCTTTCGGTAATCGACACAGAGTTTCAATGTGCCATCTTTCTTTTTGATAAGGCACTGGCGACGCCCATGGGCTCGTCGAAGGCTAGATCACGTCATCCGCAGGCATTTTATCCACTTGCCTTTTAATGGCTTTACGTTTCTTAGGAGAAACTCGGTACTGGCGCTGGCATACCGGTAACATGGTCTCATCGGTGATGATTCGGTGCTTGGCGACAGGCGTACGACCGACCTTGGAGCCTGTGGCGAAGCAGTCTGAGAAATCGGTCAGAAGAGCCGAGAGGATTCTTCTGATCGGGCCTAAAGTCGGGGCCAATTTGGTGCGGCCTCTTCTTTAGGGCTCGTCCCGGCGGCGCGTAAATGAGGCAAGGCAGTAACATCGTGAAAGACGGCAACAGCCAAGCTCTTGGCGAGATGCCGCATCTCCTTAGCAAAATTTGTCAGAACAGCGGCACAACTGCTCTGGAGTTGTACGAGTCCTCGAGCAACGGCTAATTCTGTATCGATTAGTAGCGGGAGGTGCCCATCTGCGATGCCCTCGTAATCGTGGAACAAGTCATGCTTTACAAGAACCAGCACACTGGACCGTGCTGGAACCCTCACATCATCGTCGACTATACGCAGAACGTTTAGACCCGAATCATCGTTTTCAATGCGTGCCAGGGCCCATTTCGTCGAAAAGGTCACACGCGCTTCCTTCAGGTGAATGACAGCGCGGCTCGTCTGCAGAAAGCCTAGACCAAAAATCAAGTCTTTCGAAAACTCAGGGAGCACAACGAATTCTCCGACATACACAAAACCACGGATGCCGAACCGCGCGGTGCATTTGCCTGCAGGTTCAATCAAGTGATTTCTCGCCATGCGAATTTTCGGGCCGGACCAATGCGTCAAAACTTTCTTCAATTCTCGGGTGAGACCATGGCACATTACTGAATAATCGGCACCAGTGTTGAGTAGCGCGGTGATATCCACTCCATCAATCGTTGTGCACAAATCGGAGGCAGTATGTGGGATGCTGTCGCTACCTGACACAAGCGAAATCTCGTCAGGTCGGCCTGACGATGACGGATGATCTTCAGATTTCCCGACATCAGCGACCCTGCGTTCGAAGGCCGCTTGTATTAGTTTTCCCGGCGAGGGCTCTGAGAGCGGCGTCGGGAATAGTTAGGACGTGGCGAAGGATAGCTCGACGGGGACGTAGACCGACGCTTTTGGTAAACGGACGTGACGAGATAGTGTCGCGCAGCAAGGTCGCTTGCGATCTCAGTCGGCCATTCGCCATTCCGAGGGTAGATGTCCCACGGGCCGAGATCCCGCGTGTTGACGCGGCGGTACGGGCACGCCCGCTACAGGTGACTGGCTTCCCCAGCAATGATAGCACAGGGGCCTACGGTCCCGGGGCTGCCATACTTGACTTCTACAGGGTCGCTGGTTGACTGGCGGAGCGGAGTAGCGAGACTCCATGCGAGGTCCAGGTAGCACACGGGAATAGGCCGATCAAACAGCTGCGCTTCAATGGACTCTTGCCAGGTAGGACGCGACGAATATTGAAATGTAGGTTCCGGGTTGACGTAGCTTTCCCGCAATAGGCGCGGTGTACGGTTTGAGTAGGACCAAGGGTCTCGGCGCTGATAAGATAATTTCCGGTAAATCTGGTTGGGCCTTGATCGCGGGGTGTCCAGGTCTTCCCAGAAGGCGAAGTCGGTGTCATTGGCTGGTGTATAGCTTGACGTTGGTGGGCACGTACGTGCGTGGGCTGGAAAAGCGTATGCTTCATTCGCGAAGCCAGAGGGCGGTCGGGCAAGCAGCTCACGTCGTGAAATTTCATCCCTAACGATTTCACGAATGGCCCACAGAAGACTTGGGGATGGAGATTCTTCGACACTGGCTACGGTAGTGACATTTGCTAGTCGCCCAAACTTCGGTGTAATCCAGTGGGTCTTGAGGGCCTCGAATGTCCGGCAGTGTCGAATAATGTCGGTGACCGAATTCATGTTGTCTTTGGCAATGAGGAAGTGGTAGACGTCTTCCGCAATGCCCTTGAGCAGATGGCCTACCTTATCTTCCTCGGTGATCAGACTGTAGACGGTCTTGCATAATTTGAGTACTGTCTCGATGTATGTGGTGCAAGTCTCACCTGCTGTCTGAGCTATCTGAGCAAGTGTCTGCTCAGCCTGCTTCCTCTTTGCAGTCAGGTCGCCAAAACATTCTTTGATAGCTTCCACAAAGCCCTTCCAAGTATTCAGAGAGTCTTCGTGGTTCTCGTACCACACTGGCGGTCTGCGTCAAGACAAATGCCACATTCGCTAGTTTCGCCACCGAATCCCAGCGATTGAAGCGGCTCACACGTTAAAAATGAGCGAGCCACTCATCAACATCTTCCCTTGCTTTGACCTGCAAAAGAACGAGGCTCTCGAAGCGGTAGCGTCGCGTTTGAGGCAGTTGGTGGTACATCACCTGACGGTGACAGAATGGTTCGCGTTGATGTTCGAGACTGCTCAGTTGTCTGCTGGATTCTCGGAGGAATAGGAGGAAGACCAGTGTGGCGACGGCTTCGGTGAGGCTCCAGCGGTTGAGGATGTTTCGTGAGGGTATTCGTACCCAGCACCTCCACCAAGTTGTTACGACGGGAGTTGGACGTCGGAGCGCTGCACAGGTCGAGGGGGCAGAGAACTAAGCTGGTGAGCGGCTGCGAGTCCAGCACGGGCACGAGAGTCTCCTCGTCTTTCTCAACGTCCTTTTCCCTTTCTTCTTGTATGTGTTTTTCCTCTTCCTCAGGATCGCTACAATCTATATATATATATATATATATATATATATATATATATATATATATATATATATATATATATATATATATATATATATATATATATATATATATATAGGTTAGTGATGTAAATGTTTGGGAAATCAGTACAAATTTAAAACCTGAAATGCGTAAACTAAATGCTCTCAGGTTATGCCATATAGCATCTGTAACAACGAGACGAGAACGGTTAACGCTATAAGCAAACTTCATTGTTCTATACAGTGCATCCGTGAAAAAGGTGCTGCGCCTTACGTTGCCTTCTTTTGTGGACGGAAACGCAAAAAATTACCTCCTTGACTCCCTACCCTAACCATGCCGTATTGCCTAATCTCGACGTGACGCGATTCCTTTCAAGTGGGTGTGCCGAAATGAAGGTTGAACAGTCTTATGTGTCTACACCTGGGGCTTCATTCAGGCGCTCCTTCCACGTGCGAGCCTGGACCGCATTGAAGTCGTAGCTAGACTGCTCTGAACAGAACGTCCTAAGCAATAAACAGCATTTTGATGAACTATGTTATCTTCTAAATACCTTCATGGAAGAAAGTGATTTTGCTTGTGTTTTATTTTTGAATGTGTCCAGGGCGTTTGACTCCATTGATCACGGTGCGTTGTCAGATAAACTCCACAAATTTAGGTTTATAGGTCATTTTCTGTCTCTCCTTGTTAATTATCTATCCAATCGTTTACAGCTCGTTGTGTTAGGTAAATATAGAAGTGGCCTGCAGCAAATTAAATCCGGTGTTCCTCAAGCATGCATGCTTGTACTTGTTTTGTTTATTTATATTCAATGATTTCAGCTTTATCTGCAAACCTTGCCGTATTTTTCAATACGCTGATGATGCGCTCTTAGTTGCTATGCGCAAAGACTATAAAATAGCATTATCTTTTATTCAACACGACAGCGAATTAGTTATGGAATCGTTGAGCCATAACTTAAATTATGTTGTCAATAAAAAGACACAATTAGTATTTTCTCACAAGATTTCAAAAGGAATTTTCTAATGATGTGACAATTAGTTTGCACAGATCAAATGTTGCTCATTGGAAATGTTCGTCAATCATGCCGGTGTCAACGGTCAAATATTTAGGAGTATTTTTCGATTCCGACATGTCTTGCAATACCGATTTGTCTTTTTTCTGTTATCACCTCTGAAAAGTTGCGCGTTTGCTGCCTTTTGTAACGACCCTCTGCCCTATGTGTGTACACAAGCAAACCGTTTATGCCTTAACCTACAGTGTGTTACGCTATGGTATTTGCTGGTTTCATTTCTGCTCTGCCTTTCGGCGAAAGAATGTCAACAGCATACTGAAATACACCCTTGTATCGGTATTACATGCTAGGTCACGAGATGAAGCTAGGAGCGTTTTCGATCTTTTGTATATGCCTGACTTTTCTCCTCTAGTTTCTGAAACAGTAGTTTTTAAACACATCTGGACAAATGACTTTCGTACACCATATTTTTGTACACCAAGATCCGCGAAGTCGCAATAGTTTTCTCCGTGCTAGAGCGTCTTAAAAAACATTATGTTCCATTTGTTCTTAACCTGTTACCCAAATAAATATTTCCTGCTAATTCCAAAAAGACAGTAAAAGCTTGCGTTGTGTAATTACGTTGTTAGTCCCAGTATACATTTTTGACACTGTGCTTTTACATGTTTTGGTTTTCACTCCTTTTGAGTGTAGTTTTTCGTTCGCTGTTATCGAATATATTCTTCTTCTGCCATCCTTTCTTTTTTTTTTTGCTCCCTTTCGTCTTCTGTTTTTCCTCCCATCATTGTTTTGTTTTGCAGCTTGTCTTGTCGGCGCATGACGCATATGCTGGCTACTGCCGGGTGCTGTCACTCAAGCCTTCTGAGGCTTTGGCAGGCCCGCATTCGTACTGACAACAGGAAACAAAATTATTATTATTATTATTAATATTTTTGTCATTGTTAGATGCCATAAAAAGAATGGCCTCTTCTTCTGTGCTTTATGGCACAGCGCATTCTACTTAGGAAACAAAAAGTAGATACTTTCCAGTAATAATCGGTGTTATGCATTTATTCTACACCGCTCATGACACTTCTCTGTAATCCATGCTTCTAACCCAATGAAATCTGTATCTAGCCTAAATACGTATGACCGAGGCCGGCTGTTATTTTGGGCTTTTATTCCGAACACAAGTGTCACAACCACCAGTGTACGTTTATTCCATTAAATCTCTGTAGTTAACCGTCAGTTTTCAACCCTCTCTCTGTATACCTAGCTGTCTCCTTTTCTCACGAAGAGAACTTCGTCGCATTTACATGGCTATACGAAAACGGCAGGCGTGAAAATTTATTGTTGCGTGATGACAGGTGAGTTGACTTTATTTCGAGAAACGGACAAGCCGCTGAAGAGGGAGCAGCCGCTAGCTATGGCCTTTTCTTTGCACGGACGTCACGTGAAACGTCGGCGTATGGTACTCTATCTTCGGTATAATTATCTTTTTTTCACGGTCAGAAAGGTTAAGAAACAGTTCCTTGAACAGGGCAAGCGAAACTCGCTGAAATGTTGACAGCGTCTTCCACATCAAGAACGCTAGCGGCCAAGTGAGACACGCGCAAATGTGCACGCGACGTCAAACGAATGAGTTGTCACGATAATAGATGAAGAATGAACAAGAACTTGTTACGCTTGCAGTTTAATCCAGCAAAATAAACTTCTTATTTAACAGCTCCGCGAAAACAAATGGTACACGGAAAGGTTCCACTAATTTCATGCCTTGTTTTGCCGACAGATATGTCTGAAACCAAAGTCGCTCAACGCTTGTTTCCATGTCACACATGTTCAATTTGAAAGAAAAGTACGCGATCTGAGCTCCCATCACAACGCAGCGGAACCTTGAAATTATCCACTCATCTGTGAATAAAACGGCATGGTTCCCTACAGTTTTTTTCGTTAGCTGCCTGTTGTGGGTCACATTAAATTCATTGATAGAAGGGTTAGGCGGCGGTGTACTACGGCTTGTATATTTGCCGTCACTTATCACAATTGTGCCAATGTTTCCGACTGTCGAGAGCTTGCTTTTTAAGTTATAGATGTTCTTAAAACAACACATCAATTTCTTGCTTTTTTATTGGGTTACTGAAAGCCACATGGACGAATGAGACATTCCGGTTCAAAAGATGTTCACATAATTTTCAAACAAGAGCCCCTCATTCTAACGTTGACGCGATCCAACAATGAAGACCATAAAACCATTGGCTATCAAAGCCTCTGGAAGATCGAAGAATCCTAGATCGTGAAAATGGCTACAAAAGTTATGAGAAGCTATACCCTAAAGGGGTCGAGACACCAAATTATGAGGATATAAAAAATGTGGTATGGGCTTCCTCTCTATATATAAAGCACGAGTGAGTCCGAAGCCATCCACTACGGCATCTTTTTCTCTCTCTTTTCGCTCCAACCTTTGCGATGACGCGATAGAGTAAGCTACCAGCCAAAATATAAGGAAACTAAGGCAACGTATTGAACACAACCAAGTCAGAACATAAATTAAAGGATTTTTTTTGTCTCAACCGAATAACTGTGTGGGGGGTTTGAGTTAACTTGTTTTCACAACAGAAATTTCTTTACTGACATCAGAATGTCATAACAAAAAAGTACTACAGAAAAGTTATAGTACCAAGGACAATCATTACAGATCTACGGAACATTATTACGCCAACGACAGAACTGCACCCTGTGTTGTAATTTTGACACGGTTCTATACTTTTTTACCGGGTTAAGAAGCCATAAACAGATATTTTAATTCATCTCAGAAGATTCCTTAAAACTTTTTTCTCATCGCCGAGACACATTGCTAGCGCGATAATCAATTACGAATCAAACAAGAAAAAAATTAGCTGTGGTTTAGCTTGTGGTTAAACCGGGAGTTTCGCGAGAACTGTCTGCATGGCTACGCTTAGGTGCGGCTTGAAAGTAAAGACAGGTACATAGTACTTTAATGTATTGTTTCAGCTTTATTTATGCCATAGAGGAGACGTTTCACCACTAAAGTGCGATGAGGCGATAGCCTTTGTTGCTCTGTGGTCCTAACCCTCCACTACGGCACCCCTTTCTCTCTGTTTTTGTTTCCACCTTCGCTTCAGACCACACTTCTAAATATATCATCACCGATTCACGAAGGGCTTGTCGGAACGTCGCCCAAAGGTGGGCCACCCCCTTAGCCTATAGAATATTTCAAAATTGCTGTCGGGACACGAACCCCCGCGTGCCGATATCTCATCGGGGCTCCGAGCCACCAGGGTCTTGAAGGACACGAGGCAGTTGACGCAGCCGCCCGCGCGCTTTCTCTCCGGACAGTTTCCTCGGGACTCGAATCGGCTGAGGACATCGATTCCAATCCGGCCTACACATTCAAAAATATTGTAATTTTTTATGAAAACTCGCATCGCAAATACGAGAGAACGAGAGGCTGCTCCTGCGCCTCTTCACTAACACAATGCTGTGCCCGGCAGCACTTAAACATTTTGACTCCCCATTCACTGGACTGTGCCAGCACTGTGGGGAGGTGGCTGATACCTACCACATGGTATGGGCCTGCCAACAAAACCCATCCCTTCCCCCCATCGCTAACCCTTCCTGGGAGGACTGGGAGGCGACCCTGCTCGGCTGCTGCAACCTACAGGCCCAAAGGGCCTTAACGCGGCGTGCGCGGGCGGCGGCAATCACCAATGGGGTCCCTGACTAGGATCTCCACCCAGTATTATAATGCCGAAGCCCTTAGGGCTCCGCTTCAAACCTCTCAATATGAAATAAACGTTTTCACCACCACCATAGCGTAAGCTACCAGTCAACGTATAAAGCCCCGCTTTAGGCGAGCCGTATGAACATGCCTCCATGGCCTAGGGATAACGGGAATGCAAACTATTTGGCAGGCTGACTGTGATTCCATTCTCCCATATGAAAAGAGAGACCCGAGTTGGCAGCTTCTGCCAAACTCAATGTCAGGAAGCCCTGTGTTCAGTTAGTCCTCGGCTATGTCACCTTCTTTTCCTTTTCCTTCTTCTTAACGGCTCAAGGTCATTGTAGCCATGGCCAAGGTGCGACCAGGACAAAAGTCCGATCACGGCGATGAGGTGAAGGGGCCCCCGTGGTTCAGCGTTTGCTATAAAATATCAGAGAATGCTAATGATGGTCACAAAACAGTGGCGCTGCGAACTATCAACGGCACCGCCTTGCTCGAAGTCGATGGTCGGTGGGATAACCGGCAGAAGCTGCTGTTACCGTACCAGCATCGGCACTATATAATAATATAATTGGTTCACAGGAAGGGAGTACGCACTATCTGTCACAATTGTTTCGGTGGGCACCTTACCGCACATCAAGGGAAGGATTAAGGTATAGATGAATCATACCGCTACGCCACCGCTTACAGCGGTGGCGTAGCGGTAGAACGTCCGCCTCGCATGCAAGAGGACCGGGGCTCAAATCTCGGTGATGCGCAATTCTCCATCGGATTAAAAAAAGAAAAGAAAAAGAAACAATTCCGCGTGTCGATGGAATTGCATAAACAGGTTTGGGGTGCGACCTGATCCCGGTGAACACCTCCGGCAACGCACTACCTCACCAGAACAGGATTTGGCCACCCATGTGCAGTAATTGGCCGCAACCTACATGATAAGCTCCACAAAACCGCGGCCCTCAGTCATCAACGGCTGCGGAACAACTGACCACGTCGGCGGTCAGACCTGTGACGCAGCAGGGGGTGCTAAGAATGCCTGGCTCCGCTGGACAGGCCGCCATTGGAAACTGACCCTGGCAACGTTTAATGCTAGAACCCTAGCTAGTGAAGGCAGTTTAGCAGTGCTCTTACAGGAACTAGAGGGTATGAAATGGGATGTCATAGGGCTTAGTGAGATTAGGAGGCCGAATGAGGCATATACTGTACTGAAGGATGGGCATGTACTGTGTTATCGAGATTTACCAGAGAGGCGACAACTAGGAGTAGGCTTCCTTGTCAATCGGTACATAGCGGGTGATATAGATGAATTCTATAGTATTAATGAGAGGGTGGCAGGCATCGTAATTAGGCCTAATAAGCCGTATAAACTGAAGGTTGTACAGGCCTATGCACCTACATGTACTTACGATGACCAGGCAGTTGAAAGCTTCTACGAAGATCTAGAATCGGCAATGCGAAAAGTAAAGATGCAGTATTCTGTACTAATGGGCGACATTAATGCCAAGGTAAGAAAAACGCAGGCAGGAGACAACGCAGTAGGTGACTATGGCATTGGTTCTAGGAATTGCAGGGGGGAGTTATTAGTTGAGCTTGCAGGGCGCAATAACTTACGAATCACGAATACCTTCTTCAGCAAACGGAAGAACCTGAAATGGACATGGAAAGGTCCAAACGGGGAGACTAAAAATGAAATCGACTTTATAATGTGTTTAACCCGCGCCATTATGCAAGATGTAGAGGTAATCGGGAAAGTGCGATGCAGTGACCACATGATAGTGAGGTCCCGAATTAGCCTAAATCTGAAGAAGGAAAGCAACAGATTAATAACATAGAAACCCATCAACGAATTAGCGGTGAGGGGAAGGGCAGAATAGTTCAGCATCTCGCTACAGAATGGGTATTCAGCTCTAACCGAGGATGGCGACATTACCCTAGAAGCAAGGAACAATAATTTCAGAGATATCATTACTGAGTGCGCGGTAGAAGTAGGCGGTAGGATAGTTAGAGAGGATACCGGCAAGCTATCTAAGGAGACGAAAGATTTGAATAAGAAACGCCACAGTATGAAAGCTACCAAACTAAGAGACCGGATCGAATTGGCCGAGATATCAAAGCTAATGAATATCAATATCAATGCTAATCAATAAGCGCAAGGTGGCCGATATAAAGAAGTATAACATGGAGAAAATTGAGCATGCTGTAAGGAACGGGGGAAGCCTTAAAACGGTAAAGAAGAAATTGGGCATAGGCAAAAACCAGATGTATGCGATAAGGGACAAGGCGGGCAACGTCATCACGAATATGGATAAGATAGTCAAAGTAGCCGAGGAGTTCTATACAGATCTCTACCGTAGCCAAAGTAGTCAGGACCGTAATGAGATTAGCGGTAGGGAAAAACAGTCAGACGTTCCACCAGTTACGAAGGACGAGGTCAAGAAAGCATGCGAAACTATGAAAAGGGGGAAATCAGCTGGAGAGGATCAGATAATTACAGATTTGCTGAAGGACGGGGAGGGATATCATGCTAGAAAAACTGGCCACCCTGTATACGCAGTGCCTGTGTCATCGACGGTACCGAAACCATGGTAGAATGCAAACATTATCTTCATTCATAAGAAAGGGGACTGTAAGGACCTTAAAAATTACAGACCAATCAGCTTACTGTCTGTTACGTATAAGGTATTTACTAAGGTAATCGCTAATAGAATCAGGACAACCTACGACTTCAATCAAGCAAAGGATCAAGCAGGGTTTTGGAAGCTGTACTCTACTATCGATCATATCCATACCATCAATCAGGTGATAGAAAAATGCTCGGAATATAAGCAGCCCTTATACATAGCATTCATTGATTAGGAAAAAGCATTTGACTCAGTTGAAACCTCGGCGGTGATGCAGGCATTACGAAATCAGGGGGTAGACGAGCCGCACGTGAAAGTGCTGGAAGATATATATAGTGGCTGCACAGCAGCCATAGTTCTGCATAAAGAAAGTAACAAAATCCTATAAAGAAAGGTGTTAGGCAAGGAGACACAATCTCCCCAGTACTATTCACAGCTTGCTTAGAGCAAGTATTCAGAGACTTGGAATGGGAGCAGTTAGGGATAAGGGTAGATGGAGAATACCTCAGTAATCTGCGATTTGCTGATGACATTGCCTTGCTAAGTAACTCGGGGGATGAACTGCAAATAATGCTTGATGACCTATAAACAGAAAAAAAGGCTTAAAAATCAATATGCAGAAGAGTAAGGTAATGTTCAACAGCCTCGGGAAGGAACAGCAGTTTACGTTAGGCAGCGAAGTACTGGAAGTAGTAGGCGAATATGTCTACTTAAGACAGGTAGTAACCGTAGATGCGGACCATGAAAAGGAAATAACACGAAGAATAGGATTGGGATGGAGCGCATTTGTCAAGCACTCGCAGAATACGACTAGCAGCTTACCGGTATCGCTAAAGAGGAAAGTATATAACAGTTGCATTTTACATGTACTCACCTATGGAGCTGTAACGTGGAGGCTAACGAAGAGAGTTCTACTTAAGTTGAGGACAACCCAGATTGCTATGGAACGAAAAATGGCAGGGGTAACATTAAGAGATAGGAAGCGTGCAGAGTAGATCAGAGAAATAACTCAAGTTACGGACATTGAAGGGAACAAAATGTAGCGCACCAAGACAAGGACAGAGAAAGAAGACACACACAGCGCTTTTCTCCGTCCTTGTCTTGGTGCGCTACATTTTCTTCCCTTCGATCATGTACCAACAAGCCCAAGTATCCACCCTTCTGAATTACGGACATTCTAGTGGAAATTAAGAAGAAGAAATGGACATGGGCAGGACATGTAGTGCGATGAGAGGATAACCGATGGTTGCTTAGGGTAACACACTAGATTCCAAGGGAAGGAAAGCGCAGCAGGGGGCGGCAGAATGGTAGGTGGGCGGATTAGATTAAGAAGTTCGCAGGGGTCAAGCGGATGCAGCTAGCACAGAACCAGGTTACGTGGAGAAATATGGGAGAGGCCTTCGCCCTGCAGTGGGTATAGTCAGGCTGATGATTATGATGAATGATGAATGAAAGTGGAAAAGTGGAGCCGTAGTGGAATTCTACGGTGTAAGTTCGACCAAATTGGGATCCTTAAAGGGCGCTGACACCGCCCACCACACGGACGCCTCTTCATTTCGCTTCCATCGAAACGCAGCCAGCTGAAGTCGGGTTCGAGCCCGGGTATTCCGGCGCAGTAGTCAGGCATCTTAACCACTAATTCATCGCGGTGACGCATCGGAACCAGAGCGAAGCCGCCGCGTCCGCGACAATACTACGACCTGCGTAGATCATTAATGTACTTCATTCAAATTATAAATAAGCAAACGAAATTTTTTCATATCTTTACACGTCTAAACTCAGGGTAGACACGGATCGTATTTTGAGCTGATTTAGGCCACCCGCCCTCTCCCTCCACCCTTCGACATGTAGACTTTGGTAGCCCGCTGGGTTCATGTGCGCGATGTCGGCGACTGTGCAAAAATAATTCGGAAATTTCAACGAATGCATACAATCATCGAGTGTAATTTTTGATAGTAATGATCTTAGATCGTCGATTAGTGTCATCCTTGGATACGGAAAGAATGAGCGGAAAGCGGCACTGTGAGGCGGCGTGACAAGTCAGCTGATGAATGCTGCCGGCTCTCGGCAGCAGTCCTTGTCTCGTCAGTACTGCTTGCGAACATATTACACCATTTTAACGACTAAAATAGGCTCCAAAACTATAGATAAATCAATTTAAAATCGACCCATCACCATCTTCAGCCGGAGTATACACACTGGATGGCGATAGCCTCTCCCTTATGCCTCCAGTCAACCCGGTCCAGTGCTAGCTGCATTCACTTAACTCCTGTGAAATTGCTGACCTAGCCCGCCCACCTAACTTTCTGCCGCACCCTGCTAAGCTTTCGTTCCTTTGGAATGCTATTTTGCTGTGTTGGCGTCGCAGCCAGGAACGCCATGCCGGAGCACTGTGGGGCCCACCGGGGCGGCGGCCTTCAGAGAGACACGGACGCAGATGCGGACCGACGTTGAGAGCCTTTTTGTTCACAGCGCGGCGCCTTAAATAGACTCAGCGACAATAATACAGCGCCCCCTGATGCAAATAAGCTTTGGTTTCAAAACCAAAACCACGACATATTTGCTACCCTCACCGACCATCGGTTATCCTTTCTTCGCACTACATGCTTTGCCAATGCCCATTTATTCTTCTTGATTTTCACTAGAATGTTTGTTGACACATTCTGCACGGTTCCCATTTCAACGTTACAATTTCGCCCTCTCCATTGCTCTCTTGTTGCCCTCAGCTCAAGCAGAATCGTGTTCGTTAGCCTTGAGTATACCAATGAAATAAAAAAAATCCGATTAGGACTGGGCGTGTTGGTTAGACATCTTAAATCAAAGAGCATAACGCACGAACAAAAGACGGGGACGACGACGATACAGGACAAGCGCTTAACCTGTCTCGTCGTCGTTCCCGTCTTGTTCCTGCGCTATGCTCTTTGAAAGCGGATATTCTGAGTGAAAAACACCGATCCTACGCTCTGTAAACAACCAGTCTATGAAGTGTATTTGAACAAGCTGGCGCTTTTCGAATATTTACAGGCGTACTTCTTGCGGAGTTATTGCACTGCGTAAACAAGTAACATACAAATTGTTTTGTTTCATATGCAGGGTTTAACGTCCCAAAGCGACTCAGGTTATGGGAGCCGCCTAATAATATATATGGTGAATAGTATAATTATTTGCAAAACGTAGCAGGGCGCGACTCGCATATTTCCTGTCAAAGGATTCCAAGCGAAGTTGTTGCACACGTATCTCGTAAAAATAAGCAACTCTCATGTGCTCTGTCAGGTTGGAGAGACTCGATGTATCACTGCTGCATTCCAGGGGAATTATGCTTTAGCTTGGTGAGTGTTGAATCCAGTGTTCTTATTTTGAAGCGAACATATGGACAGTTTGTTAGAAATAAAGAAGAAATAAGCGAAAGGCATATAGCGAAATAACAGCACTTGAAAGCCACAGAACCCAGAGCATTTTCGTAGCGTGGCTGAGAGCTGGGCGAAGTAGAGAGCGACGCATCCGCGAACTGACGCATTCTTGTGGCTGCGGCCACCGATCGAAACAGACGTCCGCCGAAAATTGTGCGACAAGGCTAAACACTAAGGTCGACATAGCTCTAGCGAACCCCTCGGTTTAAGAACACGCTGTCGCCCGCTCCCTCTTGTCTGTTCTAAGCATATCACTGCGCCAACCCATGCATTTGGCCGACTGGTATGCGGACCACTTCTACTTGAACAGACACGCCACATATATGTTTGATGTGTCGATGAAATGTGTGTCTACGTGAGCAAGGGTTTCGGTTTTTTTTTTCTGAATGTGACGCCACGGCGCCTCCTGTAAGTGAGAAACCGAAACCGACATCGCTCGATATGCGTCGCGAAAAATTAAATTACTTAACACGCAGATAATAATCGGAGCGCCTATATCACGTGTCCCGGAGCAATACACAGCGTTGAAAAAAAGATTGAGAAGTCAAAATATTTAGTGCCTCAAACAGTTTAAGAGAATGACGCGACAGCGCTAATGGTTCCCGCTTGCGGGCTTCCTTTCTAGATCCTCGTTTGCGCACGTGCACTTTGCTGTTGGTTTAACTACTACTCTCTTAATTTTTGTCTCTGCTATCATGTATTATTAAACACAAACTCATTACCATACAATCGTAAGGTGCCACGTAATGTGAAAGAGCACTCGACGTAGATATATAGCCCGGGTTAGCCAAGCAGTACGTACGGAACTGCGAGGCAAGGGTAGCACGTCGGATTTCGAGATCTAAGGCCCCCTGGGACATCAATTCCTATGGCGACCTCCCATCTCAAAGGAACTACTAGAGTCATCTCGGCCAGACTATGTGACTCATGACTTCCGGCAACCCATCATCAGTCGCTGCACGGCCATGTCACCTACCACCTGCTAGCTGCCTGATACACGCCGGTGATTTGTTGTTTAAAACGCTGAAAATTAATTTTCTTCAGTACGGGACCTTGATTGATGTCACATTGTTTTGGCCAGCGCTGAAAAGGTAACGACTGCCGCTAGCTCAGTACGAAGGTGGCCATAGCAACATTAATTTTGTGAATACCTTCTAATCAATCGGTGACTGACGTTACCATGCGTGAACAGAGTGTTTGTAGCCTGATACGACCATGAACCATAATACTGAAGCCGCTCAACTGACAGGAGGACGTGAATAAGGCGTAGCGAAATGAGGCACACCATTGTTTCCGCCATGTCACTGTTGCCATGGAGTCGTCTTGCTTCGACTGTAGGTGTTTTATAGGTCGCTCCTGCAAATAGTTTAGAATAGGGGAGGCTCAACAAGAACAGCACCCAACCTGGATAAAACGTGTATTCAGAATCTTTTCATGCCTCGCGGTCCTTTGAAGGAAAGCATCGTACTTCGGCTTTCTATGATTGCTAGAAATGCTCATAGTCATCATTGGTCTGGACTCAAATCACTATCCGCTTTACGAGGGCTTAAAATATCCCACGATCGTAGCAGAACTAAGATGTTTAGCGCCAGAGTATATAAAGAGCACCTCTGACGGCCACGTACACGCATATACTATGATTCAAAGAAAAACAAATGAGCTATGATATTTTTTCGCTTTCGCGATTTCAGGCGAAATTATATTTTAGAGTGGTAATAGCGTTCAAAAGCTGTATACTCTGCTGGGTGTGGATACGAGGGAGTGATAGTTTCGCATAAACAGCTTTTCCTGCGCGTAGCCCCTACTGTTGCTTTCAATGGCTATAAGTTACCACTGCAGATCGTTGAATGTTAGAAGCTTTTGCCTTGAGCCACTAATCAAACTAAGGAAAATTAGGTGTCCACGATTTACAATGCTCTTTAAGTGTCCTTTGAATTGATTGTCATTAGTGATATACGTATACGGCCGCTCCTTCCCCCGTTGAATGGGCTCTGCCACGTACATTAGTGGGTTTTGCAAACAGAATTTCTCAAGACAAATATAGTAGCTCGCCACATTTGCTTGCCTCTTTCAGCTTCGCATGCCCGCTTGAAGAAAGAAAGCTACTTTCTAGGTTGTTTTAAAGGAAACAGTTTCTGTTCTCGCCGCCCATGTTTCTTCAATAATGCACACTTTGCTACACTTTCTAGCACACACAGTACAATAGATCAAAATATCAAGCTCTTGGGCGAGCTGTCGGTTTTTCGCATCGATGTGCGTTGAGTAAAATAAGCCATGTGATCCTGTGCTGGCTAGCGAGCTTTCTGGAGCAAGAAAAACTTACTCCCGCCTGAAGGTGCACACATAGGGAGGACGCAGTCATTGCCTATAAGAGAAGGATAGGAGATTATTTTGGTGTTCATCAACCGTGAAATACAATAATAATTTTGGTAGTTATCATGAGGAACAAGAAAACCCATGTGCTGGTTTGTGATCCGGACCAACGACCTCTACATTGGTGCCTTATCTACCAGACAAGGGTTACGCTAATAAACCTTCTATTTAGATATTTATGCTGTAAGTAACATACTGCTGGTAATATGCACCAGCGTCACAGTCGTCCACAGTGGCATGCACCTGTTTATGCTTCTTCATCGGCACCAGTTAACGATTATGTTGTTACTTCAGACAGGTCAATACTAAAATTCACTCCGTGCTTCTTTGCTCTCAGCGGCTGTAGTCAATTTCTATATATTTATTTTTTAATTATCCCGATGAGGACCTGAACCCGGCAGCCTTGCTGCCATAGCTAGAGCGAGAAGGCTTTGTACAGCTGTTACCCTCGCTGTTAAACGGCCTTCTACGTGACAGACGTACGTTTCACGGCTACCCCTGTTTAAGAAGGTGGCGCAGGCAAACATTCTCAGGTATAGGGTACACGCAGCAGAAACACCTAACTTAACACATATGTACAAAATTGCACAGCCATCGCCATACCTCTGTCCAATAAGCTCTGGGGGCGAACCTCGGAGGGCATGGAAACAAATTTCATCGGCGCAATGTGGTCATGTGTTCTTACACTTTGTAATAAATTATCTATTATAACTTTGTTGATCCATGTTCATCGACACAAAAAAATGTATCCTATGTTTTCCTTCGTGTCAGTGGCTGTTGGCTCGCTTTTGTGGGCATCTCCTAACGAGTTCCGCAATTACCGAACGTTTGATGTTTATCAGCACAAAGAGTGAGTGCGCAAACGTCGAACGCAGGGACTCTGCGACTGGAGATAAAACGAAGAAAATAACTTCTGGACTTGTTCGTGAGAAATTAGTGGTTTCTTCAAGAGGCAAACCAATTATTTTGGAGAATAAACCAGAGTATATTACTTCGAGTAAGGACGGCTTCAGAGACAAAGTCCTACGTGCAGTAGTCATAAAATCAATTTTCCTCCATTTACGTCAGACAAGCCGAAAACAATCGAGCCGTTAGTCAAGTTGTGGCTTGTCTTCCCGCCGTCGCGTCAGCACAGCCTTTAGAAAACGTTTTGCTTTTATTCTGATCTTTGACTAGCATGAATATCGCACATGCAAGAAAGTAAAAAAAGGAAACGTGTCATTTCTGGTTACGTTCGGGGAAAGTGCCACTTCCATATTTCCAGGGCTAGCTGAACGTTTCCTTTTATCAAACAATCCATCATCGCCTACGTAAGGGGCCTTATTTCATATGGTATATAAAGAACGAACGTTTGGGGCGCTCACACTCAGGCTGCCTGCTAAAGGGAAAAAGGTGCGAGGTAGGTAAGTACCGAGATTGTGATTAATTGTTTTCACTTGAACGGTCGGTAGTATTGCATATATTAACTCTTCAGATTGTTCGCTCGCGTAATAAAGCAGTTGTTTACAATGTGAGCACAAATCATTGAAACCAAGAAGAAGGGAAAAAAACCCTTATTGAGACCCCATTTAAGGTACTCGGTGAGAAAATTATTGTGTTCTCTTCGGGTGGCCTCCACAGACCAAGATGTCGGCATCCGCTGCAATCTCGCACGCCTGCTCGATCAGCCAATGCTGGTCTTGCATTGGTCTTGCATTGGTGTTCAGCTAGACAATGCTGCAAACAAGAAATTGCTGTTCAGCGCGGATATTAGATATATTTAGGGTTGTTCGCTTTTTGGGTAAAACCTGATTTTACCCGGGTCTTGTACTCCGAACATCACCCTAAAAAACATAGGGTAAAACCGATTTTTTCTGGTTTCTGGAACAACTGTGCCCACGGAGCACGTTGAAGGGTCGTTGAAAGCACCAAAGTTCTGCGCGTGCGAGAGAGAGAAAGCACTTTATTTTACACTCGTCAGAGAGTATGGATGATCGGGTGAGACTTAGCTCCCCCTTTCTCCGTCTATCTCCCCTCTAGACGTCGGCCGGAATCAATTGGCTCCGGCCAATCAATTGGACTGCTGCGAATAATGAGGTTGTCATGTGTGACAGTTTACGCCGAAAAAAAAATTAGTCTTCGTGTGGGGGCGAAAGAACGTTTTTTTTTTATATTTCAGATGTCCGTGTTGTGGTAAGAGAAAGTTAGGAGCGTACATTGTTGTCGCTTATAATTTATTCAGAGCTATCTATTCTGATCGCAATGTACACGCTAATGTGCTAAAAAGTGCCGCAGTACTGAAAGGTAAGAGAGGCACCTATGACGAACAGTTGCTGCAAAGCAGTAGATTCAAAGCAAAAACATCTGGCTAGAACTTCCGTGCTACTGCCTTGTTTATTTGTGTGTGTGTGTGTGCGTGTGTGTGTGTGTGTGTGTCTAGTTTGAGGCACCTCTATTTCGCGTTAAAACTGGGCCAGTTAAAGTTGGACAGGTTGGCACTTGCTGGATTCAATTTCTTAGCGGTAAAAAACAAACGGACACAAAGAACACGACACACAAGGAACCACCTAGCGGGCGTTTCTTGTGAGTGGTGTCCTTTTTGTCCGTTTGTTTTTTTACTGCTAACAAAAGGATTCCAGGTAGGCATTTTGCGTGATACACGGTATGCTTTATCTTTAGAAGTTGGGAAGGTTGCTGCAGTTAATGAACCGTGATTTCTATTTCAAATCCTATAAAAAAAACATTTCTGCCCGTTTCTTGCACTTCACAGGCTGCACTACAAAGAAAACAGCCAAA
The DNA here is from genome assembly GCF_055883805.1 of Amblyomma maculatum. NCBI lineage: Eukaryota > Metazoa > Arthropoda > Arachnida > Ixodida > Ixodidae > Amblyomma > Amblyomma maculatum. The sequence goes on from NC_139353.1 coordinate 96,369,344, forward strand.
ATGGGGCTGCCGATCTTTGGGCAGGCTCTTTTCTTTGCCATATCCACCAGTATGGGAATATGGATGCAAGCATACGTGAAAACGAATATTCTCTTCCACGGAAGATCTATACTCATTCCAAAAAACCGGACAGTACCGAACGAATTCTACAATGAGGACTACGGAGAACACAAATACGTGAACGTGTCTGTAAGTTACTGGCTCCGATGAGTACTATCAACTGGACAAACCGTCGACAGTTCTTGCCTTTTCCACACTGTTTACTCTTTCCGAGGACTCAGCACACACTCAAAGGCGCATAACGACAGGCGTTTTTTTTTTCTGCCTTTAAAAAAGTAGTTGCATATGTTCCATGATTTCCATTAAAAAACGACGGATGGTTTAAATATGATTTTGTTCACTGAACGGCATACGGCATTATAAATACTGTTAGCACATGACATGAACTTCCGAAATGTACGCTTGTTTAATCCCAGTTTTGTATTTTGGAAGAAGTGCTGACTAAATCTAAAGGATAAGCAATTTCTATGTATCTATGTCATGCTACGCTGAGTAAAGAGTGCATCAGCGAAAGAATAACGACAACTTTTGCATATACAACTTTTGCAAGTTTTGCAGATACCTCCGCATGAAGGAAATTTTGTCTGCTTTACTAAAGAAACAGATGTCGTCTCATAAGGAACCAACAGAGTCTGTATTAGGAGGACATCTTGTGGAACGAAACCTCGGTAGTAGTTACTTATATTCGAGACAATCTAACACTGTAGGGAAATGAAAAAAAAAAGATATGATTGCTCGAGACCAAGTTCGAAACGTAACAGAGACCAGTTACACGAACTGGAGCAGGATACTTGCCATGACTCTTTTGCTGCCCACATGTGAGTCGTAATTGCCGCTAAGAGCATTCAGGATCATTATGCTGGTGTTTATATTCAAAGGCAGCCGGGCCAGTGGACTCCGTCTGCAGATAATAGATAGTAAAAAAGACGGAGTAATTCCAATGTTTTTTTTTGCTCCTTGGTCTATTTGTGTAACGACAACTGCGGACTGCCTTTTGATAGCCATATAAAGAGTGAGGAAAAAGATGTAGAAGAATTAAAAGTAGCATCAGGGGGCAAAATGGCAAGATGATACAATTAATTTTAATCCATCAAAAGAATAAATAAGAAGGAAATGCACCCGGATGATCCAAAGACAGTCAAACAAAAGCAACAAAAGCTAAGGAGATACAAAGCACACTAGACGCACGACCACAATATATGCGAACAGCGGGAAAGATACCTATTATGAGGAGTCGTTTACATTACGCGGGCGCTCGTTACGCTCGGGTATTGTGCGTGAAAGAAAAAGAAAGAAAAATGAATAAGCTATAACTCTTATTTGGGATCGAAGCGGTACTGTTATATTTACGTAAGGTTTTGCGGATGTTGAGCTGTTTGCATGTAAGTGCGAAATGTCAGGTGTGATTTGTTGGTTTGAAGACATTTTTATCTTGTGGTTTTTCAAAGGCGTTTCTAGAGGGGAAGTACCTGGTCGAATGAGGAGATAAGCTATGCTGTCCAGCCTCTCTAATGCGTTAGAAAGAAACCGGAGCTGATTTATTTGGAAGCTTTCAAGCCTGTTCATTTTTGTGACCGGGTGCAGGTCCCAGACATGTTCGCCGTATTCAAGCAGTAGTTGTACAAGCGACGTGTGCTCACCATTCATTATTGCCTATGAAATGCTTTATGGGATACATTCATAACCACCGCTTTTTAGTGCTGCCGAGATAATGGATTGTGTACGTCCCAACATCCAGGCGTGCCTTAGTGCAACGTCGAGTGCGTAACCTTCGCTGATATTAGCTCCAATCACCGCTTGCGGTTGGCTCCAACCACGAGCTGCATAATGTGTTCAGGACTGGTGGTTATAGATTTCCTTGTAGTTCCATCGGCACCATCTTGACCACCAGCCAATGATGAACGACGCTCTTGTTCACCAAGGTCACGCTTTCGAGAATTCGTGTTAAGCATGCCAACGCCGGTACACGTCAGCACAGGTTCGATGTCAGCTTATACTGAGGTATTTAATCTTATAGAATAATTGTTAAAAAGCTGTTAATTTGGACTATGTACTGGAGTGTTTAACTTTTTTGTAGGAAGTGTTATGCTGCGTTTGGAACAGTTTTACCAATTGGTTAAGAAAGAACCGGTTTCAAACGTACCGTAAATATCCGCTTAAGTACGATTAATAATTGGCATATATAACGTTTAGATATAGGTATCATGCTATATAACACATATTTTCTGGATGATCCGGTGGCGTTCTCGGAAACTGAGCATGAGTACTTCAACTGTATAAGGAAGGGAAGCGACCCAATATCCTATTTTTTGAGGATTCCTTAAAGCAGAGGCGCTGCTGAAGAATTGTAATCAGCTATCTGAGCAAAGTTGGAAAATTGTATAACGTTGACATTGTACAACTGCACTTTGCGATATTATATAAAAGTTCATCAAAGATAAAAAATTATGTCTATATGTGAATGAAGCTATAGGTAGAATGAAGCTTTTGTTCATTTCTTGAACTAGCTTCGTCTCTGCCGATGACCTTTGCCGACGTCACAGCTGACTTTTTATAAAAAAAAGAACCTAGCCCTTTAGAAGTTACACTTGCTCCCTAAAACAAATTGTTAGCAGGGAAATCTGTCTGCATTTGTTCACGAGAAGCATCTCGCCTTATTTACAAAAGGCACCACTCTTTGAAATCGTTCAATGTTATTGAATATCCTGCTGGTTGATGGCTAAGTCAGGCATATGAATTGGGCAGTTTGAAAATCGAGACCATAGCGAATCAAGCGGTTGATACAGAACAGTGTCCGTATCAGGCAGTTGCTTACGGGAAGTTAAATGTGATAGCCGAGTATTTGACCTTCAATGTGTTAACCGTGTCTTCCCAGATGCACCCAGATCTTTTGGGTCTGCTGTTATGACTTGTTCATCGTGACATTGAAGAAGTCGTCACTAGAATATGCCATAACCGAACTGATCTTTGGTCGGCTAGCCAGCCAAACGTTGCTCTCCTTACTATTTGACCTCGATAATAGTTCACGCGAAGGTTCTGTTGAATGTAATCACGCGTCTGATCCAGTGACACGGTGTTTTAATTTTTATACATGAATGAAGTTACGTATTACACAATCAAGCACATAGCGCACTCTCGAAGCACTCAGTTCGGCCATAGCTGTTAGAACCTGCAGAAAGTGAACAATCCTTTAATTCTCGGCGTTAGTACAACAGTGAAATGCTTTCCAGCTTCTTCCAAACTGGACACGCAGCCTCACCTAAGCTTTGGACGAAAAATGAAAACGGCAATCCTCATCCCTCTATAGAGCTTAAAGCTCATGCACTTCCGCAGAGATTTGAACGTGTGGCTCTGGATTTGCCTGGCGAAATATGCAGAGGTCTCTATGATTTCGACTACAGGTTGATGCTGAGGGACCGTGTGTTGGAAACATTACGTGCCACCAGCAATTATACTTGTCAGTGATCAGCTCCAGCAGTACTTACAATATTGCCGCGTCAGAAACGTAAATGACTTAGCCTTTCTGTTAGCATGATTGAGATTTGGTGGTTTGCTTTCATAGCATAATAACGACAAGACTGAAAATATTTCCGAGCCATATCAAAACTTGTGCTTTGCTTAATGCACAGAACAAAAGTTTCGATGCAAACAGCAGATTATATCAATAGGCGTTCGAAGGAATAGTCCGGGAGCTGGAAGCAGTACATGGACAAAGCACAGCTCAAGTGAATGATGTCGTGGCTTCAACAAAAATCGCAGCTATTCCAAAAAGGGTAATATAAGCAATTTTCAATTTTTTTTACTGAAGGTAAAGGCTAATGTAGGTATAACCGTTCATGTTGTTACATTAGGCGGTGCACGCACTGATATCTACATAAGGACGGAAGAAGAAGAATCTCGAGAGTTTTGGTGAAGACGACGTTCGAGCAGTGCCGGTTGGTGCCCAGTTCACGCTGCTGTGTTTCTGTGTGCTTGGTGCGGTGTCATCTTGGACTAATCTCCTGGCCTTACCTTGCCACGTATCAATATCACTGATGTGTTAAAAAAGTTTAGGCATATACAGGAATCCATTCATCATTCTTGGATGACACAGGCATCGGATCCGGTTCGTTAAAGTAAAAAAAAAATTGTTTACCGAATTTCCATACGACTACCTTAACCCGACAAAACATATTTGGTTAACCAATATAACGAGTGAGTAAATAGTATTACAAAACAAGCCTCCGAAAATCGAAGATACTGCGAATTTAAAGGTAAACGATAAGTTAAACGTAACCATTACCAAGCGCTCAGAACAACACGATTCTGTTTAATAACGAATGAAGTATGCTAAAGTTATTGCTTGGCTGATGAAGAGGCAGCGAAAGATGGTAGTACATCCTGAGCATCTGGTGTAGTTATAGTGTGAGCTCGAAGGTTAAGTATACAGGTTCAAGTTAAATGCATTCGCAATCATACATCACCATCTATAATCAGTAAATCATAGCTACCTACTAGGTGGCGTAAATTTTGATCTTCGCACACACTAAGAAGGAAACAGGCTTTCCGAATAACATGTGCATAACTGTCTATTCCATTTGCTCGGAACGTTATTGAAGTTAATTAGCACTTACTGAAGCAGTCCTCTGTATTTGCTTCGGTATTTGGGTGTCGCTGTGCACACAACAACGCAATAGAGAAATTGGATCAGGGTTACAGACATTTAAAGAATTCGTTCTCCCAGCAGAAATGGCATTCTGATAAATCATTTTCCACGCACCATTTTTTTCTCAACTTCGATATCGTTGTTGGAAGAAAAATTATTTCACCGAGCACTTATTTTGACGTTGTATTTTGTTGAATATAAATGACGTAGTTTGTTTCCTGTGTACTGTACAGTGTGCAGCCAAGCTTGTATAAGCCGTAAGAGATTTAAACATTGTTGAAAGGTCAATAGTGCTCGTTTTAGAGTTTAAATAACTAAACACACTGCGCACTTGTTCGACAGGACGTCATACTTAAAAAGCAGTATCCGAGAAAAGCCTGGCTCTTTTGAAAAAGTCAAGAGTTGAACGTTCATACTTTTGTTTTAAATGTCTACTGAGCCATGTAGACTGTATATTTTTTCATCAACGTTTTCATTTTCTACCTGAAGCCGTGTGTACAGCGTTCAAAAGTGTCAACTACAAAGAAGGAAATTTGTTGTTCTACCTAGGATTGCAATGACGTACCCAGTGCTGTCTTTCTAATTACTATTCATGATGAATATTAAAATCTGAAATTTTCTGTTCTCTAGAATATTACTTTTCATTATGTTACGAAAGGCTGCGAAGACAAAGAACGTACTATGCTGCTCTTACTGCACGGCTTCCTCGACTTCTGGTTCATCTGGAATAGGCAGATACCAGAGCTCAGCAAAGAATTTTGGTAGGTACAGGTTCGTACAGGTTTTTCGGCTTCATTACAATAAGATGAAGCTTACTAATAGTGCCCATAAAATTCTCGTGCTCTTATAGTAACTCAAGAATTAACTTACTTGAAGCGCTAGCGGTTCTACTAAAACGCACATTCTGCATAATAAACGATAACAATGATTTGCAGGAAGAAGCTCTGGTATAGGGGTCTCCCGCCTAAACTGCGGCAGAAGTTCTGGCACCTCGCTGCATCTAAATAAATATACTTAATACCAGGGCCGTATTAGAGTCAGTGCAGAGCATAACTGGATCTTTTCCCGATGATTTATGGCTAGATAGTGCTTCCATAGTCGCATTCTCACAATAGCCGGATGCGCATCTACTTTAGAGAAGAACACAAGCAAAAAGTTAAAAAATTACTAGCAGTAAAGACTGAAGCTGGCTTTCAGCTTTAGTCTTTACTACTAAATATAAAATGAGTACCGAATAAGCCGATGATGATGATGAAAACGTTTATGATTGCATCAAAGACTTTGGGCAAGAGAAGGCTGATCGGATCCCTAGTCAGGGCCACTGTTGATAAAAGCCGCCGTCCGTGCTCTTTCGACGAAGGCTTCTTATTCCTCTAGGTCGGAGCCGGACAGGGCCGCCTCTAAACCTTCCCTAGTTGACTGTGTTATTATCTCAAAGTCTGTTATTTTGCTGGAAAGCCCATACCATATGGTATAAGTTTGCTTCCGGCCACAACATTTGCACTCAGCTGAAAAGGACTCGGGATAAAGGCGTGTACCATTGTTGGATTATTAAATGACATGGTTTCTAGCCTTTGAAGGTGACTATCTTCTGATTTGTAAAGACAATTAGGGGGCCTGGGTAGTATCTGCCTTTCAAGGCGCAAATGCTGCATTATATTTGTAGATGTTGTTAATGATGAGGAGGAAACTAAATCATTAGGAAGGATGTTGAAGGATCCCGGGGAAGAAACGCTCCGGCCGATGCGTGTGCAGGCTCGTTTCCTTCAACTCTTTGGTGAGCTGAAAACTAGGTGTAAACATAACTTCTGCTACAGATCCAAAGAAGCTGTTGAAACCGAAGCTAACTATTGTTTCGTATCCCTGGCCGGGCACGAAAGCGCGAGTGGCGACAAGACTCAGTGCATGAACAGGAGCTCGAGTGTGAGCTCTTTCTTGGCCGAACCTTTCATTGAAGTCAGCTGCCTGTTGGTTAAATCGTTTTGTCAGATCACTCATAGTACGAATAAATATGTGGCGCGTTCCCTGAAGGTCAAGGCAGCATTTATAACTTGCGCCATTTTTATACCTAGTCATGCGTTTACGTTGCGCTCTTACGTCCTATCGCAATACAATACTAACCTGCCCACTTTGCTGTATTGCTACAGGTTAGAGCAACATCGTGCATGACGATATTTCACACTCCCTGGTTGTTTATGACTTTATGTCTGGATTCTGAGCTTTTGCTGTGAAATACCAGGCTCATTGCATTTGCGGCCTTTACGCAGTGTTGTGGCCCCTGATCTTCGTGGCTACGGTAATACCACGAGGCCCACTGATACTGCTGAATACCTTATGCCGAAGCTTATTGAGGACGTGAAAGGACTGATTGAAGAATTAAGTGAGTATTCGTCACAAAAAAAACATCTAGGAGATTGTTTGAATAGAAAGCTGAGCTGTGCTTAAGATTTGCCCAGTGTAAACCACGGTAAAATAGTATCAATCCAAGGTAGTACTCCCACGCTCTATGTGCGAGATCAACATGCGAAAAGTTCGGGATTTAGTGAACTATGGATCCAAAAACTATGCATCCAAGATAGGAATATGTGTCCATACCAATGAACTAATGTCAGACCGTGTTGCAACAATCTATGTGTATACAATAGGAACGTTTTGGTGCCAAACGTCTTACGCAGCGGTCCTGGACTCAGAATTCGAAAACCGATATTATCACAGGGCCCGTTGGCACCGCTGGCTGAGAATAGACTTCAATTTTTCGTAGCGGATGCGTAGTCTATGTTAGCGACTAGCCTAAGGGACAGATGGCGACCACTGTAAAGAACGCAAATGCTATATATTGTGGATGAAGGCTAGGTCAACACGGCGCGGTCGTGGCGGCAAGGACAGCGAAGCCTTGTCCAGCGTTTTAATCCGGTCACCAACCCAGGCACGCGCCAGAGCCGGCGCCGCGGGACGATGATGATGGTATGTACAAATGAAAGAAGATGATGATGGCATGTACAAATGAAAGAAGGTCCACAGAAGGCTCACACAATCTGCCCGGGGGGTCGGAAGCGGCCAGCCTGGCCGCTCCTAACTAACCAATGTACCGCGGCGCACAAACGGTTTCAAGCGAGAGACATGAACAATTTCAGTTCCACGGTGGCGTCGATCGGCTGGGGGATCAACAGGCGTGACTTTGTAGTTAACTGGAGAAGTTTGGCTGATGATTTTGTAGGGACCAAGGTAGCGGTGGTGGAATTTGTCACTAAGGCCAGGGGTGCGCAGTGGAGTATAAAGCAGTACTTCGTCACCGGAACGATAAGAGACCACGCGATGCGTAGAATCGTAGCGGCTCTTGCGGTCTTCCTGGCACGCTGCTGTGTTGAGGCGGGCAAGATGACGGCATCTGGCCACACGAGATAAGAACTGGGTAGGTACCGATGTGGAGTAGTCGGGCGTAGAGAAGAAGGAAGCGTCGAGAATTGTAGTGGGAGGACGGCCATAAACGAGGAAAAATGGAGAATAACCGGTAGTCCGTTGTACGGCTGTGTTATAGGCGAAAGTGACGAATGGTAGAATAGTGTCCCAATTTCGATGATCCGGTGTGATATACACGGAGATCATATCCGATAAGGTGCGGTGAAATCACTCAGTCAGCCCGTTAGTCTGGGGATGGTAGCTCGACGTTGTCTTATGAAGGGTGGATGACGCGTAAAGAACTTCGGCAACGACTGTCGATAAGAAGGCCGTCCCGCGGTCACTTAGGAGCACCCGAGGAGCGCCTTGACGCAATACAATTGATTGCAAAAAGAAATTTGCTACTTCTTGAGCGGAACCGGTCGGTACAGGTGCTGTCTCAGCATAGCGTGTAGGGTGGTCGACAGCTGTTATAATGCAATGGTTACCCCCATCGGAGAGAGGTAGGAGACCATATAAATCGATGCCGACTACGTCGAATGGCGTGGCGGGACAGGGAACAGGTTGTAGAAGGCGAGCGGGTGAAGAAGTCGGCCGTTTGCGACGTTGGCATAGAGGGCAGGATGCGACGTATTTGGCAACGCTGGAAGATAGGCCAGGCCAAAAGAATCCTTTTTTCACGCGGTCGTAGGTTTTGTCAACACCAAGGTGACCTGCAGTAGAGTCATCGTGGAGAGCCGCCAGTATACGTTGACGAAGCACACGCGGCACGACTGGTATCCAGCGAGTTCCATCAGGGCAATACACGAAGCGGAGTAGGATGCCATCTTCGAGCTTGAAATTGCGAAGTTGTCGGCGAAGCCGTGAATTGGGTGGGTCCGAAGCGCCAATAAGGCGGTCGATGATGGGACGGCAGTAGGCATCGGCTAATTGCTGTGAGCGGAGAATGTGTTTGTTCTCTGAGTCGTCAAATGAAACTGTTGTGATATACGTCGGGGAAAGAGATGGTCGGCTGTGGTCATAGGTGGAAATGCATTGGGAAGTAAAACAGCAAGCCGATTCCGAAAGTGGACAGCGAGAAAGCGCGTCGGCGTCTTGGTGTTGGCTGCCCGATTTATAAATGACGTCAAAATTGTATTCTTGCAGGCGTAGAATCCAACGGCCAAGTCGGCCTGTCAAATTTTTGAGCGAAGACAACCAGCAAAGAGCATGGTAATCGGTCACAACTGTGAAGTGCCGACCGTATAGGTGAGGGCGAAACTTTTGGACAGCCCAGACGACGGCAAGGCACTCCTGTTCTGTAATAGTGTAGTTTTTCTCAGCTGTAGTCATAGTCCGACTGGCGAAAGCAATCACTTTCTCACGCGAAGTTGCATCGCGCTGCAGAAGTACAGCGCCAAGACCGACACCACTGGCATCAGTGTGCAGGATGGTTGGAGCGCTGTCACTGAAGTGGCCAAGAACAGGGTCTGATCTGAGGGCGTGCTTCAGGTTATTAAAAGCAGCTTCGCACTGTTCAGTCCACACGAAAGGGCTGCGTGCTTTAAGTAGTTGATGAAGTGGAGCAGCAATACTTGCAAAATGCCTTATAAAACGCCGGAAATAAGACGCCAGGCCGAGAAAACTGCGCAATTCTGTAGTCCGTTGTGGACGAAGCAAATTTCAAGACCGCGATGATTTTTTCAGGGTCTGGACGAATGCCGTCATGGCTGACTAGATGTCCCAATCTTTTAATTTTCTTCTGTGCAAAGTGGCACTTCTTGGAGTTGAGCTGAAGGCCCGCTGAAGCGAGACACGTGAGGACCTCATTCAGGCGCGTGAGATGGTCGTTAAAAGTTGACGAAAAGATGACAATGTCATCCAAGTAACATAAACAGGTTCTCCATTTTAGGCCACGAAGCACAGTATCTATCATCCTTTCAAATGTCGCTGGTGCGTTAGAAAGTTCGAAAGGCATAACATTAAATTCGTAAAGGCCATCGGGAGTTGTGAAAGCGGTTTTTTCTTTATCGTCCTCGTGCATAGGTATTTGCCAATAACCTGAGCGGAGGTCCAAAGTCAAGAAATATTCGGCGCCTTGGAGAGAGTCAAGGGCGTCATCAATTCTTGGCATTGGGTATACATCTTTGCGGGTAATTTTGTTGAGTGCGCGGTAATCAACACAAAAGCGTACCGAGCCGTCCTTTTTTTAACTAACACTACTGGGGAGGACCATAGACTTGTCGAGGGACGAATAATATAGCAATGGAGCCTGTCATTTACATTTTCTTCAATTACCTTTCGTTCAGAGAGGGAAACTCGACAAGGCCGTCGGCGAACGATAGAGTTACCTTCAGTAATGATGCGATGGTGCGCAACACTAGTCCGTCCCAGTGGTGGGGAAGTGGCATCAAAAATGGCTTGGTGTTGTCGAAGCAATGTCAGCAGTTCTCGGCGGTGGTTCGGCGTGAGGTTAGGATTAATAGTCTTTGTGAGAACAGAAGGAGAGACGTCTGTCGAGACACGGTGCTGAGGCAGAGGAGTGGTGAGCACCATCAAGGACAAAGGTCGAACATCCACCTTGTAGGGGAGAGAAGTTCCTTTTCGGAGCACGAGGGATTCACGTGAAGTGTTAGTGGCCGCTACTGTCGCTGAGCCGTTGCAGAACCTCACAAGACTAGACGGGAAGGCGATACCGCATTCAAGATGACGATAAGATGGTGCGATGAGTACGTCCCCGTCAGCGATGTGATCAGAAACAACGGTAAGCAGTTTTTCGCACTGAGGAGGCAGAACAGTATCAGCGGCGGCAACGAGGGGATGATGTCTTTCAGAAACTTCAGATGAAAAATCGCTCTCTGTCATATGGATAACACGGTCGCCACAAGAAATTAACGCAGAAGCGGCTGACGAAAAATCCCATCCAAAAATCATCAGATGCGCACATGGAGAGAGCACAGCAAATTGCACATGATGGCTGACGCCGTCAATAACAACTCGTACGGTGCACTTTGCTAAAGGGCGCAAAGGAACGTCATTGGCTCCACGGAGTTCAGGCCCATCATATGGTGTCGTAACTTTTCGCAAACGGTAGCACAAATCAGCATGAATGACAGAAATTGCAGCCCCTGTATCAATCAATGCTTCGACCGGTAATCCTTCAGCGAAAACAGAAATCACATTATACGGGCGATCTGGAGGACTTTTGGTAAGTTCGCAGGCTGCAGTTTGACCTCCGGAAACTGCAACGCTTAGTTTTCCTGATGGCGGACAGGGAGAGTTGTTGCGGGTCGGAGAGGGGAAACTGAGCGGCGGTATGGGGATAGGGACCGACGTCGGGACGCATGGGTTCCACGAGGCTCAGACGAGGATTCTGGAGGTGGGGATGATCTTCGAGGTGGGCTGGAAATAGGAGGTCGTCGCTGATAATATGAGGGTACGTCACTTTCGAATGCGTCATAAACACGCCGCTCGTTCTGAATACGGCGACGGCAGAAGCGGGATATATGTCCTCGTATTCCACAGTAGTAGCACACTGGGCGAGAGGGGCGCCAGGGTGCGTAATAGGGTGGCGTAGGCTGAGCCGTCGTCACGGCGTTGATGTGGTTGTAGGGCGATGCCAGTTGGGGCGGCGGAACAAAAGGAGGGGGTGATGCTGCGACGTGCGCGTAAGTCGATGCTTGGCGGGCTGCAGGAGGGTCGGACGGCGTAGGTCGCGTGATTGTTGCCAGCTCATCTTTAATGATGTTGCGTAGACCGGCGTCGTTAGAAGGTACGGAAGAATGATCGCACCCGTGTTGACAGACAGGCTTGAGGGCTTGGAGCTCCTCCCGGATGATGGCTCGAATCAGTGCCCGTAGATCAAGGTCAGCATAGGTCGGGCCAGTAGCAATGCTGGGCTGCAATCGGGAGGACTGCAGCTGGTCGATGCGTTGGCAGGTCGCAATAATGGCGTCAACAGTAGAAGGATTCTGGGCAGTCAGGGTATTATAAGCCACAGAATTAATTCCTTTTAAGATGTGGTGTACGCGTTCAGGTTCCGGCATGGTGGGACTAACACGCCGGCAGAGTGCAAGTATGGCCTCTATGTAAGACGCGTACGACTCATCGGGACCTTGGAGACGAGAGGCGAGCTTGTTCTTCGCGACCTCAGTGCGAACTGCTGGGTCGGCGAAATATTGGCGGAACTGCTGCTTGAATGTTGTCCAGTTAGTGGTGTGGGGTTCGCGGTTAATAAACCAGGTTCTGGCGACCTCAATGAGGTAGAAAGAAACGTTCAGAAATTTTAGAGCGTCGTCCCACCGGTTGTAGTTACTGCAGCGTTCATAGGTGTCCAGCCAGTCATCGACATCTTCGTCGCGACGACCAGCGAACAGCGGCGGGTCGCGTTGTCGTGCGGGCATAGTCGGAGGGGGGGGGTGCAGTCGAGGTAGAGGGTCCTGCCGATTCGTGGGTGCTCTCGGTAGACATAACGATGGTGGCAGGCGGTAAACAGCGACCGGAACGTAGCTCCAGCGAGAGGCAGGGCACAAAACCGCAAGGGGATCAATTCTCACCTCCACCACTTGTGGAAGAAGGCTAGGTCAAGATGGCGAGGTCGTGGCGGCAAGGACAGCGAAGCCTTGTCCAGCGTTTTAATCCGGTCACCAACCCAGGCACGCGCCAGAGCCGGCGCCGCGGGACGATGATGATGGTATGTACAAATGAAAGAAGATGATGATGGCATGTACAAAAGAAAGAAGGTCCACGGAAGGCTCACAATATATACTTATTCAAGCCTTTGGCGCCTCGTTGAAACATGTCATACCTGCTTTTACCAGGTGCGCTTGCAATCAAACTTTAGCAGAGGAAGTTTTGCTACACCAAAAAAACTGCAGCGCTTTACGAAAAAGGTGGAATATTTCACGCCTTCTACCCTTTAGCGAGAGGCATCTGCTAACATGAAATCTCGTATGTATTCTTGTACTCTCTGTCAAACTATGTCGCTTAATTTTTCGCTCCACGTCGTGCTCAATATTTAACTAATAGGAGGAATCCGGCTGTGAAAAAGTAGCAGTTGGCAGTATGTAAATAAAGGTGTGATATAAATTTCCACCAAATACACCATCATATCATAGCGACCATATTCTTCAATTAAAGGATGCGCGCCGACTTGCAAGCATTCTGAATGTGCTGTTTAAAATATTAGGCGTAAGTCAAATTCCACGAAGCTGGTTTCAGTCCTGTATAACATGTCCGAAACACAACATCTAGTAAATAATCGGAACATAGAAGCTTTCCTGAATGAACAATTGGAACAAGTTAAAGATGCTACCTTCAAATATCCAGGAATACTGATAAAAATTGCGAAGCTTATTACGTTAAACGTAGTTATCCAGGCGTAAGGTCTGTTCAGCACGGATGCGCCTCAGCTTGACGCCTGGGGCGAAGCGCTGCCGCACTCGAATCAGCACGCACCTGAACCATGGCGAGGCTTAGCGAACAACCTCCAGCGAAGCAGTTAGGCGCCCTCCCAGTCACGTGGTATCACAGCGGAGAGCTTTCGTGTCCATAATCTGGATGATCACTCAGTAACCCAGGATAATGCTGTGGGCGAGGAAGAGAAGAAACGGGTAGTGGCGAGGTCAGAAGCGCTCGCGCCAGGCATGCTCCGGCGGTTCATGGCCAAAGGTGCAAGAAAATGACCTTGGAATTTGCGTTAGGAAAAGGGGTCCTATGCTCTAAAAATCACCGGCGATATAACGAAGCCGGATTTGTTTTCGCGCTGCCCACAATCTATTCAAGACGTACAAAAACTTATTTTAGGGACGTCTTTGAGCGTGTCACATATAACAGAAAAAGTCTTCGTCTTTATGAATTATTCATGAAATGTAGATCGCGCGGCCTTTGAGGCAACGGCTGTGATATGTAGACGTTCGTTATTCGACGTGCCTGTGCAACCCTCTGTGTCAGAAGTCTTCTAAGCTCATTAAATGCCAAGGCTTATCTTGACTTTGCCCGTGAATTATGGTTTCTGCAAAAGGTATTCAATCAAGCCAATCCCAGTAAAGTAGCGAAGGCGAGCATATGGAGAGCTGCGTAGGAGCTCCATCATGCGCAAAACGACTATGCGAAACATTTAAGGATGAAGAGTAATGCGTACCTGTGCTTTTCTTTGAAGCTATAATTCCAGCTGATTTATTGGTAGGCTGATTGAAACAAATACATTACATGCTACTTTAGTCGCACGTTAGTAAGATACGTTAACGGAATGATGTGTATCAGTGCAATTACAATACCCAGGACTCCTGTCCTTGCCTTTGAAATTGAGTTCATGAACACCGCTGTCGTAGGTTAATCTTGAGACGAGAGCGCTGAATATAGAGATGATCCTTTATACACACTGAAGGTTAAAAGTAGCGTCAGTCGTGTGCTGAATGGTATTGTGTATGCTCATTTCACACAAAGACATTCACACGTGCCTGTTTTCACTTCTGACATTTTGCAACCCTAAATGCCTGTTTAGTAGTTATTGTTGCCACTGTCGTTGCTCAAAGTCAAACAGTCGTTTTCATGCTTTGCGTTATGTTATTGTCCCAATTCTATCGGAGGCCTCTATAATTCACCACAGGTTAAGGAATTAATAATGACTATAAACGCACGCAGAATAAACAAATGGAAAAGATGTATTATTTCTATGAAAGCGACAGGCGGGCGCGGATATTTTGTCGAAGGCTCCGAAAGGCATAAATTCGAGTTTCACATTCTAGATCCTGGTCACAAGAGAAAGGTTGTCCTAGTCGGGCACGACTGGGGAGGCATGATCAGCCTATGCTTCGCTACCCTGCACGAGACTTTGATCGACAAGATGGTCATCATAAATGGAATGCACCCCAAAGCATTCCTGAAACAACTCTTTAAGAGTCCAACGCAAATGAAAATGTCCTGGTGAGTTCGTCTTTTCTTTTCTGACTAGTGTGGATCAACCTATATATACCTACATATATTCGTACTAACCGGCTTTTCTCCTCCGCATTGTCTTGTGCATGCACTTATTTATGCCACTATAGGGAATGGAAAACAAAACGAGAAATACTTCCGTGGTTCTCGGTGATTTCATTGCAGTAAAAATCAGCGACGCGAGCCCAATAGAATATTGATACTTTGGCTAATATAACGAGAGGTATCATGCAGCACATGGGAGATTACAAAAGGGAAATAAAGCGGTGGCAAGGATCTTGAATTTTAAAAAAGTGTAGCATTTCTGCCCTTAGTCTTTGCTAATAGAGTTGGAGAATGACAAAGTAGAGTAAACAGAATTGCAGCCTAAAAAAGTGTTCATAAATGCACCACTCCTGCTGCGGCTATTACCAGCATTAACCGATGCTGTCTAATGCGCAAGATGATTCGCTTCTGTGAGAGATTTATCCTAGTCCTGCATTGCTTGCAGATATAAAAAATATGTTTCTAAGAACGCACCAACGCTGTATTATATGATATACTGAATTTAAGCATGTTCATTGCGACGCGTATAACCTAAAAACCGCGAAACATTTAAAGCCTTAACGTTTCGCTATTTTTCCGCGTTAGAGTCAATCGTTTGTTACCACTCTTCTGCTAAGTGTATTTGTCAATATGTTTCCAGACCATCCTTTCGGTGCAGTCCCATCCTAGAAATTATCAATTCACTTGTTGCTGATATCTTTACCACGCAACAAAATGAGGCTTTTAAAATAGTGAAAATGGCACGTCGGAACATGACTATGCACTGACGTGGATGTAGAGTGATGTCCTCTATTAAATGGTACATTCGGCCATCTGGCCACAACACTCTGCTGAGCGCCCCCTTCAATAACGGTAGAGAATTGTAAACACCAGGCACATGCGTAGTGAGTGTGAAAGGTGGAGTCAGCTTTGCGACATCTGCTGCGGCGCTTATCCAGGCTTGCCTTGTAGAGGTGGAATATCTAAATGAGAAGGATTAACTGAAATTATAAACTTCATTTTATTCGCTGGTATATAGAAGGCGAGTATTATTCAACATAGAGTGCTGTCATTGTTGATTTTTTTAATGCAATTTTATCCTTGCCACAAATGCGATGGTGGAGACATCTACTTCTCGTTCACTTTCTGCGCTGAACCTACGACATTCTCCTGGTGCTGCAGTGGAACCATCATAATGGGAAAGACCAAGCAATCATTTAAGACATTGTCGTGGCGTTGTGGTTTATTGCACTGCGGTAGCACTCGGCCAGCACTTCTAATAATGTGATAGCATTTATTGCCTCATGCTTCGTCTGACCTGAAAACATTCTTTGCACCTATCAGTCCCTCAGAAATCGATAACAATGTAATCAGACACTCATCATCGATTATGGTAAACATTTATTTATACATAGTCGAAGTCATGGTTATTCATAACAAAAGTTATTTATTGTTATATTTATTATTGGTCATGATTAGTCAAAATTTGTATATGGCTATTGCTAGGATTGAATAACCCTTACTGTGATATAAGTAAAATGACTATGACTGAGTAGCAATGACAAGGATTGTGAGAAAACCGTGCCATGAGTATGACAACCATTAACACGATTTATTAACTCTTTCTGCAATATAACTAAAATGAGTATGACTGAGTAACTATGACAATAAATGTGAGAAAACCATGGCATCAGTATGACAACCATGGCTGTCAGCAACTATGATTATACATTTGCTAGCTCTCTCTACTACTATAACTATTGGCGACTAATTATTACTATGATTTTGAATAATCATGGCGTGAATAGAATACGATTATGAGTAACTGTAAATATGTGTTATAATGGACATGGCTACGGCAATGGTTAATCAGTCTTCGGTAATCGCAACTATGTTTAGTCATAGTCATATTGATAATTATAGTCTTGATCAGTTATAGTTATAGTAATTCATGGTGATATTCATAATAATTAGTTATTGATAGTGCCACGAGCCTAGCTTATCGCGGCCTCGGCGATGGGCACAACGACCACGAAGCGATTATTGTCGCGTGAGGAGCACTCAAGTTAGATCATGTTTGAAAATAAAAAAACTACGTTTCTCTTCGTGTCGGCCTGTCCATTCCTGCACCTCTGCATGATCCTTAATTAAAAAGACTAGCACATGTAACAAGGACACAGACACAGAAGAGGACAGGACGAATCCTTCTTGTATGTCTGTGTCCTAGTTACATGCGCTAGTCTTTTTAATTACTGATGACTTATCAACTAGCCAAGCTTTCTGCTGAGATTGTATTACCCTACGCCTACTCTCACGTCTGTAGTCTCTTGGGTCGTGAGACTAGTTGAGATGCCATCAATACTTCCTTCTGAGTCGGACAACGCCACCCCCTGCCTCTAGGGTCCACCCAGTACATCGTGCAAGACTTACGTTTCGAGACTTCTCAACCTAGGCGTTTCCTTTTGTGGTAATGCCGCTGAAGACCAGCATAAGAAGCGTTCTTGTTTATTCTTCGAACATGATCCAGCCGGAGCGCTGCTCACGCGCCAATAACCGCACCGTCTTCGTTGTGACTCAGCGCGGATGCCGCACGATGCTATGCACATGGCATTATTCCTGGTGAGAATAATAAGCACTGTCTTGGTGCGAAACAAAGTTGCGTGGAAGAAGAATAAAGAAACAGAAAAATAGCTACACATTCACTAAAAAAAGAAGCACTACACTGTCAGGGCCACATGGGAAACGAAGAAATACGAGGCGAATAGAGCGTCGGTTATGAAGTCAAGCAAAAATTAGGGCTTCAACCTCACTATGTGCACGATTTCGGGCCGCTGACGCCGATGACCCACTGACACAGTTCCGTGAGGAACTACTTCGTAGTTGACATTGGCGACGCTGTGGAGAAGTTTGTACTACCACAAATAGCAGTGTAGGAGCCTTCCTAGAGGCTCTTGCGGCGCACAGGGGCCGACTAGCCCCTGATTGCCCGATCGTAGTTCACAGTCCTGTGGCTACGTTTGCAACATCGGGCATCGGCAACTTATTGATATTTCATGTGCAAACGGGCTAGCTGACATGCTTGCCCTGCTTGTTTCACAAATTGGCCAGTGTCTGGTGAGATCTCATTATCGTCGCTTGGTAGTATGGCGCTTAGCATCACAAGTACCTCCATCCGGTACACAACACGGAACGGGCCAGACAGGTTGCTTCCATTCTCGCGATATTATAAGCGAATGTTATGTAAAGCAGATTTCATCCCAAGTAGTATTCTCAACGTCCACCTACATCGAAGTCATGTCCACCAAAGCCTTGTTTAGCCGTTCTTTTAGGTCATTTCTTTGCGGGAGGTATGCTCTGGATCATTGATGTTCAGTACTGTTCAGCATGAAGAGATTCCTAGGAGCTGAACCGTCAATATCTTTCCCTGTGAGTGGATGATGGTAGACGGCGCGCCGTCGGGCACAAAGGGTTGAGCCACTTGGCTGGTAGTTCTTTGCTCAGCAAAGCGAGTCAACTAGTTCGTGGCAATTAGGATTTATTTGTGCAATTTGTGACCCGTCGACGACAGAGGAAGGGCACCAGGACGTTCATGCATACTTTGCCGAATGGCATTTGTGGGAGTTGGATAGACTGAAGCATGCGTGCGGGAATGTTTTCATCATCATCATCATCATCATCATCATCATCATCATCATCATCAGCCTGATTATACCCACTGCAGGGCGAAGGCCTCTCCTATATTTCTCCACTTAACCCGGTTCTGAGCTAGCTGCATCCACTTGACCCCTGCGAACTTCTTAATCTCATCCGCCCACCTAACTTTCTGCCACCCCCTGCTACGCTTTCCTTCCCTTGGAATCCAGTTTGTCACCCTCAGCGACCATCGGTTATCCTCTCTTCGCACTACATGTCCTGCCCATGTCCATTTCTTCTTCTTAATTTCCACTAGAATGTCGGTAACTTGAGTTATTTCTCTGACCCACTCTGCACGCTTTCTATCTCTTAATGTTACCCCTACCATTTTTAGTTCCATAGCCCTCTGGGTTGTCCTGAACTTAAGTAGAACTCTCTTGGTCAGCCTCCACGTTTCAGCCCCATAGGTGAGTACAGGCAAGGTGCAACTGTTGTATACTTTCCTCTTGAGCGATACCGGTAAGCTGCTAGTCATAATCTGCGAGTGATTGCCAAATGCGCTCCATCCCAATCTTATTCTTCTTGTTATTTTCTTTTCATGGTCCGGATCAGCGGTTACCACCTGTCCTAAGTAGACATACTAGCCTACTACTTCCAGTATTTCGCTACCTAATGTAAACTGCTGTTCCTTCCCGAGGCTGTTGAACATTACCTTAGTCTTCTGCATATTGATTTTCAAGCCCACCTGTCTACTTTTTCTGTCTAGGTCATCAATCATTATTTGCAGTTCATCCCCCGAGTTGCTTAGCAAGGCAATGTCATCAGCAAATCTCCGATCACTGAGGTATTCTCCATCTACACTTATCCTTAACTGCTCCCATTCCAAATCTCTAAATACTTCCTCTAGACAAGCTGTGAATAGTACTGGGGAGATTGTGTCTCCTTGCCTAACACCTTTCTTTATGGGAATTTTGTTACTTTCTTTATGCAGAACTATGGTTGCTGTGCAGCCACTATATATATCTTCCAGCACTTTCACGTACGGCTCGTCTACCCTCAGATTTCGCAATGCCTGCATCACCGCCGATGTTTCAACTGAGTCAAATGCTTTTTCGTAATCAATGAATGCTATGTATAAGGGCTGGTTATATTCCGAGCATTTTTCTATCACCTGATTGATGGAATGGATATGATCGATAGTAGAGTACCGTTTCCGAAACCCTGCTTGATCCTTTGTTTGATTGCAGTCTAAGGTTGTCCTGACTCTATTAGCGATTACCTTAGTAAATACCTTATACGTAACAGACAGTAAGCTGAATGGTCTGTAATTTTTAAGGTCCTTAGAGTCCCCTTTCTTGTGAATGAGGATAATTTTTGCATTCTTCCATGGTTCCGGTACCGTCGATGACACCTGGCACTGCGTATACAGGGTGGCCAGTTTTTCTAGCACAATATCCCCCCCGTCCTTCAGCAAATCTGTAGTTATCTGATCCTCTCCAGCTGATTTCCCCCTTTTCATATTTTCTAGGTCTTTCTTTACCTCGTCCTTTGTCACTGGTGGAACGTCTGACTGTTTTTCCCTACCGCCAATCTCATTACGGTCCTGACTACTTTGGCTACTGTAGAGATCTGTATAGAACTCCTCGGCTACTTTGACTATCTTGTCCATTTTAGTGATGACGTTACCCGCCTTGTCCCTTATCGCATACATCTGGTTTTTCCCTATGCACAATTTCTTCTTTACCGCTTTAAGGCTTCCCCGTTCTTTACAGCATGCTCAATTTTCTCCATGTTATACTTCCTTATATCGGCCACCTTGCGCTTATTGATTAGCTTTGATATCTCGGCCAATTCGATCTGGTCTGTTGGATTGCAGGCTTTCATACTCTGGCGTTTCTTAATCAAATCTTTCGTCTCATTAGACAGCTTACCGGTATCCTCTCTAACTATCCTACCGCCTACTTCTACCGCGCACTCAGTAATGATATCTCTGAAAGTATTGTTCCTTGCCGCTAGGGTAATGTCGCCATCCTCAGTTAGAACTGAATGCCTATTTTGTAGCGAGATCCTGAACTCTTCTGCACTCCTCCTCACCGCTAATTGGTTAATGGGTTTCTTTCTTACTAATATGTTGCGTTCCTTCTTCAGATTTAGGCTAATTCGGGACCTCACCATCCTGTGGTCAATGCATCGCACCTTCCCGATTACCTCTACATCCTGCACAATGGCGGGGGTTGAACACATTATGAAGTCGATTTCATTTTTAGTTTCTTCGTTAGGACTTTTCCATGTCCATTTCCGGTTCTTCCGTTTGCTGATGAAGGTATTCATGATTCGGAAGTTATTGCGCTCTGCAAGCTCAACTAGTAACTCCCCCCTGCTATTCCTAGAACCAATGCCATAGTCACCTACTGCCTTGTCTCCTGCCTGTTTTTTCTCTACATTGGCAATGGAGTCGCCCATTAGTACAGTATACTGCGTCTTTACTTTTCGCATTGCCGATTCTACGTCTTCATAGAAGCTTTCAACTGCCTGGTCATCGTAACTACATGTAGGTGCATAGGCCTGTATAACCTTCAGTTTATACCGCTTATTAGGCCTAATTACGATGCCTGCAACCCTCGCATTAATACTATAGAATTTATCTATATTACCCGCTATATACTTATTGACAAGGAAACCAACTCCTAGTTGTCGCCTCTGTGGTAAACCTCGATAACACAGTACATGCCCATCCTTCCATCCTTCAGTACAGTATATGCCTCATTCGGCCTCCTAACCTCACTAAGCCCTATGACATCCCATTTCATCCCCTCTAGTTCCTCTAACAGCACTGCTAAACTAGCTTCACTAGCTAGGGTTCTAGCATTAAACGTTGCCATGGTCAGTTTCCAATGGCGGCCTGTCCAGCGGAGCCAGGCTTTCTTAGCACCCCCTGCTGCGTCACAAGTCTGACCGCCGCCGTGGTCAGTCGTTCCGCAGCCGCTGGTGACTGAGGGCCGGGGTTTTATGGAGCTTATCATAGGAGGTTGTGGCCAATTACTGCACCAGGGTGGCCAAATCCTGTTCTGGTGAGAGAGTGCGTTGCCGGAGGTGTTCACCGGCATCAGGTTGCACCCCAAACCTGTTTATGCAAATCCATCGACACGCGGATTTTTTTTTTCATCCGGTGGAGAATTGCGGGGCACTGGGATTTGAACCCAGGTCCTCTTGCATGCGAGGCGGATGTTCTACCGCTACGCCACCGCTGCACCTGTTTGTTTTAGTGCATGTTTGTTTAACGGCTTGAATGCCGGCAGGTTCTTATGAATGCTTTACCTTGGACGCAAACTGTGGCCAGTAATAAATTTTTCCGGACTCTGATTAAGGAACGTGTGAAACAAACATGTTTGGACACCGGTTTATCGTCGCATGGAGGTCTCCGCACAGGGCGGCAATCACGACCAAGAGGTTATTGACGCGCTCAGAGTGCTCGGGCTAGACCGTGTTCGAAGATTAAAAGCACACTTGGGTCAGCCTGCATGACCCTAAGCCTACTGACACATCTGCACCCTTAGCTCGTACCAATATAATTAGTCCATGATCATTACTAGCCATGACTATGATTATAAAATATTTAGGACTATTGATATTGATGTCTATGACTATTATTAACCATGAATATCATTATGAATATGACCATGGCCTTGACAAATGTTAGTTGTAGTCTTCATTAGTGATAGTCATAATATATTCATGGTTATAATCATTGTTTGCGGTTATGTGTTATATTTATACGCTTAATTAAGTCTATGATCATGACCATGACTAACCGTTAATAGGAATATGACTAGCGACACTTATGACTAACCAATTATGACTACAATTATTGATGACTATGACAAACCATGAATATGACCATCTATGTCTATGATTCTGACTAACCACGTCATGACTATGCCTGCTGTTCACTGTGATTAACGTCACTCAGACCAATTATACTATGCTATGACTAATTTTGACCGACTGAAATTTTGATAAGTACCCTTGACTATGAATAAATAGCCATGACTGTGATTATGAAAATGACTACGCTTAAACATAAGTGTCACTATCGATGACTGACTATGACAAACTATGAAAACGGTTGCCCATAGGCATGGTTAGTCATACTTACGGCTAGTCACAGTCATACGCTTAGTCATGGTTAGTCTTGGTTTGGTTTTGGGGTTTAACGTCCCGAAGCGACTCAGGCTGAGAGACGCCGTAGTGCAGGACTCCGGAAATTTTAACAACCTGGGGTTCTTTAACGAGCATGCCATCGCATAGCATACGGGTGCCTAGCTTTCCGCTTCCACAGAAAAGCGGCCGCCGAGGCCCGGATTCGATCCCGTGTCTTTGGGCACAGTAGTCGAGCCCCCTAACCACTGCTAAAAGACAACAAATACAGTTTTGAAGGTTTCGCGGCGATATGATAAGTAACCTTAACTGACTAACCTTAACTGACTAACCATGATTGACTAAAGATATTCATATTTTCTCGCCGCTATTGATTGTTATTTATGGGTAGCTATGTTTTATTGGTAATCAGGATACTGGTTACTCATAATTATAGTTTGTTATGGTTATAGCTATGGTTATTCATATTCATATTTATGCAGTATAAAGATAAGCCATTATCAAAGTTAGTAACTGTCAGTCTTGGCATTGTCATAGTGGTTCATATTCATCTTAAGGCATTATAACAGTGTTGTTTGTCATAGTCATGGAGAGTCATGATCATAGACTAATTATGACTATGATTATGACTATTAATATAAATCTTATTATTACGATAAATTATCCGTAATTGACTTTATTATTATTAATTTCTGTGTTACTGAGAGGCACAAAGAATATTTTCTGCTCACACATTCCGGTGACGCGTTTCGGTGACACAAAGCAGGAGGCAGTAAAAGCTATCACATTAAAATAAGTACTGATCGAGCTGACGGCGACGCAACAAAGCACAAAGCAGGGAGAACACCCTGACAGGTCGCCTAGTCTTCTACATTATAATCGCCCCACTGCAGTAATAGGAGAATGTCATAGCTTTAAGCAGAAAGAGGACAGAAATAGATGCCTCCCCTATCTCCTCTATAATGCAGAAGAGTAAAAAAATGAATGATAATGAATGCAATATATTATGAAAAATACTCGCCTTCTAAATATCAGCGAGTAGAATGCAGTTTATAATTATAGTTTCGATTTAGCATTCTAGATATTCCCCCTCCACAAAGAAAGGCGTGAGAGAAGGCTGTAGCAGACGACGCAAAGGTGACTTCACTTCTCGCGCTCACAGCGCATGTGCGTGGTGATTCGCATTCTTGCCGGTTATCGAAGGGGCAGCACCAGTAAACGAAGTGACTGGCGTTGGACTGAATGAACAATTAATTGGGCTGACTTGCGCCCGCAAAAGAACTGAGCAACTCGGCGTCAGCGTAGCAGCAAATGGGTTCGTCGAACAAATAGTGCCAGTTTCATTAGTCAGCGCTGAATTTAAATGTGGCGAAGAAAGATCTAGATAAACGGCAAACGTTCAATATTATACCCAGGAAAATTGTTGAAACACAAGCGTGTGGCTTGAATCTTTTGAAATACATCTCAAAGCATCATCAATAACGAGGTAAATGATAAAGCCGCGTCTCGTGACAATGAGCAAGCGCAAAGTACATTATCGATCCAATAACAGTGATAAGGTGGAATGCTGGGGGCTGTTGAAAACAACAACAAATAGAGATTTGAATGGTTCGCGGCAATATGTTTTCTGCACAATACCTTAATCCTAGAAGCCATTCAAAACCAATTTTAAGGAGAACTTTATGGCTTTGAAAAGACCATGTTACCGCCTTATTGCTTGAGGTTTGCTACAGGCTCTTGTCCCGTACGCAGGTACATGCTCCCATTCCGGCGTCCGGTTGTTCCAGAACAATATCTCATCATGAAAGACTTGCAGTTCTTCGACAAAGTGCATAAAGGGTTCACGGAAAGAGAAGAATATGCCCACAAGTATGTGTACTCGCAGCCAGGTATGTGTCGTAGTATAACAATGATTAGTACAAAAAGATTGTGCTAGACTCAAAATTATAGTTTTCTCACAACAGGAGCCAACACGCCATTGAAGATAGGTATTTGATTTTCAATGAGGTTGTATCAGAAATCATATTAGCTTGTGGCATGCAGAGTCAGATGCCATACAAATCGCGGATGAGCTGTCAGTTTATGATGTCTCCAAACTATACATGATTAGTTGCTTCATGGGGCAGAACTCTGCATGAGAGGGCCTGCCGACTGATTTGGTGGTAAAAAAAGTCGCGTGCTGGCCTCATTGGGAGAACATGTTCTTGCAGGTCCTGAGCGCGCAATCACGTGACACTTTGTGACACCGAGTATACGTCAGATTCACGAGTATTATGTTTTTTCTTTCCTTTTCCCTCGAGTGAAGCACGCTGCTTATTCAAAAAGCTCAATGGGCGGGAATGGATGCATGTGAGCGGCGATTCTGTGCGTCCGTATATTTTACTGTCATTCTTTTTCGCACAGCGGTTTGGCAGGGTGACTGGAACGCGAAGCGGCGCTGAGAGTCGTCAGGAGTCTGCTTATGTGCAGCGCTCAGAAATTGTGCATTTGCTTTCCTCATTTCTTTAGAAATGTACATATGTACTAACCATATGCAGTGCGGCAGGTATATTGATCTCCTGCTGTAAGGGGCCCACCCACACACACTTATACTTTTGTAGTGGTGGAAAATAAATAACTATTTACATTAACGTTTATGAGGTGTAGCGTCCCAAAGCGACTCAGGCTATGGGAGACGCTGGTGTTGGGGGCTCTGAAAATTTCAACCACCTGGGGCTCTTTAACCTGCACTGATATCGCACAGCACACGGGTGCCTAACGTGTCTCACCTAGGGAAAAGCGGCAGCCCAGGCCAGGATATTATCCGGCATACTTGAGCACAGTAGTCGAGTGCCCTAACCACTGCACCGCACCAGCGGGGCATAAATAATCATTATTTGACAGCATCTGCTAAAGAGCTTGTTTACGTTCATGCTTGGAATTATACAAATGGAATTAAATTAATGAGCCGATGGATGGACGAGTTTCGGTCAGAATACAGTTTCACATTTAATGCCGTCACATTAGGTACAAAAAACAAAAGCGGCCGATTGAGCCTATAGTGCTTTACGGGCTGTGCACAGGAGGGGAATTTTCACATCAGCCTCAGCTGCCGCTCAGCTCATCGCATCCCAAACCTGACTGCTAAGGGTGAAAAGAAGGAAGTGTGCTTGATGTTCTGTGCTTTGCTCGCGGAGAACTAGACCCCACCCCACGATTCAGCTAGCATCTAGGATAGCCCGAAGCGGTCACTCGGTTGTACGCGCTCCGATTGCAATGCGCCGTATGTGTCGTTTCCTGGCTCCTGAGGCATTAGGCCTAAAGACAACAGTACAGGGCCACCAGGCTAGCCCACCAGCCCTTCCTTTCATCCTTGCGCGCATCGGACTTCGGAGAGTCGTTGTGGGCTTGTGGCACACATCCCCGACTCACTTCCTCCAAATAGAATTTAAAAACGCAGCACTTGTAGGGCAAGCAGAAACGATGTAGACCCTACCTCATTCTTCTACGACGTGATTGCGCACCCTAGAATTGCAAAAATATCTTCCCGGCAATGTTTGGCAGCCGTAATCTCGTCGTGTTGAACCCAGATTGCGTGAAGAGCAATGCGAGGGAGGAATCGCAACACGCGGTGTACAGTACTGAAAAGAACAACGTGCGTAGTACGCCACATATAATCAATAAAAGGAAGATGAAGACACATAGTAGAATAAAAAACTGAATCATATTCGTTTTTTGTTATAGGACATGCAAAGTTCAATCAATGCGTTCTGCCTTGCATTGCTTTCCTACTTTTCAACTTGATGTCATACGATCACGCTCTGTTTGGGGGAACTAAAGTACTTATGTCACTCTCTTCTACTTCATGCCACCTGTTGCATTTTCTGCGAGCCGAAAAAGAAATGCGATCCTGCGATTCAATAACAAAGCAGGGGATAGGTGTCAAGCACCTGACAGAGCTTCTTGCTGAACGGTAACGCCGGTAGAAAACATAGATATTTTAAGGTGTACAAGAAGCCTGCTTGGCTGCTATGTACGCGGGAGAGACAGCGCCGAGTTTAGCATACCTCGGGTTGTTCAGGACACGTATAACGCGACGATGCGTTGAAACAAATCATGTCTTTCTAGACTTTTTTTGTAATTTTTGGCACTTGTGTATCCCACAAGCGGCCTGCCCCGAAGCGAAGCAAGGCTACGTTCAATTATTGACGACGTTTTAAGACCGTCACTTAATGGCGTTTGATAGGTAGTGGAAGTTGACTCTGTTGCTGAGGTTGTGGGTGTCCAGCCAAATATTTCTGATATTTTAGGAAGCAGTGGCTTAAGCCAATTTACATGCCTATGTGCCACTTTATCTTTCAAGTAATTAATGACTAAGTGCTTCTGTTGCATCACTATTATTCCGCGATATCACTAAATATTAGCGACTCTTTTAGGAAAGTGAAATGTCTAAAGTATAGCACATTCATTGGAAACTATACGAAACTCTTATGTCACTTCGTATTCACTTCCAGCTGAATTTCTTTTTTTTTTAAAAAGCTTCTAGCGGTTTACCACTGAGGAATCAGCATATGATTAAGAAAATTTGATGAAAGCACATGAGCAATAATTGATTTCGTAAATATTTTATGAAAGCAAAAAAAAGACAAATCACATTTTTTATTGTATATTTTTATTTTCCTCAAACGTAAATTATAATAGGGAATCTTGATATTTGCGAGTTTATCCTCTAGACTTAACCGCTTAAAATATGATAAACTATTCCTGGTTAATTTCTTGGAGGATTAAATATAATAATAATAATTCTAAGAGGCCTTAACATGGCATATCTGCACTCGAAAGAAAACATATTGCCGTTTAACTCTAATATGCCAGTAAACAGCACACTTAATTACAATAAAGAACGAAGTAATAACTTGGGTAAGGAAGACAAAATCTGCCAAGGCTTTCGTCATGTGCCTTCCGCGCGGGATGGGAGAAGATAAATTTTAAGAAACCGATGCTTTCTAATTGCAGGAGCACTCACAGGGACAATAAACTACTACCGCGCCTTCAACAACGACAGCGATCAGTTTAACAAGCTTCCCTTCCGCAAGATCAATGTACACACTCTCATACTATGGGGGCAGCGTGACGCATTCATCACCAGGCGAGTTGCTCGGTACAACCAGGAGTGGCTAACGCAATCACAGCTGATCTACTACGAGGGGGCCGGACACTTTCCGCTGAGAGAATGCCCCACTCACGTGACAGGGCGCATCAAAGAATTCGTGAAGACCGGCACCGTCGTCGTTAACAGACAACGAAGCTGGTGGACTTGGTGGGACCGCCGCCGTAATGATCCTTGCAGAGAATCCAAAGAACCTTCTCGTAAAGAGCCACCATTCAGGGGTCCTCCTTTGGTTCCGGATAACGCGGACCTGCCCAAAGACATGAGGGAATAAAAAGAGTTCGCTAACATAGTGGAACAAATGTGTGATTTCCTGACCTACCTGGCTGGTGCAGGCGAAAAATGAAAGTTTTTTTGCGTTGAATATTGAGCGTGTGCATACGTTGTGCCTTGTTAATACGACCCCAGGTAATAAGGATGACTTGAATTATGGACAGTGTTGCTGGTGACCAAACGTGTTCCATGCATTTACGTCTCGTTAATATGAAAACTTGCTTCCCGGACAATGGACATGGAGAACATGCAAAAATAACATTCGGGTCCACGTACTTTTGTCGTGTTAATATGGACAGTCATGAAAACCAAATCGTTACACTGCTTCAAAGATAATTTCTCTTCTATATTTTGTTGACATATGCCACATGAACGGAGTGCCAATGACTGATTGATTGCCCTTTTCGCTTGTGGTTTCACATTTCACAATGCGGAGTTGCGCAGTCGATGCACGTTACGATTTTTTTTATTGCATGAATTCACTTAACAACTCTCTGACAGCAGCTTGCGCCTTGTGAACTCGACTAAATGTATGCTGCAGGGGTTCGTGGGAGATGAAAAGTAGAAGTCAAGTAATGTATTATTTAAACGCCATCGAGAACAATATGCAATTGCATCACAACACTTTCCATTGCCTCACATTTGGAGCATAACGGGCACTCGGATAATGTTCTTGTAGCTCTTAATGCCAACTTTGCAGGCCTGTGTTATGCTCTAAAGAAGAACTTGTCTTTAGCGTTGTGGTTGTTCTTTTTGCAGATAAAAAAAATCTGATTCGTTATTACGAACAACTTGCTTTATACACATTTTTGTGCGGAAACCAAGGTGTCCGCATTAAGGAGGCACGACATCAGTTTTGAAATTACTGCCAATTTTAAACATTCATGAGATGTGAAAGTTATATGTCTCTCCGCCGAGCCCTTTTCATGTGTCGGCTTGTTAGGAGCTCGAAAGCGTTAATCAACGAACAACCGTGGCTATAGCAGTGCTGTTAAAGATGTGTGCAGTTGCAAACAGGCATGTGAATACAGTAAGCGCTTTCGTTCGGATGCTGTTTCGCGGGAATCATGCAGAACAGAGCTAATGATTCTTTGCTCGAATAAGCGCCGCTGTCTAGAACCCAACATTTAATGTCTCAAACAGCACTTCTGAAAAAGACACCTTAAAAGACAATGCGAAAAAGGCCAGCAAGGCGCTACTGAACGAGAGTATGAACTTGCAATTCTTGGTTTAGCAAAGAGAAAAAATGAGAACTAGCGCATTTAACGAGAATATCCATTGAGATGGTACCGCTGCTTCAGGGTCCCGTGCTAAATATTTCATAGTCTAGCAATTGCATCTTACGGACATATAAAATTCCAGGTGAAATAAAATTTCTACACCGCTTTTTACAACTTTCATTTTTCGATTCCATCGCAATTTTGTGCTTCCAACCACTGCCGCCATTGAGTACGCTGTGGCTTTGCTGTGCGTACTGAATGTACTGAATGTAGCTCACTGAATGTACTGTGAATGAACGAGGGTCCCTTTGTAGATCTCGTAAACGAGGACATTAACGCTTTAATGTGATTCCCTTAACGGCGGAGTTGAAAGGTGCCTTTCCTCCCTCCTCCCAAACTGTTTCCCCTTCCCGGCCTCAGAGCAGCGACACGTGCTTTTGTTTGGCAAGACCCCTGTCGCACTCTTCTTCAGCCGCACTACCTAGAGCCGTTTGATCTTAACTAGACAAACGCGGCAGGGCCGGTAAAGGCACCTAGTGGTTAAAATTATACCAAGTGATCGAAATTACTCGGCAGCTCTCGACTAAAGCATCTCTTTGTTTCCTTTTTCGTTTTTTTTTTGCGCTTTCATTCCCACCTTCCTAGTTGCCTTAAGGCGCGTTAGGATGTCCACGGGGAGGTGACCGATACTACACCTTTTTTTTCTATATTCAAAGTTCTTTATTTATTTGTGAAATTGGGATTAATCAAAGATAAACACTAGGAATGATCTGACAGAAGACAGCGCTCAGTACTATGACTTCGTTCCTTTCTTTGTTTGGTTGTCTGCTCTAAAACCTAATTTCAGTAGTGCCCCAGCTGCCAGTTCGTGCAATACAGCAACTAGTTAGGTAATATTTGGAAGCATACCTGGTTCGACTACACTATGAAGTTTATAATATTATATGGAGGAGTACACATGTAATAAAGTGCTGAATATAGGTGTCCTGAAAAGTAGCTCTGCAGACTGGAAACCTGCAATCCTCAGGATTTTTCAACAGTAAAAGGCTACTGACCAAGATTTGGAGATTTTAAACAAGCCAAGGCTAGGTTCAGGTATGAGAGATATTGTCTACAAAATCCTACAATAATGGGCACCGTGAAAAGTAGCAGAAATTGCTTCTGTGCCCATACGATCAATCCTGTCTGCGATGGCGCGCCCCGCAGAGAGAGCATCTACTTGTGCCTCTTACTTACTGGTGAAGGGCGCACACAGACTGCGCTTTTCGCTATTCGTCCCTTGTGCGCGCGCTTCTTTGTCGCAAATGAAAAAAGGTGGATGTGAAGCATCGTAGATGTCATGTCCCGTTGTTTCTTATTTGCGCAAATATCGATTTCGTACGGTCTTTTTAGAACGTAAAAAGCACCGCCGTGGTGGTACCGCGGTCATAATCCCGCTCACGGGGGCCGAATTTCGATCTAGCAAAAAGAAAGGCGCCCATGTGCTGTGTGATGCCAGTGCACGCTAAAGAACCGCAGGTGGCCAAAATTTCCGAAGCTTTGCCCTAAGGTGTCTCTTATAGAGTGAGCTCTTTGGGACGGTAAAGCATAATCCAAACCAAACCTTTGGAGCCTAAGCTGTACTACTGCAAGGGGGAAAACTAAATTTTAAATTGGTCTACAGAAAAGAAAACGCAAATTATCTGTAGTACCTTCTCCTCTGACAACTGGACCGCGCGTAATGGAAGGGAGTAAGGTGGCAAGTGAAAGTGGAGAGATAGAAAAGGGGCCGCAGTGAAGGCCTTCGAAATAATTTTGATCGCCTAGGAATCTTTAATGGGCGCTGACGTCACGCGACACATGGACCTCTTTGCTTTTTCGGCTCTATCGAAACGCGGCCCCTTGTTGGAAATCTTTAACTCTGCTGAATTCTCCGAATGAGACTTCCAGATCAGTCTACTTAAGGATAACCGTTAATAAATTAGTCTACCTGAATTCGATGGAGGACGTGTACGCTGCTTGCGATCCCTTTCGGGGATTCCAAATCTCCAATTCCCAACTTCGCCAAAGGCCGGGTCTGCCTCGTCATTCAATCCCTCCTCAATTCCACCAATTTCCATCTCCGCCTGATCTAACTGACCTGGGTCCCAGCGCACTCATTCTATCCAAGGAACGAGGCGGCCCACAATTAAGCGCGACGATTCGTCCACCAGGTAGTGGCGTCACCCGTTCTGCGAACGTATGATTACGTTTGAAGACGTCACAATGCACTACCGCTTAGGTAGAGGTATCTATTCCCCCGCCCATAATTCACTCACGAAACCCCAAGAGGTTGCGTTGAGGCGACTCCAAATGAACACGTTCCCGAACCCTGCGATATATGCTCGCATATATCCTGGCGTCTACTTCTCATCCATTATGCTATTTGGCAAAAACGCCACTCTCTCACGCTTGAACTCGGAATACCCCTCCCGCAGGTTTGCAAATCTCGAATCAAGACCAGTGGGAGGCCGCTTTGCTCAGCTTCGACTCGGGCACAAAGATCCGGGTCGTGAGAGAGCCCTAGACGTCGCCGAGCGCCATGAGCTCATGGCCCCTTGAGGGAGCTATAACCCCACAAAATTTTACTTCTTACTGTCGAAGAAAATATGTTCTATCCTCCTCCTCCTGGAAATATGTACAAACACCGTTAGGTGTTCTCAAGTTACTATCCTGACGAGCCAGCGTATTGCCGTTTCCGAAGACTCCAGCAGCTGTAGTGCTGGGTACGTCACTAAAAATAAAACACAACTCAAAGCAAGGCAATAAAAGCCAAACACTTTGTTCGAGCATACAGCGCCGCACGCAAACTGAAATGGACAATTATAAAGAGTTGTCGTAATTAAAAATACTTACAGCAGAGGGCTTAACACATCGGTTGCGTCCGTCGCGCCATCTTTGCTAAGTTGAATAAACAAACTTGGATATTGGCTCGGCGTAATTCCTTATACTCAACGGTAAGCTGCGGCAACATTTCTCCTCGCTGGTCATCCTTCAGCGAGGTAAACGGCGATTGTTGCTGACAGATGCCTCTGCACGTAGCCTAAAGTTAAAATACACTCACTGAAGGGAATTGATTATGGTGTAAGTAAATTCATACGGCAACCATTATCATAGCGTCCCCCCCTGGCTGTTTTGACCATCGGTTTTGCAGCGATCAACAATCAAAACCGTTACATTATGCAACCTAAAGGGAAACGCAGTCCAGGAAAGGTTTTCGTAATTTATTTGAATCTTGTGAAATAAAAAAAAATAAACAATTATGACACTCACAGGATTCGAACTACTTGTTTTAGAGCTGTAATAAGTGGTGTTAATCTACTGCACCACAGATGCAATTTTTTTCAATTCTTGCCGGGCATTTACACCCATCGCATTTCACAAAAACAAATTTAGCAAAAATCCTACAAAACGCTGTTTACATACGCTATTTACTTGTAACACATCATGATCACGCAGCATAGGCTATTGAACTTTCAGCGAGTTTCCGTCCCACCGCTTTGTAGGTTCTGGTGTCTCCACCATCGGTCTTCGCAACATGGGTGGCGTTTGCTGCAGCCACTTCTCCAGCGCTATGTCGGCTTCCATGATAGCGTCCTTCTGTAGTGATTCTTTCAGCTCGCTTCTTGAGCCCCATGATCAGTTCTTCTTTCTCTAATTCCTTGGGGTCGATGTTGGTACCGTCCACCGTCACCTGCATCGTTATCGTTGAGCCGGTTGTGGTCGGCGTTGGCGGGAGTTCACCGGTCGCCGCCTCCGCGGGCGAAGTAGGCCTATCGTGGCGTGTCACGCTAGCGAACTTTGAATGACGACAAACTTCTTAAAATGCATCTCCAAGCGCACATGTGATATCCTCGGGTTGCTTCCACCTTCGGAAAGCACGTTTAGAACGTTTTACGATTAATGTAGGAAACCTTTTGCCATTAAATCACTGATTTCGCGGAGCCAACGTGAGCGCGTCCGAACTCCTCGACGCCCCCTGGCGGTCCTGTCACTCTCATTGAAATGATATCGCGAAAGCAGAAAAAAAGCTTAAATGTTTTAAACGCATACAGCTCTCCGAAAGAGAGAAACGATTGCGGCTTCGACAACCTATTCGCAAAAACGAAACAGATTGCAAGCAATAATCCAATAGTCATTTTAGGGGACATTAACGAGTATCATCCCGCATAGGGGTACAAAATTGCGCACAATAACGGGAGGGAGCTCTGGGACAGCATTTTACAGGATGAGCTAACCTTAATGACTGACCCTATGAAGCCAACAAGACAAGAAAATAACATGAGTTGGGACACTACGCTTGACTTAACCCTTATCGGAGGCCAAATCACGGGCCGGTCGTTTAACACGGGGGAGGACCTAGGAAGCGACTACAAAATTATTCGGATCGTTGTAGAAGCCGGACCATCGCACAAAAACCCAAAACGTTCGCAGCTGTAAACTGGGACGGATTCAGGCAGAACCTTCATACAGAAGACGAAATTACAGACATAGCATCTTGGGGCACAGTCATTCTCGCGGCAGTTAAAGAAGCCACCAAAGAGGTGGAAGCAGACGATGCGCAAGAAGTGATGACAAGCGCGTAATAGGCCTGTGGCGCAAGAAAAGGGAGCTAGAAGCAAGAATGTACGCAAGCTCCTGGTCAAACAGAGCAGAAATATTGAGGAGCATGCTCTGTATTTAACTAGACAAAACTGGGGCAACATCTGCGAGCCGATGGACCGCGGCATCAGCAAAGCTAAGACGTGGAAAATGCTTAGACATCTTTTAGACCCGAATAAGACAAAACACGAGGCACGCCAACTACAGAAACTTATATAATTACGAAGGCATTAGTGACCAACTGATCTCTCAAGTGAGGAACAGGTACTTGAGATGGATGGCCCCCACACCCCTCCTCGAGTACGAGGGGGCAGAGAATCCCATTCTGGACGAGCCCATCACGATCGGAGAGGTTAGAACAGAATTAAACATACAACAAAAACGGCGACAGGTCCTGACAAAATCAGTAATCGCATGCTAAGGAATTTGGATGATGCATCAATAGCTAAGCTAACAGCTTACATGCAGAATGCTGGGACAAGGTACAAATCCTACCCGCGGGGAAGGAGGCCAACCTTATCCTTATTCTAAAGCCAGGCAAAGAACTAAGTCTAGAAAACCTGATGTCCATTTCGCTTACCTCATGTGTAGATAAATAATTGGAGCACGTAATTAAAACGAGACTAGAAAAAAAGAGACTAGGAGAAAATACCAAATAGGGCTCAAATGCTCTGCCGAGAAATCGGAAGCACTCTTCCTCAGCCGACAAAATAGACAAAGAAATCACCCGGAGAACGCTAACGGTAAATGGGGACAAAATACTGCGGGCAGAAACGATTAGAGTGCTGGGTCTTCGGATCCAGTCAAACGGCAAGAACACCAAAACGATACAAAAAACTCGAATCGACTGTAGGCCA
Organism: Amblyomma maculatum; assembly: GCF_055883805.1. Lineage (NCBI taxonomy): Eukaryota > Metazoa > Arthropoda > Arachnida > Ixodida > Ixodidae > Amblyomma > Amblyomma maculatum. The sequence goes on from NC_139353.1 coordinate 96,404,300, forward strand.
GATGTGTCGGCAAATCAAAAGAATAACAAAGAAACCCGCGGGAAGAAAGAGGCGAACCTATTGAGACTAATTCATTCATTTGTAATCAGTAGGATCACACCTACGCCTGACAAAAGCAGAAAAAAAAACAAGATTGAAATCCTAATTAAAAAAGACATAAAAACTACCCTACGCCTTCCTCCCATCCAGAAAATTCTCAGCATGGGGATTTCAAACACGTTTGACAATCTCATTGAGGCTACCAAAGTAGCACAGCAGCAACAACTCCTACGTGACCAATCGGGACTAAAAGTACTGGAAAAGCTAGGCGTCGAGCCTCGAGCAAGGCTAAAACTGACTGATGATATTCCAACATCATACATAAGGAACAAAATAAGGATTCCACCTCTTCCTAGGAACATGCACCCGGTACACTATGAAGGTAGAAGACTGAGCGAAAGCTGTGCAGAAAAAAACTAGCAAACAGACAGGGCATGGTTTACACGGAAGCGGCGGAATACGAACGCGAAACGGGTTTCCTAGCCCTGACAACCAGGGAGGAGGGGGATAGGGTCTCCTGCTGCAGCATTCGACGCAGGGACAAAACAGCGGCCGAGGAGGTGGCCATTGCGCTGGCCCTAATACAACGGAATGTCAGGGTGATTAAACCGATTCTCAATCGGCTGCCCGAAACTACAAGGCAGGCAGGATATCGGCCGAAGCGGCTAAAATTCTGGCCGCTGAACCGCCACCGGCAGAGCTGATTAACCTTGTCTGGACTCCAGCCCACGATGGCCTGCGAGGATACGAGACAGAGCACGTACTGGCACGAGGAGTTATACACTGGGATACCAGTGCGGCCTCGTAGAGCAGGGAGCCTTTTCAGAGCGAAGATTTGAAAACATACCATGATATTAACAGTCGTTAGAAATTAGAAAGACAGACACTGCCTCGAGGAGATAAAATTTTAAGCAGAAAAGAACAGGTTATATGGAGAAACTTGCCGGCGGGTGTTTTTCCCAACCCACTTGCACTAAGCAGATAGCATCTGGTGATACAGGACTCGCGGTGCAAACACTGTAACTAAATTGCAGTTATGATACATATGGCGTGGACAAGTCCAAGATACAACGAACAAGGCAGAAATTCGGAGTCCTGGGAGGCTTTAATGAATAGCCACAACAATGAAGTCCAGCAGAAATATACCAACTTGCCCTGGACACCGCTGAATCTCAAGGGATTCCAGCCTGCTGAAAGGGGAGAAACCTTTTCCTTGACGGGTGTCAATAAAATTATTCATCATCATGCTGCAGTTCTCGGGAAATGGCAGTACGGGACGAGCCAACGGACGATGAGGCAAAATGACAAGCCTCACATCTATCTTCAGGATGTAGTGAATCGACTTGTTATTTTCCTTACAGACACAATTCAGATGTGTACCCCTCAGTGACGAGTGTATTTTGATGCGCTATATGTCAAGGGTTGTTGTTTAGCGGGGCAAAGAAAATAGTTTCATATTATAAAAACCAGAGAACACATTCCAGAGCGCGTCTACTTCTTGGGTTGGCTGCACGAGCCCGATCGTTAGTAGTATGGTGATGGAAGATATTCGATCTCCAGTCTACGACGTTCACTAGGAAGAAAGGGCGCTGTACGATAATTGCTGGGAAAGGGGCCAAGTACTATCGCCCATAACTGCTCAAGTGCCTCCTTGAAGGAGGCACTTGAGCAATAAATTCCCGCATTATTCACGCATTAAATTCGTGTGAACACAAACGAGCGTGGAGCACCTGCTTTATACTCGTCCAAGAAAATATTTATCTGTAACTGAGCGAGCGGAATGTTCTACATCTTTGCATTAGCCATAGCCCTCTGGCCTCTTGGTATCCTCATCTATAGGGAGCACTTTCCACTTTTAAAGCGAGAGAATTGTAAGGCTCGTACTCGCAGCCATGACCCTGGCCGTCCAGCTACGGGAAAATGTTACTCTTTAATGCAAGATTCCATGGGATATTGCAGATTGTGCTTTTATTGACTCATACTCTGGGCCGTGACCCTGTCCCGTCTGGCCACGACTATCACATCTTAACAAGCACTAGTTATGCGTATCTACTAACTAGTCACTAAACAGCACTAACTAATCAAGTACTAGTCACTAACTTTTGCTAATTTATTTGTTTAAAGTTGTAATAATTAACTAGTTACTAAATAGTCATTAGTCGCTAGATGTGACGTCATCATGACGACACATCCGGTCAATATCTAATAACGGGAACTAACGTCACAATGTTGCCACATTTCTTCTTGACGTCATGGATGGTCATGACACCACCAGACAATTCACACATATGCAAGGGGCACAAGGGGGCTTAAAAAATACTGCTGAAGCGGAGGCAGCCTATTATAATCGATGGGGGGAGGTTTAACCACGCGACCATATTGCCATGGCAAAGAAACGGGAGCCGCATCTCACTCGCCGCGTTTGATGCCTTGCCCCTCCGTGGTTTTTATGTGTTATGGTAATTGTTGGTGGCAGTTAATAATTAATATAGGCTGTAATAGACATCGTAGATGTAGTGAATACAAAAATAAAAATTATGACTTGACATGACTCAACATGACTGCTAATGACTACAAAACGACCAATATGTCAAACGACGGCTTGAAATGATCACGACTGATTGGAAACGAGTAAAAATGCTTAGCGATGTGTGGTAATGACCACACTGATCGACTACAATGACCGATGGAAGCAATCAGTCGTGTAGTGCGTCGAACATAAATTGTCCCCGTCTTTTGCCCGCCAGCCTTTCAGCCGGACAACAAGGTCCCACATACTTCGCACATTTTGGTCCTTGGGAAACCAGTTTAGAAAAACGTGACCATCAGATGGCAAAGCTGAGTTAGAAGGCGAGCTGCCAGCATGAGCGTCGATAGACAGATACGTTTTCAATATACTCGATAATGGGTACTTGCATGTGGTTTCTGAAAAAAATTACGACACATTTGTTACTAAACTGAAGTGCTTACTCCATGCCGACATATAATAGATTGTTGTCAGAATTGTACTCTTTTATACTTTACATCCACCCTTGTGTTCCACTTGTGTATATGTTATGTTTTTTTGTTCAGCTATGTTCTTTGCTTCTGTCAGCGCATGTACTTTATGGTTCGCTATCTTATATTTAACTGTTATGTAATATAATGAGTTTATGTACTTTTCAGACCCCTATGTATTGCCCGTAAAGGGCCTTTTGGGTATGCGAATAAAAAAAACGTATTTCGGAGCCCTTTCGCGCTCGAATTCTACAACCGTACGCCACGCATGAAGCAGCCCTTTTTCACTGAAATATCCAGAAGCCACCACGGCAACTACACACCGTACCTGACCTTGCGTTTGTTTTCAATGGCAAGATGATGGCGAGGGCTGTTCCTGGCCCTACGGGACTGGGACGATAGGTCAACGCCACTTGCGGCGGGGGCTAGGCAGCCACCAAATGTTTATCTGTTGCAGGCCGTCATTGCACCCGCCACCGCATTGGTGGTGGACAACGGTGGTTGCGGAGCGCGCCTTTCTCTCCCTCATCTTTTTCTTTCCTTCTCTAATTTCTCTCTTCTGTCCGCACGAGGCAGCGGAGGTGGCTGAGCTACCGCCCGACTACTGTGCTGGAATACCTGGGTTCGAACCCGACCTCGGCGGCTGCATTTCGATGGGGGCGAAACGAAGAGGCGTCCGTGTGCTGTGCGATGTCAGCGCACGTTAAAGATCCACAGGTGGTCAAAATTACTCCGTAGCCCTCCTATACGGCTCCTCTTTCTCTCTTTCCACTTTCACTCCCATCTTCCTCCCTTCCCTTACGGCGCGGTTGCGGTGTCCACTGAAAGATAGTTACTGCGCCTTTCCCTTCCTATAAATAAATAAATCAATGGCCGAGCTACAAATCCAGTAGAAGGCCCGTGCATTCTTTTCTTCCTACAGCCACAATAACAATAGCAGTTTCAGCTCAGGGGCGTCTCCTCCGCTCCAGCAGTTTTTTAAACCTCTTTGAAAATATTACGAACCTGATCCCACCGGGCGTCTGGTGCAGGCGTTCGCGCGGCGCCTTTCAATAGCGCTTGCTCGAACGCCGCACCACACAGCATACAGAAGCCGAGGCAGTACTTTAAAATTGGTTTACAGAAAAGAGAAGGCACAGTATCTGTCACAATTCTCTGCAGGAATGGAATGAAAGAAGAGAGAGAAAGATGCTGTATTAGAGTGCTACGCATCATAGCGCTATAAAGGCTTTCGCATCGTCGAACTTTAGTGGGGGGTAGGTTTGCAGCTCCTCACCTTACAGTGCTGAGAATGGTAGACCCCCGCCGTTAGCGACGGCGGCCAGCCTGCCACCAGAGGTTGTACCTGTTGTAGGCTGTCATTGCACCCGCCACCTCTTCGCTGGCGGATGGCGTGGCGCACGTCTTTTTGTCCGCTTTTTTAATTTTTTTCCTCCTCTTATTTCTCCTATATTCCCACGAGGTAGCGCAGGTGGCTCAGCTACAGTAGCAAGCGCATGCTGTTTCTTTTCCTTCTTCCTGCACACCCAACAACTTCAATATTCCAAAGTGCTCCCCGGCAATTTTTTCACTATAGTCTCTATAAATCATATCATTGTCTGTGCACTGAAAAGAAATAAAAGCATCGGAGTATAAAAATTTATATAAACTATATATTAGTTGTTTAGGCGGTTTATGAAACTTTCACTGGAAGCTTTAAAAACTGAAGGACGGAATACTCGCTGCTCTGTGAGAGAGAGCAGCCGCTCGTGGGGTTTATTTCTAGTCTTGTCTCCTCGTCGTTTTGTTGTGATACATTGTTTTGAAGCACGTCACTGTACTTGCAGTAATAACTGTCCAATTTGTGGGTTCTCAAAAGTCATTTAAAATATCGACAAGGTTCGGGAATGAGTTATTTTCTTTGAGAAGCGATAATTGTTTTTGAAAAAGGAACTTTTATTTCGGCTTCATTCTATTAGACTCCTTAAGTGGCTAAATAAACAAATAAATAAATTCCTGATGTGCCGATGCGAAATAGCGACTCACCATTGCAGACGTCATACTGTACGTACGAGAGTTGAAACTTGAGAAATTATTCTGCTCTTGTTTTATTTACCCTGTCGACACAACAACTACACAGACGTTTTCTGTTGTAAGCGCTGCCTTCCTTCGTTATCTCAGTATAAGAACGAACAAAATGCCGAATATGTCGTCAATGGAGCGCGCTAGGAAGTTCATGCATTGTCATGTTCCTTGTTTTCAGGTCATCGCGAAACCGAACGGAGCACAGTTTTTCTTCGTCGTCTTCTCTCAATCGCCCGTTCATTGCTTCGTCGTCGTCTATGAATGACATGTGCCAATATATATATATATATATATATATGGTCAGTATTAGAAAGAATAATTTGGGTGGATAAATTTTGTGGAACAAGAATTTGCCATCTTGCCAATATCAGAAGTGGTGTAAATGTTTGGGGAAGAATGTTTTGCACTGAAGAAGAGCTCCTCGAATCTAACCGCAATGCCACACTGGTTTTCTTCATCAACCGTTAATCAGTAAAAATTTAAGAACTGAAATGCGTAAACGAAATTGCTTTCAGGTGTATGCTATATAGCTTCTGTTAACAACGAGACTAGAACGGTTAACGCTATACGCAAATTTTATTGTTCTAAACAGTGCATCCGTGAAAATGGCGCTGCGCCTTACGTTGCCTTCTTTTGTCGACAGAAACGCACAAAATGATCTCCTTGGGCTTGACTCCGTAACCGAACCGTGCTGTATTGCCTAATCTAGACGTGAAGCTATTCCTTCCAAGTGGATGCAATGAAATGAAGCTTGAACAGTCGTATTTGTCTACACCTGGGGCTTCATTGAGGCGCACCTACCACGTGCGAGCCTGGGCCGCATTGCGGTCGTAGCTAGACTGCTGTGAACAGAACGTTCTAAGCATTAAACAGTGTTTTGATGAACTATGTTATCTTCTAAACACCTTCATGGAAGAAAATGATTTTGCTTGTGTTTTATTTTTGGATGTGTCCAAGGCGTTTGACTCCGTTTATCATGGTGCATTGTGAGATAAACTCCACAATATTTTGTTTATAGGTCCTTTTCTGTCTCTTATTGGGAATTATCTATCCAATCGTTCACAGCTCGTTATGTTAGGTAAATGTAGATGTGGCCTGCAGCAAATAAATCCGATGTTCCTCAAGGATCTATACTTGTACCTATTTTGTTCAATTCATATGCCAATGATTTGAGCTCTATCTGCAAACTGTGCCGTATTTTTGAATGCGCTGATGATACGCTGTTAGTTGCTATGCACAAGGACTATATGATAGCATTATCTTTTATTAAACACGACAGCGAATTTGTTATGGAATCGTTCAGCCTAACTTAAATTATGTTGACAATAAAAAGACACAATTAGTATTTTTTCACAAGTACTTAAAAGGAATTCCTAATCATGTGACAAATAGTTTGCACAGACCAAATTTTGCTCGTTGGAAATGTCCTTCAATCATGCCGGTGTCAACAGTCAAATATTTAGGAGTGTTTTTCGATTCCGACATGTCTTACAATACCCATTTGTATTTTTTCTGTTATCACCTTTAAAAAGTTGCGCGTTTGCTGCATTCTGTAACGACACTCTGCCCTATGTATGTACACAAGCAAATAGTATATGCCTTAGCCTACAGGGTGTTACGCTATGGTATTTGCTCCTTTATTTCTGCTCTGCGTTTTGGCGATGGGAGGTCAACAGCATACTGAAATACACCCTTGTATCGGTATTACATAGTATGTCACGAGATGAAGATAGCAGCGTTTTCAATCTTTTAGATATGTCTGACTTTTCTCCTCTAGTTTCTGAAAGAGTAGTTTTTAAGCACATCTGGACAAATGATTTTCGTACGCCATATTTTTGTACACCAAGATCCGCGAAGTTGCAATCGTTTTGTCGTGCTAGAGCGCGAACCTGTTGTGTCGAGCGTCTTAGAAAACATTCTGTTCTTTCTGTTTTTAACCTGTTACCCAAATAAATATTTTCTGCTAATTCGAAAAAATAGTGCAAGCTTGCCTTGTAAAATTACGTTGTTAGTTCCAGTATACATTTTTGACACTGCTTTTTACATGTTTTGATTTTCACTCCTTTTGTGTGTTCTTTTTCGGTCGCTGTTTTCGAATATATTTTTCTTCTGCAATCCTTTCTTTTTTTTTGCTCGCTTTTTTCTTTTTATCCTCCTATCATTTTTTTTCCACCTTCTCTGGTCGGAGCATGACATATATCCTGGCTACTGCCGGGCACTGCCACTCAAGTCTTCTGAGGCTTTGGTAGGTCCGCATTCGTACCGACAAAAGAAAACAAAATTATTATGACTATATTATCATAATTTATGTCATTGTTAGATACCATAAAAAGAATGGCCTCTTCTGTGCTTTATGGCACAGCGTACGCTACTTAGAAAACGAAAAGTCGATACTTTCCAGTAATAATCGATACTATGCATTTGTTTCTACACCGCTCATGACGCTTCTCTGACCGAGGCCGACGCGTATGACCGTATGCCACGTATGACACGTATGACCGAGGCCGGCTGTTATTTTGGTCTTTTATTCTGAACACAAATGTCACTACCATCAGTGTGTATTTATTCCGGGATAGTTTTCTAATTAACCGTCAGTTTTCAACCCTGAGTCTGCATACCTCTCCGGTTACTTTTCTCACAAAGAGAACTTCGTCTCATTTACACGGCTATACGAAAACAGCAGGCGTGACAATTTATTGTTGCCTGATGACAGGTGAGATGATTTTATTTCGAGAAACGGACACTGCCGCTCAAGAGGGAGCAGCCGCTAGCTACGGCCTTTTCTTTGCACTGACGTCACGTGAAACGTCGGCTGATGGTACTCTATCTTCGGTGTAATTATCGTGTCTTCACGGTAAGAAATTGCTTAGAAACGGTTCCTTGAACAGGGCAAGCGAAACCTGCTGAAATGTTGACAGGGTCTTCCCTATCAAGGACGCTAGCGGTCAAGTGAGACACGCGCAAATGTGCACGCGACGTAAAACGAATACGTTGTCACAATAATAGATGTAGAATGAACAAGAACTCGTTTTCTTGCAGTTTAATGCAACAAAATAGGCTTCTTATTTAACAGCTCCGCGAAAACAAATAGTACTCGCAAAGGTTCCACTAATTTCATGCCCTGTTGTGCCGATAGATAAGTCTGAATCCAAAGTCGGTCTACTCAGGTTTCCATGTCACACATGCTCAAATTGAAAAAAAAAAGAAAAAGATTACGTGATCTGAGCTCCCATCACAACGCAGCGCAACCTTGAACTTGCTTAAATTATCCACTCATCTGTTAACAAAACGGCATGTTTCCCTGCAGTTTCTTCCGTTAGCTGCCTGTTGTAGGTCACAATAAATTCATTGACAAAAGCGTTAGGCGGCGGTGTACTACGGCTTGTATATTTGCCGTCACTTATCACAATTGTGCGAATGTTTTCGACTGTCGAGAGCTTGCTTTTTAAATTATAGATGGTCTTAAAACAACACATCAATTTCTTGCTTGGATATTGGTTTACTGAAAGCCACATGGACGAATGAGACATTCCGATTCAAAAAATTTTCACATAATTGTCAAACAAGAGCCCCTCATTCTAACGTTGACACGATACAACAATGAAGACCATAAAACCACTGGCTCTGAAAGCCTCTGGAAGATCGAAGAATCCTAGATCGTGAAAACGGCTACAAAAGTTATAAGAAGCTATGCCCTAAAGGGGCCGAGACACCAAATTATGAGGCATAAAAATACGGTATGGGCTTCCTCTTTATATAAGGCACGATTAGGTCCGAAGCCATCCACTACAGCACCTTTTTCTCTCTGTTTTTGCTTCCACCTTTCCGATGACGCCATGGAGTAAGCTACCAGCCAAAATATAAGGAAACTAAGGCAACGTATTGAACACAACCAAGTCAGAACATAAATTACAGGATTTTTTTTGTCTCAACAAAATATCTTTGCGGGGGGTTTGAGTTAATTTATTTTCACAAAAGAAATGTCTTTACTGAAGTCAGAATTCATTCTAGCCACAACAGAATAGTACTACAGAAAAGTTGTAGTACCAAGGACAATCATTACAGATCTACGGAACATTATTACGCCAACGACAGAACTGCACCCTGTGTTGTAATTTTGACACGGTTCTATACTTTTTTGACCGGGTTGAAACTATAAATAGATACTTTAATTCAGCTCAGGAGATTCCTTAAAACCTTTTTTCTCATCGCCGAGACACATCGCTAGCGCGATAATCAATTGCGTATCAAACAAGAAAAAAAATAGCTGTGGTTTAGCTTGTGGTTAAAACTGCAGTTTCGCGAGAGCTATCTGCATGGCTACGCTTAGGAGCGGCTTGAAAGTGAAGACAGGTACATATTGCTTTAATGTATTGTTTCAGCTTTATTTATGCCATAGAGGAGACGTTTCACCACCAAAGCGCGACGAGGCGATAGCCTCTGTTGGGCTGTGGTCCTAAGCCACCTCTTTCTCTCTGTTTTTGTTTCCACCTTTGCCTCAGACCACACTTCTAAATATCACATCACCGACTCTCGAGGGGCTTCTCGGAACGTCGCCCAAGGGTGGACCACCCCCTTAACCTATATATTTCAAAATTGCTGTCGGCACACGGATCCCGCGTGCCGATATCTCGTCTGTGCTCCTAGCCACCAGGGTCAAGTAGGGAATGAGGCAGCTGACGCATCCGCCAGCGCGCTTTCTCTCCGGGCAGTTTCCTCGGGACTCGAATCGGCTGAGGACATCGATTCCAATTCGGTCTGAACACTCAAAGATATTGTAGTTTTTTATCAAACCTCGCATCGCAAATACCCTAACCCCTGCAAAGGGTTAGGAAAAGCGAACGAGAGGCTGCTCCTGCGCCTCTTCACTAACACAATGCTGTGCCCGGCAGTACTTAAACATTTTTACTCCCAATTCGCTGGACCGTGCCAGTACGGTGGGGAGGTGGCTGACACCTACCACATGGTATGGGCCTGCCAACAAAACCCAACCCTTCCCCCCAACGCTAACCCGTCCCGGGAGGACTGGGAGGCGACCCTGCTCGGCTGTTGCGACCTACAGGCCCAAAGGGCCTTAACGCGGCGTGCGCGGGCGGCGGCAACCGCCAATGGGATCCCTGACTAGGGTCTCCACCCAGTATTATAAGGCCGAAGCCCTTGAGGCTCCGCGTCAAACCTCCCAATATGAAATATACGTTTTCGCCACCACCATAGCGTAAGCTACTAGTCAACGTATAAAGCCCCGCTTTAGGCAAGCCGTATGAACATGCCTCCATGACCTAGGGATAACGTGAATGCAAACGTTTTGGCAGGCTGACTGTGATATCACCCTCCCATATGAAAGGAGAGACCCGAGTTGGCAGTTTCTGCCAAACGCCATGTCAGGAAGCCCTGTGTTAAGTTAGTCCTCGGCTATGTCAGCTTCTTTTCCTTTTCTTTCTTCTTCTTAACGGCTCAAGGTCATTGGAACCATGGCCAAAGTGCGACCAGGACGCAAGTCCGATCACGGCGATGAGACGAAAGGGCCTGCGTAGTTTAGCGTTTGCTATAATATATCAAAGGATGCTAATGATGTCACAAAACAGTGGCCCTGCGCACCATCAACCACACCGCCTTGCTCGAAGTCGACGGTCGGTGGGCTAACCGCCAGCAGCTGTCTGTAACGTACCAGCATCGGCACTATATAATAATAATAATTGGTTCACAGGAAGGGAATACGCACTATCTGTCACACTTTTTTCGGTGGGCACCTGAACCGCACATCAAGGGAAGGATTAAGGTATAGATTGAAGTGGAAAGGTGGAGCCGTTGTGGAACTCCACGGTGTAAGTTCGACCAAATGGGGATCCTTAAAGGGCGCTGACATCGCAAACCATACGGACGCCTCTTTATTTCGCTTCCATCGAAATGCAGCCAGCTGGAGTCGGGTTCGAGCCCGGGTATTCAGGCGCAGTAGTCAGGCATCTTAACACCAATTCATCGCGGTGGCGCATCGGAACCAGTGCGAAGCCGCCTCGTCCGCAACAACACTACGACCTGCGTAGCTCATTAATGTACTTCATTCGAATGATAAATAAGCAAACGAAATGTTTTTCATATTTTTACACGTCTACACTCAGCGTAGACACGGATTGAATTTTGAGCTGAATTAGGCCAGCCGCCCTCTCCCTCCACCCTTCGGCAGGTAGACTTAGGTAGCCCGCTGGGTTCATATGCGCGATGTCAGCGACTGTGCAAAAATAATTCGGAAATTTCAACGAATGCATATAATCATTGAGTGTAATTGTTTATAGTAATGATCTTAGATAGTCGATTAGTGCCATCCTTGGATACGGAAATAATGAGCGGAAAGCGGCACTGTGAGGTGGCGTGACAAGTCAGCTGATGAATGCTGCCGGCTCTCGGCAGCAGTCCTTGTCTCGTCTGTACTGCTTGCGAACCCATCACACCATTTTAACTACTAAAATAGGCTCCAAAACTACAGATAAATCAATTTAAAATTGACCCATCACCATCTTCAGCCGGAGTATACACACTGGATGGCGAAAGCCTCTCCCTTATGTCTCTACTCAACCCGGTCCTGTGCTAGCTGCATTAACTCGATCCCTATGAAATTGTTGACCTAACCCGCCCACCTAACCTTCCACCGTACCTTGCTACGCTTTCCTTGCTTTGGAATCAGATTTTGTTCTGCCGCTGTGGCAGCCCGGTACTCCAAGCAGGAGCACGGTGGGGCATACCGGGACGGCGGCCTTACGATAGAGACATGGACGCAGATGCCGACCGACGTTGAGAGCCTTTTTGTTCAGAGCGCGGCGCCTTAGACTCAGCGACGATAATACAGCGCCCCTGGTGCAAATAAGGTTTGGTTTCAAAACTAAAGCCACGATATAACATATTTTTTACCCTCACCGACCATCGGTTATCCTTTCTTCGCACTACATGCCCTGCCAATGCCCATTTATTCTTCTTCATTTTCACTAGAATGTTTGTTGACACATTCTGCACGGTTCCCATTTCAACGTTACACCTACAATTTCGCCCTTTCCATTGCTCTCTGTGTTGCCCTCAACTCAAGTAGCATCTTGTTAGTTAGCCTCGAGTATACCAATGAATTAAAAAAAATACGATTAGGACTGGGCGTGTTGGTTAGACATCGTAAATCAAAGAGCATAACGCACGAACAAAAGACGGGGACGACGACGATACAGGACAAGCGCTTAACCTGCCTCGTCGTCGTTCCCGTCTTGTTCCTGCGCTATGCTCTTTGAAAGCAGATACTCTGAGCGAGAAACACCGATCCTACGCTCTGTAAACAACCAGTCTATGAAGTGTATTTGAACAAGCTGGCGCTCGCTCGAATATTTACAGGCGTACTTCTTGCGGAGTTATTGCACTGCGTAAACAAGGAACATACAAATTGTTTTGTTTCATATGCAGGGTTTAACGTCCCAAAGCTACTCAGGCTATGAGAGCCGCCTAATAATATATATGGTGAGTAGTATCCTTATTTGCAAAACGTAGCAGGGCCCGACTCGCATATTTCCTGTCAAAGGATTCCAAGCGAAGTTGTTGCACACGCATCTCGTAAACATAAGCAACTCTCATGTGCTCTGTCAGGTTGAAGAGACTCGATCTATCACTGCGGCATTACATGGGAATCATGCTTTAGCTTGGTGAGTGTTGAATCCGGTGTTGTTAACTGAAGCGAACACGGTGGACCGTTTGTTAAAAATAAAGCAGAAATAAGCTAAGGCATATAACAATATTACAGCACTTGAAAGTCACAGGGCCCCGAGCATTTTCGTAGTGTGGCTGAGAGCAATTAAATTAAATTATTTAGCGCACAGATAATAATCGGAGAGCCTGTATCACGTGTCCCGGAGCAATACACAGCATTTGCAAAAAAGAATAAGGATTCAAAATATTTAGTGCCTCAAACAGTTTAAGGGAATGACGCGACAGCGCTAATGGTTCCCGTTGCGGGTTTCCATTCTAGATCCTCGTTGCGTATGTGCACTTTGCTGTTGTTCTAATTACTAATCTCTTAATTTTTTATCTGTTATCACAGATTATCTAACGCAATCTAACACATCAGTAATCTGCGATTTGCTGATGACATTGACTTGCTAAGCAACTCGGGGGATGAACTGCAAATAATGATTGATGACCTATACAGAAAAAGTAGAACGGTAGGCTTGAAAATCAATATGCAGAAGACTAAGGCAATGTCACGAAGTGTCGGACACGACTGAACGCCTGAACTGAACTGAAGGCAATGTTCAACAGCCTCGGGAAAGAACAGCAGTTTACATTAGGTAGCGAAATACTGGAAGTAGTAGGCGAATATGTCTACTTAGGACAGGTAGTAACCGCAGATCCGGACCATGAAAAGGAAATAACAAGAAGAATAAGATTGGGATGGAGCGCATTTGGCAAGCACTCGCAGATTATGACTAGCAGCTTACCGGTATCGCTCAAGAGGAAAGTATACAACAGTTGCATCTTGCCTGTACTCACCTATGGGGCTGAAACGTGGAGGCTAACCAAGATAGCTCTACTTAAGTTGAGGACAACCCAGAGGGCTATGGAACGAAAAATGGTAGGGGTAACATTAAGAGATAGAAAGCGTGCAGTGTGGGTCAGAGAAATAACTCAAGTTACCGACATTCTAGTGGAAATTAAGAAGAAGAAATGGACATGGGCAGGACATGTAGTGCGAAGAGAGGATAACCGATGATCGCTGAGGGTAACAAACTGGATTCCAAGGGAAGGAAAGCGTAGCAGGGGGCGGCAGAAAGTTAGGTGGGCAAATGAGATTAAGAAGTTCGCAGTGGTCAAGTGGATGCAGCTAGCACAGAACCGGGTGAAGTGGAGAAATATGGGAGAGGCCTTCGCCCTGCAGTGGGTATAATCAGGCTGATGATGATGATGATATAACACAAACTCCTTATCATACAATCTTAAAGTGCCACGTAATGTGAAACAGCACTCGACGTAGATATAAAGCCCCGGATTAGCCAAGCCGTACGTTCGGAACTGCGAGGCAAGGGTAGCATGTCAGATTTCGAGATCTGAGGGTCCCTGGGACATCAACTCCCATGGCACCCTCCCATCTCAAGGAACTACCAGAGTCATCTCGGCCAGACTATGTGGTCTCGTGACTTTGGGCAACCCATCATCAGTCACTGCACGGCCATGGCAGCTACCACCAGCTAGCTGCGTGTTACACGCCGGTGATTTGTTGCTTAAAACGTGAAAATAAAATTTCTTGAGTAGGGGACCTTTACCGCTGTCACATTATTATGGCCACTGCTGAAAAGTTAACGACTGCCGCCACCTCAGTGCGGTGGCCATAGCAACATTAATTTCGTGAATATCTTCTAATCAACCGGTGACAGACGTTACCATGCGTGAACACAGTGTTTGTAGCCTGATACGACCATGAACCATAGCACTGAAGCTGCTCATCTGACAGGAGGAAATGAAAAAGGCGTAGCGAAATGGTGCACGAAGTCCTGCCTGCCATGTCACTGTTGCCAGGGAGTGGTCTTGCTTCGACTGTAGGTGTTTTATAGGTCACTACTGCAAATAGTTTTGAATGGGGGAGGCTCAACAAGCACAGCACCCAACCTGGATAAAACGCGTATTCAGAATATTTTCATGACTCGTGGTCCTTTGAAGAAAAGGATCGTACTTCGGCTTTCTGTGATTGCTTGAAATGCTCATATTCATCATTGCACTCAAATCACTATCGGCTTTACGTGGGCTTAAAACATCCTACGATCGCGGCAGAATAAAGATGTTTAGCGCTAGAGTATATGAAGAGCACCTCTGAGGGCTACGTACACGCATATACTATGGTTCAAAGAAAAAAATGAGCGATGATATTTTTTCGCGTTCACAATTTCAGGCGAAGGTATATTTTAAAGTGGTAATAGCGTTCAAAAGCGGTATACTCTGCTGGGTGTGGATACGAGAGAGTGACAGTTTCGCATAAACAGCTTTTCCTGCGCGTAGCTCCTATTGCGGTTTTCAAGGGCTAAAAGTTACCGCTGCAGATCAGTGCATGTTAGACGCTATTGCCTACTGCCACTAACCAAAGTAAAGAAAATTATGTGTCCATAATTTACAATGATCTTCAAGTGTCTTTTGAATTTATTGTCATTAGTGATATAAGTATACGGCAGCTGCTTCCCCCATTGAATGGACTCTGCCACATACATGAGTGGGTTTTGCAAGCTAAATTTCTCAAGACAGCTATAGTGGCTCGCCAACTTTACTTGCGTCTTTCGGCTTCGCATATCAGCTTAAAGAAAGAAAGCTACTTTCTAGGTTATGATAAAGGCAACAATTTCTGTCCTCGCCGCCCATGTTTCTGCCACGATGTTTTGTTCCGAAGTATTTCAATAACCCACACTTTGCTACAATTTTTAACACACACAGTGCAACAGGTCAAAATATCAAGCTCTTGGGCGAGCTGTCGGTTTTTCGCATCGATGTGCGTTGAGTAAAATAAACCGTGTGATCCTGTGCTGGCTAGCGAGCTTTCTGGAGCAAGAAAAACTTACTCCCGCCTGAAGGTGCACACATAGGGAGGACGCAGTCATTGCCTATAAGAGAAGGATAGGAGATTATTTTGGTGTTCATCAACCGTGAAATACAATATTAATTTTGGTAGTTATCATGAGGAAGAAGAAAACCCATGTGCTGCTTTTGTGATCCGGACCAACGACCTCTACATTGGTGCCTTATCTACCAGACAAGGGTTACGCTAATAAACCTTCTATTTAGATATTTATGCTGTAAGTAACATACTGCTGGTAATATGCACCAGCGTCAAAGTCGTCCACAGTGGCATGCGCCTGTTTATGCTTCTTCATCGGCACCAATGAACGATTATGGTGTTACTTCAGACAGGTCAATACTAAAATTCACTCCGTGCTTCTTTGCTCTCAGCGACTGTCGTCAATTTCTATATATAATTATTTTTTAATTATCCCGGTGAGGACCCGGCAGCCTTGCTGCCATAGGTAGAGCAAGAAGACTTTGTACAGCTGTTATCCTCGCCGTTAAACTACCCCTGTTAAACTACCACGGCTACCCCTGTTTATGAGGATGGCGCAGGCAAACATTCTCAGGTACACGCAGCAGAAACACCTAACTTAAAACCTATGTACAAGATTGCACAGCCGTCGCCGTACCTCTGCCCAATGGGGGCGAAACTCGGAGGACACGGAAACAAATTTCATCGGCGCAATGTGGTCATGTGTTCTTAACACTTTGTAATGAATTATCTATTATAACATTGTTGATCCATGTTCATCGACACAAAAAAAATGTCCCCTATGTTTTCCTTTCTGTCAGTGGCTGTTGGCTCCCTTTTGTGGGCATCTCATAACGAGTTCCGCAATTACCGAATGTTTGATGTTGATCAGCACAAAGAGTGAGTGCGCAAACGTCGAACGCAGAGACTCTGCGACTAGAGATAAAAATAAGAAAATAACTTCTGGACTTGTTCGTGCGAAATCAGTGGTTTCTTCAAGAGGCAAACCAATTATTTTGGAGAATAAACCAGAGTATATTACTTCGAGTAACGACGGCTTCAGAGACAGTCCTACGTGCAGTAGTCATAAAATCAATTTTCCTTCATTTACGTCAGACAAGCCGAAACAAATCGAGCCGTTAGTCAAGTTGTGGCTTGTCTTGCCGCCGTCACGTCAGCACAGCCTTTAGAAAAAATACATTTTTCATTCTGAGCTTTGACTAGCGTGATTATTGTGCACGCAAGAAAGTTAAAAAGAAAGGCAAAAAAAAAAGTGTCATTTCTCGTTAAGTTCTGGGTAAGTGCCACTTTCGTATTTCCAGGGCTAGCTGAACGTTTGCTTTCATCAAGCAATTCGTCATCACGTACGTAAGAGACCTTATTTCTGTGTCGTATATAAGAACGAACTTTTGGGCCGCTCACACTCAGGTTGCCGGTTTAAGGAAAAGAAGTGTGAGGTAGGTAAGTACCGAGATTGTGAATAATTGTTTTCACTTGAGTGGTCGATGGATATTGCATATATTAACTCATCAGATTGTTCGCTCAGTTAATAAGGCCGTTGTTTGCAATCTGAGCACAAATAATTGAAACCAAGAAGAAAAGAAAAAAAAGCCTTTATTGAGACCCCATTTTAAGTAATTGGTCAGAAAATTATCGTGTTCTGTTCGGGTGTCCTCCACAGACCAAGATGTCGGCATCGGCTGCAATCCCGCGCGCCCGCTCGCTCAGCCAATGCTGGTCTTGCATTGGCTGACCACCATTGCTGGGCTTGCATTGGTGTTCAGCTAGACAAAGCTGCAAACAAGAAATGGCTGTTAGGCGTGGATATTAGATATATTTAGGGTTGTTCGTTTTTGGGTAAAACCCGATTTTACCCGGTCGTTGCACCCTGAACATCATCCTAAAAACAGTCGGGTAAAGGCGATTTTTTTCTGGTTCCTGGAACACCTGTGCCCACGGAGCATATTGAAAGGTCGTTGAAAGCACCAAAGCTTTGCGCGCGCGAGAAAGAGAAAGCACTTTATTTTACACTCGTCAGAGAGTATGGATGATCGGGTGAGACTTAGCTCCCGCTTTCACCGTCTATCTGCACCCTAGACGCCGGCCGGAATCAATTGGCTCCGGCCAATCAACTGAACCGCTGCCAATCATGAGGTTGTCATGTGTGATAGTTTATGCCGAAAACAATTTTAGTCTGAATGTGGTGGCGAAAGAACGTTTTTTTTTTTTTAATTTCAGATGTCCGTGTTGTGGTAAGAGAAAGTTAGTAGCGTACATTGTTGTCGATTATGAATTATTCAGAGCTACCTATGCTGAGCGCAATAGACACGCTAATGTGCTAAAACGTGCCGCAGTACTAAAAGGTCAGAGAGGCATCTATTACGAACAGTTGCTGCAAAGCAGTAGATTCAAAGCAAAAACATCTGGCCAGAACTTCCGTGCTACTGCCTTGTTTCTTTGTGTGTGTGCGTGTGTGTGTGTGTGTGTGTGTGTGTGTGTGTGTGTGTGTGTGTGTGTGTGTGTGTGTGTGTGTGTGTGTGTGTGTGTGTGTGTGTGTGTGTGTGTGTGTGTGTGTGTGTGTGTGTGTGTGTGTGTGTGTGTGTGTGTGTGTGTGTGTGTGTGTGTGTGTGTGTGTGTGTGTGTGTGTGTGTGTGTGTGTGTGTGTGTGTGTGTGTGTGTGTGTGTGTGTGTGTGTGTGTGTGTGTGTGTGTGTGTGTGTGTGTGTGTGTGTGTGTGTGTGTGTGTGTGTGTGTGTGTGTGTGTGTGTGTGTGTGTGTGTGTGTGTGTGTGTGTGTGTGTGTGTGTGTGTGTGTGTGTGTGTGTGTGTGTGTGTGTGTGTGTGTGTGCGCGCGCGCGCGCGCGCGCGCGTGTGTGTCTAGTTTGAGGCACCTGTATTTCGCATTAAAACAGGGCTAGTTACAGTTGGGTAGGTTCGTACTTGCTGGAGTCTATTTCTTAGCGGTAAAAAACAGACGGACACAAAGAACGCGGCACACAAGGAACCCCCTAGCGGATGTTCCTTGTAAGTCGTGTTCTTTGTGTTCATGTTTTTTTTTTTTTTTTTTACCGCTAACAAAAGGATTCCAGCAATGCGTTTTGCGTTATACCCGGTATGATTTATCTTTACAAGTTGGAAAGATTGCTGCATTTGATGGACCATGATTTCTATTTCAAATTGTATAAAAAAAAAACATTTCTGCCCGTTTCTTGCACTTCACAGGCTGCACTACAAAGAAAACCGCCAAAATGGGGCTGCCGATCCTGGGGCGGGCTCTTTTCTTTGCCATATCCACCAGTATGGGAATATGGATGCAAGCATACGTGAAAACGAATATTTTCTTCCACGGAAGATCTATACTCATTCCAAAAAACCGGACAGTACCGTACGAATTCTACAGTGAGGACTACGGACAACACAAATACGTGAACGTGTCTGTAAGTTACTGACTCCGATGAGTACTATCAACTGGACAAACCGTCGACAGTTCTTCCCTGTTCCGCACTCTTAATTCTTTTTGAGGACTCGGCACACACTCAAAGGCGCATAACCATCGGCGGTATTTCTTTTTTCTGCCATTGAAAAAGTACTTGCATATGTTGAATGGTTTCCATCAGAAAAATGACGGATGGTTTAAATATAGTTTTGTACACTGAACGGCACACGGCGTCATAAATACTGTTAGCACATGACACGAACGTCCGAAATGTACGCTTGTTTAATCCCAGTTTCGTATTTTGTGAGAAGTGCTCTCTAAAGAAATCTAAAGGATAAGTAATTTGTATATGTCTATTGCATGCTACGCTGAGTAGAGGACGCATCAGCGAGAGAATAACGACAACTTTTAAAGTTTTGCAGATACCTCCGCATGAAGGAAATTTTGTCTGCTTTACTAAAGGGACAGATGTCGTCTCATAAGGAACCAACAGAGTCTGTATTAGGAGGACATCCTGTGGAACGAAAACTCAGTAGTAGTCACTTATATTCGAAACAGCCCAGAAACCTCGGTAGTAGTTACTTATATTCGAGACAATCTAACACTGTAGGGAAATGAAAAAAAGATATGCTGGCGCGAGACCAAGTTCGAAGCGTAACAGAGACCAGTTACATGAAGTGGAGCATGATACTTTCCGTGACTGTTCAGCAGCACACATGTCAGCCGTAATTGCCGCTAAAAGCTTCCAGGATCATTATGCAGGTGTTTATATTCAAAGACAGCCGGGCCTGTGGACTCCGTCTGCAAAGAGATAGTAAAAAAAACAACAAATAATTTTATATTTTTTGTTCGTTTGTCTATTTGTATAACTGCGGACGGCCTTTTAATAGCCATATAAAGAGTGAGGAAAAGATATGCAAGAATTAAAGTAACAATAGGGGGCAATAAGGCAAGATGATAGATTTCATTTTACAACATCAAGAGAATAAATAAGGTGGAAACGCATCCGAATAACCCAAAGACAGTCAAACGAAAGCAGCCAAAGCTAAGGACATCCACTGCACACTAAACACAAGACCACAATCTATGCGAACAGCGGGAAAGATACCTATTATGAGGAGTCCCTTAGTGTACGCGGGCGCTCGTTAAGCTCGGGTATTGTGGGTGAAAGAAAAATGAAAAGCTTTAACCCTTACTTGGGATCGAAGCGGTACTCCTATGTTTACTTAAGGTGTTGCTGATGTAGAGCTGTTTTTTATGTGAGTGCGAAATGTCAGGTGTGATTTGCTGCTTTGAAGATATTTTTTAGCTCGTGATTTTTGCAAGGAGTTTCTAAAGGGGATATTCCAGATCGACTTTGGAGATAAGCTATGCTGGCCAGCCTCAACAATGCGTTAGAAACAAACCGGAGTAGTTTTATTTGGAAGCTTTCAAGCCCCTTTATTTTTTGTGCCCGGGTGCAGGTCAAAGACATTTTCATTATAATCAAGCGATGCTTGTACAAGCGATGTGTGTGCTATCAAGTTGTTATTGCCTATGGAATCCTGTATGGCATACATTCACAACCACCGCTTTTTAGTGCTGCCGAGACAATGATTTGTTTACGTGTCAACATCCACACATGCTTGATAGCAACGTTGAGTGCGTGACCTTGGCGTCTATATGCTCCGATCGCCGCTTTCGGCTGACTCCAACATCCAACTGCATAGAGTGTTTAGGGTTGGCGGTGATAGATTTGCTCGTAGCCCCATTGGCACCATCTTTACCATCGGCCAATGATGAGCGACGCTCATGTTCACCGAGGCCACGCTTTCGAGAATTCGGGTTAAGCATGCCAACGCCGGTACACGGCAGCGGAGGTTCGATGTCAGCTTATACTGAGGTATTTATTCTGATAAAATAATTTATAAAAAGTTGTTATTTAAACTATGTACTGCAGTGCTTCCATTTTTTTTTTGTTACAGGCATTATGCTGCATTTGAAGCAGTTTTATGAATTGGTAAAAAGAACCGGTTTAAAACGGACTGTAAATACCCGCTTAAGTGCGATGAATAATTAGCATATATAACGTTTAGGTATAGGTATTATGCTATATAACACACTTGTTGGGGATGATCCGGAGGCGTTCTCGTAAACTGAGCATGCGTACTTCAACTGTATACTGAAGGGAAGCGACCCAATAACCTATTTTTCGAGGATTTCTTAAGGAAGAGGTGCTGCTGAAGAGTTGTAATCAGCTATCTGAGCAAAGTGGGGAAATTGTCAAAGGCAGGCATTGTGCAACTACACATTTGCGACATTATATAAAAGCTCATCAAAGATAAAAAATGAAGCCTCGATGTGATGCGGTACCTGCTGGACTGAAGGTTTTGTTTCTCGCTCGAACTTGCTTCGTCACAGCTGATACACCTTTGCCGACCTCACTGCTGACTTTTTAGAATAAAAAAAGCTAGCTCTTTAGAAGTTAAACAACTTGCTCCGTCAAACAAATTGTTAGCCGGGAAATCTCTCTGCATTTGTTCACGAGCAGCATCTCGCCTTATTTATAAAACGGCACCACTTTTTACCATCTTTACCGCTCTTCACCATTTGACCTCGATAATAGTTTCACGCGACTTTTCTATTGAATGTAATCGCTTGTCTGATCCAGTGATACCGTTTTAATTTTTATCCATGACGGAAGTTACTTAATACACAGTTAAGCACATACCCCACATTTGAAGCGGCCATAGCTGCTAGGCCATCAATGCAATTTACGTCGCTCTGAATCTGCAGAAATTGAACAATCCTTTAACCTCCGGCATTAGTACAACAGCGAAACGCTTTCCAGCTTCTACAAAACTGGACGCGTGGCCAGACCTCAGCTTTGGACGAACAGTGAAAACAGCAACCCTCACATCTCTATATAGCTTACAGCTCCTGCACAGCCGCAGAAAGTTGAATGCGTGGCTCTGGATTTGACTGGCGAATTATACAGAGGCCTCTGGGATTTCGACGACAGGTGGATGCTGAGTGACCGTGTGTGGAAAACATTATGTGCCACATGCAATTGTGATTTTTAGGGACCATCTCCAGCTCTGCTTACAATGTTTCCGCGTCAGAAACGTAAATGGCTTCGCCTTGTTATCAGCATGACAGAGATTTGGTGGAGTGCTTTCATAGACGCTTAATAACGAAAAGATTTCAAATAATCAAGAGCATTACCAAAACTTGTGATTTGTTTAGTTCACAGGAAAAAGTTTCTATGTAAACAGCAGAAAACATGTCGATAGGCTTTCGAAGGAATAGCTTGAGAGCTAGAAGCAGTTTACGGACAGCGCACAGCTCAAGTGAATGATGTCATGGCTTCAACCAACTATCAGCTATTTTAAAAGGGGTAATTTAAAGAATTTTTTATTCTTTTTTTTTTTACTGAAGGCAATGGCTACTGTAGGTATAACCGTTTCCATCGCTAGCATGTTAAAGACGCTTAGGCAGCCTAATATGTAGAGATGCACTCATCATTCCTGCTTGCCACATGAATCGGATTCGGTTCGTCAAAGTAACACAGTTGTTTGTCGGATCTTCATACGAATGCCGTCACCTGACGGAACGTGTTTAGTTAACTAATATATTGAGGGAGTAAATATTATTCGAATAACAAGCCTGCGAAGATTTTGCGCATTTAAAGGTAAGCGATAAATTAAACTTCTAGTCATTACCAAGCACCGAGAACAGTGCGATGGTGTTTAGTAACGAAATGGAGTATATTAAATGGAGTGCTTGATTGAGCTGAAGTTGATGAAGAGGCAGCGAAAGATAATAGTCATCCTAAGCAGCTGGTGCGTCTATAGTGCGAGCTCGAAGGCTATGATCGTTAAATGCATTAGAAAACATACGTCACACTATATAATCAGTGAATCATAGTGACCCATTAGGTGCTGTGAATTCTTAGCTTCGCACAAAATGAGAAGGAAGCAGGTTTTCTGGATAACGTGTGCAGCACTGCCTATTCCATTTGACCAGAACGTTGTTGAAGTTAATTTGCACTTACTGAAGCAGTCATCTGCATTTGCTTCAGTATTTGGTTGTCGCTGTTCACACAACACCGCAACAGAAAAGTGGGATAAGGTTTACGGAAGTTTAAAGAATTAGTTCCCCAAGCAGAAATAGCATTCTGATAAATGATTTTACATACACCGTGTTTTCTCAGCTTCGATAGGAAATCGTTGTCGGAAGCAATATTATTTCACTGAGCACTAATTTTGACGTTGCAATTTGTTAAATATAAATGACGTAGTTTGTTTCCTCTGCACTGCAGAGCAGGCAGCTAAGCTTGTATAAGCCGCAAGAGGTTTACACGTTGTTGAACGGTCAATAGTGCTCGGTTTCAGAGTTCAACTGACAACTAAACCCACTGCGTACTTGTTCGGCGGGACGTCATACTTAAAAAGCCGTGTCCGAGCAAAGTCTGGCTTCAAAAAGTCATCAGTGGAACGTTCATATTTTTGATCTAAATGTCTTCTCAGTCATGCTGGCTTTACATTTTCCCATCACATTTTTCCTTTTCTACCTGAAGCTATGTGTACTGCGTTCAAAAGTGTCAACTACGAAGCCAGAAATTTGTTGCTCCACCTACGATTGCCAAAAAAGTGACCGGTGCTGTCTTTTTGATTAGTATTCAAGATGAATATTAAAAAAACATTGTTTTATCTCAATGTTTTCTTCTCTCTAGAATATTACTTTCCATTATGTTACGAAAGGCTGCGAAAACGAGCAACGTACTATGCTGCTCCTACTGCACGGCTTCCTGGACTTCTGGTTCATCTGGAATAGGCAGATACCAGAGCTCAGCAAAGAATTCTGGTAGGTGCAAAATATTACTTTTTTACTGTTCGTAGAGGTTTTTCGATTTCATTATCGTTAAAATGAAGCTTACAAATAATGCGCATAAGATGCTTGTGCTCTTACGGTAACTCAAGAATTAGCTTGCTTGAAGTGCTAGCGGTTTTAGTAAAATACACAGGCAGCATATTAAGCGGTAAGCACGATTTGTAGAAAGAATCTCTGGTATAGTGGTATCCCGCCTAAAGCAAGGCAGAAGTTCTGGCCTGGCACTTCGGTGCATCTAACTAAATATACGTAATGCCAGGGCCGTATTAGAGGACGTGCAGAGCTGAACCGGACCTTTTCCCGATGATTTATGGCTAGATAGTGGGGCTATAGCAGCACCCTCACAATATCCAGATGTGCAACTAGTTTAGAGAAAAACACAGGTCAAAAGTTAAAAATTACTAGCAGTAAAGACTGAAGCTAGCTTTCAGCTTCAATCCTTACTGGTAAATATAAAATGAGTGCCGAATAAGCCGATGATGATGTTGAAAACGTTTATTGATTGCATCAAAGACTTTGGGTAAAGGAAGGCTGATCGAATTCCTAGTCCGGGTCACTGTTGATAAAAGTCGCCGTTCGTGCTCTTTCGACGATAGTTCCTTATTTCTGTAGGTCCGAGCCGGACAGGGCCGCCTCTAAACGTTCCCATGTTGGGTGATTTATTATCTCAATACTGTTATTTTGCTCGAAAGCCCATATGGTATAACGTTGCCTTCTGGCCACAACATTTGCACTGAGCTGAAAAGGACTCGGGCTAAATGGCATATGTACCGTTGCTGGATTATTAAATGAAATGGTTTCTAGCCTTTGAAGGTGACTCTCTTCTGATTTACAAATACCCTTAGTGGGCCTCGGTAGTATCTGCCTTTCAAGGCAAAAAGGCTATAGTATATTTGGATATGTTGTTAATGGAGAGGAGGTGCCTAAATCGGGAAGGGAGGATGTAGATGGAACCCGGAGAAGAAAAGCTCGGGCCGAAGCGTGTGCAGGCTCATTTCCTTCAAATCTTTGGTGACCTGAAAACGAGATGTAAACATAACTTCTAGCTGTTACGAGATCCAAAGTAGCTGTCGAAACCGAAGCTAACTATCGTTTCGTTTCCCTGGCCGCGCACGAAAGCGCGCGTGGCGACAAGACTCAGAGGTGCATGAACAGGAGCTCGAGTGTGAGCTCTTTCATGGCCGAACCGTTCATTGACGTCAGCTGCCTGCTCGTTAAATCGTTTTTCTGATCATTCAAAGCAGAACAACGCATAATATTTAACTTGCGCCATTTTTATACCTGGTACTGCGTTTATATTGCGCTCTTACGTCCTATCGAAATACAATACTAACCTGCCCACTTTGGTGTGTTGCTACAGGTTATAGCAACATCGTGCATGACACTCTTTCACAATCCCTGGCTTTTTATGACCTTATGTCTGGATTCTGAGCATTTGCTGTGAAATACCAGGCTCATTGCATTTGCGGCCTTTACGCAGTGTTGTGGCTCCTGATCTGCGTGGCTACGGTAATACCACGAAGCCCACTGATACTGCTGAATACCTTATGCCGAAGCTGATTGAGGACGTGAAAGGACTGATTGAAGAATTAAGTGAGTATTCGTCACAAAAAAACATCTAGGAGATTGATTGAATAGAAATTTGAGCTGTGCTTAAGATTTGCCCAATGTAAACCACGGTAAAATAGTATCAATTCAAGGTAGTACTCCCACGCTGCATGTGCGAGATCAACATGCGAAAAGTTCGGGATTTAGTGAACTATGGATCCAAGAACTATGTATCCAAGATAGGAATATGTGCTAATAGCAATGAACTAATGTCAGGCCATGCTGCAACAACCTATGTGTATACAATATGAACGTTTTGGCGCCAAACGTCTTACGCAGCGCTCCTGGACTCAGAATTCGAAAACCGATATTATCACAGGGCCCACTTGCACCGCTGGCTGAGAATGGACTTCAATTTTCCGTAGCGGATTCGTAGTCCATGTTAGCGACTGGCGTAAGGGACAGATGGTGGCCACGGTAAAGAACGCAAATGCTATATATATACATATTCAAGCCTTGGGCGCCTCGTGGAAACATGTCATATCTGCTTTTACCAGGTGCACTTGCAATCAAACTTTATCAGAGGAAGTTTCGCTACACCAAAAAAACTGCAGCGCTTTACGAAAAAGATGGATTATTTCACGCATTCTACCCTTTAGCGAGAGGCATCTGCTAACATGAAATCTCGTATGTATTCTTGTACTCTCTGTCCAATTAAGTCCCTTAATTTTTCGCTCCACGTCGTGCTCAATATTTAACTAATAGGAGGAATCCGGCTGTGCAAAAGTAGCAGCTGACAGTGTGTAAATAAAGGTGTGATATAATTTTCCACCAAATACACCATCATGTCATCGCGACTGTATTGTTCAATGAAAACATGCGCGCCGACTTGCAAGCATTTCGAAAGTACTGTTTAAATTATTAGGCGTAAATAAAATCCCCCAAAGCAGGTTTCACTCCTGCACATTGTGTCCGAAACACATGGCATCTAATAAATAATCGAAACATTGAAGCCTTTGTGAACGAACAATTGGAACAAGTTAAAGATGCTACCTTCAAATTTCCCGGGATACTGAAAAAAATTGGGGAGGCTCATTACGTTAAACGTAGTTATCCAAGCGTAAGGTCTGTTAAGCACGGATGCACATCAGCTTGACACCTGCGACGAAGCGCTGCCGCACTCGAACCAGCACGCACCTGAACTATGGCGAGGCTTAGCAACCCACCACCGGCGAAGTAGTTAAGTGCCCTCCCAGCCACGTGGTATCACAGCGGAGAGCTCTCGTGTCCATGATCTGGATGATCACTCAGTGACCCAGGATAATAAGTGAATGAGGAAGACGAAGAAACGGGTAGTGGTGAGGTGAGAAGCGATCGCGCCAGGCATGGTCCGGCGGCTCATGGTCAAAGGTGCAAGGAAATGACCTTGGAATTTGAAAAGGGGTCCTATGCTTTAAAAATCACGGGCGGATATAACGAAGCCGGATTCGTTTTCGCGCTGCCCACAATCTATTCACGACGTACAAAAACTTGTTTTAGGGACGTCGTTGGGCGTGTCACATATACAAGAAAAAGCCTTCGTCTTTATGAATTAGTCATAAAAGGTAGATTGCCCGGCCTTTGAGGCAACGGTTGAGATATGTAGATGTTGGTTATTCGACGTGCCTGTGCAACCCTCTGTGTCAGAAGTGTATTGTCTTCTAAGTTCATTAAATGCCAAGGTTTATCTTGACTTTGCCACCGAATTGTGGTTTCTGCAAAAGGTATTCAATCAAGCCAATCCCAGTAAAGCAGCGAAGGCGAGTAGATGGAGAGCTGCGTAAGAGCTCCACCATGCGCAAAACGACTATGCGAAACATTTGAGGAGGAAGAGTAATGCGTACCTGTGCTTTTCATTGAGGCAATAATTCCAGATGATTTATTGCTAGGCTGATTGAAACAAATACATTACGTGCTACTTTAGCCACACGTTAGTGAGAGTCGTTAACGGAATGATGTTTATCAGAACAATTACAATACCCAGGACGCCTGTCCTTGCCTTTGAAATTGAGTTCATGGACACCGCTGTCGTGTTTTAATCCTGAGACGAGAGCGCAGAATATAGTGATGATTCTTTATACACACTGAACGTTAAAAGTACCGTCAGTCATGTAATAAATGGCATTGTGTATGCTTACTTCACACAAAAACATTCACACGTGTCTGTTTTCACTTCTGACATTTTGCAACCCTAAATGCCTGTTTAGCAGTTATTGTTGCCACTGTCGTTGTTCCAAGTCAAACAGTCGTTTTCATGCTCTGCTTTATGTTATTGTCCCAATTCTAACGGAGGCTTCTCTAATTCACCACGGGTTAAGGAAATAATAATGACTATAAACGCACGCAGAATAAACAAATGGAAAAGATGTATAATTTCTAAGAAAGCGACAGGCGGGCGCGGATATTTTGTCGAAGGCTCCGAAAGGCATAAATTCGAGTTTCACATTCTAGATCCTGGTCAGAAGAGGAAGGTTGTCCTAGTCGGGCACGACTGGGGAGGCATGATCAGCCTATGCTTCGCTACCCTGCATGAGACTTTGATCGACAAGATGGTTATCATAAATGGAATGCACCCCAAAGCATTCCTGAAACAACTCTTTAGGAGCCCAACGCAAATGAGAATGTCCTGGTGAGTTCGACTTTTTTTTATGACTAGTGTGGACCAACCTATGTATATTCGTACTTACCGGCTTTTCTCCTCCGTATTGTCTTGTGTATGCACTTATTTATGCCACGATAGGGAATGGAAAACAAAACGAGAAATGCTTCCGTGGTTTTCGGGGATTTCATTGCAGTGAAGATTAGCGACGCGAGCCCAATAGAATATTGATGCTTAGGATAATATAACGAACGGTATCATGCAGCACATAGGAGATTACAAAAGGGAAATGAAGCGGCGCCAAGGATCTTGAATTTTTAAAAAGTGTAGCATATCTGCCCTCAGTTTTTTCTAAGACAGTTGTAGAATGGCAAAGTAGAGTAAATAGAATTGTAGCCTAAAAAGTGTTCCATAAATGCACTACTCCTGCTGCGGCTACTACCATCCCTAGCCGATGCTGTGTAATGTGCAAGGTGATTCGCTTGTGTGAGAGATTTATTCTTGCTCTGCATGACCTACAGATACATAAAATATGTTTCTAAGAACGCAGCAACGCTCTAATATATGATACACTGAATGTAAGCATGTTCATTGCGACGCGTATAACCTAACAACTGCGAGACGTTTAAAGCTCTATGTGGAGAGCTTTAAACATTTCGCTATTTTTCCGCGCTAGAGTCAATCGTTTGTTACCACTCTTCTGGTTAGTGTATTTGTCAACATGTTTCCAGACCATCCTTTCGGTGCAGTCCCATCCTAAAAAGTATCAATTCACTTGTTGCTGAGACCTTTACCACGCAAAAAAATGAGGCTTTTAAAATAGCGAAATTGGCGCGTCGGAACATGACTATGCACTGAAGTGAATGTAAGTACTGTCCGCTGTTAAATGATACATTCGGCCACATGGCCGCAGCACTCTGCTGAGCGCCCGCTTCAATAACCGTCGAGAATTGTAAACACGAGGTACATGCGTAGTGAGTGTGAAAGGTGGAGTCAGCTTTGCGACATCTGCGGCGGCGCTCATCCGGGCTTGCCTTGTAGAGGTGGAATATCTAAATGAGAAGGAATAACTGAAATTATAAACTTCATTTTATTCGCTAACATATAGAAGGCGAGTATTATTCAACATAGAGTGTTGTCATTGTTGATTTTTTTATGCAATTTTAACCATGATACAAATGTGATGGTGGACACATCTACTTCTAGTCCACTTTTTGCGCTGAAACTACGACATTGTCCTGGTGCTGCAGTGGGACCATCATCATCAAGGCTAAGCAATCATTTAAGACATTATCATGACGTTGTGGTTTATTGCACTGCGGTAGCACTCGGCCAGCACTTTTCTTAATGTGACAGCATTTATTGCCTCATGCTTCGTCTGACCAGAAATCATCCTTTGCACCGGTCACTCCCTCAGAAATCGATAATAATGTAATCAGTCACTCATAAGCGATTATGGTAAATATTTATTTATACATAGTCACAGTCATGGTTAGTCATAACCAAAGTTATTCATTGTTATGGTTATTGGTCATGATTAGTCAAAATGTATATAAGGCTATTACCACAATTGAATAACTCTTACTGTAATATAACTAAAATGAGTATGACTGAGTAGCTATGACAAAAATTGTGAGAAAACAATGCCATGAGTGTTAGAATCATTACCACGATAGAATAACCCTTACTGTGATATAACTAAAATGAGTATGACTGAGTAACCATGACTAGGATTGTGAGAAAACCATGTCATGAGTATGACAACCATGGCTATCAGAAACTAAGATTACACATTTGCTTGGTCTCTCTACTACTGCAACTATTGGTGACTAACCATTACTATGGTTTTGAATAATCATGACATGATTAAGAATACGATTATTAGTAACCGTAAATTTGAGTTTTAATGGACATGGCTATGGCAATGGTTAATCATCAGTCTTGGTTAGTCGTAAGTATGTTTGGGTTCGGTTCCAACCATTGGCACGTTGTTTTTCCTTCTACTTTGTGTTTATTTATTTTTCCCTTAAACACATTACATTACTAATTTATGTGATTATCAAGTAAAAATAAAAAAGACAAAGCACAATTTCCAATGCTTTCCTTGGCCTCGCCGACTGTTGGCTTCTTTCTTTCATGTATTATAACGAGCACCCTCATTTACCCTTCATATATCTGCTTGCATGTTTAGTCATAATCATAATCATAATTATAGTCATGATCAGTCATAGTTATAGTTATTCATATTGATATTCATAGTAATTAGTTATTGATGTTGCCACGAGCCTAGCATACCGCGGCCTCGGCGCTTTGCACAACGACCACGAAGTTATTATTGGCGCGTGAGGAGCACTCGAGTTAGATCATGTTTGAAAATAAAAAAGTGCGTTTCTTTTTGTGTCTGCCTGCCCATTCCTGCACGTCTGCATGATCCCTAATTAAAAAGACTAGCGCATGTAACAAGGATATAGACTCAGAAGAAGACAGGACGAACCCTTCTTGTATGTCTGTGTCCTAGTTACATGCGCTAGTCATTTCGATTAATGATGACACTAGCCAAGCTTTCTGCTGAGATTGCATGACCCTACGCCTACTCTCGCGCCTGCAGCTTCTTGAGTCGTGAGACTAGTTGAGATGCGATCAATACTTTCTTCTGAGTCGGACAACGCGACCCCCTGCCTTTAGGGACCGCCCAGTACATCGTGCAAGGCTTACGTTTCGAGACTTGTCAACCTAGGCGTTTCCTTTTGCGGTAATGCCGCTGAAGACCAGCCCAAGAAGCGCTCTTGTTTATTCTTCGAACATGATCCAGCCGTATCGCTCCTCACGCGCCAATAACCGCGCTGTCTTCACGAACAGTAAGCATTGTCTTGGCGCCAAAAAGAGTTGCGTAGAAGTACAAAAAAACAAACAGAAAAATAGCTACACATTCACTAAACAAAGAAGCACTACACTATCAGGGCCAGATGGGAAACGAAGAAATGCGAGGCGAACAGAGCGTCGGTGATGAAGTCAATAAAAAATTAGGGCTTCATCCTCACTATGTGCAACATTTCAGGCCGCTGAAGCCGATGAACGACTGTCAGAGTTCCGTGAGGAAGTACTTCGTAGTTGACATTGGCGACGCGGTGGAGAAGTTTCCACGACCGCAAATAGCAGTGTAGGAGCCATCCGTAGAGGCCATTGCGGCGCACAGGGTCTCACACTAGCACCTGGTCGCCCGGTTCGTAGTTCACAGTCCTGTGGCTACGTTTGTAACATCGGGCATCGGCAGCTCATTAATATTTCATGTGCAAACGGGCTAGCGGACATGCTTGCCCTGCTTGTTTCACAAATTGGCCAGTGTCTGGTGTGATCTCATTATCGTCGCTTGGTAGTATGGCGCTTAGCATCACAAGTACCTCCATCCGATACACAACACGGAACGGGCCAGTCGGGTTGTTTCCCTTCTCGCGGTATTATACGCGAATGTGATGTAAAGCGGGATTTCAACCCAAGTAGTATTCTCAACGTCCACGTACATCGAAGTCATGTGCACCAAAGCCTTGTTTAGCCGTTCTTTTAGGTTATTTCTTTGCGGGTGGTATGCTCTGGATCATTGATGTTCAGTACTTTTCAGCATAAAGAGATTTCTAGGAGCTGAGCCGTCAATATCTTTCCCTGTGACTGGATGATGGTCGACGGCGCTCCATCGGGCACAAAGGGTTGAGCCACTTGGGTGGCAGTTCTTTGCTCAAGGGTATTGGCCTCAGCAAAGCGAGTCAACTAGTTCGTGGCAAATCGGATTTATTTGTGCCATTTGTGACCCGTCGACGACAGAGGCCCCAGGAGTTTCATGCCTACTTTGTCGAATGGCATTTGTGGGGAGTTGGATAGACTGAAACATGCGTGCGGGAATGTTTTAGTGCGTGTTTGTTTAACCATTTGAATTGCCGGCAGGTTCTTGTGAATGCTTGACCTTGGGCGCAAACTGTGGCCAGTAATAAATTTTTCCGGACTCTGAATAAGGAGCGTGCGAAACAAACATGTCTGGACACCGGTTTATCGTCACATGGAGGTCTCCGCACAGGGCGGCAATCACGACCAAGTGGTTATTGACGCGCTCAGAGTGCACGGGCTAGACCGTGTTCGAAGATTAAAAGCACACTTGGGTCAGCCTGCATGACCCTAAGCCTACTGACACATCTGCACCCTTAGCTCGTGCCAATATAATTAGTCCATGATCATGAATAGCCAGCAAAATTGTTAAAACACAAGCGTGTGGCTTGAATCTTTTGAAATACATCTCAAAGCATTATCAATAACGAGGTAAAAGATAAAGCCGCGTCTCGAGACAATGAGCAAGAGCAAAGTACATTAGCGATCCAATCACAGTGATAAGGTCGCATGCTGGGGGCTGTTGAACACAACAACAAATAGAGATTTGAATGGTTCGCGGCAATATGTTCTCTGCACAATACCTTAATCCCAGAAGCCATTCAAAACTAATTTTAAGGAGAACTTTATGGCTTTGAAAAGACCATGTTACCGTCTTATTGCCTGAGGTTTGCCCTACAAGCTCTTGTCCCGTACGCAGGTACATGCTCCCATTCCGGCGTCCGGTTGTTCCAGAACAATATCTCATCATGAAAGACTTGCAGTTCTTTGACAAAGTGCATAAAGGGTTCACGGAAAGAGAAGAATATGCCCACAAGTATGTGTACTCGCAGCCAGGTAGGTGCCGTAGTATAACAATGATTAGTACAAAAAGATTGTGCTAGACGCAAAATGATAGCTTTCTCACAAGCGGAGCCAACACGCCATTGATAATAGGTATTTGATTTTTAATGAGGTTGCATCAGAAATTATATTAGCTTGTGGCATCCAGCGTCAGATGCCATGCAAATCTCGGATGAGCTGTCAAGTTATGATGTGCCCAAACTATACATGATTAGTTGCTTCATTGGGCAGACCTCTGCATGAGAGCACCTGCCGACGGATTTGGAGATAGAGCTGTCGCGTGCTGGCCTATTGGGAGAAAATGTTCTTGCAGGTCCTGAGTGCGCAATCACGTGACACTTTGTGACACCGAGTATACGTCAGATTCATGAGTATTATGTTTTTCTTTCCTTTTTTTCCGCGACTGAAGCCGCTGCTTATTCAAGAGGCTCAATGGACGGGAATGGATCGTGAGCGGCGATTCTGTGCGTCTGCAGGTTTTACTGTCATTCTTTTTCGCACAGCGGTTTGGCTTGGTGACGGAACGCGAAGCGGCGCTGAGTGCCGTCAGGAGTCTGCTTATGTGCAGCGCTCAGAAATTGTGCATTTGCTTTCATTTTTTTCTATAGAAATGTACAAGTGTACTAACCATATGCAGTGTGGCAGGTATATTGATCCCCTGCAGTAACGGACCCACCCACACACACTTATACTTTTGTAGTGGTGGAAAAGAAATAACTATTTATATTTACGTTTATGAGGTGTAGCGTCCCAAAGCGACTCAGGCTATGTGAGACGCTGTAGTGGAGGGCTTTGAAAATTTCTACCACCTGGGGTTCATTAACCTGCACTGACATCGCACAGCATACGTGCGCCTAACCTTTCGTATCCAGGGAACAGCGGTCGCCTAAGCCAGGATTTTATCCTGTATACTTGAGCACAGCTGTCGAAAGCCCCAACCACTGCCCCGCACCAGCGGGGCATGAATAATCATTATTTGACAGTATCTGCTAAAGGGCTTGTGTACGTTCATGCTTAGAATTATACTGATGGGATTAAATTAATGAGCCGATAGATGGCCAATTTTCGGTCAGTATACAGTTTCACATAAATGCCGTGACATTAGGTACAAAAAAAAGGCCGATTGAGCCTTGTGCTTTACGGGCTATGCACAGGAGGAGAATTTTCACAGCAGCCTCAGCTGCCGCTCAGGTCATCGCATCCCAAACCTGGCTGCTAGAGGCGAAAAGAAGGAAGTGTGCTTGTTGTTCTGTGCTTTGCTCGCCGGAGAACTAGACCCCAGTCCACGGTTAAGCTAGCACCCAGGTTGGTCCGAAGCCGTCACTCTGTTGTACGCGCTCCGATTGCAATGCGCCGTATGTGTCGTTTCCTGGCTCCTGAGGCACTAGGCCTAAAGACAAAAGTACATGGTCACCAGGCTAGCCTACCAGCCCTTCCTTTCATCCTTGCGCGCATAGAACTTCGGCGTGGCCTTGTGGCCCACCTCACCGACTCCCTTCCTGCGAATAGAATTTAAAAACGCAACACTTGTAGAGCAAGCAGGAACGATGTAGACTCTACGCCATTCTTCTACCACGTGATTGCGCGCCCTAGACTTGCAAAAAACTCTTCCCGGCTAAGTTTGGCAGCCTTAGTCACGTCGTGTTGATCCCAGATGGCGTGAAGAGCAATGCGAGAGAGGAATTTCAACACGCGGTGGGCAGTACTGAATAGAACAACGCGCATGATACTCCACATATAATAGATAAAAGGAAGACGAAGACACATGGTAGAATAAAGAACTCAATCATATCCCCTTTTTTATAGGACATGCTAAGTTCAATCAATGCTTTCTGCCTTACATTGCTTTCCCACTTTTCAGCTTGATGGTCATACGATCACGCTCTGTTTAGGGGAGTTAAAGTACTTAGGTCACTCTCTTCTACTTCATACCAGCTGTTGCATTTTCTGCGAGCCCGAAAAAGAAATCTGGTTCTACGAATCAATAACAAAGCAGGGGATAGGTGTCAAGCACCTGAGAGAGCTTCTTGCTGAACGCTAACGCAGGCCACAAGAGACGTAGATATTGCAAGGTGTACAAGAAGCCGGCCTGGCTGCTATGTATGCGGGAGAGACAGCGCCGAGTTTAGCCTCGGGTCTGTTCAGGACACGTATAACGCTACGATGCGTTGGTGCAAATCATATTTTTCTAGTCTTTTTTTTATTATTTTTGGTACATGTATATTCCACAAGCAGCCTGCCCCGATGAGAAGCAAGGGTACGTTCAATTATTGGCGACGTTTTAAGACAGTCAATTCATGGCGTTTGATAGGTGGTGGAAGTTGACTCTGTAGCTGAGGTCGTGGGCGTCTAGCCAAATATTTCTGATATTTTATGATGCAGTGGCTTAAGCCAATTTACATGGTAATGTGCCACTTTATCTTTCAAGCAATAACTGACTAAATACTTCTATTGCATCACTATTATTCTGTGATGTCACTAAATATTAGCAACTCCTTTAGGAAAATGAAATGTCCAAAGTATAGTACTTCCATTGGAAAATATATAAAACTTTTATGAAACATTGTAATAACTTCCAGTTTAATTTTTTTTTTTCAAATAGCTTCCAGTGGTTTACCACTGAGCAATCAGCATATGATTAAAAAAATTTTATTATAACACATGAGCAACGGTTGATTTCGTAAAGAATTTTATGATAGCAAAAAAAAACAAATCCTATTTTTTATTGTATTTTTATTTTCTGCAAACAAAAAATTTAAAAGGGAATCTTGATATTTGCGAGTTTATCCTCCAGACTTAACCACTTAAAATTTTATAAACTATTCCTGGGTGATTTCTTGGATGATTAGTTATAATAATAATAATAATAATAATAATAATAATAATAATAATAATAATAATAATAATAATAATAATAATAATAATAATAATAATAATAATAATAATAATAATAATAATAATAATAATAATTTTAAGAAACCTTACCATGATACATCTGCACACAAAAGAAAACATAATGTCATATAACTAATATGCCAGTAAACAGTACATGTACTCAAATACAATAAAGAACGAAATCATAACCCAGGTAAGGAAGACAAAATCTACCAAGGCTTTCGTCATGTGCTCTCCGCGCGGGATGGGAGAAGATAAATTAAAAAAAACAACGATGTTTTCTAATTCCAGGAGCCCTGACAGGCACAATCAACTACTACCGCGCCTTCAACAACGACAGCGATCAGTTCAACAAGCTTCCCTTCCGCAAGATCAATGTACCCACACTCATACTGTGGGGACAGCGTGACGCATTCATCACCAGGCGAGTTGCCCGGTACAACCAGGAGTGGCTAACGCAATCACAGCTGATCTACTACGAGGGAGCCGGACACTTTCCGCTGAGAGAATGCCCCACTCACGTGACAGGGCGCATCAAAGAATTCGTGAAGACCGGCACCGTCGTCGTTAACAGACAACGAAGCTGGTGGACTTGGTGGGCCAGCCGCCGTAATGATCCTTGCAGTGAATCCAAAGAACCTTCTCGTAAAGAGCCACCATTCAGGGGTCCTCCTTTGGTTCCGGATAACGCGGACCTGCCCAAAGACATGAGGGAATAAAAAGGATTCGCTAATGTATTAGAACAAATGTGTCATTTCCTGACCTACCTGGCTGGTACAGGCGAAAAGTGAAACTTTTTTGCGATTAATATTGTGTGTGTGTATAAGTAGTGCCTCGTTAATACGACCCCCGTTAATATGGATGAATCGACTTATGAAGATTTTCTGGTAACCGAACGTGTTCTATGAATTTACGTCTCGTTAATATGGAAACTTGCTTCCCGGACAATGGACAAGGAGAAAATGTAGAAATGCCGTTCTGGTCCACGTATTTTTGTCGCGGTAATATGAAGAGTCATGAAAACCAGATCATTACACTGCTTCAAAGATAATTTTTCTTCTATATTTTGTTGACAGGCGTCACATGAACGGAGTGCCAATGACTGATTGATTGTCTTTTTCGCTTGTGGTTTCATATTTCACAATGCGAAGTTGCGCAGTCGATGCACGTTACGATTTGTTTTATTGCATGAATTCACTTGAACAAAACTCTGACAGCAGCTTGCGCCTTGTGAACCCGACTAAATGTATGCAGCAGGGTTTAATGGGATATGAAAAGTAGAAGTCAAGTAATTTATTAATTAAATGCTACCGAGAACATTATGCAACTGCATCAGAATACTCTCATTGCATCACATTTGAAGCATAACGATCACTCGGATAATGTTCTTGTAGCTCTTATTGTCAACGTTGCAGGCCTCTTTTATGCTCTAAAGAAGAACTTGTCCTTAGCATTGCGGTCGTATTTCTTTTTTTTCAGAACAAAAACTTGATTCATTATTACGGACGACTCGCTTTATGCACAATTTTGTGCGGAAACCAAGGCACGACTAATGTTTCCAAAATACTGCCAATTTTAAACATTCATGCGATGTGAAAGTTGTTTGTCTCCTTGCCATGAACGTTTCATATGTCAGCCTGTTAGGAGCTCGAAAGCGTTAATCAGTGAACAACCGTGGCTATAACAGTCCTGTTTAAAGATGTGTGCAGTTACAAACAGGCATGCGAATACAGTGTACGCTTTCGTTCGAATGCTGTTTCGAGGGAATCATGCAGAACAGAGCTAATGATTATTTGCTCGAATAAGCGTCACTCTCCAGAACCCAAAAGTTAATGTCTCAAACGGCACTTCGAAAAAGTACACCTTGAAAGACACTGCGAAAAGGGCAACAAAGCGCTACTGAACGCGAGGATGAACTTGTAATTCTTGGTTTAGCAAAGAGAAAAATCAGTTTAGCAGGAGTCTCAGAGAAAAATGGTTTAGCAGGAGTCTATAACACCAAGCGGTGTGATGCGGGATATAAAGTCACCCACTATATTCACATGAAACCTTTTAGCTATTCTCAGAATCTTGGCCAATAATGTCAGGCATTTCTTGACATCCCTATTGGGGGCAGCTGTTTACATTAAGACTGAAAAAAAGCTGGTCTCCCTTTTTACGTGGTAACATTTCTACGACTGCAAGAGTCAGAATCACTTTTATGCTCTTTATATCGTGTTTAATTGCCGCGATGTTGTGTTGCACAAGTGTCGCGGTTGTGAGAGTGGGCCGCTTCATAATTTTGGCGAATCTTGAAGCGCACAAAAGACAGGAAGGGAAAGGTACGTGCGCTTCAGTCAAGATGAGTAAGCTCCACCAACTAGCCCAGAAAACAATCTTGCTGACTTCTTCGAGCTCGCCTCTGATAAGAAAGTAAAATGTTTGTAACCTTAGTTTGGGAAGTGCTGGGGGGAGAGGCATCTAGAGCAAATTTCTTAAATTTAAGGTGGGCTTTTTTAGAACGTAATCTACCTCTCAGGGTGCAACACCATATTTCGCTGCCCGTTGTACAATGGACCTTCCCCTTTGACCTAAAATCTCTGCATGTATCTTACGGTGTGGTTCAGGTTCCAAACAAAAACAATATAGGCAAATACCACACTTTTTATTTTTATAAACCTACTTACAATTTAATAAAGGCGTCCAACGGAAAGTGTGACAAGCACTGCGCATTCACTTTCCCTAAAGCAAACTTAAACAAGAATATAAGCAATTTTTGAATGAAAATGTTAAATGCACAGTTCCGTTTACTCTTAAGGCGAAGATTGAGCGTTCATTCAAACTCTCAAACCGTGCGCAACCCTGTTAAACCATGCAAAACCATGCTTAGCAGATGTTGCCCTCGTACGACTTAGTTCAGGCCCCACATGATTTATTCCGCCTCTTCGACAGCGAAGTGTGCCAGGCAAGGTCTGCCACTTGGCTTTTAGTCTGACTGCCTACAGAGCAGGACCCGATTTGGAGTAGGAAACGAGTACAGGAGATCGGAGACCACCTTAAGCTGAGTTGATGTTCCCTACGTGAAGCTGTTTCCCAGCGTTAGAGCTAACAGCAGGTCATCAATGCAGCGCAAACGACCCGTCTGCGTAAGCGAAAGGTGTTCCGAGAGCATCGTAAAGTGAAACACTACATACCTACCCAGCCGCGGCGCGCCATTCGAAATGCATTGAATAAACTAGAGCGCGATGTACTAGGTCGGTTTTAAAACATTTTCAGTCATTTTCAGATGGCAGCATTTTTGAATCTCTTTCGCGATGGCTCACTAATTAAGACGTTCGATTTCCGAAATGAGTACCCGGATTTAAGCGTGACCGCTGGAGGTTGCGTCTCAGTGGAGGTGAGACGGAAAGCCTTCCGTGTGCTGTGCGATGTCAGTGCACGTTAAAGAACTCTAGGTGGCCGCAATTTTCAGAACACTACACTGTGGTGTTTCTCAGAGTCTGAGTCGGTTTGGGACGCTAAACCCCACAAACAAAGATCAACAAACGACAAAGATTGCAATAAAATTAATAAATAACCACAGGAACGGACAAGCGATGTAATTAACCGCCACAAATGTTCTGTGAACACTTGAACAGCGTCGCAAGGGATAAGATGAAGGTGTGAGTGGAGAGGAAGTGGCGTTTGTCGCGCACAAATCTGCTTACGGTGTAGAACAGTAAGCACTCTGTGTGCGTGCAAGCTTAAAAAGCAGAGAGAAGGCTTCGAAGGGAAAACTCAAGACGCGATACTTTATACATGACTGAACAAGCAACAAAATAGCGCTCTATACACACAATAAAATAACACTACAGAAAACAGCGCAGTCCTACAACGACAATGGTCCACAAGCGCAATCCACGAATTCACACTCATTCCGTCCTGTTACAAAAAGGGGTGTTTCGCTTGCTATCTCGGATGCAGAGTACGGACAAAAACCCCTGTGGTACCCTGTCTCAAGAGACGCCGCTGGTCCTCCAGAGGAGTGTTGATGAGGACCAGATGAAGGTAGTCGGTGCTACCACATCGCCTTAGCTTAACCAGCGAAGAAGTCTAGGAGGTAGCAAAAGCCGCTGGCTGAGTTGGCGTTCTGGAGGCGTTGAAACAGAGCCCGGTTCCGACAACGGTGTCAGCGTCGTGATCCACGAGACTGGGGTATCAGCCGGAGGGGACCACCCTGT
The DNA here is from genome assembly GCF_055883805.1 of Amblyomma maculatum. Lineage (NCBI taxonomy): Eukaryota > Metazoa > Arthropoda > Arachnida > Ixodida > Ixodidae > Amblyomma > Amblyomma maculatum. The sequence goes on from NC_139353.1 coordinate 96,444,251, forward strand.
TCGGTAGGCCTCACGAATGAACACCTCCTGCAGCAGCTGATGGCTGTGTGCCAACGTATGCTCCTACACTGTAAACATGTGTGTAAAATTATAGGCATTTTTGAAGAACATGTCTGTACCAGTGCAGAGAATATCTTTTCTACTACATTGACCGAAATACGTTCATAAAAAAAAACGGTACTGTTCTATTTTCCAGCCGAAACCTTGATTGTAAGGCAAACAATTATAGTTTTGCCGTTTGTTCTATTTTGTACCGCAAGCTGATTTTTACTTGAATAGTAGGTAAATTCTGAATAGAAAGCGAAATGGTTTGACAAACACCAAAATGGTTTGACAACGCGCTATCCGATGATCGGCTGTGCAACAATTTCGATTCGAAAGCAGACAACTAATGGCGCCACATTGAGGTCCGTTTTTGGTTGGCTCCCTGCTACAGTGCTATCTGTTACGCCTTGTTTCACTTGCCTCTTTTCCGAGACTAGACAATGGATGTTGCGGGGTCAACCTTATGGGTGCCATCGAGTATTGCCAACGCCGAGAGATATTTGTGAGATGTAATTGGCAAGGATTCGCCTTAAAATAGTGCTCATTGAAGAAATTGGTGCTTAAGGCAATTTTATTGGCATTACAGGCTAAAAACGTGAAATGAAAGACAAGTGAAAAAATGCATCATTATCTTGACTGCGATAGAAAAAAAAACAGAAATAAAAAACAAAAAACACGGTACAAAAGAAAATTTTTGTCAATTCACAAAACGTTTCTATTAGTTGTAAGCAGAAAAAAATGTGAAATCACAGAAAAATCAAAAGAACAGAAAACATAGCAGAACAAAAAATTTCTCGCAGGACAGCTGCCAGAAAATGTCAGTATTTTTCAACAACAATTTATTTACAGTATAGAATGTTCCTATAGCGTTAAAAAATTCACGGGCGTGCTCCTGGCTATATAGCTGAGCCACCTCCGCTGCCTCGTGCGGACAGAGGATATAGAGAAGAAATAAATAAAAAGAAGAAGAGGGAGAGAGAAAGACGCGCATTGCAACAGCCGCCGCCGGGCACTGAAGCGGTGGCCGTTGAAATGACGGCCTACAACAGGTACAGCCCCCGGTGGCAGGCGAGCTCTCGAAGCAAGGCGGAGGCCTACCGTTACCAGCCCCGTAGGTTAAGGAGCAGCCACCACTTCCTCTCCTCGTGTCGTTGTTGTTGCGACGTTTGGGAGAAGGAACAGAAAATGCACGGGTCTGCTACTGACTCTGTAGCTAAGCCACCTCCGCTGCCTCGTGCGTACAGAAGAGAAAATAAGGGATAAGAAAGAAAAAAAAACAGGGAGAGAACTACGCGCGTAGGAAACAGCCATCGTCCACCACTGAAGCAGTGGTGGGTGCAATGACGGCTTACGATAGATACAACTCCAGTGTCAGGCTAGCCCCCGCCCCAAGCGGCAGTGACCTACCAGTCCAAGCCCCGTAGGGCCAGGAACAGCCCCCCTCCCCCCATCTTTGCTTTTGTCTCGTGTCCACGCCTCCACTTCTCCTTTTATACTTCTATTTCCTTTTATTCTTCTACTTCGTTTTCGGCTTCGTCGTCGTCTTTTCCATTTCTCAAAACTACCACTGCTTCCCTTTTCTCTTTATCTCTGGCACCACATGGCATATAACGTGCCTTCCCTTAAGTCCAGTAGTCACTCACCGCCCTTTTCTTTTTCTCTCGTGGCAGTGCCGTACTGGAGGGCTACAGATATTTTCGACCATCTAGGGATCCTTAACGTGCTCGGGCATCGCACAGCCCACGGACGCCTCTCCGTTTCACCTCCATCTAAAGGCAACCACCGGTGGTCGGGTTCGAATCCGGGGACTACCGCATAGTAGATGGGGATCTAAACTGCACAAACGCGATGGGGCCGGTAAAGTTACCTAATGGTTAAAGCTACACCAAGTGATCGAAATTACTCCGCAGCCCTCGACTAAAGCACCTAGCTCTTTCTCTCCTTGTTTTTTTTTTTTCTTGCGCTTTCACTCCCACCTTCCTAGCTTGCCTTACGGCGCGTTCGGATGTCCACGGGGAGGTGATCGATACTGCACCTTTTATTTTCTTTATCCATATTTATTTATTTATTTGAGAAATTGGGATTAGTCTCAGACAAACAATAGGAAGGAACTGACAGAGGACAGCGCTCAGTACCATGACTTCGTTCCTTTCTTTGTCTGGTTGTCTGCTCTAAAACCTAATTTTAGAATTGCCTTAACTGCCAGTTCATGAAATACAGCAACTAGTCAGCTAATATTTGGAAGTATACACGGTTCGCCTACACTATGAAGTTTATATTAATATATGGAAGAGTAGGTATGTAATAAAGTACTCAATATAGGTGTCCTGAAAAGTAGCTCTGCAGATTGAAAATGCGTAATCCTCACGATTTTCCAACTGTAAAAGGCCACTGACTATGATTTGGACATTTTAAACAAGCCAAGAATAAGTGGAAGTATGAGAGATATTGTCTACAAAATCCTACAGTAATGGGCACCATTAAAAGCAGCAAACATTGCTTCTGTGCCTGTACGGTCAATGTTGTCTCTGATGACGCGCGCCGCAGAGGGAGCATCTACTTGTCCTTGTTACTTACTGGTGAAGGGGGCACGCAGACCGCGCTTTTCGCTATTAGTTCCTTGCGCGCGCGCTTGTTTGTCGCCGATGAGATAAGTTGGAGGTGAAGCATCGTAGGTGTCATGTCCCGTTGTATTTTAATTGCGCAGAGATCGACCTCGTACGGTTTTTTTTAGAACGCAAAAAGCACCATTGCGGTGATGCCGTGGTCATGATCTCGCCCACGGGGGCCGGTTTTCGATGCAGACAAAGAGAAAGACGCCCATCTGCTGTGTGATGCCAGTGCACGTGAAAGAACCATGGGTGGCTGAAATTCCCGAAGCTTTGCCCTAAGGTGTCTCTTATAGAGTGAGCATTTTGGGACGGTAAACGTCATAATCCAAACCAAACCTTTGAGTTGTACTATTCCAAAAGTAAAAGCTAAATTTTAAATTGGTACAGAAAGGAAAAGGCAAAGTATCTGTAATACCTTCTCCTCTGACACCTGGACCGTGCCGTAATGGAAGGGAGTAAGGTGGTAGTGAAAGTGGAGAGAGAGAAAAGGGTGCCGCAGTGGAGGCCTTCAAAATAACTTTGATCGCCTAGGAATCTTTAATGGGCACTGACGTCACACGACACATGGACCTCTTTGCTTTTTCGGCTCTATCGAAACGCGGCCCCTTGTTGGAAATCGTTAACTCTACTGAATTCTCCGAATGAGACTTCCAGATCAGTCTACTTAAGGATAACAGTTAATAAATTAGTCTATCTGAATTCGATGGAGGACGTGCACGCTGCTTGCGATCCCTTTCGGGGATTAAATAAAGTTAAATTGGTTCACAGGAAGGGAAAGGCGCAGTAACTGTCACACTTGCTCTGTGGACACCCGAACCGCGCCGTAAGGGAAGGGAGGAGGGTGGGAATGAAAGTGGAAAGAGAGAAAGAGGAGCCGTAGTGGAGGGCTACGGAGTAATTTCGACCACCTGGGGATCTTTAACGTGCGCTGACATCGCACAGCACACGACGCCTCTTCGTTTCGCCTCCATCGAAACGCAGCCGCCGCGGTCGGGTTCGAACCCGGGAACTCCGGCACAGTAGTCGGGCGTCTTACCACTGCACCACCCCGGCGGGGCCTTTCGGGGATTCCAAATCTCCAATTCCCAACTTCGCCAAAGGCCGGGTCTGCCTCGTCGTTCTATCCCTCCTCAATTCCACCAATTTCCATCTCCGCCTGATCTAATTGACCTGGGTCCCAACACACTCACACCATCCAGGGAACGAGGCGGCCCACAATTACGCCCGAGGATTCGTCCACCAGGCAGTGGCGTCACCCGTTCTGCGGAAGACGAGAGATCGTATGATTACGTTTCAAGTCGTCACAATGCACTACCGCTTAGTTAGACGTATCTATTCCCCCGCCCATAATTCACTCATGAAACCCCGAGAGGTTGCGTTGAGGCGACTCCAAATGAACACGTTCCCGAACCCTGCGATATATGCTCGCTTGCATCCTGGAGTCTACTTCTCATCCATTATGCTATTTGGCAAAAACGCCACTCTCTCACGCTTGAACTCGGAACACCCCTCCCGCAGGTTTGCAAATCTCGAATCAAGACCAGTGGGAGGCTGCTTTGCTCAGCTCCGACTCGGGCACAAAGATCCGGGTCGTTAGAGAGCCCTAGACGTCGCCGAGCGCCATGAGCTCATGGCCCCTTGAGGGGGCTATAACCCCACAAAATTTTACTTCTTACTGTCGATGAAAATAAGGTTTATCCTCGTCCTCCTGGAAATATGCACAAACACCGTCAGGTGTTCCTAAATTACTATCCTGACGAGCCAGCGTATTGCCGTTTCCCCAAGAATCCAGTAACTGTAGTGCTGGGTACGTCACTAAAAGTAAAACACAACACAAAGCAAGTCAATAAAAGCCTTGCGCTTTGTTCGAGCATACAGGGCAGCACGCAAACTGAAATGGACTATTAATAAAGAGTTGTCTGAATTAAATATACAGCAGAGAACTTGACACATCGGTTGCGTCCGCTGCGCCACCTTTGATAAGTTGAATAAATATACTTGGATATTGGCTCGGCGTAATCCCTTATACTCAACGGTAAGGTACGGCAACATTTCTCCTCGCTGGTCATCCCTCAGCGAGTTAAACGGCGACTGTTGCTAACAGGTGCCTCTGCACGTATCCTAAAGATAAAATACACTCAGTGAAGGCAGGAATTGATTACGGTGTAGGTAAATTCATACTGTAACCATTATCATAGCGTCCCCCCCTGGCTGTGTTGACCGTATGTTTTGCAGCTATCAAGAATCAAAACCGTTACATTATGCAACCTAAAGGGAAACGCAGCCCAGGAAAGGTTTCAGTAATTTATTTGAATCTTGTGAAATAAAAAAAAATAAACAATTATGCCACTCACAGGATTCGAACTACTTGTTTTAGAGCTGAGATAAGTAGTGTTAATCCATTGCGCCACAGAAGAAATTTTTTTTCATTTATTGCCGGGCATTTACACATCGCATTTCACAAAAACAAATTTAGCAAAAATCCTAAATTCGCTATTTACATACGCTATTTATTTGCAACACATTATGATCACGCAGCATAGACTATTGAACTTTCAGCGAGTTTCCGTCCCACCGCTTTATAGGTTTTGGTGTGTCCACTTTTTTTTTGTTTATTGCCGGTCATCACCAACACAAAACAAAACCAACAAAAACGCGCTACAAACACAATGCTCACAGCAGAGCGGTTACCACAAGCATGACACTGTTAATACAGAAGCCGGCAGGCTCATACGAGTTGCCTTTGTCAAGTTAAAATTCCTTCAGCTCGCATAGTGGTTCGACTCTTGAAATCCAGTCAGGCACAGTGGTCTTCAATTTGTGAATTTCAACCAATGCGTGTATACTCTCGCGAAAGTAGAGCCTTGCAGGGCGGGCGTCAGGGTCACAGCGAAAACCCGCCATTCTGGACCGCCATAGACTGTGCAAGCCTATTAGCATAACCGTATCAAGTGGAATACCATCATTATTTTCAGTTGGCAGGAATCTAATCCCGTGTGAGTCTGATGGTAATCCTTTTTTAACAGTTCGTTGCAGCACATCCCAAAAATAGACGCCATCCCAACAGTGCAGAAATACATGGTCTATTGTCTCCGGCTGTTTACATATTAAGCAAAGTGAACCCCATGGCAGATAAAAGCCCTTGCTTTCAAAAAACGTTTGTACCGATAATGTTCCTGTATGTAACTTAACGAAAAACGTCTTTAGCCCAGGAGAAACTGGCATTCTTTTGACACGCTTCAGTACGTCTTGAACTAGACGGCCGCTATACAAGGCTCTGTACACAGGAACAGAGAAGAAGTCGTCACAAACAGCTTTATACAGGTTCTTCTTTTTCACTGAACTTAAGTATTCTGTCTAGAAGCGAGCTGACAGAATTCGAACACTGCTGACAACCTCTTTGAAAAAACTAGAAAGACGCCCTGGCATGCTTTCCGTGGCAACAACGAAATTGGGCAACGCCCGCGCGAGCCTCACTTGGCACACAGTGCGCAAAAAGAGGTCGGTGACGTCGCGAAAGAAAATAAATCTGTTTACAAGCTGGCGCGCAAATAAGGGAGCAAGCCCGAGACCTCCGTCTTTAATTGGCCGGAACAGGTTATCCCGACTACATCTTTCCCATCTTGATGCCCATACAAACACAGCAAAGATTCGGTGTAGCTTTTGAACACTCAACCTAGAACAATGAAGTGCTTGCATGACGTACCACACCTTGGCAACAAAAAATAGATTACACACACAGTGGCTCGTGCAATGATAGACAGCGGCGCTCCTTTCCACTTGTCAGCCTTCTCCCGTATTTCCTGAACTTGAGCGCGCCAAAATGGCTTGCTGTCTTCATAGAATTCTAGAGGTACGCCCAAACACTACACGGGCGTTGCAACCCATATCGGTCTTTGCAACATCGGTGGCGTTTGCTGCAGCCACTTCTCCAGCACCATGTCGGCTTCCTTGATCGCGTCCTTCTGTATCGATTCTTTCAGCTCGCGTCTTAAGCCTCATGATCAATTCTTCTTTCTCTAATTCCTTGGGGTCGATGTTGTTATCCTTCACCGTCACCTGCATCGTCATCGTTGAGCCGGTTGTGGTCGGCGTTGGCGGGAGTTCGCCGGTCGCCGCCTCCGCGGGCGAAGAGGCCTATCGTGGCGTGTCACGCTAGCGACCTTAGAATGACGACAAACTTCTTAAAATGCATTTCCAAGCGCACATGTGATATCCTCGGGTTGCTTCCACCAGCGGAAAACACGTTTAGAATATTTTACGAATAACGCAGGAAAACGTTCGCATTAAACCACTGATTTCGCGAAGCCGACGTGAGAGCGTCCGAAGTCCTCGACGTCCCCTGGCGGTCCTGTCACTCTCATTAAAATGATACCGGGAAAGCGGAAAGAGAAAAGCTTATATGTTTTAAATGTATACAGCTCTCCGAAAGAGACAAAGGATTGCGGCTTCGACAGCCTATTCTCTAGAACGAAACAGATTGCAGGAAAAAATCCAATTGTCATTGTAGGGAACTTTAACGAGCATTATCCCGCATAGAAGTACAGTATTGCGCACAATAATGGGATGGAACTCTGGGACAGCGTTTTACAGAATGAGCTAACCTTAAGCGATGACCCTATGAAACCAACAAGACAACCAAATAGCATGAGTAGGGACACTAAACCCGACTTAACACTCACCAGAGGCCAAATCACGGCCAGGTGGTGTAACATGGGAGAGGACCAAGGAAGCGACTACAAAATTATTGAGATCGTTGTCGTAGAAGCCGGACCACCTGCGCGAAAACCCAAAACGTTCGCAGCTGTAAACTGGCACCGATTCAGACAGAACATCCATACAGAAGACTAAATTACAGACATAGCAGTATTAAAGAAGCCACCGAAAAGGTGGAAGCAGACGAAGCGCAAGAAGTGACGTCAAGCGCTTGATAGGTCTGTGGCGCAAGAAAAGGAAGCTAGAAGCAAAGCTTGCCTAGAACAGGTTGAACAGGAATGTACGCAAGCTCCTGGCCAAACAGAACAGAGATATTGAGGAGCATGCTCTGTACTTAACTAGACAAAACTGGGGCAACATCTGCGAGCATATGGACCGCGGAATAAGCAAAGCTCACACGTGAAAAATGTTTAGGCATCATTTAGACCCGGATAAGAAAAAACACGAGGCACGCCAACAACTACAGAAACTTATATAAATACGAAGGCACTAGTGACCAACTGATCTCTGAAGTGAGGGACAGGTACTTGAGATGGATGGTTCCCACACCACCCCCTGAGTACAAGGGCGCAGAGAATTCCATTACGGACAAGTCCATCATGATCGGAGAGGTTAGAACAGAATTAAACATGTTTACAACAAAAACGGCGACAGGTCCTGATAAAATGAGGAATCGCATGCTAAGGAATTTCGATGATGCATCAATAGCTAAGCTAGCAGCTTATATGCAGAATGTTGGGACAAGGTCCAAATCCCAGCCGCGTGGAAGTAGGCCCACCTTATCCTTTTTCTAAAGCCAGGCAAAAAACTAAGTCTAGAAAAGCTGAGGTCCATTTCGCTTACCTCATGTGTAGGTATACTATTGGAGCACGTATTTAAAACGAGACTAAACAGATTCCTAGAAGAACCGGAACTTTACTCAGAAACGATGATTGAGTTCAGGGCACATCTTTCCACACGTGACGTCATGCTTCAACTTAAAGAGCAAGTGCTAGACAATCAAACGTTAGATACAAGAGTAATAGTGGGTCTAGAAGTGGCCAATACTTTCGACAACGTTGACCACTCAGCCATGCTAGAACGTTAAGAAACTAAATGCAGGTAGAAAGACATATAATTACGCCAAAGGCAAATCTCTTTCAAATAGAAGATTTATTATCTGCCTAGGAGGGAAGGAAGAGAAAGGAATAAGATTGGGTAACAAAAGTACTCCCCAAGGCTCAGTCCTATTACCAACACTCTTCAACATTGCAATGAGTGATCACCGAAGAAATTACCAGGTATAGAAGGACTCAACTACACGATTTACGCGGACGATCTCAGCCTCTGGGCTACCAGAGGCAGTGATGCGCACATCGAAAACACGCTCCAAACAGCGATTGAGGAATTTGAGTCGTACTTAAACCAAATAGGACTCAAATTCTCTGCCGATAAATCGGATGCGAACTTCCTCAGCCGACAAAATAGACAACTTAAGCGCCAGGTTAACGCTAACGGTAAGTGGGGACAAAATACCCTGGGCAGAAACGATCGTAGGAACACCGAAACAATTCAAAAACTTGAATCAACTGTAGGTAAAACGTGTCAGCTAATCAAGAAAATAACAAACACGCGGGAATGAAAGAGGCGAACCTATTGAGACTAATTCATTCATTTGTAATCAGTAAGATCACATGCGTGGTACCATACCTACATCTGGCAAAAGCAGAAAAAAACAAGATTGAAATCCTGATTAGACAAGGCATCAAAACCGCTCTAGGCCTTAATTCCATCCACAAAATTCTCAACATGGGGTTTTCAAGCACGTTAGACAATCTAATTGAGGCTACCAAAGTAGCAGAGCAGCAATGACTCCTACGAAACCGATCGGAACTAAAAATACTAGAAAAGCTAGGCTTCGAACCTCGAGCAAGGCTTAAACTGACTGAGGATATCTCAACATATATAAGGAACAAAATAAGAATCCCACCACTTCCAAGGAACATGCACTCGGTACACCATGAGGGTAGAAGAGAAGACAGAGCGAAAGCTCTACAGAAAAAAACTAGCAAACAGACAGGACATGGTTTACACAGAAGCGGCGGAATACGAACGCGGTACGGGTTTTGTAGCCCTAGCAACCAAGGAGGACGGGGACCGGGTCTCATGCTGCAACATTCGACAAAGGGACGCAACAGCGGCCGAGGAGGTGGCCATTGCGCTGGCCTTAATAAAACCGAAGTGTAAGGGTGATTATAACCGATTCCCAGTCGGCTGTTCGAGACTACCACGCAGGCAGGATATCTGCCGAAGCGGCTAAACTTCTGGCTGCTGGACCGCCACCGGCAGAGTTGTTTACCTTGTCTGGACTCCAGCCCACGAGGGCCTGCGAGGAAACGAGACAGCGGTCGCACTGGCCCGAGGACTTACAACCGGGATACCAGTGCGGTCTCGTAGAGCAGGGAGCCCCTTCAGAGCAAAGAGTCGAAAGCATACCATAATATTCTCAGTCATTACGAATTAGAAAGACACACTGCCTCGAGCAGATGAAACTCTAAGCAGAAAAGAAGAGGTTATATGGAGAAAGTTGCAGGCGGGGTTTTTCCCAACCCACTTGCACTAAGCAGATAGCATCCGGTGATACAGGACTCGCGGTGCAAACACTGTAATGAAATTGCAGTTATGATACATATGGTGTGGACATGTCCTAGATACAACTAACCAGGCAGAAATTCGGAGTCCTGGGAGGCTTTCATGATCGGCCAGAACAAAGAAGCCCAGCAAAAATCATCCAACTTGCCCTGGACACCGCTGAATTTCAAGGGATTCCAGCCTGCTTAAAAGGGAGGAACCTTTTCCTTGACGGGTGTCAATAAAGTTATTCATTATCATGCTGCAGTTCTCGGGGAATGGCAGTACGTGACGAGCCAACGGAGGATGAGGCAAAATGACAAGCCTCCCATCTATTTTCCCGATGTATTGAACTGACTTGTTATTTTCTTGACAGGCACAAGTCAGATGTGTACCCCTGAGTGACGAGTGTATTTTGATGCGCTATATGTCAAGGGTTGTTGTTTCGCGTGGCATAGAAAATAGTTTCATATTTTAAAAACCAGGGCACGAAAAAAACGGATCGCCACTTATACTGATGCTCGCAGAACAAATTCCAGAGCGCGCCTACTACTTGGGTTGGTTGCACGAGCCCGATCGTTGGTAGTATGCCGATGGAAGATTTTCGATCTCCAGTCTACTACGTTTACTAACAAGGAAGGGCGTTGTGCGATTATTGCTGGGAAAGGGGCCAAGTACTCCCGCCCATAACTGCTCAAGTGCCTCCTAGAAGGCTATTCACGCCGTAAATTTGCGTGAACACATACAACCTTGGAGACACCCGCTTTATGTTCGTCCAAGAAAATATTTCTCTGTAAAGGGGTGTGCGGAATGTTCTACATCTTTGCAATATTCATAGCCCTCTAGCCTCTGGGGATCCTTATCTATATAGGGAAAACTTCCCACATTTAAAGCGAGAGCATGTTCAGGCTCATACTCGCCGCCATGACCCTGTCCGTCCAGCCACGGGAAATGTCACACTTTTTTGCAAAATTCCGGGGAATATCGCGAGATTGTGCCTTTATTGACTCATACTCACGGCCATGACCCTGTTCGTCTGGCCACGACTATCACACCTTAACTAGTACTTTATGCGTATTTACTAACTAGCCACTAACCAGCACTAACTAATCAATGACAAGTCACCTACTTTTGCTAATTAATTTATTTAAAGTTGTAATGATTAACTAGTCACTAACTAGTCAGTCACTAGATGTGACGTCATCACGAAGATATATCTAGTCATGTCTAATAACCGGAAGTGACTTCATAATGTCGTCACATTTCTTCATGATGTCATGACTGGTCATGACACCGCCAGGCAATCCACACATATGCAATGGCTACAGCTACAAGGGGGTTTAAAAAATACTGCTGGAGCGGAGGTAGCCTATTTTTACCAATGGGTGGAGGTGAAACCGCGCGACCATATTGCTATGGGAAAGAAAATGGAGCCGCATCTCACTCGCCGCGTTCGACGCCTTGTCCCAACGTGGTTTTTATATATTATGATGATCGTTGGTGGCCGTTATAATTAATATAGGCTATAATAAACATTGTAGATGTAGTGAATACAAAAAATAACAATTATGACTCGTCATGACTGCTAATGACGACAAAACGACCAATATGTCAAAAGACGACTTTAAATGATCGCGACTGATTGGAAACGAGTAAAAATGCTTAGCGATGAGTGGTAATGATTACGATGATCAACTACAACGATCGATGGAACCAATCAGTCGTGTAGTGCGTCTAGCATAAATGGTCCCCGTCTTTTGGCCGCCAGCCTTCCAGCCGAATAACAAGCTCCCACATACTTCGCTCATTTGGGTACTTGAGAAATCGGTTTAGAAAAACGTTTTGACCGTCAGATGGCGAAGCGGAGGCAGAGTGCGAGCTGTGAGCATGAGCCTCGACAGACAGATACGTTTTCAATATGCTCGAAAATGGGTACTTGCATGTGAAACGTATTCCGGAGCCCTTTTTCGCTCGATTCGTACAGCCGTACCAAACGCATGAAGCAACCATTTTTCACTGAAACATCCAGAAGCCACCGCGGCAACTACGGACCACGCCGGACGGCGCATTTGTTTTCAATGGCAAGATGATGCCGCGGACTTTTCCTGGCCCTGCGGGGCTGGGATGGTAGGTCAACGCCGCTTGCGGTGGGAGCTAGGCAGCCACCAAACTTGTATTTGTTGTAGGCCGTCATTGCACCCGCCACCGCTTTGTTGGTGAATAACGGCTGTTGCGGCGCGCGTTTTTCTGTCCTTCATCTTTTTCTTTCTTCTCCACTTTCTCTCTTCTGTCCGCGCGACGCAGCGGAGGTGGCTCCCACCTTCCTCCCTTCCCTTATGGCGCGGTTGAGGTGTCCGCAAAAAACAAGTGAGACAGTTAGTGCGCCTTTCCCTTCCTATAAATCAATCAGGTGGCTCAGCTACAGAGCCAGTAGCAGGCCCGTGCATTTTTTCCTCTTCTTACAGCCACAACAACAACGGTTTCAGCTCAGGGCCATCCCTTGCGCTCCAGCAGTTTTTATGCGAAGCATATTGCTAGAGGTCAACCACAGCCCTTCGTGACGGTTACACGCCGTGTAAAGAACGTGGAATGCTACGTCACACCACGTGATACGCTGATGTCACGACAGAGGAGAGACGGGGGTCCAGCTCGCGCCGTCGGCTGCGGTTGCACGCCGTGCGGACCACGCGGTATGGTGACGTCACACCACGTGATACGCTGACGTCACGACAGAGGAGAGACGGGGGTCCAGTAACGACCGTTGGTGCACGTCAAGCCGGCTGGACACGGGTATTTTACGGGGAGGCTTTCCCATACGACCGTGTTGTTGCCGAAGAAATAAAAAGTTAAATTGGTTCACAGGAAGGGAAAGGCGCAGTAACTGTCACACTTGCTCTGTGGACACCCGAACCGCGCCGTAAGGGAAGGGAGGAAGGTGGGAATGAAAGTGGAAAGAGAGAAAGAGGAGCCGTAGTGGAGGGCTACGGAGTAATTTCGACCACCTGGGGATCTTTAACGTGCGCTGACATCGCACAGCACACGACGCCTCTTCGTTTCGCCTCCATCGAAACGCAGCCGCCGTGGTCGGGTTCGAACCCGGGAACTCCGGCACAGTAGTCGGGCGTCTTACCACTGCACCACCCCGGCGGGGCCCGAAGAAATCCAAATCGTTGATTCCTTTAGCACGTCGGTGTTCTAAGAGCTTTTGCTTTGCGTACATATTCGCGTAGTGGCAATCGAGTATCGTTGGCCTGGGGGACGACATATTCGTTGTCCGTGTCGGTAACGAGTCATGCTATTACCTAGTTTTATGCGGTGGGAAAACATTGTGTATTCCAAGTTTAAACCGTGCAAAAGCACGTGTAACCAAGGAAAGAAAAGTTTAGCCAAGTGTAACCATGGAAAGCCGAGTTTAGCAATCAACATGCTTCGCATCTGACCAGGTTTAACCAAGCTAAGCCTCAGCCATTTTTAAACCTCCTTGTACATTATGCAAACCTGATCCTAGCGGGCGTCTGGTCCAGGCGTTCGTGCGGCGCCTTTCAATAGCGCTTCCTCGAACGCCGCACCACACAGCATACAGAAGAAGAGGCAGTACTTTAAAATTGGTTTACAGAAAGGAGAAGACACAGTATCTGTCACAATTTTCTGCGGCCACCTGAACCTAGCCGGAATGAAAGAAGAAAAAGAAAGGTGCCGTATTAGAGGGCTACGCACCATCGCGCTATAAAGGCTTTCGCATCGTCGCACTTTAGGGGTGCAGCGGTGGCATAGCGGCAGAGCATCCGCCTCGCATGCAAGAGAACCGGGGCTCAAATCCCGGTGCCACGCAATTCTTCACCGGTTAAAAAATAAAATCCGTGTGTCGATGGATTTGCATAAAAAGGTTTGGGGTGCGACCTGATGGCGGTGAACACCTCCGGCAATGCACTCCCTCACCAGAACAGGGGTTGGCCACCCTGGTGCAGTAATTGGCCATGACCTCTCATGATAAGGAACCATGGAAGAATGCAAACATTATCCTCATTCATAAGAATGGGGACTCTAAGGACCTTAAAAATTACAGACCAGTCAGCTTACTGTCTGTTACGTATAAGGATTTACTAAGGTAATCGCTAATAGAATCAGGACAACCGTAGACTGTAATCAAGCAAAGAATCAAGCAAGTGTTCGGAATCAGTACTCTACTATCGATCATATCCATACCATCAACAAGGTGATAGAATAATGCTCGGAATATAACCAGCCCTTATACATCAGTTCAGTTCAGTTCAGTCGTTCAGTCGTGTCCGATTACTCGTGACCCTATGGACCATGTCACGCCACGCTTTCCGGTCTCTCACTATCTTCCTAACATCACATAACTTCGTCTGCAGTGCCTCAATGATTCCATCTAACAGTCGCGCTCGCTGCCTACCCCTTCTCCGGCGACCCTCAACCTTTCCCAACATCAAATCTTTCTCCAGCGACTCCTCTCTTCTCATCAAATGACCAAAGTAGCTGAGCTTTAACTTTAGAATTTGACCCTCCAATGAGCAGTCAGGGTTTATGGTCGACAATATCAACTGATTTGATCTTCTGGTGGTCCAAGGAACTCTCAAGAGTCTTCGCCAGCACCACAATTCAAACGCGTCAATTCTTCGGCGGTCAGCCTTTTTCACAGTCCAACTCTCGCGTCCATACATCACAACTGGAAAGACCATAGCACGAGTTATAGGGATCTTGGTTGGCAGACTAATGTCTCTGCTCTTTACTAAGCAGTCAAGGCTGACCATTGCTCTCTTTCCCAGAAGCAGGCGTCTCCTAATTTCATGGCTGCAGTCTCCTTCCGAGGTAATCTTGGAGCCCTAGAAGAGAAAATCTGTCACAGCTTCCACCTCTTGTCCATTGACGCTCCAGGACTTGATAGGGCAAGACGCCATGATCTTTGTCTTTATACATAGCATTCATTGATTACGAAAAAGCATTTGTATCAGTTGAAACCTCGGCGGTGATGCAGGCATTGCGAAATCAGGGGGAAGACGAGCTGTGCGTGAAAGTGCTGGACGATATATATAGTGGCTGCACAGCAACCATAGTTCTGTATAAAGAAAGTAAGAAAATTTCCATAACGAAAGGTGTTAGGCAAGGAGGCACGATCTCCCCAACAATATTCACAGCTTGCTTAAAGGAAGTATTCAGAGACTTGCAATGGGAGCAGTTAGGGATAAGGGTAGATGGAGAATACCTCAGTAATCTGTGATTTGCTGATGACATTGCCTTGCTAAGTAACTCGGGGGATGAACTGCAAATAATGCTTGATGACCTAAACAGGAAAAAGTCTTAAAAATAAATATGCAGAAGAGTAAGGTAATGTGCAACAGCCTCGGGAAGGAACAGCAGTTTACGTTAGGCAGCGAACTACTGGATGTAGTAGGCGAATATGTCTACTTAAGACAGGCAGTAACCGTAGATCCGGATCATGAAAAGGAAATAACAAGAAGAATAAGATTGGGATGGAGCGCATTTGGCAAGCACTCGCAAATTGTGACTAGCAGCTTACCGGTAGCGCTCAAGAGGAAAGTATACAACAGTTGCATCTTACCTGTACTGACCTATGGGGCTGAAACGTGGAGGCTAACCAACACGGTTCTGCTTAACTTGAGGTCAACGCAGCGGGCTGGCTATGGAAAGGAAAATTGGAGGGGTAACATTAGGTACAGGAAGCGTGCAGAGTTGGTCAGAGAAATAACTCAAGTTACGGACATTTTAGTGGAAATTAAGAAGAAGACATGGGCAGGACATGTGCGAAGAGAGGATAACCGATGGTCGCTTAGGGTAACAAACCAGATTCCAAGGGAAGGAAAGCGTAGCAGGGGGCGGCAGAAAGTTAGGTGGGTGGATGAGGTGAAGAAGTTCGCAGGGGTCAAGTGGATGCAGTTAGCATAGTACCGGGTTAATTGGAGAAATATGGAAGAGGCCTTCGCCCTGCAGTGGGTATGGTCAGGCTGATGATGATGATGATCGTCGCACGTTTGGGGGGGGGTAGGTTGGCAGCTCCTCACTTTACAGTGCTGGGAATGGTAGGCCCCCGCCATTTGTGACGGCGGCCAGCCTGCCACCAGCGGTTGTACTTGTTGTAAGCCGTCCTTGCACTTGCCACCGCTTCGCTGGCGGACGACGGCGGTTGCGGCGCACTTCTTTTTGTCCGCTTTTTTAATTTTTTTCTTCTGTAATTTCTCCTTTCTTCGCACGAGGCAGCGCAGGTGGCTCAGCTACCGAGATAGTAGCAGGCGCGTGCAGTTTCTGTTCCTTCTTCCTGCTGACCCAACATCTTTAGTGTACCAAAGTGCTTCCCAGCAATTTTTTCACTATAGTCTCTGTGAATCATATTCTTGAAAATATATATAAACTGGAAGCTTTAAAAACTGAAGGACGAAATACTCGCTGCTCTGTGATTTTTGCAGAGCGAAAATTGCATTGAAACGAGAGAGCAGCCGCTCGTGAGGTTCATTTCTGGTCTTGTGTCCTCGTCGTTTTGTTGTGCTACATTGTTTTGAAGCACGTCACTATACTTACAGTAAAAACTGCCCAATTCGTGGCTTCTCGAAAGTCTTATAAAATAAAGATAAGGTTCGGGAATGAGCGATTTTTTTCGAAAGGCGATAATTATTTTTGAAAAAGGAACTTTTATTTCGGCTTCGTACTATTAGACTCATCAAGCGGCTAAATAAATAAATAAATAAATTCCTGATGTGCCGATAAGAAATAGCAACTCACCATTGCTGACGTCAAACTGTACGTACGAGAGTTGAAATTTTAAGAATTATTCAGCTCTTGTTTTCTTTACCCTGTCGACACAACAACTACACAGACGTTTTCTGTTGTGAGCGCTGCCTTCCTTCGTTATCTCATTATAAGAACGAACAAAATGTCGAATATGTCGTCAATAGAGCACGCTAGGAAGTTCACGCATTGTCATGTTCCTTGTCTTTGTCAAATGTGCTCCATCTTCTCCGAAGTCAATCATCGCTTATGTAGCGCCGCCCTTTTAAAGTCCCATATATAAAGCAAACCGACTCGAGGCGTGCACTGGTTTCCTGCTTAAGAGAACTTGGCAAGTAAGTATATGGTCTTGTTGGTTGTTGACTCCAGCTCAGTCTACTGAAGCTTAAAATATGCCCATGAGATCTTATTTGGTAAATTCCTAGTTTACGGACAAAGAAAAAAACAACTTTGTCTTTAAATGTCAGCAGCATATTTCGATCGTTTTATTATTCAACGAAACATTACGCAGCGTGAATAATAGCTGAAAATGTTTTTAAATATAAAGCCATGAAATATTGCACAGTGCGAAGGATACCTGAAAAGTTTTTCAACAGAGCATGCCAAAGCTGCACAAACGTGTCTTGTCTCGCAGAAATCAATTTTTTTTTCTTCGACAAGCGCGCCAAAAGAGGTAGGGGAGCGAAATGTAGGCAATGGATAGCGGAACGTCGGCTTTGATTGTACAAACATTTCATGTCGCACTGGCTGTCCTTAATCTCCTTTTCGTATTTACTTTCTCTGTTTCCCAGCAGGCCAATTGGGAAAGCGTTCCGCGCTAAAAATGCCAGTGGTCGTGCTCCCAACGCTGTTGCATTTGATAGCCTTTAGCCTTTACGTAAGAAATCTTCAGACCGATAATGCTGGTGACCAATATTTCACTTAAAAACACTAGTCGCATTTGAGATAAAACATTTGCGCCTTCAGTGACATTACAAAAAAACCTTGGCAAGGATCTTCAAGCTCGAAGAGTTACACTGCGAAAGCTGTAAAAAAATAGACGCCTTCATTTCTTCGACATTCCAGAGTCCACACAAACACAACCGACAAGAAGATGGTGATTCCGATTTTAGGGAAGGCGCTCTTCTTTGCAATTTCATTCGGCATGGGCACCTGGATGCAAGCTTACGTCAGAACGAGTGTTTGGCTTTATGGAGACTCCATTCTCGTTCCCAAGAACCGTACGGTGCCGGACGAATTCTACGACGCGAAATATGGAGAGCACAAGTTTGCAAACGTGTCCGTAAGTGACCGGCGTCGACCTTTTAGAGATCTGTAAAGGCAGCGCCACCAACTGACGTGCGCACTCTTAGTATGAGCTATTCCTTGTTGGCTACACGGTTACCCGAACTGTTCATAAATATCGCGTGAGGAGTCTTTGTGTTAGCGAAGTAGGAAGCATGTATGCATGTATCGAATGGACAAGTTTGCCCATCGAGCTCTGCAGCTCTCGTGTCTGCTTCGCCAGTTCTCATCAGAACTTTATGCGCTGTGCACTCTGGAAAGCAGAGCAGGCCGGCCCAACCTACTGTTTCTAATGAAAAAGTTGTGCGAAGACTACAAAAAGAAGCGGGCATATATATGTTAGTTTCCAGCGCGCTATGGGTAGCGTTTGCAGCATGAACACCAATGGAGTACTGTGATTAGGCGGATAAAAACGCGGTAAAACACGTCGTAAGCAAACGGTATTAGCTTTTAGTGCCTGAGACGTTAAGTATCTATAGAAGAATTATTGTGCACCAAGCGATGCACCTAATCTGAAAGATAAACACTTCAGCATACTAAGGAGCCTACAGTCACTAAGTACCAAACGGCAAAGTAAAAGCGACTTCCTATGGCAGACTTCGGTCAAGTAGATTTTTCGACAAGCTGCCTGAAGCTGCTTCTTTCTTCCCTTTAATTTAGTTACATGCACATTGCTGACGGACAGTTCTGGTGTTTATTCTTCCGTGCACAATGCGTGTGTTGGCAGCAAAGCCAAAATAACCATCGGAAGACTTGTGAGAATATAGCAAGTATTTGAAATTAGCAAGGCAGGAAAGTTTACGGCAGGCACATTATAAACCACACTTCTCGGCTCACACAGCTAGTTGTGGCGGTGCCTGCGTTGTCATAGTGTAGTTTATTAGCAACAACATCTGAGTTCCTTACGGTAGCACTTCAGACGCCTTTGCAATTTCTTGTGTTGTGGTACATCGCCCGTCGCGCAACTGACTTTATTTAATAGAGGTAGGTGTACACGCCTTTGGCCGGCTCATCTCACAATTTCACGTAGCGATATTGTTCAGAAGACGTTTCCCTAGTCGGTCTAAAATAAAACCAACAAACCTTAAACCGCCAAACCTTGCTATTCAGAAATACAATGGCCAAAACGGTGCCTTTTGCCCCGTTTGCTTCACAAATAAAAATGATCTCTATGCTGTTTTTTTTTCCTTGTTTAGAATATTACGTTCCATTATGTTATGAAAGGCTGCGAAGACACTGCACGTCCTATGCTACTTTTATTACACGGTTTCCTCGACTTCTGGTATATATGGAACAGGCAGATACCAAAGCTCAGCGAAGATTTCTGGTGCGTATTTGTTTGTTCATGCATTATTTTTAGTACCGAAAAAGAAAAAGAAAACGAGTACGACGAAATAGTCTTCAAGACATTTCAAGTATGAATTTCAGTGGTAACAAGTGAATAGTCTCGTGACAAGAATACTGATCAAATTTCAAAGGAAGATTTATCATGACTAAATTTAAATCATTCTTTAGCTTGAGACTGCGTTCATCTCATTTTACGACGTTCAACAAATTAAATTAACCTATAAAATTTTATTGCAATGAAATTAGAAAATGATCCTCCGTAACATAATTATTCGCTGCAGTAATGAGCACACTTCATAGAGTAACTAAATGGTTATGGTTGCAAACAAGTGATGAAAATGGTAAAATCAAATTTCGCAATAAAGAGCCGCATCCGCCAAAGTGACCGCGTCTGCTTTATCTGAAAAGAGTGTCTCGAGGGCGGTCATCTTACGCCTGCGGCTCTAAGCAGCTTTAGAAAGCTGCTCTAGATTTTCAGTTCTTTTACTACTACTGTCAATAGAGGAGCACAGCATCTCTGCGCAAACGTTCATGAAAAACATTTAACTTGACAGCGGCACGCACTCTTTGCACAAAACAAGGGAAACCCTTGTCAATCCCGATGTTGACAATCGCCATGTGTTTACGCCTAAGAGCAAGGACTCCATCTCGCAGAAATGCCGGCGACGTGGAGTTTCCAGAAATGCGTCCATAGCCGAACAATAGGAGGAATGTAGGAAATACAAACTGCTCATGAAAAGGTTGATATAAAGGCTAAGTTTGCGAGGATGATCCTGTAACATAAACTGGTACTTAAATGTAACTGAGGTTAATTAAATTTGGCAGTCGGGATAAAACCAAGCCTGTTTCTTAGGGAGACGAACGTTGGACTTTGGCCATGGAGGCTTCCTTTTTTTATCAAACATGGTACGTGTTACAAGCGGTTATGTAGAGTGGAGGCTATACATGCTAACTCTTTAAAATACACTGACTAAGTGGCTGCTGCAAGGAAGCTTGAAATGAAACGCCAGAAAATTGAAAGGTAGGAAAGGGTAGGCACCGAATGAGCAGCGCAGAAATCAGTCCGGTGGACAGTAGTTTTCTTTACAATGTCCCTTTAGCTGAAAATTCGTACGACCAAAGTGAATTCTTGATGGAACATGTTCAGTATTGCTGTCCAACATGCGCGTCTTTCAGAGGTTGTGAAGTACAATTAGAACAATCATGTAATAGGGTTCGTAACATACATAGCCACAAGCTTTTGTATTGGGAATTTACAATACCGTATTATTTCAGTGTTCTCAGTTGCATGGCCAAAACCAAAATTCAAAATTCATGGCCAAAAAAATTCAAATGGGACCCCTTCAGGCCATCAATCGTGAGGCTATGCGTGCAATAACGTATCTTCCCCGCCTAACATCCATACCAGTACTTCAGGAGCACGCCCCGCTAAATACGCTCACTGAACTCGTTGATCAGCGGGTGGAAAACAGAGCTCGGAAACAGTCTTTACAACTCCATCGTTTAAAGACACTATGCCAGCTCACGGACAATCGCCCCACTGCTTCCCCGTCGGTATCGTCCGCACATCTGCCTGAAGGGTGCATATTATATACCGATGCATCACATACTGCAGAGCGAGGAGTTACTTCTGTATGCAGTCCCACTCATCCGCATCTGAACACTCACGTGACATATACCGCGGATACGTGCACCCCTCTGGCACTGGAACTTCAAACCATTTATAATGCCATTTATTCCCTTCCGCCAGTTTCTAAATTCACTGCAGTTCATATTTACACAGATTCTCTCACTGCCCTTAAACAGCTTAAGGCCGTTCGACGCACATTCCAAATAACACAGTCTTTTCATTTGCTCTGTTCAAAGTACCCATGTCCTGTACGCATACACTGGATTCCCGGCCATGCTCGCGATTCACATAATGTTTAAGTGGATGCTATGACGCACATAAACACATCAGGCGGTCCACCCCCCTTCCACTCTTCCCCCAGATCCGTTCCTGTCCCACGTTTCCGATTCGCAAGCTCTGCGCCAGCGAACACGCGCTCTCATTCCTCCGTGTTCGCACCCTCTCCCTCCGTAGTCTTACTCGGCAGGAGGAGGTAACAGTGCGCCGGATCCGGGCAGGGGCAGCTCTGACTCCATCTGTTTGACATCATCATCATCATCATCATCATCATCATCATCATCATCATCATCATCATCATCATCAGCCTGATTATACCCACTGCAGGGCGAAGGCCTCTCCCATATTTCTCCACTTAACCCGGTTCTGTGCTAGCTGCATCCACTTGACCCCTGCGAACTTCTTAATCTCATCCGCCTACCTAACTTTCTGCCGCCCCCTGCTACGCTTTCCTTCCCTTGGAATCCAGTTTGTTACCCTCAGCGACCATCGGTTATCCTCTCTTCGCACTACATGTCCTGCCCATGTCCATTTCTTCTTCTTAATTTCCACTAGAATGTCGTTAACTTGAGTTATTTCTCTGACCCACTCTGCACGCTTTCTATCTCTTAATGTTACCCCTACCATTTTCCGTTCCATAGCTCTCTGGGTTGTCCTCAACTTAAGTAGAACTCTCTTGGTTAGCCTTCACGTTTCAGCCCCATAGGTTAGCACAGGCAAGATGCAACTGTTGTATACTTTCCTCTTGAGCGATACCGGTAAGCTGCTAGTCATAATCTGCGAGTGCTTGCCAAATGTTCGACATCGATGGCGGGAAAAAGATCTACCAATGACTGACAGGTGCCCTCACTGTGACACGTACTCCACCTGACGTCTGCGATGTGGGACACTTGTTGTGGACGTGTCCATCAACGACTCACATTAGGCAACGGATAATCTTGAAGGTGAGCCTGCGGTGGAATCGCGATTGTGACTATGAGAAATGCACAATGGACAATCGCTACACTGCCAACCTTCTCGAATACATAAGCGCAACTGGACTTCACTCCTTCTTTTAACTTTCTATCTCCTGCATCCCATTCCCCCTTTCTCAACTTATGCCTTGTGGCAAACTTTTCGAAAAAAAGAAATGAAAGAGCGCTTAATGGATTCAAGTGCATCGCACAGACGGTAGAAGATATAAATGTTTTTCCTTAAAAGCCATGAACTGACAAGTAGGACTTCGGTGTGCAATTCAAAGAAAGGACTTCTGATGTAGGCTGAAAGTGTATTTACCGCTCCGGCGTTACGACATCACGACCCTCGACGCAAGAATGTAAGCGGTACAATTCCGCCAGATAGGGCATTGATACGAATTCCTTGCATCAACGCGTCGGCGAAAACAACTGTTCATTGCAAAAACCTGACTGTCAAAAACCGCGGCAAGGTATAAACTCTTTGCACAAATCCTTCTAAACGTAGTGCTTTTTTCAGATGTTACTTAGCGCTATTCCTTACTAGAGGCCACGAAGGCTTATAGGCTCAGGTGTGATAGAAGCCGACCATGGGAATGAAGCTTGACCATTGACTAATTGGCGTTTTTTGGAGACATATATTGACGCTAACTGCAATTACGGGTAGGCTAATTAGGATTTATTGTATATATATACTTCTCTATTACCATCGATAGCAAATGGCACAGTCAATAAAAAAAGGAAATGTGCGGATCAAAGAAAGTTTGCGTCAAAGGACAAGCCGGGGGTAAAGACAAACAAGCCAGAGAGGCGACGACTAGTTTAATTAATTCTATTGGATTCAGTTCTTAAGTTAGAACCTAACACAAAAAGTTTTTGTACGAATAATGTTCTTGTTGCGAACCCAGTCTTATAAAAAAGTACTTGGTTAAAAGTGAAATTCATGAATAAGAAAAACCTATCTAGCACCTTTCTAAGGTGAATCCAGGAATGGCCAAGCCGATTTGGCCTCATTGCAGGGGTGAAGTAATAGAAAGGCATTCCCCTCCTTTGAGTTGTTTGAACATCGAGGCATCAGGAATATCATAACTAAGAAACTGATTTTCGGCACTGCCAGCAGTGCTGAGAACAAAGAGCATGCAGTTTGCTTAGCGTATATTTGCACGTACGCTCGAATTACGTCGGTTTGAATTTGGCTATATTGTTGAAGTCGAAGAGGACAAAATGCGTGCCTCTCCGCAAGCAAAAACAACAGCACTAACAATGGCAGCTGCCGAACCGGCTTGTCGTGGGAGCAGCTTTCATGTGATCCACAGCTGCTCGGACCACCGTATGGCGACGAGGAAGCGAGGATGCGCCGGTCGTGGTAGGGAGCAGAAGCGAGAACATGAGGCGCGGCATACGGATTTCCGGCAAATCCCCCGATTTCGGCGGAGAAAATGTCTCTGCTATACAGAGCGATTCGGGATCTACTCGTGATTCCAATCTGCAGTTGGAGGAGACAGCTATCGCTCCCATTCTGCCATTGGAATACGACTGCTCAATACGTAACAGAAAAATTTGATCCGGATCTGCTATTGGAATTCATTATAACCCTTACCATGTTTCTATAATGTTTATGCGTTCAGCTCTTTTCTGTCTTCACTTTGAGCATTGTCTGCTTTTTCGACATCATATTTTTTTTTAATCCTTTTAAACACGGGACGATATTTATTGTCAGGGGTAATGACACATACATTGTCTGAATTTTGTAGCTGGCTTCGGTGAATTATCCCTTGTTGGAAGCCAAAAAGGACGAAGTGGTTGTGTGCACATGGACGGCTGCCGACCAAACTGGTTGTGCTCTCCTATTTCATTCGACGAAGTATTGAGAAGAGCAGAATTCAGCTCGGGGTGGCAGAGGTGCATACATTTACATTATTTTGCAAGAATTGGCGTTGTCTTGCATGACTGGTCTAGAAGGAGGTATATTGATGACAAATGACAAAGGGCACTGCGTGCAGTAAGCTGATAGTCGGAGCATAACTATAGCAGGTAAGGATAGACCTGACAATGGGATGTTGCGTGGCATAAGACCGATAAATAATTTGCTTGAAAATCGATATCTAGTATTGGAATGAAAATCGATATCTAATATCAGAAAACGTTTTAAGTAGTGCCGCAAGCGTTACTTGTAGATGAAATATTTACAAAGATTTCATGTCATTACGGCACAGCGATGCCACGGAGATGAGCTACTATTGAGAAAACGTCTTCCCGAAAAACGCTTTAAAAGACGAAAGGTGAAACGTAGTGGACTGTTAAGACTATGCGATAGCAATGGTATACGACAAGTCCTCTTGTTCATAATTAATACCTGAACCTTCTAGTACAAATCCCCAGTTCAATTATACAATTCCAGAGGTTTTACAAACCTTATCACTACACTGTCACGAAATCGGCGCACATTTTCGTCGGGCCGGTGCGGTGCTAGGCCCGCGCGGCGTCGCGTGCAAAAGCATGGAGAGAAAAGCATCCTTCCCCGCGCGGGAGAGCGCGTAGCTTTGTACGCGTTGCCGTCACCCTCTTTCCCATTGCCCGGGGAGGACGGTGGTTCATCGGACTGGAATACGCCAGAAAATTCCAGAATTTTCTATGGGTCCTAGCCAATGACGACGCGCGGCTCGACGGGAGGAGAAGAGAGAGCTATAACCAGCGAAGCTAAGTGTGTGTTGTCGTGACGCTGGGGCTACGTCGACCCGGCCTTCACTTGGTAGCGTGCAGAGACTCGGGGTTGAATTAGGATTGAATCTTCGAAGTTGGTGAAATATGTACAAGCAGGTTTAATGGCAC
Organism: Amblyomma maculatum; assembly: GCF_055883805.1. Taxonomy (NCBI): domain Eukaryota; kingdom Metazoa; phylum Arthropoda; class Arachnida; order Ixodida; family Ixodidae; genus Amblyomma; species Amblyomma maculatum. The sequence continues at coordinate 96,469,321 of NC_139353.1, forward strand.
TTTGAGAAACTTATTTACAAGATTATTTACACGAAAAAGAAGGGTACATCAGCAAAATGACAAGCGTTAAGAGTTCATAGCGAGAAGCGACTGGATGAGCCGTTTACCCAGGGCCCAGAGCGACATTTCGTGCTCTGCAGCGTCCTTAAAACCCCCTATGTCCAGCCCCTCTCTGAAGATGCTGACCAACCAAATCCAGGGCACGCCCCTCAGGTATCGGCATCCAATCGAACACATCACTGCACTGATGGTCTGAAGCACTGACTGGTCCGGCATTCATTCGTTGGGCGTGATCACTTGTTGGCGGGAAAAGCTTGGGAACGGCGAGGAGAGGAGGTACATTTCTATTCTTCAGCAAAGAAACCACAGGCTGGTTCTGACAAGTGGTTTTACTTCTCAGAAACCCGAGTGCACGTGGCGCCGCATCCGCTCCCAGCATTGTCCGTTTTCGACAATTGCAAATCTTTCCTGCATTCCTGGGAAATCACTTAATGGTTGTATGCGTCATGCTCCTTTCTTGTCCTGCACGTCAGCGGACATGTCACTCTGTCGTCTCCTTTGGAAAGTAGGCATTCCTCACTGGACGATAGGGCTTATCGACTGGAAGGGTGAACAAAAGAAAGAAAGCACTTCCTGCATTTCCCGCAGGGGGACGTTTCTTTGTGTTTTTCCAGACGTTCTCTTGGCAGGGTCAATTTGGCATTTGCAGAGTGTCCACAAAGCAAAACAGGCTTACAAAACAGGATTCCTGGAAACAGGCTCACTTAGAGCCATTGGACCATCACCACATATTCACAGCACTTATCCATGCCCACAGGCGAACAATAGAGCGCGCAAATGCGGATGCTTGGTCGTAACAGCCTCCTCCCCCGCCAGAAGAGTCTCGGAGGGCAGCAGTCCCAGCTGCTGCATGAAGAGACGACTTAATGGCCTGCACGTGAACGCTTGAAGCTCGCTGTTGCTTGTCGCGTTGTCTTGATTGTTGTAGGCCAAATTGCTCGAGCTGTCTGAAACTCAACCACATGTCGAAGCAAGCACTCGGCTCCCGTCTGAAGAGACCAGGTTAAAAGAAAACTGCCATTGTTGTTCGAGAAAAGCCCACTCTCAAGACGTTCAGGACCCACGTATTCCTAGAAAACCAAACGTGCTGCTTTACATAGCCACACATATACAAGCGCACGAAAAAAAAAAAAAAACCTGATTATCAATTTGGATACATGGTGAGGAACATCTCGGACCGCTTAGAAAGAGCGGCTAAGCGCGTCCGCATTCCCATTTAACTTCCCCTTTTTGTATCTTATTTCAAAATTGTACTGCTGTAAAATCAAGCTCCACCTAAGAAGGCGACTGTTCTTCGATGTCGCAGTTTGCAGCCAAGCCAGGGGACAATGGTCCGTCTCTACGGTGAATTTGGCCCCTCCAAGATAGCACTGCAATTTTTGAATGGCCCATACAATGCAAGCGCATTCTTTCTCTGACGCGCAATAAGCCCTCTCTCTAGTACTCAGTTTTCTGCTCAAGTAGAGCACGGGGTGCTCATTACCGTCGTCATCTCTCTGGCAGAGAACAGCACCTAGCCCTCGATCACTGGCATCACACTGGACCGTGAATTCCCGGTCATAGTCTGGAGCTCGCAATACCGGACGGGTAATCAGCACAGCCTTCAGGTTTACGAAGGAGGCTTCCTTTTGTTCGTCCCAGACTACATTTGTCGGTTCTGTCCCGCGGAGAGCGTCGGTCAGAGGGCTAGCCAAAACTGAATAGTTAGGGATGTAGTGATTGTAGTACCCAGTCAGACCTAGGAATGCTCGAATTTCCGTCTTCGTGCTCGGCCGCGGATAGTCTGCTACCGCAGAAATCTTAATCTCGCTGGGTTTCCTGAAACCCTGACCTACATTGTGACCCAAGTAGTCCACGGTCGCCCTTGCCAGGCAACATTTCTCGGCCTTTACGGTTAGTCCAGCTTGACGCAAAAGGCTCAGTACAGCTCTTAGATGTACCATATGGTCCGCCCATGAGTCGGAAAAAATCGCAATGTCGTCCAAATAAGGCACCGCGAATGTTTCACACCCCTTTAAAACCCTATCCATGAGTCGGGAAAAACAAAATGGAGCATTTTTGAGCCCGAAACTCATCATTGTTGGCTGGTAGCTGCCCGTCGGAGTGACGAAAGCCGCGTATCTGCTGGCGCGTTCAGTGAGCGGTACTTGCCAGTATCCTCGAGTAAGGTCCAGCGTAGTCACATATGCCGCTCTACTGACCTGTTCTACTCTCTCCTCAATATTCGGAATAGGATACACTTGATCCCTGGTGAGAGAATTTAGCTTTCGGTAGTCTACCACAGGCCTAGGGTCTTTACCTGGAGCTTCTACTAAGATCATAGGCGAAGCATAATCGCTTTCCGAGGGTTTTATTACTCCTAATTCCAGCATGCGAGTTACTTCCCTATCCAGAATTTCTCTTTGCCTTGGAGAAAATCGGTAGCACCTTGATCGCACTGGCACGTCTGAAGTCAGCTCAATATCGTGCTCAGTCAAATCAGTTCTGCCTGGCCTGTCCACGAAGCAGGCCTCAAACTCTGTTATTATCTCGCCCAGATCGGACAGCTGGGATTTCTTTAGTTCTCCTCTCTGCTCCGTCTTTTTGAGAAGCTCCTGAGCGTTGCTTCCTTTTCCGCTGAGGCAAATCAAGTTGTCCCCCATCTCCTCGGGAAGGTGTAACGTTAGATTTACCACGGCTTGCTCCATAGCTAAGTCCTCTCGGGTTCCACTTAAAGGTCTCGTGAGATTACTAGACACTGGCGGCAAGAGGTTACTCTCTAGTACGTCCTCATTCCGTGTCTTATCAAGCTCACTTTCTAGTTGACTTATCTGAGATGCCTCGCTCTCAAAGTTTTCCGACCCGTTATCTTCCGCATCGACCACTGTTTTAACTGCCGTTTCCTCCGCTGTGGATTTTTCTGGTATGAGCAGTGTAGCTAGTTCTCGCGCCTTTGAACGTGTTAATGCTTGCACAACACTGTCTCCGAAAAGGATGCCCCTCTTTCGCAGTAGCATGTCCGATTTGTTGGAAAACAAATACGGATAGCACTTAGGCAGCTTTTCTGAAACTGCAGCCTCGGTTGTTAACTCGCCGAAAGGGCCCTCGATGACCACGTTCGCGATTGGCAAGCACACACTCTGTTCCTCCACTACCTGGCGGATCCACGCACACTGTCCTGTATAGTCGGAAGACGACACATACGCCGGATGGACAACATCCATCGTTGCGGCCGAATCGCGCAGTACCTTGCAAGGCTTCCCGTTGACTACTAGGTCATGCAGGTAGGGTTCTAAAAGCTGCATATTTTCATCGCAGTCCCTGACATACGAGAAAGCAATCTTTTCTTTCCGGCAGTTGACGGCAATGTGACCCTGCTCATTACACCTAAAGCATGTGAGCGGCTTCCTAGCCTCAAGCTTATTCTTTGTGTTCTGCACGTTGGTCACTTCCCCACTTTTCTCACTGCCGTCCTTTCTAGGGCGTTTGCCCGAAGAAGCCTTCCTTTCTTCGTTTGCAAATCTAGCAAAGTGCCTTTTCTGATGGTTATTCACACTCAACTTGGGATTGCGGGGCCTATCCACTACTGGGTTGCTGAATTGTCGGCGCGAAGCGTACTCCTCAATGAGTTCGGCAGCTTCAGTTGCCGACTTAATGTCGCCTCGGTCCTGTAACCAATTTCTTTCTTTTCCTGGGAGGCAGTTATAAAACTGCTCCAAAAGAATTCGCTCGACTACAGCGTCCCTATCCCTGTAGGAATCAGTGCTCTTTAGCCACTCGCCCAAATTGACTCTTAGATTGTACAGGAATTCAGGGTAACTCTCGTCCCTGGACTTAGTAGCGTTCCGAAAACGTTGTCTGAACGCCTCGGCGCTAAGCCTTTACTTTCTCAGAAGGCAAGCTTTGACCTTCTCGTAGTTGTCCGCGTCCTCCTTGCTTAGCCGCGCGACAACCTCCGCTGCCTCGCAGGGCAGAACCGTCAATAATCTCTGAGACCAAGTGTCTCGCTGGAAGGACAGTTTTTCGCAGGTTCGCTCAAAGTTAGCCAAATACAGACCGATATCCCCTGATATCACATATGGCTGCATGTACTTTGACATCTTGAAATCTGCCTCCTTGTTGAGAAGAGGTACCGCTAGCTGGGGACAATTGCCCGACCTCTTGCTCAACTCTAGTTCTAATTTCCGGAGCTCAATTTCTTGGTCCAGCTTTTTTTCTTCTCTTTCACGCTTCTTTTCCTCTTTTTCCCACTCACGTTCGCGCTCCTTTTCCTCTTTTTCCCGCTCCTTTTCCTCTTTTTCCCGCTCTTTCTGCTGTCTGAGCTGCTCCTTTTTTTGACCGATGAGGTTCCATGCTTCACTGAGCTCCTCATCATCGGTTCCCAGATCAGTGATTGCCTTTATAATCAAGGGTTTTCGTGCCAAACCACTTGTATCAATTCCCAATTCCTCACACAACAGCAACAGGTCCGGTTTCTGCAGCTTTTGTAGGTCCATGATCGCTCCGAGTGTCGGCTACTTCCAAAACAACAGTGCAAACTACCAAACCTAAAGGCGTTTCAACACTTTTTACCAGTTCTAAAATCTAACCCTGTTCTAGAACCTGGTCCACATCAGAAGAAAAGCCAAGCACTCACCCACACATGCGATCGATGTTCCGAGCTGCTCTCTTGTTGGCCGATTGTTGCTCCTGCTTGTTGCTTGAGATGCCACCTCCGATCACCAGATGTTGTGGCTTGTAGTTTCAGATCCACCTCCAATCACCAGATGTTGTGGCTTGTAGATTCAGATCCACCTCCAATCACCAGATGTTGTGGCTTGTAGATTCAGATCCCACCGTTGGTCACCAGTCGTTGTGCTTGTAGATTCAGATCCCACCGCTGGACACCAGTTGTCGTGACGCTGGGGCTACGTCGACCCGGCCTTCACTTGGTAGCGTGCAGAGACTCGGGGTTGAATTAGGATTGAATCTTCGAAGTTGGTGAAATATGTACAAGCAGGTTTAATGGCACTTTGAGAAACTTATTTACAAGATTATTTACACGAAAAAGAAGGGTACATCAGCAAAATGACAAGCGTTAAGAGTTCATAGCGAGAAGCGACTGGATGAGCCGTTTACCCAGGGCCCAGAGCGACATTTCGTGCTCTGCAGCGTCCTTAAAACCCCCTATGTCCAGCCCCTCTCTGAAGATGCTGACCAACCAAATCCAGGGCACGCCCCTCAGGTATCGGCATCCAATCGAACACATCACTGCACTGATGGTCTGAAGCACTGACTGGTCCGGCATTCATTCGTTGGGCGTGATCACTTGTTGGCGGGAAAAGCTTGGGAACGGCGAGGAGAGGAGGTACATTTCTATTCTTCAGCAAAGAAACCACAGGCTGGTTCTGACAAGTGGTTTTACTTCTCAGAAACCCGAGTGCACGTGGCGCCGCATCCGCTCCCAGCATTGTCCGTTTTCGACAATTGCAAATCTTTCCTGCATTCCTGGGAAATCACTTAATGGTTGTATGCGTCATGCTCCTTTCTTGTCCTGCACGTCAGCGGACATGTCACTCTGTCGTCTCCTTTGGAAAGTAGGCATTCCTCACTGGACGATAGGGCTTATCGACTGGAAGGGTGAACAAAAGAAAGAAAGCACTTCCTGCATTTCCCGCAGGGGGACGTTTCTTTGTGTTTTTCCAGACGTTCTCTTGGCAGGGTCAATTTGGCATTTGCAGAGTGTCCACAAAGCAAAACAGGCTTACAAAACAGGATTCCTGGAAACAGGCTCACTTAGAGCCATTGGACCATCACCACATATTCACAGCACTTATCCATGCCCACAGGCGAACAATAGAGCGCGCAAATGCGGATGCTTGGTCGTAACAGTGTGCGCGCTAGCTTTGACGCGTGCTAACAAACAGACGCGGCGCGCCCTATTTAAAGAGACCGCGCCGCTTGTTGAGTCGGTCAGTCAGTCAGTCAGTCAGTCAGTCAGTTCGTCAGTGGTTGCGGCGTATGCGCCAGTGCTTCGGCTGGCTCCCGGGGATCACCCGCTGCTGGCAAGCCCACGGACCTGCAAGGGAGCGGCGCTCGTCTCGTATGGCGGCCACATCGTGACTCTTCAGGCGTCGGACTGCAACAGTGCCCGGTGAACAATTTGGTGTTTGTTTATGTAACTCTCTCGTGTTTGATCTGTTGGAAAGCCTCTGTGTTATTGAATACCTCTGTATTTGCATGCTTAGCGTTTGTATTCTGTGAACCTCTCGTCTGTGTATTTCAAGTGATCTTGATTATTCCTTTGTATCGTCTCTTGCTGTACATAAATTGTGTTTTGTTTGTTACTTCTGACTCCGATCCTTACTCTGGTTTGAACCGGCGACAGCTGGGCACCAAACGGCCACCCCCTTCTGTCACTACTAGGTAGCTGAATTCCGGCTGAGCTTGCCACGCAGGTCGAGGGCATCTCCTTAGCGACCGGAACAGCTATCCCCACTCACTCTAAGGGTGTCTGGGAGTGTGCGCACCATTAAGGGCGCACCGTTAATAATACCCCCTAATTATTAACGGGTGACATACACCCACAAGGATAACGCCGACTTCATGCAGTGAAACTGACCTTTTTATTGTATAGTCATTGTCTCCCCCGTTATTTTCGCTGGTACTAATGCATGTGATTTTAGGGACCGCTGTGCCATTTTGGCGTCTGTGCCACATGAGTGCCCACCAGGTTACTCACTACCGAATAGTTCTGCTTGTTAATGTATAACTGATGAGACACTTGCCCCCTTTTGCGAGTCTGTACGTGTTGCAGATTGGAACTGCCTACTTGCCTGTTTTTCTTTTGATGAATCTTATTTCTTTTTAAGTACTTTGAAATACATTTAGAATCACATGTTTTCCCATGAAAACAAACAAATCAAACACAAAACTCTGTAAGCCTTTGGTGACTCCGATATACGTTAAAATAATGAATCACAAGTCAAGGCTCTTCAAGCGTTTTACGTCCACTAGACACCCTGAGTACTTAACAGCTTTAGCAAATACCGCAACAAGCTAACTAGAAAACTGCGAAGATCTAAATCTGCCTACCAATCGCGTGTCCTCACTAGCAGTAACGGTCCGAAATCTTTTGGAAACTTTTATATGACTCGTTTCTAAATAAGAATAAAAATACGCACTTCGGTCGTCTAAAGATCGGTGGCTTGTCCTATTCCTGTTCTGTGCTGCCAGAAAATTCAAAGACTTCTTTACAAGTCTTATACTAAGTGTTTCCACAGACGAAGCTCTTCGGTTTCTCTAAAATACAGGTTTAGAGACTTGTGCTATTCATTGAAGAACGAGTGAAGGAGTTTTTAGCTTATAATGAACCTAAACTCAACAAATTGAACCGATTTTGATGGCTTTTAAATTAAACCAGTTACATTTGTTGCGGATGCCTTAGCAGCATGTATAAGTTACACGTTTAACTTGTCACTCATATCAGGAATATTTCCTTCACGAATGAAATATGCAAATTTAACTGTTATTTTCAAAGGAGGTGATACAAACAAGATGACAAACTATAGGACGATTTCTATCCTTCGTGTGTTTTCAAAGGCTCTTGAAAACGTAATGCTAAAGAGAATGCATGGGTTCTTCTCTGAGCATGTCTTAATAAATGCGAGTCGGTTTGGATGTCGAAAGGGCAGGTCCACTGAATCTGCTTTACTTTTGCAAAAGGAAATTATTTGAAATAATATCGAAGGTAAAAGTTTGACTCTTGGTATTTTCATCGAGTTTACAAATGCTTTCGACCTTCTTAATCATGAAATAGTACTCTGTAAATTTAAAAGTTATGGTGTCCCTGGTCTTTCCCGTCAGCTCTTTTGTTGTTACTTAAACATGGGCCAGCAGGTCATTTCAATCGATAATCACAAGTCTAGTTCTCTTTTAATGAAATGTGGTCTCCCGCAAGGTAGCCTTCTTGGCCCGTTCTTCTTTAATGTCTATGCTAACGACATTGTGAGCATAGCCTATCATACATGTTGTATTCAGTACGCTGATAAGATAAGGATTTTTCTTAGGGGCTCTTCTGCCGACGAAGTAATCAATAGTGCAAATCTGGTTCTTTGTGCTCTCCACAAACGGCCCAAAGCTAATAGTTTGGTAGTTAACTCTAAGAAGACCAAAGCCGTCTTTTTTCTGCCTCTTAACCTGGATATTACTGTAAACGATACTCTACATCTAGAAAATAGCATTATTGAAATTGTAGACAAGTTCAAATAGCTCGGTGTCGCATTTGACTTTCGCATGAGGTGGTCTGACCATATTATGTATATTGAAAACAAGCTTTCTAATCTGTAGGCTTCCGCTTGAGACTTCGGAACGAATTTTCCCCAAAAGCGCAAGCTTATGATTTACCACGCTATAATTTAATCATACACAAACTACTCTCACCTTGTTTGGTGTACAACATCTAAACAAATCTAAACATCATACTCTGTCTTCAAAGAAGGCAATTAGACTGATCGCTGGTGTATGCTACACTGCCCACACGGAAACATTAATCCCGCAATATAGATTTCGTCGTGTTTATACAACGTTTGAGTATCGCTTGTTGCACTGCCTTTAAATGTTACCTCAATGCTCAACCAACGTTTTGAAGACTATTTCTGGGCTCAAGTCGTATTAAAAACGCTTTCACACCAGAAGTAAACAAACATGCGACGCTCCTCGAACGATGACGTTATACGGTAACTAGAGTTTTCGTTTTAATTTACCATGCCTATTAAATCATTATAGTATACATAACCCAAACATCTTCACCGCCCCAATTAGGAACGTAAGCTATATTTCATGAATGCCGCACTGTTGTTCTGCACTTTCCGTTCCTTACTTTGGTGAACATCCTCCCGAGAATAGTCGCTTTATTTTCATTACGTTTAGCCAGGTTTCGTGCATACTGTTAGACGATCGTTGGCCGTTAAATTACTATTCTAGTTTTTAGTTTGCTGTTTCACTTATATATTTGTGATCTTTCCATAAATTTCATAATTTTCATGGTATTTATGTATATGTTCGCCTTGAGCGCCCGTCTTGTTGCTCTGCCTTTACTGGGCCTCGGGAATCTCTCAAGCTTTCCTTGCCGCTTTTCGGCCGAGCACCATTTCTTCTACCCCGCCGGGGTGGCGCAGTGGTCACGGCGCTCGACTACTGTTCCTAAGGACGCGGGATGGAATCCCGGTCTCGGCGACAGCTTTTCGATGGAGGCGAAAAGCAAGGCGCCCGTGTGCTGTGCGATGTCAGTACACGTTAAAGAACCCCAGGTGGTCGAAATTTCCGGAGTCCTCCACTACAGCGTCTTTCATAGCCTGAGTTACTTTGGGACATTAAACCCCACAAACCAAACCAAACCAAAACCAAACCATTTCTTCTATAATAATGGAAATACATTGTCACGGAAAGCAGGTGTACACTTAACTAAAAAGTCAGGCGAGGATATGTCAACAAGCAGCGTTCCACCGACAGCGCATGAACTCAATTTAACGTCCCGTTTTTCAGGCGATGTGGCATTACTCCCATTCCTAAAAAAAGAAAACAAAACGAAAGCAGAGACTGAGCGCGAGCGATAGGCGATGAAAGAGAAAACAAAAGGATCACGACAGGAACAGAACAAATAACGGAGGCGGGGTAGGTGCCCTACACGACAAAGAAACAAGCTCATAGCACACTGCGCATTACCGCGTGAAATACGGCTTCATGCGGACGAAGTGCACCACCTCGGAGTATGGTTGCCGGCACGAGGGCTGTACAGCACCCGCAGGAAGGACTTCGTATGTCACTTCAGTTACACGACGCAACACTTCGTAAGGTCCAAAGTAAAGCGACAGCAGTTTTTCAGACAAACCGGGCCGGCGACACCGGTGTCCACACCCAAACTTTTCTCTCCAGGTTGGTACGTGACGTGTCGATGGCGGAGGTTGTAGCGACGCGTATCCTTGTCCTGCTCTTGAATGTGAATTCGGGCAAGTTGGCGCGCTTCCTCGGTGCGCTGAGCAAATTGTTCGGCATCTGGCATGAGCGGATGATCATCAGTGCAGCACGGAAGCATGGCATCCAACATCGTCTGAACGTCGCGTTCGTAGAGCAGGCGAAATGGCTTAAAACGCGTCGTCTCTTGGATGGCAGTGTTGTGGGAATATGTAACGTAGGGGAGGATCTCGTCCCAGGTTTTGTGCTGTGAGTCTATGTACTGCATTGCAATCATATCGGCGATCGTTTTATTCAGTCTCTCCGTGAGGCCATTTGTCTGTGGGTGATAGCCGGTGGTTTTGCGATGGCTCGTGTGACTAAGCTCAAATACCTAGTGCATAAGTTGTGCCGTAAACGCCGTGCCTCGATCGGTGATAACTTGGGACGGTGCTCCATGGCGCAATAAGATTTGCTGCATAAAAAACCGGGCGATCTCAGATGACGTGCTACGCTGTACCGCCTTGGTTTCCGCATACTGTGTGAGATAGTCGGTTGCGACTATAATTCATTTGTTACCGCCCGATGTCAGCGGAAATGGGCCCAGAAGGTCGATGCCGATTTGGTCAAAGAGCGCCCGTGGAGGCTCAATAGGTTGGAGCAAACCCGCTGGCTTCAGAGGCCCGCCTTTCGAGATTGGCACTCACGATAGCCTCTGACATAGCGGTGAACGGCGTCGGCATGTTTAGGCCAATACAAGGCTTGACGAACTCAGGCGAGTGTGCGCGCAAAGCCTAGATGGCCAGGGTGGGCTCATCATGGCAAAAATAAAGGATATTGGCACGGAGGTCGGCTGGCACTATGAGGAGGTATGCTCTGTCAACAGTGTTAGAGTTCTGCTTGAATAGAACACCATTCCTGAGACAGAAAGCAGGCAGGTTTGAGCACATTGGCTAGGGATATCAGCAACGCGACCCTCCAGGTGATCATTGACAGGTCGAAGGTCCGGGTCAGCTCGCTGTCGCGTCATTACATCTGAGGCACTCATCAGTCCAAGAAAATTGCTCTCGTCGTCCGTGCTCTCATCGACTAAACCGACAGGGTGCGCGCGACAGCGCGTCAGCATCTTCATGCTTCTGGCCAGATTTATACACAATGGTGAACTCAAATTTCTTGCAGGCGAAGGCTCCATCGTGCTAGGCGCCCCGATGGGGCGCTGAGGGTAGTAAGCCAGCACAAAGAATGATGGTCGGCGACAACTTTAAACGGGCGGCCATACTAAATTTCATGGTTGCCCACACAACCGCGAGGCATTCCTTTTCCGTAGTGGAATAGTTTGTCTCAGCGCGGGAGAGCTTGCGGCTGGCATACGCGATGATCTTTTCTACACCAGCTTGGTGTTGAACGAGTACGGCGCCGAGGCTGATATTGCTGGTGTCTGTGTGGACTTCGGTATCTTCGTCTTCATGAAAGTGCGCAAGAGCAGGGGTTGTTTGCAGTCGCCTGCACAGCTCCGCAAAAGCCTCTTGTTGCTCGGCGCGCCACACGAACTGTGTATCATCGTGCGTGAGGCGAGTCAGGGGGGCGGCAACCTTGGAAAAATCTGCGATGAAGCGACGGTAGTACGCGCAGAGACCCAGAAAGCGTTTCAAACTTCTCTTTGTGGTAGGAAAGGGAAATTTGGCGGCAGCAGAAGTTTTGTCGGGGTCTGGCTTCACGCAAGCGGCGCTCACGAGATGACCGAGGAACTTATTTTACTCTTTTTAGCCAAAATGGCAGTTCTCAGATTTCAGCGTCAGGTCAGCTGACCGGAAGGCTGCGCGCAGGCGTTCAAGGTATTCGCCGAAGGTTTCAGAGAACACGAAATCGTCATCGAGATAAATTAAACAAATTTGCCATTTCAGGTCGGTGAGAACCGTGTCCATCATGGGCTGAAAAGTAGCCGGCACTGAACACAGGCCGAAAGGTAGCACTTAAAACTCGTACAGCTCATCCGGGGTGAGGAAGACTGTTTTCTTGCGGTCCCGTTCATCGACCTCAATCTGCGAGTACCCGCTCTTTAAGTCACTTGAGGAGTACTGGGCGCGATGAAGCCTGTCGAGCGAATCGTCGATACGGGACAGTGGGTAGACGTCTTTTTTAGTGATGTCGTTCAACTTTCGATACCCAACACAGAAGCGAAGGGTCCCATCCTTTTTCTTTAACAGCACGGCTGGGCACGACCCCGGGCTGTTGGACGGTTGTTTGATGCCATCACAAAGCATCTCCTGAACTTGTGTCTGAATCGCTTCACGTTCCGTCGTCGAGATACGGTACGGCTGCTGGGGGATAGGGCGTCGGCGGGGGTAATGATTTGGTGTTTAACAAGAGGTGTTTGCCGTACTTTGGATGAGGATGTTAAACAAGCGTGTGCTATAGTAGGAGCGCACGTATGTCACGCTTCTGTGTTTCCGAGAGCTCCGGTCTAATGACAAGACAGTCAAGGGGTAGGTGCACAGTGCTAACAGCTGCAAACGTAAAACGTTCAGAAACATCCGCTAAAAAGTCTGCGAATGCGATGGCAGCAGCACGAAAAAGATTTCGGGGTTCGTTGGTGAAGTTAGTCGCCAGGAGCCCAGTCCGGCCGTCGCGAAGGTGAATGAGGCTGCGCGCTGGAGAGATGCCGTGGGTGAGCAAAAAAGACTGGTTGCCTTCCGCGGCCGCATGCCCGTCACGAAGGTCGTCGCAGGTAACAGGCACAAAAACACTGGCGCGCGGCGGAATCGAAACGCTCTCGGCGGCAATTCGAAGGGCGGCGCGGCGTTGGCGATTCTCTGTGTCAGTATCAGAAGCTTTCTCGGTCGTAAATGCCGCTGTACACTTCCGGAAGTCGATAATAGCTCCACACTGCTGGAGAAACTGAACGCCAAGGATACAGTCACGGGAGCAGTCAGGTATAACGAGGCAGCTGACAACGAACGTGGAGCTGCGTATTTGAACTCTTGCCATGCACTGGCCACTCGGAGTTACGACATGTCCACCAACGGTAAGAATCTGCGTGCCAGACCATGGAGTCATTACTTTTTGTAAGGAGCGCCGCTAACTTCCCACTTAAAATTGAAACATCGGCGCCAGTGTCCACCAATGCGCTAACCTCATAGCCGTCGATAACCACGATGCCGTAAGGACTTGGTCGCCCAGAGGTCTCATTGTCGGGGGGGGGGGGGTCTTCGTTACGTCGATTGCAAGAGGCCACGCCCCCGAAGGTCGCTGTCTTTAGTTTTCCCGACAGGGACTTGGCGACCGTCGCTGCGCCATCCAGGAGGATCTGGGCTGCGGCGATGGTCGGCGTGGAGACGGGAAGCGTGACTGCCGCTGGGAAGTTGACGCCATGCGCTGCTGGGATAAGTAGTCCTCAATTTCACGTGGTCGTTGGCCTAATGGAGGGCGACGCATATCGATGGGGAATCGGTGCAGTCCCAGGTGTCGATAGGGCCACTGGCGATGCAGATGACCTGGTTCCCCGCAATGGTAGCACAGGCGCTAGCGATATGGGGCGCGCCACGGGTCCGCCTTCCGCTGGGGTGGTCGTCGGTTGTCGATGCACGGCTGAGTTTGTGCGGAATAGAGTGAGCCTTGATCGGGCGACTGTAATGACATCGTAGTAGGCGCCGGGCGTCGCAACATATCTGCTTACGTTGGACGATGGTACTCCGTGAGAAAATGTGGCGGATCAGGAGACGGTACCGAAGGCCTCAATGCTTGAAGCTTTTCGCGGACAATTCCAGTTATAGAGGCGACCATCGGCTGGGGAGCACCAAAAAGCTTCTGCAGCTCTCCGCGTAAAACTGAGTGAATGGTCTCACGTAGAGTCTCGGTGGGTCTGAAGGCCGAAAGCGGTTCCGCTACCGAAGCGGTGAGCACTGGCCGGTCGTAAGTGGTAGACCACTGCTGTAGCATCCGCTCCATTGTGACAGCTTCCGCAAGAAACCCAGCAACTGTGCTCGGTGGATTACGCACGAAACCAGTACGAGCGCAATCTTTCAGGCTGAAGAAGACGTTTCGAAGCCTGGCGGCGTCGTCCCCATGATTAAATGCGCCGACACGTTCAAATTGGACGAGCCAGCCTTGGACGTCTTCATTCTGACTGCCGTGGAAGAGCTGAGGCAGTCGCGGGTTCTACAAGATGTAGTAACCTGGAGCTTGCATGGCAGGTCGTGGGGCAGCTGTTGTGCTGAACTCTATCGGCCCGTGCTCAGGGGGTAGGCCTTGCTTTCTTCGGCTAGCACGGTGCGCAGGGGTGTCGACTGGCACAGGAGTTGAGTCCTGGGCGTGCGGAGGTGTACAGGACATATACTGGGATCGGTACTCAGCACTGACGCCAAAATGTTATGGAAAGCAGGTGTACACTTGACTAAAAAGACAGGCGAGGCTTTATCAACTAGCAGCGTTCCACCAACAGCGCGTGAACCCTACTTCAACATCCTTTTCTTTCAGGGGCCACCTGAGAGCACCAGGTGGCAATGTTTTCAATTGAATGGTGTTAAGTAGCTGCGCTCCTGAGTATGGCCAATTACTTACTCTACTGAAGGGATAAGTATAGCAGTGCAGACGAGTAGTGTAAGCTAGTAGAGGTAAACAGCAGTGCTAATTATTGATGTTGCAGCAATGCGTAGCGGCAATGTAATGCGGGGTAGCTGTCCACTGGATCTCAGGTATGAGGGGGTCGCTTCAGACCTCCAAGGTCGCCTGGTATCCGAAAGGGTGGTCATTCGATTTCTGGTAGAGCATATTTTATTTTTCACGAAGTGGGCCCTTTCTGAGCAGGCATTTAGCAATTATATGACGCCATAACCTGTGGAGTAGTGCATCAATCAGGGAAGTTCGTTGTGACTCGAGAGTTTTCGGCAAACGCACGCTCTAACCCTATTGTAGTAACATATTCTGTGTGGGACGATCCGGCATTCTGCTCATATGGATAAATCTTTCCATTGGCAGTGCATGTCAGACGTTGTTTTCTAAATCTAAGGCCTCTGACACTCAGCAGATGCCAGCAGAGAGGCACGTAGCAAAGGGCGGCCAAGGTTAAAGTAGTATGTTCCTGGCATTTTACCAAGCCGAGCTGTACAAGTGTTGAAGGCCGCGTTGCAAGGAAGACAACATTGAAAAGGCAGGTTTCCGATAAACTCTTGTGGCTCAGCTTAGAGCTCCAAGTCATAAGAATGGAGGCCCAATCGTGTCCATTTAAAATAATTCGTAATCGTCTTTTCATTGTTTCCAGAGCACAGCCGCCTGGCTTCATAAGCGCGCCTTAAGCACCGCAGCTGTACAAATTATCGTAGCTAAAAGAGAGCAAAATGATGTAAGCACAGCTAACTTCTTTCCAGAGTTACAAGTACCGCTTTTGTCAAAAGTAACCAGGCTGCAGGGTCTGCTTTTCGGCCGCATGTTGCTAAATTCATACCCCATCTGAAGTTTCAGATTTCTCCAAAGTGAGGGCGAGCGTCTCTCCTTACTCCTTAATGAGTTGGGATCCTCTGGGCATTCTTATTGACTTTATAATACTAGCGAGAAGCAAAACATGCAGCCTGGTTACTTTTGGCAAAGATGGTACGTTCCCATAACTATACACTTTGAGCTAATATAGCCCATTGCTAGGTTAAAAGTACGGACTGGGCAGTGTTCCCTTTCCTAATTTTTTTTTGGCATCATATATTTTTGGATATTAAAGTGCAAAACTGAAAGAAGAAAACTCTTCTGTAGTGTCTCTTGCATGCCACGCATATAGCTATGATGGGGTTGTTATAAAGTTTACAAGCTGGAGAATTCTGGTAACAAACCTAAGAAAACCAACAAGGAGGTTTCCGTTTGCTGCGAACTAACTCATATAAACGTGTTTAGAAGAGAGAGCAAACGAACCAAGTTGACATTTTTTGAGCGAAATGCTTACATTTGCGGACCGAATGTGCGGAATTAAAAGAAAGGAGAAATGTACCTTAGTTTTCACAGATACTCTGGAGCATACATTAATTCTCAGAGATGGAATATTCCGAAACCGTGATTTTTAAGAAGTAATAGTGTCCACTCCCGTGTTGCGAGGGCCTAATACATAAGAGCAGTATAAGCGTTCAATGTGCACTGCTTCTTTCCCCAATAACGTGCTGAATATTGCCGTCCTTGTATGAATATCACGGTGATTAACGCGCGCTATTTTTAGCAACGAAATTACGAGCTTCGGAAAAGTTTGTTTCTCTTTACAAAGTAAAATATAGGTACAAAATGTGATGAAGAAAATATATCCGTTGATTTCCATTTTGTTCTGAATCGATACAGGTTTGGTCTTTTGAGGAATCTGAAACCTTTTTTCACCTTTTACCTTTTTTATCTGCAATATTTTCTAGGAAGAAAGTTCTTTTATTAAAAATAAAGATTATTTATTCAATAATATGTGATTCGCCTTTGGTATGCAAGAATGTCATTTAGAAAAAAAAAGGTATTATGACCTAGACTTTTACCTATGCACACAAATAATTTATTATGCTCCCTATTTCTCAGGCTTAAATTACTTTAATTACTCTAGGGGCTGTAATTATCCTCAGAAACATGTGGTGGGCATTACCACATCTAGGAAAAAGGGCAAAAGTTTTTTTTTTCCTTTCTTAAACTAAATTCGACGTAAATGCGTAAGCCAGAATCTTTGCCTAACTTTCCGTATCTTCGTTAATCTTCGTGTTTGTGGCGCTCAGGTAAACCAGAGGAAAATCTAGGCTGACCAATTTTACTGATTTGGAGTATTTGCGAGAGTATACAGCCTTTCAATTCCGCCTACAATGAGCACTTTAAAGACTTAAAGACTTTCCCTATACACTATTTTTTTTATACATCTCGGTGTTACGCCTTCCTCTTTCGGCTAAAGGGAGCTTTTACTCTTTCTTTTTTATCTTCTCTCAAGAATGGAAAATGCCTCCCACGGGATAATAGATTTTCTTCAGAGGCTTCATCCCTAGACAAGGCGGTTTTTTTTCCCTTGGGAGGACCTTAGCCCGAATGCGAATTCAGTGTGCACAATTTTTTTTTTTTTCACATCTATTCTAGTTTGGGTTCTACTGCGCATGGATTGAAGGTGGTTAAGACAGCACGAAAAACAAAGCAGGTGAATGACAGTTTAGCACAAAGAATTGTCGGCTGCGCTGATGGCTCAAAAATTAAAAGGGCCTACGAGCACTTCCGAGGATCAAGTGATGATCATTCAGAAAATGCATATTTTCGCGTTTACTTATAAGTCGCCATTTTATGTCATTAGTGAGCTGAAAGGTGGCTAAGAACTTGAAAGATCAGTTGTGGCCACCCATGCGTTAGCGCCTTCAGCTGCAAGAGTGTGACGACGATTGTTTACACACTAGAAAGAAGCATGGAAACACCAAGTGCCTTTCACAAGCCCCGGTAGAATGTGCGTCATGGCCGATGAAAAAATATTGTTTATTGGAAATACATAGTCTGCGACTCTTTCGCCAAGACAATGCGACGTTTCAAAGTTTCTGTTATTTATTTCACAGGAATATAAAGTACACTTCTGCCTAAAACCTTTACAAGAGGAAAATTGTTATGCCATTTTTGAAACAACCTCCGCTGCACGGGCCTGTTACTGGCACAGAGCCAGTAACAGGCCCGTGCAGCGGAGGTTGTGGGCCTGTGTCCTCTCCACATCCTTGTGCGGACAGAGGAGAAAATGAAGAAACAAAGAAAAAGAGGGAGAGAGAAAGACGTGGTTTGCAACAGCTCCCGTGTTCTTTCGCACTCGCGTTTTTTTAAAGCTTCTTGCGCGCTCGGGCACCCTGACCGCAAAGCCAAATGGCTTTGCGCGCGCTTTTAGTGCCAATGGTATCTGAAGTTATTGAGCCCATCCATTCGCACCTGAACAAGAACAGCGTCTTGATTTTGGGTAGAGGTTTTCGCTCGTATCAAGTTGTTGCTCAGCTCCGAAGCCTGTATGGCGAAGTACCACTCGCATTATGTCACTACATCATAAGCTGATCCAAGTTCCAATGGCCCGCGAGGAGCCTTGCTCCTGAACCCCCCTTTGTTGGTAGTAGACGGTTGGTGGCAGTCCCTTTAAATGACATTTATTCACGCGCACCTTGAAACGTGTCAAAACGCGGCAATAAAATAGATGGAGTCTATGCCCACTTTCAAGGTCCCTGTCAGGCTCGTTAAACCAGAGCGTACTGGGCGCGATGACATACCGTGGCGCCCCCTCTCGGAGGCGCCCGCATGACGATGATAATGCACGTGAACTGCTGCTGTGGGATGCTTTCCTAGGCAGGTCAGTTGCCCATTAGCATACGTTTATTTATTTATTTTATATACACCTCGGTCTGGGTCTCTATAAGCTTATTTTTAGGTGTGAGGCCCATTCATTCGGCAAAAAAGCACTTCACCGAAGCAGAGTTATTGAAGTAGGCGAGCTTTACTGCTACGACGACGTGCACCGGCTGCAGGACTTCTGCTTTTATGACAAAAGAAAAGAAACAACTGAAGCTACCACACAATCAGTTAGATGTAAGAATTCCGTGCACAGGTAATGGGATTCCTCTTCAAAAGGAGAGGACTGCCAGGAGCCTCAAAGATGTTAAGCGCCTTCGCATAGCTCCGGAAGAAGCGGCACTTTTCGCCTGTTTCCTTGAACGTAGCAGAGCAAACAAATTTGACTTTGGGGTTGACATTGGCTAATTGTTTATTAAACGTGAAGACGTGCGTTCCACGCAGCGAATTCTAGCGCACTGACTATCGCCATCGGCACTTTTGGTTGGAGCGGACATTTGTTTTTACCGCGCACAATAATTTTTATATGTACATCTCGATCAGCACATCACAACATGCATGCAATACTCTATCGTTCGTTTATTCATGGACTGTGGCATTTGACATTACTACAGTACTGAAGACGCTGCCTGAGACAACCGATGCCTGAGGCGGCAGAATCTTCTAGTTCACTTCAGTGAAACTTCCGTGTCAACGCGTTAATTTAGAACAATTAAAACCTTCTGGCCTTCGCATGATCCCTCTATTCTTGGGGAGGGTATAGTGCTCCATGTAAAAGAAGTATATTTTCAATTCTTCCAGCAATAGTATCGTTGACTTCACAAGTGATAAGCGCACAGTAAAACAAGCGCACTGTTTCTTCTGCCGCTCACCGAACTCTTAACTCCAATTATGTGGACGAAATCTCGCTCGCTGAAATGTCTGCTGCGCATATCATGAGAATAATCACTCGCTGATTTGCGCATATTAATTTTGATTACGGAAGGTTCTGTGAGCTTATGTTTGGGGTAAGAATGGGAGTTTGCGCCGGGTTCCCTCACTTACGTCTGGATACATAACCGTAGCGGACCGCAGCAACAGCTAAATTTAACCAGCCTCAGTAATGATGCAAGATCAAAAAATGCAAGGCTGGCACTCTATACCAACCCAAACTACAAAAATAAACGCAACTATTAGCTTTGAATATGCACAAATTCAATCGAGCGTCTGCTCCAGCAGCAGTAAGAGGAGTCGCGTGATCCCACTTGCTCCCCTAGGTAACGGGAGCGCCAAATATTGCCAAATATTGCCAAATATTGCTATAGAACTGTGAGTCAAAGGAAACCGAATGGGGCACTTCGCTAGCCAACATTTCGACAAGTGGACACGAAAACTAGGTCCACTTGTTGAAACGTTGGATAGCGCTTTGACACTCTTCCCAAACCTTTTCTCAGTTTCCATTATATTCGGGTGCTTGCCATCTTAATATCGTTCTACTCCGGATTATGAGAACTGCCACAATTATATATAAGGGATGCAGCAGTCTTACGAAGTGACTTTCACCGCATGATCACATTTATATCCAGTGCTTCCGAATTGAAATTGACAAGGGTATTTAATATGATGATTTGCTTGCTTTGGTTTTACATAGGTTATGCTAAAGCAGATGGCGCTTCACACAGATTTTGGAGCGATACCAGACAGGAGTCCTTGCGCTATATATTAGTAATAATAAAATTGAGGGCACGACTCCTGACTGGCACCGGTAAAATGAGTCCTTAAAAACTATAAAGGAACCTTACCATTTTACGTTAGTCAAATGCAGCTGGCGGTTCTTCTGTAAATATTGCATATTTTGATGGCAATAAAACAAATTCGCAAAACCACTTATGATCGCCTAGTTGCATGAATGAAAGCTGGCTCGAGCGAAGAGATGCCTGAACGGCCAGTCCCCGTGCTTCCTCCTGTGGTGCACGCCACAACGTGATCGGTAGCTCGATCGTTTGTTTACGTTGCCTGATGCTCTTACGGCGCATTCTTCACTTATCTTCCTCTCACGATGGCGCCCGCTGAGCTATGCCACACGGTTTGTTAAGGTGAATAAGGCATAACAATTGAAACTACATATGTCGTAATCGTGAATCTGTGCCGCAAACTATGCTCCATCTTGAGTAACGGATGAATGTTAAATATGAAGCGAAATGGTTTGACACCAACCGGATAGCTACAAGAGCTGTTGCTTTACAAGTTTGTTCCGAAAGAGAGGAAATTTGAGGCGGTACATCACAGGTGGCGACCTAAGTGAAAGCCATATTTTTAGGTTTTATTGTTCTTTTACTACAACAACGCCAGAAAGATTTTCGCGTCGTAAAGGCGGAGATGGCGCAGGGGTATAATGCCATGGCGCTACAATCGCGCCGCCCCGATATCGAGACGCATTATGGGTGGGAAATTGTACTATATTCGGTTATTTGTGCTCCGAGGCTTCTTTCCCAGTCCAGAAAATTTTGGTCTAGCGCGCCACCTAGGGCTCACGTACTAAAATAATATTGTAGCTATGTTAGAAAATATTTTGGTCCAAAATTCGTTCCACGACGTAAGATCAAGCTAAAATAAAATAATTGTCTCTTAATCACAGAGAAACTGTGAGTTTGAAATGTTTACTCCTTTTTACTTACCTGAGCAATGTCACCAACTCAATTTCGCGTACTGACAGCACTGTTCGTCTCGTTCGTGGAGCGACCATAACTTACTTAAAAAAAAAAAAAAAGACTGGTGGAAAAACTTTTCCAATATTGTTTCCCTTTAATTGTTCGTTTAAAGTAAGAAATAATTATTTCACGTTATTCTTTTATCTCGAAACGCATTGTCTTGTTCACTGCACATTTTTTTTAATTGACATGGTCTAATTTGCCTTTTCTCACGCAGTGTGGTGGCCCCAGATATGCGTGGATACGGCAACACAACAAGGCCCAACGATACCGCCGAATACCTTATCTTGAACCTTATTGGAGATGTGAAAGGGCTGCTGGAACAACTTAGTAAGTGTTTGTTGTTATATGTTTTTTATAAAAATGTGAACGGACAATGAAAAAAAAAAGACAAGAAAAATATTGGAAGCCCTAGCGGCCACTTGTGTAGTATGATAATTCTTGAGCGCTAAGTGAATTGGTGTTGCGCAGATATTCTGAAGCTGCTAATTTAAATAATGGTAGACCTCGGAATGAAATAATTAAATTGATTGCCTTACTTCATCCACTAAGGTATTCTTTTTATTGGTGAGCAAATGACCTTACCATCCGACATATTCTGCATTTTCTTAGTTTTCTGCCTTCAACAGGCGCCAACATTAACGCGCTCATACAAATCGATAGAAACCTAATATGATGCCAGTGTCAAATAAAAAATAATTTCATACCAAATAACGCAAAAATAAGACCTGCAACCAGTCCAGTGCATATATGACCTACATATGCCTTCTAACATTATATAAGGCCGTGGCGCAAAGTTAATTTTTCGATAAAATTATATATGAAACAGCAATATGATGAAAACCTATAACATATCCTGAGCATATGTACTTCTGATAATCTAACCAACAATATATAATTTGATGAAGTACCATTAAGTCTAATCTTGCTCAATATCAACTAATTTGCAGTATTTAATGTTAAACAGTACTTAAATTTGAGGGCAGATTCGTTTTTTCAATACAAGCATTTGATTCATCTTAAAACAGCGCGAAAACACAAGACTAAAAGGAACAGGAGACGACACAAGCGCTTTCTAACAACTGAATTTTTATTTATGGAAAGGTGTAGTTATATAGGAACCAACCCAGATAAAATGAAGACGAGACACGTGAAAACCACCGCGGTGCCCTTGTAGAAACAGCGCGCGTGCGCAAAGTGAGGATCACTTTGCGCACGCGCACTGTTTCTAAAAGGGCACCGCGGTGGTTTTCACGTGTCTCGTCTTGATTTTATCTGGGTTGGTTACTATATAACTACACCTTTCCATAAATAAAAATTCAGTTGTTAGAAAGCGCTTGTGTCGTCTCCTGTTCCTCTTAGTCTTGTGTTTTCGCGCTGCTTTAAGATGAATCAAATCCAATTCGACCAGTTTTCTATACTTGCAAGCATTTGATTTTGTGATGTTAGCGTTCTAGCCTAAATCTCTCCCACATATTTGGTCATTTTGGAGGGGCTGAATGGGTAGGACCCTCGACTGCTGATCGAGCATGCTGATTCGGCCTCGATCACGCTGGCCCCCTTTCTACAGAGGGAGAACGCAAATTGCTGTTGTACTGCTTCGTTGTGAGTACAAGCTAAGGAAACTCAAGCGATCCCAATTATTTCCGTCCTCCTCCATGGCGTTCCTGAAATCGCATGTCTCTGTAAACTTAATATTCCACACTGCGGCACTAATTCATGACAAACTAAAATATGATTATTTCAAGAAATATCAGTGAAATGTATTTCAAGGAAACAAATAAAGTTCCAACTGAAAAGACGTTACCCTGTGTGACAGTGGTCATTTTCGAATAAACAAGGACATTTCACCCCTTCTCACACTACAGACCCTAAACACGAAAGAAAGGTAGTCCTCGTTGGTCACGACTGGGGAGGCATGATCAGCTTATGCTTCGCCACCTTGAACGAGGCGATGATTGACAAGATGGTTATTATCAACGGCGTGCACCCGAAGGCTTTTCTCAAGCAACTGTATCGCAGCGTGAGACAAATGCGAATGTCCTGGTGAGCGCGGCTGGTTCTTTCTATTGAGCCCTATACAAATTAGCCTTCTTCGCTTTTCACTTTTAGTTTTGCCCAAACTTATGACATGTGCCCTCATCAGTGTGATGCTGTATCGGTTGAATACACCGTAGAGTGCATATTATTTTTCGTTTGCCTCGTTTAATGAATAGAAATGAACACAATGTGAAGGCGGGAGAAAAAGTGGGATTTTGCTGCCTAGAATAAAAATGGTGGAGTTGTCCAGTAACTTATAATGAGCCTTCTGTAAGCCTGGAAGAGGACGAAAAATAATGGTTTCAAAAAGGCACTAATGATCTGGGCAGGTTTGGGATAAAACGTTTCATGCAGGGCATATCAAGTTTAGCTCGGGAATGTGTACTTTGTTTTACCTTTGCTTTCGATAGCATCAGCAAATACTTGAAGCTGGATATATCGTCAACGCATATGTATAGAAGACGTCAATAAGTTTAAAACATACGATGGAAAACTGCTTAGATGCCTTCCAGTTGTATTGTGAGGAGTTTTTAATGACTTCCTCGTCGTCAAGTACACCTCTATAAACGCGTTCTCAGCAGAGTATTTTAAATTCTGGATACACAATACGCATAAAGTGTTTTGAATTTGATAGTTATTAGCTTCCTTAGGGAACCTTCGGAACAACGTATCATTAAATCTAGCAAGAGGTTAGTTTGGGGAAGCACCGTCGAAGCTTTTAGGCGGAGTGTCAGAAGCGTAGTTTCTTCCAAGAAATTCAAAGAAGTTGCTACCTGCCAGCTATTCCAGCAAGCCTGCAAATATAAGAAGCGCTTCTCGGATGCTAAGCCAATACCGTATAGACATAACATAAAACATTGTCAACTATGCAGGTTCATGATCCCGTTCCGGCGTCCAGTTGTTCCCGAGCAATACCTCATCATGAGAGACTTGAAATTTTTCGATAAAAAGCACAAAGGATTTACAGAGGGCGAGGAATATGCCCACAAGTACGTGTACGCGCAGCCAGGTACGTATGTGTCGTGTTATGATCTACATAAAAAATCCCACATAGTATCACATATTATGAGGTGTCGCAGAGAAAAACCACTCTGCGTTACGTTGTCGTGAATACTACTTTTGCACTTCACAGTTTACATTTTATAAATACACTAGCGCGTTCTTTTTCCTGAAAGTAAATGCGGCTACTGCAAAAGAAAGAAAAATATTGATCAAGCTCGCATCACATATAGCACGACTTTTACGCTCCTGCATATCTTTTTTGTGCCCTCGTCTGGTCTCTTGTGAAAATTGTTTTCTCAAATTTAAGGCTCTAGACAACAATTTGCAGAGTTAAGATTCTTTTTCTTGTGGGGTTTAAGGTCACAAAGCGACATCGACGAAGAGGGACGGCTTAGTCGAAGGCTGTGGTAACTTCGACAGGGGTTTGTTTTAATGTGTGCTAGCATCGCTCAGCAAAGGGCTACCTTGCATTTAGTCTTGTTTCTAAAGCTGTGACATGACCGATATCGAAATCGCGCATCAGCTATCAAGGGCCTAACTACTGCGACACTGCGACAAAGCAGCTATGCTTCTCCCTCCTTATGGTTCATTCGCATTGTAGTACGCTTTTCGTAAATGTTCTCAATTAAGTAAAGGATTGGGGTGCCCAACTAACAGTGTTTTCCAGAGCACGACTTAACTATGAAGATAAAAAGAAGCTTCGAAAATACATTGCCGCTAATATCTTGCAGCTTTGATGCGGTGATGCTGAATCACCACAAGGTTGTTCTTCTACCGATAAACACTTTGTAGGCGCTTGAACCTGTAAAAATCTTAAACCAGACAAACCGCTCACATTTCCCATTGAACGTGCGAGTCTTCCTCTAAAAGTAGCCAAATTTGTGTCTTCCTATTATGATGAATCAGATCGATTATATTATTTGCCGGCAGAGATGGAGAAGCGCGATACAAGCAGTAAAAACAAGGCCTGGGGCCGATTGTGGCACCGATCATCAGCTTCTTATTGCCAAAATTAAGCTTCGATAGATGAAAACGCAGAAAACTAGAAGGCCTTTCAGGTATGATCTGGATCAGATTCCATTAGAATATGCTGTGGAAGTGAGCAATCGATTTCAAGAATTAGATCTAGAAGACAAAGAGCCCGAAGAGATGTGGACTGATGTTCGTGATATAATACAAGAAGTTGCTACTAAGGTAGTTCCAAAGCAAAAGAAATGCAAAAAAGCCAACTGGTTATCTGAAGAGGCTTTGCAAATAGCTGAGGAAAGGAGGATGGCAAAAGGTATGGGGGAAAGAGAAAGATACAAGGTTCTCAATGCGGATTTTCAGAAAATAGCAAGGAGAGATAAAAATGCCTTCCTGAACATACAGTGTCAAGCAGTTGAGGACAACAGCCAATTAAGGAACACAAGAGCTCTGTATAAGACAATCAAAGATATCAAAGGAAGCTTCTGTGCTAAGCTGGGCGTGATAAAGGACAGACAAGGCAAGGACCTCACTGAAGCCTCAGAGATAAAGAAGAGGTGACAGGAATACACAGAAGAACTGTACAAGAAGGACCCGGATGTGCAAACCCAACATAGGACGGTTGTGATTACTGATCTCGAGCCGGGCATCCTGAAGAATGAAGTTGAATGGGCCTTAGCCAGCCTTGCTAAGAACAAAGCTAGCGGAATTGATGGTATTCCAGCTGAGTTGCTTCAAAACCTCAACCACGACGCTGTTAACACACTGCATACATTATGTCAAAAGATTTGGACAACCCTGCAGTGGCCACAGGATTGGAGGAGGTCAGTTTACATCCCCATTCCAAAGAAAGGCAGTGCCAAAGATTGTTCCAACTACCGCACGATCGCGATTATTTCGCATGCTAGCAAGGTGATGTTAAAAATCCTGCAAGGTAGGCTGCAGCAGTATGTGGATCGGGAGCTTCCGGACGTGCAAGCTGGGTTTCGCAAGTGCAGAGGAACTAGAGACCAAATTGCCAACCTTCGCTGGATCATGGAAAAAGCAAGAGAGTTCCAGAAACCCATTTACTTCTGCTTTATTGATTATGCTAAAGCGTTTGACTGCGTAGATCACAGCAGATTGTGGCAAGCTCTCCAAGAGATGGGAGTTCCAATTCACCTCATCTGTCTCCTCAGGAACCTTTATGAAGGGCAAGAGGCCACAGTCAGAACTGGGCATGGCCTTACTGGTTGGTTTCCGATTGAGAAAGGGGTGAGGCAAGGCTGCATACTGTCGCCCTGCCTATTTAACCTATATGCAGAGTGCATCATGAGGAAGGCCGGTCTGGACGAGTCTTCAGCTGGAGTGAAGATTGCTGGAAAACGTATCAACAACCTTAGATATGCGGATGATACCACTTTAATGGCAGAAAGTGAAGTGGAACTCAAGAGACTTCTGATGCGCATACAAGAAGAGAGTGAGAATTTCGGGCTTAAACTGAACATTAAAAAGACGAAGATCATGGCGTCTTGCCCTATCAAGTCCTGGAGCATCAATGGACAAGAAGTGGAAGCTGTGACAGATTTTCTGTTCTTGGGCGCCAAGATTACCTCGGAAGGAGACTGCAGCCATGAAATTAGGAGACGCCTGCTTCTGGGAAAGAGAGCAATGGTTAGCCTTGACCGCCTAGTAAAGAGCAGAGACATTAGTCTACCAACCAAGATCCGTATAACCCGTGCTATGGTCTTTCCAGTTGTGATGTATGGATGCGAGAGTCGGACTGTGAAAAAAGGCTGACCGCCGAAGAATTGGCGCGTTTGAATTGTGGTGCTGGCGAAGACTCTTAAGAGTTCCATGGACTGCCAGAAGATCAAATCAGACGATATTGTCGACCATAAAGCCTGACTGCTCATTGGAGGGTCAAATTCTAAAGTTAAAGCTCAGCTACTTTGGTCATCTGATGAGAAGAGAGGAGTCGCTGGAGAAAGATTTGATGTTGGGAAAGGTTGAGGGTCGCCGGAGAAGGGGTAGGCAGCGAACGCGATGGTTAGATGGCATTCTCGAGGCATTGCAGATGAAGCTATGTGATGTTAGGAAGATAGTGAGAGACCGGAAAGCGTGGCGTGACATGGTCCATAGGGTCACGAAGAGTCGGACACGACTGAACGCCTGAACTGAACTGATTTTGATCTGTAAAGTAATCGGTAAAATCACGCTGGGCATTATTTCTCGTAAAACGCTTTTAATAATGACGTAGCCCAAAGCACGTTTAATGTTTATTCCTCGGCTGAATTCGTGTCATATAGTGATAAAATACCTTGATTATTGGAGGCTTGATTTCAAAAGCTGGACCATAAGCGACCAATTCCTTGTGGATACATGGTTTTGTGATTAACGAAAAGAAAGGTTTAATGACAAAATATCTCTTCGCCGAATACTAATGCGTTGATGTTTGTATTTTACGTATCTATGTGTAGTCCTATTCCTTGCCCAAGAGGAAAAAACCGTAGGCAGGTTGGATACACCCTGCCTAACGCTTCCGGTCGGATGTAAGGCCGGTTAGGTGAACGGTATTTTTTTTCACACCAACTTGAATTGGAATATTGGAACATCGTTTTGAATCAAATATCCTCGGTGCTGCTAAAAACAGAGCGAATTATAAACTGAGTAATCATTGAACCAAAACGAATACGGGTCGAACATTTCAGCAAACGTTTACACCTTTGCTCGTTTAGGTACGAAACAAGGAATCGTATTTACACTGAACCTTCCGTGACAGCACTGCGGTCCAGCGTTATATGCAAGTCATTGCTTTAGAAAGTACCGATATCCCGAAATTTTCCGCCAGTGTACCGGCCCTCGCCCTTCATCCTCACCTGCCTCTAATTGGCGCTTTCCTGAGCGATGATTGGGCACTTGGGCTGATTCCGCCGAAACGTACTTGTCTCATGCTTCGTACCCTTTTTTTTTTTAATTTTCAATGCGACGCATTTATCAGCAGGCTGGCAGCCTCCTGCTGTTGCTGTGTCACTGACTGTCTGCCGTACGAACAGGGCTAACCTATAAAACTTGCCAAGTGCAGTCTATGCACAAAGCAGGCTATTCACTCGCCGGCGCACCTTCCTACACAATGTGTCGTGTGCAGCGCGTGAGGAGAAAATCGGGACCGTGGAGGAGGTAGTCAAAACCTCGAAATTAGTGCTATAACTACTGTAGGTAAAGCAGCAGCAGTGAATTGAGGTATAGGGAACCTGCGTTGCCCAGGGGACGCGCTGAAAATAAGACACCCAGCGTCGCCTCGTTTCAAAATGAGCAAGCGTATAGTAGGACGGAGCACGCCGCTCGTCGTACCATGGCTGCGCCCATCGGCGGATTTAGAGCTTTCTATTTCGTGTGTAATGCTTTTATCACAGGTATATTGTTCTGAGGAGCTCTGAGTTTCCTTTTTAACGGCTTGAAGGCGCCACCTGACATCCTCAGCGGCATGCCATCTTGGCAACGAGCCGTGCCGCTGCTGCATCATGGAAGTTATAAAGTCGCTACGCGTAGGTTTGAAACGGTTATGAGTTCAGTGTTTATTTTTTTTTTCTTGCTATTGGGCACTTGCAAAGTACAACGTATCTTCATGGTGAATTACCGGCGCACTTTTTGGGCAATAATATTCTCCTGCTATGAAGCATCGCTAGTGGAGGGTAAATATACCACAGCAAAATGAAACGACCTCACTGCTATAATAGCATTCAGTAGGATTTGGCAATACAGCGCGTGTTAAGAGCATTGAACGCATGCAGTACTCACTTACTGCCCATTTGAAGAACACTAATGATTCAACTAGCTTCGTGATAAGAAAATTTATCGATTAAATTGGTGCCTCGTGTGTAGCGAAATATAATGCACTGTTGTTAGGGCGATGCCGTTGAACGCATCTGTAGAGAAACAAAGGCCTGCAGTCGCGTTTCGGCACTTGCCTATTTATGTAAACAAACGACAAGCAACTGATGGGTTTATTTGCCTTTTGTTTATCCTTCGAAGCGAATAACACTGAGATCCGCTACGAAGCACACATCTAAAAGGCACGCACTGCAAGCACTGTAAACAGTTTAGTGGCTGCAGTTGTCCTGTTCATAAACGTTAGGCGGAAATTATCGGTGCCCTGCAATGTGAGAGCGTGGGGGAGAGTTATACTTTAAATCTCTTTTGTCTAAACCCGCGCTCTCTATCTTAAGAGCCAATAATGCACTACTTTGAAGGATGGGGTTATTATCGGTGATGGTTAATGCAAAAACAAAATCAGTACGACCTTTAAACAACAAAGTTAATATGCTTTGTTCCTTGTACAGAATGAAAATTGTAGCAGGCACCATCTAACGGTGGGATGTGTGTGGATATACACACTGACATATCCCCCACCCCCCTTCCCCTTTTTACCCGCCCCGTACGCCGACTGCGACTGGAAATCGGCGTATCTATACTATTTCGTGCCAAAATAAACGACTCGAGCCATCATGGTTAGTTATTGGCATGCGTGCCTTATAACAATCATTCATAGTGAGGCAGCTAGATCGTAAAGCGCGATATTTACAATAGACAAGTTCTCGATTGAATATGAAGGATATCTACCTATTAATTCGTAGGTGCCCTAAAGCAAATATTGCATGAATATTTTCAGCTTTAATTCAGTCAGTAAATTAAATCATCCAATTTAAAAACAAAAGCGCTTTCTCTGACGCAATACGTCTTTTATTCGAAGCACACAACGAAGGAATGACTTCTCTAATTGCGGAGCTTCTTTTAATCAAGGCTCACTTACTGGCGCATTGAAAAATTGTTGAACTGCCACTAGGTGCGTTGCGATAGTTTAATGCAGGAAGAAGTGTGAAAGCATGCCGGTTAAGGCATTACGCGACTCTGCAATTCCGACGAAATACTGCATGTTCGGATAGGTTGCAAATTTTCTCGGTTTGATCGCAATATGCATATCGGGATAGCACTTACGTTCGCCCTTTGTTGACTTTAAGCTGTCGTCCATCTTGCAATAGCCCCACTCACGCCAACTTCTAAAAGGTGACCTTCACAAAACATTCTCATCAGGTTGCGCCATTGATAAACGCGAATGAACAGAGCTTTATATGTACAGGTGGCGACATAATTAATCGGAGCACGCTTTTTCGTTCAAATTAAAATCACGCCTTCCACACTGGAGATAAGAAAACAATATTTGTCCTAGTGAAAAGGCACTGCGTCTAGTACCGGATCGCACATACCACGACTGCCAATTTCAATTATGCAACGCATGAAAAATAATAGGAGAAAAAAGCGCGCTCCGTTTACTTTTGTCCGCAGGGGTACAGTATAAGGCAGAAGCCACGTTATGAAGTGCAATGAGCAGCGCTCAAACGAGAAGCTCAACAATCCCCCGTACTCATCCAGCCTCCTGAATCGAGCTGAATTTACCGCCGCTGTGTTTTGTACAGCTGAAGGTGTAATACAGTGCAGAGAAATCTTTTTATCGTAACCGAGCGCTTCTAAACGCAGCAGCATGCCTTTGGTTTCGCGACAAATTAACGCTCTGCAGCGTCTCCAGCCGCGGAAGTCTAGGCCGTCCTACCAAGGTAGTGCCGCGACGGCCACTAGACGGCGCTGGCGGTGCGCGGAAAAAGAGTAAAATATTATATGAGGAACGCCTGAGGAAATTGGTCAGTAACAGATGGGCAGCTAAAGTATTTAAATACCTGTACCTAAAAGGCGTTCACTCACAATGGAGGAAAAGAACTAGGAAACTAACTCGTAAGTATGTTGGTAACAAGGACGGAGAAATAAAGAGCATTAAGCAACAGGCGAAAAACACAGAAGATAAATATTGGATAAATTCGATGGAAAAGAAACAGAGTGTGGAATTATACCGAAAGTGGAAAATGCAGATCAGGAAGGAAGATTTCTTTGATAACTCAAGAGGCAGTGCCCTACTTTCTGAAGCCAGATCAGTGTGCCTTAGAACACGCAGCTACAAAAAGAAATTTAACAATGGAGATGACGTATGTGCTGTATGTGGAAACTCCAGTGAAACAATTCACCATATTACACTCGAATGTAATGGTATCCATCCGGAAGTTGGTGCAGGCGCAATCACTGTTCCTGATCGCTCTGGGGTTTAGAGATAACAGTGGCCGGGTGAATAAACCGGCGGTGGAAGCTAGCAAAAAACGACTGGAAGATTGGTGGCTTAAAAGCAGAGATGTGACATAATGTTAGTAATGTTGGAACAAAATTTAATAAATAGAATGATGGTTTAGTTAACCATTCTAAATCAATAATTAAGATATAGGGAGAAAAATGAGCATGATAGCTACTGCTACCACCCGTTTCAAAGGGGATGCTCCTATATTCCATCCATCCATCCATCCATCCATCCATCCATCCATCCATCCATCCATCCATCCATCCGTCCGTCCATCCGTCCATCCGTCCGTCCATCCATCCATCCATCCATCCATCCATCCATCCATCCATCCATCCATCCATCCATCCATCCATCCATCCATCCATCCATCCATCCATCCATCCATCCATCCATCCATCCATCCATCCATCCATCCATCCATCCATCCATCCATCCATCCATCCATCCGTCCGTCCGTCCGTCCGTCCGTCCGTCCGTCCGTCCGTCCGTCCGTCCATCCATCCATCCATCCATCCATCCATCCATCCATCCATCCATCCATCCATCCATCCATCCATCCATCCATCCATCCATCCATCCAACCTCCAGCGCAGGTTACCTATACTCAACTACAATAAAGAGTGAAATCAAGAGGGCCATATAGTAGCGCAACCTCCATCAACTTCGGTGCATACAAAAGATATAGCACGCTGTTGATGAATAAAACTAAACAAACTGAATCTACGTGCACCTAACCACATGAGGCAGTAGACAACTACGTTTCAGGCATGGCTTCCCAAAACGGCTATATAAACAAGCTTTTCGGTAGTTAGACGACTTCATATATGTTCATACTGAGGAAAACGAACAGCGCATAAAACACTGAGAACCAGAAAGACGAAGCACAGAGTTTGAGTGTTGAGCTCGACACTGAGGGATTAATAAATCCCGAGGTATACATATATAGTAATGCATCAGGAATGCTTATATACCCCAGGTTTTATGAATGTGCCTTAATCGTGAGTTGAGTGGTTGAGCGGTTATCTAGTAAAACCCTTCATCACTACCATACTCCTCCCGGCCGGGTGGTACGCGTTGCCGGTTCAAGTCCTGTTTACAACAGTAGTCGCAGAAAAACACGGCTCGCTTTGTTTGAACTTCGTCCCATTTACTCCTAATGTTTATAAGATATTCCATTCGTTTTGAATCCTTTTAAGCATACACTGGTGTTTCATATAATCGAAATGGACTTTATTTGATTCATGATTTAATAACTCCCGCATTTTTACACACCCATTGAAGTAGGTAATCGCTTGGTAACTGATTAAAATCTTGTTTATTTCTAGGTGCTCTCACAGGTGCTGTCAACTACTTCCGTGCGGCTAACAATGACAGTGACCACTTCGAGAAGCTGCCTTATCGCAGGATCAATGTACCCACACTGATACTTTGGGGAGAGAGGGACGCGTTTTACACGCGACGCGTGGCCAAGTACAATCGGGAATGGCTTATTGGTTCACAGCTCATTTACTACGAAAAAGCAGGACACTATTTACCCAGGGAGTGCTCCAATCATATAAACGATCGCATAAAAGAATTCGTAAACAATGGGACAGTTCACGTCAACCTAGAGCGCAAGAAGTGGTGGCAGAGGCGAAAGCGCTATGATGACCATTGCAGGGAATCCAAGGAGCCGGCTCAAGCTTCCCCGTACAGCAGCCTTCCTTTGATTCCTTCAGACCCGAAAGACCTGCCTAAAAATATGAGGGAATAAAGAGAGCTTGCGGCTTTCATCAGACACAGCCGTCATTCCACTGCGCCCTGCCTAACTAATGTAGTACTCTCCAATAAAAGAGATGCAGAAAAATGTAAATAAATTGTAAATAAACGTCGTATATCCAGTTTTTCCTGTTCATGTATTTATTTTGAAAGGGTGATACCGAAAAAAATGAAAATATTTCTCTTAGGTAGGACATGTGTGTCACGTTAGAACCGGTCAGGTACTCTGAATAGACAACAAATGTCGCTGACCCCGACGACCATGTTCACGACAGTGCAGACTATGGTGTCCGCATAACTGTAAGCGCAGCTGCAGTCTGATGTATGATCTGCGCAATATGCAACTATAAGGAAGTGGCAGCCTCAGGACCACACTGCCGCAGAAGTGGGAAGAGGAAGTGGATCGAAAGCAGTTCAGTATAAAGAACCGTGAGCTTGAACAAGTTCGAGAAAAGGACTGCGAAGCATCAGACCGAGAGAATAGCATGCGATAAAATTCTCAGACGTTTTAAACAGATATAATAAAAAAACAATTCAAATTGTTATGCATATGGGATGATTGCTGCATGACATAATGGTCCAGAAATTTTTTCCTAATGTCTAAAAAATGCGATCTGCTGGCTATTTACCTCAATTTCTGTTTCGTGTAGTAGTCTAGTCATGCATAAATTACATTTTTGTACTTAACAGGACCTGACACTGTGTCTTTGGAGGTTTAAGAACATAACCATGGAAAGATTCCTTTGTAGAACACATGCTTGAAAACAAATGATTTCAGTTAGAAACAAAAGCCAACATTAATTTTATGCTGCA
Source organism: Amblyomma maculatum (assembly GCF_055883805.1). NCBI lineage: Eukaryota > Metazoa > Arthropoda > Arachnida > Ixodida > Ixodidae > Amblyomma > Amblyomma maculatum. The sequence continues at coordinate 96,503,026 of NC_139353.1, forward strand.
GCCAGCAGTAGAAAACAATCGGCAAGCGCTGAAAAAAAAAAGTCAAATATCGCCTCCACTAACATCGGCAATCTTCACAGCGACGCATTAACAGCGGCAACTCATATCCCGGAAACACTTTTGAAAACGACCGTTAGGTGGCTTTCAGTGGTGCCCCTATAGGCGGTGCACGGGGTGTACAGAGAAGCTCTTTAGTCACCCCTGAAGTGCAAATGGTTCCGAAAGGTACACGACGAGGAATCTATTAAAGTATAAAGATTTATAGCTGATAGAGTATCCTAAGTTGGCCGCTATAATACAAATCTATGTTTTGAGGCAGTTTTGTGAAATTGTGGAAGGTTTTCGTCGGTGCCGTGTAGCGATTTTGCTTTGCTAATGCACTCTCTTCTCAGACTTCCTCCTAAATGAATGCAAAGTTGGACGCTTTACCCAAGATTCATCCTGACGGTAAAAGATGAAACAAACTCCAGCCTTAAAGGGAGCTGCTTTAGAGCTTAAGCTATACTGCATTCATCTGCGAAATTCACATTTCCCGCTGTTTTTCCTGGACCTAGTAATTCATGCATTTTACAGATGACGCACAGTACTCGTGCGCTGGACTTTGTCTCCAAGAACAGTTCGGCCTAATATTTAACACAGGGTGGCTTCTGAGTAATATTGAAAGCAGGACAGTTCCTGAGTGGACAGCAATGCATGTGGCACCTTTGTTTTTTGTTCACTTTCTGACGATATTGCAGCATATCACGCCCAATGGCTTTAATTGAAGCTAGAATTTTAGCGATACCTATACCGTCGGCTACTGTTACCTCTGTTACTCTCCAAATAGCTCAGGTAATCGGTCTAAGGTGCTCTGAGGTGGCTGAATGTATGACGTTCCGTCTGTGACAACGTTACGGCTGCTGAGGAACACGCAATAAATGGTTCATGTCACTCTGTGCAGCAAAAATTATCAGCCTTATTCTCTCGTCGCGCGCAGTAATCGTCATCATAGCCATGCTTAAGCTAGAGAGCATTATGCCATCCCCGCAGCAGACGCCTCGAGTAAAGTTGCAACCCACTCTCGTATATCGCAGTGTGCGAATCCAAGCGCGGAGGCGAACCAAGGCCGCGGCAGCGGCTTGGACTGGGGGCGATGGCCATGCGCTCATGAAACTTGGCTCAATGATATTGAACATCTAGAATTTTGTGGAAATAGCACAGTGGTTAGAAAGAAAGCCTTCGCTTGAGACACTGTCAGCATGGCCTCATGCTTTACGAGGCTAGCTCGCCTGTCTCGGATCCAGTAATTTTTGTGTGCTTTTGAAGATTAAAATTTACGTTCCCAGTCATATTTTGCTTTAAGATCGTTTACAAACTTCAGCTTCGCTTGCTATACCGCCGACAGAATAATACATTGCTTATTCTCTGCTGTGCGCGAAAAAAGGGTAGGAGTTCGATTGGTTGAACAGCGCGCGGGCTCAAGCTATGCATTCAATCCTCAAACCGCTCGGCGAGGTACATACGTGTGCGTGACCCACGGCTAGATGGAGGAGATGATGTCGCAGTTAGCAAGAGGATGGTGAAGGTTGACGCACATGCCATTCTGTTGCAAATGTGGCGGCATGCCGGTAGGAAAACTGTGGCCGAAACTCCGGCACCCAAATAAGTAGTATCATTTTTAAATGCTGAACAAGAGGTAATGCATGAAAGTCTAGATGCTGGTAAATTTTTCAAAATGCACTATCCACAGTCATCTTACTGCTCTTCAGGGATTTGTACAGGCAAAGTAAGTGACCGGTATTGGAAGCAAATATTTGGCTATACGAATTGCTGGCTATATCTGGCGATACGAATTGCCTGAAATATGAGATGCCTCCGTTTAGAAGCATTAAGAATAGTTTGCGCGATAGCGTACGTATGCCTGCTTCTTATATCTACGCAATATCTACGTATGTTGGTTGGTTGGTTGGTTTGTGGGGTTTAACGTCCCAAAGCGACTCAGGCTATGAGAGACGCCGTAGTGGAGGACACCGGAAATTTCGACCACCTGGGGTTTTTTAACGTGCACTGACATCGCACAGCACACGGGCACCTTGCTTTTCGCCTCCATCGAAAAGCGGCCTCCGAGGTATGTATGTATGTATGTATGTATGTATGTATGTATGTATGTATGTGTGTATGTGTGTATGTGTGTATGTGTGTATGTTTGGTTTGGTTTGTGGGGTTTAACGTCCCAAAGCAACTCAGGCTATGAGAGACGCCGTAGTGGAGGACTCCGGAAATTTCGACCACCTGGGGTTCTTTAACGTGCACTGACAACGCACAGCACACGGGCGCCTTGCTTTTCGCCTCCATCGAAAAGCTGCCGCCGAGGCCGGGATTCGATCCCGCGTCCTTGGGAACAGTAGTCGAGCGCCGTAACCACTGCGCCACCCCGGCGGGGTAAGTATGTATGAATGTATGTATGTATGCATGTATGTATGTATGTATGTATGTATGTATGTATGTATGTATGTATGTATGTATGTATGTATGTATGTATGTATGTATGTATGTATGTATGTATGTATGTATGTATGTATGTATGCATGCATGCATGCATGCATGCATGCATGTATGTATGTATGTATGTATGTATGTATGTATGTATGTATGTATGTATGTATGTATGTATGTATGTATGTATGTATGTATGTATGCATGTATGCATGTATGCATGTATGCATGTATGTATGTATGTATGTATGTATGTATGTATGTATGTATGTATGTATGTATGTATGTATGTATGTAACTAACGCGTCTACTCGTAAGGCAAAGATTCAGCATCCTGCTATATATTTTGGTTTGAATGTCCTCAGGCGTGGGTGCTTGGCTGTTTACACATAACCCAAAATTTCGTACAATTTTTGTGGTAGCATATATAATCTGTACCAGTTAGGTAAGGTTTTCCTACTGAATTCAAGCGAAATGCTCTCGCTTATTGCAAACGTGGTAATGGAAGCTCTGTTCCTCGATACACGGCTCTTATTCACGTATGCTATTAAAGAATGCGTCGAAATATACTGTTTTTCTTCCTCAAATTTTGGACGCCCGACCTTTGGTCGCAGGTGACATTGTCCCCGGGAGAGTGTGGGTGCCTATTTTCATTTAGCTGAATACGTCATGACTATCAATGTTTATCACTTAACTTTTCTTCCGCTGTATAGAAGAACATGGAGCGAAACAGCTTCTAGAAAGCTTAGTTGATTCCCGTTTAAGGCCAGCGAGAGGGAATGAATTCTAATCCATCTACACTGTAAATTATTAGAATTTGCGAAAGAAAAGCGCACACAGCTGCAAAATGATAGCACCTGCTGTGACAATAACACCAGCAGCCTGGTTTTCAGGGCCAAAATGTCGTACGGAGCAAAAAAGATAGTGCTCGGCTTTTCACGGTATGGCTTATATATATGATAAACATTTCACAAAATCCAGCTGTCTTAAAAAAAAAGATAACAATCTTAAAAAAAAGAACAATATAATTTTCACCAAACAGCACGCGTGCCGTAATACAAACTTTTTAGCTAGCCAAGGGAACAAGAGGTAACGAAGGTGTCTATTATCATCGTAGTGCTGTTCAAATTGAGCACAATCGGCGGCATTATCACCTGCTCATTCTTCGCTCATTTTTAGAGACTGCAGTGCATCCAGTGAAACTTTATGAAACATATATACGAAACTTCCGTAACGCCTGTAACATGTAATTGCTGTGTTTCGCCTTTGTTTTCCATCATAAGTCGATTGTCATTGCCACTGTGAAAGACGTTTGTAATCCGATAGTGCTTTCATATCGTTAAACAGAAAGGGTTAAAAGTGTTTGGGAAAAAACGCTCAGAATTAGATACCCACTTTTAGCGGCCTCGTCACAGGCAGCATGTCACGCCGGGAGGAAATGAGTAGGCCGTTCTCATTGAAGCGCAAGAAATAAGAGGTATAGATAAAGTGTTTGCTTGGATTGTCGGCTGCTGCGTCCAGTTTATCCTTCTCTGTCATTCTACACCAGGACATAGATAAAAAGGACGGATTTCCATAAGGTGTGCTCTCAGAAGCAGCCTTACATCCTCCGAACGTTGGCCTTATCATTGGGCCGAAGCAGCCTGCAAAAGCATCGTGCATGGCGAAATATTTTTATAGCGTGAAAAGGGACTATGAGTGTGCAACGTCTGCTGGCGCGCACAAGACACCGCCATCTATTTGCCATATCTAGAGTGGCTTATCAATCCTTAGCACTTACAGGACGTCCGAGAGATATATCTAATATCCGAGCAGCGACACGGTCATTCAAATAGAAAACAGCCGAATTATGTGCAAACAGAACTGTAAATAAAGTGTGTATGCTAGTACACCGGTTTTCAAGTAGGCCTTGTTGATTCTAGCTAGTAATCTTTGTTCTTCAGATCAGCCAGGCTGATTTTAACGCTATAAAATGACAACTTCTCTGTGAGGCAGGCCAGCAATTACTCATCGCTAATCTTGCACGTGGCGCTGCGCATTAATTAAGCATTCATTAGATTTTGGCAGCTGCTACATTACGAATGTTCACGCTGCGTTTATCTAGAACATTCGCATCCGAACACAATAGAGGCCTTTTCTTTGACTTGAGTGTCGCTCACTGCGCCGTTCGAATGTATTGAACTAAATAACTAAGCATTGAAAGCACTTTGACAAACAAGTGGGGCGCTTATCTGTGGAACAACGATCTGAATTGGGCGCATTCGTGCCTTGCCCCTCTCCCCCCCACAGCCTTTCTTGAACGAAAAAGTTCGAAGATTAACACGCGAAAACAAACATGCGTTTAGTGAGCTATCCGAACGTAGGCAGTTTATTTTAAACTGCCTTACCCAGGGTCTCGCGCCGTATATCACAGTGTCTCCGAGATAATAACCTTACTATTCAATCACAACGGCCTTCTTCAATTCTCTTGACGTCTTGATATCGCAACGCCAAGAGATTGCGATGAAAATGCGTGGAGAAAAACTAGAGTGAAACATAACACCAGTGCTTGCGTCAGAAGAGCGTCTTTTAACTTCGGATCACGACGGGCTGGTACGTTTGAACAGCGACAGGAAGAACGATGACGGACCAGGGGAGGAGAGGATATAGCACTAGGTTTACATTATTCATGGTCATAGCACGTGTTTTGCATTAGTCAATCAAAATGTCTTTCTAAAAGGCAGGAATCTCACGCCAAGTGGTCTGTGCTAGGAGATTGCATTGAAAGGCCGGTACCAATTACACAATTATGTGCATTAAAATATTTTACTAAACTTTACCTTTAATCCTTCTCTCAGGGCGTATGCATACGTAGTAAAATCGAAAGTGGTCATAGTACGCAGTGACTACAGTTTTTATTATTTTCGAATCAATAAGGTCGTTCGAGATGCAAACTTCGAAAACGTAGTCTTCAGTTACTCTTCATAGTCGGACAACTAAGTAAACACGAACAAAATATTTAAATTTCTATTTTTTCTCAAATCTGAGCGCTCGGACTCAAATTTAACGTTATTCAGGAAAAAGAAAAGTCGCAAAAAATTTTCAGGACGCAGCCGAAGAACATTATACACAGACGGCCGCCAGTTATGCACCCTGAGGAGTTAAGGAAGGAGTCGAGTGCAACTCCCCCATTGTTCTAGCTGGGAAGCAATAGTTCCTGATTTTTCAATTACTTCACGCGCTGCTTGTAATAGCTCATCCTGGGGTGTTGAATATACAAGTCCTCAAAATCAACTAAAACATCCGGACCGTGCGTGTGCATGTGTTTCTTTTCCTGCGTCCTGCGCGCCTTTTTGTTTTTAAGTGGTTCAGTTTCATAGGAAGCAATAAGGAACGCGCTCAATATTTTTATAAATCGGCGTCACCCACCTCTCTGCTGTAAAATTATTCCACTCGATTTCAACGATTTCAGCCAAATGTTTCAGCCAAATTTGAGCAAAAACATACGAGGAACAAGGTTCCTTCACAGCACTGTGATCGTCTGAAATCTTTTATTGAAATTTATATTCTTCTGTAGACCTAAAAGATATGAGCATATTTTGCTGAACATATTGTTGGTGTTACATTTCACCAATTATTCACTTTATGTTTGCGTGTACTCTAAGATACTGAACCGTTGAACATGCTTGGTAAATTTTGGAGAAGCTGTTTTTCTCATAAGCTTCCTTTTTCATGAAAACAAAAAAAACATTACAGAAGGAGTAATGAAGTGAGGTAAACCTAACTGCTGGATCAAAAATTTGAAATCATATTAAAGGCCTCAAGGCTGTCAAAATTCCTGGAGTCCTCCACTACGGCGCCCCAAAAGCCTGAGTCGCTTTGGGACGTGAAACCGTATAATCCGAATCCAACGAAAATATGAATATTTTTCATTGTAATATATGATGAAACGACGGCCTGATCTTGTGACTAAGAATACATGTTTTCAAATACGCCTCAAAAATAGACCAAGGTACTCTGTCTATGAGTACACCCTTCCACAGTTCTAACCTTGCCCGCTTGATCGATAAGTGAGGTATGACAGAGAATAGGAGTGAAATCGGCGAGAATACGTGCAATGAACTGTCACGTGCAGGCTCCCTCTGCAAGGCTCTTATGGGGACAGGACCCAACCCCATCCGCTTTGTTCGTTATCGAGTCTCAGACCTGATCGCACATTGCGCACACAAGTGCTATTGAGCATTATATTGCTTTTTCCTGCGTTTGATGTACGCCGCTAAGAAAATATTGCGAAAGTAAACGTTGTGCCACCTTCTTTCCTGTGTAACAGCAAGATGTGAACTGAAAAGCGAAATAATCCGATAACATGCGATTGCTCTGGCACTTCACAATGTCCACTGCCTTAATTCCACTTAATCACTATTGAGATCAAAGAAGTCCTTACAGAGGTTTTAATTTTATTTTTCTGCTTTCTAGGGAAAAGATAAATTTATTTCTGTTAACACATTGAAGAGCTTCCGCGCAATTTTTTGCAGGAAGGTGGATGTTTTTGATGCAGCGACAGATGGCTCATTTTTACAGGCGCTAACTGCTGCGTGTACCATATGAAAGCGAATGATAATGCAGATAAGCGCGTAATATAATCATTTAGTGTATTATCGCATCCGACTCAAGAGCTGCCACTTGACCGCTCTTTGATAAGTTGACATTATTCAGAGAACAAAGAGGATCAAGATGATAGGGGTGTTCAAGCGAAGGAGGCGGGGGGGGGGGGTGGAGTGAGGGGGAAGGAGTAATAGCCGTATTCCGGAACACGCTGGAAGAGAACGGCTGCACCTGGCGGGTCATAGTACGCAGGTGTGCGTTCCCGCGCATTTAGCCGCTATGCTGCGTAATATGGCGGTTCTTCACTTTGATGTCGGTGCTCGCGCGTTCAGGTAGAACATTTGGAGGGTTTAGTACTGTGTGAAATTGCTTCAATGAAGACAATAAATAACTTACTGTGCATCCATCCTTGATCGCTTTTTAACAATATTTTATTTTCGTGAGTTCCCCTCTAGGTAATAAATTTTGTTTTCGTTTTTCTTATTTCAGTCGCCCTTGCAAATTTCTCTAAGCTGGTCAAAATTGTTACGGCATTTTATATTTATTTCTGAACCCGTTTAATTTATGTGACTTTTGTGCTTTGCCTGGGTGTAATTCATTGTCTCTTTCTTGCATTCTCTACTCCCGGGAATAATAATCCGATGCCTATTAGCACCTATAAGCAGAGTCCCCTATTAGCAGAATTAATAGGAATTTGAACAAAGTAAGTGACCGGTATTGGAAGCAACTATCTGGCTATACGAATCGCTTGCAGATTGCCTCCAATATGAGATACCTTCGTTAAGAATAGTATGCGCGATAGCGTACGCATGTCTGATACTCATGTCTACGCTATTATGTTTTTTTTCTGTGCTCATTTATTGTTACGTTCGGCCGTGTGTACAATAGCACTGAAAACGTTTGCTACATATCCTTTAGCGTATCTCCTCTGCCTCGCATATATATGTATGTATGTATGTATGTATGTATGTATGTATGTATGTATGTATGTATGTATGTATGTATGTATGTATGTATGTATGTATGTATGTATGTATGTATGTATGTATGTATGTATGTATGTATGTATGTATGTATGTATGTATGTTGGTTGGTTTGGTTGGTTTGTGGGGTTTAACGTCCCAAAGCAACTCAGGCTATGAGAGACGCCGTAGTGGAGGACTCCGGAAATTTCGACCACCTGGGATTCTTTAACGTGCACTGACACCGTACAGCACACGGACGCCTTGCTTTTCGCCTCCATCGAAAAGCTGCCGCCGAGGCCGGGATTCGATCCCGCGTCCTTGGGAACAGTAGTCGAGCGTCGTAACCACTGCGCCACCCCGGCGGGGTGTATGTATGTATGTATGTATGTATGTATGTATGTATGTATGTATGTATGTATGTATGTATGTATGTATGTATGTATGTATGTATGTATGTATGTATGTATGTATGTATGTATGTATGTATGTATGTATGTATGTATGTACGTACGTACGTACGTACGTACGTACGTACGTACGTACGTACGTATGTATGTATGTATGTATGTATGTATGTATGTATGTATGTATGTATGTGTATTTATGTATGTATGCATGTATGTATGTATGTATGAACGTGTGTATGTATGTATGTAGCTAGCGAGTTACTGGTAGGGCAAATATTCAGCATCCCGTTACATTTTGGTTTTGGTTTGAATTTACTCAGGTGTGGGTGCTTGTATGTTTACACATAACCGAAATTTCTTACAATTTTTGTTCATATAATCTGTACCAGTTAGGTAAGGGTTTCCTACTGAATTCAAGCGATATGCTCTCGCTTATTGCAAACGTGGTAATAAAAGCTCTGTTCCTCGATACACTGTTCTTATTCACGTATGTTATAAAAGAACGCGTCGACATGTATTGTTTTTCGTCCCGAAATTTTGGACGCCCGACCTTTGGTCGCAGGTGACATTGTCCCCGGGAGAGTGTGGGTGCCTATTTTCATTTAGCTGAATACGTCATGACTATCAATGTTTATCACTTCACTTTTCTTCCGCTGTATAGAAGAACATGGAGCGAAACAGATTCTAGAAAGCTCAGTTGATTCCCGTTTAAGGCCAGCGAGAGGGAGTGAAATCTAATCCATTCACACTGCTAATTATTGAAATTTGCAGAGAAAAGCGCACACAGTTGCAAAATGATAGAAACTGCCGTGACAATGACACCAGCAGCCTGCTTTCCAGGACCAAAATGTCGTACGGAGAAAAAGCGATGGTGCTCGGCCTTTCACGGTATGGCTTAAATATATGATAAACATTTCAGAAAATCCAGCTGTCACAGAAAGAAAAAGAATAACAATCTTATAAAAAGCAATACAACTCTCACCAACTGCACGCTTGAAATAATACCAACTTTTTAGCTAGCAAGGGGAACAAGACGTAACAAAGTTGTCTATTATCATCGTAGTGCTGTTCAAAATAAGCACAACAGGCGGCATCATCACCTGCTCATTCTTCGCTCATTTTTAGAGACTGCAGTGCACCTAGATAAATTTTGTGAAACGTATATATAAAACTTCCTTAACGCCTGAAGGAAAGAAGCCAACAGTCGGCGAGGCCAAGGAAAGCATTGGGGATTGTACTTTTGCTTTTTTTAATTTTAATTTTTGACTTCTATAATAACATAAATTAGTAATGCAATCTGTTTAGGGGAAATATGATTAAACACAAAGTAGAAGAAAAAACGACGTGCCGATGGTGGGAACCGAACTCACGACCTCCGAATATCACGTCCGGTGCTCTATATCTCACGAACCTACGATCTCCCATATCGCGCTCGAATATCGCGTCCGGATCACCGGACGCGATATTCGGAGGTCGTGGGTTCGCTTCCCACTATCGGCACGTTTTTTTCTTCTACTTTCTGTTTATTCATCTTTCCCCTAAACAGACTGCATTACTAATTTATGTTATTATCGAAGTAAGAATTAAAAAAAAAAGAAAAAGTACCATCCCCAATGCTTTCCTTGGCCTCGCCGACTGTTGGCTTCTTTCCTTCATTTATTGTAACGAGCACCCTCATTTCCCTTCATTTATCTTCTTGTTCCTTCACGCCTGTAACATAGAATTGACGTGTTTCGCCTTTTTTTTCCATCATATATCGTTAAACAGAAAGGGTTAAAAGTGTTTGTTTGGTAAAAAGCGCTCAAAATTAGATATCCACTTTTAGCGGCCTCGTCCCTGTCAAGCCGGGAGGAAATGAGTAGGCCGTTCTCATTGAAGCGCAAGAAATAAGAGGTATAGATAGTGTTTGCTTGCATTGTCGGCTGCTGCGACCAGCTTATCCTTCTCTTTCATTCTACACCAGGCCACAGATAAAAAGGACGGATTTTTATAAGGTGTGCTCTCAGAAGCAGGCCTACATCCTCCGAACGTTGTCGTTATCATTGGGCCGAAGCAGCCTGCAAGAAGCATCGCGCATGGCGAAATATTTTTATAGCGTGAGAACGGACTATCAATGTGCAATGTCTGCTGGCGCGCACAACACACCGCCATCTGTTTGCCATATCTATGTGGCTGCTCAATCCTTAGCACTTACAGGACCTCCGGGAAATATATCTAACACCCGAGCAGTGACACGGTCATTTACATAGAAAACAGCCGAATTATGGGCAAACAGAATTGGAAATAAAGTTTGCAATGCTAGTACGCCGGTTTTCAGGTAGGCCTTATTGATTATAGCTAGAAATCTTTGTTCTCCAGATGTTAGAAGATATTATATATATTATACATTATACATATTCAGGCACAGAATGAATGCTTTTGTATATGAAGGGCACGGTCGACAAGAGCAACGCAAGCTGCAGAGTAAAGCACGCCGTCAAACTAAAAGTAACTGGCCATTATCTTTTATCATCTTTTTGCTTTCTCTAAGAGCTGGATTTCGTGAAATGATTGTGATTAATAGCAGCCATTCTGCGAAACCTCGAGCCCCATCTTTTTTGCTCCATACGACATCTTGGCCAGGGCAAGCAAGTTGCTGGAATCATTGCCACAGCATTTTTATCATTGTGCAACTATGTGCACATTCCTTCTACGAATGCCAATAATTAACAGTGTGAATGAATTAGTTACTGGCGTTACTTTTAGTTTGTAGGCGTGCTTTACTGCTTTATCTGTGAAGTTTGAAGTCCGCCTCCTTCCTAGGGCCTCCCCTTGAAGTCCGACCATTCAGTTCCTAGGCGTCACCACGTGCTTTCGCTTGCTTTTTTTGCTTGTTTTGTTGTTTTCTTCTTGCCCGCGGTGCCGAACAGCGCGCTTTGTGCAAAATGCCACAGTGTTTCTCTACATATTTTTTTTTACTGTTTCTATCACATCTACTCATTGATGATCTAATTTGCCGCGTTTCTTGACGCCACGCCCACTAAATTAAGAGCAAGCGCCCGTTCAAAATGCCATCTGCGAAACATAATGTGCACAGAGGGAGATTTGACTGCATGGAATCGGCCGGGCTGATTTAATCGCAATACAATCACAACTGCTCTGTGAGGCAGGCCATCAATTACTGATCGCTAATCTTGCATGCGGCGATGCGCATTCATCAAGCATTCAATAGGTTTCGGCAGCTGCTACATACCACTGCGTTTACTAGAACCTTCGCATCTGAACCCAACAGAGGCCTTGTCTTTGACTTGAGTGTCGCTCACTGCGCCATTTTAATGTATCAAACTAATTAACCAAGCACTGAAGGCACTTTGACAAACAATTGGGGCTCTTTTCAGCGGCACTACGATCTGAATTGGCTGCATTCGTTCCCCCTCCCCTCTTCCCCCCCCTGCCCCCCGCCCTCCTCGAACGAAAAAAGTGGTAGATTAACATGTGAACCTTGTTACATGCGTTTAGGGACATATCCGAACGTATGCAGTTGCTTTTACACTGCCTTACCCGGGGTCCCATGCGGTATGGTACTGTGTCTCCGAGATAATAACAAAACTAATCAATCACAACGCCCTTCGTAAATTCTCGTGACGTTCCGGCGGCTAGCCATGACATAACGCGAAGAAACTGCAATGAAAATGCGCGGTGAAAAACTAGAGTGAAACATAGCACCAGTGCATACGTCAGAGAGCGTCTGTTAACTGCGGACCACGACGGGCAGCTACGGATGAACAGCGATAGGAGGAACGGTGGCGGAGCAGGGGAAGACAGGATATAGCACTATGTTGACATTATCCATGGTCATAGCATGTGTTTTGCATTAGTCAATCAAAATTTTCTTTTTAAATTGCATGAATGATACGCCAAGTGCTGTATGCAGAGAGAATGCATTGAAAGGCTGGTATCAATTACATGATCATGTGGATTAAAAATATTTTCCTAGACTTTACCTTTAATCCTTCTCTTGGGGCGTATGATTACGTAGCAAAATTGAAAGTGGTCACTACACGCAGTGACTACAGTTTTTATTATTTTCGAATCTCGAATCTATAATGCCGTACGAGATGCAAACTCCGAAAACGTAGTCTACAGTTACTCTTCACAGTCAGACATCAGAGTAAAAGCAAAGAAAATATTCAAATTACTAATTTTTCTCGAATCTCAGCGCTCGGACTCAAAATCAGGTTTATTCTGGAAAAAGAACAATCGAAAAAAAGTTGCAGGACGCAGCCGAGGAACATCATAGACAGACAGCCACCGGTTATACACACTTACGAGTTAAGAAAGGAGTCGAGTGCAAATCCTCCATTGTTCTACCTTGGAGACAATTGTTGATAAATTTTCAATTACTTCATGCGCTACCTCTAATAGCTCATCCTGGGGTCTTGAATAAAACAAGCCCTCAATATCAACTAAAACATCCGGGCCGCGTGCGTGCATGTGTTTCTTTGCCTGCGTCCTGCGCGCCTTTTTTTTAAGAGGTTCAGTTTCATAGGAAACTTGGAACGCGCTCAATATTTTTGTAAATTGGCGTCACCCACCTTTCTGCTACAATACCATTCTATTGGCCAAGGCTTTCAGATAATTGTTTAAACGATTTCAGCCAAATGTTTCACAGAACTTTCAGCAATAACATTTGAGGAGCAAGATTCCTTCATTGCATTGTGATCGTCTTAAACGTTTATTGATATCTATATTCTTCAGAAGACCTGGAAAAATATGGCCATATTTTGCTGAAGATGTTGTTTGTGTTAGATTGCATAAATGTTTAACTTCATGTATGCTTGTACACTTGTATGCTTGAATCTAGCTCAGCAGTGCTGATAGAGGAACTAGAGGGCATGAAATGGGATGTCATAGGGCTTAGTGAGGTTAGGAGGCCGAATGAGGCATATACTGTACTGAAGGATGGGCATGTACAGTGTTATCGAGGCTTACCAGAGAGGCGACAACTAGGAGTAGGTTTCCTTGTCAATAAGTACATGGCGGGCAATATAGATGAATTCTATAGTATTAATGAGAGGGTTGCAGGCATCGCAATTAGGCTTACTAAGCGGTATAAACTGAAGGTTGTACAGGCCTATGCACCTACATGTAGTTATGACGACCAGGCAGTTGAAAGCTTCTATGAAGATGTAGAATCGGCAAAGCGAAAAGTAAAGACGCAGTATACTGTTCTAATGGGCGACTTCAATGCCAAGGTAGGGAAAAAACAGGCAGGAGACAAGGCAGTAGGTGACTATGGCATTGGTTCTAGGAATAGCAGGGGGGAGTTACTAGTTGAGTTTGCAGAGCGCAATAACTTACGAATCATGAATACCTGCTTCAGCAAACGGAAGAACCGGCAATGGACATGGAAAAGTCCTAACGGAGAGACTAAAAATGAAATCGACTTCATAATGTGTTCAACCCCCGCCATTATGCAAGATGTAGAGGTAATCGGGAAAGTGCGATGCAGTGACCACAGGATGGTGAGGTCCCGAATTAGCCTAAATCTGAAGAAAGACGCAACAGATTAGTAAGAAAGAAACCCATCAACGAATTAGCAGTGAAGGGGAGGGAAGAAGAATTCAGGATCTCGCTACAGAATAGGTTTTCAGCTCTAACTGAGGATGGCGACATTACTCTAGAGGCAAGGAACAATAATTTCAGAGATATCATTACTGAGTGCGTGGTAGAAGTAGGCGGTAGGATAGTTAGAGAGGATACCGGCAAGCTGTCTAAGGAGACGAAAGATTTGATTAAGAAACTCCAAAGTATGAAAGCTTCCAATCCAACAAACCAGATCGAATTGGCCGAGATATCAAAGCTAATCAATTAGCGCAAGGTGGCCGATATAAGGAAGTATAACATGGAGAAAATTGAGCATGCTGTAAAGACCGGGGGAAGCCTTAAAGCGGTAAAGAAGAAATTGGGTAGAGGCAAAAACCAGATGTATGCGATAAGGGATAAGGCGGGCAACGTGATCACTAATATGGAAAAGATAGTCAAAGTAGCCGAGGAGTTCTATACAGATCTCTACAGTAGCCAAAGCAGTCAGGACTGTAATGCGATTTGCGGTAGAGAAAAACAGTCAGACGTTCCACCAGTGAGGAAGGACGAGGTCAAGAAAGCGCTAGAAAGTATGAAAAGTGGGAAATCAGCTGGAGAGGATCAGATAACTACAGATTTGCTGAAGGACGGGGGTGATATCGTGCTAGAAAAACTGGCCAACCTGTATACGCAGTGCCTGGTGTCATCGACGGTACCGGAACCATGGAAGAATGCAAACATTATCCTCGTTCACAAGAAAAAGGACTCTAAGGACCTTAAAAATTACAGACGAATCAGCTTACTGTCTGTTACGTATAAGGTATTTACTAAGATAATCGCTAATAGAATCAGGACAACATTAGACTTTAATCAAGCAAAGGATCAAGCAGGGTTTCGGAAACGGTACTCCACTATCGATCATATCCATACCATCAATCAGGTGATAGAAAAATGCTCGGAATATAACCAGCCCTTATACATAGCATTCATTGATTACGAAAAAGCATTTGGCTCAGTTGAAACCTCGGTGGTGATTCAGGCATTGCGGAATCAGGGGGTAGACGAGCCGTACGTGAAAGTGCTGGAATATATATGTAGTGGCTGCACAGCAACCATAGGTCTGCATAAAGAAAGTAACAAAATTCCCGTAAAGAAAGGTGTTAGGCAAGGAGACAGGATATCCCCAGTATTCTTCACAGTTTGCTTAGAGGAAGTATTCAGAGACTTGGAATGGGAGCAGTTAGGGATAAGGGTAGATGCATTTTACGTCACTAATCTGCGATATAATGATGACATTGCCTTGCTAAGTAACTCGGGGGATGAACTGCAAATAATGATTGGTGACCTAGACAGGAAAAGTAGAAAGGTAGGCTTCAAAATCAATATGCAGAAGACTAAGTTAATATTCAA
Organism: Amblyomma maculatum; assembly: GCF_055883805.1. Classification (NCBI taxonomy): domain Eukaryota; kingdom Metazoa; phylum Arthropoda; class Arachnida; order Ixodida; family Ixodidae; genus Amblyomma; species Amblyomma maculatum. The sequence continues at coordinate 96,518,432 of NC_139353.1, forward strand.
CAGCATCGGGAAGGAACAACAGTTCGCGTTAGATAGTGAAGCACTGGATGTAGTAGGTGAATATGTCTACTTAGGACAGCCAGTAACCGCAGATCCGGACCATGAAAAGGAAATAACAAAAAGAATAAGATTGGGATGGAGCCCATCTGGCAAGCACTCGCAGATTATGACTAGCAGCTTACCGGTATCGCTCAAGAGGAAAGTATGCAACAGTTGCACCTTACCTGTACTCACCTATGGGGCTGAAACGTGGACGCTAAGAGGGTTCTACTTAACTTGAGGTCAACGCAGAGGACTATGGAAGGAAAAATGGTAGGGGTAACATTGGGAGACAGGAAGCGTGCTGAGTGGGTCAGAGAAATAACTCAAGTAGCTGTCATTTTAGTGGAAATTAAGAAGACGAAATTGGCATGGGCAGGACATTTAGTGCGAAGAGAAGATAACCGATGGTCGCTTAGGGTAACAAACTGGTTTTCAAGGGAAGGAAAGCGTTGCAGGGGATGGCTGAAAGTTAGGTGGGCGCATGAGGTTAAGAGGTTCGCGGGGGTCAAGGGGACACAGCTAGCACAGAAGCGGGTTAATTGCATAAATATGGGGGAGGCATTCGCCCTGCAGTGAATATAGTCAGGCTGATGATGGTGATGATGAAATTGTTACGGTATTTTATATTTATTTCGGAACCCTTTCAGCTTATTTACCTTTCTTTGTACTTTGAGTGTAGTTCAGCTCCTCTTTATAGCCTTCTCAACTCTCGGGAATAATAATATGGTGCCTAATAGCACAGTCACCTATTAGCAGATTCACAAGTAATTTGTGTGGCAAAGTGTGTGATCGTTATTGGAAGCAACTATCTGGCTATACGAATAGCTCGAAGATTGCATGTAATATGAGATATCTCCGTTAAGAATAGATTGTGCGGTAGCGTACGCATGACTTCTTCTCATATCTACGCTATCATGCTTTTTTTTCTTTTTGTGCTCATTGATAGTTACTGTTGGCCTTGCGTACATTTACTCTGAAAACTTCTCTTAAATGCCCTTTAGCGTGTCTTCACTGCCTTGCATATGTATGTATGTATGTATGTATGTATGTATGTATGTATGTATGTATGTATGTATGTATGTATGTATGTATGTATGTATGTATGTATGTATGTATGTATGTATGTATGTATGTATGTATGTATGTATGTATGTATGTATGTATGTATGTATGTATGTATGTATGTATGTATGTACGTATGCATGTATGTATGCATGTATGTATGTATGTATGTATGTATGTATGTATGTATGTATGTATGTATGTATGTATGTATGTATGTATGTATGTATGTATGTATGTATGTATGTATGTATGTATGTATGTATGTATGTATGTATGTATGTGCGTGTGCATGTATGTATGTATGTATGTATGTGTGTGTGGGCTGAAGCTAGATTCGGCTAATGAGCCAATATTTTTCACTTCCTGCATTTTATTTAAATAAGTGATTGATTGATTGATTCATTATTTCATTGAATTCGTTTCACCTAAAGGTCGCCGTTGCCGCATGCGGTGGACAGTAACAATCATGACTGGTCAACATGTTATGTCGTTAGAACCGCATGGGCTCGCGCTATACCATCAAACAGCAGCAAGTCTAAATAATGCTAACGAAGTGGGATAGTCTTCAATATAATTCAAAATTTGCAGAGACGTTCTTCTAAAGAGGGCATTTCTTCGTGTACCCTTAATAAATTCAATCAATTCATAAGCAGTCTGTTCTAATAGGCATCTGTGTTATGAATGCCTATGTCCTGATTGGTGACTTTATTTTCAATGTGGCAATACCAAGTTCTAAAACACTACAGTTGCTTGACGTTTTTGAATATTTCCACTGTGCGAACGTTATTCATTTACCAACGCGAATACCGCAGCGAAGTGAATCGTTGATCGAGTTATGAGTAAACAGCCATCCTCAAAATACTGTCTTGGCTGGCATTCTGACGTTTGACTTGAGTGATCCCCTGCCGCGCTTTTGTTTTTTCCCACGCGTACAAAAGGTTATCAAGTACAGCCATGTTCCTCCCGCTGTCGTAACACAGGTTGCGTGTTGTAGGCCTGGTTAGTTGTCGGGGCAGGAACCAGGACGAGGCGCTGGAAACCGGACTTTGATGTGAGACTGGAAAACATTTATGTACAATATTTACATTATAGCGTTTTTCGTGGGAAACTGAATATAGCAACAGCCTCAGTTTTACCGACTCCGATATAGTGACTACGTTTTTCTGACTCCTTCCGACACAGACTTGTCGTCAGTTTTTATAGGGCTGTTTCCCTCTTTCCCAGATAGGAGGCCCGTTGATGATGGAATGTCTTTGTCCTCACTATCCCGCACTCTCATATACACGCACCAACATTGCTTGCCCTGGTTGACTCGTCCCTCTTACAGGTTCTGGCTTGATGATGAGGAGGTGGCCGTCTAGACGGCGTACAAGGCGTCAACCGCTCGTCTTCACGCAGGATTGTACGTGGGCTGAGACATCGGTCCCTTCGTCCCCGGGGTGCACTCAGCGAGACCACTTGCCGAAAACTGTCCGCGTGGCTCATCACAGGAAGAAAGGAAAAATTGTACGCCCGCTCTGTGTAGCCAGGCTTGACACTTGAAGGGACCGGAATTAGGTAATATCCCCTCCTTTGTTCGGGTCGTCGAAGTATGGGCGGGGATCCCTGATAAATGGCCCCGCGTGAGGAACAATACCCTTCGGCCGGCCGGTTCCAGGTGCAGTGGAATCTCACCGGCGCCGCTGTTGGGAGCTGATAGCCAGACAATGATTCCCCCCCTTTGGATGGGAGGGGTCATTGGCACCCGTTTCACTTCTCCAGTTTATCCTTGCCTGTCATTCTACACTAGGCCACAGACAAGGACGGATTTCTATAAGGTGTGCTTTCAGGAAAAGCAGCCCTATATCCTCCAAACTTTGGCCTGCATGCTCCATTGGGCTGAAGGAGCATGCAAGGAGGATCCTGCATGGCGAAATTGCTTTTATAGTGTGATAAGGAACTATGACTGTACAACGTCTCCTGTCCGCGCGCAATACACCACCATCGGTCTGCCATATCTAAAGTGGCTTCTCATTCCTTAGTACATAGAGGACCTGCTGGATAATTATATATAACCCGAGCAACGATATGGTCATTCACATAGAAAAAGACGAATTCTGGGCAAAAAGAACTGCAAATAAAGTGTGTATGCTAGTAAGCCGGTTTTCAGCTAGGCCTTGTTGACTTTGGCTAGAAATCTTTGTTGCCCAGATCTTAGAAGATATTACGCATATTATACACTATACATATTCAGGTGCAGAATGAACGCTTTTGTATATGAAGGGCACCTTCAACAAGAGCAACGCAGGGTGCAGAATAAAGCACTCCGTCAAACTAAAAGTAACTGATCCTTATCTTTTATTATCGTTTCTCTTTCTCTAAACTGAATCTCGTGAAATGCTTATCATATATAGCAGCGATTGTGCGAAAAATCGGGCGCCATTGTTTTTCCTCCATACGACATCTTGGCCCGGGCAAGCAGGTTGCTGGTCTCATTGTCACAGAGATTTATCATTTGGCAACTATGTGCACTGTCCTTCTGCAAATGCCAATAATTAACAGTGTGAATGGAATAGTTACTGGTGTTACTTTTAGTTTGTCGGAGTGATTTGCTGCTTTATCTGTGAAATTTGAAGTAGACCTCCTTACTAGCGCCTTCCGTTGAAGACCGACCATTCCATTGCCTAAGCATCGCCACGTGCTTTCGCTTTCTTTTTTGCTTGTTTTGTTGCTTACGTCTTACCCGCGGTGCCAGACAGCGCGCTTTATGCTAAATACACACTATTTCACTATATTGTGGTTCTTTGTTACCATTTATATGACATCTACTCGTTCATGATGTAAATTGCCGCGTTTTTGACGCCACACACACTAAACTAAGAGCAAGCGGCCGTCCAAAATGCCATCTGCGAAACGTAATGAGCACAGAAGTAGATTTGGCTGCATGAAATCGGCCGGGCCGATTTTAACGCTATAAAATGACAACTTCTCTGTGAGGCAGGCCAGCAATTACTCATCGCTAATATTGCACGCCGCGCTGCGCATTAATCAAGCATTCATTAGATTTTGGCAGCTGCTACATTACGCATGTCCCCGCTGCGTTTATTTGTAACTGTCGCATCCGAACCCAATAGAGGCCTTGTCTTTGACTCAAGTGTCGGTCACTGCGCCGTTCGAATGTATCGAACTAATTAACAAAGCATTGAAAGCACTTTGACAAACAATTGGGGCGCTTATACGTGGAACATCAATCTGAATATAGGTCGCATTCGTGCCCCTCCCTATTCCCCCCCCCCCTCTGCCCCTCGCCCTTCTCGAATGAAAAAGGTGCTAGATTAACATGCGAAAACATACGTTTAGTGATACATCCGAACATACGCAGTTTCTTTTACACTGGATTTCCCGGGGTCCCGCGCACAACAAGACCCAACGATACCGCCGAATATCTTATCTTGAAACTTATTAGAGATATGAAAGGGCTGCTGGAAGAACTTAGTAAGTGTTTGTTATTATATGTTTGTTATAAAAATGTGAACGGACAATGAAAAACAAAAGACAAGAAAAATATTCGAAGCCCTAGCGGCCACTTGTGTAGTATGACAATTCTTGAGCGCAAAGTGAATTGGTGTTGCGCAGATATTCTGAAGCTGCTAATTTAAATAATGATAGAACTCGGAATGAAATAATTAAATTGATGGCCTTACTTCATCCACTAAGGTGTTCTTTTTATTGGTGGGCAAATTACCTTACCATCCGACATATTCTGCATTTTCTTTTTCTGCCTTCAACACGCGCCAACATTAACGAGCTCATAGGAACGGATAGAAACCTGATATGATGCCAGTGTCAAATACAAAATACTTTCGTGCCAAATAACGCAAAAATAGGACCTGCAATCAGTCCAGTGAATATATGACCTACATATGCCTTCTAACATTATATAAGGCCGTAGCGAAAAGTTCATTTTTCGATAAAATAATTATGAAACAGCAATATGACGAAAACCTATAACATTGCCTGAGCATATCTACTTCTGATAATCTAACCAACAATATATAATTTGATGAAGTACCATTAAGTCCAATCTTGCTCAATATCAACTAATTTGCAGTATTTAATGTGAAACAGTGCTTAAATTTGAGGGCAGATTCGTTTTTTCAATACAATCATTATCACTCCCAAGCACAAATTTGATTTTGTGATGTTAGCGTTCTAGATTAAATCTCGCTCCCATATTTGGTCATTTTGGAGGGGCTGAATGGGTAGGACCCTCGACTGCTGATCGAGCATGCTGATTCAGCCTCGATCACGCTGGCCCCCTTTCTACAGAGGGAGAATGCAAAGTGCTGTTGTACTGCTCGTTGTGAGCACAGGCTAAGGAAACCCAAGCGATCCCAATTATTTCCGTCCTCCTCTATGGCGTTCCTGAAATCCCATGTCTGTGTAAACTTAATATTCCACACTGCGGCACTAATTCATTACAAACTAAAATATGTTTATTTCAAGAAATATCAATGAAATGTATTTCAAGGAAACAAATAAAGTCCCCGCTGAAAAGACGTTACCCTGTGTGACAGTGGTAATTTTCGAATCAACAAGGACATTTCACCCCTTCTCACACTACAGACCCTAAACACGAAAGAAAGGTAGTCCTCGTTGGTCACGACTGGGGAGGCATGATCAGCTTATGCTTCGCCACCTTGAACGAGACGATGATTGACAAGATGGTTATTATCAACGGCGTGCACCCGAAGGCTTTTCTCAAGCAACTGTATCGCAGCGTGAGACAAATGCGAATGTCCTGGTGAGCCCGGCCGGTTCTTTTTATTGAGCCCTATACAAATTAGCCTTCTTTGCTTTTCACTTTTAGTTTTGCCCAAACTTATGACATGTGCGCTCATCAGTGTGATGCTGTATCGGAATTGAATACACCGTAGAGTGCATATTATTTTCCGTTTGCCTCTTTTAATGAATAGAAATAAACACAATGTGAAGTCGGGAGAAAAGATGGGATTTTGCTGCCTAGAATAAAAATGGTAGAGTTGTCCTGTAACTAATAATGAGCCTTCTTTAAGCGTGGAAGAGGACGAAAAATAATGGTTTTAAAAAGGCACTAATGATCTGGACAGGTTTGGGATAAAACGTTTCATGCAGGGCATATCAACTTTAGCTCGGGAATTTGTACTTTGTTTTACCTTTGCTTTCGATAGCATCAGCAAATACTTGAAGCTGGATATATCGTCAACGCATATGTATAGAAGACGTCAATAAGTTTAAAACATACGATGCAAAACTGCTTAGATGCCTTCCAGTTGTATTGTGAGGAGTTTTTAATGACTTCCTCGTCGTCAAGTACACCTCTATAAACGCGCTCCCAGCAGAGTATATGAAATGCTGGATACAGAATATTTATGAAATGTTTTAAATTTGATAGTTATTAGCTTCCGGAGGAAACCTTCGGAACAACGTATCATTAAATCTAGCAAGAGGTTAGTTTGGGGAAGCACCGTCGACGCTTTTAGGCGGAGTGTCAGAAGCGTAGTTTGTTCCAAAAAATTCAAAGAAGTTGCTACCTGCCAGCTATTCCAACAAGCCTGGAAATATAAGAAGTGCTTCTCGGATGCTAAGCCAATACCTTATAGTCATAACATAAAAGATTGTCAACTATGCAGGTTCATGATCCCGTTCCGGCGTCCAGTTGTTCCCGAGCAATACCTCATCATGAGAGACTTGAAATGTTTCGATAAAAAGCACAAAGGATTTACAGAGAGCGAGGAATATGCCCACAAGTACGTGTACGCGCAGCCAGGTACGTATGTGTCGTGTTATGATCTACATAAAAAATCCCACATAGTATTACATATTATGAGGTGTCGCAGAGAAAAACCACTCTGCGTTATGTTGTCGTGAATACTACTTTCGTACTTCACAGTTTATATTTTATAAATACACTAGTGCGTTCCCTTTCCTGAAAGCAAATGCGGCTACTGCAAAAAAAGAAAAAAATATTTATCAAGCTCGCATCACATCTAGCACGACTTCTACGCTCCTGCGTATCTTTTCTGTGCCCTCGTCTGGTCTCTTGCGAAAATTGTTTTCTCAAATTTAACGCTCTAGACAACAATTTGCAGAGTTAAGATGCTTTTTCTTGGGGGGTTTAAGGTCACAAAGCGACATCGGCGAAGAGGGACGGCTTAGTCGAAGGCTGTGGTAACTTCGACAGGAGTTTGTTTTAAAGTGTGCTAGCATCGCTCAGCAAAGGGCTACCTTGCATTTAGCCTTGTTTCTAAAGCTTTGACATGACGGATATCGAAATCGCGCATCAGCTGTCAAGGGCCTAACTACTGCGACACTGCGACAAGGCAGTTATGCTTCTCCCTCCTTATGGTTCATTCGCAAATTAGTACGCTTTTCGCAAATGTTCTCTATTAAGTAAAGTACTCGATTGCCCATCTAACAGTGTTTTCCAGAGAATGACTTAACTATGAAGATAAAATGAAGCTTCGACAATACATTGCCGCTAATATCTTTCAGCTTTGATGCGGTGATGCTGAATCACCAGAAGGTTGTTCCTCTACCGATAAACACTTTGTAGGCGCTTGAACCTGTAAAAATCTTAAACCAGATAAACTGCTCACATTTCCCCTTGAACGTGCGAGTCTTCCTCTAAAAGCAGCCAAATTTGTGCCTTCTGATTATGACCTGTAATGTAATCGGTAAAACCATGCAGGGCATTGTTTATCGTAAAATGCTTTTATTAATAATGACGTAGCTCAAAACACGTTTTATGTTTCTTTCTCGGCTGAATTCGTGTCATATTATCAGAGGCTTGATTTCAAAAGCTGCACCATAAGCGACCAATGCCTTGTGGATACATGGTTTTGTGATCAACGAAAAGAAAGGTTTAATGACCAAATATCTCGTTGATGCGTTGCATTTGATGCGTTTGATATCTCGTTGATGCGTTGATGTTTGTACTTTAAGTACCTACGTGTAGTCCTATTTCTTGCCCAAGAGGAAAAGACCGTAGGCAGGTTGGTTACACCCTCCCTAACGCTTCCGGTCGGGTGTAAGGCCGGACAGGTGAACGGTAGTTTTTTTTCCACACCAACTTGAATTGGAATAGTGGAACATCGTTTGGAATTAAATATCCTCGGTGCTGCTAAAAACAGAGCGGATTATAAATTGAGTAATCATTGAACCAAAACGAATACGGGTCGAACATTTCAGCAAACTTTTACACCTTTGCTCGTCTAGGTACGAAACAAGTAATCGTATTTACACTGAACCTTCCGTGACAGCACTGCGGTCCAGCGTTATATGCAAGTCATTGCTTTAGAAAGTACCGATATCCTGAAATTTTCCGCCAGTGTACCGGCCCTCGCCCTTCATCCTTACCTGCCTCTAATTGGCGCTTTCCTGAGCGATGATTGGGCACTTGGGCTGATTCCGCCGAAACGTACCTCGTCTCCGGCTTCGTACCTTTTTTTTTTTTTTAATTTTCAATGCGACGCATTTATCAGCAGGCTGGCAGCCTCCTGCTGTTGCTGTGCGACTGACTGTCTGCCGTACGAACAGGGCTAACCTATAAAACTTGCCAAGTGCAGTCTATGCACAAAGCAGGCTATTCACTCGCCGGCGCACCTTCCTACACAATGTGTCCTGTGCAGCGCGTGAGGAGAAAATCGGGACCGCGGAGGAGATAGTCAAAACCTCGGAATTAGTGCTATAACTTCTGTAGGTAAAGCAGCAGCAGTGAATTGAGGTATAGCGAACCTGCGCTGCCCAGATGACGCGCTGAAAATAAGACACCCAGCGCCGCCTCGTTTCAAAATGAGCAAGCGTATAGTAGGACGGAGCACGTCGCTCGTCGTACCATGGCGGCGCCCATTGGCGGATTTAGAGCTTTCTATTTCGTGCGTAATGCTTTTATCGCAGGTATAATGTTCTGAAGAACTTGCAGTTTCCTTTTTAACGGCTTGAAGGCGCCACATGACCTCCTCAGCTGCATGCCATCTTGGCAACGAGCCATGCCGCTGCTGCATCACGCAAGCTATAAAGTCGCTATGCGTAGGTTTGGAACGGTTATGAGTTCAGTATTTCTTTTTTTTTCTTGCTATTGGGCACTGGGAAAGTACAACGTATCTGCATGGTGAATTACGGGCACACTTTCTGGCCAATATTATTCTCCTGCTATGAAGCATCGCTAGTAGAGGGTGAATATACCACAGCAAAATGAAACGACCTCACTGCTATAATAGCATTCAGTAGGATTTGGCAATACTGCGCGTGTTAAGAGCATTGAACGCATGCAGTACTCACTTACTGCCCATTTGAAGAACACTAATGATTCAACTAGCTTCGTGATAAGAAAATTTATCGATTAAATTGGTGCCTCGTGTGTCGCGAAATATAATGCACTGTTGTTAGGGCGATGCCGTTGAACGCATCTGTAGAGAAACAAGGGCCTGCAGTCGCGTTTCGGCACTTGCCTATTTATGTAAACAAACGACAAGCAACTGATGGGTTTATTTGTCTTTTGTTTATCCTTCGAAGCGAATAACACCGAGATCCGCTCCGAAGCATACATCTAAAAGGCACGCACTGTTAGCATTGTAAAAAGTTGAGTGGCTGCATTTGTCCTGTTCATAAACGTTAGGCGGAAATTATCGGTGCCCTATAATGTGAGAGCGTGGGGGAGAGTTATACTTTAAATCTCTTTTGTCTACACCCGCGCTCTCTATCTTAAGAGCCAATAATGAACTACATTGAAGGATCGGGTTATTATCGGTGATGGTTAATGCAAAAACAAAATCAGTACGACCTTTAAACAACAAAGTTGATATGCTTTGTTCCTTGCACAGAATCCAAATTGTAGCAGGCACCATCTAACGGTGGGATGTGTGTGGTTACACACTGACATATCCCCCACCCCCCTTCCTCTTTTTACCCGCCCCGTACGCCGACAGCGACTGGAAATCGGCGTATCTATACTATTTCCTGCCAAAATAAACGACTCGAGCCATCATGGTTAGTTATTAGCATGCGTGCCTTACAACAATCATTCATAGTGAGGCAGCTAGATCGTAAAGCGCGATATTTACAATAGACAAGTTCTCGATTGAATATGAAGGATATCTACCTATTAATTCGTAGGTGCAGTAAAACAAATATTGCATGAATATTTTCAGCTGTACTGCAGTCAACAAACTAAGTCATCCAATTTAAAAACAAAAAGCGCTTTCTCTGACGGAATACGTCTTTTATTCGAAGCAAACAACGAAGGAATGACTTCTCTAATTGTGGAGCTTCTTTTAATCAAAGCTCCTTACTGCGCATTGAAAAATTGTTGAACTGTCACTAGGTGAGTTGCGATAGTTTAATGCAGGAAGGAGTGTGAAAGCCTGCCGGTTAAGGCATTACGCGACTCTGTAATTCCGACGAAATACTGCGTGTTCGGATAGGTTGCAAATTCTCTCGGTTTGTCATCTAGATGATCGCAATATGCATATCGGGATGCCACTTACGTTCGCCCTTTGTTGACTTTAAGTTGTCCATCTTGCAATAGCCCCACTCACGCCAACTTCTAAAAGGTGACCTTCACAAAACATTCTCATCAGGTTGCGCCATTGATAAACGCGAATGAACAGAGCTTTATATGTACAGGTGGCGACATAATTAAACGGAGCACGCTTTTCCGTTCAAATTAAAATCACGCCTTCCACACTGGAGATAAGAAAACAATACTTGTCCTAGTGAAAAGGCACTGCGTCTAGTACCGGATCGCACATACCACGACTGCCAATTTCAATTATGCAACGCATGAAAAATAATAGGAGAAAAAAGCGCGCTCCGTTTACTTTTGTCCGCAGGGGTACAGTATAAGGCAGAAGCCACGTTATGAAGTGCAATGAGCAGCGCTCAAACGAGAAGCTCAACAATCCCCCGTACTCATCCAGCCTCCTGAATCGAGCTGAATTTACCGCCGCTGTGTTTTGTACAGCTGAAGGTGGAATACAGTGCAGAGAAATCTTTTTATCGTAACCGAGCGCTTCTAAACGCAGCAGCATGCCTTTGGTTTCGCGACAAATTAACGCTCTGCAGCGTCTCCAGCCGCGGAAGTCTAGGCCGTCCTACCAAGGTAGTGCCGCGACGGCCACTAGACGGCGCTGGCGGTGCGCGGAAAAAGAGTAAAATATTATATGAGGAACGCCTGAGGAAATTGGTCAGTAACAGATGGGCAGCTAAAGTATTTAAATACCTGTGCCTAAAAGGCGTTGACTCACAATGGAGGAAAAGAACTAGGAAACTAACTCGTAAGTATGTTAGTAACAAGGACGGAGAAATAAAGAGCATTAAGCAACAGGCGAAAAACACAGAAGATAAATATTGGATAAATTCGATGGAAAAGAAACAGAGTGTGGAATTATACCGAAAGTGGAAAATGCAGATCAGGAAGGAAGATTTCTTTGATAACTCAAGAGGCAGTGCCCTACTTTCTGAAGCCAGATCAGTGTGCCTTAGAACACGCAGCTACAAAAAGAAATTTAACAATGGAGATGACGTATGTGCTGTATGTGGAAACTCCAGTGAAACAATTCACCATATTATACTCGAATGTAATGGTATCCATCCGGAAGTTGGTGCAGGCGCAATCACTGTTCCTGAAGCTCTGGGGTTTAGAGATAACAGTGGCCGGGTGAATAAACCGGCGGTGGAAGCTAGCAAAAAACGACTGGAAGATTGGTGGCTTAAAAGCAGAGATGTGACATAATGTTAGTAATGTTGGAACAAAATTTAATAAATAGAATGATGGTTTAGTTAACCATTCTAAATCAATAATTAAGATATAGGGAGAAAAATGAGCATGATAGCTACTGCTACCACCCATTTCAAAGGGGATGCTCCTATATTCCATCCATCCATCCGTCCATCCATCCATCCATCCATCCATCCATCCATCCATCCATCCATCCATCCATCCGTCCATCCGTCCATCCATCCATCCATCCATCCATCCATCCATCCATCCGTCCGTCCGTCCGTCCGTCCGTCCGTCCGTCCGTCCATCCATCCATCCATCTATCCATCCATCCATCCATCCATCCATCCATCCATCCATCCATCCATCCATCCATCCATCCATCCATCCATCCATCCATCCATCCATCCATCCATCCATCCATCCATCCATCCATCCAGCCATCCATCCATCCATCCATCCATCCATCCAACCTCCAGCGCAGGTTACCTATACTCAATCTACAATAAAGAGTGAAATCAAGATGGCCATATAGTAACGCAACCTCCATCAACTTCGGTGCATACAAAAATATAGCACGCTGTTGATGAATAAAACTAAACAAACTGAATCTACGTGCACCTCACCACATGAGGCAGTAGACGACTACGTTTCAGGCATGGCTTCCCAAAACGGCCATATAAGCAAGCTTTTCGGTAGTTGGACGACTTCATATATGTTCATACTGAGGAAAACGAACAGCGCATAAAACACTGAGAACCAGAAAGACGAAGCACAGAGTATGAGTGTTGAACTCGCAACTGAGGGATTCATAAATCCTGAGGTATACATATATAGCAATGCATCAGGAATGCTTATATACCCCAGGTTTTATGAATGTGCCTTAATTGTGAGTTGAGCGGTAGAGCGGTTATCTAGCTAAACCATTCATCACTACCATACTCTTCACGACCGGGTGGTACGCGTTGCCGGTTCAAGTCCTGTTTACAACAGTAGTCGCAGAAAAACACGGCTCGTTTTGTTTGAACTTCGTCTCATTTACTCCTAATGTTCATAAGATATTCCATTCGTTTTGAATCCTTTTAAACATACACTGGTGGTTCTTTCATATAATCGAAATGGACTTTATTTGATTCGTGATTTAAGAACTCCCGCATTTTTACACACCCATTGAAGTAGGTAATCGCTTGGTAACTGATTAGAATCTTCTTTAATTTTAGGTGCTCTCACAGGTGCGGTCAACTACTTCCGTGCGGCTAACAACGACAGCGACCACTTCGAAAAGCTGCCTTATCGTAGGATCAAAGTACCCACACTAATACTTTGGGGAGAGAGGGACGCGTTTTACACGCGACGCGTGGCCAAGTACAACCGGGATTGGCTTATTGGTTCACAGCTCATTTACTACGAAAAAGCAGGACACTATCTGCCCAGGGAGTGCTCTAGTCATGTAAACGATCGCATAAAAGAATTCGTAAACAATGGGACAGTTTTCGTCAACCTAGAGCGCAAGAGATGGCGGTGGCAAAAGCGCTATGATGACCCTTGCAGGGAATCCAAGGAGCCGGCTCAAGCTTCCCCGTACAGCAGCCTTCCTTTGATTCCTTCAGACGCGAAAGACCTGCCTAAAAATATGAGGGAATAAAGAAAGCCTGCGGCTTTCTCAGACACAGCCGTCATTCCAATGTGCCCTGCCTAACCAATGTAGTACTCTCCGATAAAAGAGATGCATAAAAATGTAAATAAATTGTAAATAAACGTCGTATATCCAGTTTTTGCTGTTTATGTATTTATTTTGAAAGGATGATACTGAAACAGAAAATATTTCTCTAAGGTAGGACATGTGTGTCACGTTAGAACCGGTCAGGTACTGTGAATAGACAACAAATGTTGCTGACCCCGACGACCATGTCGACGACAGTGTAGACTGTGGTGTCCGCATAACTGTAAGCGCAGCTGCAGTCTGATGTGTGATCTGCGCAGTATGCAACTATAACGAAGCGGCAGCCTCATGACCACACTGCCGCAGAAGTGGGAAGAGGAAGTGGATCGAAAGCAGTTCAGTATAAAGAACCGTGAGCTTGAACAAGTTCGAGAAAAGGACTCCGAAGCATCAGACCGAGAGAATAGCATGCGATAAAATCCTCAGACGTTTTAAACAGATATAATAAAAAAATAATTCAAATTGTTATGCATATGAGATGATTGCTGCATGACATAATGGTCCAGAAATTTTTTCCTAATGTCTAAAAATGCGATCTGCTATCTATTTACCTCAATTTCTGTTTCGTGTAGTAGTCTAGTCATGCATAAATTACATTTTTGTACTTAACAGGACCTGACACTGTGTCTTTGGAGGTTTAAGAACATAACCATGGAAAGATTCCTTTGTAGAACACATGCTTGAAAACAAATGATTTCAGTTAGAAACAAAAGCCAACATTAATTTTATGCTTCAGCCAGCAGTAGAAAACAATCGGCAAACGCTGAAAAAAAAAAGTCAAATATCGCCTCCACTAACATCGGCAATCTTCACAGCGACGCATTAACAGCGGCAACTCATATCCCGGAAACACTTTTGAAAACGACCGTTAGGTGGCTTTCAGTGGTGCCCCTATAGGCGGTGCACGGGGTGTACAGAGAAGCTCTTTAGTCACCCCTGAAGTGCGAATGGTTCCGAAAGGTACACGACGAGGAATCTATTAAAGTATAAAGATTTATAGCTGATAGAGTATCCTAAGTTGGCCGCTATAATACAAATCTATGTTTTGAGGCAGTTTTGTGAAATTGTGGAAGGTTTTCGTCGGTGCCGTGTAGCGATTTGGTTTGCTCATGCGCTTTCTTTTCAGACTTCCCCTTAAATGAATGCAAAGTTGGACGCTTTACCAAAGGTTCATCCTGACGATAAAAGATGATACAAACTCCAGCCTTAAAGGGAGCTGCTTTAGAGCTTAAACTATACTGCATTCACCTGCGAGATTCACATTTTCCGCTGCTTTTCCTGAACCTAGTAATTCATGCATTTTACAGATGACGCACTGTACTCGTGCGCTGGACTTTGTTTCATCTCGCTCTGTGCAGCAAAAGTTATCAGCCTTAATCTCTCGTTGCGCGCAGGAATCCCAAGCATCCTTGGCCGACCATTTACGTGTGGCCGACGTTCGGAAAATGGTCGGGAGCCTACTTAGTCGGCTAGTAAACCACGGCAAGCGGTCGGCCCGGAGGTAGCCGCTAGCCATTTCGGCAAGTAGTTCGCAGCGGGCTTTGGCCCGACTTTTTGGCCGGACTAAATGCCGGGCACGGCGCCAGGTTAATGGCAAGAGTGCGGCAATGCGTCGGCCCGACTGTTGAGGCGGTACATTGAAAAAAGGTTATGAAGAGCATGACTGCTACTTTTTTTTTTTAAATTTGCCTGTTACTCGGCTTTGGTTTTTCGCGATGTTATGTAATTTGCGCTTAGTATGGAACAAAATGATACATGCTATTTATTCTAAATGTTTCGTTACATTAATTAATGCTATTGTTTGTTTAACTTGTCGCTCACATTTTTAGTGAACCTTACAGCTGTTAGTAAAATTATTTACCGAGTTCTGATAAACAGCACGCCACAAGGTGACCGCGATTTCATGTGTAGATCATGTCATTATACATTATACTGTTTGCTTATTACGAAGCGCAGCTGTAGGTGATGTAACATCAGTTATATTTTTAGCGCACAAGCTCCCGTACACCCCATTTAGCCCGTATCACTCACTGAAATTCGCTATATGGCAGCTGGGCACTTGAGTAGACGCAACTTCGCATTGTAAGGGAGGAGAAGGCTATTGTGTAAAATAAAAGAAGCGGACAGAAGAGAAAAAGCACACGGGGGGCAGAAATTATGCGTAGGGCACTGGCAAGCCTTGGCCGCGGCGAACGCTCCAGCAGGCAAGCAGAGACAAATTCTAAAAACACTACTTCGCAGCAGGAGAAGAGAAATGCGTACACGGAGGGAGACTCGGACGAAACAAAACCGACCTCACGCTCAGACGTTTCGAAGGAAGGGCGGAAAAGAGGGGGAAAATGGGAAGGGCGGGGCAACTGTGTCACCCCCGCAGCTCGAAAGTTGGTGGCGAGCGTTCCTGACTGGGCGAGAGAAGAAATGTATACACGCCGACTTTGAAGAGAGCATGCAGTTTTGTGGTATTTGTATACTATTTTTGAAGGAGCTCTTTTCGAACAAAGTTGTCTTACGATCAAATACATGAAGAAAAAAAAACGAAGGAAAATGATTATTGTCCAGGTTATTAATCGCATACTGTTTTTCTCAAAACAGTCTGGTAAAGCTAAGAGCCGCGAGAAAACAGGCCAGCGTCCTTGTCATTTGGTTTTGTTTATTTGCGTGTGGCCCATTCATCCTCTTTTACGACCTGCCGGGGTGGGACGGGCGGCTCTTTTCATTTTTTTTTTTTCGGAAGTCGGAGGGGCGCATTTTCGCAGCGAGCGGTCCGATTCTACACCGGAAACTAACCCCCTCTCCTCCCCCGCTTCTTGTCAACAGTTCTTGGAAGACTCGGCAGCTTGTGCTCGTGGGTGCGTGCGTGCTTTCAAGTTCGTTGCAGAAGTGTAGAGCGCGACCAAGAGACGATCTCGAGCGCGCGAGGACGCTGTACGTGCGAACGAAATGTTGGAAATGCAAGCGCGTTTTCCAAAGTTGCGCGTTATTAGTTAAAATTACAAGACAGTCAACTTTGTTACCTTCAATAACTAGGCGCTGGACAACCAGACCTCTTTTTCATTCGCATTTATATATTGTCAGGACAAGTGACTGTAATAGTTTTCAACCGCTGTATCCTTTCAGTAACTCCGCCAAGCCATCCTGAAGTAACGCGCTCCTCCGGCGCGTTTGGACAAAAAAAAATCGAAGATGCTCCGCTTTTTCTGTTTTTCTGTTTGTTTGTTTTTTCCTTTTTTCTTTTTGCTCAATAATGGGAGTGTGGTTTCATAGGAACGATACAGTTGATTTTTATTTATTTTATTAGTATTTCGCTTTTGTTTTACAGATTGTTTTGAATTATGGCTTCTATATTTTCTTGCTTGTTACTGTCCACTCCTGGTCCGCGAGAGACATATTTTCTCAACGCATCCTGCATATCAATATGAGTTTGAGACCCCTATGTTATACAGAGTGATTGAAAATTAATAATATTTATTGAGAGCTACACGAGGTACGCGCAATAAAAGAAGCTAATTGAAAAGAATTCTTTCCTGAAGCAGCTGCCGCAATTTCGGGTTTTTGTTGTGGCTTCAGACTAATAATATGGAGAACTTTTAGTTTTAAGGCGTGAACATGTATCGGAAGGGATTAAAGCGAATTATCTGTCGTACGTACTAAGCCGAGAGATCGCTTGTAGAATAGCCCTGCATGTGGAAGGAATGCTGCATAGGTCCAGAAACTTAAGACTTCTGCTTGAAAAGTACCGGGATAAGAGAGTAGAAACGATCATGACGTCATAGGCGTGAACTTCAACCATTTACTTAGCAGGGAACCAAAGAAATCTTATTGATAAACATGGAAATAGCAAAGCACACTGGGACAATAAATAATGTTTCAGTAAAACAGCAAACAGTACCGAACATATAAGGTAGCGGCAAGAAATATATAATGCAGTGAGTTTCTGGTCACACGTTGTATATCAATAATGCGCAGCTGCAACAGGACTCCCTCGGGAGCTCTGACCACCTAACAAATTTCCAGACAGTCGATTGCTCGATCCTTTGTGCTCACACATATACGCGTGAGCCGCAGGCTTGCGTCTTTCAAGACAAGAACCGAGTTCAAATCACTTCGATGTACAAGTGACCTTCCTGAGTTTGATGTGCCGCGTCAACAACCTCCGGATAAAGCTTTGCTCTCCAAGAGCTAACAGATGGCTATATCTAGGTGAGACGCACTAGCATGGGGAACAGTAGACAACGGGGTCACCGAAAGAATACGATCGACCGCGTTCCTATTCTGCTAAATGATCAATCCCACGGACTTCACTACACGTTGTTCGAACGCTTCGCGCGGCCTTCCACTGTGCGACGAAAAAGCTCACGGCGCTAGCAGCGGAATGTCCAAGCTGCGACACAGTCCTTAAGGACACGTGTGTGAGACTCGACCTGACCAAAGTTGATACAGTGCAGATCAATATGCCAGCTGTAAAGCCTGTTTAATTTGGTGGGGATCGAGTACGCCACACTCAGTGCGCCACCGAAAGTCTCTTACAGCATGCGGGAGATTGGGTGCAACAGGCGTCTCCCACTTCGCATACCTTTGGCACATATGTGTAGGGGCGCAGAATAGCAGAGCACTTCGCAGAGATTAGATACTGCTATGGCTATCCATGCTCCGTCTACGAACATCTCCTCTAACTATGCGAACACGTGCGCCTGCTTCCCCTGACCATGCACTACAAACATCTGCCTTCTACTTCCAAGCCAGTATAAAAGTTAAGGCCGCCCAACGTAACCTATGTGATCCACTAACTCGGATACCCAATAGCGCACAACAAAGGGCATAATGAAGACAAGGCGGAACCCAAATAGGCGCCACCACCTAGCTATAGTGAAAATATAATCAAAGTAGATTGACTTTGCAAGAGGAATACACAAGAAAACACGTGCTAAGCCATGCAGGGTCGTATCATTGGGAGGCTGGATCAATAAACAATCAAGGAACACAGATGTGGGAAAGTTGGCACCTGTGTGCACTAGGCTTTATCAGAAGTATCGCGCATACGTTAATTAGCTATAACTTTAGGATGAACAAGATGTCCGAGATTATTGAGTTAATATCTATCCCTAGTGTGACTATTGTGACTCATGCACGTACGCACGCACGCACTTACGCACGTCTGCAGTCGCACAGAGTAAATTGTTCCACGACCTTACACAGTGGTACGATGGAATAGTTAATAATAATTGAAAGAAGGAAATAAAAATTAGGGGGACGCTCAAGCTTCCCCTTAACGTTTGACGGGATACAACGCCTTCTCATTCTTCTCTCTATCTCTCTATTTCGGTGGACAACCGCAGTTAATTGCAAATTGGTTATAGGAAAGTAAAGGCGCAGCATCTGTCACAGATCCCGGTGGGAACCTGGACCGCATCTGCATATTTACTACCACATTCCGAATATTTCAGACAAAACTCGACGATACTCAAGCGAAAACCGGGTTACGAGGTGGCTTTTGGACCAAATGAGCTGTAACGCTTCGCATATATATGCTGCACTCTCGATAGACGAAACTCGGGTATATTGCCGACATGAGGATAAATGGAACAGCTTGGGACAAATATTTGCCCGCCTCAGTTAAAACACGGGGATTAGGAAAGCTTTATTCCTTATATATCAATATGCCGAGGCCGACTGTGTTTATCCAGAACACAAATGTGGTCCTGATAGTTTTCAAATAAAAATGAAAGGCACGCAAAGAGCCGATCGCCCGGACGATTCGCCTGTCGAACGTAACTTCCTGCGAACACAAGCATTGTGCAAAAAGTAACATTTGGTTCTTTTGAGAAAATTCAAAGGGATTGCGTTTTGAGAATCCCGCGCAACATGACGAGGATCGATCGGTTCCTGCACCAGTGGCGGTCTACATTGTTAAATTCTTCAACGTCAGCCTCACACGCAGAAATATGGTATGAAATGCCAGAATATATATAAAGTTCCTCGAATCCCCTTTTCCCCAGCCGCGTATTCACTGCTGCTATAATATATCATTAAATAACATTGTCCATATCAAAGTAAAGTCTCCTGCAATACCGCAGGTTTCCC
Organism: Amblyomma maculatum; assembly: GCF_055883805.1. Taxonomy (NCBI): domain Eukaryota; kingdom Metazoa; phylum Arthropoda; class Arachnida; order Ixodida; family Ixodidae; genus Amblyomma; species Amblyomma maculatum. The sequence continues at coordinate 96,538,084 of NC_139353.1, forward strand.
CTCTACATTCCATGAGGCAGTCGGCTTAGCAGGAGAAGTTTGTATGTACAAACTGAAATAAAGATTGATTGATTGATTGATTGAAAGTGGAAAATTCGTATCATTGAAACAGCTATTTTTATGCAACATTGAGTTATACCGCGTGCATGATATATATTGACACTATATCATTTGAGCCTGCTGATAGAAATATACATTGCGCAACAGGAGGTGAAATTAACTGTTATTTATACATATTTTGAAATAACGCTTTAACCGCGCGCTAATTGAGCCGCGGCGGGTATGGTACACTCTGTGGTTGATCGCGAGTTGTCATGAACTTATGCTTGAATTTGTGAACTGGTAGGCGCTGATTGTCTGTTTGAAGCATACTTAGTATTAAGTGCCTAAGATTTGCGCGGTAACTGCTATGAACCTACGAATGTAATTGTCCATTTTTTTTTTATGGTTAAATGGTAACCTCTGAATTTAAACAACCTCATCATAAAGTTAACCTATAACATAACTCTAAGCAAACCCACGGTAAACCGAAGAGATCACGTGCCTTTAAGGTTTATATGTTAACCGTCAATTACTTTTGCCAGTGCCCTCGAAACCTATCAATCCTAAACGCCCTTAAATTCGTTTCGCAGCCTCCGTGAGTTTACATTTCGTACGGGGTCAAGAAAAGAGGCGGTGAGCTTTTATGAGCTTTCATCCGGATCCGGTGCACTTCGCCCTGCGACCTTCTACTGATTTTCATGCATCCCTAGAACAAATGGACAAAATATATTTTTGTCAGAAACTTGCAGCAGTTACTATGTGATTCAATCGTTATTTACCAGCTTGAGCTCAAAGTCACGGGCTTTAGTCGAGCTGCAGAAGCCGCATTATGATGGAAACCAAACGCGAAAACGGAAATGTGGTTTGCGATTAATATGACAGCCCGAGGGACTCTAAATAACCCACGTACTGCTTTGGGAAGTATAAATCCGCATGGACTATGTAATCTCTGCAAAAGCACTCATAATATACAGTGTTCTGCAACTTAACCGTCTTGGAAAAGTTTCCAAGACGGTTCCGATAAAGTTACTGAACCCTATATACGTAGCCAGGTCTTGCTATTTTGGCTAAATGAAGCTGCAGGTGTTCTACTGCCCCACACTTGGTTTATGTGGAAGATATTCGGTTAAAAGAACATTACATACATTCACTCCAAGCCATATTTTTTTCATGCAAAGAACTACAGCCGCTGGTATCAAGACGGGGGTTCTACAGAAGCCGTAGAAAAAAGAAAAGAAAAGAAAAGAAACTACCTCGACGCTTCTTGAACGACGAGGGAGGGGGGGGGGGGGGAGGGGGAGTACGTGAAAAAGAAAGAAAACTGCTTCTCGCTGCGCGGGACCCGCTGCCCCCCATCGGCCCATCTCTTTTCCTTGCGGCAAAGCGGAAAGAACCACGGGGAGGCGAAAGGCACCCTACCGCGGGGGGCGACAGGAATGCCGAAGCAGAGAGAGATAGCGCGAAAAAAAAAAAAAAAAAAAAAAAAAGAATTGCATGCACCGCACACAGGGAGATTCTCGCTGCTTTTTGCAGCTTCTCTCCCCCTCTCCTCCCTTCTTGAGGTCACATGTCCAAATGGCGGGAAAACACATCCCGCGCGAGCTAAGATGCGCGGCCGCGGCGTCACTCAGTCGACGGCCAGCCTCCGTGTGGGCGCGATGCGTACTGCCTAATCTTATCGTCCGCTTTTATTTCGCGCAAATTCAATCTGTCTCAACCTCCTGGTGCAGTCAGCGTTTGAAAAGAACAGCCCATATATGCAGCTGATGATTGCAGCCGCTTGTACAGATTCTTCGTGCCGAAGTTCACCAAAACATGCGTAAGTACATGATCTTTCGGTCTTGATCAGAGGAGCTCTTTGCTAGATTCGATATTATACTGAACATAATAATGTATTGTTTTGGAGCATATGTTCGTCTTGTTATATACCCCTTGCATCTTTCTTCATATATATATATAATTGGTGTGGGCGCTGATCGCGCAGGAAGACTTGCTGAGCCGTTTGGAAACAAGGCTGCGGCTGGCTGCGGTGGCAGAATTGGCTCATTTTGCAGTCTGGGTCCTTCGGTATCTCCTGCCCCAAAATGCTCGCCTTTTAACATGGAGGGACACTCACTATACCGATCAGGTAAGTCCAATTAGCACATATTTTGTTCGATACGACAATATACTGCAACTGTTTCTGGAGCGCGTATATATATGCGCATCTTGTTACTACGTGCATTTTTTTTTTTTTTTTTTTATAATCGATGTGTGCGCATTTCGCTCTGATTGCGCAGGAAGACGTGCTGAGCCGACTTAGAAACGATGCTGTGGCGGTGGAATTAGCTCTTTTCGCTGCAGTCCGAGGTCCGATCTCCTCTGCCCCAAAACGCCCGTCTTTCACTTCATATCGAAGTGCATGCACTGACATGTATACCCATCAGGTAAGTCAAATTAGCGCTGATTTTCTTCTATACGATAATGAACTGCAACTAATTATGTATTGTTTTGAGACTTATGCGCATCTTGTTACTGTAAATGCATATTTTGTAATTGGTATGCGCGCCTTGCGCTGATCGTGCAGGGAGGCGATATCAGCTGATCTGGAAACTGGCTGCGACAGTGGAAGCTCGTTTCGCCGAAGCCCGAAGTCCTTGGTCTCCTCTACACTAAAACGCTGGCCTTTCACTTCTTTATGGCGGTGCACTTGCCGGACAGGTATTAGCGCTGATTTTGTTTGAAAAATTCGATTATCCGACTCACATCGATGGGACGCATGCAACCCAGTTAAATGTCAAATGCTATCACTGATATAAATATTGCAGCACCCCTCGCCATAGGAGCGATCAGAAGCTGTACAAGCATCATCGCTGCTGCCAAGCAAGCTCGTGCCAGGACTGAGTACAATGTTTATGCCGTGTTTATTATTATTATTATTATTTTTTTTTGTTTTTTTTGCTGCTGTAATGATGTCTATACGTGAAAATTGATGATTGAGTGATGCGGTATGCTGGCAAGGTAAGTCAGCCAGTGCGTTCATTTTGTGGATTTTGGAATTATATATGTGATGCACACAGATCTGAGCCGTTTCACATTGATTTTGCTCTGTGCGCTTGCTTTCTGGGCAAGCAGTTGTATTTTCATCGTGCGGATTATTTCCTGGTGCTTACATGCTCATGAGGTGTTCAGCTAACCTGTTTCAAGCTTTAAAAATTTACAACGGGTTCTATAAGCTTCTAAGAGTTGGGCTGTCTAAATAGCCGAATTTTTAAAATAATGCTCGGTTGTTAAATAACGAAAATAAATCAGATGACTTATCGTTAAATATCCGGTCGCTTTTGCTGTAAAAGTTCCATCTAGTTTGAGAAAATTAAGCTGTATTCTACGGAATAAACTTATTGTAGGTTTCATGTAAATATCGCGGAAACTGTTTGTTCAGCCGCGTTGGAATCCCTCATACGCGCTCTATGACAAGCGCGGACACTTGGTTTTGCTAGAATTATTAAATTGCAGCATTAGCATTCAAGAACGCGCTTCGGGAGGATAAGGTTTGACTGCGCTACGGTTTCAAATTGCAACATCATGACTCCAGCAAAACGAAGTGATCGCGCCTTTTTCGCGGATTCACGGATCCTGATTACCTATTGCGGCTTTGCGCTAATGCGTTTTCAGTAGGGTCGCATGAAGTCAAGCACATAAAATATATTGATGTGATAGGCAGTTGGTGGCAGTGAGCAGACATTATTTTTTCTACCTTTCACCCTATATTTGCCTGCAATGTAAAAGTCTAGGCGAAAAGGAAATATTTCATTAAAACACTTGTCTTCGTACAGCTGACCAAGATGGAACCTGCCGCAGATCCGACCAGTCGCAGACATCAAGTGATCGACAGGCTGCCAAAAGAAGGGGACCAAGCCTCAAGCCCATCTTCCATATGTGGCACACGCGCAGTCATATATCCACGCTTATTAAAAAGCAAATCGCGAGCTTTTTCTGAACGCTGACAAATAAATTTTTCACCAAATACTGCAGCTTTTGTTTCTTCATGGCATCAGAAAAGCTACTGCTTTTCTTGATGCATTTGTATGTGCTACCCCGTTATATATGCATGGCCCACGATATATTAAATGCATGGCATGATACCTGCACGAGGGGCGATGCCGGCCACTAACCGGCGTCGGGAAGCAACCGGCCGACGTATGGTCTTTCGTCAGCAAAATGCTAGGGCAGACGAGCGGCCGACCATTCAGTAACGCTGGCAGACGGCAGGCCCACGTGCGGCAGGTGGTCGGTCACGTCGGGCCAAAAGGTTGGGCCGTAGTCGATTGCCTAAAATCGGCCAACGTTAGGTCAGTGTCAATCCCCGACGCCGGCCCTCATTCGGGTGCCGAAGGTCGGCCGGCCACTTTTTGGTCGGCGAGAAAGGTCGGCCCTATCTTTTGCCACACACTTTTTTTTGCTTGGGATCGTCATCATGCCGTGCTTAGGCTCGAGAGCATTATGCCATCCCTGCGGCAGACGCCTCGAGTAAAGTTGGAACCCACTCTCGTATATCGCAGTGTGCGAGTCCAAGCGCGGAGGCGAACCAAGGTCGCGGCAGCGGCTAGGACTGGGGGCGATGGCCAACGCTCATGAAACTTGGCTCAATGATATTGAACCTCTAAAATTTTGTGGTAATAGCACAGTGGTTAGAAAGAGAGCCATCGCTTGAGGCACTGTCCGCATGGCCTCATGCTTTACGAGGCTTGCTCGCCTGTCTCGGATCCAGTAATCTTTGTGTGCTTTTGAAGATTAAAATTTACGTTCCCAGTAATGCTTTGCTTTAAAATGGTTTACATATTTCGGCTTCGCTTGCTATACCGCAGGCAGAATAATCAATTGCTTATTCTCTGCTGTGCGCGAAAAAAAGGGAGGAGTTCGATTGGTTGAACGGCGCGCGGGCTCAAGCTATGCATTCAATCCTCAAACCGCTCGGCGAGGCACATGCGTGTGCGTGAGCCACAGCTAGATGCAGGAGACGACGTCACAGTTAGCAAGACGATGGTGAAGGGTGACGCACATACCATTATGTTGTAAATGTGGCGGCATGCCGGTAGGAAAACAGAGGCCGAAACTCCGGCACCAAAATTGTAGTATCATTTTTAAATGCTGAGCAAGAGGTAATGCATGAAAGTCTAGACGCTGGTAAATTTTTTAAAATGCACTATCCAGAGCCATCTTACTGCTCTTCAGGGATTTGTACAGGCAAAGTAAGTGACCAGTATTGGAAGCAGCTATCTGGCTACACGAATTGCTCTCAGATTTCCTGCAATATGAGATGTCTCCGGTTAGAAGCATTAAGAATAGCTTGTGCGATAGTGTACGTATGCCTTCTTCTTATATGTACGCTGTTATGCTTTTCTTTTTGTGCTTATTGATTGTTTTGTTTGGCTGTGTGTACAATCTCCCGAAAACTTATTACATGTCCTGTAGCGTGTCTCCACTGCCTCGCATATGTATGTATGTATGTATGTATGTATGTATGTATGTATGTATGTATGTATGTATGTATGTATGTATGTATGTATGTATGTATGTATGTATGTATGTATGTATGTATGTATGTATGTATGTATGTATGTATGTATGTATGTATGTATGTATGTATGTATGTATGTATGTATGTATGTATGTATGTATGTATGTATGTATGTATGTATGTATGTATGTATGTGTATGTATGTATGTATGTATGTGTGTGTGTGTATGTATGTATGTATGTATGTATGTATGTATGTATGTATGCATGCATGTATGCATGTATGTATGCATGTATGCATGTATGTATGTATGTATGTATGCATGTATGTATGTATGCATGTATGTATGTATGTATGTATGTATGTATGTATGTATGTATGTATGTATGTATGTATGTATGTATGTAAGTATGTATGTATGTATGTATGTATGTATGTATGTACGTACGTACGTACGTACGTATGTATGTATGTATGTATGTATGTATGTACGTATGTACGTATGTATGTACGTATGTACGTATGTATGTATGTATGTATGTATGTATGTATGTATGTATGTATGTATGTATGCATGTATGTATGTATGTATGTATGTATGTATGTATGTATGTATGTATGTATGTATGTATGTATGTAACTAACGCGTTTACTGGTAAGGCGAAGATTCAGCCTCCCGCTATATTTTGGTTTGCATGTACTGAGGTGTTAGTGCTTGGCTGTTTACACATAACCGAAATTCCGTACAATTTTTGTAGTGGCATATATAATCTGTACCAGTTAGGTAAGGTTTTCCTACTGAATTCAAGTGAAATGCTCTCGCTTATTGCAAACGTGGTAATGGAAGCTCTGTTCCTTGATACACTGTTCTTATTCACGTATATGCTATAAAAGAATTGTTGGTTGCTTGGTTGGTTTGTGGGGTTTAACGTCCCAACGCGACTCAGGCGTCGACATGCATTTTTTTCTTCCCGAAATTTTGGATGCCCAATTTTGGCCGCAGGTGACGTTGTCCCCGGGAGAGTGTGGATACCTAGATTCATTTAGCTCAATACGTCATGACTATATATGTGAATCACTTCAGTTTTCTTCCACTGTATAGAAGAACATGGAGCGAATCAGTTTCTAGAAAGCTCAGTTGATTTCCGTTTAAGGCCAGCGACGGAGAATGAAATCTAACCCATTCAAACTGTTAAATATTGGAATTTGCAGAAGAAAAGCGCCCAAAGTTGCAAAATGATATAAACTGCTTTGACAATGAGACCAGCAGCCTGCTTTCCCGGGCCAAGATGTCGTACGGAGCAAAAAGATGGGGCTAGGCTTTTCACGGTATGGCTGATATATGTGATAAACATTTTACAAAATCCACCTCGCATAGTAAGAAAAAAGATATCAATCTTAAAAAAAAAACAATATAATTCTCATTAAACTGCACACTTGCAGTAATACCAACATTTTAGCTAGCCAGGAGCACAAGAGGTAACAAAGGTGTCTATTATCATCATAGTGCAGTTCAAATTGAGCACAATCGGCGGCATTATCACCTGCTCATTATTCGGTGATTTTTAGAGCTGCAGTACATCTAGTGACATTTTATAAAAAGTATATATGAAACTTCCGTAACGCCTGTAACATGGAATTGCTGTGTTTCGCCTTTGTTTTCAATCATAAGTCGATTGTCAATAGCCACTGTGGAAGACGTTCATAATACGATGTTAGCTTTCATATCGTTAAACAGAAAGGGTTAAAAGTGTTTGGTAAAAAAAGCTTAAAATTTGATATCCACTTTTGGCGGCATCGTCGCAGGCATTATGTCAAGCCGGGAGGAAATGAGTGGGCCGTCCTCTTTGACGCCCAAGAAATAACCGGTATAGATAAAGTGTTGGCTTGCATTATCGGCTGCCGCGGCCAGCTTATCCTTCGGTGCTATTCTACACCAGGCCACAGATAAAAAGGAGGGATTTCGATAAGGTGTGCTTTCAGGAGAAGCAGCCTTATATCCTCCGAATTTCGGCATTATCATTGGGTCCAAGCAGCATGCAAGAAGCATCCTTCATGGCGAAATGGCTTTTATAGCGTGAAAAGGGACTATGACTGTACAACATCTGCTGTGGGCGTACAACACACCGCCAAATGTCTGCCATATCTAGACTGGCTTCTCAATCCTTAGCGCTTACAGGACCTCCGGGAGATATATCTATAACCCGAGCAGCGACACGCTCTTTCAAACAGAAAACAGCCGAATTCTGGGCAAAAAGAACTGGAATAAAGTGTGCATGCTAGTACGCCGGCTTTTAGCTAGGCCTTGTTGATTCTAGCTAGAAATCTTTGTTTTCCAGATCTCACAAAATATTATGCTTATTATACATATCATAGAGTATACATATTCAGGCGCACAATGAAAGATTTTGTATATGAAGGGCACGTTCGACAAGAGCGACGCAGACTGAGGAATAAAGCACTCCGCCAAACTAAAAGTAACTGGCCATTATCTTTTATTATGTTTCCTCTTTCTCTAAGAGCTGGATTTCGGGAAATGTTTATCATATATAGCAGCCATTCTGCAAAAATTCGGGCAACATCTTCTTTGCTCCATACGACATCTTGGCCCGGGCAAGCAGGTTGCTGGTCTCATTGTCACAGCATTTTTATCATTTGGCAACTATGTGCACTTTCCTTCTGCAAATGCCAACAATTAATAGTGTGAATAGATTAGCTACTGGCGTTACTTTTAGTTTGTCAGAGTGCTTTATTGCTTTATCTGTGGAGTTTGAAGCCCGCCTCCTTCCTAGCGCCTCCCTTTGAAGTCCGCTCATTCCATTGCCAAAGCGTCGCCAGATGCTTTCGCTTGCTTTTTTATTGTTTTGTTGCTTTCTTCTTCCCCACGGTGCTAGACTGCGCGCTTTGTGCAGTAATACCACAGTGTTTCTTTACATTTTGTTTTTGTTTTTACTGTTTCCATCACATCTAATCGTTGATGATGTAATTTGCCGCGATTTTTTGACGCCGCACACACTAAGCTAAGAATATTTGATCGTTCAAAATACCATCTGCGAAACGTAATGCGCTAACAGGGAGATTTTGCTGCATGGAATCGGCCGGGCTGATTTAAACGCAATACAATGACAAAGGATCTTTGAGGCACGCCAGCAATTACTGATCGCTAATCTTGCATGCTGCGCGGCGGATTCATCAAGCATTCATAAAATTTGGCAGCTGCTACATACCACATGTTCGCGCTGTGTTTATCGAGAAGTTTTGCATTGGAACCCAATGGAAGCCTTTTCTTTGACTTCAGCGTCGTTCACTGCGCCATTTGAATGCATCGCACTAATTAACCAAGCATTAAAGGCACTTTGGCAAACAATTGAAGCGCTTATCTGTGGAACAACGATCTGAATTGAACGCATTCAGCCCCCCCCCCCCTCATCCCCGCCCCCCCGCCCCCTGCCCTCCTCGAACGAAAGAAGTGGTAGATTAAGATGCGAAAACATGCTTTTAGGGACATATCCGAATGTATGCAGTTTCTTTTACACTGAATTACCCGGGGTCTCGGGCGGTATGGCACAGTGTCTCCGAGATAATAACAAAACTATTCAATCACAACGCCCTTCGTAAATTCTCTTGACGGTCCGGCGCCTAGGCATAACACAACGCGAAGAGATTGCGATGAAAATGCGCGGTGAAAAACTAGAGGGAAACATAGCACCAGTACATACGTCAAGAGCGTCTGTTAACTTCGGACCATGAGTGGCTGCTACGGATGAACAGCGATAGGAGGAACGGTGGCAGAGCAGGGAAAGACAGGATATAGCACTAAGTCTAGATTATTCATGGTAATAGCACGTGTTTTTCATTAGTCAATCAAAATTTTTTTTTTAAAATGCATGAATGATACGTCATGTGGTCTGTGCAGAGAGATTCCATTCAAAGGCTGGTATCAATTACATGATCATGTGCATTAAAAATGTTTTTCAGGACTTTATCTGTAATCCTTCTCCGGGGACGTATGCTTACGCAGCAAAATTGAAACCGGTCACTGCACGCAGTGACTACAGTTTTATAATTTCCGAATCACTATTGTCATTCGAGATGCAAACTCCGAAAACGTAGTCTTCAATCACTCTTCACAGTAGACATGAGAGTAAAAGCAAAAAATATAATACATTACTAATTTTTCTCAAATCTGAGCGCTCGGACTCCAATTCAACGTTACTCAGAAAAAAGAACAATCGCAAAAAATTTCCAGGACGCAGCCGAGAAACATTATACACAAACGGCCGCCGGTTATACACCCTTACGAGTTAAGAAAAGAGTCGAGTGCAACTCTTCCATTGTTCTAGCTGGGAGGTAATAGTTCCTGAAATTTAAATTACTTCAAGCGCTTCTGCCAATAGCTCATCCTGGGGTGTTTAATAAAACAAGTCCTCAATATCAACCAAAATAACCGGACCGTGTGTGTGCATTTGTTTCTTTTCCTGCGTCCTGCGCACTTTTTTTTTAAGTGGTTCAGTTTCATAGGAAACAAGAAACGCGCACAATATTTTTTGTAAATTGGCGTCACCCACCTTTCTGCTGCAAAACTATCCCACTCGTAAGGCTTTGAGAGAATTGTTTAAACGATTTCAGCCAAATGTTTCAGCCACAATTCAGCAAAAGCATGATGAGCAAGATTCCTTCACTGCACTGTGATCATCTGAAACGTTTTATTGGTATTTATATTGTTTGCAGACCTAGAGAAATATGAGCATATTTTGCTGAACATAATGTTTGTGTTACATTTCACGAATTGTGCACTTTCTATTTGCGTGTACACTAAGATACTGAACCGTTGAACATGATTGGTAAATTTGCAGAGTAGCTGTTTTTCTCATAAGCTTTTTTTTCATGAAAACAAAGGAAAAGTACAGTAGGAGTATTGAAGTGAGGGAACTCTAACTGCTGGATCAAAAATGTGAAATCACGTAAAAGGTATCACGGTGGTTAAAATTCCTGGAGTCCTTCACTACGGCGCCCCGTGAAACCATATAATCCAACTCAAACAAAAATGTGAACATTTTTCAATGTAATATATGATGAAACGAGGGCCTGATCTTGTGACTGACAATAAATGTTTTCAAATACGCCTCAAAAATAGACCAAGGTATTCTGTCTATGAGTACACCCTTCCACAGTTCTAATCTTGCCCGCTTGATCGATAAGTGAGGTATGACAGAGAATAGGAGTGAAATTGGCGAGAATACGTGCAATGAACTGTCACGTGCAGGCTCCCTCTGCAAGGCTCTTATGGGGACAGGACCCAACCCCATCCGCTTTGTCCGTTATCGACTCTCAGACCATTTCGCACAGTGCGCACGCAAGTGCTATCGAGCATTATATTGCTTTTTCCTGCGTTTGATGTTCGCCGTTAAGAAACGATTGCGAAAGTAAACATTGTGGCACCTTCTTTCCTGTGGAACAGCAAGACGTGAATTGAAAAGCGAAATAATCCGATAACATCTCATTGCTGTGGCACCTCAGATTATGCACTGCCTTACTTCCACTTATTCACCAGTGAGATCAAAGAAGTCCTTACCGGGGTTTTATTTTCATTTGCTTGCTTTCTAGGAAAAAGATGAATTTATTTCTGATAACACATTGAAGAGCGTCCACGCCATTTTTTTCAAGATGGTGGATGTTTCTGACGCAGCGACAGAGGGCTTTTTTTACAGGCGCTAAGTGCGGCGTGTACCATATGAAAACGAATGATAATGCAGACAAGCACGCAATATGACCATTTGGTGTTTTATCGCATCCGACTCAAGAGCTGCCACTTGACCGCTCATTGATAAGTTGACATTCTTCAGAGAACAAAGGGGATCAAGATGATAGCAGTGTTCAAGCAAAGGAGACGGGAGGGGGCAGGAGGGACGAGTAATAGCTGCGATTCGGAAAACCCTGGAAGAGGATGGCTGCACCTGGCTGGTCATAGCACACAGGCGTGCGTACCTGCGCATTTCGCCGCTATGCTGCATTATACGGCGCGTCTTCACTTTGACGTCGGTGCTCGCGCGTTCAGGTAAAACGTTTGGAGGGGTAATATGTGCCATTGTATAAATGAAGGCAATAAATAACTTGCTCTGATTCCATTATTGATCGCTTTTTCCCATTATTTTATTTTCATGAGTTCCGAATTTATGGTCAACAAAGCGGTTACTCGTCTAGGTAATAAAACTTTGTTATTGTTTTTCTTATTTCTGTCGCCCTAGCAAGTTTCTCTAAGCCGGTCTAAATTGTTACTATTAGTTCAGTTCAGTCGTTCAGTCGTGTCCGACTCTTCGTAACCCTATGGACCATGTCACGCCGCGCTTTTCAGTCTCTCACTATCTTGCTAACATCACATAACTTCATCTGCAGTGCCTCGAGGATGCCATCTAACCATCGCGTTCGCAGCCTACCCCTTCTCCAGCGACCCTCAACCTTTCCCAACATCAAATCTTTCTCCAGCGACTCCTCTCTTCTCATCAGATGACCAAAGTAGCTGAGCTGTAACTTTAGAATTTTACCCTCCAATGAGCAGTCAGGGTTTATGGTCGACAATATCGACTGATTTGATCGTCTGGCAGTCCAAGGAACTCACAAGTCGCCGCCAGCAGCAGAATTCAAACGCGTCAATGCTTCGGCGGTCAGCCTTTGTCACAGTTCAACTCACGCCCATACAAAAATGGTCTATGTACTTCAATGAAAAAGTTTATGGTCAGCTATGTGTACCTATGTACTTTTATAGTCGGCTAGAAAGTGCCATTGAAATATTTATAGGCAGCTATAGAAAATTGTATACCACTTTGTCTATAGCTTCTGGACCATACAAAATCTCTTTAGCTAACTATAGAAAACCATATGTCCATGAAGCTATAGGCTATTAGTCATATAGTTATCTTTAGCTGTCTATATAAATTTGAATGGCTCTGAAGCTACAGACTGCAAGCCATAGAACAGTTTTAGCAAGCTATAGAAAAGTTTATGCTCCTGGAACTATAGATTATTAGTCATTCAGTTATCTTTAGCTGTCTGTAGAGATTTGGATTCCTCTAAAGCTACAGACTGCAAGCCATAGAATCAGTTTTAGCAAACTATAGAAAAGTTTATGCTCCTGAAGCTATAGAATATTATTAATACCGATATCTTTAGATGTCTGTAGAAATGTCAATGCCTCTGAAGCTACAGACTCAAGTCATATAAGATGCTTTAGCTGGTTATAGAAGAGTGTATGTTCCTGAAGCTATAGACTACTAGTCATACAGCTACCTTTAGTGGTCTATAAAAATTTGAATGGCTCTAAAGCTACAGACTGATAGCAATATAAGCGGCTTTAGCTGGCTATAGAAAAGTTTAGGCTCATGAAGCTATAGACTAGTAGTCATACAGTTACCTTTAGCTGTCTATAGAAATGTCAATGCCTCTAAAGCTACAGACTGCAAGTCATATAAGCTGCTTTAACTGGCTATAGAAAAGTGCATGCTCTCGAAGCTATAGACTAGTAGCCATACAGTTATCTTTAGCCGTCTATAGAAATGTCAATGCTTCTAAAGCTACATACTTCAAGTCATATAATCTGTTATAGCTCGCTATAGAATATTGTATATACCAAAAGCTATAGACCAGTAGGCGTACACCCTTATATGAATGTACATATATCGTCGGTTCGAATCTTTCGTGCGACTTGTACTCTAGCTTGATTAAGAGTTTTCTGCTGTATGCAATGAGAAACCGTACGTCATCAACTACAACGCTGTACGACAAGTGGATTACGCCACAATATTGGTATAACTGGTGGAAGCACTGTCGCCGCATGGAAGTACGCCTGCAGTGAGTACCTTTGACCCATGATGGTTTCTAAAATGGCCACTGATGGCCAATTTTCAGTTATTCATCAAAATGAACGTCCGAAGATATAAAGCATGACACACATGCACATACACACTTGCGCATGAACAAACACACGCACGCACATACACACATACACGCGCGCGCGAATATTCTATAGCTGACCATAGAAAATGCTAAAGACTGCAATACTTACATTAGGACACCAGGATCAGTCCATAAGTTCATGACTTCTATAGCCGGCTATAGCTTTTTGGGGCAAATATCTATAGCCGACGGTACAAGAGATTTTCTGTAGCTGGCCATAAACGTTTGTATGCGACCATAGAAAATGCTAAAGACTGCAGTACATAGGGAACCATAAGTCTATAAAATAGGTTAAAGACCACTATATAAAAGACTATAGAAAACCCTAAAGACTATCATAGGAACGGCTATAGCTTTTTGGGCCAAATCTCTGTAGCCGACCATACAAAGAATTTTCTATAGCTGACCATAAAAGTTCATACCTGAACATCAAAAATGCTATAGACTGCAGTAAATAGGGAGCCATAAGTCCATAGAACAGGTTAAAGACTTCTATAGAACAGATTATAGAAAAAACTAAAGACAGTCAAAGAAGAGGCTATAGATTTTTGGGCCAAATTTCTAGAGCCGACCATACAAAGGATTTTCTATAGCTGACCATAGGAAATTTTTGTATGTGCGCATCCATACATCACAGTTGGAAAGACCATAGCACGAGTTAAACGGATCTTGGTTGGCAGACTAATGTCTCTGCTCTTTACTAGGTGGTCAAGGCTAACCCTGGCTCTCTTTCCCAGAAGCAGGCGTCTCCTAATTTCATGACTGCAGTCTCCTTCCGGGGTAATCTTGGGGCCGAAGAAGAGAAAACCTGTCACAGCTTCCACTTCTTGTCCCTTGATGCTCCAGGACCTGATAGGTCAAGACGCCATGATATTTGTCTGTTTAATGTTCAGTTTAAGCCCAAACTTCTCACTCTCTTCTTGTGCGCGCATCAAAAGTCTCTTGAGTTCCACTTCACTTTCTGCCATTAAAGTGGTATCATCCGCATATCTAAGGTTGTTGATACGTTTTCCAGCAATCTTCATTCCAGCTGAAGACTCGTCTAGACCAGCCTTTCTCATGATGCACTCTGCATATAGGTTAAATGGGCAGGGCGACAGTATGCTGCCTTGTCTCACTCCTTTCTCAATTGGAATCCTATCAGTAAGACCATGCCCAGTTCTGACTGAGGCCTCTTGCCCTTCATACAGGTTCCTAAGGAGACAGATGAGGTGAATTGGAACTCCCATCTCTTGGAGAGCTTGCCACAATCTGCTGTGATCTACGCAGTCAAAAGCTTTCGCATAATCAATAAAGCAGAAGTAGATGGGTTTCTGGAACTATCTTGCATTTTCCATGATCCAGCGAAGGTTGGCAATCTGGTTTCTAGTTCCTCTTCAATTGCGAAATCCAGCTTGCACGTCCGGAAGCTCCCGATCCACATACTGCTGCAGCCTACTTTGGAGGAATTTCAACATCACCTTGCTAGCATGCGAAATAAGCGCGATCGTGCGGTAGTTGGAACAATCTTTGGCACTGCCTTTCTTTGGAATGGGGATGAAACTGAGCTCCTCCAATCCTGTGGCCACTGCAGGGTTGTCCAAATCTTCTGACTTATTGTATGCAGAATGGTTTAGGTTTTCAAGCAAATCATCTGAAATGCCATCAATCCCGCTAGCTTTGCTCTTAGCAAGGCTGGCTAAGACTGGCAGGATGCCCGGCACGAGATCAGTAATAACAACCGTCTTATGTTGGGTTTGCACATCCGGGTCCTTCTTATACAGTTTTTCTGTGTATTCCTGCCACCTCTTCTTTATCTATGAGGCTTCAGTGAGGTCCTTGCCTCGTTTGTCCTTTACCACGCCCATCTTAGCACAGAAGCTTTCTTTGATATATTTGATTATCTTAACAGAGCTCTTGTGTTCCTTAAATGGCTGTTCTCACCTGCTTGGCACTGTATGTTAAGGAAAGCAATCTTATCTCTCCTTGCTCTTTTCTGAAAATCCGCATTGAGAACCTTTTCATCGTTCTCTTTCCCCCCTAACTTTGGCATCCTCCTTTCATCAGCTATTTGCAAAGCCACTTCAGATAACCAGTTTGCTTTCTTTCATTTTTTTTTTGCTTTGGACCTACCTTAGTAGCAACTTCTTGTATTATACCACGTACATCCGTCCACACCTCTTCAGGCTCTCTGTCTTCTAGATCTAATTCTTGAAATCGATTCCTCACTTCCGCAGCATATTCTGATGAAATTTGATCCAGATCATACCTGAAAGGCCTTCTAGTTTTCTGAGTTTTCTGCGTTTTCCTTAATCGAAGCTTAATTTTTCAACAAGAAGCTGATGATTGGTGTCACAGTCGTCCCCAGGTCTTGTTTTTATTGCTTGTATAGCGCTTCTCCCTCTGTGCCGGCAAAGAATAATAATCATCTGATTCCTGTACAGACCGTCCGGTATTTTATATTTATTTCCGAACCTTTTCTATTTATTTGCCTCTCTTTGTACTTTGCCTGGGTGTAATTCAGCTCCTTTTTCTTGCCTTCTCAACTCCCGGGAATAATAGTCTGGTGCCTATTAGCACCTATTAGCAGATTCACCACTAATTTGGACAGACAAAGGAAGTGACCGGTATTGAAAGCATCAGTCTGGCTATAGATATTGCTCAAAGAGTGCCTCCAATATGAGATATCTCTGTTAAGAATAGTTTGTGCGATAGCGTTCGCATGCCTGCTTCTCATTTCTACGCTATTACCTTTTTTGTGCTCATTGATAGTTACGCTTGGACGTGTGCACAATCACTCTGAAAACTTCTGTTACATGCCCTTTAGCGTCTCTTCACTGCCTCGCATATGTATGTATGTATGTATGTATGTATGTATGTATGTATGTATGTATGTATGTATGTATGTATGTATGTATGTACGTATGTATGTATGCATGTATGAATGAATGAATGTATGTATGTATGTATGTATGTATGTATGTATGTATGTATGTATGTATGTATGTATGTATGTATGTATGTATGTATGTATGTATGTATGTATGTATGTGCTAAACTAGATTCGGCTATTGAACCAATATTTTTTCACTTTCTGCATCATTTTATTTAAATTATTGATTGATTGAATTGGTTTGGTTCGCTTTGTGGGGTTTACGTCCCAAATCGACTAAGGCTATGAGAGATGCCGTAGTGGAAGACTCCTAAAATTTCTACCACCTCGGGCTCTTTAACGCGCACTGACATCGTACAGCACACGGTCGCCACTCTGTTTCGCCTCCATCTAAACGCTGCCGCCGAAGTCGGGTTCGAACCCGGGTACTCCTGTAGAATAGTCAGGCGTCTTGCCCCTACACCACCCCAGCGGGGCTCATTGAATTCGTTTCACCTAAAAGTCGTCGTATTGTCCACCGCATGCGGCAACGACGACGAATTCGTTTCACCTAAAAGTGGTCGTTGCCGCATGCGATGGGCAATAACTATCATGATTGGTCGAAATTGTTATATATCGTTAAAACAGCATGACCTCGCGCTGGACCATAAAACAGCGCAAGTCTAAATAATGCTAACGAAGTGGGATAGTCTTAAAATTTTTCAAAATTTGAAAAGACGTTCGTCTAAAGGGGGCATTTCTTCGGGTACCCTTACTGACTTCAATCCATTCATCAGCAGTCTGTTCTAATAGGCACCTGTGTTACGTATGCCTATTGTCCTGATTGGTGACTTTAATATCAATGTGGCAATACCAATTTCTAAAACACTACTTACAGTTCCTTGACGTTTTTGAATCTTTCCACTGTGCCAACGTTATCCATTTACCAACGCAAATAGCGCAGCGAAGTGAATCGTTGATCGAATTATGAGTAACCAGCCATCCTCAAAATACTGTCCTGGCATTCATTCTGACGTTTGACGTGAGTGATCACCTGCCGATTTTTTGTTTTCTCCCAGGCGTACAAAAGGTAAACAGGCGCAGCCATGCTCTTCCCGCTTTCGTAACCCAAGTTGCGTGTTGTAGGCCTTGTTGGTTGTCGGAGCAGGAACAAGGACGAGGCGCTGGAAACCGGACTTTGAAGTGAGATGGGAAAACTTTTATGCACAAAATTTACATGATTGGTTTTTCATGGGAGACTGACTAGAGCAACAGTCTCAGTTTTACCGACTATGATTTGCTGACTACATTTTTCTGACTCTCCCCGACACACACATGTCGTCAGTTTTTATAGGGCTGTTTCCCTCTTTCCCAGATCAGAGGAAGGCCCGTTATTGATGGAATGTCTTTTTCCTCACCATCACGCACTCTCATACACAAGCACCAACACTGCTTGCACTCGTTGACACGCCCCTCTTACAGGTTCTGGCTTCAGCGTCTAGTCGGCGTACATGGCGTCAACCACTCGTCTCCGTGCAGGATTGCACCTGGGCTGAGACATCGGTCCCGTCGTCGCCGGGCTGCCATCAGCGAGACCATTTAGCCGAAAGCTGTCTCCGTGGCTCATGATGGGAAGAAAGGAAAGAATGCCCGCCCGCTCTCTGTAGCGAGGCTTGACACTTGGAGGGACCGGAATTAGGTAATATCCCCTCCTTTGTTCGGGTCGTCAACATGTTGGCGGGGATCCCTGATAATTGGCCCCGCGTCACGAACAATACCTTTCGGCCGGCCGGTGCCAGGTGCAGTGGCGTCTCACCGGCGCCGATGTTGGGAGCTGATAGCCAATTCCCCCGCTCTGGCTTGAGAGGGGTCATTGGCACCGGCTTCCCGTCTCGGTCTTTGTCGCCGGCCTTAACATCCGACGCGGGGGTCTCCGCCACTCGTCCGCCTTATATAGAAAAATTATTTCTAAATCCAACCCAAGTAGCACACCGTCAATGGACCGCCATCAGCTCAATATTGGAGGAAACCGGCCACAATATTGGGACCTGAATGGCGTTTTATTGGGGCGCTACTCGCGCCACAATTTAATCCAATCTACAAGACTGGCTTTCCTACAATTGCCAGTAATTCAAGACTAGTTTATTTATTGGCATGCTGCCTTACTCAACGGCTACCCAATATCTTCCACCCAAGCATACCCACTGGCTCCTATTTAATGTACATCCAGCCTCTCTCACTGGCTATCCATTACTTACAACCAAACTTACTCACTGGCTTTTAAGAACTGCTATCCAGCTAGGCTCACGGGCTGCTCAATATCGCCCACCCAAGTTTGTCCACTGGCAATACCAATATTTTTTAATGTTGTTTTTTGTGCCAATTTTTTGATTTCATGAGTGTTACGGAGCAGAGCCAGCTACGGCCATCATGCGCCGAACAGAGGTTTGAGTTTATTTCGGTGCGGGTATTTTACATGCAGCTAATAATATATATAAATCATCCTGAAAGTATGAAAAAGAACTGAACAAGGGTAAATGAGGTACGCCTCAGTTCGCAGATGAGCCAACGTTTCGACAAGTGGACTTGTCTTCGTCTGGGCATTTCCGGCCCTTCCCGAGCATTTCCGGGCATTTCCGGCGATTTTTCGGCCTTGTAAGAAGCAGTGCAATGGAACCCCGTCCATAACGAGATAAATCCTAGGTTATCTAATACCATCATTTTGCACACAGTTGAAGAATGCTATGATAAAGCCTTCCCATTGACCCCGCTCTGAAAACAGAAAATCCAGAAAGCCATGGGTTAGTCGTGAGTTATATGTAAGGATCAGAGAAAGAAATAAATTATACAATACATTTATCCGCTCAAGAGATGTCGGCAAATTACTGGAATACATGAAAGTTCGTAATAGGTTGAATTCTGATCTTAAGAAAGCTAACACTGAGTTTTATAGACGAAAATTCATTTTATAGTTTAATAATCTTCGGGAAATCTGGAACGAAGTCAGGAGCGTTATTAGTAACCCTAGCAATACGATACCTAGCACACTAACATTTATTGGTAACGAGTTCTGCAATACATCCTTAGCAGAAAAATTCTTGAATACCGATGCACCGTCATAATTCTGTGGTGCTGGTCAAGGGGTCGAAACGCACTTCAAATGAAATCAAATCAGATTTATTTTCCAACAAGTGGATGGTCGCCTGGGCTAAAAGCTGTAGAAACTGCTTGACAGAGGCCCAGGAAACCGGTACACATCAGAGCAGGAGCTAACAGCAGATTCCAAAAGTTCGTTAACAATATGACCATGAATTCAAAAGTATTATACAATGTATATCTCTGCAGCACGATATGAAAACAAAACAAAACAGTTGATCAATGATGAAAACAATGGAACAAGCTCAATGCAGAAAGTTCGTAAAGGTGAGTATGATATTTAAAGAACACATGCATGAATAGATTATATATGCACGAAGTAGGTTATTAACTGCTTAGGACTAAAACCAACTGTGTTTTTATGTTTGTTAAGAAAAACGGGAAGAGTATGAGCCAAGGACTGTACTTTGTCGTTTGTTCTAAAATGTGGTAGAGACCACGTGTCAGTGCATCTAGTGTTTACTATCTCAGTGCGGTGTTCAAGAGATGCAAGTTTTACCAAGTAGTTACCCATACTTGTCGAACCGAAATATGTTAATTGTAACAAACGATATTCATAAATATTGTCCACACGGATCATACTAAGTGGTGTTGTTAAGGGTTGAACATTTGATGTTCAACCCATTACATGCCGAAAGCCAAAATTCGAACTTTCATGACCCTTGTTCAAGTTGAAGTCTTCTTCTTCCTCACGTCCTTAAAAAAAGCACACCAGCTAGGGTTGATGACCTGAAAGCCAAGCCAAATATAGTGCTCCCCGATATATTATCTGCTCCCTTGCAGCATATTTGTCATCATCATCATCAGCCCGATTATACCCACTGCAGGGCGAAGGCCTCTCCCATATTTCTCCACTTAACCCGGTTCTGTGCTAGCTGCATCCATTTGACCCCTGCGAACTTCTTCATCTCATCCGCCCACCTAACTTTCTGCCGCACCCTGCTACGCTTTCCTTCCATTGGAATCCAGTTTGTTACCCTAAGCGACCATCGGTTATCCTCTCTTCGCACTACATGTTCTGCCCATGTCCATTTCTTCTTCTGAATTTCTACTAGAATGTCGGTAACTTGAGTTATTTCTCTGACCCACTCTGCACGCTTTCTATCTCTTAATGTTACCCCTACCATTTTTCGTTTCATAGCCCTCTGGGTTGTCCTCAACTTAAGTAGAACTCTCTTGGTTAGCCTCCACGTTTCAGCGCCATAGGTGAGTACAGGTAAGATGCAACTGTTATATACTTTCCTCTTTAGCGATACCGGTAAACTGCTAGACATAATCTGCGAGTGCTTGCCAAATGTGCTCCATCCCAATCTTATTGTTCTTGTTATTTCCTTTTCATGGTCCGGATCTGCGGTTACTACCTGTCCTAAGTAGACATATTCGCCTACTACTTCCAGTACTTCGCTACCTAATGTAAACTGCTGTTCCTTCCCGAGGCTGTTGAACATTACCTTAGTCGTCTGCATATTGATTTTCAAGCCTATCTTTCTACTTTTCCTGTCTAGGTCATCAATCATTATTTGTAGTTCATGTCCCGAGTTGCTTAGCAAGGCAATGTCATCAACAAATCACAGATTACTGAGGTATTCTCCATCTACCCTTATCCCTAACTGCTCCCATTCCAAGTCTCTGAATACTTCCTCTAAGCAAGCTGTGAATAGTACTGGGGAGATTGTGTCTCCTTGCCTAACACCTTTCTTTATGGGAATTTTGTTACTTTCTTTATGCAGAACTATGGTTGCTGTGCAGCCACTGTATATATCTTCCAGCACTTTCACGTACGGCTCGTCTACCCCCTGATTTCGCAATGCCTGCATCACCGCCGAGGTTTCAACTGAGTCAAATGCTTTTTCGTAATCAATGAATGCTATGTATAAGGGCTGGTTATAATCCGAGCATTTTGCTATCACCTGATTGATGGTATGGATATGATCGATAGTAGAGTACCGTTTCCGAAACCCTGCCTGATCCTTTGCTTGATTGCAGTCTAAGGTTGTCCTGATTCTATTAGCGATTAGCTTAGTAAATACCCTATACGTAACAGACAGTAAGCTAATTGGTCTGTAATTATTAAGGTCCTTAGAGTCCCCTTTCTTGTGAATGAGGATAATGTTTGCATTCTTCCATGGTTCCGGTACCGTCGATGACACCAGGCACTGCGTGTACAGGGTGGCCAGTTTTTCTAGCACGATATCCCAGCCGTCCTTCAGCAAATCTGTAGTTATCTGATCCTCTCCAGCTGATTTCCCCCTTTTCATAGTTTGTAGTGCTTTCTTGACCTCGTCCTTCGTCACTGGTGGAACGTCTGACTGTTTTTCCCTACCGCCAATCTCATTACGGTCCTGACTACTTTGGCTACTGTAGAGATCTGTATAGAACTCCTCGGCTACTTTGACTATCTTTTCCATATTAGTGATGACGTTGCCCGCCTTGTCCCTTATCGCATACATCTGGTTTTTGCCTATGCCCAATTTCTTCTTTACCGCTTTAAGGCTTCCCCCGTTCTTTACAGCATTCTCAATTTTCTCCATGTTATATTTCCTTATATCGGCCACCTTGCGCTTATTGATTAGCTTTGATATCTCGGCCAATTCGATCTGGTCTGTTGGATTGGAAGCTTTCATACTCTGGCGTTTCTTAATCAAATCTTTCGTCTCCTTAGACAGCTTGCCGGTATCCCCTCTAACTAACCTACCGCCTACTTCTACCGCGCACTCAGTAATGATATCTCTGAAATTATTGTTCCTTGCCTCTAGGGTAATGTCGCCATCCTCAGTTAGAGCTGAAAACCTATTCTGTAGCCAGATCCTGAACTCTTCTACCCTCCCCCTCACCGCTAATTCGTTGATGGGTTTCTTTCTTACTAATCTGTTGCGTTCCTTCTTCAGATTTAGGCTAATTCAGGACCTCACCATCCTGTGGTCACTGCATCGCACTTTCCCGATTACCTCTACATCTTGCATAATGGCGGGGGTTGAACACATTATGAAGTCGATTTCATTTTTAGTCTCTCCGTTAGGACTTTTCCATGTCCATTTCCGGTTCTTTTGTTTGCTGAAGAAGGTATTCATGATTCGTAAGTTATTGCGCTCTGCAAACTCAACTAGTAACTCCCCCCTGCTATTCCTAGAACCAATGCCATAGTCACCTATGCCTTGTCTCCTGCCTGTTTTTTCCCTACCTTGGCATTGAAATCGCCCACTAGTACAGTATACTGCGTCTTTACTTTTCGCATTGCCGATTCTACATCTTCATAGAAGCTTCATAGAAAAACCCCGGCCCCCAGTCACCAGCGGCTGCGGAACAACTGACCACGGCGACGGTCAGACCTGTGACGCAGCAGGGGGTGCTAAGAAAGCCTGGCTCCGCTGGACAGGCCACCATTGGAAACTGACCCTGGCAACGTTTAATGCTAGAACCCTAGCTAGTGAAGCTAGCTTAGCAGTGCTGTTAGAGGAACTAGAGGGCATGAAATGGGATGTCATAGGGCTTAGTGAGGTTAGGAGGCCGAATGAGGCATATACTGCACTGAAGGATGGGCATGTACTGTGTTATCGAGGCTTACCAGAGAGGCGACAACTAGGAGTAGGTTTCCTTGTCAATAAGTATATAGCGGGTAATATAGATGAATTCTATAGTATTAATGAGAGGGTTGCAGGCATCGTAATTAGGCTTAATAAGCGGTATAAACTGAAGGTTGTACAGGTCTATGCACCTACATGTAGTTATGATGACCAGGCAGTTGAAAGCTTCTATGAAGCATATTTGTATTCAAGCTTTAATAGCTGGTCATTTCCCTGATGGCATAAAGATAGCAAAAGTATTTGCTATACATAAAGGAGGCAGGTGTGATGACATAGAAAACTGGATTCCCATCTCAGTCTTGCATATTTTTTCAAACGTTTTAGATCACCTCCTGAAAACGCGATTACTCAAGTTCCTTGAAGAAAATAAAGGCTTCTTTG
Source organism: Amblyomma maculatum (assembly GCF_055883805.1). Lineage (NCBI taxonomy): Eukaryota > Metazoa > Arthropoda > Arachnida > Ixodida > Ixodidae > Amblyomma > Amblyomma maculatum. Next base: position 96,561,552 of record NC_139353.1, read on the forward strand.
TGGAGCAATGTGGTTTTCGTTCAAAACATTCCACTGAAAAGCGATTACTTATTGCTAAAGAGAAACTGCTGGGCAATTTTGAGCATAAACATTTTACTATCGGGTTGTTTTTAGATTTCAAAAAGGCCTTGGAATAAATTAAGCACCATATTGTATTCCGTTCGAAAACTCGTGCTTTGTCGAATTCGAGGCGTGGCGCTCCAGTTGATGAGCACTTATTTATCCGGAAGTTTCGCGTACACATAATTCAATGGTTTTCATTCCCAACAAAAAGAGATAACTTATGGCGTTCCCCAGCGCTCCATCTTGGGGCCGTTGCTTTTTGTTGTATACATCAACGACATTGTACATATTCTACTCACCCCAGATATTATTATTTATGCTGACGATGAGCGAATTATTGTAATGGCTGGGTGCAAACCAACTACAGCTAAATGCTGCTAAAACGAAATACGTCATCTTTAAGCCTAGAAAGAAATCTGCATGATGACCCATTAATAATATTAAGATTAATGCCTGTGTAACAGGCAAGATAAACAGATTTAAGATCTTAGGCGTTCGCTTCGAGAAGCATTTCAGCTGGACGGCTCACATAAACAGGATACACGCGAACGTATCTAGATCTGCAGGCGTGCTGAACAAAATCAGGCAATTATTATCTGTCTGGGTAAAGCATCAGTTGTACTATACCCTTGTCCAGTCTCACCTTAACATCTGCCTACTGATATGGGGTTCCACCACTAAGACTAACATTGATCGACTGATCGTTCTCCGGAAGCGAGTCATGCGCTGCAGTGAAAACCTCGAGTGGCTGCAACACACTGCTCGGTGTTTCTAAGACACAAATTGCTTAAACTTGACCAGTTATACCGGCCGAAATCTGCTACATATATCAGAAACCGAACTATACTAGATCCATCTAGCATATTCAGCTTGTGCTTGCCCAGTAATACACGTTAGGACTTGAGATATAGCTTGCACAAACTGCCTGTTGTAAGGACGAGTTATGGTGCCCAAACATTGGTGTACTTAATCCCTAACTTAATGAACGCCCATTTTTCCCAGATCAGTTCAGTTCAGTTCACTCGTTCAGTCGTTTCCGACTCTTCGTGACCCTATGGACCATGTCACGCCACGCTTTCCGGTCTCTCACTATCTTCCTAACATCACATAACTTCATCTGCAGTGCCTCGAGGATGCCATCTAACCATCGCGTTCCCTGCTTATCTCTTCTCCGGCGACCCTCAACCTTTCCCAACATCAAATCTTTCTCCAGCGACTCCTCTCTTTATCATCAGATGACCAAAGTAGCTGAACTTTAACTTTAGAATTTGACCCTCCAATGAGCAGTCAGGGTTTATGGTCGACAACATTGACTGATTTGATCTTCTGGCAGTCCAATGAACTCTCAAGAGTCTTCGCCAGCACCATAATTCAAATGCGTCAATTCTTCGGCGGTCAGCCTTTTTCACAGTCCAACTCAGGCATCCATATATCACAACTGGAAAGACCATAGCACGAGTTATACGGATCTTGGTTGGCAGACTAATGTCTCTGCTCTTTACTAGACGGTCAAGGCTAACCATTGATCTCTTTCCCAGAAGCAGGCGTCTCCTAATTTCATGGCTGCAGTCTCTTTCCGAGGTAATCTTGGAGCCCAAGAACAGAAAATCTGTCACAGCTTCTACTTCTTGTCCATTGATTCTCCAGGACTTGATAGGGCAAGACGCCATGATCTTTGTCTTTCTAATGTTCAGTTTAAGCCCAAACTTCTCACTCTCTTCTTGTACGCGCATCAGAAGTCTCTTGAGTTCCACTTCACTTTCTGCCATTAAAGTGGTATCATCCGCATATCTAAGGTTGTTGATACGCTTTCCAGCAATCTTCACTCCAGCTGAAGACTCGTCCAGACCGGCCTTCCTCATGATGCACTCTGAATATAGGTTAAATAGGCAGGGCGACAGTATGCAGCCTTGCCTCACTCCTTTCTCAATCGGAAACCAATCAGTAAGACCATGCCCAGTTCAGACTGTAGCCTCTTGTCCTTCATACAGGTTCCTGAGGAGACAGATGAGATGAATTGGAACTCCCATCTCTTGGAGAGCTTGCCACAATTTGTTGTGATCTACGCAGTCAAACGCTTTCGCATAATCAATAAAGCAGAAGTAGATGGGTTTCTGGAACTCTCTTGCCTTTTTACATGATCCAGCGAAGGTTGGCAATTTGGTCTCTAGTTCCTCTGCCTTTGCGAAGCCCAGCTTGCACGTCCGGAAGCTCCCGAACCACATACTGCTGCAGCCTACCTTGGAGGATTGTTAACATCACCTTGCTAGCATGCGAAATAAGCGCGATCGTGCGGTAGTTGGAACAATCTTTGGCACTGCCTTTCTTTGGAATGGGGATGTAAACTTACCTCCTCCAATCCTGTGGCCACTGCAGGGTTCCAAATCTTCTGACATAATGAATGCAGAATGTTAACAGCATCTTGGTTGAGGTTTTGAAGCAACTCAGCTGGAATGCCATCAATTCCGCTAGCTTTGTTCTTAGCAAGGCTGGCTAAGGCCCATTCAACTTCACTCCTCAGGATGCCCGGCTCGAGATCAGTAATCACAACCGTTTTATGTTGGGTTTGCACATTCGGGTCCTTCTTGTACAGTTCTTCTGTGTATTAATGCCACATCTTCTTTATCTCTGAGGCTTCAGTGAGGTCCTTGCCTCGCTTGTCCTTTATCACGCCCAGCTTAACACAGAAGCTTCCTTTGATATCTTTGTCTTATACAGAGCTCTTGTGTTCCTTAATTGGCTGTTGTCCTCAACTGCTTGGCACTGTATGTTCAGGAAGGCATTCTTATCTCTCCTTGCTATTTTCTGAAAATCCGCATTGAGAACCTTGTATCTTTTTCTTTCACCCATAACTTTTGCCATCCTCCTTTCCTCAGCTATTTGCAAAGCCTCTTCAGATAACCAGTTTGCTTTATTGCATTTCTTTTGCTTTGGAACTACCTTAGTAGCAGCTTCTTGTATTATATCACGAACATCAGTCCACATCTCTTCGGGCTCTCTGTCTTCTAGATTTTATTCTTGAAATCGATTCCTCACTTCCACAGCATATTCTAATGGAATGCGACCCAGATCATACCTGAAAGGCCTTCATGTTTTCTGCGTTTTCCTCAATCGAAGCTTAATTTTGGCAACAAAAAGCTGATGATCGGTGCCACAATCGGCCCCAGGCCTTGTTTTTACTGCTTGTATAGCGCTTCTCCATCTCTGCCCTGCAAAGAATATAATCGATCTGATTCCTGTACAGACCGTCCGGGGACGTCCATGTGTACAGGTGCCTCTTGTGCTGTTGAAAATGAGTATTCGCTGTGGTCAGGTTGTTTTCTTGACAAAACTCTACTAGCCTCTGCCCAGCTTCATTTGGCTCGCCAAGACCGAACTTGCCTGTAATTTCGGATATTTCTTCACTCCCGATCTTAACATTCCAGTCTCCTATGATTAAAACGACGTCTGATGATGGGGTGCGGTCTAAAAGCCATTGTAGGTCCGCATAAAATCTCTCAACGTCCGCTTCTTCAGCAGTAGTGGTCGGTGCATAGACTTGGATAACTGTTATGTTGAAAGGGTGACCTTGGACTCGAAGTGAAATCATTCGGTCGCTTTTGGGGTTGTACCCTAGCACTGCTTTGCCCATTCTTCTGTTTACTATAAGAGCGACCCCATTCCTTCTCTTGGATTCGTGCCCACAATAAAAGACATAATAGTCGCCGGAGTTAAATTCTCCCATTCCGGTCCACTTTAGCTCGCTGATACCAAAGATATCAATGTTCAATCTGTCCATTTCTCTCTTGACGACATTCAGTTTACCTTGCGTCATAGATCTTACATTCCATGTGGCTATGTGATATATCTCCTTGCAACATCGGACTTTCCGGTCGCTTTCCGGCACATCCACAACTGAGCGTCCTTTTGGCTTTAGCCCAGCCGCTTCATTCGTCGTGGAGCTACTAGGAAACGCCCTTTGTTCATCCCCAGTAACATGTGGGACGCCTTCCAACCTGGGGGGCTCATCTTCCGGCGCCATATCATTAATGGTATTGTGACTGGCCATAGGGTTTTCTTGGCAGGAAATACTGGAGTGGGTTGCCATTACCGTCTCCAGTGAATCACATTTTGTCAGAACTCTCTGCCGTGACCTGTCTATCTTGGGTGGCCCTACACAGCAGAGCTCACGACTTCATCGAGTTTCACAAGCCCCTCCGCCACGATAAGGCAGTGATCCATGAAGGGAAGTGATCCCAGATACCATGCAGCAATTTAGATCACCTTGGAGCTTTAAAAGTCCTTCAAAGCTTACAAGCTGTCACTTTCAATGCGATGAGTATTTTCCGTCGGCTTAAAATGCCACAAATGTATACGTGTGAGAAGACTTGTATAATTGTGTTGTATGTATCATTGCTACTTGTATAAACATTTAATCCATCACTTGTGCTTGCCGTCCTGTGTTTGGGTGACAGGCTCTCGTCAGGCAGAGAGTATCTGCCTTTTCCCCTGCCATCCGAGACCAACTGTGTCTGAAATAATGCCTCAAATAAATAATTAAATAATTAGAAAAATTAAACATCATTATTTTGTAGTTACTTCATGAAGTTGGAATCCACTTGTGCATATCAATCGGGTACGCAGCTAACAGCTAGTTAATGGTTAGAGGTGCACGTTCGGAAAGTTTATGATGAGTATGCCTCTGTTTGGGATGTGTGCTAATATTACAATAATAATAATATACGTAATGTATGCAGTTCTAACTGGAGAAAAGCAATCACGAAATGAAAAGGGGGTGTTGAAAGGCTAACGCATCTAGCGGTAAGACGGAGATTCAGCTTCTCGCTAAATTTTCGTCTAAATGTATTAAGGAGTTGGTGCATGACTGTTTACACATAACCAAAATTTTGCACAATTTTTGTCGTAGCATATATAGTCTGTAGCAGTTAGGTAAGGTTTTCCCCCTCAATTCAAGCGAAATCCTCTCGCTTATTGTAAATGTGGTAATGGAAGCTCTGTTCCTCGATATATGCACTGTTCTTATTCACTTATGATATAAAAGTATGCCTCGTCATGTCTTGCTTTTCATCCCTAAATTTTGGACGCCCAAATTTTTGCCGCAGGTGGCGTTGTCCAGAGGAGAGTGTTGGTGCCTATTTTAATTTAGCTGAATACGGCGTGGTTATAAATGTGAATTACTTCAGTTTTCTTTCACTGTGTAGATATAACATGGAGCGAAACTGTTTTAGAAGACAGTTGATTTCCGTTTAAGGCCAGCTACCGTGAATTAAATGTAATCCATTCACACTGTTAATTGTTGGCATTTGCAGAAGAAAAGCGTACACAGTTGTAAATTGATAAAAACTGCTGTGACAATCTGACTAGAAGACTGCTTGCCCGGGCCAAGATGTCGTATGGAGCAATAAGAATGGTGTTTGGATTTTCACAAAATGATTCCTATATATGATAAACAATTTACCAAATCCAGCTCTTAGAGAGAGAAACAGTATATCAATCTTGAATAAAAACAATACAGTTGTCACCCAACTGCACGCTTGCAGTAATACCAAATTTTAGCTAGCCAGGGGAACAAGATGTAACAAAGCTGTCTGTTATCATCGTAGTGCTGTTTCATCGTAGTTATCATCGTAGTGCTGTTTAGAAGCATTAATAATAGTTCGTGCGATAGCGTACGCATGCCTGCTTCTTATATCTACGTATTATGCTTTTTTCTTTTTGTGCTTATTGATTGTTACGCTTGGCCGTGTGTACAATCACTCTGAAATCTTGTTACATGTCCTTTAGCGTGTCTCTAATGCCGCGCATACGTATGTATGTATGTATGCATGCATGTATGTATGTATGTATGTATGTATGTATGTATGTATGTATGTATGTATGTATGTATGTATGTATGTATGTATGTATGTATGTATGTATGTATGTATGTATGTATGTATGTATGTATGTATGTATGTATGTATGTATGTATGTATGTATGTATGTATGTATGTATGTATGTATGTATGTATGTATGTATGTATGTATGTATGTATGTATGTATGTATGTATGTATGTATGTATGTATGTATGTATGTATGTATGTATGTATGTATGTATGTATGTATTGTTACAGTCCAGAAGAAGATGAAGCTTACAGCACAAGTGAAGGAGAAAGACGTTGGAAACGACTCTCGTGCCGGACGCGCTGCCGTTGACCAGCTGAGCTTCCTGCCCTATCGTCTTGTTCAGCGCTCCGACATCTTACCCCATAGTAACAAATTAGTGGAGGTGCTGGATTCGAGTACCCTCAATACGCACCCTCAATCGATGAAGCTTTGTCGGAGCCGTCGCCTCGCTGGTCTCCAACCCTTTCGAACCAGAATGTAGCAGACTACTGAGCCGCCCTGAACATCAGCACAGGACCCTCGACCCCCGTCTACGATATGCCGACCACCACGAATGCGACGCTACAGTTTCGCGAACCTCGTTCCTTTGTCGGCCAAGCAGGGGAAGATGTTGATGTCTGGCTCACTCATTATGAACATGTGAGCCGCTATAACCGCTGGGATTCGGTGGCTAAACTAGTGAATGTTATCATCTTCATGACGCAAACCGCCTTGATGGGGTATCAGAACCACGAGGACTCCCTGACAACTTCAGAAGGTTTTGTTGAAGCAATCAAGGAATGTTTCGGTGACCTAGCTGCCAAGAAGAAACAGGCCGAGCGGACACTTGCTCAGGAGGCGCAGGCAGCAGGAGAAACTTGCACCACCTACATCGAGGCCATCTTAAGTCTTTCAAAGAGTTAAAAGCACATTTTATGATCTCACACTTATTTTCTTAGTGTTTTCTGTTTCCGACTTGCTTCGTGCCCAAGTGCATAACGTTTTCTTTCTTACTTGTCGATTACATTTTTGTATCAGGTATTGTGTAGTTTTGCGTAGTGTTTTTGTTATTGTTGATGCGTGGCTTTAATTTTGCATATTGATTGATGTGCTATGCAGTTTACCACTGTTTTGATAAGTTTTTTTTCTCATGCTTCATGTTTATTATGCTTCATGCTTGATGTTATTCATGCTTCAGTGCTTATCAATATGACTTTAGTTTTCTTCTGTGGCCTTCTGTTTTTGGCGACGCTGTGAAATGACAAGTGTACAAGGGGGCCTGCGGCCTCGTCAAGCTGTCTTTGACAGCTTTTTCTGCAGGCCTCCTGCATCTTGTGTATTCTACTTGATGCAAATAAACATTATTATTATTATTATTATTATTATTATTATTATTATTATTATTATTATTATTATTATTATTATTATTATTATTATTATTATTATTATTATTATACTCAAGTTGTGCAAGACCGTCGACAGCAGAATGACCGAGGACGATAAAGTAGGCCATCTGCTCAAGGGCATTGCGGAAGACCTCTACCACTTCCTCATTGCCAAGGACAACTTAAATTCGGTCTCTGACGTTATCTGACCCTGCCGAATATTCGAGACCCTAAAGATTTGCCGCATTACACGAAAATTTGAACGGCTCGCAAATGTCACTACAGTGGCAAGTACTGAAGAATCGCCATCTCAAAGCCACCTGTACGCAATCCGTGAAATCGTTCGCGATCAGATGTCGCGACGTGAGCAGCTTGCTCGGCCCAATGGCTTCGGAAGTGACGTATATGCTCTTCCAACCTATGGGGGTGCGTGCTCGCTGATGTTCGCGAATGTCACCGACTTCGCCTGCTGCGACCTATACACTCCGCGACCAAGACCCGAAGAGAGTTACCAACCATTCTCTTGCCATCAGCGCAGAGATCCTCGCCCTTACTCCAGTCGTACATCGCGCCGATCGCCGATACAGCTGCTACGTCCTGGAACCACCATCTAGATATTCGTCGCTGCCTACCATGCAGGAACCAGCAGAGACGCCACTTTTTGACCGACCTCTTCCGGTGTGCTACCGGTGTGGTGTCGCGGGTCACTTTTCTAGCTACGCATCGTTCAGGAATCCCCCGGCAGCATCGAATCGACGCGCTGTCCTGCCCTACATCGACAACTTTCGGCCAGAACATCCTGTCCGGAGGGGCCGTTTGCAAAACAAAGGGTTCCGCAGCCATTCTTCAGCATCTGACCGTAGTGTGACACCACCTCCGTCTTTCCGTGTGCGCCTTTCCCCGTCACCAGGGCGCCGATCTCCGCCACCCTGGAAGGAAATCTAGCCAGCGCGGCCAATGGAGGTGAGGTCGCTCGACAATGTGCGCTGCTACCTAGTATTCCTCCGTCTTTGGACAAGTAAAGAACAAGGTTAATGTAGTTCTTAACGATTTGTCTACAATGGCGTTGGTAGATACTGGTGCTACTGTTTCGGTCATGAGTTCAGAATTTAAGAACCGTTTGAAGAACAAAGTTTTGTTTATTTGGTACAAAACTGATAATATTTGTGGAGTGGAGAGATATTGTATCCAGTTAGGGTGTGCAGCGTTAAATTTGCTTTGGGAGGCACAGTATTTCCGGCGGAGGTTGTAGTACTGCCCCGAACTACGCATGACGTAATCTTGGGAACTGACTTACTGCGTGTGTGCGGCGCTACAGTTCATTGCCGGACGGGAGCGCTAAGTGCTAGTGGTTCTCTTCCTCGTGAATCTTTAAAAGAGTTGTAAGGTGTTTATAGGAGTACCAAGACCGCAAGCAACGTCCGCAAACCAAAGCGACGGGGGTAGCGTTCTAATCAACAGGGCAGTGCCAACAAGGCTCCGGCTCCACTTCGTCTACCTCTTCGGATACGGTCGGATACGGAAGTAGGGTCTCTGGCCGACATCATATAGTACGCATCATCAGTGAGACCTTTTAGAACATGTGTGACTCTTTCGGGCTCGGGCATGGACGGATTGACCCGCTTGCAGAGGTCAACCACGTCCTCAATGTAGCTAGTAAACGTTTCTTCGGGACGTTGAAGCCGTGCATGGAGGCGTTGTTCGGCGCGGAGTTTACGTACCGCAGGACGGCCGAAGACATCCGCGAAGTTCTTCTTGAAGACAGACCACGTCGGAAGATCGGCTTCGTGGTTTCGAAACCACAGATTCGCCACGTCCGTGAGGTAGAAGAGGACGTTGCTCAGTTTGATGGAATCGTCCCAGCGGTTGTAAGTGTTGACGCGCTCGAAAGAGGCCAGCCAGTCGTCAACGTCGTGGTCGTCGGTACCACTGAAGAAAGGTGGGTCACGGGGGCGTTGTGCCCCGGGACAGAAGATGGTGGCAGGAGTGGCAGGGATGGGCGTCGATGGTTGGCTGGGAGCGTCCTGCATGGTTGTGACCGAAGGCGGTAGCGTGCGGTTCCGAAGTTCCAGGGTGAAATTTGCGAGGAGGACTGGGGCGACGACCGAACCTCCACCAAGTGTAAGGTGTTTATAGGAGTACCAAGACCGCAAGCAACGTCCGCAAACCAAAGCGACGGGGGTAGCGTTCTAATCAACAGGGCAGTGCCAACAAGGCTCCGGCTCCACTTCGTCTACCTCTTCGGGTTGGCGCGCGAGCTGATGGCGATCGGGATTACTACAGAGTCTTCAAATTATGAAGACGTTTTGTGTGCGTGTATGAGTGATGAAGTCGTTTTACTGCCACATTCTGCAGTGTGCTTCCAGGCACCCAGCTCCCGTGCCGTTAACGACTCATTTGCGGCTTCTGTGACGCATCTTCATTCCCAGTGCGTAAAAAAATGTGTTGGTGCCGCATTGTTTGGCTTGTGGGAAAGAGGGCCGTACCGGACTGTGGACTATAAATTGCTTGCCGGAACCGGTTGCTTTTCCAGCGGGCTTGAAACAAGCTTCATTTAGTGCAGCTATACCGAATTACATGGCTCTCGTTACTCCTTCCCCCCCGACAACCCCGCTTCTCACTCGCCCGCTGACCAGAAGCTTGTTCCGATGATGGTGATGTTTCGATGACCTTTGAACGCCTTGCAACGCCAGATCTTGATGAGCCTATTGTCGCAGTACCTCTCCGTCTTTGATTTCGCGCAGTCCGACGAACCGCAACGTTTTCTCTGTCTCGCGCACGCCATAGGATTGACACGGGATCTGCCCATTCGATCCGTCAAAAGCCGTACCGTGTGCCGCTATTAGAGCGTAAGATCATCACTGAGCAAGTCCAAGATATGTTGAACAGGGGTGTATTACAGGAATCCCCCAGTCCTTGGGCTGCCCCCGTGATATTGGTAAAGAAAAAGGACGGAACACGGAGGTTCTGCATCGACTATTGTCGCCTCAACTCCGTAACCAAAAAGGATCTGTATCCTCTCCCGCGCATCAACGATGCCATAGATTGCCTTTTCTCCGCGACTCATTTCTCTTCAGTTCATTTGCGATCGGGGTATTGGCAGACTCCGATGCACCCTGCTGACAAGAAAAACTGCATTTGTTACGCCGGACGGCCTATTTGAATTTAGCGTGACGCCCTTCGGCCTATGTAATGCGCCGGCCACATTTGAAAGATTTATGGACACAATACTTGGTGGCCTCAAGTGGGAAATCTGCATGTGCTATTTAGACGATGCTGTTATTTTTGGCCAGACTTTTACTGAACATAACACATTGCTCGCTATTGTTTTAGATTGCCTGCAGAAGGCTAGCCTTGTCCTAAATTCTAACAAGTGACATTTTGGCGAATGTCAATCGATGGAACTCGGGCATCTCGTGGACCGCGATGGAGTTCGGCCAGATCTACAGAAGACTACAACAGTTTCACCATTCCAACGACCCCATACTCAAAAGAAGCTCCGCAGTTTTATGGGGCTCTGTTCCTACTTTCGACGATTCATCCCAAGGTTTGCCGACGTCGCCTACCCTCTGACGTCCCTTCAACAAAAGGACGTCCCTTTCAACTGGACCTCAGAATGTGACGCGTCTTTCCGCCAGCTAATGTTTCTGCTTACGTCACATCCCATACTACGACACTTCAACCCCTCTGCTCCAACTGATGTCCACACTGATGCAAGTGGGATTAGTGTTGGCGCTGTGCTTGTGCAACGTTCGGCAACCGGCGAGCATGTAATCGTCTATGCAAGCCGTTCCCTCAGCAAACCTGAGCGTACCTACACTGTTACGGAGCAGGAGTGTCTCGCTGTAGTTTTTGCTGTTCAGCGGTTTCGGTGCTGCCTATATGGACGCCACTTCATGGTTGTTACGGACCATCATGCCCTGTGTTGGCTCGTCAACCTTCGTGATCCATCTGGTCGTCTGGCACGGTTATTGCCATTGTGGTAATGGAAGCTCTGTTACTCGATACACTTTTCTTATTCACGTATGACATAAAATAATGCACCGACATGCATTGTTTTTGTCCCCAAATTTTGGACGCCCAAATTTTACCGCAGGTGGCGTCGTCTCCGAGAGAGTGTTCGTGCCTATAATAACTTAGCTGAATAAGTCATGACTATATATGTTATCCCTTGTTTTCTTCCGCTGCATAAAAAAAAAATAATGGAGCGAAACTGTTTCTAGAAGACATAGTTTATTCCCGTTTAGGCAAGCAACTGTCAAGGAAGTGTAATCCATTCACACTGTTAATTATTGGCATTTGCAGAAGAAAAGCGCAAAATGATAGAAACTGCTGTTACAATGAGACCAGCAGCCTGCTTTCCCGGGCCAAGATGTCGTATGGAGCAAAAAAGATGTTGGTCGGCTTTTCACAATATGGCTCCTATATATGATAAACATTTCACAAAAAAAGATAACAATCTTAAGAAAATATATATAATTCTCACTCAACTGCACGCTTGCAGTAATAACTTTTTAGCTAGCCAGGGTAACAAGAGCTGACAAAGGTGTCTATTATCATCTATAGTGCTGCTTAAAATGAGCACAATCGGTGGCATTATCACCTGCTCATTCTTCGCTGATTTTGAGTGACTGCAGTGCATCTAGTAAAACTTTATAAAACGTATCTTTGAAATTTCTGTTACGCTTGTCACATCGAGTTGCTGTGTTCGCCTTTGTTTTCCGTTATAAGTCAATCGTCAATAGCCACTGTGGAAGACGTTCGTAATACGATGGTAGCTTTCATATCGTTAAACAGAAAAAAATAAAATGTTTGGGAAAGAACGCTTAAAATTTGATATCCACTTTTAGCGGCCTCGTTGCAGGCAGCATGTCAAGCCGGGAGGAAATGAGTAGGCCGTTCTCTTTGACGCGCAAGAAATAACCGGCATAGATAAAGTGCTTGCTTGCATTATCGGCTAACGCAGCCGGCTTATCCTTATCGGTCATTCTACACCAGGCCTTAGATAACAAGGACGGATTTCTATAAGGTGTGCCGTCAGGAGAAGAAGCCCTATATCCTCCGAACGCTGTCCTTATCACTGGGCCGAAGCAGCATGCAAGAAGCATCCTGCATGGCGAAATAGCTTTTATAGCATGAAAATTGACTATAACTGCTTAACCTCTGCTGTGCGCGCACAATACATCGCCATCTGTCTGCCATATCTAGAGGGGCTTCTCAATCCTTATCACTTACAGGACCTCCGGGAGATATATCTATAACCCGAGGGGCGACATGGTCATTCACATAGAAAACAGCCGAAGTATGGGCAAACGGAGCTGGAAATAAAATGTGTATGCTAGTACGCCCGTTTTCAGCTAGGCCTTCTTGATTCCATCTAAAAAACTTTGTTTTCCAGATGTTACAAGATATTATACATTTAAACATATTACAGATATATCTATTATACATATTATACATATTACACATAATATACATATTCAGGCGCAGGATGAACGCTTTTGTATATGAAGGGCACATTCGACAAGAGCAAGGCAGGGTGCAGAGTAAAGCACTCCGTCAAACTAAAGGTAACTGGCCATTATCTTTCATTACCGTATCTTTTTTTATTTCTCTAAGAACTGAATTTCGTGAAATATTTATCATATATAGCAGCCATTCTGTGAAAAGTTGGGAAACATCTTTTTTCCTCCATACGATATCTTGGGCCGGGCAAGCAGGTTGCTGGTCTCATTGTCACAGCAATTTTATCACTTTGCAACTATGTGCACTTTCCTTCTGCAAATTCCAATAATTAACAGTGTGAATACATTCGTTACTGGCGTTACTTTTAGTTTGTCGGAGTGCTTTACTGCTTTATCTGTGAAGTTTGAAGTCCGCCTTCTTCCTAGCGCCTCCCATTAAGTCCAACCATTCCATTGCCTAAGCATCGCTACGTGCTTTCACTTGCTGGTTTTGCTTGTTTTGTTGCTTTCTTCTTCCCCGCAGTGCCAGATAGCGCGCTTTGTGCAAAATAACACAGTGCTTTTCTACATTTTGGTTCTTTGTTACCGTTTCTATGATATTTACTCGTTTATGATGTGATTTGTCACAAATTTTGACGCCACACACACTAAACTAACAGCAAGCAGTCGTTCAAAATATCATCTGCGGAACGTAATGTGCACAGAGGGAGATTTGGCTGCGTGGAATCGGCCGGGGTGAGTTTAACGCAAAACTTTGACAACTGCTCTGTGAGGCAGGCCAGCTAGTACTCATTGCTAATCTTGCATGCTGCGTCGCGCATTCATCAAGCATTCGTTAGATTTTTGGCAGCTGATACATACAGCATACCCGCGCAGCGTTTATCTCTGTAACATTCAATCCCGAACGCCCTAGAGGCCTTTTCTTTCACTTGAGTGTGACTTACGGCGCTGTTTGAAGGTTTCGCAGTAATTAACCAAGCACCGAAGGGACTTTGGCAAACAACTGGGGTCCTTATCTGTGCAACAACGATCTTAATTGGGCGCCTTCGTGCCTTGCCCAAAAACCCCTCTGCCCCCTTCCGCCCTTCTCGAACCAAAAAAGTGGTAGATTATGCGAAAACATGCGTTTAGTGACATATCCGAACGTCCGCAGATTCTTTTACGCTGCCTTACCCGGGATCCCGCGCGGTATGGCACAGTGTCTCTGAGATAATAACAAAACTAATCAATCACAACGCCCTTCGTAAATTCTCTTCACGCTCCGGCGTGAAGACAATGTATGTATGAAGGTCTCAAGGACGTCGAAATTGCTCGAATCCTCCACTACGACACCCCGCACAGCATGAGTCGCTTTGGGGCGTGAAACCGTATAATCCAAATCAAACAAAAATGTGAACGTTTTTCAATGTAATATATGATGAAATAAGGCCCAAATCTTGTGACTAACAATACATGTTTTCAAATGTGCCTCAAAAAAGATCAAGGTATTCTATCTATGAATACACCCTTCCACAGTTCTCACCTGGGCGCTCTAGCCTCGCCCGCCGAATCGATAAGCGAGGTATGATGGAGAACAGGAGTGAAATTGGCTAGAATACGCGCAATGAACTGCCACGTGCAGATTTCCTCTGCAAGGCTCTTATGGAGACAGGACCCAACCCCATCCGCTTTGTCCGTTATCGACTCTCAGACCATTTCGCACAGTGCGCACGCAAGTGCTATTGAGCATTATATGGCTTCTTCCTGCGTTTGATGTTCGCCGCTAAGACAAGATTGCGAAAGCAAACATTGTGGCACCTTCTTTCCTGTGGAACAGCAAGACGTGAATTGAAAAGCGAAATAATCCGATAACATCTCATTGCTGTGGCACCTCAGATTATGCGCTGCCTTACTTCCACTTATTCACCAGTGAGATAAAAGAATTCCTTAAACAGGTTTTATTTTCATTTGTTTGCTTTCTAGTGAACAGATCAATTCATTTCTGATAACACATCGAAGGGCTTCTGCGCTATATTTTCCAAGATGGTGGATGTTTAGTGAGGCAGCGAGAGATGAGAGGGGGGGGGGGGGGGGTCGTTTTTTTACACGCGCTAAGTGCTTCGTGAACCATATGAAAACGAATGATAATTCAGATAAGCACGTAGTATAATAATTTTGTGCTTTATCCAATCTGACTCAAGAGCTGCCACTTGAACGTTCATTGATAAGTTGACAGTGTTCAGAGAATAAGAATCAAGATGATAGCGATGTTCAAGCGAAGAAGGCGAGGGGGGGGGGAGGGGAGTAGTAATAGCCGCATTCCTGAACACCCTGGAAGAGGACACCTGGACCTGGCGGGTCATAGCACACAGGCGTGCATTCCCGCGCATTTCGCCGCTATGCTGCGTTATACAGCGCTTCTTCACTTTGACATCGATGCTCGCGCGTTCAGGTAAAACGTTCGGAGGTGTAGTACTATGTGCCATTGTATAAATGAAGGCAATAAATAACTTACTGTGCATCATTACTTGATCGCTGTTTAACATTATATTATTTTCTTGAGTTCCGAATTTATGGGCAACAAAGCGGTTACTCGTCTAGGTAATAAAATTTTGTTTTTATCTCAGTGTTTAATAATGTTTGTTTTTATTTCAGTCGCCCTTGCAAGTTTCTCTAAGCTGGTCTCAATTGTTACGGTATTTTATAATTATTTCGGAACCATTTCTATTTATTTGCCTTTCTTTGTACTTTGCCAGGGTGTAATTAGGAGCCTCTTTCTTGCCTTTTCAACTGCAGGGAATAATAGTCCGGTGCCTATGAGCACCTATTAGCAGAGTCACCTATTAGCAGAATAACCAGGAAATTGGACAAAGTAAGTGATGACCGGTATTGGAAGGAACTATCTGACTATACGAATCGCTCGCAGATTGCCTCCAGTATGAGATATCTCCATTAAGAATAGTTTGCGTGATAGCGTACGCATGCCTGCTTCTCATGTCTACGCTATTACGGTTTTTTTTTTCTTTTTGTGCTCATTGATTGTTACGCTTGGCTGTGTGTACAATAGCTCTGAAAACATGTTTCATATCATTTAGCGTATCACCACTGCTTCGCAAATGTATGAAATGTATGTATGTATGTATGTATGTATGTATGTATGTATGTATGTATGTATGTATGTATGTATGTATGTATGTATGTATGTATGTATGTATGTATGTATGTATGTATGTATGTATGTATGTATGTATGTATGCATGTATGCATGCATGTATGTATGTATGTATGTATGTATGTATGTATGTATGTATGTATGTATGTATGTATGTATGTATGTATGTATGTATGTATGTATGTATGTATGTATGTATGTATGTATGTATGTACGTATGTACGTATGTACGTATGTATGTATGTATGTATGTATGCATGCATGCATGCATGTATGTATGCATGTATGTATGTAACGCGTCTACTGGTAAGGTGAATATTCAGCATCCCACTATATTTTGGTTTGTATGTACTAAGGTGTGGGCGCTTGTATGTTTACACATAACCGAAATTCCTTACAATTTTTGTTCATATAATCTGTACCAGTTAGACAAAGGTTTCCTACTCAATTCAAGCGAAATGCTCTCTTTTATTGGAAACGTGGTAATGAAACACGACGGTAACACGACGGTAGCTTTCGTATTGTTGAACAGAAATGGTGAAAAGTATTTGGTAAAGAACGCTTAAATTTAGATATCGACACGTAGCCGTCTCGTTGCAGGCAGCATGTCAAGCCTGGAGGAAATGAGTAGGCCATTCTCTTTGACGCGCAAGAAATAACCAATGTTTGCTTGCATCATCGGCTGTCGCGGCCAGCACATCCTTCTGTGTCATTGTGTACAAGGCCAGGGATAGGAAGGACGAATTTTGTGTAAGGTCTGCTCTCAGGGGAAGCAGCGCTATATCCTCCGAGCGCTGTCCTTATCACTGAGCAAAAACAAAGTGCAAGAAACATCCTGCATGGCGGAATAGCTTCTATAGTGTGGAAAGGAACGATGATCGTACAAAGTCGGCTGTGCGCGTGCAATCAACCGCAATCTGTTTGCCATATCTTGATTGGCTTCTCAATCCTTAGAACATACATGACCTCCGGGAGATACAACTATAACCTGAGCAGCAAGGTGGTTATTCGCATAGAAAAGACGTGAATTCTCGGCAAACATAATTGGAAATTGTGCATCCTAGTGAGCAGGTTTTCAGCTAGTCCCTGTTGATTCTATCTAGAAATTTTTATTATTGATTGCTTACAAGATATTCCTTAAAAATCTTTGAATTACGTCAATCTGCATTATACATATTCAGACGCAGAATGAACGGTTTTGTATGTGAAGGGTATGTGCACAATAGCCACGCAGGCTACAGAGTAAAGCACTCCGACAAATTAAAAGTAACACAACCTGCGAAGCTTGCAGCCCGCTTTCTTCCTAGCGCCTTCCCTTGACGTCCGACCATTCCGTTGCCTAAGCCTCGCCACGTGCTTTCGCTAGCGTTTTTTTTTTTGCTTGTTTTGTTCCTTTCTTCTATCCCCCTGTGCAAGAATGCGCGCTCTGAGCACACTAACACCGCGTATATCTATATTTTGTTTCGTTTTCTTAGTGTTTATTTGATATCTACATGTTGATAATGCTATATTCGCTGCGTTTTTTGATGCCACACAAAACAAGCGGCCGTTCAAAAATGCCATCCGCGTAACGTGATGCGCGCCGTGGGAGATTTGGCTGCATGGAAATGGCGGGGCTAATTTAAACGCAATACAATGACAACAGCTCTGTGAGGCAGGTCAGCAATTACTCATCGCTAATCTTGCATGCGGCTCTGCGCACTCAACATGCATTCATTAGATTTTCGCAGCTGCTACATACCGCATATCCGCGCTGCATTTATCTCTGTAACATTCACACCCGAACGCCCTAGAGGCCTTTTCTTTGACTTGAGTGTAACTTACTGCGCTGTTTCAATGTTTCGCAGTAATTAACCAAGCACCGAAGGCACTTTGGCAAAACACTGGGGTCCTTATCTGCGGAAGAACGATTGATATGGGCGCCTTCGTGCCTTGCCCTTCCCCCCCCCCCCCCCCCCATTACTTCTCTAAAGAAAAACGTGGTAGGGTTAACTTGCGAAAACATGTGTTCAGTGACGTACCCGAACGAACTCAGTTTCTTTTGCATTGCCTTTCCCGGGGTCTCGCGCGGTGGGGCACAGTGTCTCAGAGTTAATAACGAACCTATTCAAGCACAATGCCCTTTCTAAACTCTCTTGACGTTCCGGCGGCTAGACATATCACAACGCGAAGCGATTGCGATGAAAATGTGTAGTGAAAAACTAGAGTGAAACATAGCACCAGTGCATATGTCGGAGAGCGCCTGTTAACTTCGGACAACGAGGGGCTGCTACGGTTGAACAGCGAGAGGAGGAACGGTGGCGGAGCAGGGGAAGACAGGATATAGCACTATGTTGACATTATTCATGGTCATAGCACGTGTTTTGCATTATTCGTTCAATTTTTTTTTTTTAAATGCATGAATGATACGCCAAGTGGTCTGTGTAGAGAGATTGCATTGAAAGGCTGGTACCAGTGCGTTAAAATTATTTTTCTAAACTTTAACTTTAATCCTTCTCTCAGGGCGTATGATTACGTAGCAAAATTGAAAGCGGTCACTGTACGCAGTGACTACAGTTTTTATTATTTTGGAATCAATAATCCCTTTCGAGATGTTAACTCCGAAAACGTAGTATTCAATTACTCTTCACAATCAGATATCACAGTAAAAGTGAAGAAAATATTTAGATTTCTAATTTTTCTCAAATCTGAGCGCTTGGACTCAAATTCTACATAACTCAGGAAACGGAAAAAAAAAAGTTGCAGAACGCAGCCGAAAACCAATATACACAAACAGCCACCGGTTATGCCCTCTTACAAATTCATGAAAGGAGTCGAGTGCAACTCCCCTTTTTTTCTAGCTGGAAAGCAATAGTCGCTGAATTTTCAATTACTTTCCGCGCTGCTTGGAATAGCTCATCCTGGGGTGCTGAATAAAACAAGTCCTCAATATCAACTGCGATATCCGGACCGTGTGTGTCCGTGTGTTTTTTTTCCTGCGTCCTATGCGCCTTTTTTTTTTTTCGTGGTTCATTATCATGGGCAACAAAGAACGCGCTCAAAATTGTTGCAAATCGCATCTCTAACCTTTGTGTTTTTAAAATATTCCACTAGCCAAGGCTTTCAGATAATTTTTATTCGATTTCAGCCAAAGGAAAGAAGGTATCTTTTATTTCAGCAAGCAATCCACTTTTCTCTGGTGGTCTTCTTGTAACATACGAGGCCTGATATTCCTACACTACGCTGTGATCGTCTGAAAATTGTATAGATATGCATATCCCTCTGTAGACCTAGAAAAATGTGAGCGTAATTTGCTGAACACATTGTTTGTGTTACATTTCACCAATTTTTCACTTTCTTTGTGCGTGTACACTAAGATACTGAAAGGTTGATTATGACTGGTAAATTTATAGAGTAGCTGTTTTTCTCATAAGCTTTTTTCGTGAAAACAAAACAAAAATTACAGAAGGAGTAATGAAGTGAGGGAACTCTAACTGCTGGATCAAAAATGTGAAATCACGTAAAAGGTCTCAAGGTGGTCAAAATTCCTGGAGTCCTCCACTACGGCGAACCACACAGCCTGAGTTGCCTTGGGATGTAAAACCGTATAATCGAAATAAAAAAAAATGTGATCAGTGTTCAATGTAATATACGTATTATGAAACGAGGGCCTGATCTTGTGACTAACAGTACATGTTTTCAAATATGCCTCAAAAATACATCCAGGTTATCTGTCTATGAGTACACCATCCTACAGTTCTATCCTGGACGCTCTCACCTCACCCGCCGAATCGATAAGCAAGGTATGACGGAAAACAGGATTGAAATCGGCGAGAATACGCGCAATCAACTGTTGCGTGCAGATTTCCTCTGCAAGGCTCTTATGGGGAAAGGACCTATCCCCATCCGCTTTATCCGTTATCGACTCTCAGACCTGTTCGCACAGTGGGCACGCAAGTGGTACTGAGCATTACGTTGCTTTTTCCTGCGTTCGATGTTAGCCGCTAAAAAAAAGATTACGAAAATAAACATTGTGCCACCTTCTTTCCTGTGGATCAGCAAGACGTCAATTGAGAAGCGAAATAATCCGATAACATCTCATTGCTGTGACACCTCAGATTATGCACAGCCTTAATTCCACTTATTCACGAGTCAGATCAAAGACGTCCTTACAGAGGTTTTATATTCATTTGTTTTCTTTCTAGGGAAAAGATAAATTTATTGCTGATAACTCATTGAAGAGCTTCTGTGCTCTTTTTTGCAAGATGGCAGATGTTTCTAATGCAGCGACAGGTGGCTTTTTTTTACAGGCGCTAAGTGCTGCAGGAACCATATGAAAACGAATGATAATGCAGACAAGCCCGTAGTATAATCATTCGGTGTTTTATTCTATCCGACTCATGAGCTGCCACTTGACCATCATTGATACGTTGACATTGTTCAGAGAACAAAGAGGATCAAGACGATAGCGGTGTTTAAGAGAAGGAGGCGGAAGAGGGGGGAGGGGGCGGAATAATAGCCGCATTCCAGAACACCCTGGAAGAGGACGGCTGCACCTGGCTGGTCATAGCACACAGGCGTGCGTTCCCGCGCATTTCGCTGCTATGCTGCGTTATACGGCGCTTCTTCACTTTGACATCGGTGCTCGCACGTTCATGTAAAACATTTGGAGGGTATAGTACTGTGTAAAATTAATAAATGACGACAATAAATAACTTACTCTGGGTCCATCCTCGATCGCATTTAACATTATTCAATTCTCGTGAGTTCCGAATTTATGGGCAACAAAGCGAGTACTCATATAGGTAATGAATTTTTTCTCGGTTTTCTTATTTCAGTCGCCCTTTCAAATTTCTCTAGCTGGTGTAGATTGTTACGGTATTTTATATTTATTTCGGAACCCTTTCTAGTTATTTGACTTTCTTTGTACTTTGCCTGGGTGTAACTCAGCGCCTCTTTCTTGTCTTCTCATTGCCCGGGAATAATAATCCGGTGCCTATTAGCACCCAGCACAGTCACCTATTAGCAGAATCATCAGGATTTTGGACAAAGTAAGTGACCGGTATTGGAAGCAACTATCTGGCTATAAGAATTGCTTTCAGATTACATCCAATATGAGATATATCCGTTAAGAATAGTTTGCCGATAGTGTACGCATGCCTGCTTCTCATGTCTACGCTATTATGTTTTTTCTTTTTGTGCTCATTTATTGTTACGCTTGCCAGTGTGTATAATTGCACTGAAAACTTTTGTTACATATCCTTTAGCATATCCCCACTGCATCGCATACGTATGTATATATGTATGTATGTATGTATGTATGTATGTATGTATGTATGTATGTATGTATGTATGTATGTATGTATGTATGTATGTATGTATGTATGTATGTATGTATGTATGTATGTATGTATGTATGTATGTATGTATGTATGTATGTATGTATGTATGTATGTATGTATGTATGTATGTATGTATGTATGTATGTATGTATGTATGTATGTATGTATGTATGTATGTATGTACGTACGTATGTATGTATGTATGTATGTATGTATGTATGTGTGTGTATGTGTGCGTATGTGTGCGTGTGCATGTATGTATGTATGTATGTATGTATGTATGTATGTATGTATGTATGTATGTATGTATGTATGTATGTATGTATGTATGTATGTATGTATGTATGTATGTATGTATGTATGTATGTATGTATGTATGTATGTTGTATGTATGTATGTATGTATGTATGTATGTATGTATGTATGTATGCATGTATGCATGCATGTATGTGTGTATGTGTGTATGTATGTATGTATGTATGTTGCTAACGCTTTCGTGTTAGGCGAATATTCAGCATCCGGCTATATTGTGGTTTGAATCTACTGAGGTGTGGGTGCTTGTAGTTTAGCACATAACTGAAATTTCTTCAACTTTTTGTTCATATAGTCTATGCCAGTTAGATAAGGTTTTCCTACTCAATTCAAGCGAAATGCCCTCGCTTATTGCCAACGTGGTAATGGAAGCTCTTTTCCTCGATACACTGCTCTTATTCACGTATGCTATAAAAGAATGCGTCAACATGTATTGTTTTTCGTCCCGAAATTTTGGACGCCGGAACTTTGGCTGCAGATGACGTTGTCCACAGGAGAGTGTGGGTGCCTATTTTAATTTAGCTGATTACGTCATGACTATAAATGTGAATCACTTCAGTTTTCTTCCGCTCTATAGAAGAACATGGAGCGAAACTGCTTCTAGAAGGTTTAGCTGATTCCCGTTTAACGCCAGCGACAGTGAATGTATCCAATCCATTCACACTGTTAATTATTGGCATTTGCAGATTAAAAGCGCCCGCTGTTGCAAAACGATAAAAGCACTGCTGTGACAATGAGACCAGCAGCCTGTGTGCCCGGGCCAAGATGTCGTATGGAGCAAAAAAGATGATGCCGGGATTTTCACAGATTGTGTGCTATATGTGATAAATATTTAAAAACATCCCGCTCTCAGAGAAAGAAAAGATATAAAGATCTTCAATAAAAATATATAATTGTCACGCAACTGCACGCTGGCAGTAATACCAAATTTTTAGCTAGCCAGGGGAACAAGAGGTAACAAAGGTGTCTGTTATCATTGTAGTGCTGTTCGATATGAGCAAGGCGGCATTATCACCTCCTCATTCTTCGCTGATTTTTACAGAGTGCATCTAGTGAAATTTTAGTAAACGTACATATGAAGCTTCCGCGGGGCCTGTAGTATCGAATGGCTTTGTTTAGCCTTTGTTTCCCATCAATAGTCGCTCGTCAATAGCCACTGTGAAAGAGGTTCGTAACACGACGGTAGCTTTCATATTTTTGAACAGAAATGGTTATAAGTGTTTGGTAAAGAACGTGTAAAGTTAGATATCGACAGGTAGCAGCCTCGTTGCAGGCAGCATGTAGAGCCTGGAGGAAATGAGTATAACCATTCTGTTTGTCGCACAAGAAATAACCATTGTTTGCTTCCATTATCGGCTTTCGCGGACAGCTTATCTTTCTGCGTCATTCTGTACAATGCCAGAGATAAGAGGGACGAATTTCTGTAAGGTGTGCTCTCAGGAGAAACAGCCCTATATCCTCCGAACATAGTCCTTATCATTGAGCTGAGGCAACATATACGAAACATCCTGCATGGCGAAATAGCTCTATAGTGTGAAAACGAACTATGACTGTACAACGTCTGCTATGCGCGTACAATCAACCGCCATCTGTTTGCCATGCCTGGAGCGGGTTCTCAAGCCTTAGAACCTACTGGATCTCCGGGAGATACAACTATAACCTGAGCAGCAAGGTGGTTATTCGCATAGAAAAGACGTGAATTCTCGGCAAACATAATTGGAAATTGTGCATCATAGTGAGCAGGTTTTCAGCTAGTCCCTGTTGATTCTATCTAGAAATTTTTATTATTGATTGCTTACAAGACATTCCTTAAAAATCTTTGAATTACGTGTAATCTGCATTGTACATATTCAGACGCAGAATGAACGGTTTTGTATGTGAAGGGAACGTACACAAGAGCAACGCAGGCTACAGAGTAAAGCACTCCGACAAATTAAAAGTAACACCAACCTGCCAAGCTTGCAGCCCGCTTCCTTCCTAGCGCCTTCCCTTGACGTCCGACCATTCCATTGCCTAAGCCTCGCCACGTGCTTTCGCTAGCGTTTTTTTTTTTGCTTGTTTTGTTCCTTTCTTCTATCCCCCTGTGCAAGAATGCGCGCTCTGAGCACACTAAAACCACGTTTATATAAATTTTGGTACTTTTTCTTAGCGTTTCTATGATAGGTACAGGATGATGCTATTCGCTGCGTTTTTTGATGCCACACACAGAAAACAAGCGGCCGTTCAAAAATGCCATCCGCATAACGTGATGCGCGCAGAGGAAGATTTGGCTGCATGGAAATGGCGGGGCTAATTTTAAGGCAATACAATTACAAGAGCTCTGTGAGGCAGGCCAGCAATTACTCATCGCTAATCTTGCATGCGGCTCTGCGCATTAATCAAGCATTCAATAGATTTTCGCGGCTGATACATACCGCATATCCGCGCAGCGTTTATCTCTGTAACATTCACTCCCGAACGCCCTAGAGTCCTTTTCTTTGACTTGAGTGTGACTTACGGCGCTGTTTGAATGTTTCGCAGTAATTAACCAAGCACCGAAGGCACTTTGGCAAACAACTGGGGTCCTTATCTGTGCAACAACGATCTTAATTGGGCGCCTTCGTGCCTTGCCCAAAAACCCCTCTGCCCCATTCCGCCCTTCTCGAACCAAAAAAGTGGTAGATTATGCGAAAATATGCGTTTAGTGACATATCCGAACGTCCGCAGTTTCTTTTACACTGCCTTACCCGGGATCCCGCGCGGTATGGCACAGTGTCTCTGAGATAATAACCATACTATTCAATCACAACGCCCTTCGTAAATTCTCTTCACGCCCCGGCGGCTAGGCATACACAACGCGAAGAAATTGCGATGAAAATGTGTAGTGAAAACCTAGAGTGAAACATAGCACCAGTGCATATGTCGAAGAGCGTCTGTCAACTTCGGACCACGAGGGGCTGCTACGGTTGAACAGCGAGAGGAGGAACGGTGGCGGAGCAGGGCAGGAGAGGATATAGCACTAGGTTTACATTATTCATGCTCATAGCACGTGTTTTGCATTATTCGATGAAAAAATTCTTTTTAAAATGCATGAATGTTACGCCAAGCGGTCTGTGTAGGGAGATTGCATTAAAAGGCTGGTATCAATTACATGATCATGTGCTTTAAAAATATTTTTCTAATCTTTACCTTTATTCCTTGTCTCAGGGCGTATGATTACGTAGCAAAATTGAAAGCGGTCACTGTACGCAGTTACTGCAGTTTTTAATATTTTCGAATCAATAAGGTCGTTTGAGATGCAAACTCCGAAAACGTAGTCTTCAATCACTCTTCACAGTCGAGCATCAGAGTAAAAGTGATGAAAATATTTAAATTTCTAACTTTTCTCAGATCTGAGCGCTCGGACTCAAATTTAACATTACTCAGGGAAAGGAAGAAATAAAAAAAAGTTGCAGGACGCCGCTTAAGAACAGTATACACAAACGGCCGCCTGTTATGCACTCTTACAAGTTCATGAAAGGAGTCGAGTACAACTCCCTTTTTTCTAGCTGGAAAGGAATAGACCCTGAATTTTCAATTACATCTCGCGCTGCTTGTAAAAGCTCATCCTGGCACGCTGAATAAAACAAGTCCTCAATATCAGCTAAGACATCTGGGCCGTGTGAGTGCGTGTGTTTCTTCTCCTGCGTCCTATGCGCTTTTTTCTTTACCTGGTTCAATATCATAGGCAACAAAGAACACGCTCAACATTGTTGTAAATCGACGTCACTAATCTTTCTGCTGTTATAATGCTCCACTATCCAAGGCTTTGAAATAATATTTATTCAATTTCAGTCAAAGCAAAGAAGGTGTCTTTTATTTTAGCAAGAAACCTACTTTTCTCGGGTGGCCTTTTTGTAACATACGAGGCGCAAGATTCCTTGACTGCGCTGTGATTGTCTGAAAAGTTTTATTGATAATCATATTCTTTTGTTTACCTCTGAAAGTATGACCAAATGTTCTGAATATATTGCTTGTGTTATATTTCCCCAATTATTCGCTCTCTGTTTGTGCGTACACTAAGATACTGAACCATTGAACATGAATGGTGAACTTTTTAGAGTAGCTATCTTTCTCATAAGCTTAATTCATGAAAACAAAAAAAATATCACAAGAGGAGCATAGATGAAGTGAGGGAAATCTAATTGCTGGATTAAAAATGTGAAACCACGTTAAAGATCTTCAGGTGGTGCAAAGTCCTGGAGTTCCCCACAAGGCGCCCCTCACAGCCTGAGTCGCTTCGGGGCATGAAACTTTATAACCGAAACCAAATAAAAAATGAGAAAGGTATTTAAGGTAATACAGGATGGTACGAGGGGTGACATAAAAGAAACCAGAATAAGTGAGGTGATTTTGTGACAAACAAAACAAGTTTTCAAATGTGCAGCAAAAAAGATTAAGGTTTTCTTTTATGTGTACATCCTCCCGCAGTTCTAACCTGGACGCGCAGGCGTCGCTTGCCGAATCGATAAGCGACGTATGATGAAGAAAAGGGGTGAAATTGGCGGTAATACGCGCAATGAGCTGTCACGTACAATTTTTCTCTGCAAGGCTGTTATAGGAATCGGACGCAACTACATGCACTTTGTCAGTTATCGATTCTCTGAAGTGTTGACGCTGCCCGGACCCAGGTGTTAGTGAGCATGATTGCGTTTTTTCCTCCCACTTCTCGCGCCACTAACAAAACTATTACGAAAGGAAACATGGTGCCACCTTTTTCCTATGGGAACGCAAGGTGTGAATTCAGAAGCGAAATATTCCGGTAAGATGTCATTGCTGTTGCACCTCACATACCGCACCGCCTTAAATCCGATTGTTCACCAGTGAGCCCTTACTAGGGCTTTATATTTATTTTTGTTTGCTTCCTAGGGAAATGAAATAAATTTATTTCTGGTAGCACATTGGAAGGGCATTTGCGCAACTTTTTTTGCAATATGGTGGAAATTTTTGATGCAGTGAAATTGACTTTTTGCGGACGTAAAGTGCTGCGTGAACAAGAGGAAAACAAATGAAAATGCAGATTCGCAGGCACAATCATAATCAGTTGGTGTTACATCCTATCTAACTCAAGAGCAGCCACTTGACCCTTTATTTATACCTCACAGTGTTCAGAGAGCAAAGAGGATCAAGGTGATAACGGTGCTCAAGCGAAGAGAGGGAGGGGGAGGGGGCGGGTCCTGGAACATCCTGGAAGAGGACAGCTGCATCTGGCTAGTCGCGGCGCGCATGAGCGTATTCCCGCACAGTCGGCCGCTGTGTTCCGTCATACGGCGCCTATACACTTGAAAGTGGACGCTCTCGCGTTCAGGTAAATAAATGGATGGTGTAGTACCTTGCGGAATTGTATAAATAAAGACAATAAATCATTTACATTGTATCCATCCTCGATGGCTTTATCACTACTTTTTTACACTTCTCAGTTCTGAATTTATGGGTAATAAAGCGGTTTCTCTTCCATGTAGAAAAATTTTGATTTGGATTTTCTTTTTTTTTTTTCAATCGTCCTTGCAAGTTTCCCTAAGCTGCTCTAAGTTTTTAGGGTATTTTGTATTTATTTTGGAACTTTTTCTATTCATTTGCCTTTCTTTGCTCTTTGCCTGAGCGTAGTACAGCGTCTCGTTATTGCGTTCTCAATTCCCGGGATTATTATTCCGGCGCCCATTAGCCCAGAGCCCTTATAAACGCTTGTTGAGGGAAGCGGTGATTTTCGCAAATGCCCATATAGGTACTGGTTTCTAGATCTCTGGGTATTCTCCATGACAGCGTTGTCTGACGCGGACTTCATCGGAAAACTCCCAGCCAAACTGAACGAATGACTGTTCTTTTTAACTATCCCTTGTATTGGCGTGAATGACATTGTTGCGAAGATGAAGATTGGCAGTGGCGCGAGAAGAGCCCTCGCGCTAGGCTAGCCATTAAATCATCCTTAACCCTGTCGTCAGGTTGGGCTGTCTTCGTGCTGGTCGCCACGTAACAATATTTAGAGTTTATGGCATTTAACAGAGCTTTTGTGTTTAAAAGCACTGAGGGGTACTTCAGCATCGTCTCTGGCAGCCCACTATGCTAATGGAGTGCGTTATGTACTTTCCAAAATGTTATTTCATCAGAAATAGCGAAAATAAATAACCATTTTATAACCAGCGATTTTATTCTTCAGCGAAATGTTCTCGACATCAGATATGGGCAGAAATTTAAAAAAAATTGGGATGGGCAATGTAGTTCGGTCAAATAATGCTTCGAAATACTGTCTAGAACTCGTTCAATTGGCGCTTTAACGGGACAAAGTATTCAATACGTGTGACTAAATTTGATGCAATAAATGATGAAACAATTGCTTTATCATATAGGACTAAAATATGTTCAAGTCGAGTCTGTGACGACATCTAGTACACAATTTATTTGATAAGTATGGGGACATACAAAACAGCTTTCAAGGTCAATCAGTATACCCTAATATTTTTGGGTAACTTTAAAAACAGAGATGACGTTTTAGTAAAGTTCTGAAGGGCAAAGAAATTAGGATTTATTTAATTATAGGGATGGTAACCAGTCACGGCGGCCACTCTTCGGTGGATGCAAAAAGCTAGGCTCCCGTGTGTTCTGCGATGCCAGTGCACGTTAAAGAACTCTAAGTGACCAAAATTCCACAACCCATAGCCCATTATGTCTCATAGCCTGAGTTGCTTTGGGTCGTTAAACTCAATAAACGAAATCAAAGTATGCTATAATGATCAACATGTTAGCTTCTTTATCATAATCAACGTGCTATCTTTATTTAAGTGAAAGATTACTGCAGTTTCTTAAACCTCATTAGCTAATTTGAGATTTACTTCCAGAACCACCTCTTTTCTAATAATATTAATAACTGGTTCACAGGAAAAGGAAGGCGCAGTATCTGTCACACTTATTCTGTGGGCACCTAGCTCAGCCACGCCGTAAGGGAAGGAAGGAAGATGGGAGTGAAAGCGGAATTATTTGATCCACCTGGGGGTCATTAACGAGCCCTGACATCGCACAGCACAAGGACGCCACTTCGTTTCACCTCCATCGAACCGCAGACGCCGGCGGTCGCTGTCGGGACACAGACCCCGCGTGCCGATATCTCGCCCACCCCTAACCCTTCCCAGTAGGACTGCGAGGCGACCCTGCTCGGCTGCTGCGACCTACAGGCCTAAAGGGCCTTAACAAGGCGTGCGCGGGCGGCGGCAACCACCAATGGGGTCCCTGACTAGGGTCTCCACCCACTATTGTAAGGCCGAAGCCCTTAATGCTCCGCGTCAAACCTCCCAATATGCAATAAACGTTTTCACCACCACCACCACCCGGTCGCTATCGAACCCGGTTGATCAGGCACAGCAGTCCGGCGTCTGACCACAGTACTCCCGCAGCGGGGCACCACTTTTTTCTTCTGTTGGTTTGAAGGTGCTACTCTCGTCGAGATATCAACCTGCATGGCAGGAGGACAGCTCTCTATATCAGTAGCATAGCATTATTGTATACGTAATTTTGTGAGAAATTCTACGCTGCAACATTCTTGTGCAAGATATGCGTACAGTGCAAACCACAATGTCAATATTAGCGTCCTGTTGCGCTTTTGCGCTTCTGTTTCTGTTATTTTGACGCTGCTGTACATCTTTCAGTGAAATAAATACAGCGCCATACACCGAGGCTTTCAGAGCACATTTGAAACATTGGCCATGCTGCCATCACTGAATGTGAACTTCGCGTCAGAGATGGTAGATATGATATACGGGTTTTTCAGGGAAGAGTGAGTAATATTAACAAATAATGGGTTCAAAAAAGCAACAAATATTTAGGAGACTCTCTGCAAAGATGGACACAATCTGCTGCATTGATCTTCTAATTATCCGGGTAATTTTCTGACACCTAGTAAGGAGCATTTGAGCTAGCGTTGTTATGTGGTAAGTCCCAATGGGGAGTTCGAAGCCCTAAAGAAGGTGATGCCACATGAGTTTTTGCAACGAACAAAATCTCCCCATTTTCTAAGGCCGTGTAGCGCGATGCAGTTTGGCGCCTTTTTTCAGCATTCTAAACTGACCGTAAGAGTGGCGCCAGAAGGTCGGTACAGGAGCTTCATCCGATGATGACGGGAGCAATGGCAGAGAGGTTCAGTGCGAACCGTCAGCGAAATCGCTATACGTCATGTACATTCTTTTGCATTTCCACAAGGTGCAATATGAAAGTGTGTCATTGCAAGCGCCGTATTCGTTGTTTTAAAGAACGACGGAGCGAAGTAAAGAAGTACACGTCACAGCAGAGCACAAGGTTAAAATTTGCGTCACTACTATAGAATCGTCATCACCGGACGTAGACCCTGTACCAAGCTTTCTCAGTGTCTTTAGCGCTCACTTTCGGTTTCATTCTGAAAAGAAAAGCATCGGATTTCTTCTCGATGCAGAAATTAGGAATTTAGTTTTTCTTTGTTTCAGACAGTGATATTGTATCTTCTTCAGAACTTCTAACTCCCTCTTGGGACTATCCCAAATGCGATCACTAGAAAGCTAGTTAGAGTTTTTTCTTTGTTAATTTGCTGAATAATGGGAGGAGCTTGCAGAACGTCTTGTCCACCGAAGCAGAAATTGTTCCTGCATACGACGTTTTTTCAATAGCAGTATTCTCTAAAATTACGCAAGATTCCCTGAAACACTCCGTATGCGGTTTAAAGGCATTTGATGTTGGTAGTATAACACAGGGCAACGGGTTTGAACGATTTGCTGGAAATCTGTTCGATAGTGCAGACACTACTTAGAGCTTTGTGATGGAGCTCGTTGTGCGAAAGCGGATTGTAATACACGAAGAATCAGTCTGGACGGGTAGTCCTACAGCGATTGGTAGCAAGTTGTTTTCTGTTGTTGTTGTTGTTGTTCTCCTCTAATGTGATGGCACATACCCACACAGGGGGATCGGCCAAGAATTGGGGTGCAGAGATATTAGATTTTGAGATGTATAACTACATCGGAAAAAAAAAATAATAATAAATGCTAGGGAATAGAAAAGGAAATGTAGATATGATAAACCAAAATATATAATAGTAAATACTAACGCACGCAGTAAGAGAATAGTAAGATTTATATGTACAGAATAAAACTTCAAAGCATATTAGTCAGGTAGACGTTTTGTTTCTATTAAGAAGTTTTGAATGGCGTTGAAAACATACCTGTGGCTGTACCCAAGCATGGTGGCACCGAACGATAATAAAATTTGGCTGCTCAAATTAAGACCCAGCTGTTGTAACGGCTTCTCTAAGTACCGTTTTCTCATCATGGTAAAACGGCGGCAAAATATCAAGAAATGGTCTATTGTTTCCGGTTCCCCGCAGAATGCGCAGACAGGAGAAAGCGCCAAACCAGACCTGTGCATATAGAAATTTAGGGGCGGAATACGACAGCGTAGCCTTGTTAGAGAGACCTCAGTCTGCCTTGATTGACATGATTTCCTATTCCACGAATACTTGAGGTGCAGGTAGTCATCCGAGGATAAAATAGATCCAGACTGCGTGCTTAATAAGGCACGCCGCCGAAATCTTGCTGCTGTTATGTACGCTGTTGCCGGGAGGATGGGCAATACAGGGCCGTTCAGAGAATCTTTGGCTAGTCTGTCTGCAATCTCATTGGCTGTCACATTGCTGTGTCCTGGTACCCACACTATATGTATGAGCCTCAAATGTGAGGGGAGCAATGAAAGAAAGGTGTTTAAAATTTGCGAATCCATATTCGAAGAAAGCGACAAGCACAAAGAATAAGAGTCTGTAATTACAGCCACTGTTGAGTATGTTGTGTCTAGTTTGCGCAGAGCAAGCACCACCGCCAGCAACTCCGCCTGGAAAATTGGAGTAAAATCCGGAAGACGGACTGAAAAAGCCCAGTCTAAAAGCGGACAGTATATTCCAACGCCGGCTTTTTCATTAAATTGAGAAGCATCCGTTGCTATTGTTATGCTAACGGGAAGACTTTGTAAATGATCTTCTAATAATCCATTTAAAATGTGAGGTGCTAAGTGTTTCGCATTATTTGGGAAAATGTCATCAAAGATAATTTGAACCGACGATGCACTTACTTTTGTTGGAAAGATGTTAGAAAGGACTACGTGCAAAGGTTGTAACAGATTTTGCACTAGAATTACCTGCGGGGTATGAAACCGAGGCCATACGACTCCAAAAAAGGAGTCTGGCTCGCAACAAAAAATTGATATGGAGCGGTGGAATTGTGATTCATATATTTTCAGATACGTCTGGACAGTCAAGAATTGTAATCTAGTTATTAACGGTGGTATTCGGGCTTCAAGGTATAATACATTATTAGCCACGAATTTGGGAAGCCCAAGGCATAATCTAAGCGCTTCCCGCTCTAAAAGAACAAGCGGACGAATTTTGTAAGCAGGTGAACCAGAAAATAACACAGATCCAAATTCTATAATTGGGCGGACATACATAACATAAATCATTAATAGTGCGTCTCGCCGCATCCCAGACCTTGGACTGCTTAACCTGCGCAACATACCCACAGCACGTGCCCCCTTCGCTGCAACATGTTCAATGTGATCCCTCCATGCCAGATGGTCATCGTAAATCACCCCTAGATATTTCAAAGACTTAACTTGAGGAATCATTTCCTGCTTAAATGTTAGAGCAAGAGTTACCGGATCTTGAATTTGGAAAACAAGGAACGCGCACTTTTTAACATTTAATTTAAATTTTAAGTCATCTAACCAATTTTGAAGGAAGCTTAGGTACGATTGCAGGCGCCTGTTGAGGGATTGAATGTCAGGTGCAGCCGTAAAGAATGCGATGTCATCCGCATAGACATACGTGCGGATCTCCTGATGAGTGGGAATTGAACTCATTAAAATGTTAAAGAGCACGGGCGAGAGAACTGCCCCTTGATGGACACCTCTGGTTTGTTGATATTTGCTAGAATGTACTCCATTCAATGAACAGTAAAATTGTCTGTTTTGTAGGAATGTAGATATCCAATCAATTAAGTATTGTGGAAAGCATAGCGATTCTAATCTGTGCAATAAAATTCGGGGCTCTACACTATCATAAGCCTTCTCTATATCTAGAGTCACCAATGCAGCATGCATTTTTTTGTGCCGCGCAAGAAGAATTCGACTCTCAAGGTCGGTATGTGCATTCCATATTGAAAATTTTGCTCGAAATCCGATTTGACAGGGACTAAGAATATGTTTTTGTTCGACAAACTCGGTAACACGTTTGAGTACGACCCTTTCAATTAATTTTACCAAGTTTGATGTTAAAGATATTGGTCTGATATTTTCCAAATTATAGCCACCGCCATTGTGTTTCCGTAAAGGAATCACTTTGGCTAGTTTCCAGTCACCAGGTATCCAAGAATGAATAATTGAATAATTTACCAATTCTAACAAGGAATTTGGAGACACTTCAAAGAGGATTTTTAACATTTTTGACGTTACTCCGTCAGGGCCAGGCGCAGCAGTTGGCAACGTCATTATAATCGAAGAAAGCTGAGAGAAAGTAATTTTAGGAACATCCTTAACCGTATATACTGGGCCTACTAACGTAGGGTATTTGGGAAGTGTTGACAAAAAACGCTTTTCTAAACCTTTAGCGATGTTTTCTACTGTTCTAAGAGCTTCTTGAGGAGTCGAAACACATGAGGGTAAATTTTCTGAGACAGGAATCTTTTTCCGCGATTGTAAAAACCTGAAAAGTGCACGTCTGTTATTAGATTGTGAAAGGTAATTGAAATACTCATTATCATAATTATCTTTCGCTTGTGCGACTGTGCGTTTAAATGCAGCTGCAAAAAATTTATAATCATGCCAATTTTTGGGGCACTGGTTGTGAAGGAGCTTCTTCCATGCAGCCTTTCTTCTTCTATAATCGTGCGAACAATCTGCATTCCACCATTTTGGTGATGCATTGCCTTTAGATGTACGTACTAAAAATTCACACTTCTTACGACAAGATGCAATAGCCTGGCATAATGTTTGCGATTTTAACTCTTCCGTAGACTCAACCACAGACTCAAGAGACGAAATCAGAAATGAGTGAAACTGGTTATAATTTACGTATGATCTCAACTGAGATGTCGGCAGAGTTAAGCGGCAGTTAACCTCAAAAACAATAGGTATATGGTCGCTAGAGGTGCCACCATCAATTGTCGACCAATTTAGTATAGAAACACTAGTGTTTGAAAAAGTTAAATCTATCACAGATTGACTGTGAGCACGTACAAAAGTTGGTAAGCCAGAATTCATGCAGTGAAGGTTATTGTCTGAAAGCCAATCCCGCAGACGCTTGCCGCAGGGATCCGTCTTGTAACCCCACGATACATGGTGCGAATTAAAATCTCCAGCCAAAATAACCGAATTTTGACAATTAACTAGTAGGTGGTCTAGAGATCTGGTGTCGTGAACACCATGAGGGAAATAAATACTCGCTAATGTAAACGGACTGAACCCTGGAATTTCAAAATCTAGAGCCAAAAATTCTGAATCTAAACTAGAATATTGAAAGGAAATCTTAGCCCTATGACAAAATTTTGAAGAAACTAGAATTAGTAACCCACCACCTCTTGACTGGCGATCTTGTCGAAATGATAGATAATTTTGTAATTGAAAATGTTTTTCAGTTGTAAGCCAAGTTTCTTGTAAAACAATTATTTCTGTATTATGTTTTAAAGAAAGATAAACTAAATCTGTAGTAGCTGAAAGAAGAGATCTACAATTCCACTGAAGAACTTTTGACTTTCCTATGTTTATGTAATCCGGGCAGCAGCAACAGCCTGCCCCAAAATGTTTTCCTTTGGTTTAGATCCTAGCTGTTGCTTTTTTGATTTTGCTTGTGGGCGAGGTGATGACGGGTTTGACAACGGGGATCCACTGCGTTTTAGAATTCGCGTATCTGTCTCATCCATATCTGCATCGTGAGCCTCGTCCGACTTGTTGGAATTAAGCATAGGTAATGCGGAAAGAGACTCATTTTGCGAACAAGACATTGCAGCTAATGAGTGCTGCACTGATAGTGAATGTCCAGGTGCCGTAGAAGAAACCATAGCAGGTTGCACAGTCTGAGTATTATTAGCTGCTAGAACATTGGATATGCATTCTGTGACTATTGTCACAATCCTATCCACCATTTTGGTCATGGTTGCTTCCATAGCAGTTATTATGGTTTTAGACATCGTGGAATCTAATGGAGCTCCTGAACGGGCCGACACACCTGCATACCCATGATCTCTGTCTTTAATTTCCTGAATTGCCTCACGCCTCGAGCAACGTTTACGGTCAATAATCTCCAGAATTTTCATTTCATGCGCTCTAGAGGGACATTCCAAAGAATTTGCTGAGTGAAGTTCGCCACAAAGACAACATTTGAGAATTTGATCAGAGCATAAGTGTGTTTTATGTGCTTCACCGCATTTGCAACACCGCAAAGTGGATTTGCAACCGCCTGCAGTATGGCCATAACGCCAACAGTTGTTGCACTGCAGAGGCTTTGATGGTAGGTGATCAACTCTGAATATTAAAGGCCACGCTTTAATCTCCGATGGACAGACTGTGCCTGCAAATGTAGCAATAACCGATTCTGTCGGCACACGAACATTATTTAGCTCCCGGCTACAGCGATAGACCGCAACAACGCCTGCCGCGGAAAGAAGGTCAAGGGTTTCTTGTGGACTTAATGAGGAATCTACACCTCGGACTAAACCTCTTGTGCAAACCAGGTGTGAAGGGATAAAACTGCTTACCTGATGAGAGGCGAAAGAGGAGCATTTTAGCAGGTCCTTTATGCATGATAGTTCTTGCGAACGGCAAAGAATCCCGCCGCGACCAAATTGGCGCACCTCGGCTATTCCTTCGTAGAAGGAAGTGATTTCCTGAAGGGCAGCTCGAACAGCTCCTGGGTTGTTCATTTTAATGGTACCCCATCCTTAGGTACGAGTGCCACAGGGATGTTACGGACACCGGAGCTCTGAAAAGCTTCCAAGGGCAGATCATCGGTCAGGAGGGAAGCCGACCAAGGGGAGCGCCCTTGGCCGGGGGACTGCGTCGACATTACCTTAAATTGACAATGTCACCGCGTGCGTTAGTCAACAGAGAACAAAAGAAGCACAGGAGAAAGACAAAACCGGGACTAGCAACCCAGTACTTAGCCGATCGTCAAGGAGCAAAGGGCGTCCGACAAAGCGCAGTCAGCTGGCTCTCACGAGAGGACCGCGGTTAGTTCGCGGTTAGTTTTTTTTGCCTTTCCTGCTTCTTCTTCTTATTCTCCTTCTTCTTTTTATTCTTCTTCTTCTTATACCTATTCTTCTTCCTCTTCTTCTTCTCATCTCCTTCTTATTCATATTATTATTCTTATTATTCTTATTCTTCTTATCCTTCTTATTTTTCCTAGTCTTCTTATTCTTCCTTTTCTTCTTTTCGTCTTCTTATTCTTCTTCTCCCCGCCAGGGTGGCGCAGTGGTTACAGCACTCGACTACTGTTCTCAAGGGTGCGGGATGGAATCCCGGCCTCAGCGGCCGCTTTTCCATGGAGGCGAAAAGCAAGGCGCCCGTGTGCTGTGCGATGTCAGTTCATGCTAAAGAACCCCAGGTGGTCTAAATTTCCAGAGTCCTCCACTGCGGCGTCTCTCATAGCCTGAGCCGCTTTGGAGCGTTGTTGTTTTCCTCTTCTAATTTGATAGCACATACAAACACATGGGGAATCGGCTAAGAATTGGGGTGCAGAGATACTTGTTTTTGAGATGCATAATTACATCGTAATAAAAGGAATAATTGCCGGGGAATAGAGCAGTAAAGTAAAATATGGAAAACCAAAATAAAAAAGAGAATTCATAACGCGCGCAGTAGGAGAATACTGAGATTTGTATTAACAGATTAAAAAAATTCAAAGCATATTAGCAAAGCAGACGTTTTGATTCTATTAGAAAGTTTTGAATGGCGTTAAAAACAGACTTGTAGCTGTACATGAGTATGGTAGCATCGAACGATATATAAGATCTAGTTGCTCAAATTAAGTCGCTGCAGTTGCAACTGCTTCTTCAGATACCGTTTTCTCATCATGATAAAACGGCGGAAAAACAGTAAGAAATGTTTTATAGTTTCCGGTTCCCCACAGAATGCGCAGACGGGAGTAAGCGCCAAGCCAGACCTGGGCATATAGAAATTTAGAGGCGGAATACGGCAACGCAGCTTAGTTAGAGAGACTTCATTCTGCCTTGAGTGACATAATTTCCTACTCCAGGAATACTTGATATGCAGGTAGTCCCCGATGGTAATTTAGATTCAGTCTTCGTGCCTAATAAAGAGCGCCTTCGAAATCACGCTGCTGTTATGTGTGCCGTAGCCTGGAGGATAGAAAACACGAGACCACTGAGAGACTCTTTAGCTAGACTACTAGCAATCTTATTGACTGTAACATTAGTGTGACCTGGAACCCACGCTATATGTATGAGGCTCAAATGTGGAGGGATTAATGAAAGAAAGGTATTTAAGATTGGCGAATCCATATTTGAAGAAACTGACGAGCACAAGGAATAAGAGTCTGTAATTATAGCCAGTGCTGAGTACAGTGACTGTAGTTTGCGCTGAGCAAGCACCACCGCCAAAAACTCCGCCTGGAAAATATGGGTGAAATCCGGGAGTCGAACAGAAAAAGCCCAGTCAAGAAGCGAACTGTATATTTTAACGCCTGCCTTTTCATGATTATGGGAGGCATCAGTTGCTATCATTGTGCTGATGGGAAGAGTGTTTAAATGATCGTCTAATAATCCAGTTAAAATTCTAGGTGATACGTATTTTGCATTATCGGGGTAAATGTCATGATAGGTAATTTGAACCGAAGATCCACTGATATTTGTGAAGGATATTAGAAAAGACTACGTTTAACGGTTGTAACAAATTTTACACTAGTATTACCTGCGGGGTATGAAACCGAGGACAGTCGACTCCAAACAAACAATTGACAGGGAGTGATGGAAATTAGATTTATATATTTTTATATACGTCTGGACAGTAAACAATTCTAATCTAGTTAACAAAGGTGATATTCGTGCTTCAAGGGATAGTGCATTGTTAGCCACAAATTTGGGGTGCCCAAAGCATAATCTAAGCGCTTCCCGCTCTAAAAGAACAAGCAGATGAATTTTGTTAGCAGCATAACAAGAAAACAACAGAGATCTAAATTCCATAATTGACCATACATATCATAAATCATTAAAAGAGCATCTCGCCGCATTCCGGACCGTTGATTGCTTAACCTGCGCAACATACCCACTGCACGAGCCCTTTGGCTGCAACATTTACAATGGGATCCCTTCACGTCAGATGATCATCGTAAATGACACTCCGATACTTCAGGCTTAACTTGAGGAATCGTTTCTTGATGTAATGTTTTAAAGAAATTTCCCCGAGAAGTGGAGCTCGTATGCAGGATACTTGGGTACGCAATCCACTCTATTGTGTATATTATAATTGACGTAAACGCTTGTCAGTCAGTTATCTATTATGTATGTAGTTTTGACAGCTGGGGTTTTAAAATATAAAACATAAATGATTTTGTCTCACTTTTTAAACCGTAATCCAAGACTACCGTGTGTGTGTGTGTGTGTGTGTGTGCGTGTGTGCGCGTGCATGAATACGTGCGTGCGTATGTGCGTGTTGAATATCAAATGTAAGGTAAATTTTATGCCTCACGCTTCTTTTTACCTACGTAATCATGCGGTTGGAACAAAAAAGCAAAACTCTAGCCTGAAATTTTAAGTAATTATTTTAATCTAAAATTTATCACGCATATGCCATTATGTTTGCCAGAAAACAAATTATCAGAGGGCGCTTAGTGGTTCGTCAATATATATTTAAAAAAGAAATCCTCACCGGATGATATGAAAGAGCCACTGTAACCTACCTATGTACGTCTTGGTCCTACATAAACTTTATGCATAGACAGCGCACAGTCTGGGCCTGAAATATGTTGATTCCGAGATGTAAACATGTTTATCCCGAGCGAGAAAAATGCTTGCGTTGACTATTAATTTTCTAGGAAACCTAACATTCCATTTCCTTTGTGGCCGAAGCGTCTGTGCACTGCATAAAAGCTACTACTTCATCGAAGCTTCCAGATCATACAAAAAATTTCATGGCAGCTTCCGTAACTTGTATAAAAAGAAGTTCCCAAGCTAAAACCTACCGCCTATTCGAAAACCTTCGTTATGAAATGCACGCCATATATATTCCTTATATGTAAATGATTCCTTTGTTCGCTACGACAACGCCAATACCGCTTTTTAACCATTAGATTTATTTCCCCTACACCTTCTAACTACTACGAATCGCGTAACCCGTCTACCTACCAAATGAACGGCCCAGTGATTATGGTTGCTACTACACATGTTATACAGACAGAGTTTCTGTTATTGCATTCTGAGGATTTGTGAAAGAGCACTGAACCTCAATTCGCAAGCCGAGCAAACATTACGACATATCCACTTGTCAAAACGTT
Source organism: Amblyomma maculatum (assembly GCF_055883805.1). Classification (NCBI taxonomy): domain Eukaryota; kingdom Metazoa; phylum Arthropoda; class Arachnida; order Ixodida; family Ixodidae; genus Amblyomma; species Amblyomma maculatum. The sequence goes on from NC_139353.1 coordinate 96,600,640, forward strand.
CGCTCGGCTTGCGAACTGTGGCTCCCTTTACCATTGTTCAGTGTTCTTTCACACTGTGTGACCATCGTGTTGCTCTCGTTCTAACCTAGTGAGTATTCAATCGCATGCGATGCTTCCGATGCGTTGAATGATAGCTGTGATGAGAGAAAAACTCGGAGGTCAAAGCACCGCTCTTCCAAACGGAGCACGTTTCAGAAATTCGTCTTTTTCTTATGTATATAAAAACCAGTTTGGAACGGCTGTCAAACATAAAAAGCTTCCGCCCAAATAGCTTCTTATCTCCACCAGATATTGATGAGAGATAAGAAATTATGTACCTATTATTTTCTTCCCGGATCCACATGCTGGTGTGGCGAGACCGTAAAGAGTAGATGTCTAATTGTACGAGCTATCGTTTGCACGCCCTCTGAACTGCCTTTGGGCAACGATAGGAAAGCCACAAACGGCGTTTTTTCAATGGGGCGTACAAGCATTGTCAGGAGATATCAGACTATCTCATACCTTCTTTATTGGCTACCGAGCGATGGGAAATGGTGGCGAAAGGTAATCAGCTATTGATGGGTTCGCGTGGCACAAGAGATGTTCATGAAATAAGGTTAAGAGATGTTTTATTATATGTTCTCTCCAGAGCCGCATAGCATAACATCATGATAATGCTTCGGGTGACCCTCAGAATCAACGACTACGCTTGTAATCGACCGTGCGGTGCTTCTATATAGCGTGGCTGGATGCCACTTCGATATGATTGTAACCTTGCAGATGAATTAGTAATATCGGGCATTAGTTTGGCACTGAGGGCAGTAATCCTTTTTTATCAGCTTTTCTTTCTATATCAACCTTTATCAGACTCCATGCGCTTCGTATTTATACTGGGCACGTTCGATCGTTCTTTCGGTGGCTTATTTGTCTTTGATCGTAGACTGCTGCTCTGATTGAAACCACTCTTCAGTCCGGCAGGTCGAGAATAGTCTTTTCAGGTAAGTAATGTCTGCTATATTCTTTGGCGCGTCTACTATCATAACGTATGCACAGATTTGAAAGGCTTCACTCAGTCCTTAGAAAGCATCCTAGGTATAACACGTTGCAATATTTTCTGCTGTGTTCTCGAACAATATGACCGGAGCCAATTAAATGAGAGTGCCATCACTTGTGTAGAAGCTTTCAGGAAAGAAGAACATTTTTGATGAGAAATATTAGAAGAACTTTATGACGAAGAAAGAGAACATGAGCGAGTCATGTATTAAATACAGACAGGAAGAACGGCGTAGTTCCAAGCGAGGCATGCAGGAGTTAAAAGGCGCATACAGAAGGAACTAAACGCAGCCGAACTCACTGTACACTCGCAAGCCAGTTCGATGCGAATGCAATGCTAGGCACTGATGGCTCCATAAGAATGCGAGATCACAAAGACGCGAGCATACCAAGTCTGCAACAAGCCTTACAATTCATGTCTATTTAATAAATGCATGGCCATAAGCCTAAATTTAAAGCAGAATGGTCCGGCTATGTGCACTATTTCTGCAAAACATTCCTTGGTGAAAGGGTACTTCCGCCCTGCTATGCTATGCATTGCACATATTAAACAGCTGAAACGTAACAGGGATTTTAATAGCGCAACTATTCAAGTTGACCAGGTGTTAAAATGAAAAAATAAACATTTTTTTAGATATAGTGGGGACGGTAAGACATATTACGAGCGGATTGGGACTAAGAATAACAGCTTGAGGGTCGAGTTGGTGCTGCATAGTACCCAGAAATGTGGCACTACGAACGCAATCACGTGAATAGAAACACGACGATCTGCGCCCATAACCATACGCTTCGTCCAGTACATTGTAGTATGTCTCTTTTCGGGCTTCGCTACTCACTTCAATCTAGCCACTGTTATTGCAGTAGCACTCGGAAACGAACCTTCACTTCCCATGACTGCATAGACGCACGTAATTGTGGGTTGTGTTATTATTATTTGCCCAACATTATTTGCCCAACGCACCTCCGAAACCAACGAAGAGGAGGTGCCCACTGAAGAAGGTTTGGAGCGGTCACCACTGCCATAGGCGACGCTTCCAACTTCTTTTCGTTGTTTTTGCCATTTGTGCACTCCACTCCAATTTTAGGTTCCGTCCTTGTGTAAACTTGTGTAGTCATCGCCCACGGACTATTAGCCAGTGGTCAGATGTCGTCACCCGCCCGTAAAATCCGCCACTTTTTCACTATCAGAACGAGCAAAGATGTCTTGAGTTGAGCTTGAGTTTAGTTTATACAAAAAAAAAAACAGGTTTAAATTCACTTGCTCGATATGACATAACTTGAAAACATTAATCGAAACATAAAGCATTGCTCGTCCCTAGTGCTTGCATGACTGTTACAGGGCTACGTGAAAAAAAAAAAACACCGAGGTCGGAAGGCGCGCCGTACAATTACTGAAAAGAAAAACCTTGATGATTCACAAATCTGGCAGGTCTTGCTGCAGATCTTCACCACGGCATATAGCAAATCATCTACGCAAGACCATCGTAGAAGCATCGCTCCTTATGATCGAACAAATGATGAAATGGTGCTATAACAAAAGGCCACGCACTCATATGTCCTTAACTATTGCCTGAACCATACACAATTAAATATATAAAAGGACGTTTCTCTAAATTAGAGCTCAGTTGAGCGTGCAGGGGCCATTACCTAGTAAAAGTTTAAGTGTAATGGAATGCATTGTGCTGGAGGAGATTAAGTGTTAACAGCAAAAGCCACATTATTTATAAACAATAGCATGTAACTTCACCCTAAAGCATGTTCGTGAAAGCCACCGTGTTTTGTAATTGGCCCGTTAACAGGAGTGTATTGAAAGCTGCATGAAATATATAAAATCAAAAGTAATATTTAAGATATACATGTTGTTACTGGGAGATCTCCAAGACAAGTCTCTGTAGGATGCTTATCCTCGTGGAAGAAAAAGACAAAGTACACTACGACACGTGAGAAAATCATAACTGTATTCCTTGTGAAAGTTTGGTTTCGCATATCACACAAATAACATTAACAAAATTCAGCACTTTAAGAAGCTTGGTCTTTGTTAGAGTGGAAACATAAGGAGGATTGTTTAGCGTGTGTGCTAAATAGCGTCATGATGATAACGCACTAAGCAAGTCCGTGACGGCTCCCACCGAAGCTACATTTCAGGCATCTCTAAATGCAGAGATGGCATTCTGGAATGTTTTGTTAATAAGTGATACCTGTTTAAATTTATTGCATTTATGCGAGAACTCCTATGGACAGTCTTCATCGCATGAAGGACCTTGCCTTACTTTACCAAAACTACCAATGGATTTTGTGCATTCAGGTTGCTATAATAAATACTAGCCATATGCAGTATAAATTATATGTTGATGGACATTTAAAAACATTTACTCTTTCCAGGCGCCGCAGGAACACAGCAGCTGCGAAAATGGTGCTGTCGATCCTTGGCAAAGCTCTATTCTTTGCCATCGCGTCTAGCATGGGCATCTGGATGGGAGCATATGTGAAAACAAATGTCCTTTTGCACGGAGACTCTATCCTAATACCTAAGAACAGGACATATCCAGCTGAATTCGATAGCCGGGAATATGGAGAACACAAGTTTGTGAATCTTTCGGTAAGTAACAATCAGTGTTTCGAGCATTTGCAGTTCAGCAACAATATTATCTCTAGCTTGTCTATGTGTTACTTATAACGACAAAAAGATAACTATTATTTCAGTTTGGGGCACAAATTTTCACAAGTGCTTTTTCATATAGCGGTTACCTTAAATTATGTTTCAGGCACTTGGCGGCTCTGAAGGATAGGGAAACATTACTCCATTTTGTGTCAACGATGTGTCAAATTTCACAACGTTTTAAGCTTGCTTGCTTGCCCATAAGATATATAGCTGCAATAAATTGTTTTTTTTTTTTATGAATGCGTTTGACGTCCAAAGCAGGTGCCATTTTAGGACATTGGGCATATGAAATAGACTAAACCCTATCTAAAGGCCACAATTACAGCCAATTGGTTACAAGCGGTGCCTATCGATGCAGCGTTTAATAATTTTTTTGTCTCCTCAGCAAATCAAGAAGCAAGAACTAAATGAACAAGCACGAAATGGTGGAAATGACTCGCACACATTACTGACGTAATTTTGCGGAGACCCTGTCCTCAGAAGCTGACATATTTTCAAAGAAACGATCATTTAACTCACTAGATTTCTTTTCCATTAAAAACGTCACGATATGAAACATATGCCGCGTGCATCAGCTCATGCGAGACCGGTTGGATATGCCCGCTTCACTACGTTGTAAACGTAGAAACAGAACCTGCTTTTCAAAAGAGTGCTTCGTTTCAAAAGTAGGAAGTTTTTATTTTTGCATTTTTCTTCTCGTTTAGGATATTACAGTTCATTACGTTACCAAGGGCTGCGACGTAGAACAGAACCGACCTATGCTGCTCCTGCTTCACGGTTTCCTGGACTTCTGGTTCATCTGGAACCGGCAGATACCTAAGCTCAGCGAGGAGTTCTGGTGCGTAAAATTTGAATAGGACACGTGCAAGTTTCTGGTTTTCGTACAATGTGTTAACGATGAAATGTTAATCTGTAGCTCGCTAGATATAAATGTAATTTTCTACAATCACCGCAGTCCTGAGAATAATGCTACTGTTAAATTTGAAAACCAAAAATGTATTGATGGAAAGTCCTCAGAATCAATAAAACTTTTTGAGAAATGTACAAAATGAAAGTGACGTTACTAGCATTTTACAATCTTGTGATTTTAATGTGCGCCTGGCGGGCAACATGAAAAAAGACTTCATAGGTAAGAAATCAGCAATTATTCCTGGTGGATAAAAGTTACATTTACCCCCAACATTCTCTCTCAATACTGAGTTGCAATAATGTTACAGACTTTGAAAAGAGCGTATTAGGCTTCTGAAATAACAACATTTGAGTCGATGCAGACAACATTTTGGCGTATTGGATGCTTTTTCCTAAGCAGGCAGTATTTTTGGAGCTTGGATTGAATAAATTAGTGGTTTTGAATATTCAGCGCTTTTTGTGGAAGGGCCTCAAGGCTTTAAGAAGGACTAGTGATTTTGAAACCACCTTTAAAGCACCGACACTAAGACTGCGTCGGTATGATTCCTACAAAGGTAAAACATTACTTATCGCTCCATTCACAGCTTACAGAAGGAAGAAAGGATTGAGGTGATAGATGCACGCCATGATATAGACCAGCGATTCGATCTCATCGTGCCTTAAGCTGAGCTTGATTTAACTACATAGCATGGGAAGTTAGTTGAAGAGTGAAAATTATCGTGACATTGAAATATTATTCGGTATAGCTATCAAAATGTCTCTTAGAACGCCTATAATATGAGCGACGGTGGTGTCTAGTTATACCTTTTCATATGACCTGTATTTTCAGATTTATTTATTTGTTCTTTATTAAGACAAAACTACGTCGAACATATCCCTTACTTGAGCACATTTTAACTATTCCATCTTTAACTTTCACAGTGTTGTGGCACCGGACTTACGCGGCTACGGAAACACTACGAGGCCGAATGACACCGCTGAGTACCTCATGCCGAAGCTTATCGGAGATGTGAAAGGACTCCTTGACGCTCTAAGTAAGTCCCTGTCGTAAAAGTGTTCCACTAAAACTCAAACTCGCCGATCAACAGAGATCAATTATTCATAGTGCAGAAATGCACATCCGCTCACAAATAAAGTTCAGGTTTTAACAATTGGGCCACTGGCAGTTCATACGTAAGGAATTACATGAGGAATGGACATATGCAAGAATTACCAATGTGCTGACTTATGTTGCAACAAGGGGCTTCATAAGTAAGGAGCTTTAATTTATATCCAAAAAATTCCAATTTCTCAATTGTCTTTGATAATTTCTAAACGACCTTATGATTCTAGAGCTACAAAACGTTATAATAAGAATATTTATCACGGTCATAGCTGGAAACTCGAACTGGACGTCTATCACGATGCTTGAAGAGTCAGATGTATACATGTAGTACAATATGCGGTCTTGGGTACCTTAACAAAAGTGAACACGTTGGAAATAGCCGGCTTACCAGTCCCAGTAACATGCACACACATTTATAACGGATAAAAATCTATGATAACGACCCTAACGTCACATGGGCTGCAAAGGGACGATTTGCGTTTCTTTTTATCACTCCATTTCAACACTCCAGATCCCGGTCACATCCGGAAGGTTGTCCTAGTGGGACATGACTGGGGCGGCATGATCAGCCTCTGCTTCGCCACCTTGTACGAGACGATGATTGACAAGATGGTCATTATCAACGGCATGCACCCGCAGGCATTTTTGAAGCAGCTGTTTAAGAGCCCGACGCAAATGAGGATGTCTTGGTGAGTCTGCCCGAGTTTCCTCCCCTTCATTCCAAGAGACGCGAAATTTTTTAATACATAACTTCGTCATCTTCCCTTTTTAGGGATATGAAGTGTGCATTTTCCCTTGCCGCCTCACTGGGAGCGAGACGATGCTAGCAAAATTTTATAAGAGAGACCATGTTGAGATAATTGAAATACGCATGGAACGGGTATCGCGCACCAAACTGCATAATACTTACGCAGATCTGGTTAGTCTGAGTTTAGGGATTATATGTCAGTAAGCAACCCGTCACTACACAGCAAGGTTTCCATCATTGGTGTATGATGCTATATGCAAGGCATGCTTTGAACATCACAAGGCCTGCGTGCCGAACAAACGTTATACTATTAGCACTTGCAAAATGGCGCTACAATGAATATTGACGTGTAACCATAAATACAAAATGGGACAGGAACATGTTTGGAGAAATGTGTAGATAAAGTGTCTGTTCGCATAGGTGCCATAGATCGATAAAGAGGTCATTAACATCTATTTACTTTGCATTTAATGCCCTATAATAATTGGCTATGGCCAACTGAGTTTAGACTTCCACATTAAAGTGGGCACACCCCTTCCCCCCTCCCCAAACCTGGCCTCCTGAGTCACCAGAAGTTACATTTCTTGCACTTTTGACAATATTTGCGTCCAACCTAGTTTCACTATGGCCAAATGAGTGGTGCACTCCAAATTCAGGTGGGCCATGCCCGGAACGTGTTCCACCGCTCTCCCGTACGGACTCCAGAGTAGTACCCCTATATAAGCGTAGTGATACTAATTACTGATAGGTAGCTAGTAACGCTGCACAATGATGGTAGTCAGTGATAGTTTAGTAAATAATCCTTCAGCATCCTCTACTCGTGAGAGGCTAAGTGCACCACTGGAATTTTTTTAGGTTATGGTTGGCGTCATTCTAATAATTGTTAAGAAACGTAGCCAACCAGGTACCGGATAAGCTTTCTTGCTCCCGGGAAAGCTGGCAAATTGGAATTACGGGAACAGCTGCTCAGCTTGACTCTCCACCTCGAACCTAATAAAAATGTAAACGAGCAAGAATCGCCACTGAGAAAAGAGACAGAGTGCTTCAGAACGTCAAATGTTTTATTTCACTTCACCTAACGTAATAGATGCATGTACCTAACGTTACTTTAGGATGAGAGATGCTTCAGTTGCGGCTGCACTCAAGGTAGATTGGTATACCTAGATAGAAGTGAAACGCGTTTGCAGTCTATTCTGCTGAGTTTTGTTAACTCTTTTGAAATGCGCAGGTACATGATCCCCTTCCGACGGGCTGAAACACCCGAGAAGTACCTCATCATGAAAGACTTCCAATTCTTCAACTCAGCACACAAAGGATTCACCGAGAGGGAGGAGTACGCCCACAAGTACATGTACTCTCAGCCGGGTAACGGGTTTAAAGTTTCTGCAATTACTTTGTAAGAATAAATGAATGAAAAAGACGGACATAAGTTAAAGGCAGGTATTTATCATTAGACGATGACAACGACGTTACCAATAAGCCTTCTAAACTCTTTTAATTATATCTTTTGATCTATAGTCCATGCCTTCTAATGATTTTATTGCCTTGGGTTCTTTTGCTCTACAGCGATTATTTGCTTAACATTGCTGATCACATTGCTGAGAAGCTTTCGTTTGCTTTTGGCTGAGTTATGATAAGTGAACTGAGTATATCAGTAAGCATTTTATTTTTGTCGTGTTGAGAATTCTAAGCCTTTGCCTATATGGCGATGTAGTTTTGTGATTTTCTTAGGAAAACTACAGCTTGCAATTCTGAAATTACGCGCCTTCCTACGCCATCAATGCTTGAAGTCGCATTCTGTTCCGATTTGCTCACGTACAGGCAACCTCCACAAATATCGATGAAGCTGAACTGAGCGTCATTATTTCGAGGTTTGGAAACGAGGCTGAAGTTAGCGACTTCAAAAGTTGCACAAAGGAGCGTTGCCCATTCCTCGTCTTTGTCCTGATTAGTGGCATTCGAAGGTTTGTCGACGCCAATTATTCGGAACGCAACACTCTTCAGCTTGGCTATTTGTGAACGCGTTCCTGCTGCCTGATTGCTAATGAATTAAACGACACACAGAGGAGGCATAATCAAACGATTTAGGATTTTTATGCTCTATGTACGTCTGTCCGTTTGCTGCAGATTTTTACTCAGGCGATTTTATTACTGTTTCATAATATTATTTTTTTCTTTTGCGTTATTCCCCAGATTTTGTTTCGCTATAATGAGCATGTATGGCTGCAGGAGTGCATAGAAAATTAACGTGTTTAGAATGGGCACTCTGGAGCGAAGTTTTGGGCACATCGTTGTTTAACAGTAAGATGCTTAAATGAAAGGTATTGATACTGCTGGGTTTTAAAAAGCAATTTTGCGTAAGTGCCTTATTCAGCAGCACACCACTAGATAGTCTAGATATCTGAGATGTCCTGGGACCATTGAGACTCTGCTCCTGGTACGAGATGAAAAGCCAGCGGCTGCACTATCGCGTGGATGTACGACAGCATAGTAAAATGCTTTCTTAGTGCATTACGACAGAATCGTTGAGTTAGCCCACATGAATGCATTTTACACACATTATTATTAAGGATTTATTTTGCAGTACACAATCATAAAATTTCTGGCAAGGAATGAACAATGCCAGTTTATCCATGGAGAGCCGCCTTAATGTAAATTAATGCTGAAGAGCTGACAAATGATCTTTTTTTTTCAGTTCCTCGGGTCCAAACGGGGGGGGGGGGGGGGAGGGGGGGAACTAAGTCATTAGACCTAACATGAACTGCTAAGACATTGTAATGCAGTACTATGCTATGCAGTATAGCTCAGTGGTTGTATAGTGCTGACCATGTCGAAAAGGTGCCCTTCACAAAACGTTAATTGAACGCCACATGAGGAAATTTGCTGTCGTAGATGCAGATTTGGAAGCGAGGTTCATAATGCTCAAGGGCTGTCAAGCAGCAGCCGTGATAGAAGGTAAAGGCCTGCCGCGAATAAAAGAAAAATAGCAAAACCCTGCTCCTGCCGTGGTTTATTCACAATTCTATCACCGCGCTCAATACATAACAATCTAACTGCTATATGTTTATCATAAACATTTTGCTGTTAACAGCCCCATTTATGCTTCTCAGAAGGAACGAATTTCTCGCCCTACAAATGAAAGCAGAATAAATATTCCGCAGCCTCATATTCGCACCAAACTTTTCTATTATTGATCTTTAAAATGAATGGAGAGTTTATGGATATTGCAAAGCGATACAGATATGAATAAAAATTTGGAATAAATTTATTTTAGATTTCTTTTCGCATTATGGTTTTGCCTGTTCTTTTTTATATATTAGTATTTTATATGACTGAGGAATATATCACGATTGGTCACTGCCACTAAATTGCTTTATGCTGTCTACTCAAGTTTACAATTAAAGTTTACAGAAAAAGTACGCTTATGCCGGCCTCTTCTTGTGCCTGGTTAACTGGTTTCTCAACAAACTTTTCTGTTTTCAGGTGCACTCACGGGCACAATCAACTACTACCGCGCCTTCAACAACGACAGCGATCAGTTCAACAAGCTTCCCTTCCGCAAGATCAATGTTACCACACTCATACTGTGGGGCCAGCAAGACGCATTCATCACCCCGCCCGTCGCGCGTTACAACCAGGAATGGCTCAACAACTCACAGCTGATATATTACGAGGGCGCCGGACATTTTCCCCCGAGGGAATGCGCCGCACATGTGACAGGCCGCATCACAGAATTTGTAAAGACCGGCGCCGTTGTTGTTAGCAAAGAACAAAGCTGGTCGCCATGGTGGCAGCGGAAACCAGATGACCCCTGCAAGGAATCTGAAGAACCTTCGAGCAAGCAGAGGCCATCCAGCGGGCCTGCTCTGCTTCCCGATGACGCGGATCTACCCCAAAACATGAAGGCGTGAAATATTTATCCTTAAACTGTCATTCAGCTCTAAGACAACTAGCGAGCCTACTGTACTGCCCGAAATAAATTCAAAATGTTGTTTGCAATTTTGGTTTGTATCAATCTTTCTGCTTGTATTTTCTGTGCATATTTGTATTAAACCTATTGGGAGTGGCGAAACCCAACTAAGCCAGGATATACAAATCAAAAATAGTAGCAGTCGTGGATGAGACTCAATCGTTTCTCTCATGTTGTTCTTGTTCAACCTTCGCCGCCTTGCGTTGTCGCTTTGGAAGTCTCTCTTCTCGCTCTTCGGGAGTTTCCATCGCTCGTTTACCTCTCTCAGCTTCAATATTCATGCGTACCGCTTCTTCACGGTGAGCGATGCGGCAAGATCAGTAGATTCGTCTTGTAGGCGAGCGTAGGGAGCGCTCGCAACTAAGCGGTGCTGCCCCATCCATGGCATGGGACTACTGACTCGCCGCCGTTCTAAGCGTATTTATACGCCTTTGCAAGCGAGCGGCTATTCAACGGCTTATAACTGCCTATGCAGCGCTGCCCCTGAAGAGCACCGTACAGGAGCAGTGAGTGCAGCGAGGCGTATGACTATGTGATGACGTCATGTGCGGTGCTCCGCGGAGATCAGCATTATGCGCCGGTACGAATGAAGTTTGCCAGAGGTGTGACGATGAAGAAAGGCAGATGTGCATGCCGAAGAATCGAAGCAGCAGAAGAAGCAGGGAGCGCCGCGCTCTTCGTGAATCACATGTAGGAAGAAGAAGCAGGCGGTGAGCAGGCCGCACGCCGCTAGGCACGCGCCTGAAGGTCGGCTAAAGGTCAGACTCCAGCCTACGCAAAACGCGCCGCAGGTAGCCCAGTGAATCTTTCGCTTCGGACGGAAGGAAAATCTTTATTCTCCGACGAATACAGGGGAATCGTGTACAGGTCGTCTCCTGCTTAGAAAACAGCTGTTAGCCCTTGAACTTCAGCACCGTATTCGGGCAGTCGGATTACTTCAAAAAACGTTGTTTACAAACCAACAACTGGTATGTTTTTCACTTCACGAAGTGTTTCTCATTTATCCTGATAGGTCCCTACGTTCACAAACAAATGGAATGGGACTTAATATGACCAGTGCAGCAGAAACGAAAATACATATTGTTACGGTGCGCAATATCTAGATGACGACGACGCACTGGTGTGGTGTTGTGAAGAAGACGACGTTCAGGCTAAGCTGGCTTCGTGCTGGTGGTGTTTGCTTCTGAGATTTATCTGGCGTTTACCGCTGTGTAAGTTTCCATTAACATTTGGTGGAGGAGTGCTGGAAGTGCACCTGTAGGAAACCTGGATCACCGTAGTGGCCGCCAGATTGGTACTATCACTATGTCATTCGACGCGACATCTTCTTCAGCGGCACCACCAGCTTCCACAGTCGTCATGACGCAGTCTCATGACCCGGGCACCTTTTGCGGCACCGTCCATGTCGACGTAGAAGACTGGATCGGTATGTACGAGCGCGTAAGCAAGCACAATCATTGGGACACGACCCACGTGCTCGCAAACGTCATCTTCAATCTGGCGGGTACGGCGCGCGTCTGGTTTGAGACGCATGAAGACGATATCACATCCTGGGATATGCGCAAAGAGAAGCTTCGCGATCTATTCAGCAAGCCGATCGGACGCAAGCTCGGCGCACAAAAAGACCTCGCATCCCGTGTCCAGTCTTCGACGGAATCATATTTGTCTTATATTCAAGATATACTAGCCTTATGCCGAAATGCGGACAGCGCCATGTCCGAGTCAGATAAAGGGGGCCACATATTAAAGGGCATTGCAAACAATGTTTACAGTCTGCTGCTATGCAAAGACTGTCCGACGGTCGACTCAGTCATCCAAGTTTGCCGGCAGTTTCAGCAAGCAAAACACCGTCGCATTACTTCCCGCTTCGACCGCTTGCCAAACACAGCTGCTACGTCTTAGTGCGAAGATAGTCCAACACTGCAGCAGCCATCGCATTCCTCCAACTTGACCAGGATTGTTCGCCGAGAGATGGAAGCTATTGCGCGCACGTTGCCTTCGCTCCTCAGCCAGCAGATGCTACTATAGCCTTAATAAATCTGTCGTTCACCAGGAGTTCGCAAATGTGGGCCTCAACGCGAACGGGGGCTTCAACTCTGGCTAGTATTCTGCACAGCCCTCGTTCCAACCTAACGCACAGCCATCTGTCCAGCCCACCATTCCGGTGGTAGCAGTTGCGGCTCCAACTGCGTTCTCGCCGACACGATACCGCTACCGCCACCGCAATCCGGATGAATGGCGAACCTCGCATGACCGACCCATCTGCTTCAACTGTTCACGTGTCGGCCACGTTTCTCGTCATTGCCGCAGCCGTTGGAATGCGCCACCTCGACCCCGCTACTTTCCTGATCGCAGCGCCGAATATGGTCCACACCCAAACCATTTCCGTGATACGCGCTCTCGTGACTTTAACTCGCCAACCCCGCGCATGTCCAGCCGCTCACCGTCGCCTCAGAAACGGAGGAGGTCTAGTTCGCCCCTACCTCGCCATCCATTATCTCCTCAGTTCTCTGGCTCTCTTCTGCAAAACTAACCAATGCAGCTCCCGGAGGTGATGCTGCATTGACGACCCGGCCCGGAAATCCTCTGCTGACTCTCTCTCACCGCCGCAACCTTCTAGACATCGGTGGATGGTGCCCCTGCTACTGCCCTCGTTGGCATTGGTGCCCAAATTTCAGTCGCCAGCTCATCCTTTCGCCGCCGTCTCAAAAAGGTTGTCACACCCGCCGCTTCATCCGCCGTTCGTGTCGCCGATGGAAGCGTCGCTGCCGTCGTGGAACTGTGCACTGCGCGCGTCAGTATTTCCGGTCGCACTACCCCTGTCCTCTTCACTATTACCGACCGCTGCCCTCACGACGTGATCCTCGGCATCGACTTTTTAACGACCCATTCTGCCCTGATTGATTACTCAACTGGCCTTCTTCGCTTAGACCTGCCCTACTGCCCCGAAAACACCGATGTCAAGCCCCGCCTCCAATCCACCGAATTTGTTCGTCTACCACCCGAAGCTGCAATTTATGTTCCACTGGCCCCGCAGTTCCTGACGGCACCTACGTCACTTGCCCAATTACCGATGTTGTTCTCCGTCGCAACATCATACTCCCTCATACCGTTGTGACTGTCCCTGCTCACCGCACCTATCTTCCCGTCCTTAACTTCAGCCGCTCGATCCAAGTTTTACCCCATGGCATCACTTGCTGATCTGTTTCCTTTGGCGGACTGCGAAGTTGCTGCTGTAACGCCTCAGCATCTGTCGGAGCAACATATATCATCTTCTTCACATTCGAACCTCTTTTCAAGCATGATATCTACGGATCTGCCAGATGACCGAGCCAGAGCTCTCTCCGACCTTTTGCTGTCGTACGCTTACATATTTGATTTTGGGGACCGACCATTGGGCCAAACATCCGTTGTGACTCATCGAATCAATACGGGTGACGCCAGCTCCATCCACAGACAACCTTATCGTGTTTCCCTTACTGAGCGGCATGCTATACAAAAAAAAGTTGACAAGATGCTGACGCAAAACGTTATTGAGCCTTCCTGCAGTCCCTACGCGTCCCCTGTCGTTTTGGTCAAAAAGAAAGACCAAATATGGAGATTTTGTGTCGACTATCGCCACCTTAATCAAATAACAAAGAAATATGTTTACCCTCTTCTGCGAATTGACGACGCGCATCACTGCTTGCATGGTGACAGCTATTTTTCTTCCATCGACATGCTTTCAGGCTACTGGCAAATTGTTGTCGACGAACGGGATCGCGAGAAAACCGCATTTGTCACCCCCGATGGACTCTATCAATTCAATGTGATGCCATTTGGACTCTGTAATGCTCCTGCGACATTAGAGCGCATGATGGACTCGCTCCTCCGTGGCTTCAAGTGGACATGTTTATGCTACTTAGATGACGTCGTCGTTTTCTCTTCCACGTTCGCAACCGACCTTGATCGATTTTCTACAGTCCTGACCGTTTTTCGCCGCGCCGGTCTTCAACTGAACGCCAAAAAATGCAGTTTCGGTCGGCGCCAAATCACAGTCCTGGGTCATATGGTCGATGTAAATTGTGTGCAGCCCAGCCCTGACAAATTTCCAGCCGTGCACGAGTTCCCTACCACGCGTAGCTCAAGTGACGTGCGAAGCTTCCTTGGCCTTGGCTCCTATTTCCGCCGCTTCATTCGGAACTTCGCAGACATCGCTCGTCCGCTTACCTCTCTTCTGAAGAAAAACATGGGTTTGTGACCAAGCCTATGCCTTCACGACGCTTATTTCCGCCCTCACTACACCACCTGTTCTGGCGCACTTCAACCCTTCTGCATCTACCGAACTGCGCACAGACTCTAGCGGCCATGGTATTGGTGCTATCCTTGCCCAGTCCCAGAATGGGTCCCCCGTGTCATTGCTTATGCCAGCCGCCTGCTTTCGTCCTCTGAGCGCAATTATTCAATTACAGAGCGGGAATGCCTTGTACGTGTTTCGGCGCTGACCAAATTCCGCCCTTATTTGTTTGGGCGGTCTTTTTGTGTAGTGACAGACCATCATGCTTTGTGTTGGCTGTCCTCACTTAAGGCCGTTTAGGTCGCTGGGCCTTGCGAATACAAGAGTTCTAATTTACTGTGGTATACAAGTCCGGCCACTTACACCAAGACGCTGACTGCTTGTCCCGCCATCCCGTAGATCCTCCCGATTTGTCCGACCATACTGCTGACGACTACATTTTGCCCATCTCGGACTTTATAAATATCGCCTCCGAACAGCGTTGTGATCCTGCCCTTCAACCAAATATAGACCAGCTGCGCAACAACCCTGATTCTTCCGCCAGCATGTTTGTGCTCCATAACGAGACATTATATAGACGCAATATGCGTCCAAATGGCGCGGACCTTTTACTGGTTGTTCCGGCTCATCTGCGCTCTACTGTCCTCGTCCAACTTCACGACGCCCCTAGAGCATTACACTTAGGAGTAGCACGCACGTAAGACCGTTAGCGACGTCAGTTTTTCTGGCCTGGTCTCTACCGCTCTGTCCGTCGCTACGTCGCCCCTTGTGAGCTATGTCAGCGCCGTAAGACACTCTCGCTACAACCTAGTGGGCCCCTGCTACTAATCTCAGTGCCGACTAAACCGTTTTCTCGTGTGGGCCTCGATCTTCTTGGGCGTTTTCCGGCGTCGACTTCTGGAAACAAATGGATTGCTGTGGCGACTGATTATACTACCCGATATGCTGTAACCAGGGCCATCCCCACCAGCTGCGCCTCCGACGTTGCCGACTTTCTTTTGCATGACGTAATCTTGATTCATGGCTTTCTGCGTCAACTGCTCACAGATCGTGGCCGCTGTTTCCTTTCTAAAGTGGTTCACGGCCTTCTCAGCTCATGCGCTACTCGTCACCAATTCACCATGGCCTACCATCCGCAAACGAACGGTTCTACTGAGCGCCTTATCGCACACTGACCCTCATGCTATCTATGTATGTGACCGATCACCATCGTGACTGGGACATCTCCTTACCTTTCGTCACGTTCGCCTATAACTCCTGACGCCATGATACCGCCGGATACTCTCCCTTTTATCTACTTTTCGGCCGAGACCCTTTACTCCCCTTCGACACCTTGCTGCCTGTTGACGACTCTTCTTGTATTTACGCTTCGGACGCCATCACCCGCGCTGATGCCGCCCGCCACGTTGCTAGAGACCGGCTTGGCGCGTCTCAGTGCTCACAAAACCGTCGTTATGACCTACATCACCGAGACGTCCACTACCCTCCTGGTTGCCTCGCGCTTCTTTGGCTTCAGGCCCGCCTTGTGGGGATGGGCAAGAAACTTCTGCCTTGTTACGTGGGTCCTTACTGCGTCCTGCGACAAGTCACCAATGTGACCTATGAGATCGCCCCTCTACAGCCTAAGTATCCTTCCACAACCCCTAATCTAGAAATCGTGCACGTCGCCCGACTGAAACCATACCTTTCAAGGAGTTATCTCCTGTGTAGACAGCACTGGGACGGTGCTTTTCCCGCGTGGGGAATACTGTTACGGTGCGCAATATCTGGATGACGACGACGCACTGGTGTGGTGTTGTGAAGAAGACAACGCTCAGGCTAAACTGGGTTCGTGCTGGTGGTGCTTGCTTCTGAGAGTTATCTGGCGTTTACTGCTGTGTAAGTTTCCCTTAACAATATATTTGTACAATCACAGTGTATATAACAGTGTTTACTATTTTGGTGAGGCTTTTGGTTTCATCAAAGTATAAATGCTTCGGGTCTTCTTAGTGAAGTAGCAATTCCGAAAGCCCGCGAAAGCCACTTTTACGGCCGGGATGGCATCTGCTCTACCTATAGGCTCCTTGTGGCTTAGAAATATCTTCAAATATTTGAAACAAAAAGGCAGACCTAAGCATACATAATTAGCGCATCAATCAACGTGATTTGATTGGAATTTGCTGCCAAAATGCCCGTGCCCCGTAAAGGTGCATCCACACGACGGACCACGGACCTGTTGTGGCCCATGGACTCGGTTCGTTGTGATGTACCACTTCCGGTCTGACAGGCTCGCGTAAGAACCGCGGACCGGAGCGGATGAGATATTGGGCAGAATTTTTTCTAGCGGTGGCCCTCAGGCTTTTAGAGGATTGGCACCCATTGGGTCAGGCAACGGTACAGCACTGGCCTTTCTTGCTCGTTCTGAATCGGCATCGCTAGCATCCCCTCATTCAAATGAGGGTACTCCCCTGATCAGCGCTGCTTGCGGCGGGTGGTAGCCTGCCACCGAATTTTTATCTGTTGTAGGGGTGTCATTGCACCCGCCACCGCTTCGGTGGTGGATGACGGTCCTTTCTCTCCCTCTTTCTTTTCTTTATTCTCTATTTTCTCTTCTGTCTACACGAGGCAGCGGGGGATGGATGGATGGATTAAACTTTAATGTCCAACAGATAAGGTGATCTACTCACCCCCCGACACGCAGGTCAAGGGGCGGGTGCCGCCGCCTCAGAGGCAGGCCGGGAGGTCTTGGGTCCCAGCAGCCTCTTCAGCCAGTTGGACGAGTAGGAGCTAGAGCTCAGGGTCCGAGCTGCGTAGCAGGGTCTCCCAGGTGTCTCTACAGCGTATATTGTTCGTCCTCCTGGGAGAATACGGGCATTCCCATATTATGTGGTCGAGGGTCCCTCTCGCCCCACAAAGATTGCACTTGTCACTCCTAGCCTCAGGGAACATGTGGTTCGCCATAACCGGGTGCGGATATGTATAAGTTTGCAGTCGCCTCCACGCCACTGCTTGTCTGCTGTTTAATATCGGGCCTGGGGGGGGTACCAGTCTGCGATCCAATCTGTAGTGCTGCGTGATCTCCCAATATTTTAGCAAGCGCTCTCCGCTTCCTCGGTCATCAAGTGGCCCTGTAGCGGCTCGGCGGTAGAGATCTCGAGCCAGCTTGTGGGCCGCCTCGTTGCTGCGGACAGCTTCGTGCGCAGGAGTCCAAATTATTTGAATTTTCCTATCCAACTTTTTCTGGCCTAGGATTCTGGCTGCTAAGGGCGAGATCCTGCCCTTGCTAAAATTTTGTATGGCAGTTTTGCTGTCCCTGATGACAAACTTCGCTTCCGTTCCGACGCAAGCTAACGCGATCGCAGTTTCCTCGGCTATTTCTATGCTCCGCCCGCGCAAAGTGGCAGCTGTCACGGGATTGTCCCGGCCGCTGACGACCGTTGCTACCGTGAAACTGCCACCACCTCCCGCCGCGTCTACATAGGCCACTTCTGTTCCGAAATTTCGCCGAATCTAATTTCTAATGCTTCGGCTCGTTTTTTCCTCCTGTCTTTGTTATATTCCGGGTGCATGTTTTTTGGCAGCGCGGGAATCACCAAATTTTGTCTGACTTCTCTAGCTACCTCCACCTTGACCGTGGGACCCCTATCCGGATTTATTCCAACTTTAGTCAAAATGACTCTTCCTGTCTTCATGGTGCTAAGTATCTAAATTTGAGAGGTCCGCACCGCTTCCGCCAGTTCTGCCCATGTGTTGTGTACCCCTAGAGCCATCACTCTCTCTGTGGATGTGCATATGGGCAGTCCCATCGCATTTTTACGCATTTTCTCTTTAGAGACTCAATTTTCTCTTTTTCCACCGCTTTCAAATGTAGATACGGCGTTGCGTAGCTCACTCGGCTGAAGATGTAGGCCTGTATCAGTTTCATCAAATTTTTTTCCTTTAACCCTCGGCCTCTGTTGCCCACCCGCCTAATTAGGCTCAGGGTCTGCATCGCGTGATTCTCCAGCCTCTTGATGGTCTCGCCATCATGTCCGTGTGACTGGAGAATCAAGCCCAAGATTCTGATTTGCTCGACTATTGGTACCTTGTTACCCGCCACTTTAATTTTGATCTCCGACGGTGCCTTGCACCTTAAGTGCTTCGGATTGTATATAAACAATTCTATTTCTGCGACAAGCACGCTAGGCCTCTCTCTGCCGCGTAATCGACTACAATGTCGGTGGCGGCTTGGAGCAGGTTTTCGACGCACGAATCACTTCCCCAGTTGCCCAAAGGGTGATATTATCCGCATATACACTAAATTTTAATCCTTAGAGCTTTGCCAATTGCTCGGGGAGTTCCCTCATAGCCACGTTGAAGAGTTGGGGGGACAGCACTGATCCTTGGGGCGTACCTTTACTCCCTAGCTCTATTTCGGGGGATTCCAGCGTCTGGAACTTCATGCAGGCCGTTCTACCCGTCAGAAAGTCCCTGATGTACCGATATGTCCTGGTACCTACATTAATTTTGTTCAGCCCTTCCAGGACCGCCTCATGTGTTACGTTGTCGAAAGCCTTCGTGAGGTTGAGCCCCAAAATTGCTTTCGCATCTTTAGACTTTGAGTCTATTATGTCATGTTTGATTTGGAGCATGACGTCCTGCGTATAGAAGTGAGGACGGAACCCGACCATCTCATGTGGCCACAGATCACCCTGCTCCATGAAACTCATCAGTCTGGTCTGGACGACATGCTCCATCAATTTCCCCACGCATGAAGTTAAGGAAATTGGTCGTAAATTTGCCAGTTGAGGAGGCTTCCCTGGTTTCGGTATTAAAATGATGCTTGCCGTCTTCCACTGTTGTGGGAGCTCGCCTTTTTCCCAACATTCCTGCATATACTCCGTTAGATACCTAATGGAGTCATCATCTAGGTTCCTGAGCATTTTGTTCGTTACTCCGTCAGGGCCTGGAGCCGACTTCGGTTTAAGTCTTACAATCTCCGCCCTCACTTCCGCTTCTGTGATGGGGGAGTCCAGCGCCTCGTTAGGCGCTCCACCATAGTCAGGAAGTGGGGTTCGTGAAGTTTCCCCCACATACGTCTCAATTATTTTCTCATTAAATCATCATCGTTCCCTTCGAAAGAGTGCCTCGCTTTTGCCAATCTTATACCAGATTGCGTCTTCAAGTTGTCTGGGTCCAACAAGTGCCGGAGGAAGCTCCACGTCTTGGAGAGGTTCATGCTCCCCTCCATTTCGTCACACTTGCTGTCCAAATTTTGTTCGCATAATTTGAAAGTATAGTCTTCGATTTCTTTATTATGTCGCGCAATCCTTCTTCTGAGGTTGCGGTTCATTTCTGCTTTTTGAGACGACGCTCCATGCTCTGCTTAGCTTCCCACATATGCAGAAGACGGCTGTCCGCAATCTCCGGGGCGTTATCACCTTCGAGCAATTTTGTTGCCTCTCTAACGTCCGATTTGAGCGCTGTCGCCCATTCCTCGATGCTTCTGATGGGCTCTAGTTCCTGAGCCCTCCTGATATCTCTAAATTCATCCCACTCAACGACGGCCGGTGCGCGAGCCCGCCGTGTCTTAACGCATTTCCTTAGTGTGGAGACAATTATGTAGTGGGCGCTGCCAAAATTTTGATCCGAATTATGCCATTTTAGACCTTTTACGTTTTTCGAGAATGTAAGGTATGGGGGCCACGCCGGGGTGGTGCAGTGGTAAGACGCCCAACTACTGTGCTGGAGTACCCGGGTTCGAACCCGACCTCGGCGGCTGCGTTTCGATGGAGGCGAAACGAAGAGACGTCCGTGTGCTGTGCGATGTCAGCGAACATTAAAGATCCCCAGGTGGTCGAAATTACTCTGTAGTCCTCCACTACGGCCCCTCTTTCTCACTTTCCACTTCCACTCCCACCTTCCTCGCTTCCCTTACGGCGCGGTTGAGGTGTCCACAGAACACAAGTGAGAGAGTTACCGCGCGTTTCCCTTCCTATAAATCAATCAATCAGGCAGCGGGGCTGGCTCAGCTACAGAACCAGTAGCAGGCCCGTGCATTTTATTTTCTTCTTCCTACAGCCACAGCAACATCATTCAGAGGAGTAAATGTTTTATAAGGTTTTGTAGTGGCAAAAGCGGCTTTCTCCCGGTGAGACGGTTGCCGTGACGTGGCGCTGGCGTCGACTCCTGGAGAAGAAGCTCGCCCGCCGCCGGTACGCGCATCGCGCGTCTACGAGGGCTGATCAGAGAATAACAGCGTTAGTTGTGGCGTTACCTCATAAACATGGAGCTTTCTACGCAATAACGTAAGGTGGGCGATGGGGTGGCTGCTCCGGGTCCTAAGGGGCCGGGACTGGTAGGTCAGCGCCGCTTAATTGCGACGGGCACTAGCCTCCCACCGGATTTGTATCTGTTGTAGGCCGTCATTGTACTCGCCACCGCTTCGGTGGTGAACGACGGCTGTTGTGACGCGCGTCTTTCTCTCCCTTTTCTTTTTCTTTCCTATTTTCCTTTCTGTCCGCACGAGGCAGCGGTGGTGGCTTAGCTACAGAGCCCCTAGAGTTCCTTACACTAACTAGAGGTATATTAGAGGGAAAGCTGAGGGCGCTGCACTTCAGCCACCATGGGCGCGCTAAGAATCATGGGCCGGTGTGCTACTTGTTGCGGGACAGTCGGTTTTTCTAGGGCACGTGGAGTGGCATTGCTGCGATGTTTCTTTTTTGTTGTCATCATCATCTGAAAATGCGTACATAGACGGCTGCGTTTCGATGGAGGCGAAACGAAGTGGCGTCCGTGTGCTGTGCGATGTCAGCGCACGTAAAAAATCCCCAGGTGGTCGAAATTACTCCGTAGCCCTCCACTACGGCTCCTCTATCTCTCTTTCCACTTTCATTCCCACCTTCCTCCCTTCCCTTACGGCGCGGTTCGGCTGTCCACAGAGCAAGTGTGACAGTTACTGTGCCTTTCCCTTCCTGTGTACCAATTAATTAATAAAGACCGCGAAAGCTATAGTAGCTAAGGTGCAGAAGCAGACGTCGCCAATAAATGGTTTTTGTTTCCCGAAATGCCACTAAAGACTTCCTTAAGTGATTGCACAACCATAGATATTTTTATAACGTTTTTCTGTTTCAAGTTTTGCCTGTTAAGCGCGAAATATTGGTATTTGTGCTGCTCAAAACTAAGCCAATAGGAGAGAGAGCCATCGCTTATATTGGATAAATCTCACACTGACATGCTGTTTCTCTCTCTTTTTGCAATTTATAGTCACAATATTCAATCTTAGGATATTATTTACTGTAGAAAAATGTTTATCTTGCATTAGTTTTGGCCAAAAGTTGTAGTTCTGCACTCGGTAGCTCTCCGGCCCATATGCTTTGTGCGCCCATGGTGGCTGAACTGCCCGTCTGAAAACTCCATGTAAACTCCCATAGACGGCAGCACAGCTTTCCCTCTAGATTAGGGAAGAAGCTCTACGACAGAGCCAGTAGCAGGCCTGTGCATTTTCTTTTACTTCTTCCTACAGTCGCAACAATAACAACGTAAGGGCCCTCTCTCACTTAAAGGCCGGCGTCGGCGTTGCCATGGTTTTAACGCGAAAATCAGCAGGAAGCAAACAATAAACGAAAAATTAAAGACGGCTTAGTTCTGCTATGCCTGGATATATGTAGCGAAAAGCAGTGACTACCTCGGGATGAGAAGGAATTAATTTCTCCAGTCTTCTGAGCTGTTGCCACCAGCTAAACTCTCCTTGGCTTCCGTGTCGAGTGCGTCTAAGCTTACCGGCGTTCTATAATTCATTTACAGGAAAGGAAAGGCGCAGCATCTAGCTGTCACTCGCGGAAGGCAAGAATCGCCGCCTAGCGGCGTTGGAGCGCACTCGCTAGCAAAATACGATTGGACGACTGGTGGCTTAAAATCAGAAAAGTAACATAATGGTAGAAACAAAAATTCAGTAAATGAGATTATAATATAGGTAATTTATCTAATACAATAATTAAGATAAAGGGTGAAAACGAGTGTGATAGCAACTGCTACCACCCTGTTTCAAAGGGGACGTTCCTATAGTCCATCCATCTATCCATCCATCCCGCTTGGTCCTCATAGCTGACGGCAGATGGGTGACGTCGCATCCTTGACGTCACCCTTATTTAGTTAAGGAGGAGGAGGAGGTAAACTTTACTTAAAGAAAAGGTCGTAGGCGCGGGGTGGGTTGACGTTCCCGTCCCCGCGGTGGGCTCCTCTTCTAGGCCAGACGCCAGGTGGCCGACCGACGATGTCGTTCGGCGACCTCTTCAGCCCGCTCCGTGACTCGGAGTTGAACCTCCGGGTCGGAGTTGAGCAGCGCGGCCTCCCACTGAGATTGGGTAGAGAGCTGCAGACTCTGTGATGGCTTGTCTTGATTACATGAGTATAGGATGTGTGGTGTGTCTGCCTTTTGATGTCCACAGAGAGAACAGACAGGGCTGAACTGCTCTGGGAACCATATGGAGTACATGTACGGATTAAAGAAAGTGTCTGTTTGAAGCTGCCGCCAGGTGACTTGTTGCGTTTTACTTAGATATCGATGTGGTTCTGGGAAGATTTGTCTTTATTTCTGGAAGTGGGTAGTAATTTCTTTGTAGGTTGTCATCCGCTCCCTGGCCGACCTGAGCTCAGGGCAGCGCACCTCTCGGTTAACTACGAATCCTCGGGCAAATTGGTGCGCTGCCTCGTTCCCAGGATGGTCCGAATGGGCAGGGACCCAGATCAATGTGATAAGGCGGGTATGGGAGATTTTTTGTAAGATTTTGATGGCTGCGGAGTGGGCCCTTCCTTTTGCAAAATTTCGAATTGCGGTTTTAGAGTCGCTAAGGATGTATTTGGCAGTGGTGGAGGTAATGGCTAAAGCTATGGCAGCCTCTTCGGCCTCCTCCGGAAATTTTGTTTTATTGATTGTCGCCAATGCGAGGGGAGAGCCTCGATGATCGACAACTGCCAGGGAGAAGGCATCTCTGTCCGCATGTTCTGCCACGTCCACGTGCGCCGTGTCTTTCTGTACTGAAAATCTTTCGTGTAATTTTTGTGCCCTAGCCCTTCTTCTGTCCGTATCGTATTCTGGATGCATGTATTTAGGCAGAGGACTATTTTTAGTCTTTGGTACTTTCAAATTGTGCGCCAATCGCAGTAGCTGTCACTCTCGGAATCTCACTATCATCCTCACGGTAGACAAGCGGATTTATTAACAGCGTTTCACGAGCCAAGGCATGGCTGAACTCTTCTTTGCTTCCAAGTCGAGCGCGTCTAAGTTCACTGGCGTTCTATAATTCGGTTGCAGGAAAGGAAAATCACAGTTTCTGTCACTCGGGGGTGGCAAGCAGCGCCCCCCAGCGGCGTTGGAGCGCACTCGTTCACACATGGTCCTCTTAGCTGACGGCAGATGAATGATGTCACATCCTTGACGTCACCCTAATTGAATGTCTTAGTGAGTGAGTGAGAAGACTTTATTTACACCGACATGGACCTCGGGGCAGGGGCTCAGCCATGGGGGGTCTCCTTGCTGGCTCTCCTGGGCCGTGGCCGCATAGAAGTTCTTGGAGTAAGCCTCCTCCGCCAGGCGTAGGACGATTTTTTGTTCATCCACATTTGGGCTGCGGATGTAGGACTCCCAGGTAATTTGATCAAGGGGATCAGTTTCTTTAGCTCCCGGAGAATCGGGGCATTGCCAGATCAGATGATTTTGACTCAGAGGTACGTTGCAGAGATTGCAAGCCTCTGGGTCTCCTGTCAACTCATTATGCAGAGCAACATGAGTAAAGAAACGATTGGCCTGAATGTTTCGCCAAGCCCTGCATTCTGAGGGTATTAGGGACCCATCTGGTAGTGATCCCGTTTCAAAGGGGACCCTCTTATATTCCATCCATCTATCCATCCATCCCGCTTGGTCCTTATAGCTGACGGCAGATGGGTGACGTTGCATCCTTGGCGTCACCCTAATTTAGTTGACTATTTTAGTATTTCGTGCATTCAGATTGCGCGCCAAGCGCAGTATCTGTCACTTGTGTAATCCCGCTTTCATTTTCACGGTAGACACGCGGAATTATGAAGAGCGTTTCACGACCCTGGACGAAGACGCTGTTTCAAGCGATTGTGTTTCTCGGTGTTCTCTGCACACAGGCTTCAATCGGCCTCTGGACGAGATACTGCTAAGCTAATGCAAGCAGTAATGACTACCGTATTGGTTTGCACCGTCTCCCAACTGGTAAACTGGTCGCTGACTCCATGCTTTGCATGCGGACCTTACCGGGCGCCCGTAACGTGCACAAGACTTCAGACACTCCCTTCGAAATGTTGTTGACCTCAAGGAAATTAGTTCAAATTGTCAATTTCAAATGTCCCATGTATGGATGGTCACCTGCCAAGAAATCGGTGGCTTGTGGCGATCTCATTGCTAAGGACCGTCGCTGTGTCGTCGTGGGCCCGGAACTAAAAGTGGGGAAATTGAAGTTTCTGTGGATTTCCGAGCGCTTGGATGACGGAAACTAGAAAGTGGCAGAAATTGGCTATTTTAGAATGCGAAACCGGGATGTTGCTGTGTCTCTCGCTGAAGGAGTCAGCGTTTGCGACGTCTCACATGTGTTGACTATTTGTGGCATACAGAGCCTTGTTTTAATACCAGGCAGGCGACCACCGTGCCTCCGACGCAACCGTGTTGATGACATTTGTAGGCACTGCCGTACGCCGCATTGTGAGAATTGCCGACGCTTCGGTCACACAGCAGAAGAGTGCGTCCTTACCTATGTGGATAAGCTGCGACATCGTGTGCGGCCTCCCGACGACGCTCTACAGGAGCATATAATGGACGCCACAGAAGTGCTTGACGCGACTAGTGTCCTTTCAGCCGCTACTGTGGACCTGGCTTTCGCATCTAATACATCGGTTGTTCCTCGGGGTGACTCCAAGGAGAGCGAAGAGAAAGTGGAAGAACGAGAGACGCTGCCTCGCTATGAGACACCGAATCCACTACATGGTAGGGAGCCTGCCACCTGCTTTAATAATACCCAATATGCCGCCCCGGTTGCGTATTGCCAAACCATTTCCCGTAGGAGCACTCGAGCAGATGACGCTCCCAGCATGTTAAACCGCGATTGTTGCCGAAAGGAGTTTGTGAACGCAACCTAAGGTTAACGTACACTCAGTGAAAACGGCGATTCTAGCTTAAAGGTATCCGTGAACGCAACCTAAAGGTAACATACACTCACTGAAGGCAGGAAATGATTATGGTGAAGGTAGATGCTTAGTGTAGCCGTTCTCATGCCGTCCCCTTATGGCTCTGTTCAAGGCGGATTTTGTTTGCTATTAAGAACCAAAACGTCACATAACGCAACCTAAAAGGGAAAAAACATTCCAGGATATTTTTTGACAAGTACATTTAACGTTGTGATTAAAAAATGATCTGAAAGAAAGGACGATACAGGGATTCGAACAGATGTTTCAGTGGCATTAGCGCCGAGATGTGTAGTTTTAATCCATTGCGTCGCAAAATTGTTTTTTACTTTGCGAAATGTACATAATGACAAAATATAGAGTAAAAAATATTTACCGGGTTTGCAGGCCTCTTGCCTGCCGCGAACAATGGAGTCGTTTTATTTGTGCAAGATTTCTAAACACCACCGCTATTTGGTGGATTATTGTCACGGTAACACTGGTGCCAGATCAGTGTATGAATATTTTGTCGAGAGTCTTGTGAAAATACATGATGTTTTGAAAGATACAGAATCTGATTGCGTCACGAAAACTACGGCCCGAGTGACCTCTAAATGTGCTCTTTATTCATTCATAAACCTTTATTCATGAGGATGACCTCGGGCCTAGAGTTGAAGGGGGTGGGGTAGGTGAGGTTGAGGGCGGCAGACTCCGATATGAAGTCTAGCAGGCACTAAGCTTGCGCTTGGCGTTGGTATTAGGGGCTGTTCGTTTTGAGAATTTCTGCACTATTTGTCGCCAGGTGACGCTGCTTTCAGAAAATAGCAAGAAGAGATGATAATGCCTTCCTGAACATACAGTGCCTAACAGTTGAAGACAACAGCCAATTAAGGAACACAAGAGCTCAGCATAAGACAATCAAATATATCAAAGGAAGCTTCTGTGCTGAGATGGGCGTTATAAAGGACAAACGAGGCAGGGACCTCACTGCCACCTCTTCAGTGGCAGGAATACACAGAACTGTACAAGAAGGACCAGGATCTGCAAACCCAACATAAGATGGTTGTGATTACTGATCTCGAGACGAGCATCCTGAAGAGTGAAGTTTAATGGGCCTTAGCCAGCCTTGCTAAGAACAAAGCTAGCGGAATTGATGGCATTCCAGCTGAGTTGCTTCAAAACTTCAACCACGACGACGCTGTTAACGCTATGTATAGATTATGTCAGCTAATTTGGACAACCCTGCAGTGGTCACAGGATTGGAGGAGGTCAGTTTACATCCCCATCCTAAAAAAAGGCAGTGCCAAAGATTGTTCCATCTACCGCACGATCGCGCTTATTTCGCATGCTAGCAAGGTGATGTTGAAAATGCTCCAACGTAGGCGGCAGCAGTATGTGGATCGGGAGCTTCAGGACTTGCAAACTGGGCATCGCAAGGGCAGAGGAACTAGAGATCAGATTGCCAACCTTCGCTGGATCATGGAAAAACCATGACAGTTCCAGAAACCCATCTACTTCTACTTTATTGATTATGCGAAAGCATTTAACTGCGTAGATCACAGCAGATTGTGGCAAGCTCTACAAGGGATGGGAGTTCAAACTCACCTTATCTGTCTCCTCAGGAACCTGTACGAAGGGCAAGAGGCCACAGCCAGAACTGGGCATGGTCGTACTGATTGGTTTTCAATTGAGAAAGGAGTGAGACAAGGCTGCATACTGTCGCCCTGCCTATTTAACCTATATGCTGAGTGCATCATGAGGAGGGCCGGTCTGGACGAGTCTTCAGCTGGAGTGAAGATTGCTGGAGAATGTATCAACAACCTCAGATATGCGGACGATACCACTTTGATGGCAGAAAGTGGAGTGGAACTGAAGAGACTTCTGATATGCGTACAAGAGAGTGAGAAGTTTGGGCTTAAACTGAACATTAAAAAGACAAAGATGGTGGCGTCTTGCCCTATCAAGTCCTGGAGCATCAAGGGACAAGAAGTAGAAGCTGTGACAGATTTTCTCTTCTTGGGCTCCAAGATTACCCCGGAAGTAGACTGCAGCCATGAAAATAGGAGGGGCCTGCTTCTGGAAAGAAAGCCATGGCTAGCTTAGGCTGCCTAGTAAAGAGCAGAGACATTACACTGCCAACCAATATCCGTATAACTCGTGCTATGGTCTTTCCAGTTGTGATGTATGGATGCGAGAGTTGGACTGTGAAGAAGGCTGACCGCTGAAGAATTGACGCGTTTGAATTGTGGTGCTGGCGGAGACGCTTGAGAGTTCCTTGGACGGCCAGAAGATCAAATCAGTCAATATTGTCGACCATAAACCCTGACTTCTCATTGGAGGGTGAAATTCTAAAGTTAAAGCTAGCTGCTTTGGTCATCTGATGAGAAGAGGGGAGTCGCTGGAGAAAGATTTGATGTTGGGAAAGGTTGAGGGTCTTCGGAGAAGGGGTAGGCATTGAACTCGATGGTTAGATGGCATCCTCGAGGCGCTGCAGATGAAGTTATGTGATGTTAGGAAGATGGTGAGAGGCCGGAAAGCATGGCGTGATATGGCCCATAGGGTCACGAAGAGTCGGACGCGACTGAACGACTGAACTGAACTGACGCTGCTTAGAGGAGTTGCCTTTCGGCTTAAAGGCAGGAAAGTGAAGTAATGTTAGTAATGTAGTATCAAAAATTCAATAATTAGTATGATGGTGTAGTTAACCAATCTAAAATAGGGGAAAATGAGCATAATAGCAACTGCTACCACGCAGTTTCAATGGGGACGCTCATATATTCCATGGATCAATCCATCCACCTGGGATAATGAAGCATAGGGCATAGTATGGATACAACAGGTATGAGGTTTTTAGGGGTATTTGGAAAGGAATATGGTGCCCGCAATTACTTTCGGAAATGCGGTTTTATGCCTAAAATCACAGGTACAGTCGACATTAAAAATAAATCAAAGAGCCATCGGAACGATTAGCAACTGGGTGCCCACAGCAAAACCACAAATGAGGTGGTACAGGGAGATATGGGCTGGGCATCTTTTGAAATACGGGAAGGTCAGATTCAAATATATGAGGAAGGCGTGGTGAAATTGGACAGTAAAAGATGTGCAGATAAAGTGTTTAAATACCTAAACCTAAAAAGCGTTGACCCAAAATGAAAGAAAAGACTAGGAAATTAGCCAGTAAGTATGCTCTTCACAAGGACGAAAAAATAAAGAGCGTAAGGCAACAGGTGAAAAACACTCAAGGCAAAAATTGGAGAAATTGATTTGAAAGAAACAGAGTGTAGAACTATACCGAAAGTGGAAAAGGCAGATCAGGAAGGAAGCTTTGTTTGATAACTCAAGAACAGTGCCCTACTTTTCGAAGCTAGATCAGGGTGTCTTCGAACGCACCGCTAAAAAAAGAAGTTTGACAAGGATGATGACACTTGTGTAGTATGTGTTAAATCCACAGAAACTATTAAATATATTATACTCTTAGGTAATGGCATCCATCCGGAAGTCGATGCGGGCGCAGTCACTCTTCCTGAAGCTCTGGCGCTTCGACATACCAGCGGCCGGGTGAATGAACCTGTGGTGGAAGCTAGCAAAAAACGATTGGAAGATTGGTGGATTAAAAGCAGAAAAGTGACATAAATAGACTACTGTAGAAAGAAAAATTCAATAAATAAAATGGTGGTATAGTTAACCAATCTGAAATAATAATTAAGATATAGGGAGAAAAATGACCATGATAGCAACTACCACCAGCCCGTTTCAAAGGGGATGCTTCTATATTTCATCCATTCATCCACGCGCCAGAGCGTCGTCTGCTTGAGTGCGTCTATGGGATATGGTTTGGTCATACGCGCCCCGGTTACTTCAGCCCCTAAGTTCAATGCTGAGGAAGAGCTTGCAGGTCAGGTCACTCTACCTGCAACTGAGGAGGTCCCTCATGTTCAAAAGCACCTTTTTATTGGTTTGGTTTGGTAAAACTTTATTTCCCACAGAAGGGGTCCTGAAAGACACTCAGCTAGGCGCCAGGTGTAGAGGGCAGCTCCTACGTCGGCACTATGCGCCGGGCACATTGCGCATCTGACTCAAGTGAAGGTGGAGATGCGGTAAGCGTGAAGCATCGTCGCCGCCGACGCACGTCGAAACTCAAAGGGAAGTGCCAACGTTCGTGTTCCTGCAGTCGCGTTGGAGGTCCGGAGGCGACGTCGTTGTCTCCAAAGAGACAGATGCAAGTCTAATTAGCGCTCGTGTGGTCACCATGGCGACCCCTGAGGAGCTAGTGTTTGCAAATATGGATCTGAGAGGCCTTAGATCTCATCAGAAGCAGGTGCAACTTCGCCAACCTTTAAGCAGCAGGGAGTTTGATTTTGTCCCCGTCCAGGATACGAAGATTGAGAGTGAGTAGAATACAGAGAGGGTAATAGGACCTTCTTACTTTTATTACGATGGTATTGTGACGCAGGCTGTTCATCTTTCGGCGGGTTGCTTCTTGTTTTTGCGAAAGACTCTCCCTTATTCAGACTTATCTTACTATACCGACTCTGAAGGGTGGGTTATAAGTTGTGAGTTTTTGCTCCACTGGGAGCCATGGAGACTTATGAATAATTACGCGTCAAGTAGTGCAGCTGAGCGTGTTGATATGTTTGAAGGCATGGCTAACCTCCTAGATTATGTTAAGAATGTTGTGCTAATGGGAGACTTTAATTGTGTGTGTTACCTGAATGATCGTGCCATGCCTAGGGTACACAGAGACAGAAGTGGTAAAGTGTTGTCGCGTGTTATAAATGAATCAGGCCTCATTGATACAGGGACCTCATGTCATGCAACTGCACTATTCACGCATATTCAGGGGATTTCCCACACGCGCCTATACAAGATTTATGTTTTTTCCTCGCGGGCTTCCCGTGATTTGTTGTGTGAAACTTTACCTGTTTCATTTTCAGATCATTGTATGGTGGTTGCTTGGCTCGGGGGAACGTACTGTTCAAAAGTAAGGCCGCAATGGGAGCTTTGGAAGCTAAATTCTTCGCTTGTAAATGAGCAGGAGTTTGCCTTTCGGATACGCTCGCAGCTGCAAATGTGTTTGACAGGAGTCATGCCAATATTTGCTGCTTGACATCTGTTTAAACTGGAGGTGCGAGCGATCGCTTTTAAAATTGAGTCTGCCAGGTCATTTTACAGGAAATGTCAAGAGAGGCATTGCATAACAGTTTGTATAACCTCGATTAATGAGAATTTGAGGCACTTGGGGTATATTTAAACGAAATTACTAGGCTAAAAGGTGACATACAAAAACAGGATGCTGAAAGATATAGGAGTGCCCGAGTTCGATCTCGTACAAATCGGGCTTGCACTGTGAAACCTCTACGCGACAAGCTCTACTTGACGGGAGCCGTCATGCTACTGCCAAGTTGATACCGGGAATGATGTCCAATGGCACCATAGTAAAGAAAACATGTGATATTTTCTCTGTGTTTGTGAGCTATTACACGACACTGTTCAGTGACGCTTCTGCTACTCCTAATTCGGACCTACTAGCTAACTTCACAGCTTTTACAACGCCTTTAGCAGATGATGACGGTACTCTTATCAATGATCCCTTCACGTTGGAACAAATCGAACAAGCAATTGACCAATAACCCTTTTCTAAAAGACCTGGCCTTGATGCATATCATGCGAGGTTTTTGCTGAGCCCTGCTTTGGTGCAGATTTTCGCTTTAAGTTTTGGTCACGGGGCCCTTCCTTACTCCTTTACTAGGAATCACACAGTCCTAGTTACAAAGAGTAGGATTAAAAAAATTCTCTCACTGGATGGCTACATGCCAATCACGTTGGCAAATGTGGACTAAAGAATTTCTGCGAAAGTTCTATCAAATCGTTTACGACATGCGATGACGGTTGTCATTAGCCCTCACCAGACGTGTGGTTTGAGGGGGCGCTCCATACAAAATAACATACAAATTGCACGTAATATTCCTGAATCTTGCTCTGGCTCTTATGAGCAGCTTGTTCTACACTTTATTGAGTTTGAGAAGGGATTTGATCGTGTCCGGCATTCGTTTCTGTGTTATCTTCTCGAGCATGTAAATGTTCGATCAATTATGCTTAAAGGAGTGCAACTTTGTTAAGACAACTGTTCCAAACTCTTGAATTTTAGTTGTCACTTCTCAGAGCTGGTGCCAATTCAATCATCCGTCAAGGAAGCCTTTCCTATGTCAACGCCACTCTTTACCTTCTACCTAGAGCAACTTTGTTTGAGTGTACTTCGAAACAATAATATCCGTGGTTATGCTTCCTTTAGTAATTAAGTCAAAGTGCTTACATATGCCGATGATTTAGCTTTTGTCTGCTCTGACAAGCCCACCATTGACAAAATTATAACCACCATTGAGCAGTTTGGCCTTGTATCTGGGCTCAAATGAATACGTCTAAAGGTTCGGGTCTGTGGTTTGGTTCATGGGGAGCAATGCCGACTCATTATGCTAGAATTTAATGGTCTCGTGTTTCCCTAAATACTTTAGAGGTCCACTTCATGCATTCAAGTCTAGTGGGCGCTTATAGAAATAGCGGGTCCCGGCACTCCAAAGCTAGGCCGAGACTTTTGTTCCGCACCGCCTATCAATTTTCGGTCTAGCACAGGCCTGTAACATGTTTCTCGCTTCAAATTTTTTTTATGTTTTACAGGTACTCCATTGCGCCAGGAAATACATCCAAAGCTTTCACCGAACATTTGGACGTTCGTATGGCCGTCCAGTTTTGAGCCTATGCGGGGCGTTAACGTATTCAGGGCAATTTCTGTTGGCGGACTAGGTTTTACACATCTCTACGTCAGACAGTTAGTTGCTCGTTTGTTCTTTTTCCGTAACAGCTCCCATGCAATTACCTGTGCCTCCCTGCTGGCCAACTTTGCTAACCTTCTTCCCAACTTAGTGGTCTCTTCTCAATTTTACCGATCGGCCGTTATTATGTTGTTTTATGAAAGATGTTTAAGATTCAGAGCATTTTATGGCAGGCCGCTTTCTTTTTGAGTACTTATTCTCTGTTTCACGGAAAAAATTATACAAAGATTTGATAGCTATGTTGTTGCCGCCTTTCTTATATCGTTCACTCTATTCTAATTGTATGGGGCTTAATGTGTTAAAAAAGGTGCAAAAAATGCCGATCTCGCCTTCTACTAAAACCTCTTTTTTTACTCTTCATGCCGAAGTTCTGCCTGTTGAATTGTGGCTTCACAAAATAAAATATTTTCGTTTCTTCTATAAGGCTTTCGGATTTGTGATACACCTGAAACCATCGAATGCTGTTTTATTGCCTGCAAAGATGCAATAATATTGTTGAATGTTCTGTAAAGAACGTGATTTTCGCCCTCGGACTGCACAGCCTGTGGAAAACGCGTATTTTGGACCGGAATTGATAGCCTCTTGATTTTCCCAGTACTTATTTCGGCCAGACGGTGCACCAGCGTAGAGACATTTACGAAGGTAGTGACTATCAACTGGACTGGCTGCCATTGTTGATGTGTTGTCTTTCTTTGCCAATGTTTAGCGAAGTTGTTGTAAGTTTAGTGAAGTTGTGGTAAGTTGTGTGGCGTGGTGATTTATGTTTCAATAGGAGTTTTCGCCTTCATGTTGATTACTTTGTAAATAATGTATATAGCTCTTTCCTGCATATAAAGGCATCTAATAAACATCATGCTTAAAGAAAAAAAGAAACCCGGGGGGGGGGGGGGGCGGCACAGCGGTAATGCGCTGTGTTGGGGATCCAAGGGTTGGAGGTTCGATTCCCGGATGAAAAGTAATTTGTTTTTAATGAGGAGCAGGATTCGCACACCTCTTAAGCGTTGTAGGCAACGCAGGTAGAGCTTGGGGAGGGAACTGCACAGCTGGCCTCGGTTTCGCGCATGCGCAGAATATGGCTTTTGCAGCGTACGGCCGAAGCGAATCTTGGCTCCGACCCTCGTAATGAAGCTTTTCGCTTCAAAATATCCTTGAAGGCCCATTTAATCTAACTCAGTTATATAGATATAATAATTTATAAAACTGTGCGAGTTTTTTTTTTTTCCGCAGAGTTCAAGGTGGTTTGAAAACATTTTGCTTCCCACTTAGTATCCGTTTGCTAGACGAGAACATTGGTAGGAGGCTAGTCCGCAATCTGGATTACAATCCTGACGATATATGCTGGTGACTTTAAGTGCCCACCTATACCTGAGAGTAATACTGCGCCTTCCTTTCCCAAAACCTAATATTAAAAAAATAAAAAAGTGAAGATTTTATGTGGTGTTAAAGGTGCTACCATGGCAAAAAAAAAGAAAAACGCTTCAGCAAGCGTCTCCTTACTTTATCTCTTGCTTTTTTTCCCACCTAGCTGGCAATCGAGATGCATAAAACGAATGGATCCTTGCTTTCTTCTATATTTAAGTAAATCAGTTGGCTGCAGTACGTATGGTTTTATTTTAATTTCTGTCAAGATCGGTGGCTACGCGAAAATATACGACTTCCCGACACTGGTTAAAATAAATAGTACAGGCCATCGTAATTATTTCTGCCTGTATTTTTGCAAAGGAATACTACTTCAGCTACCACCTCAGCCTGTGCCATGCCGCAGCCGCATAGCCGCACTTGACCTTTCGCGTGACGTCATACCATCTGAGTAAAAACGGGGTCCCATCTCACGCCGTCGCCTTGCGCGGCGCATAGCCAAGGCCGCTGCCTGACTCCCGCTCCTCTCACCAGGGGCGCTGCGCGCTATGTGACATCATACCATCTGTGTAAAATCGGGGCCCCATCACACGCCGTCGCCTTGCGCGGCGCATAGCCACTCCTGCGGCCTGACGCCGGCTCTTCTCGTCAAGCCCATGCGATGCCGTCTCCAGCCTATACGCTTCGGCAGGTTGCAAAGAGAAAGCATCAGCGAGATAGGGAGACAGAAGAAAAGCGAGAAGAACGGCTTTCCAGGTGACGAGCTCAAGATGCAACTAGGCGAAAAAAACGCTCAGCGTCTTCGGCAGCAGAATCAACGGCAGAAGCAAGAGATGAAGTCATAAGTTTGTCCGACAGTATGGAATGTGCATCTCGTTCCAGCACTACTAGTTCAGAACGCCGGAACCCAGCCAAACGTTAGCGACGTGCCCAAGAAACTCCTGAACAGCGGCAGCAGCGACTCGATAAGAAACGTGCGTATGGAGAGAGGCAGAATGAAAAGCGAAGAAAACGGCATGCTAAAGAAACACCCGAGCAACGAGAGGAACGTTTGAAGAAAATACGAGAGAACTCTCTCACCCAAGCTACCCGGACTCAAACCGATGAAAGCGTTGTGGCACAGCGCCGTGAAGAACATGCAAGGAGAGAGAAGGAGTTTGAATCGACAAAGAGTGATATCAATAGACGCTTTACTAACAATCCGTTAGGCTATGCATGTTCGGTGTGCGATCGAGAGTCATTTCTTCACAGATCATCGAAGCGTATTTATAGGTTTGAATAAAAGATGAAAACGAGTAACATGTGTGTGGTCATTCTTGATGTGCGTGTTTACCCACGCAAAACATAGCAGAAACATAGCACGCCAAGAGTACCACCATAGGCATACTAGCATAAACATAACCCGAGCATCACCACAAGCGCTACAATAGCAGAACAATTACCCGGCTTAACCAAGCTGAGCCAAAGCCAATTTTTTTCTCATAAAAGTTTGTTGTGTGCGACATAAATCTACACGTACCAAACCTCTGACTGCGGACTTATAAAGGGGATAATATTAACATATACTATGGTTACATTGCACAACTACGCTAACAATTATCGCCGCTTTGATGTGAATGGGGCTCATGTTTCTCGTCATGGGTGGAATGTACAGGTTGGTTCTACAGGTTTGTTTAAAAGAGAGAAGAGAAGATAGAGCCAAAGCCAAAGAAAAGGAGATGAGCAAGCTTTACCCGAAGTCGGTGGCGTACACTGACGCAGCCACCGGGAAATCGGGAGCTGCAGTCGCCGCAGTGGTGGACGGAACAGGAGACCCTCTAATCACTGCATCAATAAAATCAAGAATTGCAGTAATCACTGAAGAGGTAGCAATTGGGCTAGCCGGCGTCGGCACAAAAGCCAAAGTGATTATAAGTGCCAGCAAAACAGCTATTTGCAACTTGACAAAAGAAAGAGTATCAACCGCGGCTGAAAAAATTTTCGAATCCTGAGAGATTTCACGGAGGGTCATAATAAAATGCACCTCAAGCCACGAAGCGGTGTCTTGAAACGAATAGGTAGATGGATTTATTGAGAGGAAAAGGCAGAGAGTTTGGGCGGAATATTTCAAATCTGGCCTGCTACTCTGCACTGGGGAAGGGGAAGGAGTGAAGAAAGACGAAGATCATCATGATGGGGGGCGATGTGGGAGAAGGCATATGAAATACATATACAGGCACAGTAGCTTGCTTTACAAGCGTGAATCAAGTCCGCTGGCGCACAAAAACGGCAAAGAGCACGCACTGCCTGGACACCCATCTCCTTGTCCTGCCAAGCACCCAGCAGCAGTTCCTCCGACAGAGGCCTCTTGTCTAAACGCTTCGAGGAAGCAGCTAGCACATTTCTTTCGTTCGCATACTTTGGGCACACCAATAATACATGATCCACAGTCTCTGGGATGCCCCAAGTTGAACATTGCGGTGAGTCTATCTGTCCAATTAAATGTAAGTACTTGCGCGTGAAAGCCACGTTTAAACGACGTCTATGTAGCAAGCATGCCTGATGTCGCGGAGTATCACGCGGAACATAAAATTTCAATGTTCGATCGAGCCTTCTTAGACGAATGTGTCGGGCGTCTGGCTGGGCACAGTAAGCTGCTGCAGCATTCTTCATACAACTCGTAAGAAGGCACGTCGTATACGCTCTTGAAAAATGCATAGCTGTTTGGAGGCCATTGATGCGTGCGCTTTCCGCTTTAACATCGGCTTGTTCATTCCCATGGAGCTCGCAGTGGGCGGGGATCCATTGAAACATTATCCTGTGGCCTTACTGCTGGGCAGATGTAAGGAGCTCTATAATATTTAGTGCCAGGGACTGGATGGCGGTGTGGCGTAAGACGGTTTCCAAAATTTGCAATGCAGTCTTTAAATCTCTGAATATACACCATTTTTGAGGTGGCTTCCCACATGTGTATACTGAATGGATTCCCCAGTGGTTAGAAGTTCAGCAGCGGTAGATGTAGAAGTATGTCCCTGTCGTCCTTGCAAGTTAGGTAATCTAAATCGTTAGGGTATTTTGTATTTAGTTGGAACTATTTCTATTTACTAGCCTTGATTTGTTCTTTGCCCGAGCGTAATTCAGCGTCTCGTTATTGTGTTCTCAACTCCCGGGAATAATATTCTGGCGCCCATTTGCCCAGAGTCCTTAGAAACGCTTGTTGAAGAAAGCGGCGATTTTCGCAAACCCCCATATGTAGGTACTTGTTTCTAGACCTCAGGGTATTCTCCATAACAGCGTGGACTAAGGCGGACTTCATAGGAAAACTCGCAGCCAAACGCAACGGCTGACTTTTTTTTTTAACTATCCCATGTATTCGTGTGAATGACATTGTTGCGAACAAGATTGGCAGTGGCGCTAGAGAAGCCCTTGCGCTAGGCTAGTCAATAAATCATCCTTCACCTATTCGTCATGTTGAGCTGTCTTTTTGCTTGTCGCCACGTAACAATATTAATAGTTTATGGCATTTAACAGAGCTGTTATGTTTCAAGGCATGGAGGGGTATTTCGGCATTGTCCCTGGCAGCACATGATGTTAATGGCGTGCGTTATGTACTTTCCAAAATGTTATCTCATCAGAAATAGCGAAAATAAATAACCCCTTTAGAACCACTGATTTTATCCTTCGGCGAAATGTTGTCGACCTCAAATATGGGCAGAAATTTCAAAAATGTGGGATCAACAATGCAGTTCGGTGAAACAATGCTTCGAAATACTGTCTAGAACTCGTTAACTTGGCGCTCCAACGTAACAAAGTATTCAATACGTGTGACTAAATTTGATGGAATAAATGATGAAACAATTGCTTTATCATGGAAAACTCAAATATGTTCAAATCGACTCTGTGACGACATCTAGTGCACAATTTATTTGATAAGTATGGGGACATACAAAACAGCTTTCAAGGTCAGGCAATATACCCTAATATTTTTCGGGTACCTTTAAAAACACAGATGACATCTTTTGTCAGGTTATGAAGTGCAAGGTAATTAGGACATCTTTTATTATTGGGATGGTAACTCTGTACGGCGGCCGCTCATCGGTGGAGGTGAAAAGCTAGGCTCCCGTTTGTTGTGCGATGCCAGTGCACGTTAGAGAACTCTACGTGATCAAAATTAAATAACTCATAGCCCATTCCGTCTCATTGCCTGAGTTGCTTTGAGTAATTAAAGTCAATAACTGAAACCAAAGCATACTATAATATTCAACATGTGAGCTTCTTTATCATAATGAACGTGCTTTTTTCTAAGTTAAAGACTTCTGCGGTTTCGTAAGGCGCACCTGGGTTTTTTATATTTATTTCCATAACCACCACTTTTCTAATAATAATAATTGGTGCACAGGAAATGAAAAGCGCAGTATGGGACAAACGTATTCTGTGCACACTTTATCCGTGCCCTATAGGAAGGGAGGAAGGTTTGAATGAAAGCGGAAAGGGAGAAAGGGGTGCCTCGGGGGGGGGGGGGGGGGGGTGGAGGGCTCGGAGTAATTTCGACCACCTGCGGATCTTTAACGTGCCCTGACATCGCACAGCTCACGGACGTTACTTCGTTTCGACTCCATCGATGGGGATTGAACCCGGGTTCTCCGGCACAGTAGTCGGGCGGCTTTTATCTTCTGTTGTTTCGAAGGTGCTACTCTCCTAGAAATGTCCACCCACATGGCAGGAGGACAGCTTTCTGTATGAGTAGCATAGCATTGTTGTATACTTAATTTTGTGAGAAATTCTACGCAGCAGCTTTTTTTTTTTTTTTGAACTAATGTGTACAGTGAAGAACAATGTAAATACTAGCGTCATGTTACGCTTCTGGGCTCCTGTTTATGTTCTTTTGAGACTGATGCACCCTTTTAGTGAAATAGTTTCGTCAGCTGTGCGCCTTACATAAATACACCGCCATGTAGTAGACTCATGTTAGCCCAGATACTCTAACGTTTCACTTAGGCTTTCAGAGATGTTTCTGACGTTGGCCATGCTGCCATCAATGAATGTGAACGTCGCGTCAGAGATGGTAGATATGATATACGGGGTTTTTCAGGGAAGACTAAGTAATATTGAAATAACGGGTTCAGAAAAGAACAAAAACATTTAAAAGGGCACTCTCTGTAGGGATGAACACAATCTGCTGACTAGATAACCTAATTATCCGGCTATTTGTCTAAAAACTGGTAACGAACTTTTTAATTATCTTTGCTATGTGGTCAGTCCCAACGGGGAGTTTGAAACCCTAAAGAAGGTGATGCGACATGTATTTTTAAAACGTATAAAATCTCTCCAGTTTCTAAATCTCTGAAGCGCGATGCAGCCCGGCGCCATTGTTCAGCATCCGAAAGTGACGGTAGGAGTGGCGCGGCGTCTGATGATGACATGAGCAGTGGCAGAGACTTTCAGTGCGAACTGTCAGCAAAGGTGCTATACGTCACGTACATTCTCTTGCATTTCAGAACGTTGCTATAGAGAAGTGAGTCATTGTCAGCGGCGTATTCGTTGGTTTAAAGGACGGCGGAGCGAAGTAAAGAAGTACACCTCTCAGCAGAGCACAAATTTCGATGAAATTTTGTGTCGTTACTACTGAATCGTCATCACCGGACGTAGGCCCTGTATCGAGCTTTCCTAACGTCTTTCGCGCTCAGTTTGTGTTACATGCTGAAACAAAGGCCATCAGAATTCTCGCTGCTCGAGTTTAGGAGGTTAGCTTTTCTTCGCTTCAGACATTGATAATGTATCTTCTACACAACTTCATGCTCCCTCTTGAGACTATCGCAAATGCAATCACTAGAATGCTAATCTGTGGATTTTTGTTTGCTGAATAATGGGAGGAGCTTTGAGAACATTTTGTCCGCCGACGCTGAGATTTTTCCTGGATCCATTGTCTTTTAAACGCAGTATTCTCTAAAATTACAAAATATTCCTTAAAACACTTCGCATGCAGTTTAAAGAAGGCATTCGATGTGAGACGTATACACAAGGTAACGGGCTTGAACGAATTGCCCGAATTCTTTTCCCTAGTAGAGACACTACTTGGAGCTTTGTGCTGCAGCTCTTTGTTCGGAAGCAGCCGCTAATTCACAAGGAATTAGTCTGGAAGGGTAATTCTACTCCAACGGGTAGCAACGCGGCTTATGTTCCCGGTCAATTTTTATGTCTTTCCTTCTCTTATTATTTATCTTTTCCTTGTTCGTCTACTTATTTTCGTTGTTTTCCTTCTTCCTTTCCTTCTCCTCCTCCTTTTTCTTTTCCTTCTCTTTTTCTTTCTCGTTTTTCTTCCCCGCCGAGGTGGCCCAGTGTTTACGGCGCTCGACTACCGCTTACAAGGCTACGGGATGGAGTCCCAGCCTCGGCGGCAGATTTTGCGGTGGTGGCGAAAAGCCCCTTTGCTGTGCGATGCTAATGCACGCTAAACAAGCCCAATTGGTTGAACTTTCCGGAGTCCTCCACTACGGCGTCTCTCATGGCCTGAGTCGCTTTGTGACGTTGAAACCCTCCAAAAAACAAAACAAAATCTTCCTCTCTTTCTGCTTCAATGGCCTTTTGTCGGTGTTGGCGTTTATACGGTCATACAGTGTCGATGCCTTCGGAATAAATACCTTCAGAAGAAATGGTGGGAAAATATTTACTTAGCCCTAATTGGAAGGGTTAGTCGCAGCACTGTATTTGCCCTACATTATTTCTTTTATTTTCTACACAGCCGTCTTTCTTTCTTTCGTTCCCCAATAGCGTTTCCTACGCAGAGTATCATGCCAGCGAATTGTATATGCCGGGTTAATTCTGTCTTTCATTACATTCTCTATCTTCTTTTTGTACGTCTATAATGGGCTGTGTCCTACGCTAGTGGCTGATAAGATCCAGCACGCTCATATCCGATCCGCATTTGCTGGTTGCTTGAATCTGATTAGGAGAGCTGGTGATGGGTGGTAGAAAAAATATGGGAATGGATGTCTCAAATATGCTTGCAAGTTCTTCTATATATACAGCAAAAATTAAAAAAAAACTTGAAATTAACCACACTAGAGTAAAGATGTGTCAAGTCTGATAGGTAAAAACAGTGCCAATATTCAGTGAAGAGCGCCAAAGTGCTCCTCATTAATTTGGCGGCTTTTAAAAGTTTTGTTCGTTTAAGATAATAACAATTTGCAACGAAAACTTTTTTATGGAAAAGATGTGAGTTCAGGAATTTTCCCGAGAAGTGGAGCTCGCCTGCCGAATACTTGGGTTCGCAATCCGCTCTATTGTGTAGGTGGTTGTGATAGCTGGGATTTGTAGCAAATAAAATATAAGTGCTTCATTCATCTCAACCTTTAAACCGTAATGTAAGACCATTGTGCGTGTGTGTGTGCGTGTGTGCGTGCGTGCGTGCATGAATTCGGGCGCACGTATGTGCGTGTTTGATATCAAATGTAAGGTACATTTTATGCCGCACGCTTCTTTTTACCTACGTAATCATGCGGTTGGAACACAAAAGCAAAACTCTTGCTGGAAACTTTAAGTAAAAACTTATACGTGAATTTATCCTGCATATGTCATTGTCCTTGCCATAAAACAATTAATCAGAGAGCGCTCAGTCGTTCGTCGGAACATTTTAAAGCGGAAATCTTCACCGAATGATATGAAACAGCCACTATAACGTACGTATGTACAGTCGTGAGCAAAAGTGGTATACAACACTTGACCGGTGGTAGGTCTCGGAAAACTCCATCGAAACGCTATCTAACGGGAGCGACAGGGACAGCGACGACGACACATGCATGTCACCATAATGGGGAACCGCTACGAGTGTCTTGATCCCACATGGCTGTCGCCAGATGGCGTTGCAATGCATTTTTCTCAAGCTCCACCATCGACTAAGTGTTGTATACCACTTTTGCTCACGACTGTACGTCTTGGTCCTACATAATCTTCTTAAATAGTGCCCAGTCTGGGCCTGAAATATGTATATACCGGAATGTTAAGATGTTTATCGCGAGCGAGAAAGATGTTTGCATCGACTATTAATTTTCTGTGAAACCTAATATTCATTTTCTTGTGACCGTGACGTATGTCTACTGCATGAAGGCTACTGCATGAAGGCTACTACTTTATCGCAGCTTCCAGGTAATGCAAAGGCTTTCATGGCAGCTCTCGTAAGCTGTATTAAAATAAATGCCCTAGCTAAAATCTACCGTCTATTCGAAAACGTTCGTTATAAAATACACGCCATGTATAGTCTTTACACGCTGATGATTCCTTTGTTCGTTACGACAATCGACCATACCACTTTTTAACCATTAGGTGTATTTCTCCTACACCCTCTAACTACTATGCATCGCGTAACCCTTCGACCTACCAAATGAATGGCCACTGATTATGGATCCTCAGTGCACATGCTCAACAGACAGATTTTCAGTTATTGCTATACTCAGGATTTATGAAAGAGCCCTGAACAAGGGTAGATTCCTCAGTTAGCCACATATCCACTTCTTAAAACGTTGGCTCAGCTCCCGAACTGAGGCTCCCTTTACCGTTGTTCAGTGTTCTTTCATAGTATGTAGCCACCTTTTTTCCGTCGTTCTAACATAGTGAGGATTAAATCGCATGCAATGCTTCCAAATCGTTGAACGAAAGCTATGATGAGAGAAAAACTCGCTCTTCCTAAAGCTCTTCCTAACGGCGCACGTTTCAGAAATTCGTCTCTTCCCTATTAGTCCTTAGAAAGCAGGTTTGGGACGGCCGCAAGAAATAAGAAGCAACTGCCCAAGGCTAGCTTCCTATCTCCATAGGCTATTGATCTGAGATAAGAAATGACGTACCTGGTCATTTTCTTCTCTGATCCACAAGCTGGTGTGGCGAGACCGTAAAAAGTAGATGTCTAATTGTACGAGCCATCTTTTTCACGCCCTCTGGACTACCTTTGTGCAACACCACAAAAGGCGTTTTTCTAATGGGGGCGTACAAGCATTGTAAGGGGATATCAAACTATCTCACACCTTCCTTATTGGCTACCGAACGACGGAGAATGGTGGCGAAAGGTAATCAGCTATAGAACGGCTCGCGTGGCAAGAAACATGTTCATGAAATAAGCTTAAGAGATGTTTTATTATATTCTCTCTCAAGAGCCGCATAGCGTAACATTATGATAAGGCTGCCGGTGACCCTCAGAGCCAACGACTACATTTGCAATCTACTCTGCGGTGCTTCTAAATAGCGTGGCTGGATGCCACATTGATAGGAATGTAACCTTAGAGAGGAATTAGTAATATCGGTCGTTAGTTTTGCACTGAGGGCAGTAATCCTTTTTTATCTGATTTTCTTTCTATATCAACCTTTGTCAGACTCCATGTGTTCCGTATAAATATCAGGCAAGTTAGAACATTCTTTCAGTGGCTTATTTGTCTTTGATCGTAGACTGTTGCTCTGATTGAAACCACTCTTCAGTCAGGGAGGTTGAGAAGAGTCTTTTTAGGTAAGTAATGCCTGCTATATTCTTTTGCATGTCTACTCTCATAACGTATGCGCAGACTTGAAAGACTTCACTCAGTCCTTAGAAAACATACTAGGGATTAACACGATACAACATTTTCTGCTGAGTTCTCCAACAAGATGATCGGAGCCAATTAAGCGAGATTGCCTTCACTTCTGTAGAAGCTTTCTAGAAAGAACATTTTTGATGAGGAATATTAGAAGAGCTTTGACGAAGGAAGGGAACATGAGCGAAGGATGTATTAAATACAGACAGGAAGAACGGCTTTGTTCCAAGCAAGGCATGCAGGTGTTAAAAGGTACAGAAGGAACTAAACGCAGT
The DNA here is from genome assembly GCF_055883805.1 of Amblyomma maculatum. Taxonomy (NCBI): domain Eukaryota; kingdom Metazoa; phylum Arthropoda; class Arachnida; order Ixodida; family Ixodidae; genus Amblyomma; species Amblyomma maculatum. The sequence continues at coordinate 96,644,484 of NC_139353.1, forward strand.
CGAACTCACTGTACACTCGCAAGTCAGTTCGATGTGAACACAATGCAAGGCATTGACGGCTTCACAGGATTGCGAGATCACAAAGACGCGAGCATACCAAGCTTGCAACAAATCTTACAATTCATGCCTATTTAAATAAACGCATGGCCATAAGCCTATATTTAAAGCAGAATGGTGCGCCTATGTCCACTAATTCTTTGAAACCTTCCTTGGTCAGAGGGTACTTCCGCCCTGCTATACTATGCATTGCATATATTTAACATATGAATACCGACATTAACATCACAGTGATTTTAATGGCGCAACTATTCAAGTTTAGCAAGTGTTAAAATGAGAAAAACTATTTTTTTTTTTTGGAAACAGTGGGGACGGTTAAGTCATATAATGAGCGGATTGCGGCTCGGAATAACAGCTTGAGGGTCGAGTTGGTTCGGCATGGTACCCTGAAATGTGGCGCTACGAGCACAATCACGCGATTAGAAAACACCATGGTTTCGTGAATAGAAACAAGAAGACCTGCGCCATAATCATGCGCTTAATTCGTCCAGTTCATCGTAGTATGTCTCTTTTCTGGCTTCGCTAGTCACTTTAATGTTGCCGCTGTTATTGCAGAAGCACATGACTGCATAGGCGCACGTAATGTTGGGTCGTGTATCCATGTAACATTAATTGCCCAACGCACCTCAGAAAATCATCGAGGAAGTGCCCACTGACGCAAGTTTGGAGGGGTCCCCGCTGCCAAAGGGAACACTTCCAAGTTGTTTTCGCTGCTTTTTGACATTTGTGCGCTCCACCCCAATTTAGGTTTGATACGTGCGCTCCATCCTCGCGTAATTTGTGTGGTAATCGCCCACAGACTATTAGTCGGTGGTCACATGTCGTCACCCAACAGCAAGATCAGCCACTTTTTCACTATCAGAAAGAACAAAGATGTCTAAGGTGAAGTGTAATGCCACCGCTTGAGTTTAGTTTATACAAAATAAAAAAGTTTAAATTCCCTTGCTCGATATGACATAACTTGAAAAAATTAATCGATACATAAAGCATTGCTCGTCCCTAGAGCTTGCATGACTGTTATAGGGTTACGTGGAAAACAAACACCTATGTTGTCAGCCGCGCCGTACAATTACTAAAAAAGTAAAACCTTGATGCTTCAGAAATCTGGCAGGTTTTGCTGCAGATCTTCACCACGGCATATAGCACATCATCTACACAAGACCATCGTTAAAGTAATCCTTATGATCGAACAAATATGATGAAATGGTGCTGTAACAAAAGGCCACGTACTAATACGTCCTGAACTATTGCCCGAACAACACGCAATTAAGTATATAAAATCACGTTTCTCCAATCTAGAGCTCAGTTGGGCGTGCAGGGGCCATTACCTAGTAAAAGTTTCAGTGAAGTGGAATGTATTGTGCTGAAAAAGATTGAACATTAACAGCAATAGCAACATTATTTCTTTCAAACAATAGCAAGCAACTTCACCCTAAAGCATGTTCATGAAGGCCACCGTGTTTTGTATTTCGCCCATAAACAGGAGTGTATTCAAAGGTGTGTGAAATACATAAAGTCCAAGATACTAGTTAAGATATACGTGGAGATCTCCAGGACAAGTCTCTGTAGGATGCTTTTCCTCAAGGAAGAAAAAAACACGGTAAACTACGACACGCGAGTGAATGATAACTGAGTTCTTTGCAAAAGTTTGGTTTGGCATATGAGAAAAATAACATTAAAAAATTGAGCACTTTAAAAATCTTGGCCTTTGTTAGTGAGGAAACATATGAAGGATGGTTAGGCGTGGCCGCTAAATGCTGTCATGATGACAACGCTCTAACAAGTTCCGTGACGGCTCCCACCGAAGCTGCACTTCAGACGTCTCCAAATGCACAGATCGAATTACGCAATGTTTTGTTAATAAGCGATACCTGTTTAAATTTCATGCAATTACACGTGAATTTCCATTGCCAGTCTTCATCGCATGAATGATCTTGCCTTGCTATATCGGGACTACCAATGGACTTTGCATTTTCAGGTTGCTGTAATACGTACCAGATATTATCAAGTATAGATTACTATATGATGGACATTTAAAAATTGTTTATTGTTTCCAGGCGCCGTAGGAACCAGCAGCTGCGAGAATGGTGCTGTCGATCCTTGGCAAAGCACTCTTCTTTGGCATCGCGTCTAGCATGGGCATCTGGATGGGAGCCTACGTGAAAACTAACGTCTGTTTGCACGGAGACTCCATCCTCATACCTAAGAACAGGACATATCCGCCTGAATTCAATAGCCGGGAATATGGAGAACACAAGTTCGTGAATCTTTCTGTAAGTAACTTTCAAAGTCGCGAACATTTACAGTTCAGCAATTATAATAGCTCCTTACTAATCTATGTGGTACTGAGAACTACACAAATATAACTGTTATTTAAGTATGACACATATTTTCAGACGCGCACTTTCCTCAGCGGTTATCTTCAAACATGTTTGAGGCACTGGGGGGCTCTTAAGGATAGGGAAGATTCTGCATTTTTGTGTCAATGATGCCATTTCAAATATTACAATATAAAATTCAGAACGTTTTAAGCTTGCTTGCATGTCAGTAGGATATATAGCAGCACTATTTTTATTAACGCGTTTGACGTGCTATAGCAGGTGTCATTTCAGGATATTGGGTATATGAAATAGACCAAACCATACCTAAAGGCAACAATTACAGCCAGTTGCTTAACCCGCGGCGCCCGTAGATGAACCGTTAAATACTTTTTCATCTACCGCAGGGAATCAAGAATCAAGAACTAAATTAGCCAGCACGAAACGATGGAAATGATTCGCGCACATTACTAACGCAATTTTGCGGAGCGCCTCAACAAAAAAAAAATTGCTGCATGGTTGTCCTTCAGAAGCTGATATATTTTTAAAGAAGCAATTATTTCGCTGAGCAAATTTATTTTCAATTCAAAAAGTCATGATATGAAAAACGTGCCACGTGCATCAGCTCATGCAAAGCATGGTTGGATATGCCCGCTTCACTACGTCGCAAATGACGAAACAGAACCTGCTTTTGAAGAGCGTGCTTCGTTTCAAAAGTAGTAAGCTTTTTCATTTTGCGTTTTTCTTCTCATTCAGGATATTACAGTTCATTATGTTACCAGAGGCTGTGAGGTAGAACAGAACCGCCCTATGGTGCTCCTGCTGCACGGCTTCCTGGACTTCTGGTTCATCTGGAACAGGCAGATACCTAAGCTCAGCGAGGAGTTCTGGTGCGTAACATTTGAGTACGAGTCGTGCAAGTTTCTGGTTTTCGTACAATATATTAACGATGGAATGTTAATCTGCAGCTCACTATGTATAAGTCTGATTGTCTACAACCACCGCAGCCCTGAGAATATTGTTACCGGTGAATAGAAGGATATGATGTGAAGTAAATTTGAAAAACAATTTAATTGCTTGGAAGCCCTCAGAATTATCTCAACATGTTGAAAAATGTACAAAATGGAAGTGAGATTTTTGGCATTTTGCAATTTTATTGCTTTAATGTGCGCCTGGCCTGCAACATGAAAAAGTCTTCACAGGTAAACAATCGCGAATTATTCGCGGCGAATAAAAGTTACATCCCTCCTCCCCACAAAAAAAGAAAAAAACGTCGGACGTAATACTACGCTGCAGTAAGGCAGCAAACTTTGAAAAAAGCCTCCCCCCCCCCCCCCCCCCCCCCCCCGGCTCAGGCTTCTGAAATAACATTTCAGTCGATGCATACAACGTTTTGGCTTACAGCATATTTTTATCCGAACTCGCAGTATTGTTTAAGCTTGGAATAAATAAATAGGTGGTTTTGAATATTGAGCGCTTTTTTGTGTTTGGAAGGGCCTCAATGCTTTAAGTATCGGCCAGAAGGACCAGTGATTTTGAAACCACCTTTAAAGTAACGAGACGGAGACTGCGACGGCGTGATCCCGACGAAAATAAAACATTACTAATCGCTCCCTTCGTAGCGTACATATTCAGCGTGGCGTCAGAGAAGGAAGCAAGAATTGATGTGATGAATGCACGCCAAGATATAGACCAGTGATTCGATCTCATCGTTCCTTAAGCTGAGCTTGATTCAACTACATAGCATGGGAAGTTAGTTGAGGAGTGAAAATCTTCGTGAAATTGAAAAAGTGTTCGATATAGCTATCTAAATGTTCCTTAGAACGCGTTTAATATGAGCAACGGTGGTGTTCAGTTACCCCTCCTCGTAGGACATGCATATTTATTATGTATTTATTCGTTCTTTATTAGGACAGAAGTACGTCCACCATATCCCTTACATGAGCACATTTGAACAATTCCATCGTCTTTTACTTTCACAGTGTTGTGGCACCGGACCTACGCGGCTACGGAAACACTACGAGGCCGAATGACACCGCTGAGTACCTCATGCCGAAGCTTATCGGAGATGTGAAAGGACTACTTGACGCTCTGAGTAAGTCACAGTCGTAAAAGTGTTCCAGTAAACCTCAAACTCTCCGATCAATAGAGATCAGTAGAACATTTGTGTAGAAATGCTTATCCCCTAACAAAGAAGCGCCAGGTTTTAACAATTGGGCAACTAACAGTTCACACGTGAAGAATTACATGAGGAATGGAAATATGCAGGAATTACCAACGGGCTGACTTATGCTGCAACAAGGGGCGTCATATGTAACAGCTTTAATTTATACCCAAAAGATCCAAATTTCTCATTTGTCTGCGATTCTTCCGAAATGATCTCCTGACTCTAGAATTACAAAACCTTATGATAGGAATATTTATCACGATCTCAACTGGAAACTCGCCCAACTGAATGTCTATAACGATGCTTGAAGATGTAGGTGTACGTACGTAGTACAATATCCTGCCTTGGGTACCTTAACAAACATGAATACGTTGGAAATACCCGGCTGACCCGTCCCGGTAACATGCATAGACATTTATAACCGATAAAGATCCATGATAACAACCCTAACGTCAGATTTGGTTGTGAAAGTGCCATTTGCGCTTTTTTTTTTCATTACTCCATTTCATCACTCCAGATCCCGGCCACATCCGGAAGGTTATCCTGGTGGGACATGACTGGGGCGGCATGATCAGCCTGTGTTTCGGCACCTTGTACGAGACGATGATTGATAAGATGGTCATCATCAACGGCATGCACCCGCAGGCATTTTTGAAGCAGCTGTTTAAGAGCCCGACGCAAATGAGGATGTCTTGGTGAGTCTGCCCGATGTTCCTCCCCTTCACTCCAAGAGACGCGAATTTGTTTAATACATAGCTTAGTCATCTCCGCTTTTTAGTGATGTAATGCGTGCATTTTCCCATGACGCATCACTGGGAGCGAGACGATGCTAGCAACATTTTATAAGGGAGACCATGTTGAGATAACTGAAATACGGAAGAAACGGTGTCGCGAACCAAACTGTATAATAGGAATGCAGATCTGATTATTCTGAGTTTAGGAATTATGTGTCACTAAGCAAGCAGTCATTGTACAGCAAGGGTCCCTTAATTGACGTATGTCGCCATATGCAAGGCATGCTTTGAAAATGGCAAGGCCGCGTGAGGAAGAAACGTTATACTTGTAGCACTTCCAAAATGGTGTTAGAGTGAGTATTGAAGTGGAACCATTAACGAAAAATGGGACAGGAAACGTTCGGAGTAGTGTGTCGAGAAAGTGTCTGTTCGCATAAGTCCCATAGATCGATTGTGGTTATCTAATAAGATTTATGCACTTTGTATTGATTGCCCTATAGTAATGCCCACCTTTACGTGGGCGACACCTCTCCCCCCCCCCCCTGCCCAATACCTGGGCCCCTGGACACCAGAAGGTAACTTCATGCAATTCTGACAATATTGGCGGCCAACCTAGTTTCACTATGGCCAACTGGGTGGTGCACTCCACATTTAGGTGGGCGATGCACGGAATGTGGTCCACCGCTCTCCTATATAATAGTAGTGATACTGATTAGCGATAGTTACCTAGTAACGCTGCACAGTGATGCTAGTCAATGATAGTTTAGTAACTCATCGTGCAGCATCCTCTATTCGTGACAGGCTAAGTGCACCAATGAAATGTTTTTCGGTTATGGTTGGCTTCATTCTCTCTGCAAAGAAATCTATTAATCTTCAAGAAACGTAGCCAACTCGGCACTGCATAGACGTTCTTGCTCCTAGGAAAGCTGGGAAATTTGAATTACGGAGACAGCTGCTTAGCTTCTCTCTGCCTCGAACCTATAAAAATTTAAACGAGCAAGAATCGTAACTGAAACAGGATGCATCGAAAGTCAAATGTTTTATTTCACTTCACCTAACTGAATAGCAGGAACGTGTACCTAAGGTTACGACGAAAGATGTTCCAGTTGCGGCTGCACTGCAGGCAGATTGGTATAGCTGGATAGATGCGAAACGCGTTTTGAGTCTGTTCTGCTGTGTTTTGTTAACTCTTTTGAAATGCGCAGGTACATGATCCCCTTCCGAAGAGCTGAAACACCCGAGAAGTACCTCATCATGAAAGACTTCCAATTCTTCAACACAGCACACAAAGGATTCACCGAGAGGGAGGAGTACGCCCACAAGTACATGTACTCGCAACCAGGTAACGGGTTTAAAGTCTCTTTAATTACTTTGTAAGAATAAATGAATGAAAAAAGGCGGACATAAGTGCAAGGCAGATATTTATCATTAGACAATGACAAAGACGTTACCAATAGGCCTTCTACATTCTTTTATTTACATATTTTATCTACGGTTTATGCCTTCTAATGACTTATGTTAGCTTGGGATCCTTTGCTCTATGACGATTATTTGTTTAACATTGTTGATTACATAGGTGAGAAGCTTTGGTTTGCTTTTAGCTGAGGTATGATGGGTGAACTGAGTAAATCTGTAAGCATTTTATTTTTGCCCAGTCAGTGTAAGAATTCCAAGCCTTTGCGTATTTGGCGATGTAGTTTTGTGATTTTCTTACTACAGCTTGCAATTCTGTAATTATGCTCCTGCCTACGCCTTGAATGCTTGAAGTCGCATTCTGTTTAGAGTTGCTCACAAACAGGACCTCCACAAATATCGATGAAGCTGTCCTGAGCTTCATTATTTCGAGGTTTGGAAATGGGGCTGAAGTTAGCGACATTAAAGGCTGCACAAAGGAGCGTTGTTCCTTCCTCGTCTGTGTCCTGATTGGTGACATTCGAAGGTTTGCCGACGCCAATTATTCGGAACGCAACACTCTTCAGTTGGGCTATTTGGGAATGCGTTCCTGCTGCGTGATTGCTAATGAATTAACCGACACAAAGAGGACGTATCATCACACGAACTAGAGTTTTTGTGTTTTATCTACGCCTGTTCGCTTGCTGCTAATTTTGCCTCAAGTGATTTTATTGTTTTTTCACAGTATATTTTTTTTCTTTCGCGTTATTCGCCAGATTTTTTTTTTTTTTGCTATAATGAGCATGTATGGCTGCAGGAGTGCATAGAAAAGTAATGTGTTTAGAATGGGCGCTCTGAAGCGAAGTTTTAGGTATATCGTTGTTTAATAGTAAGACGCTTAAAATAAAGATATTGATACTGCTGGATTTTAAAAAGCGGTTTTACGTAAGTACCTTATTCAGCAGCGAACCACTGGATAATCGCGATGTCTGAGATGTCCTGGGACCATTAGGACTCTGCTCCTTGCACGAAATGAAAAGCACAGCATAGCAAAATGCTTTCATAGCACATTGAGATGGAATTGTTGAGTTAGCCCACATGAACACATTTTACACACAATATTATTAAGCCTTTATGTTGCAGTACACAATCATAGAATTTCTGGCAAGGAATGAACAATGCCAGTGCATCTGTGGAGAGCCGCCCTAATGTAAATTACTGTTGAAGAGATGACAAATATGTTTTTTTTTTCAGTTCCACCCTAACATATGAACTGGTAAAACATTGTAATGCAATACTATGCTGACGTATAGCTCAGTGGTTATCTAGTGCTGACCATGTCGAAAAAGCGGCTTTCACAAAAATTCTTCTGACGGCCACAGGTTGTACCTCCTGTCGCAGATGCAATTTGGAAGCGAGGTTCATAATGCCCAAGGGCTGTCAAGCAACAGCCGTGATAGAAGAAAAAGCCCTGCCACGAAAAAAAGGAACAAAGCAAATAACTCTCCTGACAGTGGCTTTAATCACAGTTCCATCAATGCGCTCAATTGACAGCAATCTATCTGCTCAATGTTTATCATAAACATTTTGCTATTAACAGCCCCATTTATGTTTCAATGAACGAAAGAGTTTCTCGCCTCACAAATGAAAGCCGAATACATATTCCGCAACTCCGTTTTCGTACCAAAAAGTTCTATTATTGATCTATAAGATGAAAGGAGAGTTTATGGGTACTGGACAACAATACAGACATGGATAAAATTGCGCAACGAATTTATTTTAGGAATTCGTTTCCTATTATGTTTTGCCCATTTTTTTCTGTATTGGTATCTTATATGACTGGGGAATAATTACGATTGGTGCCTGCCATTGAATGGCTTTGTGTTGTGCATTCAAGTTTACTGAAAAGGTACGCTTATGCCAGCCTCCTCTTGTGCCTGTGTAACTGGTTTCCCAACAAACTCAAACTTTTTTGTTTTCAGGTGCACTCACGGGCACAATCAACTACTACCGCGCCTTCAACAACGACAGCGATCAGTTCAACAAGCTGCCCTTCCGCAAGATCAATGTTACCACACTCATACTGTGGGGGCAGCAAGACGCATTCATCACCCCGCCCGTCGCGCGTTACAACCAGGAATGGCTCAGCGACTCAGAGCTGATATATTACGAGGGCGCCGGACATTTTCTCCCGAGGGAATGCGCCGCACATGTGACAGGGCGCATCAGCGAATTCGTGAAGACCGGCACTGTTGTCGTTAACAAAGAGCGAAGTTGGTCGCCATGGTGGCAGCGGAAACCAGATGACCCCTGCAAGGAATCGAAAGAACCGTCGAGCAAGCAGAGGCTATCCAATGGGCCAGCTTTGCTTCCGGATGACGCAGACCTGCCCCGAAACATGAAGGAGTGAAATATTTCTCCTAAAACTGTCATGCAGCTGCTAGACAACTAGCGAGCCTACTATACTGCCCAAAATAAATTCAAAATTTTGTGTGCAATTTTGGTTTGTTGCAAACCTTTGTATTGTTTTTATTTGCTGTGCATATTTGAATTACACCTATTGGTAGTGATAAAACCCAACTAAGCTGGGATATACAAAGCAAAAATAATAGCAGTCGTGGATGATACTCAATCGTTTCTCGCTGGATGCTCTTGCTCAACCTTCGCCGCCTTGCACCGTCGCTTTGGAAGCCTCTCTTCTCGCTCTTCAGGGGCTTCCATCGCTCGTGTACCTCTCTCAGCTTCAATATTCATTCGTACCGCTTCTTCACGGCGGGCGATGCGGCAGGATGAGTAAATTCGGCTTGTAGGCGAGCGCAGGGAGCGCTCGCAACTAAACGTTGCTAGCAATGCTGTAATGGCGCCTAGTAGGTTTTCCAGCATCATGTAGGCGCGCTGAACTTTAACTGAAGACGATTCACTAACACAAGACAAGATTGGCACGTGCGCGAGCTTTCCAATGTTTATTACAAGTACTTCTCTCCTTATATACGCACATACAAAGAAAACATGTACAAACACGTATCAGAAACAAGTTTATAAGTGCAATTCATCAACCGGTAACTCCTAAAGCACCGCTTTCTATCACGCTACCTGTTAACAATTGGACCTCTCTGCGCGTCAGCGCTACCGACGGATCGCTTACGCATTCCGTGGAACCGGCCCGTGCCATTTCCTATGCTTCAAAGATTATTCTTTCGCGCCGGTCTGTGAAATGTCCGATAACAGCAGTTTCTTCGAATATTTGGATGCATTTTTTACAGCTATTAACGTTCTTGGCGAGGTTTCTTGGGTCGTTGTTTTTGCCGCAGTTCCTTCGATGTTCACCCAATCTAATGTTTATGCATCTTTCGGTCAGGCCCACGTATCTCCTGCCGCAAGACAGAGGAATGATGTACACAACACACTTATCACAGTTTATCATCTTCTTTTGGTGGTCAATTCCGCATGTTGTGCTGCCCTTTTCCTATCCCGGGAGTTAACTTTTCTGCACATTAAGGTTAGGTTTTTTTTTTTTTTTTTTTTTTGGGGGGGGGGGGGGAGCTGAAAGGACAACGGGGGTTTCATGTTTTGCTGCAATTTTCTTAAGTCGGTGCGATACCTTGTGTGCGTACGTTACCACGACTGGCCTCGCCCTTTCTTTTTCCTTCGTTTTCCGAGTTTCTGGTCCTATTACCTCTTTAATCAAATTCTCTGCTATTGCACCAATCAAACGTTCGGGAAAACCATTTGCGGACAGCCTGTCAGCTTGCAGTCGTACACTTCTTCCCATTTCGTGATCACATGATTTCTTAACGAATTGTTGGAGGGACGAGTATGCTACACTCCTTTTTAAAAGCTTAGATTGTCATGCGTCATATCTCATTATTGGCTTTTCACATTTAGTTCTGTACATCCAGCATGCATGATCCAGGTACAAGTGTATTTCTATTTCTTTTTACAATTACAAAGAGTCAGCACATGTGCTGCCTATTTTTTGCTATACAGAGCGTTGTTTCATTACCAGGTAGGCGACCGCTTTGCTTCCGATGCAACCGTGTTGATGAAATTCGTAGGCACTGCCGTACTCCGCGTTGTGAGAACTGCCGATGATTCGGTCGCACAGTAGAAGAGTGCGTCATTACCTATGCGGATAAGCAGCGACATAGTGTGCGGCCTCTCGACAACGCTCTACCAGAGCATATAATGGACGCCACAGAAGGGCTTGACGCGACTAGTGTCCTTTCAGCCGCTACTTGTGGACACGGCTTCCACAGCTAATACATTGTTTGTTCCTCGGGGTGACCCCAAGGAGAGCGAGGCGAAAGTGGAAAAACCAGAGACGCTGCCTCGATATAAGACGCCGAATCCTGCACATGGTAGGGAGCCTGCCACCTGCTTTAATGCTACCAAAGATGCCACCCTGGCTGCTTATTGCCAAACCATATCCCGTAGGATCACTCGAGCCGACGACGCTCCCAGCATGTTGAACGGCGGTTGTTGCCGAAAGGAGTTTGCGAACGCAACCTAAAGCTAACGTACACCCAATGAAAACGGCGATTCTAGCTTAAAGATATCTGTGAACGCAACCTAAAGGTAACATACACTCACTGAAGACAGGAAATGATTATGGTAAAGGTAATTGCTTAGTGTAACCGTTGTCATACCGTCACCCCATGGCTCTGTTCGCGACAGGTTTTTTTGCTATTCAGAACCAAAACGTCACATAACGCAACCTAAAGAAGAACACACCCCAGAAAATTTCTTCACTAGTAAATTTAACGTTGTGATTGAAAAAAATAATCAGAAAAAAGGGCGATACAGGGATTCGAACACATGTTCCAGTGGCATCAGCGCAGAGATGTGTAGTGTTAATCCATTGCGTCACGAAAATTGTTTTCCTTCATTGCGAAATGTGCATAATGAAAAGTTATACAGTAAAAAATATTTACCGGGTTTGCAGGCTGCTTGAAATCCGCGAACAATGGAGTCAATCGTTTCATTTGTGCAAGATTTGCAAACACCACCGCAATTTGATGGATTATCGTCACGGTGACACTGGTGCCAGATCTTTGTATGAATATTTTGTGCAGAGTATTGCGAAAATACATGATGTTTTCAAAGATACAGAATGTGATTGCGTCACGAAAACGACAGTCCCAGCAGCCTCTAAATGCGCTCTTCATTTATTCATAAACCTTTATTCATGAGGATGACCTGAGGTCTAGAGGGGAAGGGGGTGAGTTAGGCGAGGTTGAGGGCGCCAGACTTCGATATGAAGTCTAGCAGGGCACTAACATTGCGCTTGGCGTTGGTATTGGGGGCCGTCCAGTCTTCGTAAGTCTGAATGCGCTCTTATTCGTTTTCAGAACGTTTCCACTATTTCTCGCCAGGTGACGCTGCTCAGAGGAGTCACCTTTCGGCTGAAAAGCAGAAAACTGACGTAACGTTAGTAATGTACTAAAAAAATTTAAAAAAGTAGAATGATGGTATAGTTAACCAATCTAAAATAGGGGAAAAATGAGCATGATAGCAACTGCTACCACACCGTTTCAATGGAGACGCTCCTATATTCCATCCATCCGTCCATCCATCCGCCTGGGATAATGAAGCATAGGGCATTGTGGGGATACATCAGGTATGCGGTTTGAGGAGTATTTTTAAAGAAAAAAAATGGTTCCCATGCCTACTTTCGGAAATCCGGCTTTATGCCTAAAATCAGAGGTACAGTCGACATTAGAAATAAATCAGAGAGCCATCGGACGATTAGCACTGGGTGCCCACGGCAAAACCATAATTGAGGCGGTACAGGGAGATATGGGCTGGGCATCTTCTGAAGTACGGGACGCTCAGAGCAAAATATTATATGTGGAACGCCTGAGGAAATTGGACAGTAACAGATGGGCAGCTAAAGTATTTAAATGCCTATACCTAAAAAGGCGTTGACTCACAATGGAGTAAAATAACTAGGAAATTTCACTGAAGAATACCGACAAGGTGTCATATCTAGTGTCCTTAACCACCGAAGAAACTAGGAAATTAACCAGTAAGTATGCTGGTCACAAGGACGAAGAAATAAAGAGCGTTAAGCAAAAGGTGAAAAACACTGAAGGTGAAAATTGGAGAAATTTAATGGAAAATAAACAGAGTGTGGAACTAAACCGATAGTGGAAAAGGCAGATCAGGAAGGCAGCTTTGTTTGGTAGCTCAGGAGGCAGTGCCCTACTTTTTGAAGCTATATCAGGGTGTCTTACAACACGCAGCTACAAAAAAAATTAGGAATGAAGATGACGCATGTGCAGTATGTGGTTACTCCACTGAAACAATTGACCATATTATACTCGAATGTGAGGGTATGCATCCGTAAGCTGATGCAGCCGCAGTCACTCTTCTTGAAGCTCTGGGGTTTAGAGATACCAGTGGCCGGGTGAATGAACTTGCAGTGAAAGCTAGCAAAAAACGATTGGAAGATTGGTGGCTTAAAAGCAGAAAGGTAACATAATTAGAGTATTGCAGAAAGAAAAATTCAATAAATTGAATTTAGGTATAGCTAACCATTCTGAAATAATAATTAAGATATAGGGAGAAAAAATGAGCATGATGGCAACTGCTACCAGCTCGTTTCAAAGGGGATGCTCCTATATTCCATCCATCCGTCCATCCGCCCGGCCGTCCGTCCGTCCGTCCATTCATCCGTCCGTCCATCCATCCATCCATCCATCCATCCATCCATCCATCCATCCATCCATCCATCCATCCATCCATCCATCCATCCATCCATCCATCCATCCATCCATCCATCCATCCATCCATCCATCCATCCATCCATCCATTCATCCATCCATTCATCCATCCATCCATCCATCCATCCATCCATCCATCCATCCATCCATCCATCCATCCATCCATCCATCCATCCATCCATCCATCCATCCATCCATCCATCCATCCATCCATCCGTCCATCCGTCCTCCGTCCGTCCGTCCATCCGTCCTATGTGATATGGTCTGGTAATACGCGCCCCGGTTACTCCAGCCCCTGAGGTCAATGCTGAGCAAGAGCTTGCAGGTCAGGCCACTCTACCTGCAACTGAGGCCGTCCTTTTTGTTCAAAATATCTTCATATGCGTCAGGCACATTGCGCATCTCACTCAAGTGGAGGTGGGGATCCGGGAAGCGTGAAGCATCATCGCCGCCGGCGCACGTCGAAACGCAAAGTGCCAACGTTCGCGTTACCGCAGTCGTGGTGGAGGTCCGGAGGCGACATCACTCACTGTCTCCGGAGAGACAAATGCTAGTCTAATTAGCACTTGTGTGGTCACCATGACGACCCATGAGGAGCTAGTGTTTGCAACGCTGAATCTGAGATGCCTTAGGTCTCATCAGTAGCCGTTGAAACTTCGCCGACTTTTCAGCAGCAGGGGGTTTGTATTTGACGCCGTCCAGGAAACGAAGATTGAGAGTGAGCAGAATACAGAGAGAGCAATAGGACCTTTTTTCTCTGATTACGATGGCATTGTGACGCAGGCTGTTGACATTTCGGCGGATTGCTTCTTGTTCTTGCGAAAGCTCTGCCTTATTCTGCACTGCATTACTATACCGACCCTGAAGGACGGCCAATAAGCTGCGATTTTTTTTTGTTCCACAGGAAACCATGTAGACTTATCAATATTTATACGTTCAATTGTGCAGCTGAGCGTGTTGATATGTTTGAAGGCATGGCTAACCTCCTAGATTGTGATAAGAATGTTGTGCTAATGGGAGACTTTAATTGTGCATGTCACCTGAGTGATCGTTCCGTGCTTAGGGTACACAGAGACAGAAGTGGTGAAGCGTTGTCGCGTGTTACAAATGACTCAGGACTCATTGATTCAGGGTCCTCATGTCATTTAACTTCACTATTCACGCATGTTAAGGGGAGGTCCCACACGCGCTTAGACAGGATTTATGTTTCTTCCTCGCTGGTTTCCCGTGATTTGTTGTGTGAAACTCTACCGGTTTCATTTTTGGATCATTGTATGGTGGTTGCTTCGGCTCGGGATAACTTACTGTTCTAAAATTAGGCCGCCATGGAAGATTTGGAAGCTAAATTCTTCGCTTGTAAATGACCAGGAGTTAGCCTATCAGATACGCTCACAGCTGCAAGTGTGTTTGACAGGAGCCATGCCAATATTTGCTGCTTGGGATTTGTTTAAACAGGAGGGGCGAGCGATAGCTATTAAAATTGAGTTTGTTAGATTATTTTACAGGAAATGTCAAGAGAGGACATTGCATAACAGTTTGTATAACATCGATGAATTAAAATGTGAGGCAGCTGGTGCATATTCAGACGAAATCACTAGGCTAAAAGGAGACCTACAAAAACAGGATGCTGAAAAATACAGGGGTGCCCGAGTTCGATCTCGTACAAATCGGGCTTTGCACTGTAAAACCTCTACGCGACGAGCTCTACTTGACGAGCGCCGTCATGCTACTGCCAAGTTGATACCGGGAAGGATGTCCAATGGCACCATAGTAACGAAAACGTGTGATATTATCTCTGTGTTTGTGAGCTATTCCAGGGCACTGTTTAGTTCTGCTACTCCTAATTCGGACCTACTAGCTAACTTCACAACTTTCATAACGCCTTTACCAGATGATGACTGTGCTCATATAAATGGCCCTTTCCCGTTGAAACAAATAGAACAGGCAATTGACCAATTACCCTTCTCTAAAACACCTGGCCCTGATGGCATATCATGCGAGTTTTTTGCTAAGCCCTGTCTTGCTGCAGATCTATGCTTTAGGTTTTGATGTCGGGGTCCTTTCTGAGTAGGAGGGACCCCGATGGAAGGAAGGAAGGAAGAGTAGGATAAACAAAAAATTGTTTTCACTGGATGGCTACATGCCAATGACGTTGGCAAATGTGGACTAAAGAATTTTTGTGAAAGTTCTATCAAATAGTTTACAACTTGCGATGGCGCTTCTCAGTGGCCCTCATCAAACGTGTGGTTTGAGGGGCCGCTCCATACAAAATAACATACATTTTGAACATACAATCATCTGATGTTGCTCTGGCTCTTATGAGCAGCTTGCTCTACTCTTGATTGACCTTGCGAAGGCATTTGATCGTGTCCGGCATTCGTTTCTGTGTTCTCTTCTAGAGCGTGCATATATTGCATAAATTGTACTTAAAGGGGTGCTACTTTGTTAAGACAACTGTTCCAATCGCTTGATTGTTAGTGGTCACTTCTCATGGCTGGTGCCAATTCGATCATCCGTGAAGCAAGGCTGTCCTATGTCACCGCTACTCTTCGCCCTCTACCTAGAGCCGCTTTGTTTGAATGTACTTCGAAACAATAATATCCGTGGTTATGTTGCCTTTAGTAATGAAGTCAAAGTGCGTGCGTATGCCGATGATTTAGCGTTTTTCTGCACTGACGAACCCAGTATTGATAAATTTATATCCACTATTGAGCAGTTTGGCATTGTATGTGGGCTCAAATGAACAAGTCTAAAAGTTCGGGTCTGTGGGTCGGTTCATGGGGAGCAATGCCGACGTATTATGCTGGAATTGAATGGTCTCGTGGTCCCCTAAATACCTTGGAGGTCCCCTTCATGCATTCGAGTCTAGTGAGCGCTACTGGAAATAGCGGATCCCGGCACTCCAAAGTTATGCAGAGACTTTTGTTCTACACAGCCTATCAATTTTTGGTCGAGCACAGGCCTGTAACATTTTTCTGGCTACAATTTTTTTTAATGTTTTATAGGTACTTCACTGGACCAGCAAAT